>NC_084835.1:86321947-87571947 GCF_033115175.1 Lepus europaeus
AATCTGTCCCGCCAGTTGCTCCTCTTCCAGTCCAGCTCTCTGCTATGGCCGGGAAAGGAAGTGGAGGATGGCCCAAGTGCTTGGGCCCTGCACCAGCATGGGAGACCAGCAGGAAGCGAGTGGCCATTTAGGGGGTGAACCAATGGAAGGAAGACCTTTCTCTCTGTCTCTCTCTCTCTCACTGTCTAAGTCTGTCTTGTCTGTCTGTCAAAAAAAAAAAAAATGTGAGAAGTTGCCCCTTCTAGAATTATAATTGTATGTTTGTTCTATATCCATTTGCATTTATTTCCCTAGTTATTTGCTCTATCAGTCATCTATCTTTGACTTTGTTTTCTAACTTGTGTTATATACCTTATGTTTCCTTTTGCCATTCTCACATAAATTGTAAAATGACCAGTACTTACTTTTTTCCGAATTATTATTTAATGCATGATTTTTCTAATCTCCAGTATTAAAAAAGAAACTACCTCTGTGATTTACCATTTAAAGGCTTATGAAATATAATACACCTTTGATATTATCTTTTAATCATATTCAATGTGATTTTCACTTTACGATGGATTGAAATGTGTCCTCTCTTCCCCAAAGTCACATTTTGAAGCCACAATTCCCAATGTGACAAAATTTAGAGGTCAGGTTTTTGGGAGGTGACTAAGTTTAAGTGATACCCTAAAGGTGGAGTATTACCTCAATACAATTAGTCGCTGTCTAAGAAGGGGAAGAAAGATGGATCTGTCAGTCTCTTTGCATAGCCATTGTGAGTACACATGAGAAGGCAAATGTCTGCATTAGGAACAAAGACCTCACATCAACTTAGCTATCTTGGCATGATGATCTTAAACTTCCAGCTTCCAAAACTGGCATAAAACAAATGTATTGTTTAACTCACCCAGTCTGTGGCATTTATTATGACAGCCCAAAAGGACTAATACAGATCATGAACCAACTATCATTGATAAATTATTGGTTGTATACTGTTTATATTGTTTCTGGAGAAATTATTGATATTTGAGCTCTTTTTATACCTATTTACAACAATCCTTGACTTAATTTCACTTGAATGGCTTTGCCATTATTCCTTGTTTTCTTTTTATGATTTTTGTAGATTGTGTTCCATTCCTGAGCCTTTTCTCCTAAAAAAAGGTTACAAACAGGCTTGAGGGGACCTTTATAAATAAAATAAAATTTGTTTAAATATAAAATTATTAGCACTCAAAATTTTCTCCTCAAAGCTATGTGGCATATTTGTAAACCTTCTGTCCAGTATTTTGCTTTGCAAATGTGAGTTTGGGTGGTAACACAATTTTTATACCTTTCAATATTGCCTTTCCACTTTTCCAGTGTTTTACTCTTCTTGGAAACAAATAAAACTTTTGTTTTTCATTCTTTTTGCCCTCAATTCTAGGGTTTTACAGCTTACTAATGCTGAAGAAAGGTGTATCTTTCCATCTATCTTTCGTATTTTTGTCTGTGTTAATTGTTCTTTTTTCTATAGAATGTCTTTCATCAGCAACTTTCTGATGCACTTTGGATTCTCTAAATTATAATGTACTTCAGGACTTTGATCTTTGCTATCTGTGGTAGCTTAGCAATTATGTATTTCAAATTTGTGACTGATTTTCTCATCATTTAAAGTCAATACTTTTTACACACTGTACCATGGTTTTTTCATTCTATTTTTATTTCTTATGTGTATAATTTATCATGTCAATCTTTTTTTTTCTTTTAATTTGTAGAACCCACATCTGAGTCTGTTGGACTTTGAGTCTTTTCAGAAGAGAACATGCATTCATGTGTCCTATTTAGAAACCTCATCTCTTGACTCTATCAGGAGCAATTTTCAAAGGTTTTTCATTCAGGCCCCCTTTTCATTCTATATTTTCCACTTTTTTTCTGTTCGTTCATGTTTGATCAGGTGTTGTTCAGCTACAAATTTCAGAGTTAACTATAGATGCACATTTTATTGTATTTTTCTTGGCTTATTCTGAATCCAGTTCCTACATTTCCAGGCATTTACTGCAGATTTCTACTACAAAATATGGATTTGTTGCCAACCACATTTACTTAGTAACCTTCTGAATTAAAAGTGTACTAAAAATTTAATTTCCAAGGAATCTGTTCATCCAGGAATTTTTGACATTTCTCCCAATTGTGTCACACACATAATTTTCTACTTGTGGAGAATGCTATGCTACATGTTAAAATACGCTGCACAAATTCTTAAATGTGTTTTATGAATTTCTGACTATCAAATGGAAATAAAACTTGAGGGGTGGGACAGAGTGCCCTGAATGCTTCAGAAGTGAGTATTCTTGCAGAAGAGCAGGAATTATGCAGTTATTTCTCTTTTCATCTGAGTCTTGACTTGCTAAAGGCTGAAGAATGAGGTGACTTCCTGTCTTTATACAGGTGATTTTTCTTTCACAGCTTAAAGCCTACCATGCCCTGAGGTGAAGGCTGGGCAAGTTTTCCCTGATGCCAACATTTTAAAAGAGAAAAGTGGGATCCAGAAATGTTAACTAACTTTACCAAGGTCACACAGCGAACAATTGACTTCAGGGTTACCATCAAGATCTTAAACTTGGCACTTTTTTCAACAGAACACTAAATGGTCTTTCTTAAGAAATTTGTTCACTGATAAACCTAAGGAAACCCTGATGATCTGAGGATTCTCCAACAGCATTGAGGAGAATTTCCCTTGTGAGAAATAATTCCTAACAATCCCATTCGGGATGTTACAGAAAATAGCAGTGTGATGTAATGCTTACCCACCTGTCATTTATGAACCAGAACTTCACTGAACTGCAATGCATTTTTTAAAAAGATTTATTTATTTATTTGAAAGAGTTACACAGAGAGAGAAGGAGAGGCAGAAAGAGAGAGAGAGAGGAAGAGAGAGAGAGAGAGAGAGGTTTTCCATCTGCTGGTTCACTCCCCAGATGGTTGCAATGGCCAGAGCTGTGCTGATCTGAAGCCAGGAGCCAGGAGCTTCTTCTGAGTCTCCCATATGGTTGCAGGGGCCAAGATCTTGGGCTAACTTTTACTGCTTTCCTAGACCATAGCAGAGAGTTGGATCAGAAACGGAGCAGTGGGGTCTTCAACCAGTGCCCATATGGGATGCTTGAACTGCTGGATGCTGGAACCCACTATACCAGAGCTCCAGCCACAGTGCAATGCATTTTTAACTCTGCCCAAAACTTTAATTGCTTAGCTCATGGGATTTTTTAAATATTTATTTATTTATTTGAAATTCAGAGTTACACACAGAGAAAAGGAAAGGCAGAGAGAGAGAGAGAGAGAGAGAGAGAGAGAGATATCTTTCATCTGCTGATTCACTCCCCAAATGGCCACAATGGATGGAGCTGTGCTGACCCGAAGCCAGGAGCTAGGAGCTTCTTCTGGGTCTCCAATGTGGGTGCAGGGGCTCAAGGACTTGGGCCATCTTCTATTGCTTTCCCAGGCCATACCAGAGAGCTGAATCAGAAGTGGAGCAGCTGGGACTTAAACCGGCAACCATACGGGATGCCATCACTTCAGGTGGCAGCTTTACCTGCTATGCCACAGTGCCGGCCCTATGCTCATGGAATTTTGTCATTCTCTTGCCTTCTTTTTTTTGTACTGTTTCTACTCCTATACCTGGCCCTCCATCACACTCCACTGTGTGTTGAAACCTTTCTTGGATATTGTCTCCCTGGATGGCACCCAACATTCTAGTTGGTGAAGGGTAGTTTCATTCCATTGTTCCTCCATGCCATCTAGCTTAAAACAGACCCACAGCAAGTGTTTTGACAGTATCCTTATTAGGGTTCAATGTTAAAATAGCATTTTTTGTCTGGAGATTCCTCACAGGGAAATTAAAATTTAATTAATAATCTAATACCTTGTGCATTTCTCTTAAGTTGGCTCAAAATATCTTTTGTTCACTTTTTTGTATTCTCCCTTATGTAGACAATTTTTCACGGATATTAAGATTTCTTGTTCAGCAACCATTTCATGAGGGCTTCCTATGCGCTGGATACTGTGCCACTTTATTAGGAAATGTGAATACATAAGATACAGTGTCTGTTGCAAATGCAAGCTGATGAGTAAAACAACATGTGTGTAAATGATCTCAGTCAAATTTGGAAAATGCTTCAATAAAATACACTGCAGGGGAAGAGATCAAGTATTTTACCTTGGGTGTGTGTCAAGTTTTCTAACTCATTATTTTCAGAGAATAAAATCGAAAAAACAGTCCAATCCCAAAATATCAACAAAGTCTTTAAGCTCTGGGTACTTGAATATATGTAAGAATGCTTCTAAAAAGTCATAGAAAATGGACTTAAACAAAGTTTATTTTTGTGCAATTATTTTTAAAAAATCCATGAATTTCATAATATGCATTGTTTCATGAACTTTTTGAATACAACTGAATGGACAAATTTCTAGAAACTTTGCATCACAAAAACCATCTTCAACTGTTATTTAATTGTTTTCATTTGTTTGAAAGGTAGATGGACACAGATATGCTCTATTTGCTAGCTCACTCCTCAAATGCGTATAACAGGTAGGGCTGGGTTAGGCCACAGCCAGGAGCCCAGAAGTCAATCTGAGTCACTCATCTGGGTGGCAGGGACTCAACTACTTGAAAAGTCACCTGATACAACCAATCTGTGCACCAACAGGAAGCTATATTGGAAACAGAGGGAGGACTCAAACCCAGGCACTCTGTCATGTGATGCAGGTATCCAACGTGATGTCTTAAGCTGTGAACCGAACACTCACCCTGTAAACTTATCTTTCAATTCCATTTCCCACAAACTTTGTGAAGCTCCTTTGTTTATTGAACAAACATCACCTAATTATGTTGATGGTGCTGTTTGGGACTGTAAGCGCACAGGGACTTCAAAAGAACACCAGTAGACCATGACCAAAACAGCATAAGAAATAATGAACATTTTTACAATAATGAAAAAATAAACCCCTTTTCTGTGTCCTTCTAAATTTACTTTGACTAGCTATTGAACAGGCACATCATAGATTCAATACATCACAACATATTAAGTGCTGCTCAGCTCCCACCCCTTCTGCTGCCCTGCTGTGGACCGTCTCTTTCTGTTTGCATCTTGCCTGTCCTCTGTGCATATAAACTAAGCGTCTCCATTTCTGCTCTCAGAGTGCACCATGCCACACAACCGAGATTTCAAGAACAAATATCAACAGTGGCTAAGCCAAACATATCTTGTCAAGAGAGTGCTGCTGCAGTGTAAAGATTGATTTGTCGAGGGAGGTCTTGCATATAAGTAGATGTGAAGGTAAGGACTGGGGTTAACAAGTTTCCACTGCAGGAGTTTATTTATAACAAAATAACAAAAGGACAGTTCTGCCTCTGCCAATTACTTTCCATCTCCTCCTGCATCCATTGCCTAGCAGCTTTTTTCATCACAAGGACTTGGCTTCTCCAATGCATATTCAGGTAGAGCTTTGTGGACAAAAAGCATGCCTTCAGCACTTATGTCTTCATTTAGATTAGGATAATTCCATGCCATTCAGCGAGTTTGGGAGTGCTTTTTGGGTCAGCACAGAGCTTGATGCACAGAAAGAACAACAACAGCAACAAAAGAGCAGAGGTGGACTTTACTTGTGAGGCACTCACACACTGAGTCCAGAGCAACATTCGTCTCTCTGGGAGAAGGACGTGGAAAGGCTTAGAAGCACTGATTTTGAATGCACAGGCACTCTAGATCAGAGAAGGGAGAAACTGTTTGGAATAGAGCAGTCAGACATGCTTCAGTATGAAACAGGATGAGTGAGTGGATACTTGAGAAAAGGGTAGGCTGAGAGCAGACTGCAATTGGACATATGCTTACATGTGCGTGGTATCCTGTGTCCTCACCTACAATGTCAGCAAACTGACAGAATCAGGGCCAGGACAAGGAGGCTGGATGCACAGATTAAGTGGATTTGGAGATGGTTTGACTCAGATTTTTGTCCACTCAACAAATATTTATTGCATGCCCAAAGGTGTAGGAAACCTATACTGTTAAATATCGAATTTCTATCTCAGAGTTCACATCAATAGGGGAGTATATGTAGTGACAAGTACTTAGTCAATTATAAGAAGATGTGAGAACTATTATAATATCATGTGAGCATAGAGGAGGGTCATTTAAAATGGACAAAATGGAAGGATTTTCTTTTTTTTAAATTTTTTGACAGGCAGAGAGAAAGGTCTTCCTTTTTCCATTGGTTCACCCTCCAATGGCCACTGTGGCTGGAGCACTGTGCTGATCCAAAGCCAGGAGCCAGGTGCTTCTCTTGGTCTCCCATGCGGGTGCAGGGCCCAAGTACTTGGGCCATCCTCCATTGCCTTCCTGGGCCACAGCAGAGAGCTGGACTGGAAGAGCAGCAACCAGGACAGAATCCGGCGCCCCAACCGGGACTAGAACCTGGTGTGCTGGTGCCGCAGGCAGAGGATTAGCCTATTGAGCCATGGTGCCTGCCGGAAGGATTTTCACAGGAACTGATTCCTGAGCTAAGAGAATATGGCAGGTAGGAGGAGGTGAACACTGATTCCAATGCTTTTGGCTTCTAAAAGGCCAAAAGGGACAGGTCTTGAGGCATAGCAGATTGAGTTGCAGGTGAGGATGCCTGCATCCCATACCAGAGTACTTGTTTGGGTCCTGGTTATGCCACCTGTGATCCAGACTTCTGCATATGCATCCTGGGAGGCAACAATGATGGCTTAAGTGGGTGGGCCTCTGCCACACACCTGCGAAACCCAGATGGATTACTTAGCCCCTGGTTTCCATCTAGCCCAGCCCTGCCTGTTACAGGTATTTGAAGAGTGAACCAATGGATGGAAGATTTCTCCCCCACTCCCAATTCAGTTAGATGAAAATAAATGAATAATTTTTTTTCTAAAAAAATATGCCGAAGAATCTAAAATTCTGCAATTAAACACCTTATATTTAACTTGGACACTTTTCTCAGTAATTTTTCTTCTCAAATTGCTCTACCTAAAATAGCACTGGTTCATAACCAGGTGTCCAGACCAGTCAAACATCCAAAAATAGTTGTTGAAACATTCTATTCGAGAGCAGGCCTTCAATGTGTACAACTAAAGGCCCTCAAGTCCTGAGAAAAAAATACCTATAGTCTACTCATGGCAAATTAACTTGGAATGTCAAAGTCATGGTCTGGATAGCACCATTATTAGATATCTTTACACTGTTGTGTGCAGGTGTGTGTGGGGTGCTCATAACCCTGCGAGAAGGGAGTCCTCTAATCTAAGCTCCAGTCGATCTTCCTTTGTACCTGAAGACTGAGTTTAATCATGGAAAATTAGCTGTCAAATATTTTTCTGGAAAGAGGAAAATGGGGATGGGGATAAGTGGACAGCACCTGCTTCCCAGCTATGGATTTTAGATTATATGTTGTAAGACAATGAGCTAAAATGTGAATTGTTGCAAAATTATTCTTTTAAAAAATTTAAAAATTTTAAAATTTTAAAAGGAAATTTTATATATTTTATATATACAGATTTAGGGGCACAGTGCTATACCCCAGCCTACCTTTCCTCCCACCCACGGTCTCAACCTCCCTTTCCTATTTTTTCATTTAATTTTTACAATAACATACTTCCAGTTTATAGTATAACATAAGCTTAAATCCCTACTAAGTAAATAATTCAGCAAAGAGTAAGAAAATAATCCCACTGTTTCTCAATAGTATAGACAATGCCTGAAAACAATAATCACACCTAAAAATGCCAATTTTGCTCATATACATTACATTTTTGTACTCTATTATTTACAACAGATCAGGGAAAACATGATATTTGTCTTTGGGGGGCAGGTTTATTTCATTAAGCACAATGGTTTTCAGTTGCATCCATTTTGTTCAAAAGTCAGCAGCTGAGTAGTATTCCATAGTGCACATAAACGATGACTTTTTAAAAAATTATTTATGTATTTATTTATTCATTTATTTGAGAAGTAGAGTTAGAGAGAGGCAGAGGCAGTGGGAAAGAGAGAGAGAGAGAGAAAGAGAGAGAAAGCGGTCATCCATCTGCTGGTTCACTCCCCAAATGGCTATAACAGCAGGAGCTGCACCAATCTGAAGCCAGGAACCAGGAGCTTCTCTGGGTCTCTCACGTTGGTGAAGGGGCCCAAGGACTTGGGCCATCTTCTGTGTTCCAAAGCTGTAGCAGAAAGCTGGTTTAGAAGTGGAGCAGCAAAGACATGAAACGGCACCCATATGGAATGCAGAACTGCAGGTGCAGCTTTGCTTGCCTCATTGTAGTGCCAGCCCCAACCATAACTTCTTTATATAATGATTATTGGAAATCTGGATTGATTCAATATCTTAGCTATTGTGAATTGAGCTACAATAAACATGTGTGTATAGACAACTGTTTCATATGCTGATTTCATTTTGCTTGGGTAAATTCCCAGGAGTACGGTGGCTGTGTCATATGATAGATCTGTTTTCAAATAACTGAGCAATCTTCATACTATCTTTCAGAATTGTTGTAGTAGTTTACGTTCCCACCAACAGTGTTTTAGGATATAGTTTCTCCCACATCCTCACAAGCATTTATTGCTTTTTGATTTCTGTATGAAAGTCATTCTAACTGGGGTGAGGTGAAACCTTATTGTGGTTTTTATTCACATTTATCTGATGGCTAGTGATCCCGAGAATTTTTTCATGTGTCTGTTGTCCATTTGCATTTCATTCTTGTAAAATGCCTGTTCATGTTCCTTGCTCATTTCTTCACTGGGTTGTTCTGTAGTTGCTGAGTTTCTTGAGCTCTTCATAGATTCTGGATATTAATTATTTATTGATTCCATAGTTTGCAAATACTTGTTCCATTCTGATGAATAAATGATACAAAAATGCGTCTCAAATTTATAGTTGAGTGTTTACTTTTTAGTGATGAAGCTTCTTAGCTTGATATAATCACATTTGACTATTTTTGCTTTAATCGTCTGTGCTTCTGGAGTATTCTCCAAGAAGTCTTTGCTTATGCTAATGTCTTGCAGAGCTTCTCCAATGTTTTCTTCTAGCAATTTGATGGTGTTGGGCCTTATATTTATATCCTTGATTAATTCTGAGTTTTTTATTTTTAAAAATGATGTAAAGTATTTCATACTTCTGCATGCAGAGTTCCAACCTTAAAAGCACAGTTTGTTGAAGAGACTGTCTTTTCTGGACCAATTGATTTTAGGTCCTTTGTCAAAGATTGGTTGGTTATAGATGCGTTGACTGATTTTTGGATTTTCTATTCTGTTCCATTGGTCTACATGTCTATTTTTATACCAGCACCATGCTGGTTTGATTATAACTGCTACATAGTATGTCTTGAAATCTAGTATTGTGATGGTTCTGGCTTTGTTTTTTGTATAAGTTTGCTTTAGCTATTTGAGTCTCTTGTGTTTCCATATGAATTTTAGTATAGTTCTTTCATAGTTCTTTCTAGAGATTTGAAGAATATATAAGGATCTGTAAAGTGCTTTTGGTAGTATGGACATTTTTATGATAGTAATTCTTCCAATTCACAAACATGGAAGATTTTTCCAGTTTTTGAGTCTTATATTTTTTTCTTTAATGCTTTGTAATTTTCATTGTATAGATCTTTCACATCCTTGGTTAAATTTATTCCAAGTTTGGGGTTGGCACTATGGTGTAGTGAGTAAAGATGTTGTCTTCAGTGCCGGCATTCCATATGGATGCCGGTTTGAGACCTGGTTTCTCCACTTCTGATCCAGCTTTCTGCTATGGCCTGGGAAAACAGTAGAACTCCTTGAGCCCTGCAACAGTGTGGGTGACCCAGAATTAGTTCCTGGGCCCTGGCTTCAGATCGGAACAGTTTCAGCCATTGTAGCCAACTGGGGAGTGAACCAGCAGATGGAAGACTCTTCTCTCTCTCTGCCTCTGCCTCTCTGTAACTCTGCCTTTCAAATAAATAAATAAATCTTTAAAAAATAAAATAATATAAAAGTGTTTATTTAAAACATTTATTCCAAGGTATTTAATTTTTCATAGCTATTGTGAATGAAAATGATCTTTGTTGATACTTTGTCTAATTGATCAGTCCATGGGTGAAAGTGAGTTTTGAAGTCTCCCATTATTATTGCATTGGCATCTATGTCTCACTTTAGATCCATTAAAATTGGTTTAAGATAGCCAAGTCCCCAGGCATTGGGTGCATATACATTTACTATAGTCACATCATCCTGTTGAATTTATCCCTTAAACATTGCATAAAGCCCATTGTTTGTCTCTTTTAACAGTTTTTGAGTTAAAGTCTATTTTGGCTGATATTAGGATGGCTACTTCTGCTCTTTTTGTTTTCTATTAGCATGGATCAACTTTTTAAAATTTTATTTATTTTTTTATTTTTTAACTTTTATTTAATGAATATATAAATTTCCAAAGTACAGCTTATGGATTACAATGGCTTCCCCCCTCCCAAAACTTCCCTCCCACCCGCAACCCTCCCCTTTCCCGCTCCCTCCCCCCTTCCATTCACATCAAGATTCATTTTCAATTCTCTTTATCTACAGAAGATCAGTTCAGTATATATTAAGCAAAGATTTCAACAGTTTGCCCCCACATAGCAACACAAAGTGAAAAATACTGTTGGAGTACTAGTTATAGCATTAAATAACAGTGTACAGCACATTAAAGACAGAGATCCTACATAATATATTTTTTAAAAATTAATTAATTTTCTATACAATTTCCAATTTAACACCAGGTTTTTTTTTTTTTTCATTTCCAATTATCTTTATATACAGAAGATCGATTCAGTATATACTAAGTAAAGATTTCATCAGTTTGCACACACACAGAAACACAAAGTGTAAAAATACTGTTTTAGTACTAGTTATAGCATCACTTCACATTAGACAACACATTAAGGACAGATCCCACATGAGATGTAAGTACCCAGTGACTCCTGTTGCTGACTTAACAATTTGACACTCATGTTTATGGTGTCAGTAATCTCCCTAGGCTCTAGTCATGAGTTGCCAAGACTATGGAAGCCTTGAGGGTTCGCCGACTTTGATCTTATTCCGATAGGGTCATAGTCAAAGTGGAAGTTCTCTCCTCCCTTTAGAGAAAGGTACCTCCTTCTTTGATTGCCCCGTTCTTTCCACTGGGATCTCACTCACAGAGATCTTTCAGTTAGGTCTTTTTTTTTTTTTTTCTTTTCCATGGTATCTTGGCTTTCCATGCCTACAATACTCTCATGGGCTCTTCAGCCAGATTCGAATGCCTTAAGGGCTGATTCTGAAGCCAGAGTGCTATTTAGGACATCTGCCATTCTATGAGTCTGCTGTGTAGCATGGATCAACTTTTACCATCCTTTCACTTTCAGTCTATGTTATCTTTTTTGGTAGGTGTGTTTCCTGTAGGCAGGAAATAGATGGGTCTTATTTTTCAATATGTACAGCATTCTGTATCTTTTAGTTAGAGCATTTAGGCCATTTACATTCAAGGTTATTATTTGTAAGTAATGATTTGGCCCTGCCCTTTTCCCATACACATTGATATTGTTTGCTTTGGATTTCCTTTGTACTTTTACTGGGAGATTTTCTGCATCCACACTCTTTCATAATTATTACTATCTTTCTATGTTTCTGTGTGTAGCACATCCATAATGTAGGGCTGGGCAATTGGTGACAAATTCTTTCTATTTTTGCTTGTTATGGAATATCTTTATTTCACCTATTCTCATAAATGAGATTTTACAGGGTACAGTATTCTATGTTGATAGGTTTTTTTTTCTTTTTAGACTTGGAATATGTCTCTCCATTTTCACCTTGTCTGTGGGGTTTTTGATGAGAAATCCCCTCTGAGTCTAATTGGAAATCCTCTGAAGGTAATCTGACATTTTTCTCATGCATGTTTTAGAATCTTTTCTAAATCTTTATGCTAAAGATCCCTTCTGATTATGTGTACTGGGAGTTCTGTGTGCTTCCTGTATTGGGATGTCTCTTTCTTTATCCAAATTAAGTAAGTTCTCAGTAATTATTTCACTGAGTAGGCCTCATAATCTATTCTATATTTCCACAATTTCAGCAACTCCTAAGCTATGTATGTCAGGTTGTTTGATAGTGTCCCATAAATATCAAGCACTGTCTTCATTTTATTCTCATTTTTTCCTTCTCTCTCTCTCTCTCTCTCTCTCTCTCTTTCTGTGTGTGTGTGTGTGTGTGTATGTGTGATTTTCCAGAGATTTGTCTTCTCATCTTCTAGCTTGGATATTGTTTTTTCTGCCTCACCAATTCTATTGTTTAGCTTTACAGTGTATTTTTATTTGAAATATTGAATTATTAATTTCTAATATTTCAGTTTGATTTCTTGTCAATATCTCTATCTCAAGGGGAAATTTTTCACCCATGTCATGCATGGATTTATTTTTTAAAAGATTTATTTATTTATTTGAAAGAGTTACACAGAGAGAGAAGAAAAGGCAGAGAGAGAGAGAAAGAGAGAGAGAGAGAGAGTTCTTCCATCTGCTGGTTCACTCCCCAGATGGCCACAATGGCCAGAGCTGCACTCATCCAAAGCCAGGAGCCAGGAGCTTCTCCTGGGTATCCCACATGGTTGCAGGGGCCCAAAGTCTTGGGCTATCTTCTACTAATTTCCCAGGCCATAGAAGAGAGCTGGATCAGAAGTGGAGCAGTGGGGACTTCAACTGATGCCCATATGGGATGCCAGCACTACAGGCGGCAGCTTTACCCACTATGCCACAGCACCTGCCCCTGGATTTATTTAACTCATGAACTTACTCCTTGTTGCTTTTGAGTAATCTTATGTCATTCTTTCTAATTCCTTTTCAGGTACTTCACTAATCTCTTCATCTTCACATTCTAATCTTGAAGTGTTGTTGTGGTCCTTTGAGGGAGTCTTATTGTCTTCGTTGTTCCTGTTTCTACATTTATTTTCAGGCATTTGTGGAACCATTTGTTGGTTCTCTTCTCTGATGGCTTTTATCATTGAATTGTGCTTCTGTGGCTTAGTGGAGTGTCTGCTCCTTCATTCAATATCCAGAGGCACATGCTGGCTGGGGCCATGGATCTCTAGTCAGTGCTGAGGGCTGGTGCAAAGGTTCAGGATGACACCCATATTGGGTGTGGTATATCTCATCTGTTGTCAACGAAAGGAAGGTATGATCACATTGTTTGGTTTGTGTGCCTCATCTCCTCTCTGCCATGATTATCAAGGCCCAGGATGAGCCCATAGTGGCTACATACCCCACCCATGCATTTTCCAGAACCACAAGTTTTAGCAATGAACCTTCCGCAATTGTCTATCCCAGGTGCTTAGGGAAACTTGAGTCTCTAAAGCCAGACACAGTGATATCTCAAAGATTCATCAACACTTTATGCCCTATGGCACAGTCACAGAATTCTCATAGTCATAGTGCACAGGACTCCCACAGTCACAGGGAGCAGGGGATCCACTCTAATTTCTTCTTCTTGTGTTTGGTCTAACTGTATGTATACAGGAAGCTTTTCTTCTTTCCAAGTTGTCTGTAATGTTTGGCTATGTAGGTATAACTTTGGTTAACTGAACTCATAAAACACCATAAGTTGAGTAGAATGGAGAAAGGAGGCTGGCTTTGAATCATGGTTTTGGAGGTTCACAGTTCAAGATTGGGTGGTGTGTTGGCTGGTCTAGTGAGGCTAGTGAGTGACAATGGTGGTGTTTGTGCAGAGGAAGGATCACAGGGTGGCCCATTAAGCAGAGAGACAGGGAACACCCTTACGTAGTTCCTTCTCATTTCTCTTTAAGAAGATGGCATCTTCTCCTGCTGCTGATTCTGATGCTGGTAGGAGTGGGAAAGAGGAGCACTATCCAAATTTTCTCTGCTGTCTATGGTGCTCTGTAGGAGTGAGAGAGGGAAAAGAAATAGGACAGCTTTCCTGCTCGAAGCCTGGCAGTTGCTCAGACCTCAATCAGCTCCGTAGGCTCAAGTAAGAGTCAGTGGGTGACTATAGAATTCCCTCTCAGCTAAAACTTGTGGCAAGGCATGCAACTATTTCTTCCTGCCTTGTTGTTACAGCCTGCAGCTGGGTGCAGTGATATCTGTCTTTTCACCTCTTGTCCCATGGACTCTTTATTATTTTTTCAGTTCTTGGCAGAATATTTCTGTCCATCAGGTCCTTGGAAAAGTAGTCATTCCTTTGTTCTTTTCATATCCCTGAGCAGCAAATGTTGGTATGGCTACAACCTATCAGCCATTTTGGATCTCTCCTAACATATAAAATCATTCTGCTTTCAATGAATTTGAAATGTGTCCCTTATCATTGACATTATTTCTGAACTGAAGTTGTTAAAACTTGGAGGGGACCCATAGGTACCTTTTAAAATTCTATTTTCTCTTAAGATCCAACTCATGAGCCCCATTCTCCCAACTCTGACTTCCTCTAACTTTGCTTTACACGATTGTCTCTGTCTTTCTCTAGGATTGGTCATGTTTATTATTCTGCTGACTCACCCATACCCCTGTGTTCCTAAGGTTCTGCCCCTCTACTCTTGCATTATCCTCTGAACCATCAATGCTATCATTCCATGCTGCCTTAATGGCTGACAACAACCTGTGTTTGGAATGGCCATTATAAAGGATTTGGAATGGTAAAGAGGTGATTAGTGAAATAGCATGGTTTAGAGTATTTTTTCTTTAATTTTCTACTAATCATTGGCTCCCAACAGGTTTGAACTACACTATAAATGAGAGAGTATTCATGAAGAAACTAAGAAATGGATCCATGGGAAGAATTTGAGATAAAAGGAGTCCAGAAAGGTAGAAAGGAAGATCAAACTTTAAAACAAAGTATATATTAAAATATACAATGCTATGAATTGTATATTAAGCTTTGTTGCTAAATCTCCATTGTGAAAATATCTGTTATACCTAAGGAAAATTTGCCAAAGATGCATAAATACTTAAATAGATACTTAATTTACCAGTTTTTAATTAAAATATTATTTACTTGTTCATTCTTTCATTTCTTTGAGAGACAAAGATAAAGAGACAAACAGAAAGCTCTCATCCATTGATTCACTCCCCAAATGCCTGTACTTTTCAGGGCTGGGCCAGGATAAAGCCAGGAGCCAGAAATTCAGTATAGCTCTCCCACATGGGTAGTAGAGACTCAACTACTTAAACTATCAATTCCTGCCTTCTAAAGTCTGCATCAGCATGAAGTTGGAATTAGAAGCAGAGCTGAGACTTAGTTCTGGGCACTTTCATATAGATTGTAGTCATCTTAACTGGCATCTTATCTCTAGGCCAAACAACCACACCATTATCAGAATTTTTGAAGGTTTAATGAGTTTGATGATTATATTGTTCAAATAAGTTTTGTTTCCAGTTTCTTAAACAGGGTATAGTGTGCATATTTCAGATGAGATTGGGCACATTCAGGGTGGTATGGCCAGAGACAAGTGTGCATATTTCAAAACAATTATTACTGTCTGCATCATAGAGTTTGCAACTTGCTTCTAGAATTAATGACCCTTGTGCTACTCTTTTGGAGTATTTGCAAAATTTTTTTAAATGGTATTTTTTCTCATTCTGAGTATATTGGAAGTACTCTCTGCTTTGAGTGTGATTTCACTCAGCTGCCTTTTCTTGTTCATCAGATTATAATAACCTGCTTTGGGCCGGCATCGCGGCTCACTAGGCTAATCCTCCACCTGTGGTGGCAGCACCCCAGGTTCTAGTCCCAGTCAGGGCGCCGGATTCTGTTCTGGTTGCTCCTCTTCCAGTCCAGCTCTCTGCTGTGTCCTGGGAGTGCAGTGGAGGATGGCCCAAGTGCTTGGGCCCTGCACCCGCATGGGAGACCAGGAGGAAGTGCCTGGCTCCTGGCTTCAACGCCGACACAACGTGCCTGGTACAACGCGCCGGAGGTAGCGGCCACTTGGGGGATGAACCAACAGAAAAAGGAAGACCTTTCTCTCTCTCTCACTGTCTAACTCTGCCTTCTTTGGTCTTCAAGGGTTACATGGTACCCTTGTAAAATTTAGCAATCAAGTGAATGCAAACAGGTGTTGTGTAACCAAAGCAATGAATCAATTACCCAAATTTGATACCTTATTTCAGCAGTTTTTGTTTGAGCCAATGAACTGTGTTTCCATTGAATCTAGGTTTCCATTGAATCTACTCTTAAAGTTCTAGGTTGGCATGGGATTGACATCAGAACAATGGGTCATTACTCTTTTTTAATGTTATAACATGAAGATTTGTTGGTTTATAAGAAAAAGAAGCTATAAAATATAGATCCAGAAGGAATTTAACTGTTGATGAGTCATCCACCCTCTTGGAGTTCAATTTATATCCAGAATATAACAGAAAGATGGAACTGAAGCCAGCAGGCAACCTGCTCCAATGATTTGTATGGATTAAAGTTTGTGTGGATACTATACAGGAGTTTTAAGTTTCTGTTTCAAATAATCACCTGTGTTTATTCTGAGCTTGTGGACTGCTGGATAAGTTCACTTTTGACAGTGAGGCCATTTGGATTATGTTTGTCATTTCTATGGCCCTGAAAATGATAGTTGAGATAGAAGCAGTGCCAAACAAGAGAAAACAACATAATCTGTATTGGCTTGTAAAAAGCATTGTACTAGGGCTCTTTGGAAAAAATACGAAGAAACTGAATCTCAACCACAGCATGTACAGGGGCATCATATTTTCCTATTAATGACTCTTTGGTGTACAATGGGTTTCTATGCTTTACTAGTACACAATGAGACCTTGATCTATAAGAATAGGTCAGTTGTTGAGATAATCTTGGTTCTAGAAAATATGTCACTCACCCTGCCCACAGCAACCTTTCTCCAGAAGCCATCACAACTTCACAAAGAGAAAGGGTTCAGAGTAAGAAAAATGGATGAGGCAATGAATTATTTTTTGTTTCACTTTTTAAAAATGTATTTATTTACTTGAAAGTTAGAGCTACAGAAAGAGAAGGTGGTAGGGGCAGGGAGAGAGAGCTTCTACTTGTTGGTTCACTCCCCAGATGGGCTCAACAGCCAACGCTGAGCCAGGCTGAAGCCAGGAGCCAGGAGCTTTGTATGGATCTCCCACATGGGTTACAGGGGCTCAGGAACTTGGGCCAACTTCCACTGCATTCCCCAGGTCATTAGCAGAGGGCTGTATTGGAAGTGGAGCAGTCAGGACATGAACCAGAATCTAAATAGGATGCTAACATCTCAGGCGTCAACTTTTCCTGCTATACCACACACCGGCCCCTTTAATTTTGTTTTAAATGACAATCATTTCACTTTATATAGGAGTAATATTTCCTCCTTCCTTCTCACCTTCCATATGTTCTTCTTTCTAAAACCATCCAGTAAATACAAACACTGCTAGGTGCTGAAAACATCTCCTTGGACAGACACTCATCATCCTGCCCTCACAGAATTCAGAACTGAGTTCACTCTCATTTTGTTCCACTATTGAAACCCTGCTCTTAGCAGGGAGATTGTCAGGGGTTTCTACAATAGCGCAAGAGAAATACAAGTAGATCACTGGCACTGAATTTGATATCTTCTTTTTACTTCTTATATAATTGACAAACCACCCTCATTCATTGAGAAGTTTTTCTCTGGAGAAGGAGCAAAAGAACACATAAATTCATATTCCTTCTCTTAGTGCCAACTCTCATCAAGAAGAGAAGATTCTTCCACATGAAATAGACCATAAACAAAAGGCAGAGTTTCTGTGTAGACTTATTACCTGCTTGATTAGGTCCCAGTACTTCACTTTATTATTTATTCATGCGTTCACTCATGCAATCACTCAATGAACATGAATTGGCACCCATTAACAATGAGGTACTTAAAAGCTCACAGTGTTTTGAGTGACAACAACCAAGTAAAAGATAGCAGGGAAAGTGTTCCAACAGATTCTTTAAAACAAACCCAGCCATTCCAAGTAAAAGTGAACTGTGCCCAGGAGTCCTTCCAACAGGGCTTTGTTTAAGTTTCACTTTGAGTTAGCAGTTTTCTTCACCCCCCTCTCTCACCATTAACCAACTCTTTTGTTTTATTCCCCAAATAAAGTACATATAGAATCTACTCAGGCAAAAATACTCACCAAGAAATGCACAGCTGAATAATCTCTGATCTTGTACAAACGCACCATAGTTATGAATTGTTTCAGAAGGGCCCAAAAAAACCTGTAGTTGCATCCTAAGATCATTTACTACTGAAAATACTTTTGTGAATACTTAGAACAGAGGTGGTGGTGTTTAAGCTTTTTTATTTTTTTCATAGCTTATTATTTTTTACAATCAAGATAAAATGAAGTCTGAGTAAAGTTTATTAATCAATTCTAGTTGCACAAGAAGTCAACAATCAAGCTTTATTTCTTATTTTTAGTTGGCTGTAAACTAGTGGATATGTACTTTTATTATACTTCACCCTTCAAGAGTATCTGCCTTCACAGAATTACAAACTCAGCTCAGTATAGCAGCCTACCTGAAGCAGCCCTTGCCCCCATCCATAAATGCAAAGCTTATTACATTCATGCATTTGCTGTGTGGTTTTCCTTTTCAACTTCACACGTGGTAACTCTGAGAAGGTAATGGAAACTCTCTGCTTTTTCTTTTTTAACCTTAGTGAAGATGCTACCCCAGGGCAAATTTCTCCAAAGTCTCCAAAGTCTGGCTCCTCTAGTGAGTTCTCACATTTCCCTGGACTTTTGAAAGCACAGTCCCTTCTATTAGAGCCATTACTATGGCATACTTCTTTCCTGAGCTACTATACATATCACAGCTCAAACTTCATAGTTGCAACTTGTTTTTATTGCTTTAAAGATCTATTTATTTATTTGAAAGGCAGCGTGACAGAGAGTGTAACGAGAGACAAAGAGATTTTCCATATGCTGGTTTGCTCTCCAAATGGCTACAACAGCTAGGCCTGAGCCATTCCAAAGAAGCCAGGAGATAGGGGTATCATCCTGCTCTTCTACACGGGTGGAAAAAGTCCAAGTACTTGGGCTATCATCTGCTGCTTTCCCAGGGGCATTAGCAGGAACCTCAATTGGAAGTGAAGTAGTATTGGCTTAAAATGTCACTGATAGGGGACGCAAATGTCACAAGCCCTGGCTTAACTTTCTGTACCAGAACATGGCCCAGCTGCAATTTAATTGAAACACCACTTTTCTTGTTTGAAAGGCACAGAGAGAGAACATGACAGAGACTTCATTCACTGGATCACTCCCCAGATGCCCGCAACACCCGGGACTGGCTAGCCAAAGCCAGAAGCTTGGAACTCAATCCTGATCTTCCACGTGGGCTGCATGGGTTTAAGCTATTAAGCTATTATGGCTGCCTCTCAATGCACCCACTGGCAGGAATCTGGGAATCAAGAGACTGAGTCCAAACTTGAACCCAGGTGATATGAACATTGTATTAATTGCTGCCAGCTTTTCTTTAGAGTTTCTTCTAAATAGTGCAGGCATTTAGCGGTTAGCAATTTTATGTTGATATGTAAAATAACTGGTGATCAACCTGAAAGTTCTTCCTAACCCCTTGAAAAGTTTTTTTAAATTAACACTTACCACAGTTTATCTTTTTTTATGGGATTTGGGTATTCTAGTAGTAAGGTTCCCTCAAGGAAGAATCTGTTTCCATCTTTTCATGTCTCTCCCTTCTCACTCCCAAATAATAAAATTTCATTAGGTATAATAGGTGCTTAACAAATGTGCACTAAATGACTGGGTTCCAGCTGCTTCTCTCATTTTCTCCCTTGCTGTCCCAAGTTGGGATATCACAGGAGCCCAAGCCCTGCTAGGTGAATGAATTGTGCTGGGGCATTACTTGTTTCATAGATGCAATTCACCAACTGTGGCTGCAAGGCATAGAAATCCTTCACTTATTATTAATGATGTTGGGGAATGTGCCCTGTGCCTGAAGGGAAGGTAGAATATTTTTCACCTTCCAGTATGGTTTCAGTTAACCAAGACCCAATGAGCCATAACCCTTAATTAGAATTGTTCATTCCTCATTTGAAAAGAAAGGGGCAAAGGACAGACAACGTGTCCGCACTGAGGAATTAGTGAAATAAGAGGCAATACAATGAAATAAGACCAAATTGGTAGGGCATTGATAGGGAAAAGTGTAGGAGTATCTCTGTCCCCCATGTGATACTCATCTTTATATCCTTCTCTGGACACAAAGATCACAGTTGTGATTTTTATTAATATAGAAAACAATAGATGGGCAAGTCATTTATTCCTCAAATGTTTGAAATCAGGAGACTTCTGAGGTCTCCAGATTTACAAATGGCAATATTCTTAGGAAGGACTCAAAGAGCTTAAAAAATAATTAACAAAATACTGTTTAACCAACAAATGTAAGATGTCAAGTGTGGCTAGTCTAGAGCTTCTTTCTCTTGTATCAATGTTTACTCTCCTGGCCCTGACATGAGGGGCTCCCCAACAGACTTCCTGCTTTCTCAGGAGGGGTTCAGGAGTAGCTGCTGTCCTCTTTTTCCTCTCACTTGCCCTTCTCCATAGAGAGGAAGGCAACCAGTTAGACGGGTCAGAGTGAGACACTCACTGGGACTTGTTGAGAATAATGCACAGGTTCTTTCCTCACTCCATCCTCACAGACAAAAAACTTCCTGTCTCCTTGAATCTTCTCCAGGTCAGTGGGCTCTTGTCTGCTACCTTCTTCCTAATTGGAAGTTTTCCTCCTTATGTAGGGAAGAAGCCCTGTTCAGCCTCTCCATTCATAACTTGTGGGCAAATGAAGTTCACATGTTCTTGTGGACTTAGCTGACCACATTTACTTTCAAAGTAGTATGATGCCCTATTTGGGTCCTCAAAGCTTTTTTTTTCAGCACATTTTACCATAAAGTATGTGATTAGTCACAATTTCCAAATGATTAGTAAATCTGAAGTTTTTAGCCTTGTTTTGGCTAGTGATTCATGTGCATACTCTGATTAAAATGGGAGGAGAAGAACATGGTGTCATTGCCACTTCCAGTCACTAACTTTCAGACACAGTCAAATATGAATTAACCATGTTTGGAGATAACTTTGTCTATATTCTGTGAGCCTTCTACAGAAAAAATAATTTACCCAAGGACAACTAAAATAGTCAGTTTTCAAAAAAATATTTCAGAGTCAGTCAGTATTTAGTTTTTAATCTCTCAGACCTAAGATTAAGGAGTATGGGTGCTGATTGTTAGATGGGAAAGAGAAGAAAGAAAAATCTATACTCACTTTAGGAAGTAGGTGACTCAATAGACTGGTGAAGTACAATAGGGTCCCTGGAAATGATCAAGGGTCCACCAGAAGTGTCAATCATATAAACAGCTAAGAAACCAACTAAGAAGTTGATGTAAACCTTGAGAGTAATTACATGAGTCTTTCCTCATTTTCCTTCTTCTTAAAAGTATAACCACTATTCTGAATTCTGTCCCTATCCAATTCGCATTGTCTATGTGTGTTCTGTGTGTATATGTATTTTTTACCACACACACACACGCATATATATATATGTATATATCATAAATGAAATATTGCTTAGTTTGCTTGGTTTTGAGCTTTACAGATATTGAATGTGCTCTTCTTTGACTTACTTTTGCTCCATACTACATTTGCTAGCTAGGTCCATATTGTTGCTTAGAGATGTAATTTATTTATTTCCACTTACTGTACAGATTTGCATTGTTTTTGCTATTGCAAAATGTTGTATGGTTATTCTTATGCATATCTTTTGGTGTATGTGTGCAATTTCTCTGAGTTGTTCACCTAAGAATGAAATTGCTGGCTCATTGAGTAGATATAAGTGTAAAAATAATGCCAATTTCTTTCCCAGATTGGTGGTAGAAATTTATGCTCCCTTCAATAATGGTTTCTAGCTGTCGCTCAGAAACAAACATTAAATATGTGGAAGGTTTGGACCAGATTGAGGGTTTACCCTGTGAATAAGATAGAAGGAGCAGGAGAATTGAGTTTGTCTCCAGAGTGATTGTAATGTATCTCCCCAGACCCAGATGAAAAATAGGCAAAAAAGGGATGGTATGAGATCCAAAGTAGAGGTCCCTCTACCTTGTCCAGAGGAATAACCAGAGTCAGGTGGTGAGGAATAGTTGTATCCTTGGGCACAGAGCCAAATGGAAATCCTGAAAAGGGAACTTCAGACTTTAGACAAAAGGAGAACAGAGTATGTTGATAGAATAGAGAGAATCTCAAAAGATGTTTGACCCTGTCCAGGTGCATATTTTTCCTATATAGCCAGAAATTGTTCAAGGTCCTACTGAAGCAGTTGAAGCATCATGGCTTTCTGACATTTTTGAGTGGTTGTGACCAGAGAGGGATGTCAGTATGAATTTAAATCCATTAAGCATACTTATTCAAACTCTGTACATAAAAACAAAAACACAAATAACATCGCAACAAAAACAAGTAAAGCAGGCTTGTATAGCTTGAACAAAAGTCATTGAGCTCAGGGATTGAAAAATTAAAATGCAAAAACTGGCCCATCCTCTGTGGCCATTCTGAAGCAGGTCTGGCAGGAACTTCTTGAGGATTCAAAGGAAACTCCGGTCTCCTGAGAACAAGCATAGATGCCCCAGATATAACACTTTGCTTTCAGCTTTCAGAAAGTCTAAGAGTCTCTAACACTCCATTTATGGTCTCCCAGGTGCAGGGAAGAAGCATCACACAGCTATCTTTGCTAGTCAAGCTGGATCCTGTATAGAAGAGGCAGGCTGGGGAGCAAAGCAGAGACAGAAATCCCTAGGACGTTCACTCACCAATTCACTAAGCAATTGTGTTCTCTGAAGACAAAGAAAGGAATCCAAGGCTCCTGGCTTCAGTCTGGCTGAATCCAGTCATTATAGCTGTTACAGAAATGAACCAGCAGAAGGAAGATCTCGTTCTCTGGCTTTTCCTCTCTCTCTCTCTCTCTCTCTCTCTCTCTCTCTCTCTCTCTCTCTTATTCTTCCCTTCAAATAAATAAAATAGATCTTTTTTAAAAATAAAATTCATCTGTGCAAAAATGGTACTTTTACATTTCTCAACAGATTGTGCTAGCTGCAAGCCTAGGTTAAACTTCTTATAGGTCTTACAGATGGTCCCAGCAGTTTATTTAATCATTTTGTGTCATGCTTCTTTTCCCAATGGTTTGTCATTAGAAACTGAGCATAACCAGACTTTCTATTTCAGTTGTCTTGCCATGTGTCTCTCCTATCCCCTCTGGCTGTGTTTTCAAGTGCTTGGAGGTCCTGGACATTTCCTGCATTCTGTATCCTCCCCAACACACAGGAGTGTCTTTGTGCAAGCTGAGAAATCCATACTATATTTGATGCTTGATTGACTACTGACTGGTAGCTGAATTAGATTGAAAAGAAGTTTTAAGAAGGACTGATTATTTTACGCAGTCTAGATGTATCAATTTTATTTTAGACTTTTCTTTAGGAGGTGAGGTTGACAGAGCCCATGGTTGAAAAAATGAAGTGTACCCAGTTCCTGAGTTGCATCAGCAGGGTTTCCACTGCTGTGGCTTGGAAAAATGTAACTTGGATGGGGACCAGCAATGGGGCAGATGGCATCACGCCATTGAGGAGAAAATAAAGCCTTAATCCAGTTTCTCTAAGACTCCAAAACACACTCTAAAAGACAAGCTTTTTGGAGACTGAGAGCGATGGAAACAGAATTGGAGATACTCAAGGAGATAAATGAGTAGGAGAGATTTATTGATGAAGCATGTGTAGAATAAATGTGGGAGTTAAACAGCAGAAAATGGGGTCCAGGAGAGGAAATTGATGGAAGAGACAGCATGTGTCAGGGGAGGAGAACGACATGGAGAACATAAATTGAAGGCAGGGCTGTGGGAAGCATCACGGCAGAGAAGGCGACTTGAGCCTGGTGCCATCTGACCGAACCCTTCTTCTGGGTACTGGAGCCACACCTCTGGACCCTGAACCAGGAGATATGGCTCTTAGAAATGATCCCTGAGGATATAGACAGGTATTTCTGCTTCTATATCATTCTGTTAAGGTACATTTCTGAACATAGTGAATGTACAAATAAGTGAATAGGTGTGAAAGGGTCTGTGTTCTGCCATGTGAGAGTGGGCTTCAGGGTCCAGAGTTAAGTGTCAGACTTACTGCATTCTTTCAGAAACGTGAAGGATAGCTTAACTTACCACAACACTGACAGAGGGAAATCAATTATAATAGAATATACTGTGTTCCAAGGCCGGCACTGTGGTGCACTAGGCTAATCCTCCACCTGACATCCCATATGGGTGCCGGTTCTAGTCCTGGATGCTCCTCTTCCAGTCCAGCTCTCTGCTGTGGCCCGGGAGGGCAGTGGAGGATATCCCAAGTGCTTGGGTCCCTGCACCCACATGGGAGACCAGGAAGAAGCACATGGCTCCTGGCTTTGAATCGGTGCAGCTCCGTCTGTTGAGGCCATTTAGGCAGTGAACCAACGGAAGGAAGACCTTTCTCTCTCTCTCTCTCTCTCTCTCTCTCTCTCACTGTCTGTAATTCTACCCATCAAGTAAATAAATAAAAATCTAAAAAAAGAATATACTGTGTTCCTATTTCATCCTATAATTTGGTTTACATTCAAATAATTTTCATCTCTTTTGGCTCAGGGGAACCGACACCTTAGTGAAGGAGGTAAGGCATGGAGTGCTGGAGTAGAAGGGAAAATGTGCACCAATTCTTGAGTCAGGTAGGTGCATGGTCCACTCTGCTGTTAATTGCAGAATCTTGGTTTCAATGGTCTATTACTATGGAGTCAATCTCTCTGATACTTCATGCTTAAAAAACAACAAGAGCTCATTCATGTAGCTGACATCAGAGGGCAGCTAGAACAGCAAAGATTTCGGGGTGATCTCCTTCACGTTTCTGGAACCTGAGGGTAGGGCTTCTTATTTCTACGAGTCTCTTATCATTCCATAATCAGCCCAGCATCATTCCTAGAGAGCACAAGCAGGAGCTGCAACTTCTGGTGTTCCAGGTTCCAGAACTCAAACAACATCATTCCACTGAATTCAGGACAAAGCAAGTCAAACAGTGAGGCCAGGGCCAGGGCTGGATAAACATATACCATCTCTTAGTGGACAGAGATGCAAAGTACTATACCCATGATTGCCCGTCTAGCACGTGTGTACTTTTGTGTCACATTACTTCTGAGGAGTGCTGTCTACCCTCACTGTTTCCACTCACTAAGCCCACAATCTTAAGGTAATACAAGCAAATGCTTTTAATGTAATCATTGGGATCATTTGACATCAATGTCTCCTTTTAGATTCTGTACCAACTACAAGGGAATCTTGAAGAACTCTGTCCAGACTGGGACAATTTCTGCAAGGAAAACAACTGGCTCAAATGCCACATAGACAAGCAGACAGAACTCCTATCCACAGTTTCATTCCCTAAATACTCCTAACAGCTGGATCTGAATCAGGCTGAAGCAGGCAGCTGGGAACTCTAACCAGACCTCCCATATTGGTGACAGGGACCCAACTAATTGAACTATTCCCTGCTGAATCACAGGTTTGTATTAATAGGAAGCTGGAATTCAGGAGCTAGAGCTGGGAATCCGACTCCTGTATTGTGAAATAAATCTTAACTGCTAGGCTAAATGACCATTTTCCCACCATTGTTTCAGAACCGCCATAAAATGTTTATCATAGATGTAATAAGAGATGATTGTAGCAAAGTGACTTCCCACTATGAGCCTCTGGTTTCTCTTCTAGAAACAAATAATAATTACCTGTCAGGGTTTTTGTGAAGAAACTTTGGACAAATGCTTCAATAATATTGGTGGTATTTAATAAATAAGAACAGTTATTGTTGTTTTTACTATTTTTAAAACTCTTATTTATTTTTGACAATTATAAAAAATGTATATAAGATGAACAGATTTCATGTATTTCATATATACAGATTTAGGAGCATAGTGATTCTTCCCACCGTACACTCTCACCTTCCCACTCTCTCATCCTCCCTCTTCCTTCCTTTCTTATTGTTTCTTTTAAATTTTACAATCACGTACTTTCAGTTTATTTTATAATCAGAAATTAACCCTCCATTAAGTAAATAATTCAACAAAAAGGTAAAGAAAAAAGAACACTGTTTCATAACAGTAGAGACAAGGGCTGTAAAATAATAATCAATTCTCCAAATGTCAATTTCACTAATATATATATTACATTTTTTGCACTCTATTAACATCACGAGTATTAATAGAGAACTATGAATTCTGCAAGCATAGGAATCATTGCTTCCTGGTTTAAAACTATACAAGATTACTTAAAAAATCAAGGAAAACTGAATTAAAAGATAAATTTATTTTGGTGTGAAAAATTTGAATTTGGAATGATCAATTTTTAATAATATATATTTTCAAGAAATTTTGAAAACCCCTCGTGCACAGATTTCAAAACTTTTTTGTATGAAAACACCTTTTATATCCAATTTCAATGAACGTTTTGAAGTACTCTCATATGTAGCACATATAGCAGTTGCTCTGCAGTTACTTGTTACAGTAGTTGCTCAATAGTCACTGTTGAGAGTATTAGTCATAAAATTAATGTGTATAAATAATGACTTGACCAAGTTTCTCAGTAGATGTCCAACATATGCATGTTAATTTCTAATTATTTCTAAAGTAGCAAATTTTGTCTTGTCCATGATATCTATTTGGAAAGTATTCCCTTCCTTCGTCTATTACCCATGCAGTTTTATAGGGGCTTTATGATTTACCATGGTTCTCATGTGTACAATGCAAAACTGACACGTGGTCCATACATTCCGGGAGGGTGAACCTCACAGAATCCACAAAAAAATGTGCATTTGACAGGAAGTGACTGCACCCTGACAAATCATTGATTCCAGTAGAGAGCCCTGCATATGATGTTATGAGCAGTACAATTTTGAATGATGGCCAAAATTTCAGAGTATGGAATCTGGGATGCCCTCAGAGAGATTCAGGAGAAAAATTTGGCAAGTTGGGAACGGCATGAGAGAAGGTGTCACTGTGTGAATGAGTGAGGGATTATGAAAAGAAATGAAGGGGCTAATATGGGATAGAGGCAGCAGACAGACCAAAGTCATGGGCAAGACTGGATTGAGCTCCACCTGTGGTCATGCCAGGCATACTGAGGATGTCTGAGGAAGACAGCATGATAACGAAGTGCTATGGTTTTTTGTTTGTTTGCTTGTTTGTTTTGTTTGTTTGTTTACAAGACCATTTCAAATGTGAGATCTAAAGTTGGGATTTCCTGTTTGCTCTGCGTAAACAGAGGTTGGGTTGAAGATGTAATCTGGTCACAAGACTTGAAATAAGTATTGTCTCCCTCATTCTCCTCTCATTCACACTCTTGGATCACAAACACAGTCCCATTTTGTTTTTGTTTGTTTGATTTTAATTATTTATGTATTTTCATTTTTTTTTAATTTGAAAGGCAGAGAGACACACAGATAGAGGTCTTTCATCTGCTGTTGTACTCCCCAAATACCCACAACAGCCAGAATTAGGAAGGCCACGCCAGGAACTTCATCTGGGTTTCTCATGTGGATGGAAGCGAATCAGGTACTTGAACCATCACCTGCTGCCTCTCATGGTGCACATTAGTAGAAAGCTGGATTTGAAAAAGAGTTGAGACTCAAACACAGGCACTACAGTGTAGAATGGGGCATCCCAAGTAGCTACATAAACAGCTGCACTAAATGCCCAACCCTGCAGTCCCATTTCGCCATGAAAATTTCCCTGTTCTTAAATCCCACTCTGACCTAGTTCTTGTTTCAGTTCCCAATTAAAGCTGCAGTTATAGAGCTAGGTGTCTTAGCTAGGTGTGAAATGCAATGAAATTTGTAGCAATTAATGATCATTATGATAGCTATGAGTTATTAGGGACATTAGAAAGAGCAAGATAATGCCATCATTACATCTTTATAACAGTGTGAGGGGGCATGAAAGGAAATAGCAATTGCCATAATGATGCCTTTTGTAATAGGGAGATAGAAAGCATTTTGATAATAGATCAGCAATGAAAGAAAAGCTGGAGAGTGTCTGAGAAGATGTATGAATGTGGAATGCTGTTAGTGATCTGGGCAGGTAAAAGGGGAAAAAGTGTCAGCCCAGAGAGAGCACTCCATTCAAATATCATATTGAAGATATGTGTTTGGCATAGTGTTTGAAACACTGATTAAGACACCCACATTCCATATTGCAGTGCTTGGGTTTGCCATGATTCTGAAACCTATTTGCTTATTAATATTTCTGAAATTAATAAGCTGTGTGGGCCCTTGCCATAAATTCAGAAAAGGATTTCGAATTCTGGCTCAAATAGACCAGACGACATAGTAAGTTTTTTTTAAGCTTTTTATTCAATGAGAGAAATGCATAGGAGAGTGAGGGCTCTATCTAAGAGAGAAAAGGAAATGTAGATCCATACCAAGCAGAGAGTAGGTTGTGAGCAGCTGCTAGCAGCTTATTACAGGCAGCAAAGCGAAGGCAGAGAGCCCAGGCGGCCCAAAGGCCACCTGCCCCGAAGGTGAGGGGCAACAGGCCAACAAAGGTCCACAATGGCAAAAAAAGGAGGAGAAAAAAAGGGCAGGGCCCACCGTGTTCCAGGCCTTTTATTCACTTCCAAAGGGGAGTGTTCACATAGCCTGATTAGCAGGTGGGCATACAGGTGGTGTCAGGTAGAGGCATGAGATCACGCAGGGTTATGGTGAAGGCATAGTCTTCCAGCTCACAAACCTAATCAATTTTATCCTATCTGCCTGCCTACATCAATTCTGCTCCTAACTCCAAATGCCTACTGAAGCACACAGGGGAGGCAGTGGGTGAGGAATCAAGTAGTTTGGTCCTTGCCATCCACATGACACCACCTTAAGTTCTCTGCTCCCTGCATCAAATCAGTCCAGTTCCAGCTGGGAGTGAACCACAGGATGGGAGCTCTTTTTGAGTCTCTCTGCCTTTCAAATAGATAAAATAAAAGAATAAAAATTAAATAGAAACAGATTTAGGTAATTTAAAAAATACCACATCCTCTGAAAATAATCAGCATTGGTCAAAAAGGTTGCCTGATGATGCCAGGGATATTGTGGCTAGTGGGGGTGCTGGTTCAAGAGCCTGCTACTCTACTTCTGATTCTGCTCCTCGCTAATGCACTTGGGAAAGCAGCAGAAGATGGCCCAAATACTTGGAGCCCCACCACCCACCTGCAATAACCGGATGGAGTTCCAGGCACCTGGTTTTGGCTTGACCTATCCCCAGGCTATTGTGACCATTTGGAGAATGAACCAGGATACAGAAGGTGTCTCTCTCTCTCTCTCTCTCTCTCTCTCTCTCTCTCTCTCTCTCTCCCTCTCTCTTGATATCACTCTGCCTTTCAATAAATAAATAGACTTTTTTTATAAATTGGACTGCAAGGGATGGAAGATTTGGTGTCACGACTTTCCTCTTGTTTGGTAATGGGAAGCAGAGAATTAACAATGTAGTCAACAGCCTTCAATCCACAGGGATTAAAATCCGTTTAAGACACCAATTGTGAAAGTACACAGATAAAACAAAACAAAACAGTAGAAAGAATTCAATTCTAAAAATTAGAAAACACATTTGACAAACATAATTCTTTACTGAAGGAATTAAAAAATACAAATAGTCATTTTGTGTTCCTTGATGAGAGTATGTGGTTTAGTACTAATAATCTATTTTCCTAAATTATTTAATAAATGCATTACTTATAAACAGAATAACAAATTTTAACGGTTTTTAAAATGTATACTTAATTTGGCAAATAAGTTTTCAAGTTCATAAGGTAGAAGAACTATGCAAATATATCCAATACACTTTCAAAAATAAGTGTAGCTTGGGAGGAGGTAAAATGTCTTAGATATTAACACAGATTAATGCTCTCATAATTTTTTTCCTTTTCCTTTTTTTAAGAAAGTGTTTATTTAATAAATATAAATTTCATAGGTAAAGCTTTTGGAATATAGCAGTTCTTCCCCCATACCTGTCCTCCCACTCCTACTCCCATCCCACCTCCTACTCCCTTTCCCATCCCATTCTTAAGATTCATTTTTAATTATCTTTATATACAGAAGACTATCTCCATACTAAGTAAAGATTTTAGTAGTTTGCACCCACACAGACACACAAAGTATAAAGTGCTGTTTGAAGACTAGTTTTACCATTAATTTCCATAATGCAACACATTAAGGACAGAGGTCCTACATGGAGAACAAGTGCACAGTGACTCCTGTCTTTGATTTAATAATTGAAACTCTTATTTATGATGTCAGTGATCACCCAAGGCTCTTGTCATAAGATGCCAAGGCTATGGAAGCCTTTTGCGTGCACAAACTCTGTCAGTATTTAAATAGGGCCATAAGCAAAGTGGAAGTTCTCTTCTCCCTTCAGAGAAAGGTACCTCCTTCTTTGATGGTCCCTTCTTTCCACTAGGATCTCACTCACAGATATTTCATGTAGGTCATTGTTTGCCACAGTGTCTTGGCTTTCCATGTCTAAAATCCTCTCATGGGTTTTCTAGCCAGATCCGAATACCTTAAGTGCTCATTCTGAGGCCAGAGTGCTGTTTGGGGTGAATGCTCTCATAATTAACACAATTGGTATCAGTGCGAAGAAAGTGAAGGGAAGAAAAAACAAATTTCCTCACAGAATTATGGAATTTTTTCTAATTATAGCTGATATTTCAAATCAATATAGAAATAATAGAATGAGGAAATCATTGTTTAAGAAATTCATTCAAAAATAGAAACTTAGGATTCATATTTATACCATTAATGCATGGCTTATAGTTAGACAATGAAAAAAAACTACTATTTCATGGACATTTAGCATGTTTTATGATCTGACAGGAACTTGTTTTCTTGAAAAAGATCTGGCTATTTTAGGTGAGATACAAACCCAGATGTTAAAATGTATTGAAGAATTTGATACATTCAAAATAAAGACTATATTCAAAATAAGGAGTAATAAATACATTACTAAAAAAGCAGGTAATAGGGATCGGAGCAGGTTAATGCCCTGGCCTGAAGTGCTGGCATCCTATATGGGTACCAGTTCGAGTCCCAACTGCTCCACTTCCAATCCCGCTCATTGCTGTGGCCTGGGAAAGCAGTGGAAGATGGCCCAAGTCCTTGGGCCGCTGCACCTGCGTGGGAGACCTGGAAGAAGCTCCTGGCTCCTGGCTTCAGATCGGTGCAGCTCCAGCCATTGTGGCCAATTGGGGATTGAACCATTGGATGGAGGACCTCTCTCTCTCTCTCTCTCTCTCTCTCTCTCTGTGCCTCTCCTTCTCTCTCTGTGTAACACTGACTTTCAAATAAATAAATCAATATTTTTTTAAAAATCAGGTAATAAATAAAGTTAAGACCATATAAAAATACAAAATGTATAAGGAAATTAAAAACAAAATAATTCAATAGACTAAATGAGGAGATAATCTGAGTAGTTGACAAAAATATTAATGATTTTGCTTTTAATACAAAAATGACAAAAGACATGACTTTTGGGCAGATAAAGCATTATAACATAATAGGTAAGAATTTGAGTAAAAACATTAATCTAGTGAGTGAAAAATGCTAAAATATTGTGGGATTTTTTTTCAATTAATTTTTAAAATAAACAGTGAAAGTGACTTTCTTCTTCAGGAGGGCATTGCAATGATTTTTACAATGTAATTAGGTGTGTTCTCCACCTATTGCTGTATAGTAGTGGCATGGGGACATACAGATTTTTTAGCTGTTCTCTCATTAAAGGACAAGGCTAGGCATTTTCCCCTTTTTATTCCTGGTTTTGTAATTTGTTTCTTCTCTCATTTTTCTTTCTTGCTAGAGGTTTGTCAATTTTATTGATTTCTTCAGAAATCAACTTTTGGTTTCAATGATTTTCTCTACTTTTTTTTTTCTTTGTTTTTCATGCAATTGTTTTCAGCTCCATTCATTATTTCTTTCTAGCTGCTTCTTTAGGAGTTTATTTTACTCTTCTTTGTTTTAGATTTTTTTTTTACTTTTGTATTTTTGATGTGTAAGTTTATACTGATTAGGCTATTGAGACTCCGTGTGCTTACTGAATACTTGTATATTTCTTTGGAGAAACACCTGTTCATATCACTCACTCAAGTTCTACACTGAGTGACTAATTTTTTTCACTGGTGAACTGCAAGAGTGTTAATTTGTATATTCTTAATACAAACCCCATACAAAGATATATAATTTTTAAATATTTTCTGCATTGTATTTTTACTCTCTTGATGGGATGCCAATACAACAGGCTGCAGCTTAACCTGTGCCACAACACTGCTTTCATTTTCTTTTATATTTATTTTACAGGTAGAGAGTAAGAAACAGGAATAGACAGACACATAGAGCTCACATCTGCTGATTCACACCACACCCTAAATGCCCACAATAGTCAGGGATGGGCTGAGACTGAAGCAGGTAGCCAAGAACTCAGTCGAGTTCTTCTGTTTGAATGGCATCCATCACCTGATGCCTTTCAGGATGTCCATCAGCAGGAATTGGGAGCAGGGCTGGCCTTGAACCTACACACTCTCACAGAGAATGTGAACATGCTAAGAGTCAATGGATAAGCCAAATGACTGGACCAAATGTGTTTCTTATAGCAAGCATATGGTATAGCCTTATTTTTGTATGTAATCTCACAACATTTTCCATCTATGTGAATAGCTTTTCTCATTTCCATTCTTTGAAGTTATTAACATAGTTAGGTTAAATCTAGTAACTTATTCTTTGTTTCATATTGATTCCATCTCTTTTTCCCCTTCCTCCTCTTTCACTGCTTTTTTTTTGTTTGTTTTGTTTTGAATTTCATTTTATGTCTAAAATGGGGTTATTAAATGAACACTTTAATTCTAGAGATTACTCTAGTGTAGAGATTGGCAAACAACAATTCTTCAGGCCGAACCAACCACGTTCTTATAAATAACGTTTTATTGGAACACAGAAGAGCTCTTTTGTTTATGTATTATGCATAATTATTTAATGTTATAATGACAGCATTGACTAGCCATAATATAAACTACTTGGTGGACAAGTCTAAAATATTTAATATCTGGCCCTTTAGAGAATGAATTTATTGCCTTCTGCCTAAAATAAATAATATACAGTTTTTTCTTCTTACATATTCAAATGATATTTTACAATTTCACATAAATGTGAGTCTTTTTTAAAATATTTATTTATTTTTATTTTAAAGTCAGAGTTAACACAGAGGAGAGGCAGAGAGAGAGAGAGGTCTTCCATCCGATGGTTCACATCCTGATTGGCCGCAACGGCCGATTCAAACCCAGGAGCCAGGAGTTTCTTCCAGGTCTCCCATGTTGATGCACGGGCCCAGGGACTTGGGCCATCTTCTACTGCTTTCAAACTGGAGCCCATATTGGATGCCGGCACTTCAGGCCAGGGTATTAACCCACTGTGCCACAGCACTGGCCCCATAAATGTGAGTCTTAACTTCAGTATACTTCCATTTCTTTCTCCTTTCATTTTTGCTTTTATTTTCATGTAATTTACTTTTATGTACATTATAAGGCCTACAAATATTTTCACTACTTTTTCTTTAAGTAAACAAGTAGTTGTAAACATTTGGAAACCAGAAATAATGATCTTCATATATACTCACATTTTTTTTTCATTTATTAAACTTTTATTTAATGAATATAAATTTCCAAAGTACAGCTTATGGGTTACAATGGCTTCCCCCCTCCCATAACTTCCCTCCCGCCCACAACCCTCCCCTTTCCCGCTCCCTCTCCCCTTCCATTCACATCAAGATTCATTTTCAATTCTCTTTATATACAGAACATATATACTCACATTTTAAAAACCTTTGGGTTTTTTATTCTTTTCTTGTGGATTCAGCTTTCCAGTCCGAGCTATTTTTCCTTTGCCTGAATATCCTCTAATATTTTCTGCAGGACAGTTTAGCTTGTGATAAACTCTCTCAGTGTTTTTTTTTTTTTTTTTCATAAAAATGTATTTATTTTGCCTTGATATTTAAAAGAATTCCAGATAAACAATTTTAGCACTTTGAACACACTATTCTATTAGCAACTGTCTGGCATAAATTCATATGAAAAGTCTGTGATAACATTCTCTTATTTTCTTTCTATATGCTAGTTTTCCTTCCTCTAGACGCTTTTAAGGTTTTATATTTGCTAATCATTTTCAGAGTTTAAGTTATGATTTTTATGGCATAGTTTCCCTTTGTGTTTATCCTGCTTAAGTTTTGATGAGGTAATTGGGTCTGTGAATTTATAATTTGTAGAGAAAGTTTAGAAAAAAATTCGCAGTTATTTTTTCAGCTAATTTCTGTCTTCCACATTCCTCCTGGAATTCCAATTTTCCCTCTTTTTAGTGCCCTAAATGTTATGTTTTCTTTCTCCATCTTTTTCTGTATGTCTATTTTGAGTAACTTATATCACTATACCTTCAAGTTCAGTGATATTTCTCCTGTATATGTGGTTTATCATGTCCAGTAAAATTGTGTTTTTAGCTAGCGCATTTTATATTTTTTAAAAAGATAAAATGTTTATGGCCGGCGCCCTGGCTCACTAGGCTAATCCTCTGCCTGTGGCACTGGCACCCCGGGTTCTAGTCCCGGTTGGGGCACCAGATTCTGTCCTGGTTGCTCCTCTTCCAGTCTAGCTCTCTGCTGTGGCCTGGGAGGGCATTGGAGGATGGCCCAAGTGCTTGGGTCCCTGCACCCACATGAGAGACCGGAAGGAAGCACCTGGCTTCTGGCTTTGAATTGGCACAGCACCAGCCATGGCGGCCATTAGGGGAGTGAACGAAGGGAAAGGAAGACCTTTCTTTCTGTCTCTCTCTCACTGTCTGTAACTCTGTCTCTCTTTCTCACTGTCTAACTCTGCCTGTCAAAGAAATATAAAAAAGAACAGATTTCATGTATTTCATATATATAATTTTAAGAACATAATGATAGTTCCCACCCTCCCGCCCTTACGCCATCCCTCCTCCTTCCTTTTTTATTTTTCTTTTAATTTCTGTGATGACAAATGTTCAATTTACTGTATAATCACAAGCTTAATCCACCACTAAATAAATAATTCAACAGGCAGTAAGTAGAAAAACCACTCTTCCTCAGGAATGTAGACAAGGGCTGTAAACAATAGACAAGTCTCAAGATGTCAATTTCATTAATATACATCACATTTTTTAGTACTCTATATATTCGATTTATTTATTTATATCCTGTACTTTCTTTTCCTATTAATCTTTTTTTGGAAAGTGCCTGAATGTAATTATAGTAGCTATTATACTGTTCTGTGTATTCTTCCATCCTTCAAAAATTATTTGTGAATTTTTCTTTTTACAAAGTTTATTTTCTCTTGGTGATGTATCACATTTTCCTGCCTTTGGCATGTCTGATAATTTTTGTTTGGATATTTCCATTAAGATTTGTAGTGTTAATTATAAGAAGTTTGTTCACATTTTATAAATAATTTTCCTCTTTTTTATATATAGTTAAGTGAATTCTTGTTCTGTTTGTTTTTTGAATCTTTTTTTGTTAGCCTAGGTCTTGAGGTGACTTTCATGTAGGGGAAGGGGGAGTTCAGTCCATTACTGAGGTACATACTTTGGGGGACCTCTACCAAATGCCCAAGGGATGGTTATCTCCTTTCTTTGAACAATTCGTGGTAGGGACTTAATTCTGGTCTATGTGGTATCTGTTTTCTAGTCAACATACCTGATACATTGCTCATCATATGTGAAATGTATAATCATTCAACCAAAGTTCAAATGGGGATATACGCATTTCTAAAGTTGTTTTTCTCCATAGCCTCCTCCTTTCTGGAGCTTTGATTAGAATCACCTGACCACCTGAGATTCCCTGAAACTCAGGCTCTATCTATTCAACCTAGGGAGACAGTTTTCGGGCTCGTCTGTTTGACTCCCTTCTCTCATGGATCAGTTATGCATTACCAGTGTCTGATGTCTGGAAAAGTGTTGTTTTATATATTTTGTCTAGTTTCCTTGTTTAATATCTGGGGTTAAATACAGTCCTGGCTACTCTACCATGGACAAAAGTGGAAGAAATACATTCTTTTTAAAAGTAAGTATGTAGATTTGATCCAAGATGGTGTAACAGGAGGGAGCTTCCAGCTCTAGTCTAAGGAAAGATAGTTTTAAAAAAAAATGGAGAGAGTGCAGTCTCAGGGAAGAGTTGGGAAGAACACGGCAGAGGAAATCTCACACAATTAGAGGGGCATTGTAGACCTATGTGGAGGGTGTGGATGTGCACAACTCAGGACCCCAGCAGCCCAGAGATTCACCACTAGCCTGGGAGAGTGAAGTGAGACCAGTCTGCAGCAGCCCAAGCCACTGGCAATAAAGCTGTGGGAAAAGCCTTGTGAGGACCTGGCTTGCAGACCTGTGTGGGACAGTGTACCTGCCAAACTAGAGGAGAAAACAGGGAGCACAATTCTCTTGATGATCACCCTGCACTGGTGTCCTGTAAGAAGCTGAGAGAGGGCAGGTGCCATTTTTGACATATATAACAGCTCAGCGAGCTCATTTCTGTGCACCCAGCAACCAACCAAGTGGAGATGCCTGAGTCTGGCTGGGAGAACTGACAGGGGGCTGGGTGCTCATGACTATGGGAGGTTGTGTGCTGGGACTGTGAAAACACTATGTGGCTGCATGGGTGGGTGCAGGGTGTGGCTGTGACTTTAGAGTCACTGTGGGCAGCTCCACATGTTTAGGGCTCCCTGATCCCTTGGTGAGGGTCATTGCTGTGGGATCTGTGCTCACAACAATAACTTCACAGGTCCTTTCTAGTTCCTGGGGAAGCATGGATGAATGTACCCACTGAGGCTAGTACTGGCACTGGTTCCTTGAGCAGAGGAAGTGAGCATGAGACAATGCCAACAGAGCAGAACAAGCCTCTCCTGTGATTAAAAAAAAAAAAAAAGAGAGAGATTTACCACACCCAACCTGGATGTAACCTTGGATACTCCCTTCACCCTGGATCACAGAGCTTCCTGTCCACAACCACCACATGCCTCTGGGTATTCACTCAGAAAGAAGACACTCCACAAAGCCATAGAGGCATAGTCTGAAGATAAAAGTCATCAAAGGGAAAAAAAATAAACAAAAAAGAAACCAACAAATGTCTCTACAAATGCTGAATAATAAGTGCAGCAACTCAAGAAACAAGAATAAGGAAGACAACATTATGCCCTCCCAATCAATACAACCCTCCAATACTAAAATGTGATGATGAAGAGATAGAAAAAAATGCCAGAAATCTTCTCTCTGTCTCTCTCTCTCACTGTCTAACTCTGCCTGTCAAAATAAAAAAAAAATGCCAGAAATGGAATTCAAAAAAATTGATCTTAAGATTACTTAGACATAATCAGAACCATGAGCTAATGAAATCCATACATGACATGAAAGAAAATTTCTTCCATGAAATTTAGATTTTAAAGAGAAATTAAAATAAAATTTTGGAAATGATGAGATCAATGAAACAAAAGAGAAAGTCTTAACAACAGACTTGGTGAAGTAGAAGAAAGAATATCTGAGTTAGAAGACAAATCTCTGGAAATTTTACAGTCAGACCAAAGACAAGAAGAAATTGGAAAATTAAAAAAAACTGTTTGAGATCTACAGGATACTATCAAACAACCCAGCATATGGGTCTTAGGACTTCCTGAAGGCATGGAAAGAGAGAATGGTTAGAAGGCCTTTTTAGTGAAATAATTACAGAAAACTTCCCTAATTTGAAGAAAGAAAGGGACATCCAAATAGAAGGAGCACATAGAATTCCCAATAGACATGACCAGAAAAGATCTTCAATATGACATATTGTTGTCAAACCCTCCACAGTAAAACATGCAAAAAAGATTGTAAAATGTGCATGAGAGAAATGACAGATTACTTTCAGAGTATCTCCAATTGGACCTACAGTTGACTTCTTATCAGACACTCTACAGACTAGGAGAGAATGGCAAGATATATTCCAAGTCTTAAGAGAAAAAAAAAATGTCAACTCAGAATACTGTACGCTACAAAGCTCTCATATCAGTGAAGGTGAAATAAAGATCTTGCATAACAATCAAATTGGAAGAATTTGTCACCGCCCGTCCAGCCTTACAAAAGATGATCACTGATGTGCTACACACAGAAACACAGAAACATGGGCATCACTACGAAAGAGGGAAAAGGCAGATAATCTCCCAGTAAAAGTACAAAGGATATCCAAAACAAACAATAGGAATATTAATGGAAAAACAGCAAGGCCAAGAAGTTACTTATAAATAGTCACCTAGAGCATAAATGGCCTGAACTCTCCAGTTAAAAGACACAGACTGGCTGAATGGATTAAAAAAAAAAACAAAACTAATGTATTTGCTGCTTGCAAGAATCAAATATCACCAACAGATACCTGCAAAGTGAACGTGAAAGGATGGAAGAAAATATTCCATGCTAGCAGAAAACAAAAAAGAGCTGGTATAACCATCATATCAGACAAAATAGACTTTAACACAAAAATTGTTAAAAGAAACAAAGAAGGACAAATTAAGGCATCAATTATACAGGAAGATATGACTTTTATAAACATATATGCAGCTAAATGCAGGCCACCTGGATATTTAAAAGAAGTGTTAATGGATCTAATGGGAGACATAGACTCAAATACAATAGTACTGGAGTATTTCAATATTCCACTTTTAGCAATTCACAGATCAACCAGACAGAAGATCAACAAGGAAACAGCAGAGTTAATTGACATTGTAGACCAAACGGACCTAACAGGTATCTAGAGAACGTTCCATCCTACTGTCACAGAATACACATTCTTCTCATTGGTGCATAGAACTTTCTCTAGGATTCACCACATGCTAATCTCAAAAAAATTCCAAACAATTGAAATCATACCGTACATCTTCTCCAACCACAATGGAATGAAGCTAGAAATCAGCAACTGAGGAATCTCTAGAACATATACAAACACATGGAGACTGAACAATATGCTCCTGAATGAACAGTGGGTTATTGAAGAAATCAAATGAGAAATAAAAAAATTCTGGAAGCAAATGAAGATGACAATACAAAATATCAAAACGTATGGGAGACAGCAAAAGCAGTGTTACGAGGAAAATTAAAAGCAATTGGTGCCTACATCAAGAAATTGGAAAGGCACCAAATAAATGAACTATCAATTTTTCTCTAGGACCTAGAGAAACACAGCAAACCAAACCCAAAACTAGTAGAACAAAAGAAATAATTACAATTAGAGAAGAAATAAACAAAATTGAAACTGAATAAACAATACAAAAGTTCAGCAAAATGAAGAGCTACTTTTTTGAAAAATGAACAGATTTGGTACACCAATGGCACAATTAACCAAAGAAGGAAGAGAGAAGACCCAAATCAATAAAATTACAGGTGAAAAAAGAAATGTAAGAACAGAAAGCCACAGAAATAAAAATCATCAGATATTACTACAAAGAAGAGCTGTATGCCAACAAACTGGGAAACCGAGAAGAAATGAACAGATTCCTGAACACATACAAACTATCTAAATTGAGCCATGACCGGCGCTGTGGTTCACTTGGTTAATCCTCTGCTTGCAGTGCCAGCATCACATATGGGTGCCTGGTTCTAGTTCCGGTTGCTCCTCTTCCAGTCCAGCTCTCTGCTGTGTCCTGGGAAGGCAGTGGAGGATGGCCCAAGTGCTTGGGCCCCTGCACCGCATGGGAGACCAGGAGGAAGCACCTGGCTCCTGGCTTTGGATCGGCACAGCCGTAGTGTCCATTTGGGGGGTGAACCAATGGAAAGGAAGACCTTTCTCTCTTTCTCTCACTGTTTATAACACTACCTGTCAAATAAGTAAAAAAAATAAAAATAAAGAATAAATAAATTGAGCCATGATGACATAGAAAACCTAAACACGCCAATAACCAAGACAGAAATTGAATCATTAATAAAGACCTTCCTAACAAAGAAAAGCCCAGAATTGGATAGCTTCACTGCTGAATTCTACCAGACATTTAGAGAAGAACTAATTCCACTGATTCTCAAGTTATTCAAACAATTGAAAGGGAGAAAATCCTCCCAATTCTTTCTATGAAACCAGCATCATCTTAGTTCCTAAGCCTGAAAAAGATACAACAGAGAAAGAGAACTACAGACCAATTTCCCTGATGAACATAGATGCAAAAATCCTCAACAAAATACCAGCCTACTGAATCCAACTACACATTAGAAAGATCATTCACCTGGACCAAGTGGGATTTAGCCCTGTTATGCAGTGATGATTCAACATTTACAAATCAGTGTGATACATCACATTAACAAATTGAAGAACAAAAACTATGATTGTCTCAACAGATACAGAGAAAACATTTTATAAAATAAAACAACCTTTAACGGCGAAAACTCGAAGCAAATTTGGCATAAAAGGGACATTCCTAAATACAATCAAGGCGATTTATGACAAAGCCATGTCCAGTATCATATTAAATAGGGAAAAGTTGGAAGCATTCCCATTAAGACCCAGAATCAGACAAGGATGCCCGCTCTCACAATTGCTGTTCAGTATAGCCCTGAAAGTTTTAGCCAGAGCCAATAGGCAAGAAAATCAAATTAAATGTATACAAATCAGGAAAGAGGAAGTCAAACTATCCCTATTTGCAAATGACATGATTCTATATTTAGGGGATCCAAAAGACTCCACTAAGACACTGTTGAAACTCATAGCAGAGTTTGGTAAAGTAGCAGGATATAAAATCAATACACAAAAATCAATATCTTTTGTATATACAGACAATGTCACAACTGAGAAAGAACTTCTAAGATCAATCCTATTCACAATAGCTACAAAAAAATTACATACCTTGGAATAAATTTAACTGATTATATCAAGGATCTCCATGATGAGAATTATAAGACATTACAGAAAGAAATAGAAGGCACAAAAATATGGAAAAATTTTCATGTTCATGGATTGGAAAAATCAATATCATCAAAATGTATATACTATCAAAATCAATTTACAGATTTAATGTGATACCAATCAAAATACCAAGGACATTCTTTTCAGATCTAGATAAAATGATGCTGAAATTCATATGGGAAAACAGGAGACCTCGAATAGCTAAAGCAATCTTATACATCAAAAACAAAGCTGGAGGCATCACAATTCCAGATGATTTCAAGACAAAATCAAAATAACTTGGTACTCATACAAAAAACAGATGCATAGACCAATGGAACAGAATAGAAATGCCATAAATCAATCCATGTTTCTATAACCAACTTATCTTTGGCAAAGGAGCTAAAATCAATCCATCAGGAAAGGACAGTGTCTTCAACAAATGGTGCTGAGAAGACTAAATCTCCACATGTAGAAATATGAAGCAAGACCACCACCTTACACCTTACACAAAAATCCACTCAAAATGGGTTAAACACCTAAAGCTATGACCTGATAACATCAAAATACTAGAGAACACTGGGGAAACTCTGCAAGATATTGGAATAGGCAAAGAGTTCTTAGGAAAGACCTAAGATTCACAAGCAATTAAAGCTAAAATTGACAAATGGGATTACATCAAACTGAGAAGCTTCTGTACTATTAAAAAAAAAAAAACAGCAAAAGGAAGAAGCAGCTGACAGAATGGGAGAAATTATTTGCAAACTATGCAATTTATAAAGGATTAATAGCCAGAATATATAAAGAGCTCAAGAAACTCAACAACAACAAAACTCAATAAAAACAAAAACAACCCATTTTAAAAATGGGCAAAGGACTTAAACAGACATTTTTCTAAATAGGGAATCCAGATGGCCAAAAAGCACATAAGAAATCATCAGAATCACAAGCCGGCAGGCAATTGCAAGTCAAAAGCACAATAAGGTTTCAACTCATTCTTGTTAGAATGACTTTTATACAGAGATAAACAAACAACAAACGCTGAGGAGGAAGTGGGGAAAAAGGTACCCTAATCCACTGTTGGTGGGAATGTAAACTGGTAAATCCATTATGGAAGACAATATGGAGATGCCTTAGAAATCTGAATATAGGCCTACCATAAGACCTAACCACCACACTCCTGGGTATTTATCCAAGGGAAATGAAATCAGCATATGAAAGTTATCTGTACCCCCATGTTTACTGAAGCTCCATTCACAATAGCTAAGAAATGGAATAAATCCATATGGCATCAACTGAAGATTATATAAAGAAATTATGGGATATGTACACCATGGAATACTATACAATGGTTAAAAAACAAAACAAAACAAAGCAAAGCAAAATAAAAAAAAAAATCCAGTTCTTTGCAAAAAAAAGAATGAAACTGGCAAACAGCATATTTAGTGAATTAAGCCAGTCCCAAAAGGACAAACATCATATGTTTTCCTTAATCTGTGGTAACACTTAAAAAGGTAATCTATAGAAATGAAATTGACACTTGGAAAAGCAATTTCTTCGAACAGCTCTTGTCTCGATTGTTGAGGAATAGTTGTTTTTCCCCCATACTATTTGTTAAATGCTTTACTTAACATAGAGTTAATCATAAGGTCGATTGAGGGGTTGCTGCTGTGGTGTAGCGGGTAAAGCTGTACCTGCAGTGCTGGCATCCCATAGGAGCACCGGTTCAAGTCTCGATTGCTCCAATTCTGATCCAGCTTTATGCTGTGGCCTGGGAAAGCAGTAGAAGATGGCCCAGCTCCTTGGTCCCCTACATCCTCATGGGAGATCTAGAAGATGCTTATGACTCCTGGCTTTGGATCAGTTCAGCTCTGGCCATTGTGGCCATCTGGAGAATGAAACAATAGATGGAAGACCTCTCTCTCTCTCTCTCTCTCTCTCTCTCTCTCTCTCTCTCTGTTTCTGCCCCTCTGTAACTCTGCCTTTCAAATAAACAAATAAATCTTAAAAAAATAGTTAATTGAAAGTAGATCTTAGTGAAAAATAAGAATGGGAATAGGAGAGGGAGGAGGAAGAGGGGTGGGAGAGTGGGTGGTAGTGTGCGTATGATGGGAAGAATCACCATGTCCCTAAAGTTGTAATTATGATATATATGAAGTTTGTATTCCTTAAATAAAAGTTTTCTGGGAATAAAAAGAAGTATGTAAACAAAACAAATTTATATTTTTTATTTAGCATCTCTAAAATTGGCAAGATTTGATGTAAAATCAGAAATTGAGAAAATGTATCTCAAAGTATTTAAAAGCCATAAAAGAAACTAACAAAATGTTAAATAAACATTGTATGGGCTTATCAAAGATAAGCAAACAGAAATCTGGAAATTCAGTTTCAAATTTATAATTATGAGTCTCCTTAAATTTCTATCCTAATAACTTCCTGGTCTACATCTTACATATACTTTGAGCAATCTCTTGAATATGCATGCTGAAGCTCCTCAGATGACTAAATGGCTGTATACCACTGTTCTCTCTGATCTCAAGATTGGAGTGGAGGATTGGTGTGATGGCTGTGAATGAAAGTGAGGCTTTCATGATTTTGTTTTCATTGTATACTAAGCATGTCTTGAACAAATTACAAAAACAATATTTTAAACTATTTCTTATAAAATTATATGCATAAACATATGTACAAGCATATAATAGGTCTCCAAAAATGTAACTTTGTGAGATAATCTATTGAATCAATATCTAAAATAACTTAATTTTGATCTTCAGTCTAGGTTCATTCAACAAACTCAACAACTGAAATCAATATGTTATTTTGTTTACCATAAATATATGTATGTGTGTATATAAGTTTGTAGGTGTTTGAGTCAGTATGTGTATGAGAGAGGGAAGAGACAGAGAGAGAGAGGATTCATACAAGGATATAAATGGAAATTTATAACTATTCATCAAACTTTGTTCATTGAAATATTGTTTGGTAGAAAAAAAAGCTAGGTTTAGTTTAGAGTACTTCTGAACTAAATTAAGTAAAAGCTGTAATAGATACTCAGTAATGTTATATTTCTATTTCTTTCACCCTCAATTTCTTGGAAATCACATATATTAATGGTAACCTATTAGAATACTTTGTCAAATTTTGTGGCCTACCTTAATAGAGACTCAGGAGGAAGCCATTTCAGGTGTCATAGAGATGGAGGAAAATGACAAATAAAACGAAACTTGGAAGTATATGGGGACTTTAATGAAATTATGTGTGTAGAAACTGTCTTCCTTCTGCCCTGAGACACAAGTGTCCTGAAGACCAGACCATAAAGTTCAGAGAATGTGGCTCATTTAAAGAAAACCCAAAATGTGAAATGCAACTAAAATGAGTTTCTTCTATAAGACACCTAAACATGTACCTGAACGGAAACAGGAACTGGGTGAGAATGGAAAGATTTTATGCTATATGAGAATCCTCATTCTTTACTCCTCCTGGTGGCCTAGCTTGCTCTTTTAACACACCCTAAATCTTCCGTCAAATTGCAAGAGATTACCTAGTGTGTCAGTCAGCCAATGGTGCATATCTTTATAAGCATTCCTTGCAGATGTGCCTCTTTCTGGGCTGGATTGAATATGGGCCTGTCCTAAGGTATGGGAGGGGCAATTTTTTTGTTGTGTTCTGTATGGCTTCATGACTCTCAATCTCTGACCCTCCACACTCTCAGTGCTGATCAATGTCTGTCCTCCTTAAAGGTCAGGACTTTTGCAGAGTGCCTGGATTAAGGTCTTCATGTCAGAGCCTGTTATCTGCTGCAGAGCCCCTAATGCCATTAGCAAGAAAATGAAAGAAGCTTCCAAACAACCCTCAGATCGATGCTAACGTTATAACTTCCAACAGCTGCTGCTCAGCTTCTTTATTTGTTAAGACCTCCTCCTGTGTAGAACTTTCTTGACTCAAGTTTAATTCTGTCAATTCAACAAAGATGTTTTGAGCAGCTGTTCTGTAGCCAGGTCTGGGCATAGGCTGGAAAAATGAAAAACAAACAAACAAAAAAACCTATGGAATGGGTCTTTTCCTTCAAGGTAATATACATCAACTTAGAATGAGAAATTCAGATAGTATTTACAGGACTGTGTGTGCTGGATGATTTAAGTAATAAAATGCAAAATGTCAAGCAGCTCAGAGCCAAGTTGGGGGAGAGGGTTGGTGGCTCATGCTTTTATTGTTAGAGGAAAGGATTTGAAGAAGTGGGAAGAAAAGAAAATTTCTTATAAATGAGAGTAATAACCTTTGGAACAGCGTTGCTGTAACTTGGGCTTGTGACACATGACATAACACTGTTCAGCACAATGTATTGCCTGCTCCTCCCTGTCAAAGTTCAGCACAGGAATGATGTAGAAACTCCCATGGAACAATGCTAATTCTATTTGAGGTTGCTTCAATTTCTTGCAGTGAAGTGAGAAAAAGAAAAACAAACTTCAAATACTTTTTGTTTTGCTTTGTTTTGTTTTAGTAAAAACAGGGTAATGGAAAGATGGCCCTCTCCTACTAAGTTTTATAGCAGTGTGCATCCTGTGTTGCTGTAAAAAGAATCAGAAGACACAGCTTATAGCAGTCCAATTTTCCTTTCTCACACTGACAAAGCTGACAGTGCTAGACTCGTGCCCCCTGATTTCCTTTTGAGGGTCATCTGTGACACCTTCAATGTTTAGGAACCCTGAGAACACTTCTTCATAGGAATAATAGTATTTAGCTGATTATTCAAAATTTGCAGTAATGGAGGCTGTACTCTTATTTTTCCAATCTCATCTCCCCCACCCCCGCTCTTCAAATCTTTCATTATCGACATATTCGTCTCCAAAGTATCCGGTGCATGTGATTCATTTGTTCATCATTTTCCTAACTTCAGACACTTCTTTATGTTTCTTTTCTTCAGTCATATCCTTTGCTTCATAATCCAGTTCAAACTGAACTTTCTATACCAAGTTTTTGCAGGCAATTTCCATATACCATGACCTTTCATGTATCTTAACTCTTAATTTCTGACTTTCTGAATCACTCTTATTTTGTACTTATCTAGCACCTTATGACATTTTTATATTATGTTTTATAGTCATATTTAATATATGTGTGAATATCCTTCTATGTGTGGTACCTTAGATATTGTGAGAATGATCTATGTTTAATTTATTACAAAATGTTTCTGTATGTACTGAATTGTTCACGTGATTTTCTTCTTTATTCTGTGGAAATAAAGAATAAATTAATTGATTGAAAATAGTGAATCAAGACTGCATTCCTGGGATAGACATCACCTGTTCAATGAATGTTATATATGAGTGCTGATAATTTAAATTTGATATTGCATTAATTTTGTTTTTACATCTATGACCTTATATTATATCTATAATTAGTCCACTTGATGAGGTGATTTTTTCTCAGATAATAAAATCATAAATATATTACCTTCATAAAATTGTTGGAAGCTTTTGCTTTTATCTCTACACTATTCTATAAGTGAAGTTTCTCTTAAATAAATATGTGGAAGAAGAGTGTAGTAAAATGGTAGGACTCAGTTTGCCTATGTGTGTGTATTTGTTTGTGTATAGTATTTTATTAAAATGTATTTTCTTTGTTAAATACTGAGTAAATACTGGCCTCAGAATCAGCCCTTAAGGCATTCGGATCTGGCTAAAGAGCCCATGAGAGTATTGTAGGCATGGAAAGCCAAGGTACCATGGAAAAGAAAAAAAAAAAAAAAGAAGACCTAAATGAAAGATCTCTGTGAGTGAGATCCCAGTGGAAAGAACGGGGCCATCAAAGAAGGAGGTACCTTTCTCTGAAGGGAGGAGAGAACTTCCACTTTGACTATGACCTATCAGAATAAGATCAAAGTCAGCGAACTCTAAAGGCTTCCATAGCCCTGGCAACTCATGACTAGAGCCTAGGGAGATTACTGACGCCATGAACAGGAGTGTCAAATTGTTAAGTCAGCAACAGAAGTCACTGTGTACTTACATCCCATGTGGGATCTGTCCTTAATGTGTTGCCTAATGTGCAGTGATGCTATAAGTAGTACTGAAACAGTATTTTTATACTTTGTGTTTCTGCGTGGGTACAAACTGATGAGATCTTTACTAATTATATACTGAATCGATCTTCTGTATATAAAGATAATTGGAAATGAAAAAAAAAACCTGGTGTTAAATTGGAAATGGCATAGAAAATTAATTAATTTTTTTAAAAAAATATTATGTAGGATCACTGTCTTTAATGTGCTGTACACTCTTATTTAATGCTATAACTAGTACTCCAACAGTATTTTTTTTTCACTTTGTGTTGCTATATGGGGGCAAACTGTTGAAATCTTTACCTAATATGTACTAAACTGATCTTCTGTATATAAAGAGAATTGAAAATGAATCATGATGTAATTGGAAGGGGAGAGGGAGCAGGAAAGGGGAGGGTTGCGGTTGGGAGGGAAGTTTTGGGAGGGGGAAGCCATTGTAACCCATAAGCTGTACTTTGGAAATTTATATTCATTAAATAAAAGTTTAATTAAAAATAAATAAATAAATAAATACTGAGTAAATAAAAAAAATATTTTTTTGGACAGGCAGAGTGGACAGTGAGAGAGAGAGACAGAGTGAAAGGTCTTCCTTTACTGTTGGTTCACCCTCCAATGGCCGCTGCAGCCGGCGCATCACGCTGATCCGAAGCCAGGAGCCAGGTGCTTCTCCTGGTCTCCCATGCGGGTACAGGGCCCAAGCACTTGGGCCATCCTCCACTTCTTTCCTGGGCCACAGCAGAGAGCTGGACTGGGAGAGGGGCAACTGGGACAGAATCCAATGCCCCGACCGGGACAAGAACCCGGTGTGCCCGTGCTGCAGGTGGAGGATTAGCCTATTGAGCTGCGGCACCGGCCTGTAAATAAAATTTTGATTTGATAATTTATTTGACAAGTTAACTTCTCAATATATATTTTTATCTTCCTGTTTTGAAGCTAGATTTGCTTTTTTTTTTTTTTTTTTTTTTTGACAGAGAGACTGGATAGTGAGAGAGAGAGAGAGACAGAGAGAAAGGTCTTCCTTTTTCCATTGGTTCACCCTCCAATGGCTCCTGCAGCTGGCACATCTCGCTGATCTGCCAGGAGCCAGGTACTTCTCCTGGTCTCCCATGCGGGTGCAGGGCCCAAGCACTTGGGCCATCCTCCACTGCCTTCCCGGGCCATAGCAGAGAGCTGGCCTGGAAGAGGGGCAACCGGGATAGAATCCGGCGCCCTGACCAGGACTAGAACCCAGTGTGCCGGCTCTGCAAGGCAGAGGATTAGCCTGTTAAGCCACGGCACCACCAAATTTGCTTTTTTTTTAAAAGATGTATTTATTTGAAACAATTACAGGGAGGGAGAGACACACAGAGAGAGATTGTCCATTTGCTGATTCACTCCCCAGATGGCTACAAAGGCTGAGGCTAGGCCTGGCCGAAGTTAGGAACCATGAGTTTCTTCCAGATCTCCCATGTGAGTGCAGGGGCCCATGAACATGGGCCATCCTCTGCTGCTTCCTCAGGCTTATTAGCAGGAAGTGTAATCAGAAGTGGAGTAGCCTGGTCTCGAACCAGCACCCGTGTGGAATGCTGTTGCAGCAGACTGTGGCTTACTTAACTTGGCACACCATTGTGCCAGCCTCTCTCTCTCTCTCTCTCTCTCTCTCTCTCTCTCTATATATATATATATATATATATATATATATTATTTCACTCAAAGCATGAAGTTTATTGGCATACTATCCCTCATGTAGTTTATTACTGTTTTGTCATTGTTGTAGTAACCTTGAGGACTAGCAGTCTATATTTTCCTTTTTTTCATAATCTGCCTTGCTAAAAGGTTTATATTTTATTGTAATTTTCTATACAGTGCTTTCCTCTTCTCAGATTCCTACTTCTATCTTATTATTTTTTCTTATACTTACTTTGAAATTAAATAAAGTTTTGTATTGCCATAGTTTAAGACTGATATTGAGAAAATTAATTTTGTATTTCTTGCTTTTCTAAGGTCTGTTTGTTACTTCCTACAGATTTTGGTGTGTTGACTACTAATGCCCATTTATTTTAGAAAATTTTCCAATTTTCCTTAGATTTCATCTCCTACTTCCTCTCCTCTTCTTCTTTTATAAGTGTGTTGTATAATGAACAAATATTTGTAGTGCAGAAGTGGAAAAAGTGTTGATTTTTTTTTTATCTATCATGAAGGGTCATGGCTACACCCTATAACAAAAGGCAGATTAATAAGAGAAGAGCATAAGAGGTCTATATAAGTGTGCACTAGCCTGGGAGTCAGCCAAAACATAAAAATCAAAGAAAGGATCACATGATGGAAGCTTAAATATCTTTATAGGGAAGAGGGAAATAAGAGAGATAGCTATAAGTTATACAAAGCAGAGTTGTGCAACTTTACTATAAACCAGGATTGCCTTTATTTTCTTTTAAACATTTCATTTATTTATTTGAGGGTTAGAGTTACAGACGGAGAGAGGAAAAATAGAGAGAAAGGCCTTCCAGTTCCTGGTTCACTCCCCAAATGGCTCCAATAGCTGAAGTTGGGCCTATCTGAAGCCAGGTTCCAGGAGATTCTTCTGGACATCCCACATGGGTGTAGGGGCCCAAGAACTTGGGCCATCTTCCACAGCTTTCCCAAGCCATAAGCAGAGAGCTGGATTAGAAGAGGAGCAGCAAGGATGTGAACCAGCTGCCCATATGGGATGCCAGCACTGCAGGCAGAGGCTTAGCCTACTATGCCATAGTGCCAGCCCCCATAAGGAGTGTCTTGTACAGATAGTGTTTTCCCGGTAATATTTTGGAACTGGTCTTAGCATAAATGAAAAGATTGTTCAGGCGTGATGAAGATGTTCAGCCTTCTGTCTTCTCTGGTGGTCAATATTTTGTATGTTTTGATGAGATTCCTCGGGAAAGAATTTGAGACAATTTTATTTCTTTAGAAAGAAGTTTTCTTAGTAAGATAAGGGAAAACTGCAGACGTCCCTGTCTACGTTGGGAAGAGGAAAAACAACAGAAGATTAGAGCAATCTTGATACTGAGGCTATTATTGTTTTTTGCTGAATTTTAATGTATTTTTACTATATTTGAAAGGCAGACAAAGGCAGAGACAGATTGAGAGATGTTTTCTGTCTCCTGGCTCATACTAATAGTTTGAGTTGAGCCAGACCAAAGTCAGGAGGTGGAACTCAATCTGGGTTGCCCAGATGCACAGAAGTCCAATAACAGTTGACCCATTACATTCTGCCTCCTAGAGTATGAACTGGCATGAAGCTGGAACTGGAACCATAGTTGGGATTCAAAACCAGGCTCCAATATGTGATGCAGGCATTCCTAGCAATGTCTTCATTGTTGTGCCAAATACTTGCACCCTGTTATTTCTTTACTTTTTTTTAAAACAACTTAGAGAATTTATTTGGAAAATAGGAAGTAAAAAGCATGATTCTAACATTTAAGATAGGAACAAAATTAGAAAAAGTTAAACTACAGGAAAGGCAGAGATACTGAAGTTGGCTTAATGGCTATGCAATCCATACAAGCAATCCCAAGTTTCTTTCATGCAAATAAGCATTAAGAGTATGGGAATGTTCACAGAACAAGTCACAGCAAATATTTTTAAAATTTATATAATTATACATAAATGAAAAAATAAATTAGGAAATTTACAAGAAATGTTTACAGGTTACAGTGATAGCTTATTATGAATAAATCAGTAGCACATCATACATTTTTATATCAGATTCAGTGTTAGAAGAATTAAGACATGTCAAAGCTTAGATTGGACAAGAATAATACAACAGACAGAATAAGGCAACTTAAGCTGAAATGGCATGTGTAAGTACAATTAACCCCAAATTAAAGGATTCTCTAAATTGGGGCATTAAAACATCTTCTAGGCATGATTTGGTCAAAAACTGGGCTGAATTAAGACAAGTACCATTCAACTTCAGTAATAAAGTCAGGAGTTTTGCTGTAGTTCAAATAAAAAATAAAAATGTATAATGTATACAAAACTTTAAAACCATCTCATCATCACTTATACTCTTTACTTTTTTTTAAAGATTTATTTCATTTATTTGAAAGACAGAGTTACAGAGAGAGGAACAGACAGAGAGAAAGGTCTTCCACCTGCTGGTTCACTCTCCAGATGGCCACAATAGTCGGAGCTAGGCCAATCTGAAGCCAGGAGTCAGGAGCTTCTTCCAGGTCTCCCACATGGGTGCAGGGGCCCAAGGACTTGGGCCATCTTCTACTGTATTCCAAGGGCCACAGCAGAGAGCTGGATTGAAAGTGGAGCAGCCAGGACTCAAACTGGCACCCATATGGGATGCCAGACCTTCAGGCCAGAGCTTTAACCCACTGTGCCACAGCGCTGGCCCTATTTCTTTACTTTTTAAACATCAATTTTTGCTTTAATAATAATGTTACATGTTTATGGGTATAGTACCACATTTCAGCATATGTATACATGTGTACTGATCAAATTGAAGCTGAGCTCCTACACATTGCCTGGAATACATCTCTTAGAGACCATCAAGACCAGAACCTTAGTATCCCAGTCCCTCTCCATTAGCTTCAAGTGTCTTTGTCCTACCTTTGATTGCAAATCTGCTCTTTCCTAAATATTTTTAATTTTTTTTTAAAATTTGAAGATTTATGATAGAAGCACAGAGGGAAGGAAGGAGGGAGGGAGTTAGAGAGAAAGAATCTTCCATCTGCTACTTCATTTCTCAGATGGCTTCAATGGCCCTTGCTGGGCCAGACAGATGCCAGGAACCAGAAATTCCATCTGAGTCTCCTGCATGGGTGCCAGTGTCCCAAGCATTTGGGACATGTTCCATTGCCATCTTAGGCATATTAGCAGGAAACTAGATTGGAAGCAGAGCAGCTGGGACTCAAATTGACACTCGGATCTGGACTCACAGTACCAAAGCACCAGCTCCCCAAGTCATTAAAATTTGCTCACTAAATTGAGGCAGGGAGTGGTGTAGCCAGCACCAGAAATTTCTAATCACCTGACCCATTAGGTCATTTGTTTTTCTAACAGATAGCATCTTTGTGATTGGTCTTGTTTCAATAATTTATTTTCTAGGAACTTTAGGCCCAGTGCAAAAAAGTAATTATGACCCGCCACCTGGCCTCCAGACTGGCTAAAGCCCACCTTACCACCATCAACATTCCCTGAAGGTCACATTACCTACCAGTTAGGTAAGGGTAATGAGCACTGCGGACCAGACAAGAACTTTGATGTGAGCCACACATGCACCTCTCAGCCCCAACTTCAATCTGTAAGAGTCTTGACCTATAACCTTGCACAGGGTTTGAGAATTAAACTGTAACTTCCTGACTCCTTGTTCTTCACTTAGCACTAAACGCCACCTTTCCTCCTCCATCCCAGTGTCAACACTGGGTGAGTGGACTGAGTTTTTGGGATTTGACAGTGAACTCTTCTGAGTTTCAATGGTTTTTCTCTATCAAAATCAGGATAATCAATGTGTTCCCTTTGTCACTACTTTATGATTGGATTCTTGGAGCTCCTCACTTGGATTTGCTCAGAAAATATATAATAGGTTGCTGTGAACTAGTTACTCCACATACTGTTTAACAATAAGAAGTTAGCCTTGCTATCTAACTCTGAATTGTTACCCATTATCTAACCTCCCCCTAGCTGCCCTTACTCTTCCCATTCTCTAGTAATTCCTAATTTATGTTCAAATTGAGGTTTTTTAAGTTTTTAAACATGAAAAAGGGTATGTGCTGTCTTTTTCAAAACACCACACCTTGCAGTGTCATTTTCTGAATTTCAATAGTAGTTTCTCTATTTTAATTAATATCTGCATTAACTCTGCTGTGTTCCAGAAACATGTTCAATAATAATTAAATATTTATACATTCAGGCACTTGTTTGTTGTCTAATAAGTGATCTATCTTATTGAATATTTTCCATTACTTTCAGAAGAACATACACTCTTTTCTTGTTTGGCTTAGCATTTTATGAATATCAATTTGATTAAACTCAGTTATAGTGTTGTTTGGATCCTTTATTAGTCCATTTTGTTTTACTAGAACAAAATACCTACAAGTTGAAAATGTAGAAAAGAGGCTTGGGGCCAGCGCTGTGGCACAGTAGGTTAATTCTCTGCCTGCAGTGCTGGCATCCCACATGGGTGCTGGTTCTAGTCCTGGCTGCTCCTCTTCCCATCCAGCTCTCTGCTGTGGCCTGGGAAAGCAGTGGAAGATGGCCCAAGTCCTTCGGCCCCTGCATCTGCATGGGTGACCTGGAGGAAGCTCCTTGCTCCTGGCTTTGGATAGGTGCAGCTCTGACCATTGTGGCCATTTGGGGAGTGAACCAGCAGATGGAAGACCTTTCTCTCTGTCTCTCCCTCTCACTGTCTATAAATCTACTGCTCAAATAAATAAATAAATAAAATCTTAAAAAAAAAGAAAAAGAAAAGACACTTATTTTGGTCCATGGTCCTTGAGGTCCAAGGCTGAGGGCCTATATCTAGTGATGGCCTCCTCCTAAAAGAGTCCCAAGGCAGCACAGGACTTTACATATTAAGAGATGGGGATTGCACGTGTCTCTTCTAGGTTCTCTGCCTTTTCCAGTCAAGCTAGTCTGCAATCATGGGATATTGTCTCTGATGACATTATCTAATCATAATTACCTTCCCAAATCCTCACCTCTAAACACCACAGTCAGATTAAGTTTCCACTCTTCTAGTAGGAATAAGAGCAGGAAGAGAGGTACAGTTTGGCATATGCTCAGTCAGACTTACCCCTAATGGTAGAGCTAGAAACGTGCCAGGAGATTCCAATTCAATCCTATCAAGTTGGCAGGTATCAATGCCATCTTACTTGGTAAAGTGATCAGTTTAAGTTCATAATTGATCAAAAAGATAGGATTAAGTGCCAAAGGGATTACATAAATAAGACCAATGTCTTCAAATAATAATTGATAGAATTGAAAAGGAGAGAATGATCCTACATGGGAAGCAGAATACACAGCAGACTCATAGAATGGCAAATGCCCTAAACAGCACTCTGGCCTCAGAATCAGCCCTTAAGGCATTCAGATCTGGGTAAAAAGCCCATGAGAGTTTCGCAGGCATGGAAAGCCAAGACACTGTGGCAAAAAAATGACCTGAATGATAGATCTCTGTGAGTGAGATCCCAGCGGAAAGAACGGGCCATTAAAGAATGCAGTACCTTTCTCTGAAGGGAGGAGAGAACTTCCACTTTGATATGGCCTTGTCTAAACAAGATCGGAGTTGGTGAACTCAAGAGACTCCTATAGCCTAGGCAGCTCATGACAAGAGCCTCGGGTGATTACTGATGTCATAAATAAGAGTATCAATTGCTAAATCAATAATGGGAGTCACTGTGCACCTGCTCTCCATATAGGACCTCTGTCCTTAATGTGTTGTACTATGTGAATTAAAGGTAAAACTACTAATCAAACAGTACTCTATACTTTGTGTGTCTTATGGGTGCAGTCTGTTGAAATCTTTACATAGTATATACTAAGTTGATCTTCTGTATATAAAGATAATTGAAAATGAATCATGATGAAGAGTGGGATGGGAGAGGGAGTGAGAGATGGGATGGTTGTGGGTGGGAGGGAGGTTATTGGGGGAAAAGCCACTATAATTCAAAAGCTGTACTTTGGAAATTTATATGTATTAAATAAAAGTTGAAAAAAAATTTAAAAAGTTTCCACTTTTCTAATTCTTCTTAAAGGGGTATGCATTTCAACACATGAACTCTTGGGTGTTATATTCAGACACATTCAAGTCACAATTACATTCATTGATATTTTGATTAATTGCCTTACTTACTGAAAGACTGAAGAATTTCCAAGAATGATTGTGGATTCTCCTGTTTCTTCCTTTCATTTATATATTGTCATTAGTTTTTCTACTGATTTATGATTTTATTAGTATCTACCTTCCATTGAAGCCTTTTCAGTTTGTTTCTTACCCAAAGTATGGTGAAAACCTTGAAGATTATTGATTTGGAAACAATTTGTTTCCAAATCAATAATGTGCCATTTTATTCAACTAAACTCAGCAACCTGAATGATTTCTTAAATTGCAAGTACCATTAAATAACTTACCTGTTCCTCATATTCATAAGGAAATCTAAAATCCTATCAGGACATGCAAAGCCTTTATGATCTACTCCATCTACATTAAGTTACCTTTTAGGCTCATCTTTTATTACTTCTCTCTTACTCACCTTAAGTAAGAAAAAAATCTTCCCTTTCTCTTTAACAATTAGGCTTCTGTTTCAGGGCTTGTTGTTTGATATTTCTTCTGCCTAGAGCATTCCATCTCCAGGATTCATTTGTTGTAGACTTCATCCTGTCCTCCTACCCTCATTAGACTGCAAGCTTTGAGGTCAGATAATTTGCTTGGTTTTATTTACCTTTCTATCCCCAGTGCCTAGAGTGTTCACTGACATTTCGTTAATGACACAACTTGGGGTGCCAGATAGTCTTCTCTGTCTGGGGTAATACTTTCATTCTTCTTAGTGGTGCTGATTCAATAATCCTTTAACCTTCCTTGATAAATGGTGAGCTAATCTTACCTGGAGTAGCTTTAAGTGAAGGTGATTTTGCTTCCTCCCTTGGTACCTTATTTCCAGAGTCCTAACTATCCTAATAGTTACAAAGATTTTCCTAATAATTAACCTAAATATTCCCTCTGTTGAAACAGAAGCCCCATTAGCTCCTACTCTGTCCTTGTTGACTAATGAGAATAATTGGTCTCTGTCCTTTTTATAGACTCACTGTTCTGTATTTGTGCATATCTGCCGTGCCTCCTCTCAGCCATTGGTCAAAGAAGTGTGTCAGCAAGATGGCCACGTGGGGACCAACTAGTCCCAGAACAGGCATTAGCAGCTCATCTGTCCACAACAGAAATGAAAGTGATTTTAAATAGACAGTGAGTTTATGTGGTAAAGGGGCTCTTAGTCAGTGTTGTATTCAGGGCTTATATTGACAAACAGACTTTTAAAGAAACCCAAGACTTGGGAGCAGTTACCAGCAAGACGTGAACTTTTGTTTATACTGACAATTAATATGACCACTAAACTTTTTCTAGATGTTCCTTCTCTTTTCTTCAGAAAGGTGCTTGCAAAAATTTTAGATGTTTTTGTGATTTTTCACACGCTTTCTAGCTTCTCTGTTCTACATATGTTTTCTTTTAAATTTTTTTTAATTTTAAAATTGAACAATTTTCAACATTTGGCCACATTCACTTCATATGTAGACATTGTATACATGTACACATATGTACATACATAAAATTTTTTTCTTGAAAATAGGGATATTAATATCACAAAGTGAGGGATTCATAACAATATTGATAACAAGGGAAGAGGGGCATATTGTCATGTATGTGGTATAGTTCAGTAACATTTAAAACTATAAACCAGAGGATATGATATCCATACAATGTTTATACTCCATTTATACTTACTTTCACAAATAAATTTTCTAAAGTATATTGTGCTTCCTGAAGTTTTGTGGAATATTCTGTATGTTGAATTGGCCATTTTTCACTTCCTTGAATTAATTATTATTGACTTTTTAGGTATATATATATATATATATATATATGAGGATCTCATTTCTGATATCCTTATCATACTAATTATACTAATATCATACTCATCATGCTAATTAAATTACAGTATCATTTTTACCATGAATCTATACATTTATTTGTAATTATAGTGGAAGCAAATAGAAAGAGAAAATTTACTTAAATGATTAATCAACACAGAAACAGAGGATGATATGATCAATGGAAAGAACCTGACTCACAGTTGGGAGACGGGTAGAAAGTCCATATCTTTCATTTAACAGCAGTGTGATCCTCAGGAAATTCCTTACTCAGCTACTGTTGCCCCATTTTTAAATAAGTTTCTAGGCAAAAATAAATTATTCTTAGTCATTTAGAGTCAAACTTTTGCAAAGTAGAACAGCTTCAAAAATGTTATTACCATAGCATTTAAATTTGTTGTCCATACATTTATTGTAGATGAACAGAATTCGTAGAGAGCTATGTGGACTAGATTTCACAGTAGTGTGGACTAGAAAGTATCTCTCTAAAAACTGTGCAAGGGGCTGGGGCTGAGGCGCAGTGGGTCAAAGTCCCAGCCTGCAGCAACAGTATCCCATATGGGCGCTGGTTTGAGTCCCGGATGCTCCACTTCCAATCAGCTTTCTGCTATGGCCTGGGAAAGCAGTAGGAGATGGCCCAAGTCCTTGGGTCCCTGCATCATGTAGGAGACCTGGAAGAAGTTCCTGGCACCTGGCTTCAGATCAGCTCAGCTCTGGCCATTATGATCATCTGAGGAGTGAGCCAGCATATGGAAGACCTCTCTTTCTCTCTGGCTCTACCTCTCTCTGTAACTCTCTCTTTCAAATAAATAAAATAAATCTAAAAACATTGTGCAAAAACTAATTCCCATTAACTTTGTTCCTTCCATGATGACAATAGACAGCTAAATGATTTTTACTATCTAAATTCAAAGGCATTCATTCATTAGCCTTAATAGGTACGCATTGAAGAATTTTGCCAGTTTTTTTGGTGCCCTATGTGGCAAAGTTTGATCCTATATAGCCAGTAAGCAAGTAGCTGCTATTCTATTTTAGGTCAGATTTCAAGGTCTATCAAATGTGTGACGGGGAAACTTGAGAGTTACAGCTGCTTATCATTCATGACTTGTCACCCAAGATTAACACCATTGACTAAGTGTAAGCTGGCGACATGTTATAAAAGCTTATGATAGTACTCACTATAAATTATAAGTCATGGCTGGTCTACCTGACAGAGTCTTATTTTCTGTATCCTCAACACTTGTCTACATTGTTTTAGAGGTCAAACTGCCAGCTCTGTCATCTCACAATACAATAAGACACCACTTCAACTGCCATGTCATGGAAAGGCATAGATGGTAACATTTGGGAACAGAGAAATGAGTGAAAGCCTTGATACTTCACAAGGAAAAAGACAGTCTTATGGCAACTGAGATGAGGAGAGATTTTGAGAAGGGCAGGTGTAAGGAAGAGATATCTAGTTTGGGACACTTTGAGTTTGAAGGGCCCATAAGACATCAAAATTCAAATGGCTACAAGGTGACTAAATATTTGATAACAAAATTTAGAGAATATGTCTATATCACATTTCCCAAGTTCTGCTCTGACCAAATTTGAAGTCATGGCTAAAAATTCTCAGTGCCCCCCTGCAGGAAGTTTGTTAAATCTCCATTCTGACTACTTACTAGGCTGCAACACTCATGGTTAATAATATATCTATACCTAACTGCAAGTACCTCCGGGGTAACTCCTTCCTCGTTTGGATCACAGAATTACTCAAAATACTCAATCCCTAAGAGGGCAGTGAAACCTAACTGGACCTGCCATACAAAAGTATCCTCCTACAGTTCCCACTTTCTACTACACTGTTCCTAGCTGCAACCCACTGAGTGGCCCTAAATTAGCAGCCTTCTTTCATTTGGAGATGTAACTAACAAAGTGTTTGCCTTTCATCTTTCAAGTGTTTCTCTGTTACATACCACAGTGAAAAAAATTCATATATCTTATAAAACAAGGTGAAAACTGGAAATATGAATGTTGGAATCTCTAGTTCTAAACACAGCGTCTGGTAAATGATAAGAGATAATTTAGAAAAGCTAGTTATTTCATCTTTATTGCAGCAATGTTGCTGTGATTCAACCCTGGATAGCTGGATGGTTAGTATCACCTGAATCTTCCACTTAAGAGGCATATCTTGGCCTTGTGATATGCACACAAGCTTGGAGACCTCTCAGTGACTGTGGGCATCATTGTTATTTCACCCTTGCTGGTTCTTCTGCCACAGGGGACAGCATGATGGGAAAATCATAGGATTTGCTAACATGACTGATAAGGATCAGAAGATCAAGCTGTAGATCTCTGTGTATTTAAAGAAATACTAACCAGGCCTGAGCAAAGGAAATCAATTCCAAAACATGTAGCAGATGGACTGATAACCACAGGGAGAGCCCCTTGGTAAAATGCTAAATGATTTGGATATATATATATATATATATATATATATATATATATATATGTCATGTGCCTTTAAATTGAAGCTGATTAAAGGGAAGCTTTGGAAACAGGAAAGATTCAGTAGTGCATCCCACTAAATAGCCTAGACAAGGAGAAATCCTTTTCTCTCTAACCTCCAGGCACCTTCTGCATACAACATATTCACTCTCATACAGATCATACTCGTAGCAGCCTCAGATCTGGCTAGCTTTTATTTTCTGCCTTCAGTTGTTGAGAACCAGAAATCCTTGCAATGCTTAGCCCTTTTCAGCCCAGTGAGCTGATGACAACATGGGTTCTAAAGGAATTGCAGTATAATGGCTTGTCTCACTTTCGTATGCAGAAATGTTGGCTATATTAAATCTATGTAGATAAACCTGGGGATCCAATATTACCCAGTTTTCCCATAGACCTATGATTGCTTTATATTTTTGCTACATTGTGTCTGGAGTAATTACTACTATCAGTTAATTTATGAGTGGGCCCTACCATTAGCCCACCCTTGTTTCTTGTTCAAATTTACTTTTATCTTGACAATTTTTTTTGACAGGTAGAGTTATAGACAGTGAGAGAGAGACAAAGAGAAAGGTCTTCCTTACATTGGTTCACTCCCCTAATGGCCACTACGGCCTGTGCTGTGCCAATCCGAAGCCAGGAGCTGGGTGTTTCCTTCCAGTCTTCCATGTGGGTGCAGTGCCCAAGCACTTGGGCCATCCTCCACTGCCTTCCCGGGCCACAGCAGAGAGCTGGACTGGAAGAAGAGCAACTGGGACTGGTTCCCCATGCCCCAACGGGGACTAGAACGCTGCAGGTGGAGGATTAGCCAAGTGAGCCACGGCACCGGCCTCTTGCCAATTTCTTGACATCATACCTTGTACTTCACAGGACTTAATTGTTTATACTAGGCTTCTCTTACTTCTTTCTACGTTTTATGTTTTACTTTATTTTATCAAATTTTACTTGAAGAGAGATATTTTGCTAACCTTACACAGAGAGAGGTAACAAGGCACATACCAAAGGTCTTACCCATAGGACATATACATAGACGGGAAGTGAAGAAGAAGAAATAAAGTGGACTATAAGAGGCTGAGTGGCCTGAAGGATCTCCTAGACAAAGTGTATTTGGGATAAATCATCTTCTGATTGTTAGACCTGATGTTGGCTTGCAAGATGTGGATGTTTCCAGCCTTTGGCCACTGCATGGTAAAGGGTGAATATGTGGCTGTAATTTCATTTGGATACCAACCATCAGAGGAATCTCATATTATAAAATAGCTTCCTTGGTAGTGAGTCTTCCCACACACTCTCCTTCATCCCTGGCGTCTTCCTAGATGAGAAACCCATGCAGAATGGCATTTCCATTCTTGCTCAAGGCCATCTGGGGCCCCTCCTGTTTTCTACTATTTTCCTGCCTTTTCTTTACTTAACCCTTCTTTTCTCTTTGTCTTTCTTGCCTTTGTTCTCTTTCTCTGAGGACCCTTCTGCCTGACTATGATTTCCTTTGACTTTGAGTTTAATTTTCATTTTATGAAATTCATTCTTCTCCTAATAATTTATAGATGAAGATTGGAAAGACAGGGAAAATCCCATTAAGAATTGCTGAAATAAAGGGGCTGTTAATTCATTTATGCCCAACGTCCCCACTTGAGTTAGACAGTTACATCTCTCAGCAATCCTAAGACTCACAAGAAACAAATTAAAGAAGAAAATGAACCATTCCCCATCAACAACATCCCTGACCACCTGCCATGGAATGTGACTGGGACTAGAAGATTCCAGAAATCCAGTCAACATTTCAGATGTTGCTTCTCTAGGATCCTAGGCAGCAGTGGATAAGGAAACTCCTAACACTTCCTTTTAAATTACATCACTACAAGTGTGCTATGATTCTAAGCTAAGATATTATGTTAATATTGGGATTTAAGGAATTCTATAACAAATCCTCAAATTATGACATCCATTCTTTATCCAATAACAGATAGTTTAGACTCCTTAAGATAGGGCAGAGACTGTCTCTTCTATCAGATATGGGGAGCCTGAAAAAAGTGGCATGAAAACAAGACAATAAATTAAATTCATTGATTGAAACCAATATCTTACATACAAATTCTACCCATGAATATTGTGAGAGAGTTTAGGCAGGAATTTCTGATGATGTGGCTTCACAGAAAAGGGGCCAGCATTGTGGCATAGAAGGTAAAGCCGCCACCTCTAGTGCTGGCATCCCATATGGACACCAGTTTGAGTCCTGGCTGCTCTACTTCCAATCCAGCTCTCTGCTATGGCCTGGGAAAGCAGTGGATGATGGCCCAAGTCCTTGGACCCCTGCACTCCTATGGGAGACTGGAAGGAAGCTCCTGGCTCCTGGCTTTGGATTGGCTCAGCTCCGGTCATTGCGGCCAATTTGGGAGTGAACTAGCAGATGGAAGACCTCGCTCTCTCTCTGCCTCTCCTTCTCTGTGTAACTCTGACTTTCAAAAAATAAATAAATCTTTAAAAAATACAGAAAATGATTTAGTTAAAATTTTATACAAGAAAATTATATCCTACCTGACAAATTTATGTTTTTATATGTTGTGAGAATAAAATACACATGACAGAAAATGCAATCAGAAGTATGTTTGTGGGCAATTGTACCCACCCACTCTCTCACCCCCCCCCACATACATGTGTGCTTGTATCATATCCACAAACTACACTGTCTCAAATGCATGTGCACAGATAGGAAATGCATGTGTTCAGATTTGGGATGAACTGTCAGAGGATGAGGCAGTGCTAACTAATCTTTGCCTGTCAGGGTAGCAAGACACTTTTATTTTACAATAAGCAAATAGTTTTCAGTTTGTTGGAAAATGAAATTATGAAACTCTGTAATTTTATAATTTGTTTCTTTGTGACTTATATTAATTTTTTCCAGATAGCAAAGAAAAAAAAAGTTTGTTTCTCACTCTAGATTTCCTTATTTAATTTTTAAAAGATGACAATCATGTTTCCTCTATTTTCTGTTTAATCTAATCTATTTTGTTCTAGCTTTAAATATTAATAACAGATCTCAAGGATGAGGTACATGTCACTATTTAGATGAGGAGTACTATGGCAATGAGCTGAGATCTACTTACAGTGAAGAGAAACTTTGTATTTTTATTTTACAGCATATCCAATACTCTCTCAGAATTCTACACACATATTATCAATTCCTTCAAATTTTTTCCTTCTACTCTCAGTTTTATGTTGGTGTGTGGCAATTGGTCAATACCCATGTCTCATTTAGTGCTTGTTTTCTTTTTTTTTCTTGACTTACTTTTCCTTGACTTCAAGGGGTTGAAAATATTCCATATAATACTGTGGGGATGTGGATGATATTAGAATTTTCAAATCAACATGTTAATATTTTATATATGTACCTGATTATATATGACATATGCATATCAAATGTAGTTATAAACATTTGTGGAAATGAAATTAAAAGGGTATGTGCATTTTCCATGAACTTTTTGAAACCCTCTGTCATGTATATAAAGTCAATTTATATAGATATATATATACACATATTTAGTCAATGTATGCAAATATATATATATATATATACATGTTATCGATGTTATTTGACAACAATGTCACATTAATCATTTCAGCATCTTAGAGAATAGTTTGACTGCCATATACAAGAAGTCTTCAAAAAGTTCATGAAAATGTGTATTATAAACAATGCATGAATTTCAAAATTTTTGCACCAAAATAGTCTTTTTTTTTTTTTGACAGGCAGAGTGGACAGTGAGAGAGAGAGAGACAGAGAGAAAGGTCTTCCTTATCCGTTAGTTCACCCTCCAATGGCCGCTGCGACCAGTGCGCTGTGGCCGGCGCATCACGCTGATGCGAAGCCAGGAGGCAGGTGCTTCCTCTTGGTCTCCCAGGCTGGTGCAGGGCCCAAGCACTTGGGCCATCCTCCACTGTACTCCCAGGCCATAGCAGAGAGCTGGCCTGGAAGAGGGGCAATGGGACAGAATCTGGCACCCCGACCGGAGAACCCGGTGTGCCAGTGCCACAGGCGGAGGAATAGCCTATTGAGCCATGGCGCCAGCCCAAAATAGTCTTTTAACTCCATTATTCATGTACTTTTGAAGTATCCTTGTATATATAAACCTAAAATTGTTCTAAAAATAAAGGTCATTGATTTAGCAGCAAAATATCTGATAAATCTGCCTTCAGGTGGAGTCAGAATCTGGTTAATTTTATGATAATTCATTTTTATTCCCTGAGAACTGTCTTCTTCACAGGCCAAATGGACCAGCTGAATGGGAATCTTGTCAGAATCATTGCTCTTACATTTTCAGAATCGTCAATTCTGAATACTACTCAGCAAAGTGTATAGTCCTTCCAGTAGGCTGGTATTACGTTCAATTACTATCTTACCAGGCTGAGTTTCAGCTACTTAAGTTTGGTCTTTCCTATGATAATAGATCTCCTTCCACAGGTCAGAGAACCATTGTGGGTATTCCATCTATTGCTGAGTATGCCTATTCCAGTATGCATTCCGCAACTACTGAAATGCTCACAAGATGAGTTCAGTACCATGCTGAGCCCACTGAGACATAGAGCTGAGTGAAATCTCTCTTGATCACCTTGCGTCTATAAGCTCCTACGCTGACTGGTGGATCACAATGATGTTTTTGGCCTCTGGGCATTAGTGTCAGTGTCTCCAAGTCCCTAAAAAGCCTGATTATTTTCTTTTCATCAATGCACAGTTACTCTGTTAAAGGGCTGTAGGTCCCTTTGAAGAAAGGCTGGGAGATCTATTCCCAGTATAAAATGTTGGGAGTGCAATGTGGACTTTCCTTAAGGGGACTGGCCTCCTCTTATTATGAGGGGTTCTGGATTTATAAACTGGCTAAAGTATGGGGATTGATTGAGGGGCTTTGACTTTGTTCTTGTGATTCAGATTAGACTTTTGTTCATTTATTTTAGAACTTTTATCCTTGTAAAGATCAATAAGGATTTAGTAGGATTCCTATGTATTTTTCTTCTGTAAAACTGTAGTCAACTAGTTAGCATCAAAAATCTGCATGAGCCAAAATATTGTGATTTCTTTTTTGACCCTGGTGTCATTTTTTTAAACTTTTCTTTATTATTTGACAGATAGAGTTAGTGAGAGAGAGAGAGAGACAGAGAGGAAGGTCTTCCTTCTGTTGGTTCACCCCCAAATAACTGCTATGGCTGGAGCTATGCCGATCTGAAGCCAGGAGCCAGGTGCTTCCTCCTGGTCTCCCATACGGTGCAGGGGCCCAAGCACTTGGGCCATCCTCCACTGCCCTCCCAGGCTACAGCAGAGAGCTGTACTGGAAGAGGAGCAACCAGGACTAGAACCCGGCACCTATATGGGATGCTGGTGCTGCAGGTGGAGGATTAACCAAGTGAGCCACTCGCTGGCCCCCTCTGCTGTCATTTTGATGATGACAGCAAATTTGGTAGTTATGTGCTGTCGCTTTGGCTCCTACTAGGCCAGGATCCAGTTGCTGCTGGATTCAGTGGCTACAGTTCCCACTGAAAGGTCTAACCTACAGACAAGAACAATCCCAGAGCTGATCTAAGATGCTGCTGCTGCTCCTCACACGTTTATTTCTCACAAATGTCATAAAAAGTGTCTTTTGAGACACTCCCAAAATATGTGGGTAGATCTTAAATCCTAATCTTCACAAGCCTTTTGAATCCTCTCCATCTTAAACCAAGGCAGGTTGGGCATTTCCAGTTCATTCACTGTGGAACCCTGTTTGGCCTGTGTTTCAGAAAACAAACCAACAAAATTATTAGAGTTTTTGTAATTTCCGAGGTAGGGAATCAAATGAGGAATCTCAGGACTAGAGCTATGGCTTCGCATATAAAGCCGCCACCTGCAGTGGCAGCATCCCATATGGGTACCTGTTTGACTCCCAGCATGAAGTGGTGCCCATATAAGATGCTGGTGTTATAGGCAGTGGATTAACCTGCTCCTCCTCAGCTGGCTGCTGCTCCACTTCTGATCCAGCTCCCTGCTAATGGCCTGGGAAAAGTAGCAGAGGGTGGCCCAAGTATTTGGGCCACTGCTAAAGCCCACGTGTGACTATCTGGGGAATGAACCAGCAGATAGAAGATTCTCTCTCTCTCAGCCTTTCTCTCTCTCTCTCTCTCCGTGTGTGTGTGTGCATGTGTGTGTTTGTCTCTGTCTCTGTCTTTCCCTCTCTCCCTGAAGGTATGACTTTCAAATAAATAAATAAATCTTCATAAAAAGGAGAATAAACAAATCTTTCTTAGAGAACCCCTAAAATGAATGAAAGAAATATAAAAATAGCATTTGAATAGGACAGCAGTAACTGTTGCAAGAAAAATATATTAGTCAGCAGGTGAAATTTCAAAGAACAGTTGAATTCTATAGACTAAAAATATATCTATAAACCTATTTCTTAATTACTTGTGTGGTTTTACCAGGTGTCCACAAATTATCTGATAACCCTCCCTCTAGGAGAAAGTTTAATTTCTCACTTTGTGTTAACTAGATTTAGTGCTTTAATTAACAGTATTTAGAAATGAAAATGTAACGTGGTAGTGAAGGGTCCACCTTAATCAAGTTCATCATTTGTAGTCAAGTCATTATTATATCCCATCTGATGTGATGTGATAAGGAGCATATTTTACCTTTGCAACGTTCCAACTTATCATTCATGATGTATGAAAAACATCATACAAACACTATGTGAGGGATATCTGTAAGTATCAAGGTCATGAAAGACATGGAAACTCTGAGAAAGTGTCAGACCAGAGAATAAGGAGACATGACTAAATGCAAAACACTATTCTGTATCAGATTCTAAGAGAAAAGAATAAGCTGGTGATTCTGAATAAAGTTAAAAGATAATTAATACCAAAATGATGCTAATTTTTTAGACTTAATAAACAGATTACAGATGGGTAATCTGGACACATCTGTGGAAGTTAGGTGAAAGATAGATGGAAAGTTCCTAGAATATGTTTGCCAAATCAAGACCTCAAGATAAAAATTATAAAATAACTTTATAAAAATTTTTATAAAAATTATGAAAATAATATGTTTGGTTTTTTTTCTGTTTCTTTTTTTCCTACCCTGAGATAGTTCTGTTAATTTACAATTATGGCCTGATGTTTCCATATAAGAAGATTTATCTTTTTCAATTTTTGTTTCTCTTTCAAATCAGCTTTTAAATTTATTCTTCTGAAAATTTGTTCACTTACAAGTTTATAAAATAAAGATGTTAACAGAAATGTCTTTTTTAGTATTAGCAGAAAGTTATCTATCATTTTAGTGATTTAAAATAAAGGTTATTAATTTGAACATTTTCCATTTTTTTCTTGATCAGTCGCATCAGAGTTGTTGATTTTGTTACAGAATACATGCACACACACACACATGAGTGCTACTCAGTGTATGTCTATGTGTGTAAATATACATATATATATATAATTTCTATAAAATGAAATCATTGTATCAAAGAGATGTCTGCACTGCCACTTTCATTGCTGCACTGTTTACAATAGCCAAACTATGGAACCAATCCAGATGTCCATTACCAGCTGAATTGACAAAGAACATATATACACAATGGAATTCTACTGAGACATAAATAAGAATGAAATCCTGTCATTTGCAGCAAAATAGATGGAACTGGAGGACATCATATTCAGTGAAGCAAGCCAGACACAGAAGGACAAACATCCTGAGTTTTTTTTTTATTTTTTTTTTAATTGGGAAAGGTAAAAATCAACCAGCAAATTATAACAATAAAAAACTCTCAATTGGAACACAGAATGATGATTAATATAGGGTGGGAAGTGTTAGCAAGAGAAGGAAGTTTGGATACTGGGCATTAAATCACAGTTCCATCAGTGGGATAAATTTCTATATAGCATAACCTAATAGACCATATGTATTTCATAATAACCTAGTAGATATTGTACGAACAAACAAAAGAAAGCAGATCCAAGCCTCTAGTCACAAATTAATATCAGGGGCCGGCGCCGTGGCTCACTTGGCTAATCCTCCACCTGTGATACCAGCATCCCATATGGGAGCCGGGTTCTAGTCCTGGCTGCTCCTCTTCCAGTCCAGCTCTCTGTTGTGGCCCAGGAAGACGGTGGAGGGTGGCCCAAGTGCTTGGGCGCTGGCACTCACGTGGGAGACCAGGAGGAAGCACCTGGCTCCTGGCTTCGGATCAGCTTAGCTCAGGCCATAGAGGCCATTTGGGGGGTGAACCAATGGAAGGAAGACCTTTCTCTCTGTCTCTCTCTCTCTCACCAACTCTATCTGTCAAATAAAAAAAATAATAATATCAAAGAAGGAGACATGTTGATTGCCCTGGTTTGATCAGTAAACTGGTTTGATCAGTACACTTTGTAGACATGTATTGAATAATCATACTGCAGCCCCTAAATATGTAAAGTTATTGCGAATAATTTTTTTTTAAAAAACTGACTTCACTTGACAGTCCAGAAAAAATACAGAATCTAAATGGTAATCTATAGGAATGAAATTGACGTTTTGAGATTTGGTAATTTTTTTTACAGGCAGAGTGGACAGTGTGAGAGAGAGACAGAGAGAAAGGTCTTCCTTTAACATTGGTTCACCCTCCAATGGCTGCTGCGGCCGGTGCACCGCACTGATCCGAAGCCAGGAGCCAGGTACTTCTCCTGGTCTCCCATGCGGGTGCAGGGCCCAAGCACTTGGGCCATCCTCCACTGCACTCCCAGGCCATAGCAGAGAGCTGGCCTGGAAGAGAGGCAACTGGGACAGAATCCGGCGCCCCGACCGGGACTAGAACCCGGTGTGCCAGCGCCGCAGGCAGAGGATTAGCCTATTGAGCCATGGCGCCAACCGAGATTTGGTAATTTTTAACAGCCCTTGTCTTAACTGTTGAGGAACAGTATTGTTTTCTTCACACTATTTGTTGAACTCTTTACTTAGTGTAGGGTTAATCTTATGAGTATGAAGTGAACTGAAAATAGATCTTGGTAAAAATCAAGAATGGGAATGGGAGAGGAAGAAGGAAGGGTGGGAGTAGGGTGGGAGGGAGGGTAGGGTTGGAAGAATCACTATGATCCTGAATCTGTATATAAGAAGTACATGAAAATTGTATGCCTTAAATAAAATTAATAAGTTGTGCTTACTTAAAAATATTGTACTGCTCTTTTTTCTTCTTTTACAGAGATATTTAACATATTTCAGTCTTCTTTCTGACATATGTATATAAGGAAACATGCTTCCCCAGAAGTACTAAATTACATTAGAAACTGTATCCCATAGTTTTAGGAGGTGGTTAAATTATAACCATTTTATCCTCTCTTTTCCTTTTCCTTTTTGACCCTTAAGTTGTTTTAAACATATTTCTTAATTTCTAAGTATATGTGGTTTTCTGTTCAGCTGTTTGCTATTGATTTCCAATTTAAGCACATTGTGGCAGTGAATGTGGTTTTCATTCTATCAATCATTCTAAATTTGTTGAAACTTGCTTCACAGCCAAGTAAGTGGTAAAAGTGTATAAATGTTCCAGGTGTGCTTGAAGTCTGTATTTTTTGTGGTTACTGGGTATGCTATCCTATAGTTTCCCCTTAAATCAATCTATCTCATGTATAGTTCAAATCCTGAGTATCCTTTCTGATTAATCTATTAATTACTTACAGTGTTCTGTTGAAACATCATCTACCATGATGGTAGACTTTTAAAATTTGTCCTAATTCTTTAATTAATATATTTTCAGTCTATGTTACTATCTTTGTGTATATTTAGAATATTTTTCTTCCCTTGTGAATTGATATTTCCATTATGTATGATTTTTTATCCCCTGCATCAATATAGTATCAATTATTATTGCCACACTATTTTTATTCATTTCTTCCTTTCTCCCTCTTTCCTCTTAGGTTTCTGATTGACTACTTTCAATAGCGTACAAAGGACATTCATTTTGGTTCAGTTCAAAAAGATTTATTTTAAGGTATTTATTTAATACCTCTTAATTTCTATGCTATTTCTTCTTATTCCTAGTATGTTTTTTAGAAGGTTACATTGCTCCAAAATTTTGGAACTTATCTGCCATGATTGCATTCTTTATATATTTATGGTAGAGGATGTAGCAAAGTTTTTTAACTTCTCATAATTTAAAACTACTATTGTTATTTCTTCCTGAGATAACACAATGGCCTTAGGACATATTATCTTTCATCACTACATTCTCAACCCACATGTATCTAAGTATGCTATATAAATATATCAAATTTTAATTCTTCATGACAATTTAATATTTTGCCTAACCAATATTTGTTTATATTGACCATGTATTTACTCTTTTGTTTTATTTTGTTTTTGCTTATCATATTTTTCCAAACTTCTGGCATTTCATTTGTAATTCTTTCCTTTCTGCACAAAGTATATCCTTTGGAATTCTCTTCACTAGGTGCAGCACATTTTCTTAAGTTTTGCCCATATGAAAATATCTTCATTTATCTTCAATGTTTCAAATATACTTTTATTGTATATACATTCTAGGTTGACAGATACACAACCCTCAGTAAATTAAATACTTTTTTTTCTCAAAGTTTATTGACTTCTATTCTCTCTCCTTAAAAGCCAAATCTTAGTTTATCTCTGCTTTCATATTTCTTCACTTTGCCTCCTTGGCTAATATTGTTTATTTGAAAGGTAGAATGACAGGAAGGAAGGAAGGAAAGAAGGAAGAAAGGAAGGGAGGGAGGGAGGGAGGGAGGGAGGGAAGGAAACCTTCCATCTGCTGGCTCATTCTCCAAAGGCCAACAACAGCTGGGGCTGGGACTCACTGAGACTATAGCCAGGAACTCAATCCAGGTCTCTCACATGGGTGGCTGGGAGGCAGATTCCTTAGCCATCACCTGTTTCTTCCCAGGGTGTGCATTATCAGAAAATTGATTGTAAGCAGAGACAGGACTCAAACCTGGGCACTGCAATGAGAACGGGGGAGTGTGGAGGAAGGCTCCCAAGTGGCAGCTTAACCCACTGTATGACACTATCCATTCTCATCACTAGCTGTTTTGAAGCTACAACTTTTGGACACCTTCTATGGTTTATTTACCACATTTAACAGTGCAGATTTTTTTTTAATCATCAACTTTAATGAGATTTGGGTTTTATGAATTTTAGATGGGAGTATATGGATAACTAAGTTTTTTCAGAACCATTTATTAAAAAAAAAACTATTGTTATCTGTTTAATTTCCTTTGGATGTTTGCCCAAATCAGTTTACTAACTGGGTGTGGATCTGTGTCTGTTCAATCCTTTCTGTGGATGCTTTTTCCAACCAGTACTTCAAAGATATTGCTCTTTGCACACACTGTGGTACAATGGGTTTAGTGGTGGCTTGAGATGCTCACACCCCATATGGGAGTGTGTATCAAGGCCCAGAAAATCTGCTTGTTATTCAGTTTCCTGCTAATCAGCAGATGATGGCTCAAATTCTTGGGACCCTGTCACTCAGGTGGGAGACCATGATGTGGTTGCTGGGTAATGGCTTTGACCTGGCCCAGACTTGGCTGTTGGGGACATTTGGGGAGTGAAGCAGTAGATGGAAGATTCTCTCTCTCTCATCTCTGTCTTTAAAATAAATGAAAATAAATAAGCATTTAATGAATATACTAGTCTGCTGGCTTCTTGCTTGCATTATTTCTGACATTAAGCATAATGCATTACGCATCTTTTGTCTTCTGTGGATAATTTGTCTTCTACTATTTTGTGATTTCCCATTGTCTTCAGTTTATGGCTGATTGAATATGATATAATTAGGTGTTTGGGTTTTGTCAGTCATTATTTCCTCAAATGTTTAGTTTTGTCTCATCATTTGTACTTTTTTCTATGTTGCATTGAAATTATATGCTTTTTTGACTACTGAAAATTGCCATACAGTGCTTGGATATTCTTTTATGGTTCTTGTTCTCAATATTTTTGGTTGATTTTCAGTTTATATAATTTTTATTGATCAATCTTGATGTTTATTAGTTCTTTTATTGATAAATGTAACAATGGTACCAAATAATATGGACAGTAGAAGAAAGGACATTTATAGATAGGACTCACACATGCTCTTTTTGTTTTCAAAATATAAGTACAAAACATCTATCAAGGGTTAAGGTTTAAACTGTGCTCCTGTTTTTTTATATCAAACAGGCAAAATATTCCACACTAAAGAAATTCAAGTTTCATATTTTATAAGTTTAAATATTTTATTAAATCAAATTTAACTATAGATGTGTGTGTATATGTTTGCATGCATGTATATTATACATTTTGCTAAGAATGCTTTATTAAGAAGGCAAAGTTAATTAACAGTTATAGCATCAATTAATATAATCTACCACATTAATGGATTAAAATCAATTATCATCTCTTAAATAAAATCCAATATTCATTCATGATTAAAAATAAAATTAATGCTCTTAGAAAGTTAGAATAGAGATCAACTTAGCTAGCTTGATAAGCTGCTGAAATAAATAATCTACACAGATAATGATACTTAACGGTGAAAAGGTGAAAGGATTGACTTTCAGGTTGACAACAAAACATTAATGATGACTAATATCTCTTCTATTTGACATCATACGACTTTTCATAGTTCACCACAGCAAGATTACAGAAACAAACAACAGATAGAAGAATAGTGAAGGAGGCAAAGTGGATATTTTCCCCCACAAGTTATCAAACATCCAGAGAGAACCTTGCATGAAGGTAGAGATGAATCATAAGAATTAATTGAAAGCCGGTGCTGGGGCTCACTAGGCCAGTCCTCCGCCTTGCGGTGCCGGCACACCGGGTTTTAGTCCCGGTCGGGGTGCCGGTTCTGTCCCAGCTGCCCCTCTTCCAGGCCAGCTCTCTGCTGTGGCCAGGGAGTGCAGTGGAGGATGGCCCAAGTCCTTGGGCCCTGCACCCCATGGGAGACCAGGATAGGCACCTGGCTCCTGCCATCGGATCAGCGCAGCGCGCCAGCCACGGCGGCGATTGGAGGGTGAACCAACGGCAAAAGGAAGACCTTTCTCTCTGTCTCTCTCTCTCACTGTCCACTCTGCCTGTCAAAAAAAAAAAAAAAAAAAAAAGAATTAATTGAAGAACACATATTTGGAGAAAAAATATAGTGACTCAGTTATTGTTCTATCCTATGACAACAAAAATTTTGGAAAGTAAAAATATAATTTAAGGTATCATAAAACATGAAAGCACATATTTAGATTTACAGTCAGGATGCCCAAGTTTCACATCAGAGTGTGCCTAGGTTTGATTTCTCACTCTGGCTCCCGATTCCAACTTGCATCCAGTGCACACGTTGGGAAATAGTGATCATGGTTCAAATAATTGTGTACCTGCTACCCACATAGGTTCTGGATTGCTTATCTAGCTTCTGGTTCTGACACTGGCTTATCTCTGATTACAGCAAGCATATGAGGAGTGAATCACTGGATGGGAACTCTCTTTATCTGTGTCTCTTTTCTTTTTTTTTTTTTAGTTTTATTTATTTATTTATTTTTAAACTATTTTTTAGAAAAATTTCATTTAATAAGGCTGGCGCCGTGGCTCAATAGGCTAATCCTCTGCCTGCAGCACCGGCACACCGGGTTCTAGTCCTGGTCGGGGCGCCGGATTCTGTACCAGTTGCCCCTCTTCCAGGCCAGCTCTCTGCTATGGCCCGGGAGTGCAGTGGAGGATGGCCCAAATTCTTGGGCTCTGCACCCACATGGGAGACCAGGAGAATCACCTTGCTCCTGGCTTCAGATCAGAACGATGCGCCGGCCGCAGCGCGCCAGCCACGGCGGCCATTGGAGGGTGAACCAACGTTAAAGGAAGCCCTTAAGCCCTTTCTCTCTGTCTCTCTCTCTCACTGTCCACTCTGTCTGTCAAAAAAAAAAAAAAAAAAAAAAAAGAAGAAGAAGAAAAATTTCATTTAATAAATATAAATTTCGAAAGTACAACTTTTGGATTATAGTGGTTTTTCCCCCCATAACCACCCTCTCATCCGCAAACCATCCCATCTCCTACTCCCTCTCCCATCCCATTCTTCATTAAGATTCATTTTTAATTATCTTTATATACAGAAGATCAACTTAGTATGTACTAAGTAAAGATTTCAGCAGATTGCACCCACACTCTCAAATGAAAAGAATCACTAAAAATAAATATGACAAAATATGTACGTTTCAGGGAGAAAATTGTAGAACATTATTTGGAGAAGTGATAAAATGCATGTGTAACTCAGGAGTTAAATTATCTTGATGATTCAAAGTCTCAATGTCAGATATATAAATTATCTCACATTGAATTTCAAATACAAGGCAGTTACAGTTAGAACCGGTAGGGTATTTTTCTTTGTTTAGTTAGGTAGACACTGGAACTTGAAAATCTAACTACATATAATCAAAGAACAAATGATTAAGAAAAATCACCACACAGTTGAAGAATAAAACTGTGAATACATTTACCTTAGTCTATATCAAACATCAGTAAAGATTTATAATTTAGGCAGACTTTGTAAAGGAAGAGAAAAATTGACGAAAGTATATATATATATATATATATATATATATATATATATATAAAACCTTAGAAAATGACTCACACACGCACAGAAACTTGCTTGAAGAGAGAAGCTCTATTTCTCTCGCGAATGACTTGACAGAACCAATGGTCATTGCTGTTCCTCATCCTCATTTTGCCTGCTAGAGATGGCGTACCCCATTCTAAAAGGGACTGACTTGAGGTAGGGTGAATTTTGCAGATTCTTTTCTCCAAATCGTGGGGTTTGCCTTTGAGTTGGGCTGATGGTGCCATAAGGGACCATTGGAGACATAGCCTTTGGTTCCAGCACTGGGTAACCACAAGAGGTTTCTGGGGAGGCAACTATCAGAAGATTTAAAGAGACAGGCGCACACTCCATGTGTTTATTTTTTCATTTTTATAGTAAAGCATTGAAATAAATCTCTGTCAGATCATTGGAGGATTGCAGAAATAATGAAAGTGGAACATCAGTGACTATTCACACAATTTCCAAAAATAGCTTGTATGCTTAATGTGGTTACAATAGTAAATTCTATTACGTATATTATAGCATAATAAAAAATAATGAACAATTTGAAACATGGAAACAGGTTCAGCTCATCACAAAATTCCACTCCAGGTTGAATATAGATTTAAATATGGAAGTTCAAACCATAAAATTTTGAAAATATTACATTAAAAACCTTCAGTGCACAAATATCTCTTGTAGATGTAATAAATAAAAAACTATAATATAATGAGACTCAACATCAATAAAATTAATACTTAATTTTCAATAAATATATTATTGATATTGTAAGGTGTCCGGCGTGTAACAGATCTTCACAGGCAGACGAATCAATCAATTCACAGGCTTTTATTGGGATTCCGCTCCCGGGCGAGGTTCCCCGGTACCAACAGAGCAACAGAGCAGGGGCCGGGGAAGTCACACATCAGAGATTGGGAGAGCTCCTTTAACAGATTCAGGGCATGGGAGTTAAAGGTTGAGGCGAGTCTGATCCTCATTGGTTGACCTTTAGGCACCAGCAGGGACCTTGACAAGGACTTTCTTCCCCGGAAGTAGGCCTCTCCATTCCCGGAAGTGTAGGCCTTCCCTCCTTGCGGATCCCAAAGCTACCAGATATAACTTTTTCTCTGACCAAAATGGAGTAACAGGGAACAGACTGATCAGATTTAGTTTATAAAAGAACAGATCTCAAGTAATTTGGATCCAGATAACAAAGAAGAAAATTACTGTGTGATGGATAACGAATACAATGAATCTTATATTCAGCTCAAAGTCTGGATATGATACCAAGGTCACAAAAGGCAAGTGGGATGCAGATAGTTTCCTGAACTCCCTGAGCTGCGGTAATAGAGCTGGGAGTCCAAGAAGGATGAGAGCTCACAGGTCTAATACAGGAAATGTGAGACATATCAACAAAGATTCTTTATCTGCTAAGGCTCTATCTTAAATCTCCAGTTGTAACTGAATTTGTTAATAAAAGGAACATCTGTAAATTATGCAAATATTTTAATAATATTAAACATATCTAAAATCATCAAGTATTTTAATATGAATAAAACTATAACAAAATTTTAAATGCAGCTAAGGCAGTTTTTGAGAAAAATGTACATCACTAAATTATTTTATTAAAAAAGAAGAAAGGTCTCAAATCCATGACCTCACCTTTTATCTAATAAAAATTGAAACAGAACAATAAAGTAAAATAAAAAAGCTTAAGATGCATTAAAAATAAAATGAATAATGATCATAGATGATACTAATAAAATGGAATACCAGAAACAATGAGGAACTGTAAACCAAAGCTAGCTCTTAAAATATGTCAACAAAATGATTAACTTTTAGTCAAATTTATTATAAAAAATGAAAGAGACAAATAGCATCAGAAATGAGAAAGGGAAGATTATTAATTTTATGCCAGTAAATTCTCCAGTTGAGAAATTGTAAAGTACAAACTACCAAATTTTATTAAAGAAGACTGAGCTTTTTTTATGAACCATATTTTAATTAAACAACTTTCCTATGTGGAAAACTCCAGGCCCAGATTATTTCTTATAAATATTTCTTATAAACTCTGAAGTAGACAAAAGTACAAGTTCTACATAAACTCTTCTAAAAAACGAAGAGGGGATGTTTTCCAATTTGAGAACATAATATCGATCCCACAACCAGAAATGACTTTAAAGAGAATGCAGAGCAACATTCTCATAAATACAGATGCAGCAATTCTCCACAAACTTTTAGTACCTTGAATCCACCAACAAATAAAAAGGGTAATTGTTGCAAAATGATGTTTATACAAGACAGGAGTTGGTTTAACCTTTGAAAATAAATCAATGTATTTTGTGATGTTAATAAGCTGAAAACGAAAATAAGATGATTTCAAAATGTGAATAATTTCACAAATCCAACACCACTTTCTGACCAAAAAGAAAACTAGAACTTTCAGCAGATGTGAGAGTAAGGAGATTCTGTAATCTGATAGAGAATATCTATGACAAATCAAAAACTAACTTGTTAACCTAAGGTGGAAGGCAGATTATTTTCGTCTTAAGTTGTGGAACAAGGCAAAGGTCTTCAACTTCACCACTTTATTCAATATAATACTTGAGATTTTAGCCAGTGCAATTAACAATAAAAAGAAAATTGGATATCAAAATTTAAAATGGAGAGGGCGGCGCCATGGCTCACTTGGCTAATCCTCCACGTGTGGCGCTGGCGCCCCGGGTTCTAGTCCTGGTTGGGCTGCCGGATTCTGCCTGGTTGCCCCTCTTCCAATCCAGCTCTCTGCTGTGGCCCAAGAAGGCAGTGGAGGATGGCCCAAGTGCTTGGGCCCTGCACCCTCATGGGAGACCAGGAGGAAGCACCTAGCTCCTGGCTTCAGATCAGGGCAGCACGCCGGCTGCAGAACGCTGACTATAGTGGCCATTTGGGGGATGAACCAATGGAAAAGGAAGACCTTTCTTTCTCTCTCTCTCTCTCTCTCACTGTCTAACTCTACCTGTTCAAAAAAAAAAAAAGAAATTGAAAATGGAGAAAACCACTTTATTTGAAGGTGACAGCACCTATTCATGAAATCCAACACAATCTACTAAAGGCAGAGCTAAATCTATGAACTGACACCATCAAATTATTAGAGAGCATTGGAGAAACCTTGCAAGATATAGACATAGGCAAAGACTTCTTGGAAAAGACCCTGGAGGCACAGGCAGTCAAAGCGAAAATTAACAATTGGGATTGCATCAAATTGAAAAGTTTCTGTACTTCAAAAGAAACAGGAAAGTGAAGAGGCAACAAACAGAATGGGAAAAAATATTTGCAAACTATGCAACAGATAAAGGATTAATAACCAGAATCTACAAAGAGATCAAGAAAATCCACAACATCAAAACAAACAACCCACTTAAGAGATGGGCCAAGGATCTAAATAGGCATTTTTCAAGAGGAAATCCAAATGGCCAACAGACACATGAAAAAAAGATCAGGATCACTAGCCACCTGGAAAATGCAAATCAAAACCACAATGAGGTTTCACCTCACCCCGATGAGAATGGCTCACATTCAGAAATCTACCAACAATAGATGCTGATGAGGATGTGGGGAAAAAGGGACACTAACCCACTGTTGGTGGGAATGCAAACTGGTTAAGCCACTATGGAAGTCTCTCTGGAGATTCCTCAGAAACCTGAATATAACCCTACCATATAACCCAGCCATCCCACTCCTTGAAATTTACCCAAAGGAAATTAATTTGGCAAACAAAAAAGCCATCTGGACATTAATGTTTATTGCAGCTCAATTCACAATAGCTAAGGCCCAGAATCAACCTAAATGCCCATCAACAGTAGACTGGATAAAGAAATTATGGGACATGTACTCTATAGGATACTATACAGCAGTAAAAAAACAATGAAACCCGGTCATTTGCAACAAGATGGAGGAATCTGGAAAACATCATGCTGAGTGAATTAAGCCAGTCCCAAAGAGACAAATATCATATGTTCTCCCTAATTGGTGACAACTAACCGAGCAACAAAAAGGAAACCTGTTGAAGTGAAATGGACACTATGAGAAACAGTGACTTGATCAGCCCTTGTCCTGATTGTTGATGAACAACTTAATACTTTATCCCTTTTAGTATTTTTTTTTGCTACTTAATACTATTGTTTGAACTCTTTAATTAACACACAATTATTCTTAGGTGTTTAAATTTAACTGAAAAGTGATCCCTATTAAATATAAGAGTGGGAATAAGAGAGGGAGGAGATGTACAATTTGGCACATGCTCAATTGGACTTGTCCCAAATGGCAGAGTTAGAAATGTGCCAGGGGATTCCAATTCAATCCCAAGAAGGTGGCATGTACCAATGCCATCTCACTAGTCCAAGTGATCAATTTCAGCTCACAATTGATCATAATGATAGGTCTAAGAGTCAAAGGGATCACACAAACAAGACTAGTGTCTGCTAATACTAACTGATAGAATCAAAAAGGGAGAGAATGATCCAACATGGGAAGTGGGATACACAGCAGACTCATAGAATGGCAGATGTCCTAAACAGCACTCTGGCCTCAGAATCAGCCCTTAAGGCATTGGAATCTGGCTACGAGCCCATGAGAGTATTGTAGGCACAGAAAGCCAAGACACTCCGGCAAAAAAAAAAAAAAAAATTAAATTTAAAAAACAATAAGCCTAAATGAAAGATCTCTGTAAGTGAGATCTTAGTAGAAAGAATGGGCCATCAAAGAAGGAGGTACCCTTCTCTGAAGGGAGGAGAGAACTTCCATTTTGACTATGACCTTGTCTAAATAAGATCACAGTTGGAGATCTCAAAAGGCTTCCATAGCCTTGGTAACTCATGACAAGAGCCTAGGGTGATTACTGACGCCATAAACAATAGTGTCTATTGTTAATTCAACAGCAGGAGTCACTGTGCACTAACTCCTCATGTAGGATCTCTGTCCTTAATGTGTTTTACAATGTGAATTTACGGCATAACTAGTACTCAAACAGTACTTTACACTTTGTCTTTTTGTGTGGGTGCAAACTGTTGAAATCTTTACTTAATATATACTAAATTGATCATCTGTATATAAAGATAATTGAAAATGAATCTTGATGTGAATGGAAAGGGAGAGAGAGCCAGAGATGTGAGGGTTGCGGGTGGGAGGGAAACTATTGGTGGGGGGGAAGCCATTGTAATCCATAAGCTGTATTTTGGAAATTTATATTTATTAAATAAAAGTTAAAAAAATAAGTGAATTTGGGAAATTTGTAGTACAAGATCAAGTTATAGTAATTGAGTCTATTTCAATATGATTAGCAATTGAAATATAAGAGTGTCAATTTGTTGTGTCAACAACAGGAGCCACTGTGCACTTGCTCCTCATGTGGGATCTCTGTCCTTAATGTGCTGTACATTTTGATTTAATGCTATAACTAGTACTCAAACAGTATGTTTCACTTTGTGTTTCTATGTGGGTGCAAACTGTTGAAATCTTTATACTAAATTGATCTTCTGTATATAAAGAGAATTGAAAATGAATCTTGATGCAAATGGAAGAGGAGAGGGAGCAGGAGAGGGGAGGGTTGCGGGTGGGAGGGAAGTTATGGGAGGGGGAAGCCATTGTAATCCATAAGCTGTACACTGGAAATTTATATTCATTAAATAAAAGTTAAAAAAAAGAAAAAATATACATTATCACTTCAAAATATCAAATATAAAATACTTAATGAATTTGACAAAGTTTACAGATCTTGTACGCTGAAAACTAAGGAACTTGACTGAGATAAATTGAAAAGGAGTATCTAGCAATCTACTACCTAAATTGATTTCTATTCATCTTCTCAGTGAAATTGCAATCAAAGCCTGTTAACTTGAATTCCCCACCATTGGAATGGGGACAAAGTGAAGAAAAATTCACCTGAGAGCAAAAGGGAAGTTGGAAAAAGTAAACACATAGAGTTCCATGCAGACGTGAGTCAGGACTGTGCTGTAAAAGCCCCCTAGATACATATGCAGCACTTATGCTGAAAGGGGAAAACTTATCAAGTGTTCTGAGGTATAAATATTGAAAAGCTTCCTAAAAGGTTAACCCCCTTGCTAGATGTCAAGATGTTCTTTTCAAGATTCAGTTTGAAGTAAATTGCCTGTGAATGGGGAAAGAGGAGTTCAGCCTGACAGAAACCCTTCAAGTGATTTTTTTTTGTCTCTTCAATGCTGCATATATATAAGTAGAAGCACTTATACCTCTCCATAAAGCCTTGCTTATGTTACACCCACTTCTGCCTTCAGCTGTGATTTACTCTGAATCCTGCCTCACTTGCTATAAAACGCCCTGTCTGCCAGGAACACCTCAGTGAAATCTCCGCTAAGTAAAGCATTCTTGCACCTACGCTGTTGCTCTGAAAGCTGCCATCTGGTCTAATTCAACTCTATTTTAAGCTTTGAATCACATGACTTCAATCCACATAAGTGTTGATTGTACATGATTGCCTTTATTGATTCCTGCTTGGACTAAACTTATTTCAGAGCCTTCATCCACCTTTAGCAAGTATTCTCTTGATTTTTTTTTCTCATTCTCTTCCTCTTGAGCTTAATACCAAATCGTTCCCTCTTCTTCTTCTACTTTTTCTTCTTCTTTTTTTTTAATGCTATGTCTACTAAGATATTGAGGAGCTGAGTCATGTGAAGATTGACCTGGGTATTTGGTTTCCTCAAACTCCAACCTGTCTGAATACTCATACAACCCTCGTTTCCTTACTCCTCTAATGTACTCTTCACCTCTTAAATGTCTACTAACTGTATCATTACTATCCCTTTTTCTTTGAATTAGTGACATTGCCTTTTTGGGATTTCTATCAGACAGAGAGCTTGTACAATTCTCCCTTAGTACTTTTTTTTCTAAACCTTCTTTGCCATTCATTTTGCTGCCTCCCTGCCAGTATAGCTTACCTTCCTACCTAATTTACAACTTTCTGTGGGTATCTTCATAGCCATCCTTCCAAATGGACCCTGACTTGGTCCAACACACATACAATTAGAAATTCCTACATAAACCCAGGTAACTGGTTTTTTCACAGTGGTTCTGAATCTCAGTCAATAAATCCACTACGCCTATCTTGTATTTTTGAGCATTGTATAATTATTCCTCCTGTTATCTCCTTATTGTGGAGATAATTTTTTAAAGAGAGAAATCCTCATTTTTTTTGGTTTGTTTTTCAGAGTGCTTTGGTTGTGAGAGAAGTTTAATAAAGTTAGCAGTAGCTGACCAAGATAATTTAGGACCACCTTACTTACTTTAGCATAATCATTCATAATGTCCCCACTAGAAATATCCCTTGCTCCCTGCTCTGCTGCCTTTAGCTAGTGAATTGTTCATTTTAAGTCCACTTCATAGCCCTCACCACAGCCATCTCTAATTCAAACTCTTCCTTTGTGAAGCCTTTACGGCAAACAATATCTGTACCAAGCACTTCAGATTCATCTTTGAGTCAGTCTTTATAAATTAGCCATTTTGTACCAAAAAATTATTCAGGCAAAATTAGCAAGAAAACTCAGATATTGCTTAATAAACACTTGTTGCTTGTTTTCTTGATTCTTATGGTTGGGACTTGCTCTTAATTTAACGAGTGACTACTTTACTGAATACAGGATAATTGCAAAGTATTGCTTCAGGTGGTGGGTTAGTATGAGCACATTTTGAAATGCTTAGGAAGGATTCTAGTGCCAAAAACAGATGATGTATAAATTAGACCCCAAAGAGTTTTATCATTAAGAAAATTATAGTTACCACTGGGAGTTAATCTGTCCATCTGCTGGAAAGTGTTGCCTTGTCCAATACTTACAAGTCAAGAGCACTTGTTAGAACAATGATACTGTGTTAAAATATAGGGAGAGGACGATACTATTTAGGTCAATTTCCATCCTCCCTGCTCAAAAAGAATCTTCCAATCAACCACTTATGATGATTCTTTAAGTAATAATCTGTGCTGCTCAAGAGATAGCTGTTATTTTGGAAAGAATAGGATACACCAAACATTGTGAATAAGGGGTCATTGTAAAACTCTCAAGAAGATGTCAGTGTTAAGAGCTATTGACATGGCCATGGTTCTGCCACATGGTTCTGCCATATTGTGTAAATTACTGGCAGGCATTAGACTTGTTGCCTTATCTGATGAGAACGAAAGCTATGAAATATATGGCCAGTTGCAGAGGATAATATTCTAGCCCTTCCTCTTCCCCTCTTGGTGAGACATCCAATTCCTCTGGAATGTGTATATGAGGCAGTCCAGAGCAAATCACATCTTTTGCTGTGTCCAGGGACAATTAAAAGTCTCCTTCTTTGAGGGGGTGCTTTTGAACATACAGTGGTAGTGGGGAAAGAGCGGAGACACTGGTGTTCTGGTTTCATTAGCAACTGATGATAGAGAATGATGACATTAAGTGGAGGTAAAAAGAGATAAGAGTGGAAGAGAATGCCTTTTCCTGTGTCTATAAGGCAAACTGTTTTGTAACATTTACTTGAAAGAGTTCTGGCTGAGAATCTCAGACTATAAATATTTAAATACAGTAGTAAAATAATCACATTATTATAATATCTAATACTAGAGATTTGATGAAACAAATTCTATGAATTTCAATTATCCCAGAAAATGGGAATTATGATATTTAAAATACCTAGTATCTAGGATTGTCATTAAAATTACAAAAGGACCCTGAAGTGGTTTTGACCAACGTATGCATTTTTTTAAAGGTTTATTTAATTTATTTGAAAAACAGAGTTGCAGAGAGAGGTAGAGACAGAGAGAAATGTCTTCCATCTGCTGGCTCACTCCCCAGATGGTCACAATGGCCAGAGCTGCGTCAATCCAAAGCCAGGATCCAGGGGCTTCTCCCGGGTCTCCCACGTGGGTGCAGGGGCCCAAGGACTTGAGCCATCTTCTACTGCTATCTCAGGCCATAACAGAGAGCTGGATTGGAAGAGAGCAGCCGGGTCTTGGACTGGCACCCATATGGGATGCTGGCGCTTCAGTCCAGGACATTAACCTGTTGCGCCACAGCGCTGGCCCCCATATGCATTTAAGTTCACATATTCTTCATAGAGAATTAATAGAGCTACAGAATTAATGTGTGATAATTAGATTATAGATATTGAGAACATAGTGTTGGTGTTTGAAAATTTGAAGAGGTGTCACTCAGTAATACCTGATGTTTTCTGTTACCCCATGTAGTAGCTGTGTGCTCCTACTCTCACTTCATATTTTTGAGCCTCAGTTTCCCATATTCTATAACAAGGTGACAGCACTACAAGGGAAAGATTCCATGATTAACTGGCAAAATGTTTTTGTGTTTTGAACTGTAAATCAGTATGTATTTAGAAATAGGTTTGAAATATAAACAACACAGAGAAAGATAGGAAACTAATTCTACATTAAACCAATAGATTCCACAATGATATATTTGGAGAGAAAAAGATGATAAGATGATACATGGCTGATAGATTGATAGAGATTGTTCTCATCCCCTGGATCACTCCCGAATTCTTGTAAGTTTCATACTGGGAGCCAAAGCGAGGAGCTGGGGACTCAATATAGGTCTCCCATGTGGGTGGCAAGAACTCAATCACATGAGTCAGCATCCTTGCCTCCATGGGGCTGCAGTAGCTATAAGCTATAAGCTGGAACAGGAATCAGAGCAGAATATCAAACCCAGCTTCTCCGATGTGGGACCTGGACTTCTTAACCAGCATCTTAACTTAAATTTTTAAAAAATTTGTTTATTTATTTGAAAGTCAGAGTTACACAGATAGAGAAGGAGAGGCAGAGAGAGAGAGAGGTCTTCCATCCGCTGGTTCACTCCCCAATTGGCTGCAATAGCCAGAGCTGCACCCATCCAAAGCCAGGAACCAAGAGCTCCTTTGGGTCTCCCATGCAGGTGCAGGGGCCCAAGGACTTTGGCCATCTTCCACTGCTTTCCCAGGCCATAGCAGAGAGCTGAATCGGAAGTGGAGCAGCTGGGACTCAAACGGGTGCCCCTATGGGATGCCAGCTTTGCAGGAGGTGGCTTAACCTGCTGTGCCAAAGCTCTGGCCTCAAGAATAATTTTTATTGATAAATATTGTTCTTATATTTTACCATATCAACAGGTGTGTGAGTGTGTGTGTGTATGTGTGACATAGATAGTGGGGTGCAAAATTATAACAATCTTAGAGGAGATTTCCTCCCTGATCTCTGCAATTTACCTACATGACCTACATTAAAATGTATAAGCACTACACAGACATAGAGGCATCTGTCAGTCATTTTTAACGTTCAAACCATGCTGAATGGAAGACATTTCTATATTTAATTCCAATTTTCTTTTAAAATTTAATAGTACGCTGATAGGATTCATCTATTACGCCATTTGTTGGTACAGTTAGCAATGCTATATTAGGCCATAACATAGTATGGCATTCTGTGAATAACATAATTTCCTATTGATATACTTTAAGATATTTCAGTTTTGCTATTATGAGAAATGCTACTAAGAACGCTATAGTTCATGTCTTTTGAAGCACACATCAATGATTTTTTAAATAGTTTATTGAAAGAAGTAGAAGTATAGGTTTGTAGGATAAAGTCATACATATCATGATGCTGATAATTTTCCAAAGTGATGGTATCAATTTATAAAATGAATTGCAGTATATATTCTAGATCATAATATTTTCCAGTTTATATGAGTTATAAATTAATTTTTCTAACACTTGAATTATTTTTTATTCATCTTGATGATATCATTAGATGAAAGGATGTCCTTATTGGTAAAATAATGAATATATTAATATTTCCTTTTAGGTTGAAAATTTTGTCTTGTATGAGAACTCCTTTCCTATTTTATATTCCATATGACATTGTTTTTATGGTATTGTAGTTCAATTATAATTTTGACTCGTATTGTTAGGACATTACGTTACAGAAAATAGGTTTTTGGCTTTGGTATTAGGAAGTTCCATTATTTTTACAGGGATAACTGCTTTTCTTAGAATTAACTTTTGGTTAGTATGACTTTTACCACTTTTCTGAGTTTTTATTTTTCTCATATTTTTATTGAAATGTCTGTCTATCTTTTTTATTGCCACACAGCCTTGTTTACTATTTATTTTAAGTCATACCTACAAGAACAATTTTTTTCTAACTTCTATTCTTTCTCTTTCCCTTCTCATGTAAATTTTAGAACCAGTGTGTCAAGTGCCATGCAAGATTAGACCCTGTGATTTTATTTGCCTCTATAAATGTATAGATCGATTTGTATTTCAAATAGAATCATCTTATAAATGGAAATATTTATCTGCATATTTATTTCTTTGGTTAGTTTGTTTAATGTTAAAGAATCAGTATTTGCATGCTCTAAAACACCTGACTCTTTCATTCTTCTCAAAGTGGACTGAATAAATTATTGCTAAATTGATAGATTTTAGAAATCAGTTTTGCAGATAAAAGTGAGTACACTCTTAATCCAGTTGCTCTTTTTTTTTTAAAATTTTATTTAATGAACATAAATTTCCAAAGTACAGCTTATGGATTACAATAGCTTCCCCCCGCCCCATAACTTCCCTCCCACCCACAACACTCCCCTCTTCCACCCCCTCTCCTCTTCCATTCACATCAAGATTAATTTTCAATTATCTTTAAATACAGAAGATCAATTTAGGATATATTAAGTAAAGATTTCAACAGTTTGCACCCACACAGAAACACAAAGTGTAAAATACTATTTGAGTACTAGTTGTAGCATTAATTAAACACCTAAGAATAATTGTGTATTAATTACAGAGTTCAACCAATAGTTTTAAGTAGAACATAAAAAATACTAAAAGGGTAAAGTATTAAGTTCTTTTTTTTTCTTTTTTTTTGGTTATTATTTAGTTATTATTATTTTTTTATTTAATAAATGTGAATTTACAAAGTGCAACTTTTGTATTGTTGTGGCTCCCTCCCCAACCTCCCTCCCTCACGCGCCCCTCCCCTCTCGCACTCCCTCTCCCCTCTCGCCCTTCATCCAGTTTCATTTTCAATTACCATCATATACTGAAGATCAACTTAGTATATACTAAGCAAGGATTTCAACAGGCTGCACTCACACAACCGCACAAGGTATAGGGTATTGTTTGACTAGCAGTGTTTTTAAGTTTCATAGTAAAACACATTAAGGACAGAGATCCCACGTGGGGAGCATGTACCCAGTGACTCCTGTTGTTGATTTAACAATTGGCACTCTTATTTATGACGTCAGCAATCACCCAAGACTCTTGCTATGAGCTGTCTAGGCTATGGAAGCCCCTTGAGTTCACCAACTCTGAACTTGTTTAGTCAAGCTCATATCACAGTGGAGGTTCCTTCCTCCCTTCAGAGAAAGGCGCCTCTCTCCTTGATGGCCTGTTCCTTCTGCTGGGGTCTTGTTCACCAGGATCTTTCATTTAGATTGTTTTTTGCCACCGTCTCATGGTTTTCCATGCCTGTGAGACTCTCATGGACCTTTTAGCCAGATCCGAATGTCCCAAGGGTTGATTCTGAGGCAGGAGTGCTGTTTTGGGCGTTTGCCATTCTATGAGTCTGCTGTGTGTCCTGCTTCCCCCGCAGGATCATTCTCTCCCTTTTAATTCTTTTAAATACAAATACAAATTACATTCATAGGAAGAATGACTTAATTTTGATATCTTTTCCTGAAACTTGAAAAGTCCTCTAAGATGAACTGAAATATAGTTTGCTCAACTTTTATATTTATTTTAACTATGACAAATGAAACTTTATTTTTCATAAGTGATAGTTATGCAACTGACCAAGTGATATTAATTTTGATTCTAATAGTATTTTATGCAATTTCTCAGGAATTCAGTAATTAATATTTAAAAACATAAATTAATCCTGTTCAAACAATTTGAACTATGTTTACTCTGCTGCAAACCCTATTTTTTCTACTTCTTTCTCTGTTAGTCTTTTTGGCACAATAATGGTTAGAAATAGTTATAACAGGCATATTTGTTCCTTCTTGCTTTTAAAGGCAGTGCTTTAATCAACTCTTTAATCGTGTTAAATATGTTGTGTGTGTGCGCGTGTGTGTTGTATGTGGCGTGTATGGTTGAATGATGACTCCTGTAAATGACATAGTTTTCAGCCCAGCCAGGACATGAAATATTAATTTTCTCTTTTCCTAAGACATGTTCACTTTACTGCTAATTTTGTGTGATTCATTACTTGTCCTCTCATCCTTTATTTTCATGGATTACTATACACTTTATACAAGTGGGAAGAAACCAATGAAAAGTAGAAACGAAGGTCTAAATGTACAATGCCATGGAGAAATGAACTCTATGGCAGTGGAACATGTCATAAAAATGTGCTACATAAAAGGCTGCCATCAGATAAGCACAGTAGAGGTTTTGCCAAATGATGAGCATAATTTGCCCTCAAATGAAAAGCCAGAGTCCCAAGTAAAATAAAACTAGTGACAAGCTAATCATTAATTAAAGTTCCAGAAGCTTGATTTTAACAAGCTGCTAAATGCTTGTTAAACTCACCAGGGTTTGGTCTACAGAGGCCAAGTGACTTGGGGGCAGTGGCACAGCATAATTCAGACAGTAAATTAACATATTCTAGCATGGATTATGCTGATCCAGGAGTGGTCATTAAGACTCAGAAAATACTATAAAGGTCATGTGAGCCAACCTAACATCTAACAGGAAAAACTAATAGACACGAACTTCTTTAGTTGCTTTCGTCATACACTTCTAATTTGATGAACAAAACAAAGTTAGATGCACCCACTTCTGTAAACTTCAACTTAGTCCAAGGAAACAGACCGTGTGTTTCTCATACTCATAGGGAGTTGTGTTTCTAACCCTATTAGAAATGTACAAAGACCAGCAAGCTAAAATAAGGAACAAAGATGGTCATAGTGATAAAGATGCCATTTGGGTCGCTTACATCCCATATCAAAGTGCCTGGTTCCAGTCCTGGCTCTGTTTCAAATTCAAGTTTCTTGCTGATGCATACTTTTGGAGGCAACAAGTGATGACTCAAGTAATTGGGTTTCTGAAATCTATGTCTGAAAGCCTGACTGAGTTTCCAGCTTTGCACTTCTGTCTTACCTAGGGACTATTTCTCTCTCTCCCTCTTTCCCCCTTCAAGCAAGTGAGTAAAAATGTAAAAACAAAACAAAACCAAAAAAGAATGAAGCAACAGAAAATTCATTTAAATAAAGGTAAAAATGAGGATACATGCATTTGGATTGGTGGCTGGAGCCAAGTGGACAGCTATGGACTGTGCATGGGGAAGGGGGAGTTTATTATCCCCAAATCAATGCCCAGGTTACTCATCCTGAGTAATTTCTCTAGCATGCATCAGGAAGAGCATTACACAGAGCTGGGGGATTCATATATCCACATAAGGTGACATGCGGATTGAACTCTAGCTAAAGACACCAGGTTATGAGAGATAGCCTCTATAAGAGAATATATAAAGAAGATGATTTCACGGACTTCTGAGCTCCAGTTTTTTCATCATTCACTTTCTCATAGGTATGTGTCAACAGTGGATAACCTGCTGGATGGTTTTCTTTATAGACTCCAGTCTTCATCAGCATGAAAAATGTTAACTTTTTCACTTTTTAGACTCTTTCTATGGTGCATACTATGATAAATCAATATCCAATATGTTAAAGTCACATTTTCATCCTAGACAATTCTGTAAATACAGTAATAATTTATGGGTCAAATTAAAAGGTGAGAAACTGATAGATTGGTCCCAAGGTGGTTGTATCATTTTGTTATGCATATGGGAATGTGGGTGTCTGACCACAAAGAGTCAGTGTGGGGAATTCTGTAGGGGATTAGAAATGTTCTGTCTTTTGTGTGGGGGTAGTCACAAAATCCATGCATGTGTTTAAAATCATAGAACTGTACACAAAATACTGAATTCTATGATACACTAATCTAGAAAAGTAAATTAAAGTCATATTAATTTTTTGATAGGATAGCTTGTCAACATTTTTTGAGGAAAATGCACTGAAGAATATTCATATATTTTAGGACTTTTCACTTAAAATTGTGCAAAGCAAAATAAACCGTCATTGCTTGAGAAGTCATTTGTACTATTTTCTTACTCTTTTTGTATTCATCTACTTTTAAAAATTACATTTAAAATTATTTGATGCCCCTTTTAATTCTAATTCTGCTTTTTAAACCTCACCTTTTTAAAAAGTGAACATTTCTTTAAGTTCTGCTATTGTACCATTTTGGGCAAAGCTCATGGAATCACTCAAAGGGAAGTATTGCGGTTTTTTCATGCAACAGCTGCTGTGTCTGAATCATATCAGAACTCGAGTGAAGGTAAGGGCTAATGAAGAGGTGGCACATTATAAAAATCTGTTTTTAATATAGGTTGTCTGACTAAATGTCCATAGAAGACAGTTCTTATGTACATTGGGGTCATTTTTATAGCAATGATCTTTGTTATTACATTGTTCCTGCACTGTGAGAACAGCATGTTGCATCTACCCTGTCCCTTTAGTAATGATTTTAATATCATGTGATAAAAACACATGCTGTGTCATATGTCATATGTTATGCATTTCTAATTGGACATTTGTAAGATGTTTAATAATGACTAGAGCTCCACTGTGCCTAATATATTATGAAATAAAAGTGTCAAAAAATCAATGGCAGGCTCTAAAACTTTGCTTAAAAAGGAGTCAGATCCAGCAGTCTGCAAATCATTGTTTGTGCTTGATTGGGACTGAATTGGGATTTAAGTAGCAGATGATGAAAATCATACAGTTGGGATATTTCTACCTTTTGCAGAAGAAGCTGAATAAAAAATGTTCATCTGAATTCTTGCCATTTTTGTAGCTCACGCTCTACTTCAGTGGACTACAGGTAATGTTACATTGATGAAATAAGCTTGTGTCACCACTTGTTGGCTAGAAAACAGGAGAAGATTTTCTTAAAAGGTCTAATCTGTGACTCTAAATGGCTTCCAAATAAATAATGTCAAAGGAAGAGTCTGCTCTGTTAGTGTAATTCTCTATATGACTCCTCAGCCTACCCAGGACTGGCAGAAGCCCCCATAAGGAAGCCCTAGGGGAAACCCACTAAACCACAGGATGATATATGTCTTTTTCATTGGCCTCATTAAATTCTTAAGAAGCAGAAACATAATGAACACTTTAGGAGCAAGTCTTGAGTAGTAGACAGATGCAATTAAATACACTTATATAACAATATTTATCTTCTTTCTGATTTTTGGACGAATGCATTTTGATATTATGATTTGGAACCACCTTCCAAAGCTCAGTTCTTTCTATATTTTAGGCATTAGAAAGCCAGTGATACTTCCAAGTGAAATTCTTCTTTCCTGGAAAAGTCTTCATTTTTAGAATTTGACCTTCAAGTGTGAAGAATTTCTCTTGTATTGAATATTTGAAACTATTTGTACTTTCATGTATTCATAAATTTATTATTGAATAATAAATAAACCTTTTGGTTCTTGAGCTTCTGCTTAAATAAGAAGCTTCTTATTGTTATTATTATTTTTAGAACAGGCACTCTTTCTAGGGCTTCTTGTGGATTGTATTCTAATATCTCAGTTGATTCACTGATATTGATCCCTAAGTGACTATGTGTTTCCTTTGTCCTCGAGTTTTATTGTTGTTGTTGCATAATCACAGTTTCTTCCTGCTATTTTTTGCAACACTAAAAATCTGAACATTTTTTATTAGTTCATTTTTTCCTAACAACATTGGATTCAAACCTTGGATATTTAAGCATTGTGTCACAGCATGTTAAACCACTGATTGAGCACAAGCATCCTGTATTGGAGTGCTGGTTCAAGTCCAGGCTTTTCTACTTCTTCCTTTTTTTTTTTTTTTTAATTTGACAGAGTTGGGCAGCGAGAGAGACAGACAGAGAGAAAGGGCTCCCTTCCATAGGTTTACTCCCCAAATGGCCGATAAGGCCAGAGCTATACCAATCCAAAGCCAGGAGCCAGGTGCTTCCTCTTGGTCTCCCATGTGGATACAGGGGCCCAAGCACTTGGGCCATCCTCCACTGCCTTCCCAGGCTACAGCAGAGAGCTGGACTGGAAGAGGAGCAACTGAGACCAGAAAACTGTGCCCATATGGGATGCCGGTGCTGCAGGTGGAGGATTAACCAAGTGAGCCATGGCACTGGCCCCAGGTTTTTCTACTTCTGATGTAGCTTCATGCTAATACACCTGGAAAGGCAAAAGAAGATGGCTTATGTACTCGGCTCTGCCACTCACATGGGATGGAGTTCCTGGCTACTGACCCCAGACTAGAACAGACCTAACTATAGTGTCTATTTGGGCTGTGAACCAGGCTGTCTCTTTGTCTCTCTAGTTCTTACTCTCATTCTCTGTCACACCATTTTTCAAAAAAAAAAAAAAAAAAAAAAAAAAAACAACAACTTGTTTATGAGTCAAGGGGATCAGATGGTTCAATAGTATCTATTTATGCATTTAGGTTTCCAACTAAAATTTTCTCATCATCCTCTTTTATACCTTCCTTCGCAGATTTGAGTAGATTATGATCACTGAGTATGAGGGAATGTTCTGGGGATAAATGTTGTGAAATTATCCCTTGTTTACATCCTTCCATCGCGCTCACATGCAATACTGGATTTTAGATGTATTCATTTAAAAATACACTAAAATATTTTCAGAAATAATTGAGTATGTATAATCTTATGAAATAAACACTTCCTTGAAGATTATACTCCATCAAGTTTTAGTAAGGCTTTACATTTAAAAGTTTACATTATTTCAAATAAATTATTGTGACAATAATATGATTATTCCTTCCTGTATTTCCTACAATTTGTCATTCTAACTAGAAAGTTTTTTGTTGTTGTTGGATCTAAATTTACTTCAAATGAAGTATAGCAACGCTCTTTTTTTAAGAACTTTATATATTAATGTAAACCATGTCAGTTAATTTTTTTTTTAAATAAAAGGATGACTTTCCTCCAGAGGTTGCTCCCTCACATATTCCTCTCCATTTGCTATTTCAGATTCTCAAGTATAAGAAAGCAAAACAATGAGTGTTTAGGGTTTAATTTTTAATAAAAAGTTCCCCAAACTCAATTAAACTCTTACTGAATCTTTTATGAAAGTGAAATATATTAAACCCCAAGAAGCAGCTGCAAATGTCTAATACATTGGATAACAAGGATTATAACGCTGGTTTGGGATCATATGCCTTCATTTGGTTATTAGACATTAAGAATGGGATTTTAGGAAGCTCTCTTAGATGCATTAGTCCCAGTAAAGTACTTACCAGATAATTCATTATGGTCTTTTTTGGGAGGGGGGAGGAGCTGTAATTTAGAAGAATGCAATTAAAACTGAACTTGATAATTAATTCTGAACTGGTAAGAACTAGTTCCAGAGATTATGACTATAATGCTGTGTAGTCATTGATATAAATATTCATGAGGTTTCATTGTTTTATGGTTTTCTCAAGCACACAGCTTATCTGAAGAAGTAAAATTAAAGTACCATTATTTAACATTACAATGCAAATAAGAATCAATGAAGAAAGAATAGTAAATTCACTAGAGAATATGAATACATGTAGGCATGTGTCGAGACTCTATCATATATGTACAAATAAAATGTCTTCTGAACATATAAATTAGAGGATTGGAAAGAAAAGAGATAAAGGTGATATGACTAAACAATTTTTAATCTAGTTTGGTCAACACTTGGCGAGTGAAATTCATTGAAATTGACTTAACCTACCACCAAAAATCAATCAACATATAAAACTAATCGTGTGCAGCAGAAGAGAGAATGAGAAAATGGTCTTTCTTACTCTATTTCCATCTTTTACTGAGCGTTAATGCCACCATAGCTGACCTTGAAGTGGATTCATCTTTAACATGAAATGTGCAAGTAATCTGATAGAGTAAACAGGGTGTGATAAATGGATAAAGGGATAGGTGCATGGATGGAAACTACAAGGAGAAAAGTAGCCAGAAAGCAGCCAGCTTGGAAAATTCAAATAGGAAAAAGGGAGTGGAATTGCATAACATAGTGTTCAATTTTAAAAATTCTATCTTAGTAGGGTTCTTATAATTGCTATTTGTTTATATCCTCAAACTTGATGAAGAAAGAATCAGCACAAACAGTGTATTCATTGAAAACTTTATACAAATTTGAGGAAGATTTAAACCTTCTGTATTGCTATGCTGAGTTCATTTATTGTTAAGCACCACAAAGTCAAACTCAGTATTATGTGATTAAGCTACATCTGTCTCTGTGCAAGCATTCACCATATTTCTTTAAGTTCAGCAGGTGTTTTGCAAGGAATCTAAAGGATTTTGCACAAAATTAGTGCCTATAATAAAGCAATGCTGATGAAGAGACAGCTTTTTATATCTCTGATATATTATAGTTTCTTTCTAATAAATGTCATTGCTAGATATTTCAAAACCTGAAGCAGATTTGCTGACTGCACTGTTTTAAAGCATATTTGCTGTGCCTTATTGCTAAGATGTTCTTTTATAGACATACAGTTTAGAAATTTTATTTGACACTGTTGACTACTAAATTAGCAGCTTTTCAACTTTGCAAGACTTCTGTCACACAACTGAGATAAAAGATAAGGTGCATCACTTTTGCACTAATCTTTTCTGGCACTTTCCTGAGGCAATTTGAAATATATTAATTGAGGTCCCAATTTGGGAAACAAATACAAAATTATTTGTCATGTTTTTCCTCCAGATTCTCTCCCTCTGCCCCCCTCTCTATTTCACACACATACACACACACACACACACGTGCAAATGGGCACACACACAAAACTAATGAAGAATAAAACCATCAATGCATAGTTATTTTTACTTTTTAATGTGGATTTGATGGTTTAATGCTAAGTGCCACTTTTTTTAAAAAAAGATTTATTTATTTACTTGAAAGTCAGAATTACACAGAGAGAGGAGAGGCAGGGGCGGGGGGGGGTCCTCCAACTGCTGGTTCACTCCTCAGATGGCTGCAATGGCTGGAGCTGCGACAATCCAAAGCCAGGAGGCAGGAGACTCTTCCGGGTATCCCACGTGGGTGCAGGGGCCCAAGGAGTTGGGCCATATTCTACTGCTTTTTCAGGCCATAGCAGAGAACTGGATTGGGAAAGGAGCAGCCAGGACTAGAACTGGCACCCATATGGGATACCTGCACTGCACTGCAGGCTACTTTACCCACTATGCCACAGCACCGGCCCCCCAAGGCAATTTTAATTGGAATGCTTATATAAGAATTTGACTTGGCCTCCAGCTCTGAGAGTACTGCTATGTTCTCTGTGTTTGTTGACTCATTGATGGGATTCTTGTGATATAACTGATGAAGTTTATTCATTTGGCTAGAGTTTGTGTTGATGAAGTGCAACTATCATGGGTTAAACCCTTAGCTTTGTCTTTTTAGTGGGCACCTAAAACAACAACAACAACAGTAAACGAATCTCAACTCCATTCCCAAATGACTACTCAAACACAGGTATCCTTAACTCATAAACATGAATTGTAGAGCAAGTTCAATCATAGGCATGGGTGACCAAGTTTAATACAAATTCTTTACAGACCCCTTATCTGGGCCACAAGGCACTAAAATGGCAGGAGACTGACTCTCTAATTCCAACCATAATCTAAACTCCTCACTCAGAGCATCAGCCAGAGTACACATGTTAAAAACATAATCAGTCATCTTTAAAAATGCACTTCTGTAGGTGGTCATGATGTTAATAAAAAGAAAGAGGAATGTTAGCTACAATGGCTGCTATAATGAAATTTTTCCACAAATACATATTCATTTAAAAGTGGATTCTATCTGCCAACTAAGGGACTATTCCTAATTCAAGTGTGAGAGGAAGTGCTTGCATAAATATAATGTTTCTTTTCTAAAAAATTATAAAGCCACATATAAAAAAATGAAAATATATAACATGTTGGTAAATACTGATGGTCAGTACAGACAGCAAATTCTAATTCCAGAGAAAGAAGTCAAATATTCATGTGTAGTTTCTATACTTGGAAATATAGGAAGGGATATTAGTTACATTCTGGGCAGAAACAATATAAAAACACAGAGAAGGGGTCTTCTTTCTCTAGTTAGGATGGAGGAAATTGTAAAGGATAAGGCTATCATCATAACAATTAGAAAAAACTGATTAGATCACCAAATCAGGGGCGAATATTTGGACTAGCAGTTAACACACTGTCTGGGACACCCACACCCCAATTCAGAATGCCTGGGTTCAATTTCTAGTTCTGTTCTCGATTCCAGCTTCTTGCTAATGAATTCTTTGGGATGCAGCAGACAATGGCTCATGTAGTTGTGCCCCTGCCACCCACAGGGAAAACCTGGATTGACTTCTTGGCTCCTAGTTGGCTCCATTGGTTGTTGCTATCTTTCAAATAAATACAATTTTTTTTTTAAACACTGCCAGATCATAATGTTCTAAAAGCTCATCAGAACATTGAGGTTACAAAAACCATCTGCCATCAGGCACTTGAAGTCTAAATTGTGACTAGCTTTTCCAAAGAAAGATGATATCTGAATTCTCTCACCTATGAGTATTCACAAAGAGACAAGGCATCCTACCAGCCACAACTGAAGCAGGTCAAACTTAATGTGCTAAAATATTAAAGAACTGCTGGAGGTCAAGTGGAGGTGAACATGCCACTCTAAGATAGTGGGTCCATCTGACAAGGAGTTTACACTTGGCCACAGCTCATGACTATGGATTTTCACTGGAGGTCCTAGGAAAGACTGCCAGCAGAACATGAGAGTGGAAAGAGTCTCTGATGCAGGCCTGCAGGCACAGACCACCAGCTGGCAAAGAGCAGACCAACTATATCTTGTGCTTGCTGGATTCTTTCCAATGAAGCTAAACAATAAAAACAAAAAACAAAAAATGAAAACAAAACAAAACAAACAAAACAAACAAACAAAAAACCATATGGGGAGTTACAACAAAAGCCAAAGCCCTCAAGTAACACAATATAAAAAGACAGCTATGTACCTTTGGAGAAGAAATGGAAATTTGTCTTAGTCTTAAGATCTCCTTCTGATACCAAATAGAGACAAGAAACTATTACAAAAACGAATCGCAAATACAGCACAGACTTAGGTTGCCAGAGAGAAAAAAAGGCCAGAGAGAAAAAAAGTCTCACCATGAGCCTCTAGTGCATAGGACCTCTCTGTGATGGAGGCTGGATCGGAACAACAAAGACCCTCACCACCCCAAGACACATACCTGCAGGAGTGTGAGACTGGAAAAATGTAGCAGGGAACAGCAGTCCACTGTTGGGGAAAAAGGAAAAGCACAAAGATCGTTTCTTATGGTGAAGGTATACAAGGTTAGTTGAAAGCTGATGGTTGGGCAATAAGTCTAAGAAAAATTCTCATTCTCAGCATCCCAGCTCCAATACCAAGCATGTGGAAGAGAAATTTAAACTATTTTCCCACTAAAGGTAACCATACCAACACCAGCTCCCAAGTCCCAATCGATACATGACTAGATTTACTCAACTGCCTATATTAACAGGTTGGTAGAAGGAGAACCATCTCGTTTCTTTGGTTACATACATTTTACCTCAGTCTCTGCTGTCAGGCTGACAGGACAAATAAAAAGCCGAGACAAACAGAAGCCATCAACCTCAAAGGAAACCAGACTCAGAGATGACCCAGATGTTTGAGCTATCAGAGAGAAGTTTTAAAAATAGCTGTGATTAAACTGCTAATGGCTCCAGTGGGAGTTAAAATGGACAACATGCATTAACAAACAGGAAATTAAATTAATTATATCTGTCAGTCTGCACTCAGTACAATCTGAAACCCAGAAGTACATATCAGTACAAACAGACAGCTTCAGGACAAGTCTGCTGGTTTTGACTCAAGAAATAAGAAAGGTAACTCTTAATGCTCAGAGAGTGCACAAAGTTCTCACTTTTGTTCTCTGCATTATTGTGCAAACCAAATGCCAGGCACCCAGAGATACCAGGAGAGGAGTAGTAAAGCCCCCACAGAAGCTACAATCCTGAGAGAGAGGAACCTAGGCAGCTTGGAGAGATAAAACAAATTATATGTATTGCTGCTTCTGATATTATATATTAGCTCAATTCATGTCTTCTTTCTCAATAATCTGCCTACTATTTATTCAGCATCCTCAAATAGCCATTCCATGCATTATATATGTTTTATAGTTCTATTCAGTGAGTGAGAAAGAGTGACATTTTCTAACTCCTTCTTATCAAGAACTGGAGATGAGAAAATACTTTGTTTATAAATCAAATCACAAAGTATAAAAATGTGTGGAGCATAGCTAAGCTAGTGCTTATAGGATGATTTATACCATTAAATGTTTATGTCAGAATATAACAAAAGTCTTGAGGCCAGTGTTGTGTTGCAGCAGGTTAAGCAGCTACCTGCAATGATAACATTGCATGTGAGCATTGGTTTCTATCCCAGCTGCTTTATTTCCGATCCAGCTCCCTGCTGGGAAAGCAGCCAAAGACTTCCCAAGTAGTTGGGACTCTGCTATCCACATGGGAGACCCAGATAGAGTTCCAGGCTTCTGGCAGCAGATTGGCTTAATTCTGGCTGCTGAGGTCATTTAGGAAGTGAACCAGCAGATGACAGATTTCTTTCTTTGTCTCTTCTGCTTTCTTTGTAACTCTACCTTTCAAATAAATAAAATAAATCCTTTTAAAAAAGAATATAATAAAAATTTCAAAACTATGTTTTAAAATTTCTGTTGTGATAGTCAATTAAAGAACAAATTAAACCAAATATATTAAGGAAGAGGAAATGACAACAAGATCAAAATTAACAAATATCCCCAGAAAGGAAAAAGGAAAAAAACAAATCAGTAGAATTGATGAACTTATACAAGACAGCTTCAATAATTTAATGGAAATGTATAAATGTGTATTATTTTTATATATATTTGCCATCAACTTTCTCAGGTACATTTGTACACAAAATGGTTATTAAAAATAAAAAGGGGACAGTGCTGTGGCACTGCAGGTTAAAGCCATGGCCTGCAGCACTGGCATCCAATATGGGGACTGGTTGGAGTCCTGAGTGTTCCACTTTAGATACAGCTCTCTGCTAATGCACCTGGGAAAGTCACAGAGGATGGCCCAGGTCATTGGGCCCCTGCATCTACATAGGAGACCTGGAAGAAGCTCCTGGCTCTTGGCTCATTGCTTTGGACTGGCCCAGCTATAGCTGTTGCAACCATTTGGGGGACTAAATCAGCAGATGGAAACTCTCTGTCTCTCTCTGTCTCTCTGTAACTCTTTCAAACAAATAAAGACATCTTAAAAAAAGAGAGAGAGAGAGAGAGAAAGAAGTCACAGATTACCAATACCAGCAATCAATGAGGAACCATTAACAGAATTCTTACAGATTTAAAAGGGAATAATTTCAATTATATGACAAAACATTTGATAATTGGATGGAATAGACAGATTACTTTAAACAAACTACTGAAGTTTAATCAAGAAGAAATAAATTTTGTATTGCTTTATCTATTAACACATTGAATTTGTAGTTAAATATCTGACTACACATAAAAAAATCCCAAGCTCACATTGCTTTACTTAAAAACTAAACAAAATATTTAAGATAAAATCAATTGTATACAAACTCTTCCAGAGAATATAAAATGGGAATTTCTCCACTCATTTAATGTAACCTGCCTTACCCTGATGTCAGCTGTATTAAAAGAAAAAAAATCACCTCATAAATGGTCTCAAAAACTATCAAAAAATAAGCCAATGTAATCCAGTATTATATAGCAATGATACTGTAGCATATAATCAAATGTTCCATACATGAAAATACAAGATTCAATCAAAATTCAGTAATTAAAGCAATTTTCCACATTAACAATACAATATTAAAAAACACAGGATCACCATAAAAAAAAACAGAATAAAAAACATTTGGCACATGCAATGTCATTTATGGTACAGACATTATATAAAACTTCAGAAACTTTGCCTAGAAGAACACTGCAGAGATAGTTTGAGAGTATAAAGCTTTAGAAAAATCATGACCATAGAACCCAATTCATGTTCACTAAGGAGAAAAACAAAGTGAGACAGATTTTTTTTTCTGCTACTAGTGTGTTTTATGGGGTAAATTAGTCAGTTGCAATAGTTCTGTATTTTAGTAAGGCTTTTGATAAGGTTTCTATTGCATAATAATCTTAAAATGGCATGGTCACATAATTATTGGAATGATTAATAGGGTATAAGATCATAAATAAATATTGGTAAATAGATTAATTAAAACATTAAAGAAAGTCTGTAGTGATTTCATTTGAGGATGTGTAAAGAGAGATTCACATATATGGCTTGAATTGAAATATAAAATATTCTTCATGTGATGCTAGCTTTAGATATTAACTGTAAAAATTAGGAACCTGTAGTTTGTTCACTTTGCCTACACAGTTTTATTGCCACAAAAGAAGCTACTAAGAGATTTAGGTTGATATTGCAGAACTACCACCCAGAGGGCAAGGGACACATGGAAAAATATAACAGGATAAAATTAATCTATCTACCTTATTCTAAAATAATCAGGCAGTTCTTATACCAAAAATTGGAGCTCTATATTTTAAGACAGGTTAGATAAACTACAGAAATTTCAGAGAAGGAAAATCAAGCTTAAAAGCCACACCATTAGAAGAATATCTTGGAATATCTTAGAAAACTAAAGATCTCTTACAAATAGAAGATTCGATGGAGGGTGTGTGTGTGTGTGTGTGTGTGTGTGATTGTGTATTTTACATATATAAATCTGACATGCACAAAATAGATGAGACTGAATCCATCATCGGTCCATGTGAAAAGTAGAAGCTAAGAGAGAAAGTGTCAAGGAAATAGAACAACCCTCTGCAGAGGGAAAAATCTTTATAGATAGAGCTTTCCATGGAGGGAAGCGGAGTCTTCAGACTGGAGAGGAGCAACATTAGTGTTTTCAAGCATCAGACGTGTGATTGGCAGGAATGACCTTTGGGGTTCTTGCCAAACCTGAAATTTGATGACTTTATGACTACAAAATTATCATAAAACTTCACCTCCACTTTTTATTCATTCTGCCCTCTGTTCCCCTTGTCACTGTTTCCTTTCTATTTTGTTTTCAGCAAGCCTTCTGAGAAATCTGTTCGGATTCATTTATTCCAGACATTCAAATTTAAGATTTGACCTCTCAGTCAATGGTTACCAGCCTATAGTAGCACTAAATTATTTCATTTCTGATTTGATTTCATCTTTATTTCCCAAGATACACACAAGGAACTTTGTTTTCACAGACTCACTATCTTTTAAAAATACATGCATTTATTATGTGTCTGGGGTGAACAAAGCATTATATGAATAAGAGAGCCCTGGTAAAATAAAATCACCTCTTCTGCCTCCCATCCAGATACCAATATCAAATTGTCCAAACAGTGAGCTTCTGACTATTTCCTCAACATAATTCTGCATTTTCTCTAAATATCACTTCAAAATATTACTCAGAATACTTTATAAATTCATTAAATATAAAGCTATAATTCTTATTATAGTTCGTCTCAAATAATTCATAATTTTCATGGAAAAATATAAGTCCAGGGATGACATTATTGGTTAAGATATTGACCAGGATACTTGAATGTGTGAGTTCCACATCTGACTCTGGCACTTGACTCCAACCAGCTCCCTTCTTGGGAAGCACTGGATGTGGGTTCAGGTTGTTGCGTCCCTACCACTTACATGGAGGAAGTGTCTTTGCATCCAGTATTGAGTTTTCAGCACCCAGCTTCAGCCTCGCCCAGTCTTCACATAAGTGAGCCTTTCAAGAGAAGATCTCTGTTTGTCTATCAATGTCCCTCTCTTTTTTCTCTGCCTTTCAAATAAATCAGTTGTTTTATTAAAGAAGAATCTAAGTGGATTGCATCTTCAAATCCAGCCTCTCCAAACGTTTTTCACTGTTTTACACATAATTCTACCTAATGGAATTGGGATTAAGATAGATATGTGTTTGCAGGCAATGATCCAAGAGTTGTTGCAGAAAATGTGAGCAATTCGATCTAGGGTGTTGACATATGACATGCGTGGTTCTTTCTAGCTCAGGTCTTGTCCTCTAAAGCAGTGATTCCTCCAAACCTGTCTACCAACATCAAAATAACTAGGCAAGCTTTATAAAAGCACTGATTCCTGGATCTCTTTGCCAGAATTTAGTTACATTAGATGTATGACTGGACTTTGGGAGCTCAACCCTCATCTTTGCACACCTCTATTGGGGCCGGCACTGTAGCGCAGTAGGTTAATCCTCTGCCTGCAGCAATGGCATCCCACATGGGCACTGGTTCCAGTCCCGGCTACACTTCTTCCAATCCAGCTCTCTGCTATGGCCTGGGAAAGCAGTAGAGAATGGTCCAAGTGCTTGGGCCCCTGCACCCTCATGGGAGACCAGGAAGAGACACCTGGCTTCTAGCTTCGGATCGGCGCATCTCCAGCCGTTACGGCTGAAGGACTTCTGAAAATTTACCTGCTAAAAAAACTAGGATCTTAGGGAACTCTAGTAAAACAGTTCCTGGAAATTGGGCCGAAACCATGAGTCAAGGGCAGGCAGCTGCAGTTCGAGATAAGGCGCCAGATAAAGGCATGGGAAGCACCCAACCGCCCCTTATCTGTGGGTCCCGGCAGACGGCAAAAGTATGCAGGGTATTTTCTGCACGCCCCCGCCCTGCTTGCTTGGGAAACTGCCCGAACTGCCCCCTTCCTTAGCCCCTTACCCAGTAACCATTAACATATCCAATGAAATTGTAACACGACTAAATATGCTAATGTTGTGGTTTTAAGCTTTAAATACCCTGGAAAACTGATGTTCGAGGCCGCTCTCTCTGCACTACACTAGAGGGTGCTATTGAGATGGCCCATTTGCAAATGAAATAAACTTCCTCTTGTGATTACATCGGTTGGAGTGGAGGTCGTGTTTCTGGGGTCCGGTCAATTTGTGGGACACCTGCTTAAGGGGTCTTACAACGGCCATCTGGGGAGTGAGCCAATGGAAGGAAGACCTTTCTATCTCTCCCTCTCACTGTCTGTGACTCTACCTCTCAAATAAATAGATAAAATCTTTAAAAAATTACAAAAACTATTATTAACTATGATGAACATATTCAAGCTATACTTTGCTTTTCATAACTCTCTTGGAATTTAAAAAATTTTAGTTACACACTATTCTTGAGTTCCTTTACTAATCTTCACTTAAAATTTATATTGCAGATGCTTGGTATATTATCTACTCAGATTTGCTCTACATTGCTCAGTACCCATTCTTTTTTTTTAAAAAAAGATTATATTTATTTATTTGAGAGGTAAAGTTACAGACAGTGAAAGGGAGAGACAGAGAGAAAGGTCTTCCATCTGCTAGCCACAATGGCTAGAGCTGTGCTAATCCGAAGCCAGGAGCCAGGAGCTTCTTCTGGGTCTCCCATGCGGGTTCAGGGATCCAAGGCCTTGGGCCATCTTCCACTGCTTTCTCAGGCCATAGCAGAGAGCTGGATTGGAAGAAGAGATGCTGGGAATAGAACCAGCGCCCATATGGGATGCCAGCACTGCAAGCGGAAGATTAACTTGCTATGCGGGCCTCATAGTATTCATTCTTACCTTGATACTTTTCATCTCCCTTCCCTTGAGATATTTATTCTGAATTACACTTGATTTTTTTCTTTAATTGCTGTCTTCATATGGACTATCACTTTGATAGCATAATATCCAAGTCCAAATCTCAGTTCAATTTTGTACATAATTCTAGTATCTGGGTGTTTCAAAAGTCACCCACTTTAATTGATTTTTAGTTACAGGTCGACTTTGGGAACCAGTTGCAAAACCTCTGCTCCATAGCACAGATACAAATCTCAAATACTAGCATTTCTAACTAAGAATAATGACTTACTCTCCTCTTTCCTTCTCACCTGGAGTGTGTCAGTAGTCCATTAAATGTTGGAGATTTAAGTTCAGTGAACATCGATCTTTTCTTTACACTTGTTGTGTGTTGCTTGGACTGAAACTTTTCATTGACAATGTGTTAATTGTGTTTCTGTTAATTGTGTAGTGAAAGCTTTGAGAATGGGAATTGTGCCTTCTCATGGTAGCTAGTAATGTATGTTATTAAGAGTGTGGATTCCTTGGGGCCAGTGCTGTGGAGCAGCAGGTTAAAGCCCTGGCCTTAAGCACCAGCATCCCATATGGGCACCGGTTTTAGTCTTGGCTGCTCCTCTTCCAATCCAGCTCTCTGCTATGGCCTGGGAAAGCAGAAGATGGCCCAAGTCCTTGGGCCCCTGCACTCACGTGGGAGACCTGGAAGAAGCTCCTGGCTCCTGGCTTCAGATCGGAGAAGCTCCAGCAGTTGTGGCCATCTGGGGAGTGAACCAGTAGAAGGAAGACCTCTCTCTCTGTCTATACCTCTCTCTGTAACTGTTTTTCAAATAAATAAAATAAATCTTTTTTTTTTTAAAGGGTGTGGATTCCTTGAAATTCAGAAAGTTTGTTTGGAAAGACAATGAGTGTATTCTCTCCCCTTTTCACATTGCTCTAGAATGCATAGCTACCTGGTTTCGCTGAGGAAGTGGACAATTGGAGCAGTCCAGTTATTCCAACCTCCATACACATGTCTCCAAAGTTATACTTACACTCATAGCTAAACCAGGAATCAGAATTCTTCATGAGGACGACATACGTGTTCAATGGTCACCCTTGCAGAGGGGTGGAAGGAAGTTTCTTGCATGTTCAGTCAGATTGAAAAATATCAGTGGAGAGTAGAATTGTTTGTGATTTGGGGCTTGGCTTCAAGAAGTTGTATTCTACTCCAGTTTTTACGTTCATTTGATGATTATTTTATATGTAAATATGTTAATGTTAAATATAATATATTTTATATATTTAAAAATATAAATATATATTTAATGTTATATAAATATACATATAATGCAAGCAATGACTAATCAAGACCATCCTGAAAAGATTCTAAACTTTGTGTGCGTGACTATTGCCCTTGTGATCTCTCTAAGATCCTGATCTCTCTCCAACATAAACTATCTCCAGTTAGGTGTGCCTCTTTTCTATTTCTAAGACCTTTGGCTTGTTACTTAACTTCTATGGTTTCAGATTCCCATAGGGTCTTATTCTGTTTTATGCTGTGACAAATATCTGAGGCTAGGTACTTCACAAAGAATGGATATTTATTTTCTCATGATTCTAAAAGCTGAAAAGTCTATGACCAATGTACCAGCATTGGTGTCTGGTAACACTCTTCTTGCTGTACCCTCACATGGCAGAAGGCAGAAGGATGAGAGGGTAATCTAGCTAAACACTACAGACAGCCTCTTTTTATAAGGATCTTATTTCTGTTGACAAGGAAGAGGCTCTTGTGCTCTAATGAACTCTTAGACTCCATTTATTATTAGTACCACATTGGCAGTGCCTACATTTTGTAGGGGACTCATTTGAATCATAGCACATGGGTAAAGTGTAGGTGCTGGGCTCTGCATTTGCATCTCAGGCTTATGAGTAATGTAAATGAGAAAACTAATTTATATACATGCTTAAAATGTCCATGAGAATGAACATGTAATATGCATTACAATTATTAATAATAATATTTACAAATATGAAATACAATTAGAGGAACAAATAATAAATTCAACTCTAATGACCTGAAGAATAAAGAAATTATAACAAAATCATTTGAATCTCAATGTCATATGACTGTTCAAAAAGTAGATATTCTACTATTGATGATCTGTTTTAAATTCCTTTTTTACTGTAAAGTCTCATTCATGAATTTATATGATTTTTAGTTTCTGATTGTTAGGTGAGGACTAGAACTGGGCCTAGGATAGAAATATACCTTTTATTTATGTGGTATGCATTTGTTTTCTAGAGCTATGCATTCGTCTTCTCAGATTGGCATAACAACATGGACTGGATGTCTAGAAAACAACAGGTATTAATTTTTGTTGTGGAGATCAAGTCTGAGATCAAGGCACCAACAAAGTAAATTTCATTCTGAGAACTTGACTTTGGTTTATAGGTGGCTGCCATCTTGCTGTGTTCTCATATGGCCTCTTGGTGCAGACAGAGAGGGTGGATGAGCTCTCTTAATGTCTCTTCATTTAATGACACTAATGCTATTGGGTCAGGGCCCCATCCTTATGACCTCATTTAACTGTAATCCTTTTCCAGGAGACCATATCTCCCAATACAGCCACACTAGCATTGGGATTTCAGAATACAGATTTGGGAGAACAGAATAGCATAAGCATTCACTTTGTAATATAGTACTATAGATTGAATGGCTTAATCAACAGAATATTTTCTCACAATTTTTGGGGAGATAGAGGATTGAGATTAAGGTGTTAGCAGGATTGATTTTTTTCTGCAGCCTCTATTCTTATTTTGTACATGGTTATCCTCTCCCTGTGTTGTCACAAGACCTTTGATGTCTCTATGTCTTGGCTAATGTTCTCTTTTTATCAGGACAGCAGTCATATCGGATTAGGGACTAATTGACAAACACAATCACACTTAATTATTGTCTCCAGACTCCAGGTCCAGATACAGTCACATTCTGAGGTAATGGGGTGTTAGGACTTCAACATATGAATTTTGAGGGACATAATGCGGTCCATGTCATGATGCAAAGCACTTAAGATTTGGAAGTTACTTTTTATGCCTACCAAAGTTTATGATTTTCTCTGATCAGCAGGTGGCCGATTAATACATTGCCAGAAAATGACGATTATCTATTCATATATAAACTGGATTTCCAAAGGACAGTAATCTAGGTGAACTCCTGCCCTAATACTTGCTTTAATATATCAAATGTATTTTTTTAAAAGTAAATCACCAATAATTCCATGAACCTGCCTAAAAGAACATGTCTTTTAGTGTCCACCTAACCTTCAATGTGTATAGAAAATCTGGAATGAAACTTTCAAAAGATTGTTCAATAATTCACAATAATCACTAATTCACATGGCTGTTCTTGCCCTTAGTTTAAATGAATAAAGATATTTTAAATTCTATCCTCTGCCCCCAACAAAGAGATTTTGCCTGCCCTTGTGAGTGCATTCAGTCAGACAGAAGCAAACCTGACTGGCAGCTTCCTAGCTTCTTTTGGTATGCAGAGCTGCCTGCACAAGGCCAGCATTATTAAGGTTGAATTTTGACATTTCAAAGGAACATTGGAAGACAATGACCTCTTCTTCTGGAATTTGAAAGAGAAATATACTGATGAGTCTACTCACCTTAGCTACTCAAATAATTAGAGAAAATTTGATTGTGAGTTTTTAAAATAGAATTTACTTCCTCTTCTAATTGACCGGAATAAACAAAAATAGTTTCTTCAATTTTAGTTCTCACACATGGTTTTTTTAGCCTGAGGAGTTACTTCAGACACAAGGTCTCTGTTGCTCACCTCTCACCATCATCACCCACAATTAAGATTCATTAAGATTTTCCTCACTTCCTTCTTCCAAGGACAAAAATAATGCAGGCTATTACCATTTGTTTTTTTCTGATAGGGAAACCCATAGAGGGTTCTATTACTGAGAATTTAAGAATTTTCTTTTTAAGTCACAGGACTGAGAAATAATGAGCTCCAAGCTTAATTTGCCTTTATCTTTGTGTATAAGTATATAAAGTGTGTTCTCCTGAAATGTTAAATCCCTTTAGGCAAAGGTCACTTACTTTACTTTCTGGGCTGGGTCAGCTCTATAGTTCTATTCTTCCACCAGGACTACAGCGTGTGCTTCCATCCAAATCACCAGGTCTAGAGCAATATTCTTGGAGTGTGTGTTTGGATGGTATATGTGTGTGTATAAGTTTATATGTAAGTGCATATACTTATACATGCTTAGCTCACAAGGTATTTTTATAGGCACTAGCTAAGATTAAGAACTGTAATGAACACTTTAAGATATTTTCTCAGCTCTTCTGCCACCCTAACAAATCTTGTGATGATCTGTTTCCTGATTGGTCTAGTTTCTGTGAAGAGTATGTAAAAAATCCTCAATGTGATTATGACTTCTCCATGTTTTTTTCAATATTTTATTAATATTTGCTTTGGGTGATATATAATTTGAATTTAAATTTTAGACTTCTTGCAATTGTTTCTTTTACATTCATTAAATAATTCTCACTATGCTTTTTTGATTTAAAATTTCCCTATACTTTTATATTTTTTTTATGCTATATTCTGAGTAATTTAAATCATTCCCACTTCCTTGGTTCCAACCAAGGTTTCCTTGGCTCCAACTCATTCAAAGATTTCTTTACTGGGAGAGCAACTTGAGCATAGATGAAAAGCAGCAGATTCTGCAGAGGTCTGTGGATCTCAAGGGACAGGACACAATCAGGCCTCCCTAACTATAAGAGGACTGAGTCTTCCCAGCCTTTCAGGTGGAGGAAGAGAAATCTGACATTGGAGGTCCCTTTCCAGGGAGGGTCTGAACAACAAGTAGGATGTTTTCCACTGTACAAAAAAAAAAAAAAAAAAAAAAAAATCCAAGGTAATCATGACTCACATGTCTCCAGCACTTGTAGAATTCAATAAAATTAGGGAACTATAAAAATCAGATATGAATCCCAGCATACAAACAAAATAAATGATCCTCAATTCATCCAAGAAGAAATATAAAATACAGAAAGAGAAAGTTAAGGCGGAAATTAAGAACCAACAGCTAGTGAAATAAAATGTTCCTATGACTGAGATAAAATAGGAACTTTTAAAATGGGATCTGTAAGGACTCCAGGTGTAGCACAACAATCTTTCCAGAAATAAAACATAATTTGCACTGAATAATTTATTGCAGAGTGAAAACAGAGAGGAATCATTGTAAAGACTAATATTTCAATACACAGAGGAAAGTCAGAGATAACTGATCAGAGGGAACAGATAAAAAGAGGTGAAGTGTATGAAGCTACTTCAAAAAGTTAATGGAGATAGAATTAAAAGATAGGTTTATTTGGTAGAAATTTTTGAAATATACATATAAGATAGTCTTTAAAAAGTTCATGGAAAATGTGTATTACAAAATTTCTATGCATGGATTCCAATATTTTTGCACTAAAAATAAACCTTTAATTCCATTTTTCATGAGCTTCTTATAGCATCCTTACAATGTTCAAATCATAGACATTATAGACCTAGGAGCAACACATTTGTGGGAAATGCCAATAATTAAAGAATTGAATGAAGAAACTCTTCCATGAATAGGCTCACAATGTTTCACTTTGCTGAAAAGAGAAAAGGATGCAGAAAAAAAAAAAAGAGATTCAGGAATATCTTAAGAAATTCTTCAACCAGTATAATGGTAAAGAGAAAAATGTTACAAATTTAAAGGACAAAGGATATGTTATCTACAAAGGAAAAATGAATCAAGCAAGCACTGAGCTTCTCAGCTGCAGCACTGAGATGTGAAACAGAGTGTGTGTGTGATTTCATATTTTACATGCATGAAACTGAGACCTCAACACTTTAAACAGAAATTTAATACAGAGAAAATTTGTAAGGTGAAGGAAATTACTCAAAATTCAGGATAGAGAAATAATGACATAAAGTTTTGGTAGAAGTTTAAGGCAAAAAGAATAGAGAGTTATTATATGAGTATAAAAGAAAAAAATGATCAGGGAACTTAAAATAAATTTAAAATTGTATAACATGAGCAAAGCAAAGATTGATAAAATTTAAAAGTAAACATTGTAGATTTATGATTTTAGCATATACCTCTCAGAAACTAGAACAACCGGTATAAAACAAATGTATTAAGATATGGAATGACTAAATAAGCAGATTTTGATAGCTGCCACAACCAGGTAAAACTGCTATCTGATTCTGTCTATCTATTTACACATAAATGTATGCATACATAGATATGAACAGGCATCATATCCTTTTAACTTATTGTTAGACTATATGCATGTATGTATATATGTATTTATATTTGAAGCATATTTACATCTCAAATGCATATGTATTATGTGTTTTCCCCTTAACAAATTAATATAATAAATTGCTTCAATATAAAAAATATAAGAAAACTTCTCAATAAATATCTAATAACCACTAATATACAAAGTAGATTTTTTAGACCATGATCAATTAAAATTATGAGGCAATAAGAAAAAGAAGGAATAAAATTTCTCTAAATTCAGAAATTAACTAAAGCATCATTCTAAAGAAGTCATAAATAAAAAATTGTGAAAGTGAAATAATTAAATGACAAAAACAATACTATACAGTACAATTTTTGGATTCTTCTAAGGTACTATCAAAAGAAATGCTTTCAATTATAGAGTTGGTGAAAAAATAAATTGTAGTAAACTCAAACATAGATTAAAGGAAATAATAGAAATAATAGTAGAAAATAATAAGTAGATAACAAAGATAAACTAAAAGAGATCAACAAAATAGTTGCATCATTGTAAAATTTAATCAATTATATGAATATCTGAAAATATTGATTTTAAAAAGAGCACAAATATTTAATTTTAGCAGTGAGAACCCTTTAATATAGATCTGCTGCAGATCAACAGAATCATGTGGTGATGTTATAAATTTAAGACAGTTAAGTTGAAAATTTAAACAAAATGGTCAGTTTTTTCAAAAGATTATATATTAGTAAAACTGACTCTTTTTTTTTTTTTTTTTTTTTTTTTTTTTACAGGCAGAGTGGACAGTGAGAGAGACAGAGAGAAAGGTCTTCCTTTTCCATTGGTTCACCCCACAATGGCCGCTGCGGCCAGCTTGCTGCGTCCGGCGCACCATGCTGATCCGAAGCCAGGAGCCAGGTGCTTATCCTGGTCTCCCATGCGGGTGCAGGGCCCAAGCACTTGGGCCATCCTCCACTGCACTCCAGGGCCACAGCAAAGAGCTGGATTGGAAGAGGAGCAACCAGGACAGAATCCGGCGCCCCGACTGGGACTAGAACCTGGTGTGCTGGCGCCATAGGCATAGGATAGCCTATTGAGCTGTGGCGCTGTCCAAAACTGACTCTTAAACATTACAAAATTTGAAATTGTGAAAGATCATAATACAACTTTTTGTTATTTTCCAAAAGCACGGCTTTCTGTTGTGTTTTGGTAATTCTCCGAAGAATAAACCTTGTTTTATGAACATTTTGTCCAGAGGATAGAAAGATCTGAATTATTGCTAATTTTTAAAAGTCTAGAATATATACGGTCTTGATAATGTGTCTAATCAAAACCAAAAAAATAAAGTTTAAAATACTGTCTGTCTGAAATAAAATATTCATGAACTATATCTGATAATGTATAAAACACTGATTAAGTTAAATTTATTTTAGAAATTATATGATTGAACATTATAAATTATATTAAAGTAATTCATCATATTACTAGATTAAAAGTGAAAACAATATGATCATGTTAATTCATATTAATAGACCTGGAAAACTTTCTATAAAATTCAACATCCGGGCCTGTGCCATGGCTCACTAGGCTAATCCTCTGCTTGCGGCACTGGTACCCCGGGTTCTAGTCCCTGTTGGGGTGCCGGGATCTGTCCTGGTTGCTCCTCTTCCAGTCCATCTCTCTGCTGCGGCCCTCCATCTCTCTGCTGTGGCCCGGGAGGGCAGTGGAGGATGGTCGAAGTGCTTGGGCCCTGCACCCTCACGGGAGACCAGGAGGAGGAACCAGGCTCCTGGCTTTGGATCAGTGCAGTGTGCTGGCCGTAGCAGCCACTTGGGGGTTAACCAACAGAAGGAAGACCTTTCTTTCTGTCTCTCTCTCTCACTGTCTAACTCTGCCTGTCAAAAAAAAAAAAAAAAAAAAAAAAATTCAACATCCGTTCTTGTAATAAAACCTCTAAACAAGCTAGAACTAGAAAAGAACTTCTTTTACCAGATAATTGTCACTCCAAGTAACTATTGCATTTCATTTTTACTAGTAAAATATCAAATTCATTATCTTTAAATTCTAGAATAGTGAAAGACTGTTAAGGATTGCTTTTTCTTTACGTTGTTATAAAGTTTCTACATGTTGTAATTAAACAAGAAATGTAATAACTCATAAGGAAGGAACAAATTAGAGTAACATAAATGAAGAAACTTTGGTACCCAGTTTTCAGATATACTGTGCTATTTTTAAGTACTAAACCACTGGCAATGTTAGCTTGATTTTTTAGTGTTTTATTGAATTCAGAGTATGAATTCTTTGTATATTGAAATACACCCAGGTAATTATTCAGTGCTTTGAAATTTTGAATCAAACAAAAAACATACTCAAAATTGCTTTGACCTCAACCATTTCACTTTAATCCATGCAGAATTTTCTAAAATGTTTAAATTTAATTTGTTCACACACGATCTCCAATGGAATGAACACTTCAGATCAAGCTACACTCTGTTTTAAACTCAAAGTTCAAGATAACTTGTTAAAGATTGCTCCTATCTGGATATGTCTTTTTGTCTCTAGGGCTTGTCTCTGTTCTTGAGATCTACAAACTTCTTTCTTACTGCTTTCCTTTCTCACTCACTTAATAGCCTTTCACATTCTTCTTCTGAGACATTTTGTTTATGCCTTTAAATTGCAAAAGGCTTAAGTATTGAGGACACAAAACCCAGAATAGTTTAATAGTTTTGGAGATTCAAAATTCAGACTTCTAATTTTCTACTCCTCTGTGTTTCCTTCCTTCATAATAGCAGGTCTGGCAAACTGATTGAACCACTTGAATGACTTGTTTTTGTGGGGGAAAGGGAGCTAAATATAGGTAGAAATAGATTCATATCTCAAAATAAAATCACGGTATAGCAGACACAATCAGAACACATCGTATTTCATGGACTACTATTTCGAGGTACCCTGGACATGTTCTAGTTGTTGATTTAACATCTGTGTCTTTATGCCTGAGGGCTTTCCTAGGGCCTTGAAAGACATACTCACCGTGCACAATGGCCAGAATTGCTGAAAAATCAATCCAATCTCATACCAGCCCTCAATGACTCTTGACTGGCTGTGTAACATTCCCTCCCAAAAAAAGACAACCATTCCCCAAGTAGATTTAGATGAGACCCAGAGACTTCTAAAGTAATATTCAAAATTCTCAGCCTACTATCCAAAAATTACTTATCCTATTTAGAACCAGAAATTACTGCAATTCTTGCAGGAATGGAAATAAAACAGATACCAATATGGAGAAAACACAGATATTGGTAATATGTGACAAAAATATTAGGCAGTTATTACTAAAATACTCCCAAGAAGTGAGGGTAAATATTTTTTAAATTATTGGTAAGACACACATCAATGCATACTATAGTAATTATAAAATAAAATCAAAGCCTGATTAAATTAAAATAAAATGAAAGAAAGTCTGCACTGGATTGATTCTGTAACAGAGTAGAGATGACAAAAGAAACAATCAATTAAGTTGAATTAGACCAATAGAAATTATCCAATTTAAATCACAGGGAAAAATTATTTTTATTATTTTAAAAATAAATTTAACTTTTAGTTTTTAACAGATTCAGTATAGTTCATAGATACAATTCTAGGAATGTAATGATAGTCACTTCCTCCTTTCCTCTCTCCCTTCCTCTCTCTCTTTACAATTCTCCATTTTTCTTTTTTTCTTCCTTCTTTTCTTTCATTCTTTTTAATGCAAATTAAGAATATATTATTTCAAAATGAAAGAAAAATGATTAAAAGTGAACATTCCACATTATATTGGACAATATCAAGAGATTTAATATTTATATAATTGCATTTAAGGTAGAGGAGAATAAATGCAAAAGATAAAATATTTCAGAAAATGTGATGACAAAAAATTAAACTGCTGAAAATTAATAACAAAGGAAAACATTGAAAGCAGTGAGGAAAAAATGTGTTCCTTATTTGGGAACAAAAAATTACCAAATATACACCTAGAAGAATTTCTGAAGAAAGTTTTTCAGAGAGAAATAAAATAATACTGTGTCTATTTGTGGTACTGAGGACCTTTCATATACCTGTTGACCCTTTGCATGTATTTTTGTAGAAAAAAATTTTTTTGACTTAAATCATTGTCAAGGGAAATTAAAAGGCAGTTACACAGAAAAAATGAAGGGAAAATAATTTCAAGATCAGTGGTAGGAAAACATCTCTACCAAATTTATTATAGGCCTTTTGCAAAAATTGACAACTTGTTCTAAAAATTTATATGGAACTGTACAGATCTACCAAGGTAAAATAGTATTTGGGAAGAGCAAAGTGGGAAGGTTTCTACTTCTCAATTTTAAAACTTTCTCTAAAGTTGTATTAATCAGAAGAGTGAAGAATTGGCTTAAAAATAGAATCATGGAATTGAGATTCATTCTGGAAATAAATCTATTGATTTTTATCGAATGTGTAAAGATATTCAGGAAATTCAATAAAGAAAAGAATAGGGTGAGGTTCCTTTAAAAAATTACTTATTTATTTGAAAGTCAGGATTGCAGAGAGAGAGAGACAGACAGACAGACAGAAAGAGAGAGATCTTCCATCCACTGTTTACTCTCCAGAATGCTGCCACGGCCAAGGCAAGGCCAAGCTGAAGCCAGGAGTCAGGAGCTTCTCAGGGTCTCCCACATGGACGTCAGGGGTCCAAACACTTAGGCTATCTTCCACTGCTTTTTCCAGACCTTTTATTTTATTTTATTTTATTTTTTTTGACAGGCAGAGTGGACAGTGAGAGAGAGACAGAGACTGAGAGAAAGGTCTTCCTTTTGCCATTGGTTCACTCTCCAAAGGCCACCGCGGCTGGCGCGCTGCGGCCTGCGCACCGTGCTGATCTGATGGCAGAAGCCAGGTGCTTATCCTGGTCTCCCATGCGGGTGCAGGGCCCAAGCACTTGGGCCATCCTCCACTGCACTCCTGGGCCATAGCAGAGAGCTGGCCTGGAAAAGGGGTAACTGGGACAGAATCCGGCGCCCCAACTGGGACTAGAACCCGGGGTGCAGGCGCTGCTAGGCAGAGGATTAGCCTGTTGAGCCACGCACCGGCGCCAGACTTTTTAGCAAGGAGCTGAACCGGAAATGGAGCAGCCAGGACATGAACCAGCACCCATATGGGATGCTGGTGTCATAGACCATGGCTTTACCCAGCACTCCACAACATTTTCCCTTGCGGTGGTGGGGTTCTTCTTCTTCTTCTTCTTCTTCTTCTTCTTCTTCTTCTTCTTCTTCTTCTTCTTCTTCTTCTTCTTCTTCTTCTTCTTCTTCTTCTTCCTCTTCCTCTTCCTCTTCCTCTTCCTCTTCCTTCTTTCTTCTTTTTAATTTATTTGACAGATAGAGTGAGACAGTGAGAGAGAACGAGACAAAGGTCTTCCTTCCATTGGTTCACCCAGAAATGGCTGCCATGGCCAGAGCTACACCGATCCAAAGCCAGGAGCCAGATGCTTCCTCCTGGTCTCTGACGCGGGTGCAGGGCCCAAGCACCTGGGCCATCCTCCACTGCCTTCCCAGGCCACAGCAGAGAGCTAGACTGGAATAAGAGCAACCGGGACTAGAATACAGCACCCATATGAGATGCTGGTGCTGCAGGTGGAAGATTAGTCAAGTGAGCCATAGCGCTGGACCATGGGGTGGGGTTCTTAAAAAATATTTTATATTTATTTGAAAAGCAGAGGGACAGAAAAGGGGGGAGAAGAGAGAGTTTTCCATACTCTGGTTCCCTTCCCAAATGCCTGCAGTAGTATGGGTTGTGCCAGACCTAAGTTGGGCCACCCTATGGTAGCCAAATCCCAAGTACATAGCCCGTCATCTGTTGCTTCCCAGGGTGTGAACTGGCAGGAATGTCTATCCAAAGTGTGAAGAAGCTGAGACTCAAAGCAGCACTCATACATGGGATGTGGGCATCCTAAGGGGCAGATTAACCTACTCTGCCATAATGTTCACTCCTAGGGTATTTTTCTTATAGCAATGAACCTGGAAAAATTAAATATCCATATCCAGAAATTTTTATTTTAATGTTTGCTTTCCACTATGCACAAAATTAAATCAAAACAAATAATATCTGTGAATGTAAGAAATAAACTATAAAAGTTTAAAAGAAATATGGAAATATATTGATGACCGTGATTTGCCAAAATGTTTTTAGGTACACTTTAGACACAATCCAGCAAAGAAAAATATTAATATGTGGGACTTCCTCAAAGTTAAAAGCTTTTGTTTTTTAAAGATACCATTAGGAAAATGAAAAGACAAGTCACAGACTAGGAGTACATATTTTAAAATTGCATTTCTCAGAATGGACAGCTATTCATATTCTATCACAGACTTTTTAAAAAATTTTTATTTATTTTTTGAGAGGTAAAGTTTCAGAATGAGAGATGGGAGAGACAGAGAAAGGTCTTCCATCCTCTGGTTCACTTTTCAAATGGCTGCAAAGGCTGGATTGTTAAAAATTTAAATTGTTAAAAATCATTTGGCCTATCCAAAGCTAGGAACCAGGGCTTCTTCGGGATCTCCCATGCAGTTGCAGAGGCCCAAGCACTTGGGCCATCTTCTCCTGCTTTCCCAGGCCATTAGCAGGGGACTGGATTGGAAGAGGAACAGCAAGGAGGACATGAACCGGAACCCATATAGGATGCTAGCACTGCAGGCAAAATGTTAACCTGTTATGCCACAGTGCTGGCCGCTATAAATAACTATTAACACTCAATAAAGAGATGCAACCCAACTAATAATGGATTAAATATTTGAATATTTGAATAGACATTTTTCCAAAGAAGGTGTAGGAATGGTCAAGAAGTACCAAGAATAGATACTCAGTGTTGTTAGTCACTATAGAAACTCATATTAAAGCCACAATGAGATAGCACTTAGAATAGTAACAACAACAACAAAAAACAGACAACAAAAGTGTTATCAAGAATGGAGAAAAGGAGAATCCCCATATGTAGCTATCTTGGCCATAAAATAGTACAGCCTCTTTATAAAGCAATTTGGCAGTTATTAAAGATATTAAATGTGGTTACCACACAGTCCAGTAATTCTACCTTTAGATATTTACTCATGAGAAGTAAAAAGTCCTACCTCCATTTTGCAAGTAAATGTTGATATCAGAATTTTTCATAATATCCTCAAAGTGAAACAATCCAAATGTCTGTCAGCTGATAAATGAGAAAAAAATGTGGTAATTCAATACAATGCAAAATATGTTGGCAATTAAATGGAGTAAAGTGCACGTACATGCTATCACAAAAATGAATATCAAAAACACTACACTATATGAAAGAATTTGGACAAAAAGACAGCATATTATATGTTCAATTTACATGAGACACCCAGAATAGGCAAATCTAGAGAAATGCTAGCTTTGTAGTCATTTGTGCTTAGGAACAGGAATGAAGATTCACCATAAACGGTACAAGACATCTTTTTGAGATGATGAAACTGTTTGAAAATGATAGAGTCAGGGTTGTACAACTCTGGAAAATTGTTAAAAATCATTACATTATTAAATTTTGATGCATGCCATGGTATGAAAATGATAACTCAATAAATATATATAAAGATATAGACAATATGTATATAATAAGACTACCAAATTGTAAGAAAATATTTACTTCCTGTATTTGTTAAATAATTTTTATCCAGAATATGTAAATAACTCTTAAACTTAAATAAGAAAACAAAAAAATTGGTAAGTGGGCTAAAGACTTGAACAGATAATCCATCAAAAAGACATATATAAAAAATAAGGACTTAAAAAGATGATGAATATCATTAGTTACCAGTAAAATACAAATTAAAGCCACAATGAGATATCACTATATATCCATTAGAATGGTTTCAACAGTTTTTCATAATACCAAGTGAGAATGTGGAATAACCAGAAGTTGTAAGTGTTGCTGGTGGAAAGGCAAAATTCCAGAAAACTACTTGGCAGTATTCTGTAAAGTTAAATATAAACACTTTATGACCTAGTAATTCCACTTCTAGATACTTACCTTAGAAAGTAAAATCAAATGGTCACAATAAAAAACTGTGTGTTCATTTTTCATAGCAACATTGCTCATAATTTCCCCAAACTGCTACCAACTAAGCCTATGCTTCAAAGGGTGAGTGGATAAACCGGGGCACATCCATAGAGTGGAAAAGTAGTGAGCAGCCAAAAGGAAGAAACTATGGCTCTTTCCACTCACTTGAATGTATCTAAAATGCATTCTTCTGGGTGAAAGAAGTCAATCTTTAAATGATTATGTATAGTACAATTCCATTTTTAGGACCTTCTTGAAAATGTAAAACTATAATGATGGAGAACAAATCCATAACTGCAAGAAATAGGGGGGGTTTCTCTACAAACAGATACCACCATGGAATTTTTGTTTTTTTGACTTGATAGAACTGTCTCATGTACCTATTGTGGTGATTGTAGTATCTGTATTAATATTAACAGTATTGTACAAAATATCAATTTTTCTGCATGTTAATTGAAAACATAATACAATATAAAGTGAAAAGCAGGTAATTGAAGTACGTAAAATATTTGCAATGATGGGGAATAAATAAGGTACACTGAGGCCCAGAGGGTATCATCCACAACGTCCTTTCAGATATGGGAGCGGTGACATTGCGCCGTTTTAAGTTGAATGAAGCCTGTGCTGACTGATTGGTCTTCCAAAGGACAACTCGTTTTCCTTTTCTGGCAACAAATTTCCTTGTATGTAATCTGGAGGAATTCGGGACAAAAAGAGAAAATCCAGCTCTGACAATATAATCTTACCTTTGACCTAAGGGAGGGAAAAGCTGGTACTCATGTCATACAATTCCCCAGCCTGTTACTCCAATGTTTCACAGCCTTTTCCGGCCGCTCTGCTAGTCAAAATGTCGTAATCTGAATCTGTACCAGCTAACAATAATCTTCTTGATCCCATATACTCTCTGTAAGCAATAAACAAAATCAAACACTGCAAGTTTAACTTAAACCCCTTATTATGCTTTTAGGATTCTAACATAATAAATCCATATATGTAGATGGTTAAGGACTGGTCCTAGCTTTTCAGCCCACAGAGACAGCATGGGTAATAGGCTGAGGGACTGCAATCCAGATGCATCTGAAATTGCCAGCTTGGAAGAATATGCACAAAGTAATCAGCCATTTCTTGGTCAGGAGTATGTTTTTCCTCAGTTACTTGTCTTTATGAAAGTGCTTTGTAAAACAACTTCCTCTGCACACACAAAGATTGTTTTGACTTTTTTGTGCAATTCCCTCTATGTTCAAATTAGCTCTATTGCCGTGTTTGGGTTTTCATTTTTTTTTCCCTAACATCATCTTGATACATCTATATTTTCTCCAATTAAAACACACACAGGAGGGGCAGGTGTTGTGGTGCAGCCAGTTAAACTGCTGTTTGGGACACCCACATCCCATATTGGAGTACCAGTTCCGGTCCCGTCTCTGCTTCCAATTCAACTTCTCACTAATGTGCCTGAAAGGCAGCAGATGATATTCCAAGTACATGCCCCTCTGTTACCCATGTGGAAGACTCTGATGGAATTCCTGTCTCCTGGCTTTAGCCTGGCCCAGCCTTGCTTTTGGGGGCACTTGGAGATTGAATCAGCTGAAGGAAAATCAATTTCTTATTCTCTCATTCATTCTCTCTCTCTCCCTCTATCGCTCTCTCTCTCTCCCTCCCTTCTGCTCTCCCTCCCTCCATCCCTCTCTGTCTGAAACTCTGCCTTTCAAATCAACAAATACATCTTAAAAATAAAGACAAAAATTTAAAGTGAACCCAAGCATACATATACTCACATTCATATAAACACACTGAGTCATTCTGATACTACACTCTACATTTCCTTAGAACAATGAGCCTGTTTTAGAGCAGCATCTGCCCCAAGGATCTAAGGGAACACTTGACTAAAGTGGGTAGTCAGTAACTATTGTTGAATGCATAAACAAATGCACAGCTGCAAGTGAGCTTTTCCCAAAGGTCCATGCCCCATCACATAGTGCAGGACAGGCCATCCTTCATCTTCTGTCCTTGTGATTGTGCTGAAGATGTAAATGAGAGAACTTTAAAATGTTCATGAACAAATGGAAATAAACTTTTATTTTGATTCACAAAATTAATTGAAATTTCTGCATATAGTTTCCTTGATAATACACATTTTCCAGACTTTTTGAAGACCCTTCATACATCTGGGTTGGCACTTAATTGTGATCTAGTAAAACCTATATTTGGGATATCTATTTTTTAGCACGAAATTATAAAATATCTGAAGTCAGAGATTTGACATATCCCTGAAATGAAGCTCCTTTCTCTTTTGTCTTTAATAACTTTCATAACTGACATCACTAACCACAAGCTTTAAGCAGAGAGAAAATACCATGCCTTATTGCGGGATCAGTGAGAGAATGCTAGGTGAATGCTCCTTGGTCTAGCACTGCAAGTTTTAATCTGCATGGATACTGGTAACCAGTGTTGGGCCTGGTTGCTGAATCTAAGCTTGAACCTTGAGTTCTAGTTTTAACACCCAGGTCCCTGTTTGGGTTACAGATGGCACTATTCTTCCATGCTTTGATGTACTGCTAGTACTAGCTAGGCAATGTCTGGATTGGACCCATAGTATATATTGGTTATTCTCCTCAATCCTTAAAGACCAGAGACCTTTCGCCTGTCACAAGAATAGCAGCAATTAATTGATCTGTATTAGCTGTCTTCCAGTTTCCTAGACCTTAGATCTCCTGTAACCACCTGTAATTCTTCTGTTTGATCCAGATAGTTCCATTGCTCCCTCATTCCCGTAGATCACCAGTGTTCTAATTTTGACCTTCCTCTTAACATCTTCCACAGCTCTGAAAAGAAGACTAGTTGCATGGCAGTCGTAATTACACTTGTTGCTGGGTAATTGCTATTTTAAACTTGACATTTCCCTTCTCTCTCTTTAATGCCTTTAGAAGATTTCAAAAGGATGTGCAAAAATCAGAGACTCCATCCTCTTCTTTCAGAATCCCTGTGTTTCAGGGTCATTTCCAGGGCATATGGGTCCCCAAATCTAGACATATAAATGCCAAAAAATGCACAATGGAAAGACGTTTATGTAAGTCGGAGTGCAAGATTTGCAGCTCAAAATAATGTCTTCAAATCCAGCTAAACAAAAACCCAACACACCACTCTGACCCTGAAGCAACATGTTCTACCAAACATAAAGAGTTCTGTGATTAGAACAGTCCTGATTTGCTGAAAATACCTTTTCAAAGGACTTTGGTGTGCCTCATATTTAAGCATTATTCATGTTGGCAGAGAAATTAAATTCCTCAAATCCTATTTAAGGCTGGGGATGCGGGGGGGGGGGGGCGGGGGTGTGGAGAGCAGGGGATTTACCCACTGATGCTAAAGTAGAAAACACAGAGCATGGCTTGCAGCTGTTCAGCTCTGTCTTAAACAAGAAAACAAACCTCCTAACCAGCCACCACCAAACACCTTTCTCTTGGTTCCCATGGTAACATCTCTATCCTCTGATGCCCACGATGTCTCTAATGCCTCCGACTAGTTGGATTCATTGGCACCTGCTCCCCTTGCCAGCTCTTGTCAAAACTTATTAGAATGAGAATCTTTTCCGATAGCACTAGTGGGAGAAGAAAACAAACGCGTTTCGTTCACCCGAGGTCTCTTTCAACTCCCAGTCAAATCAGCATCTTAGGTTTCTTAAGAAAGAAAGTACTCGCCTGGGCTCAGTGCGTCCCGCCATGGACATGCTCACAGGGGCGTGCACGTTGAAACCATGACCCAGCAGGGTGTGCCCCTCTGAAAGGCTGTCATCGCCCAGAGGCTTTGTTCTATTCAAGATATTCAGGTTTCCGATGCTTTGCAAGGGAAGGAAAGAGTTAGTCCAAGGAGCAGGTGTTCTGGTCCTTGAGGTACCATTAGCCAATGGGAGCGGTAGCTGGTGATGTAATGCTCTTAACTCCTCCAGCTTTGAGGACTTGAGGGTGGGGATTTGTGGGAGTTTGAATTTTCTCTGGCCTATATTGAACTGGATTTTTCTCTCCAGCTATTTATGTCCTGTCACTTAAGTTTAGGCTTTCTCAAGAATAGGAGGATGCTGCTTTTAAGAAAGGATTCAGAGCAGAGCCAGACAAGCTGGATAAAACTGCAAGCGTGACAGCAAACTTTGTGCCTATAATCCAGTGTTGTGATTTTATGTGGCTTCCCAAGAGAGTTTCAAGTGATCCCTCTCCTCCCCCAACCTGAGCTGACCCCAAACTTGAAGCAGCACAGATTCTTTGATGCCTGTCCACTCCGTCATCTCATCAATTCAGTCCTCTCGCACCTACTCAAGTCTCCATTGCTAAAGCGGAGTCAGATGACCCTGCAGTTCTAGGATGATCACCAATCTCAGGGCTGATGGCTTTCCCAGGAACAACATCTCCAATAAACTGAGAAAGTCCCATGCAAACCAGTTAATTTAGCCACCCAAGGCAGAGAGTGTAACAAATGATTGAGGAAAAAATAAGCATGTTATAATAATCAGAAACATGCAGGGTCTGAAAGATATACGTAGTGCCCTGAAAGGCTAATGATTTCGGTCTCTTTAAGACCCATGATTGCATGCACTCCAATCATTTCATTTGTGTTTTCCAACGTAAATTTTCACTTTAAAATGAATAAATGTCTGGGGGATTTGCTTGAAAAGTCAATTAAAAGACCAGAAAAAAGAGGTTTACATTACATTTCACTGAAAAATAAAATTGTATATATTACTTTATCTCAAATTATTTTCTTGTTCATGGAGCAAGTGGGTTTCTTATTCTCATCTCCTTAGAGATTTTTAGGGCTACTCCTTCTCTAGGATAACTACATCCATTTTCCCTTTAATAATGTGGCATAATTAGCTTTTCTATTGTTTTTTCTCCAAACTTATATAATCTACCACTAAGTATGTTTAAGAATGAAAGACATTATATTCAGGATGTAGATTTTGTTTGTGCTCAGCAAACAGAATCTACTAGCAGCTAGGATTCAATACTTTTAGAAGAAAGTAGGGTTGTAAAAATATTTTTCAATTAAATTCAGGAAAAGGTGTAAACTCTGATGAAATAGTAGGAACAGTATGAATTTCTACAAATAGACACATGGGGATCTGGGTATACAAACATGAACTGGCAGGATATTTCACAATTATCTCAGTCATAGAAAAGCACACTACATATGTGATCCGTGTACTTGGCTGGCCTTTTCCAATCACTGGTTTTCAACAGATTCTGTATCCTTAGAGGACTTATATTGTTTTACTGAAGTTAATTACATGTATACAGTGATTGAATGAGCATCAAAGATAACACAAGTGCTTACCTGCTTACCGTGAGCAGTAGCAGTAATGACATCATCATTGAATAGGATGTCTGAAGTGACGCAGAAGATAATTCAGGGCTCTAGAGGTAAGAAAATTCACACAAGGTGGCAGACTTCAACATAAATGTGCCATTCTCAGAACCTAATTAAATGTTGTGAAAGTCAGTAAGTTGTGTCCTAGTCATATACCTTGCTCTGTATGGATGATAAACTTTAGTAAATAGTTAAAAATTATTGCAAATATATGGTATAAATTTTAAAAATGAGACACATTTTGTAATATCCTTATTAAGATGAACAATATTCCTTTGTTCCACAGTTCACCAGCCCAATCCTCATTTTTTATTATTTTAATTGTTTCTTCTGTTATTTAATGCTGTGTTCCTAAATAACAGGTTTATAATCCTATATCCAAAGTTTTAAAACAGGAGAAAGTCCTGGCTTCCTGCTTCATCACATAAAGATTTAGCATTCCTACCACAACAGTCACTAACAAACACATGTGCAACACACATACAAATACTATGGTTACCTTTTCTGTGTAGCATGTTTTCTTCCTTGAGGAAAAAGTTGTGACAGTGTTAAAATTTTTGTTTTCTTTTAATTATTAATCCATCTCTGAACTGTTAGAAATATAAAGCATCTATGAATTTAGTCTCATTGAGTGTAAATTGTCAATGAAAGAGTGAACTTGGTGTCCTCACGGGGCTGACTGAAATGGCTGTGCTGTGGACCACCCTCACAGTTTTCTGCCTGGGATGCCTGTCCTATTCCCCAGGAATTTCTTCTACATTTGTTTGTTGTTGTTCTCAAAATAACAGGCATTCGTTTCTTTTTCACAACTGATCTATTTTGTGGAAACATTTTACTCTGTTTCCATCTATATTTAAGATTTTATTTTAAATATCTACAAAAATCTTGCTTAAATTTTGATATAGATTATGTTAAACATAAAAATTTGCTGAGAAGAAATTGATACCTTGATAACATCAGGTTTTCTAATTTACAGACATGGTATATGTCTACAATTATGTAGGTTTATATGAATATAATTTCCATTTTCAGTGTTTTTTTTTTCTTAACTGCATAGCAGTCATTCGTATGTTTCATACTTTTTATATCATGATCTTTTGAGCTTTAATAAACATTATTGCTCAAATAATTTTTAAAATTTTATTTTTTAAAAAATTAATTGGGGAGCTGACATTGTGTTTTAGTGGGTAAAGCCATCTCTTGTGATACCAGCATCCGTTAGGGAAATGCCAGTTGTAGTGCCAGATGCTTCTGATCCAGCTGCCTTTCTAATGTGCCTGGGAAAGCAATGCATGATGGCTCAAGTCTTTGGGCCCCTAGCACCCATGTGGGAACCTGGATGGAGTTCTTCACTGTGGGCTTTGGTCTGGCACATCTCAGCTGTTGTGGTCATTTGGTCATTTGAACTAGTGAACAGAAGTGTCCTCTCCCTCTCTCTCTCCCTCTCTCTGTTTCTCTCCCTTTTTATCTGATATCTTCCTTTCAAATGCACATTAAAAAAATATTTGGGAGCTAGGGAAAGAGACAGACAGACTGACTGAGAGAACTCTGATAATGCTTGTTCACATCCAAAGGCCTAGAATGGCCAGGAGTGGGCATGAGTCAGGAACTCAACTCAGGTCTCTTGTGTGATAGCAAGGGCCCAACTACTTGAGACATTATCTATATTGCTGCCTTCTAGGGTGTGTATCAGCAAGAAGCTGGATGTAAGTCGGAACTCAAACCCAGGTGCTCCAATATGGGATGGGCTATCCCAAGCAGCATCTTAACTGCTATAGCAAATGCCTTCCTTGTTCAATTAATTTATATTTAAAATCCTTATTGCTCATATATAGAAATAAAATTGACTTGAGTAATGACTTCACAATTTGTGAATTCACTAAACTCATTTATTAGTTCTATTAGCTTATTTTATTTATTATTGTTATTAATAATTATCTAGGTCTCTGAATACTTGTATTTTATCTTATTTTCCCCCTCCCAATCTTTGTGACAATGATTACATTGGCTAGGAATTTCAGCAGGGAGTTAGGAATAATAAAAGTGCTATTCAAATGTTTGGCCTCCTTCCTGATTTGGCTTTTGGGCGATAAGAATTTAGTCTGTAACCATGGACTGTAATACTCTGAGAGAGCTTTTGCCTTGTTTTGTTAAGGTATAACATTTTATTTGCCTTATTTCTCAGCTTGAGGAAATTATTTTAAATTGCTTATTTGGTATAATTTTCCTTTCCATTTTTTTTTTAATTTCTCTTTCTAAAGCTCCCAATATAGATCTCAGGAATTGACCGTCATTTTTGTTTCTTCTCTTTCTGTGTCTTTTAAAACATTTTATTTTATAATAATTTTATAATTTTATTTTTATAATTTTATTTTATTTATTTTACATAATTTTATTTGTTTTATTTATAATTTTATTTATTTATTTATTTTTCAGAGGAGATTGACCAAAGGAAACACAGAAAAAGGGACAGTTCTTTCATCCATTAGTTTACTCCTCAAATATCTAAATAATAGCTAGGTCTAGGCCAGGAGAAGCCAGTATCCTGGAATTCCGTTGTGATTTCCCACATTGGTGACAGTGGCAGAAGTACTTGAGCCATTATCTCCTGTCTCCAGGGATATATTAGCAGCAGGTTGTATTGGAAGAGTGCAGTAACCAGTACTTGAACATGCATTCTGATAAGGGGTGAGTTCATCCTAAGCTGCAATTTAACCCAATATACCACAACACCTACCACTAAATATAATTTAAAAACCATAAAACTTATCCATTTTAAGTCCATTAATGTTTAATAATTTAACAGAGTTATGACCATCATCACACTTCAACTTCAGAACCTCTCCAACATGCCAAGAAAATCATGGAAGTCAATCCTGATTCAGGCAACTGTTAAATGCTCAATTGTCCTAGTACAAACTGCAGCAAAGATAATTATATTTTTAATTTTTTTAAAAAGATTTATTTATTCATTTGAAAGTTAGAGTTACACAGAAAGAGAAGGAGAGGCAGAGAGAGACAGAGGTCTGCCATCCGCTGGTTCACTCCTCAATTGGCTGCAAAGGTCGGAGCTGCCTCGATCCAAAGCCAGGAGCCAGGAGCTTGTTCTGGGTCTCCACATGGGTGTAGGGGCCCAAGGACTTGGGCCGTCTTCTACTGCTTTCCCAGGCCATAGCAGAGAGCTGGATTGGAAGTGGAGCAGTCGGGACTTGAACCGTTGACCATATGGGATGTCAGCACTGCAGGTGATGGTTTTACCTGCTATGCCACAGTGCTGGCCCCAAGAATTATCTTTTGACCCATTGAATTGCCTTAGCATATTTGTCAAAAATGAATTGATCATATATGTAAAGTTTTAATTACATAGTCTCAATTCCATTTCATTCATCTATGCTTATACGTTTATCCTGTTTATTGTACTGTCATGATTATTATTGTTATATGTTAAGCTTTGAAATTGGGAAAGTCTCCTACTTCCTTTTTATTTCACAAGAAGTTTTGTCAGGGTTGGTGTTACAGTGCAGCAGCTTAAGCCTCTGCCTGCAATGTCAGCATCCCTATGGGTGCCAGTTCAAGGCCTAGATGATCCACTTCCAATCCAGTTTTCTACAAATGTCCCTAGGAAAGCAACAGAGGATGGTCCAACTACTTGTGTTCCTGCACTCATGTAGGAGACCCGGTTGGAGTTCTGGGCTCCTGGCTTTGGTATGGCTCAGCCCTGGCCATTGTGGCCACCTGGGATGTGAACCAACAGATGGAAAATCTTTCCCTCTTGCTGTCTTGTTCTCTCTCTGTCTCTCCCTCTCTCTGTAACTCTGCTATTCAAATAAACAAATAAACCTTTAAAAAAGAGCTTTGGCTACTTTTAGCTCAGCATATTTGATTAATATACATATGCATTTTATAAGTAAGTGAATATATTTGATGGGGATGTGTAGGATCTCCAAATCTGCAGTTACTTTTGTCACTGTTTCCATACTTAGTGAATCATGTTTCTGTGTGTGGCATGGATTTTCTTCATTTTTAATTGTTAAGAGTCACTAAGTGGTTATATATTTCTTAAAATTTTGGAATTTTTAAACTGTTGTTTCTTTAAATGTCTTTATCAGCCCTGAAACTCTTCCTCTTCTCCTTCTGGCATTACAATTACCTGAATGTTTTGTCTTTTTTAAGTTCCCAGGACTTTGGATTTCCTTTTGTTCAAATTCAATTTATTTCTGCCACTAAGATAAGAACATCTCTACTGATCTATTTCCCAGTTTGTTTACTATTTTTTCTTTGATTTCTATTCTTCTATTGAACACATTAAGCATTTTATTTGTCATTATGCATTTAATTCTAAAATTTTCATATGTTCTTTTAAAAATATATTCTATTTCTTAACACTATTGGTTGAACTCTTTAATTAACACACAATTATTCTTAGATGTTTAAATTTAACTGAAAAGTGATATCTGTTAAATATAAGAGTGGGAATAAGAGAGGGAGGAGATGTACAGTTTGGGACATGGTCTAGATGATTTGCCCCAAATGGTGGAGTTAGAAATGTGCCAGGGTTTTCCAATACAATCCCATCAAGGTGGCATGTACCAATGCCATCTCACTAGTCCAAGTGATCAATTTCAGTTCACAATTGACCATACTGATAGGTCTAAGAGTCAAAGGGAACACATAAACAAGACTAGTGTCTGCTAATACTAACTGATAGAATCAAAAAGGGAGAGAAGGATCCAACATGGAAAGTGGGATACACAGCAGACTCATAGAATGGCAGATGTCCTAAACAACACTTTGGCCTCAGAATCAGCCCTTAAGGCTTTTGGATATGGCTGAAGAGCCCATGAGAGTATTTTAGGCATGGAAAGCCAATGCACTCTGGCAAAAAAAAAAATCTAAATGAAAGATCTCTGTGAGTGAGATCCCAGTGGAAAGAATGGGCCATCAAAGAAGGAGGTACCCTACTCTGAAGGGAGGAGAGAACTTCCACTTTGACTATGACCTTGTCTAAATAAGATCACAGTTGGCGATCTCAAAAGGCTTCCATAGCCTTGGCAACTCATGACAAGAGCCTAGGGAGATTACTGACGTCATAAATTAGAGTGAATTGTTAAGTCAACAACAGGAGTCACTCTACTTACTCCTCATGTAGGATCTCTGTCCTTAATGTGTTGTTCAATGTGAATTAATTCTATAACCAGTACTCAAACAGTATTTTACACTTTATGTTCTGTGTGGGTGCAAACTGATGAAATCTTTACTTAATGTATACTTAATATATAAATTGATCTTCTGTATATAAAGATAATCGAAAATGAATCTTGATGTGAATGGAATGGGAGAGGGAGCAGGAAATGGGAGGGTTGTGGGTGGGAGGGAAGTTATGAGGGGGAAAAAACCATTGTAATCCATAAACGGTACTTTGGAAATTTATATTTACTAAATAAAAGTTAAAAATATATATTCTATTTCTTGACTAAGATGATCTAGTCTTTCCTATTTCTCCAGGTATGTTTGTACTTGCTTGTTGGAATATTCTGATAACTACTTTAAAATTCCTATAGATAATTCCAACCCCTATATCATGTCTGTGTTAATATTGATTGATTGTATACTTCTTATCTGACATTTTCCTGGTTCTTTGTAAGAAGAGTAAATTTGAATTATATTCTGGGTATTTTTAGTATTATGTATGAAACTCTAGTTTCTATTTTAATATTATATTTTAGAAAGCATTTCAGCTTATTTAGGTCTAGAATACATATATTGGCCTGATTTTGTGGAATGTGGTTCAATTGTCAACTTAGTTTTTAAAGTCTTTCAGTGCTATTCTCATCTCCCCTACTTGTGTGATATCCAGAGTCTAATCTGAAACCAAGGCATCATTCCACATTGTAGTTCTGCTCTCAAAAGTTTTGCCACTCCAAACACTCCATTTTCAAGAGATGATAGGGTAGTCCCTCTTTTCTGCCACTTGTTTATTTCAAAAACTGAGAAAAATATGGCTTTATTCTCCTTTTAGAAAGGGGAAGAAGCATTACCTCTCTAGGCCTTTGTGTACATGGATGATTGGCAGGCTCTAACCTAGGATCTCCGATGCACTAACTGGAATGAGAGTAAGCCATATCTCTTTTCAGACATTTGGCTGGTGAAAATCAACTTATGATGGTTTTTCCTGCTTCCATTGCATTTCAGAGTCAGGGACTATTGCATACTTTCAGTGAGCTATACAGCAGCATTTTAGAAACTATGGCCTGTGGGCCAAATCTGACCCCTTGTCTGTTTTTGAAAATAAAATTTTATTGAAACACAGTTACACTTTTTACTAGAGGCAGAATTGAGTAGTTCTGACAGAGACTGAGTGACTTGCATATATGAAGCTATTGGCCTTTAATGAGAAACCTTTGTTCACCTGTGATTCAGGGGAAAAGAAGTGAAATTTGATGGAGCTTACCATTGTATTGTCCCTTGAGTCTCAGTTTTGCAACACAGACTGCCTTATTTTCTCTGCTTTCAAAGTATTGTGGTAATGGTTTTGTATGTTTTTCCTGGATTATAACTGCAATTAGAAGAAAATTGTAGATTCTGAATACTCCACCTTGTCTGCCATCAGAGGTTCATGCGTTCATTTTTTAAATTTCTATTTAATAAATATAAATTTCCAAAGTACAACTTTTGAATTATAGTGGCTTACCCACCCATAACCTCCCTCCCACCTGCAACCATCCTATCTCCCACTCCCTCTCCCATCCCATTATTCATTAAGATTCATTTTAAATTATGTTATATACAGAAGATCAACGTAGTCATAGTATATACTAAGTAAAGATTTCAACAGACTGCACCCACAAAGACACACAAAGTATAGAGCACTGTTTGGGTAGTAGTTTTACTGTTAATTTGAACAGTACAACACATTAAGGACAGAGGTCCTACATGGGGATTAGGTACACAGTGACTCCTGTTGTTGATTTAACAATTAACACTCTAATTTATGACATCAGTAATCACCTGAGGCTCTTGTAATGAGCTGCCAAGGCTATGGAAGCCTCTTGAGTTCACCAACTCCGATCTTGTTTAGACAAGGCCATATCAAAGTGGAAGTTCTCTCCTCCCTTCAGAGAAAGGTACTGTCTTCTTTGATGGCTGGTTCTTTCTGCTGAGGTCTTACTCACAGAGATCTTTCATTTAGGTCATTTTTTTTTTTTTTTGCCAGAGTGTCTTGGCTTTCCATGCCTGCAAAACTCTCATGGGTTTTTAGCCAGATCTGAATGCCTTAAGGGCTGATTCTGAGGCCAGAGTGCTGTTTAGGGCATTTGCCATTCTATGAGTCTGCTGTGTATCCTGCTTCCCATGTAGGATCATTCTCTTCTTTTTAATTATATCAATTATTATTTGCAGACACTGATCTTATATATGTAATCCTTTTGACACTTAATCCTATCTTTTTGATCAATTATAAACTTAAATTGATCACTTTAACAAGTAGGATGGCATTGGTACATGCCACCTTCATGGGATTGTATTGGAATCCCTTGGCACATTTCTAGCTCTACCATTAGGGTTAAGTCCAAGTGACTATGTGCCAGACTGTAGAACTCTTCCCTCTCTTATTCCCACTCTTATATTTAACAGGTATCACTTCTCAGTTAAATTTAAACACCTAAGAATAATTGTGTGTTAATTAAAGAATTCAACCAATGGTATTAAGTAGAACAAAAAAAATACTAAAAGGAATAAAATAGTAAGTTGTTCCTCGACAGTCAGGACAAGGGCTGATCAAGACATTGTTTCTCATAGTGTTCATTTCACCTCAACAGGTTTCCTTTTAGGTGCTCAATTAGTTGTCACGGATCAAGGAGAACATATGATATTTGTCCCTTTGGGACTTACTCATTTCACTCAGCATGATGTGTTCCAGATTCCTACATTTTGTTGCAAATGACCGGATTTCATTGTTTTTTACTGCTGTATAGTATTCTATAGAGTACCTATCCCATAATTTCCTTTTTTTTTTAACTTTTATTTAATGAATATAAATTTCCAAAGTATAGCTTATGGGTTACAATGGCTTCTCCCCTCCCACAACCTCCCTCCCGCCCGCAACCCTCCCCCCTCCCGCTCCCTTTCCCCTTCCATTCATGTAAAGATTCATTTTCAATCCTTTTTTTTAAAAGATTTTTATTTATTGGCCGGTGCCGTGGCTCAACAGGCTAATCCTCTGCCTTGTGGCGCCGGCACACCAGGTTCTAGTCCTGGTTGGGGCGCCGGATTCTATCCCGGTTGCCCCTCTTCCAGGCCAGCTCTCTGCTATGGCCCGGGAAGGCAGTGGAGGATGGCCCAAGTCCTTGGGCCTTACACCCGCATGGGAGACCAGGAGAAGCACCTGGCTCCTGGCTTCAGACCAGCTCGATGCGCTGGCTGCAGCAGCCATTGGAGGGTGAACCAACGGCAAAAAGGAAGACCTTTCTCTCTGTCTCTCTCTCTCTCTCACTATCCACTCTGCCTGTCAAAAAAAAAAAAGGTTTTTATTTATTTATTTGACAGATAGAGTTACAGACAGTGAGAGAGAGAGACAGAGAGAAAGGTCTTCCTTCCGTTGGTTCACTCCCCAAATGGCCGCCACGGTCACGGTCAGAGCTACGCCGATCCGAAGCCAGGAGCCTGGTCTCCTATGCGGGTGCAGGTCCCAAGCACTTGGGCAATCTTCCACTACCTTCCCTGGCCACAGCAGAGAGCTGGACTGAAAGAGGAGCAACCGGGACTAGAACTCGGTGCCCATATGGGATGCTGGCGCCGCAGGTGGAGGATTAACCTAGTGTGCCACTGCACCGACCCCCCCCCCATAATTTCTTTATCCAGTCTACTGTTGATGAGCATTTAGGTTGATTCCATGTGTTAGCTGTTGTGAATTGAGTGCAATAAACATTAAGGTGCCGATAGCTTTTTTATTTGTCAATTTAATTTCCTTTGGGTAAATTCCAAGAAGTGGGATGGCTGGGTTATATGGTAGCGTTATATTCAGGTTTCTGAGGAATCTCCAGACTGACTTCCATAGTGGCTTAACCAGTTTGCATTCCCACCAACAGTGGGTTAGTGTTCCTTTTCCCCCACATCCTCTCCAACATCTGTTGTTAGTTAATTTCTGAATGTGAGCCATTCTCACCGGGGTGAGGTGAAACCTCATTGTGGTTTTGATTTGCATTTCCCAGATGGCTAGTGATCCTGATCATTTTTTCATGTGTCTGTTGGCCATTTGGATTTCCTCTTTTGAAAAATGTCTATTGAGGTCCTTGGCCCATCTTTTAAGTGGGTTGTTTGTTTTGGTGTTGTGGAGTTCCTTGATCTCTTTGTAGATTCTGCTAATTAATCTTTTATTGGTTGCATAATTTGCAAATATTTTTCCCATTCTGTTGGTTGCTTCTTCACTTTCCTGTTTCTTTTGCAGTGCAGAAACTTCTCAATTTGATGTAATCCCAATTGTTGATTTTTGCTTTGACTGCCTGTGCCTCCAGGGTCTTTTCCAAGAAGTCTTTGCCTGTGCCTATATCTTGCAGGGTTTCTCCAATGTTCTCTAATAATTTGATGGTGTCAGTCATAGATTTAGATCTTTAATCCATGTTGAGTGGATTTTTGTTTAAGGTGTAAAGTAGGGGTCTTGCTTCACACTCCTGTATGTGGAAATCCAGTTTTCCCATTACCATTTGTTGAATAGACTATACTTGTTTCAGGAATTGGTTTTAGATCCTTGATCAAATATAAGTTGGCTGTAGATGTTTGGATTGATTTCTGGTGTTTCTATTCTGTTCCATTGGTCTATTCATTTGTTTCTCTTCCAGTAGCATGCTTTTTTGATTATAATTGCCCTGTAGTATGTCCTAAAATCTGGTATTGTGATGCCACTGGCTTTCAGCAACATACATTTATTGTAGACTTCAAAGAATTCCCACAAATATGTTATTTAGGAAATTGAGACTTCACAATGAATCATGATGATTCCAAGAGATCTGGAAATTTAGTGTTAACTGAGGAAATATGTTTGAGTTTTTCTTGACAGAGCAATAAGTTAACAAAAGCAAAAAACTAAACTTGTGGATGAAATCTATAGGAATACTAAGCAACAGGTTTTGTCATATACTTTGAATCAAAAGTCTGATAGGACTAAAATCAATAGCTATAAGACCTACATAGTATCAGTCTATGATGAAAGTGATGGCAAATATGACCTCTATAGGTAACAATATTCATTGGAGATATTAGCAGGACAGTTTGAGACAGAACCTGAAAAGAAAGAGAATCCTGTCCCCTGTAACTTATGTCCCCTGGAATAAGGTTGAAGATCCTGGAGTGGTGTAAACTGTCCAAGCTTCTGAAGTGCATCAGGGGAGGCTACATTCTAGTCAGGACATAAGATTAAAAAGAAAATTAATGAGAATGAAATCAAAACTGAGCATGACAGGAACAAAAGAGTTTAAGGGAAGAGGAGTTGTTAGCATTGAAGCAGTTGAAGAGAGCTAGGATATCTTGCAGAGCAAGCCACTATGCTTCTACTAACAATGCACTAAGAAAATAGAAATTTTATTTTTAGTACTTGAAATACTATCTGAATCAAGTCATCTTCTGGAAGTCCAGAAAATTTTAATTTTACATATTGTTGTAAACTTATGTACAGGGGATCAGGCTATTTAAAAGCAATGTTAATGGATCAAATGGGAGATGCAGACTCCCATACAATAGTAATAGGGAGACTTCAATACCCCACTTTCAGCAATGGACAGTTAACCTAGACAGAAAATCAGTAAGGAAATAGCAGTTAGTTGATACTATAGACCAAATGCACCTAACAGATATCTATAGGACTCTTCATCCTACAGCAGAATACACATTCTTCTTATAAGTGCATAGAACTTTCTCTAGGAAACCATGGACTAGACCATAAAACAAATCTCAGCAAACTCAAAAAGTTGAAATCATACCATACATCATCTCAGACCACAGTGGAAGGAAGCTGGAAATCAGCAACTCAGAAATCTCTAGAACCTAATCAAACACATGGAAACTGAACAACATGCTCCTGAATGAACAGTGGGTCACAGCAGAAATCAAAAGAGAAATCAAAAACTATTGATGAACATTTTTTTCATACCATTTGTTGAACTCTTTACCTACTATAGAGTTAATCTATGTGTATAAAGTTTATTAAAATATATTTTAGTAAAAAATAAGAATGGGAATAGGAGAGGGAGGAGGAAAAAGTGTGGAAGAGCAGGTGGTAGGGCGAGTATGGTGGGAAGAATAACTATGTTCCTAAAGTTGTATTTATGTAATGCATGAAGTTTGTATAGCTTAAATAAAAGGTTTCTTTAGAAAAATAGAATATAGAAAACATGTTAAACTGAATGATAACATCTTTTAAAATCAAACCTGTGACACATAATTAAAGCAATGGTGTAGGTATTATATCTAAAAAGTTGTTATATGCAAGGTCAATTATATTTTTCTATCTTATTTTATGAAAATATTTTAATCTTGCATAATTAGGGCTATGATCAATTTTGAGTTAATTATTGTGAAAAGATTAAAGATTTGATTTATTTGTGATACATTTTATCTCTTTCAAAGGTGGATACACAATTGACACAGCATATTTTTGATAAGACTATTCTTTTACTATAAAGTTGCCTTACTTTGTCAAAAACCAATTGACTGAGGTGGGCTTTGTGGTACAACAAGTTATGCCCCTGGTTGCTACAGCAGCATTCCACATTGGAGTGCCACTTTGAGTCTCAACTACCCCACTTCTTGTCCAACTTTGTGACTGGGAAGACAGTGGAAGATGAAACATGTAATTGAGTCTCTGCCACACATGTGAGATACCAGAATGGAGTTCCCCAATTTTGGCTCTGGCATGGCCCAGACTTGGCTGTTGTGACCATTTAGGGAGTGAACAATCAGATTGAAGATCTCTCTCTCTCTCTCTCTCTCTCTCTCTCTCTTTCTCATTTTTCTCTCTCCCTTCCTCCTGCTTTCTCTATTTCTCTGGCTTTCCTATAATAAATATATATTTAGAGGACAGCCTTGTGGTGTAGTGGGTTAAGCCACCATCTGCAATACTGGCATCCCATATAAGTGCTGATTTGAATCCAAGCTTCTCTACTTTAGATCCAGTTCCCTGCTGTTGCATCTGGAAAGGCTACAGAAGATGTCCCAAGCATTTGGGTCCCTGACACCCATAAGGGAGACCTACATGGAATTCCAGGTTCCTCATTTTTGTCTGGTCCAGCTCCAGCCATGGTGGCCATTAGAGAGTGAAGAGCTGGATGGGAAGATCTCACTCTCTGTCTCTCCCCCTCTGTCTGTAACTCTGACTTTCAAATAAATAAATAAATCTTTCAAAAATAAGTGTATTATGTTGATGTGTGCATATTTCTGAGCCCTGGAGTGTGTTTCACCAATGTACTGTTACATGCTTTCACTAACGTTTCACTGTTGAGGTTATTGCAGCTTTAGAGAAAGTCCTTAAGTTGGATGGTGCAAATCACCCTACTTCTTCTCCTTCAGCATTGTGTTGACACTTCTGTATGTTTTCCCTTTGTATATCAAGTTTAGAATCAGTTATCAATATCCACAAATTAATTTATTTGGATTTTGGTTGGGTAAATACACATTTTTCAGTTTATAACATCCCGTCTTGGCACTATGCTGCAAAGCACTCTGGAGCTCAGTCTTTGTAAAATCCTTTTCTGTATAGTCACATATAATTTGATACATTCTCTGACTTTCGAACTATTGAGACAACCTTATGTTTCACAAGATGCCTTAAGTTGTACCAGCCAACCAGTATGAAAACTGTTATTGTGTGACAACATGGTAAAGTACCTTCAAAGCATCATTTGGGAAGAAATGTTCTCCATGAGTCAATTTTCCATAGCTGAAGATTAAGAGGTCCACAGACTTCAAGAAACCTCAGAGTCCTACATCAAAAGGAAAGTTCAGCCTGACTCAGCTTCTGCCTTCTCACCCCCCTTTCTCTCTAGCCACTTCATACAGAATTAGATAACATTTTTTTTTTCTAAAACAGGAAAATTAAGGATGAAATATACGCTCTTGACACAAGAGAGAGTATCTAACCTTTGGGGAAGAGGAGAAATCAAAAGTTCAAAAGTTCTGCAACAAATAAATTCATTAAATATTGTTTGTAAAATATAAACTTACAGACTATGGTTTTCTTTAGACAGAGATTTTGAGCTGTGGGTTGTAATCCATTGGTGGATTGAGAAGTAAATTTAGTGATCAAGATTCACTACCATTTCATAAAGAATGAAAAGTAATATAATACAGCAGAATGAAATAAAATAGAACAGAAAAAATAATTGAAAATATTATTTATCATTTATGATAAGTGTAAGTGTTTTATGAAATTCAATATTTGCATACATAACAGAAGATATAAACTATGAGTTATTATTTGAATGGAACTACTTATTTCAATGTAGGAAATAATTGAATGAGTTTTAGTGGAGTGCAATTTCGAAATATGTCCTTTTTTGGTCTTATTCTTACCTTCTTGCAAAACTCCTTACTTTAAATGTTAGCCTCATTATGGCAAGACTCTCCACAATCTTAGCACCTACAATTGAATATCTTTTACAGAACAGCTGCTTCTGAAAGGCAGAATTGGTGTAAACCTGGTTTCTTCATGAGATGGTAGTTATGCAGAGATTCAGTTATTGACAGTCTCAAAGGTGGGAGAAAGTCTTAAAGAGAAAGAATGGAAAGAGATATACACTCTCTCATTTTAAGTAGAAACATGGCTCTGGACTGTTTTCATTTTGAAGGAAAGCTTTAGGCTGGCATTTGGGCTAATATCAGATGTTAAGATTCATCCAACATCAGAGTTTCTCGGTTTGATTCCTGGCTCCAGTCTCCTGCTAAGGCAGACTCCGAGAGGCAGCAGTGATGGCTCATGTAATTTGGTCCTTGGTACTCAAGTGGGAGATTTGGATTGCTTTCTGGATGCCCAGCTTCAGCCCTGATCTGCCTCTGGCCATTTTAGTCACTTGGGGAATGAAATGGGAGATGAGAGATCTCTGTCTTTCTTTCTCTATCTTCCCCCTGAAAAGTAAATAAAGATAATATGGCTGTACTTTGCGGTGCTAGTAATATAGAATTGTCCTGAAGAAAGAGTAGTAGCTTTCTTAGGTCAAGCTCAAGAGAGAAGAAGAGAGGGAGAGAGAGGTCTTCCATCCACTGGTTTACTCCCCAGTTGGCTACAACCACCAGAGTTGCGCCAATCTGAAGTCTGAAGCCAGGATCCAGGAGCTTCTTTTAGGTCTCCCATGCAGGTGCAGGGGCCCAAGTACTTGGGCCATCTTCCACTGCTTTCTCAGGCCATAGCAGAGAGCGGGATCAGAAGTGGAGTAGCCAGGACTCAAACTGGCACCCATATGGGATGCTGGCACTGCAGTTGGTGGCTTTACCCACTACTCCACAGCTCTGGGCCCCTGATTGATTATTGATTCAGTATCTGAAACTCTTTTGGTATCAGTATTGTTATCAGTATTGTAAAAGTCACTGGGTTGCTACTTTGAATGCTTCAAAAGTATATATAGCCTGTTGCTCAAGATGTGTACAATGCAGGGTGGCAAAATCACTTTGGAATTTGGAGGAGAGGTTGAAGCTGTTCATTTTCCCCATGATAATGTTATATGCAGAACACAAACCATAAATACTCATTTCTCAGAATACATAACACACATGAATTCTGATTTTCTTAATATCAGTTTATCTGAAACATTTCCTCCATTCTAATATTAAGATCTATACAAACTAATTAGTGAAAAAAATGTGGTTTGATTGCAAAAGGCCATATTGTAGCTATATTTTTTATACCAACATCTCATCTCAAACATATTCGTCTTACTGTGAATATATTTGGCATAGACTTGGGTGTTCAATAAATTGAGGCAGGGTTTCTTCCATGAATAATACAAAACCTCAAGAACATTATCCTAGAAACTCAGCCATTATTACAATTATTAAGTGAATGAAAATTTATCTTGAAAGGAATTCCCAGTGGCTCATTTCCTATGTAAACAAATCATGTATCCTGAAGGTATTGTTAGAGTATATAAAATGTTGAAATGGTGATACCTGATAGATTCTGAGAAGAAATTTAAATTTATAGGCAAGCATTTATTGGATAGGGGGAGACCCTTATGGTTCAATGAGTCTTACATTAAAAATAAGACAAGGTGAAATAAATTAGCCCAGAGGATACTGTAGAGATGAATTTTATGTCCCTATCATCATGGTTGCAGGGTTGGTATGCCTTTACTGTTTTGGGGTTGGAGAAAATGAAGACTATATAATATCAATCAAACTGTATACATGCAGCTAACACATATCATTGAATAGAGAATAAAAAGAGCTAAAAAAGAATATGATGAAATATGAATGTGAGTGATTATAGTGCTTCAATATAAAACTTGTCATTTATTGAGTCCTTTCAGTGTCCCAATTACAATGTTAAATATTTTATACAAATTATATAATTTAATATTTCAGATACAACTCAAATGTAGCTTCTAGTTTTATTACTGAAAAGTAACAATTATCAGTAGCCTACATGATACCAGACTTATTCTGTGTCAGCAAATTTGTTTATTCTCTTTGGTGCACTTAATGGCATTCAACAGTGACATGTTCCATGCTAGAAGTTCCTGGCAGCGAGTGAATTAAAAATGGATCTTCACACGGTGGCCATTGGAGGGTGAACCAATGGCAAAAAGGAAGACCTTTCTCTCTGTCTCTCTTTCTCACTGTCCACTCTGCCTGTCAAAAAAATGGATCTTCAAATAAAAGCTAAAAAATAAGATATAGGATTCTTCTCTTTCTAGGTAAATGAAGCTGGAAAATGTGGTACAGTTTGTCAGAGTCATAGCCAAGGGAACTCCCATTCAGAGAGGGACTTTCATACAGACATACAGAATAGTTTCCAGAAAAGTGAGGCAGGAGGCTTGGCAGAGGTGATCTCCATCATGATGAGGATTATATGCTGATTGCAACTCACAAAGAACGTGAGATTCAGGGATTTGCAGAATTAATTCTAGATCTCACCCAGGATTGCACTGAGCCTTGTGATGTCTGTATATCTTACCCTACTTTAAATGATTTGGAACACACCCATAAGTGAGGTTTTTCATTTTATAATAATGGTAATCATCATCAACAACAATACAGCCAGCATCATCATTATCAACATTCTTTACCAATGAGGCAGTTGTGAGTTTGAGAACTTAACTTGACCCAAGTCTTTAGTAAGAGAATTTAGTCACGATTTGAACTCAGGTTGTCTGCCTGTTCAGAAAGCCCATTTAACAAACCACTAGTTTATCCAAGCAAAAATAGGGGTCATTAATTCATTCAGCTAAACAATATTTATAGAGTACCTGCCATGTTCCAACCATTGTGATAGACTCTAGGTATTAGGTTCTCAACAAATATTGGCTTGCTAGATAAATGAATGGATGAATTAATGAAATATACTGTTATATTTATGAAAGCATGACTCAGAACACACTGATTTGAAGCTATGATATTTTTATTAAATGTTCTGTTGGATACGTTCTCACTGTCAATTACCTTGACAGAAGCCTTTCTTGTGTTATGGAATGAGGGCGGGTGAAGCAAGTGCTAGACCAGGCGGAAGGTAGAACTCCTTTTTGTATTTCAACCTCTTGGATGTTAGGTCATGAATTGGCAGCAGAGATTCTCAGAGCACTTTAAGCATTACAGGTAGCTGTTCTACCACAGAGGTAGGTCTTATGGATGGGTGTAAACTTATAGCCTTCATGATTGGTGACATTTAGCTGTCTGTATAGCCTATCTTTATGACTTGAATTTCATTCTATTACTGTTGAAAACATTGAGTAGCTCTTATTAGAGGCAAAAGCCTAGTTTTTGCTATATTGGATATGGGCCAACTTACAGCAAAGCTGGGAGAAACCTGGGCAGTCCCTCCTAGGCAAGAGTAGAAGTATTAATGTTCTTTGGGTTCTCAGTTGAGTACAACTCTCACAGGACAATACAGAAGAGGACAATGGAATGACAGTGCTAGGAACACATAACAAAACAGGGAAATGGGTCATTGCTTCAAAGCACAGATGAACAGCTCTCTGGAGGAACTGTATGTTTAACTAGCAAACATGTAGTCAGAGATGAGGAGTTAGGGAATGTATTAGCTTTTTCTTACTATGAAATAATACTGAAAGGTGGCTAACTTTATAAACAGAAGAGGTTTATTTTGGCTTATGTTTCTGAAGGTTCCCAGATCAAGATTGGATGAGGCCCTGTTGGGTTGGCCTCTGGCAATGGTGTTCTTGATGGTAGCATAGAGCATCACACAAGAGATGGGAAGCATATATGACTCTGTTTGTATATATGTGGTTTCTTAAAAAGCCATCATGATTCAATCATGAGGTCTCCACCTTTATGACCTAATCCAATCTAATCGCTTTCTAAAGTTCTTACCCTTAAATACTATATTTAGATTAAAGTTCTATTCTCATGGTACCACTAACATAGACTTTGTGAACTAGAATCCTAATTTCAGGGAGACAAATATTCAAATCATAGTTTAAATTGGGGCATTTGCTTCTGTAGGTCAAACAAATATGATTTCATGCCTGCGATAGTTGTTAACTGGGAATCCATGATATAGTGAACAAAGCTTAGCCCTCGATGCCAGGAGATCCAAAATCTCCCCATAGAATGGCTAGGTTGGTTCATTATGCATCTATCTCTTTCTCTGAAGCTAGACCTAATGATGTTCACAGGTACACTGGAAGATAAAAGTTTTCATTCAGTTCTCATTTTTAGTCCTTTTCTTCCCACTCAACAAAGCATATTGAACCCAGGAAAGGTGTGAAACTTCTGAAAGGATAATTTTAATTCTTTATAATTTATATGCAAAATAGGTGTTTACAAACTGTGAAAAATGTGAAACACTCACAATGATGAACAAAATAATCCTTCAGCATCGTCACAGCCCATTAGTCCATGCGTACGTGATTTCAGATCAATTGGCACAGAGATTCTTCCACATGGCAAGTGACATGGAAAAGAGGATGGGAAATTGGGTACGATGTTGTGAGTTCATCCAGAAGAATGGAGAAAGGGTAGGAAAAAAGAAAGGTAAGATCAGGAAGCTGGGTCACACTATCAGTGCACAGAGCCAAATGGTACAGGAAGAAGCCACTGGATGAAGAGCCAGTGTGCTCAAGTGTCATGTGTTCACCTTGGAAATCCCAGTGAGAAGGAGAACAGAACACTGATATTGTCCTGTCTCTGAAGGGATCAGTGATTCTTTCTCCAAAATGAGACAGTTCTTAGAGTCAAGATGGACAGCTAAAACCAAAACAAACAATACAGAGGCTTCATCCAAATCTGCATTATCAGCTTCTATTTTCACCAGCACGCCACAGTCTCATCAGCCTTAACCCAGGATTCCCTGTAATGTTCTGTGAGTGAATTCAAGTTGGATGGAAGGCCCATGATCTGATCCAAACACCTCACTAATATTTTTTCCTGCTTCTTTTCACCTGGTCTTTCAACGTCCCAGGAAGTCAGGAGATCAGTGGGTCTCATTGAGGAAGAAAAGTGGAATCACTTAAGCTTGCAGAGACTCACTCACTGCTGGTAGACCAGGGAATAAAGCAGACCTATCAAGTCAGCATAGGCTTAACCATTCTCTGGTATGGTCTTATTTTCCATGCTGGCTTCAAGAGTAAAAAGCAAGTGAAGCTGTTCTACTTCTCCTAGGTTTGTAACCTGGGGCAGGCTCTCTGGGGTGGGCCTTTTCAAACTGAATTCATGCCTTTTGGTGGGGTCAGGAGATTTTCACTGGGAAGTATGACTTTCACTTCTGACAAGCAACGACATTGCTTGATCAGCACGTAATTCTTAGGGAAAAAAAAAAATTTGGCTGAGCTAAATGGAAAAGCATCAGGCACAGACAGATTAAATTTTCCTTTAAATAAACATGGCCTTTCAAAAAGGCAAGAAAAACGTTTGGAGCAAAACATGCTGGGCATGAAAATTTCAGATGAAATATGTACCCACCCTGAGTGAGAACAAGAATCAATCCCTTGTTAAACAAATGACAATGGTTTAACAAGGTCTGTGCTTATAGGCAGGGGTGTGGCTCGCTATTGCCAACTCTCACATCCTCAGGTTCCTCAGAGTATCCACATGCAGTGACTACTAAATTAAATGATAGTGTTTGGCATATTTGAAGTTTACACAGCACTCATCCTGACTATAAAGATGACAAAGAAACTCCTGTCCCTATGGATAAGCTGGGTTCTTCATATTAAATGCAATGTCTATATTTTAGTCCCATGGCTTTGCATCATAAAATCATGTTGGCAGATTTGATTCTTTTTTGAAAGATTTATTTATTTATTGGAAAGGAATAGTGAGAGAGAGATAGAGAGAGACAGAGAAAGAGGGAGAGAGAGAGAGAGAGAGAGAGAGATATCCTTCATCTGCTGGTTTGCTCCCTAAATGGAGCAATGGCTAGGATCTGGGCGAGGCCAAAACCAGGAGCCAGGAATCAGGGCCATCTTCTTCTGCTTTCCCATGCACATTAGCAGATATCTGGATTGTAAACAGAGCAGCCAGGACTCAAACCAGAACTCTGGGCTGCAGGTGACATATGCTGTAGTTTATCCTGTTCCAACACTAAATCAGTCCATCCGTTTGCTTCTTAATGCTTTATAAGGGTTTTGAAGAGATTTTCTTGCACGTATGTCTCATTGATTGCTTTTCTGTTCCATTATGTTCTCTCTCTGTCTTTTTTCTTAAAGATTTTATTTACTTATATGAGAGACAGAGTTAGAGAGAGAGAGAAGGAGAGACAGAAAAAGGTCTTCCATCTGCTGACTCACTCCCCAAATGGTTGCAACAGCCAGAGCTAGACAGATCTGAAGCCAGGAGCTAGGAGCCTCCTCTGGGTCTCCCACATGGGTACAGGGGCCCAAGTACTTGGGCCACTTTGCACTGATTTCCCAGGTGCATTAGCAGGGATCTGGATCAGCAGAGGAGCAGGTGAGACATGAACAAGTGCATATACAGGATGCCGGCACAGTAGGCATAGGCTTAGCCCACTATACCACAGCACTGGCCACTATGTTCTCTCTCTCTCTCTCTCTCTCTCTGCCTCTCTCTCTCTCTCTCTCTCTCTCTCTCTTTTTCTCTCCAAAGCCCACTTTCTCTTTCTCTCTCCTTTTTAGCCCATGACCTAAATTAAAGGGCCCAGAAGAGACTTTCATGTTTCATTTCCATTGCCAGTCACACTCAATGAATTATCAAATCCAAGCTATTTCACATTTTCTTCAGATGTGTTTGTTGATTCAAAAAAATCTATTAAAATTTAATGCATAATAGTCAAAGATCTCCACATTAGAGATACTGAAGTGGAAAAAAGGCAATGTTTTCTTGAAGCTTCTTTATATTTGGAATGATAAATGATAAGCAGATAAACAGGATTAATGCATATGTAGAAACTTTATGCAGGTCATAAAATAACTTATTATAGATGGTGACTTACTTGTCCTCTCTGTTGAGTATGATGTTTAAGTTGAGACTTGCATGATATGAAGGAGCCAGCTACGAAAAATTTGTGCAAGAATTTCTGCCCAACTTAGAGAAATAGCAGGTTCCAAGGCCCTGGTATGAGGAATAATATAGCTATTTAAATGAAGCAAAGAGCTTTGGGATAGAATTGATTTGTAGTTTTTGAGCATAACATGCGAAAGAGACCAATGGGAGATGATAGTTTTAATTGATTTTAAATGTAATGGGAACCCATTGAGGAATCTGAAAAGGATGACATCCTACAGCTAAATTTCATTTTAAAATATATGAAGAAGACATTCTAGAGTTGATAGTGGTAAGGGTTAAATGATAGTCTTGGAGAGAAGTTACATATTTTCTATGTACTAGGTAGCTATGGTTAATATAAATTGCTGACTCTTTGAATGTGAGGCAAATATAGAAATCAGGAATGAGGTCTAGGTTTCTGACATGAAAAGCAGTCAGTCTGGGAAACTATTTACTCCCACTCCTCCATCATCATCTATTGCATGGTCTTTGCCACATTCTAGTACCTTGCCTAAACTGGAGCTTCGCTCCTCTAGAATTCTACATACACATAACTGCTAGGTGATTGATAGGGAAACCAAATCTACTTCCATTGCTCCATCTTTCAGAAACTTTCAATGACTCCTGTTATTCAGGAGAGATAACAATCTCCTCTATAAAGTATTGCATAATGTGGGAGACAGAATTCTAAGATAGATGCAAAGTTCCTCCCTAGGGTCTTCTCAGACCATTGAATTCTTTCCCCTTGAATGTGCCTGTGATGGATGCTATTCTCATGATTAGGTCACACTGTGTGCCAATGGAAAATAGTGCTAGGTGGACCTGACAATCCAGAGAAATTCCTTAAAAGAGTCTATCCCACCCTGATGAGAGGGACTCTCCTATTGGACTTTAAGAAATAGGAGGTTATGAGTTTTACAGCTGACAGGAAGTGATGTTTGGCCGCAATCACTTGACTGAGGATCTGGGAAAAGGACTCTGAGGCTCAGATGACACATCTGACATGCTGATTTCAGCCTTATGAGACCATAAGCTGAAGTGATATTTAAGCCATCCCTGGATAGATCCATAGAATCTGTGAAAGAATATATGGTCCTTGTTTTTTTTTTTTTTTGAATGATTGATTGATTTGAAAGTCAGAGTTAAACAGAGAGGGAAGGAGAGGCAGAGAGAGAGAGAGAGAGAGAGGGAGGTCTTCCATCTGCTGGTTCACTCCCCAAATGACAAAATGGCCAGATCTGAGCTGATCTGAAGCCCAGAGCCAGGAGCTTCTTCTGGGTCTCCCACAAGGGTATAGGGGCCCAAGAACTGGGCTATCTTCTACTGGTTTCCCAGGCCATAGCAGAGAGGTGGATCAGAAGTGGAGCAGCTGGGACTCAAAACAACGCCCATATTGGATGCCGGCACTGCAGGCCGTGGCTTTACCCGCTATGCCACAGTGTCGGTCCCTGAACATGTTTTAACACGACCTAGTGGCCTCCCTAGAACCCGAAATGAGTCATCAGTCCACCCTTCTTGACCAATATTTTAAGACTCTAATACATTTATAGTTCTCTGTTAGTCTACTTAGGTCGATGAAGTTTATTTGTTACCTGGTTCCTTCTAAACCCATTCTCTGTAATTTCCCATACAGATACTTATTACAATAGGTATTTATCAATTTTGAGCCCTCCTAACAACTTTGAACACCCTTTCACATTGAGATAATACTTTCCTGCCTTTTGATTGTGTATGCTCAATTCCCCAGCCTCCTTTGCCATTGAAGTATAGTGATATGACTCATATTCTCTCAATCAGACTTGAGTGTTGTATTTTCAATTGAAAAGAGTATAATCTAAAGAAGCATCTTCCATGAGGAGGTCTTTTAGAAGACAGTAGTGCAGCTGCATCCTATTTCCAGGGATAGTGGTGGTTAAAGATCTAACAGCAGCAGTGCCTTTGCCTGGCACAGGAATCAGGTTTTCTCCATTGACACTGGTTCTATGTATGGCTTTCAGAGATATATAGCCTAGAGATTCTGTGAACTACCCACAGAATCAATTAGCATTCAAATGAAAGTGCAGACACCTCAAATGATGTGTTTGGGCTCTACCTAAGCCAACTACCCACCTGGCCATTGCCCCTACTCATCATCATACCCACACATTCGTGCAGAGAGATGATGCTTCTTGTGTGAGTGAAGGCCCAAAGAATACTATTGTTAGCAAGTCCCCTTGGGTTTTTAATTGTTTACAATACATCTACTGATCTTACCCCTTCTCCCCTTCTATAGTTGGTCTCCCTTAGCCCTTGACACAATGTTTCTTCAATATCTTGTCTCCAGTGACAATGATCTCCCAACAAGCTTAGCAAATAAGATCCTGCTGATAGAGTAGCATTATTTACAAATCTATCAAATGGACAATTCAGGAGACAAGTTTAGGCAATATTTTCACTTGAGGAAAGCAATACTTGCCCATTCCTATCTATATATCCTCACAAATAAAACTCACTGAGGTGGACTCATTAGCAACAGATGTCCTTACAAGAAAATACATCCTTTTTGATACTCAATGCCAGATATTAATAAAATATGGAAGCAGAAAGGAAATTCTAAAGCAAACAGCCCAGGTCTTCTCTATATCATGATGTCAGCAGACCCATTTATTGACAGATTAATTTACTGACTCAATTACCCACACAGTGAATGGGAAGAAGCAAGTAGGGCAGGATCAGGTAGAGTAGTGTCCATTTATGGGGCAGCTTACATTTTCAAAAGAGAGATGAGTCCCTGAAGAACAAGGATACAGAATCCCCACAAGATGCATAGCTCCAGGTAGAAGGAGAGTCAGAAGATGCTCTGAGTGCCAGGATACAAATCCTGATAGCCACAATGCTATATTAAGCAACCTTATCAATGTTTTCAAATCTTGTTAAAATTATTGTTTTCACTTCCCTTTGAATTTCTCACAACAAAATGAAAATTAACTCAAGGCTCCAAGTATAATGATGAACCATGTTACATAGCCTGATTTAATTATTTTCTTGCAGCCTCCTACCAAAGCACTGTCATGAACAAAGCAAATTGTAGGTGTGGAAAGAACTAGTACATACACTTAAGAGTGAACACTGAGCAAATATTATTTCTGCTACACCCTAGATCTCGGTATTGATAAAAGTCATTCCCTAAACCTGACCACCTTCCTTATAAATCAGAATCTAAGTCCTCACCACACAAATAATGTAGGGATCTGCCTGGCCCATAACACATAGCATGATTGTCATGGCTTGTCAATCATTGTTTGCAGAATCCATTGTTACAGAATCTGTGGTTGGCCTTATTACAAAGCATAGAGTTCCAGAAGACAACTGCAAGAAGAAAAAAAAAAAAACTGAGACTATATCAGTGAAATGGCTCCTTTTCTTATGTCTTCAGCTGTGGCAGACATGATACTGTCGGCATCTGGGTCTCCCCATAAACAGCTGTCCACATGAAACAAGGCAGGAGGCCCATAGTAAATAATGAAGATAGAATGCATTAATTACACATGGCAAGTAACTATCATAAAATATAACCAATATATGATTGTTATTACTTTTACTACATTAGTCATGCTGACATAAATATAACAGCCCACCAGTCATCAGTGTCATACAGTTTTTGTAGAGAAGGAAAATGGAGCTCAAACCATTTAATGACCCAATAGCCAAACCTCTAAAACATCAGAATAAGTGTGAGCAATGCCTAAAAAGAGGTCCATAGGTTTGCCAACAGGACAGTTTAACAACTGAACCCTGTTTAGTTTTGACTTCCCATTCCTCTGATGCCTTCCTAGCCACCTACCTTATAATCGTGCAGGGCAGGTTGCACCAAGTAGAAGAATGAATACAGAGGCCTGTGCTAGCTTATCCTGGCTTAGTGTATCAAACATGGGGTTCCAATTGTTTCATTTGTTTGATATTTGTAGACATGTTAGATCTATAGCAGTCCCTCCTTAACTGGTATCAGTTGAGAGCTATTTTACCAAGTTATATCTTATACGAAGTGGACAAGATAGCTGTTAGTTTAATCTTAATATAAAATTAGGAAAATCCAGATACTTTCTCAAGGACATGATTACTGGAGTCAATATTAGGTTTAAAGAATTGAAATCCTTGCTCTTTCAGTATAATATACTATCTCTTGTTAGCTCTGAGTACACATAGGAGAATGGGTTTGTAAAGAGAGAAAGAGGTAAACAGGTGGAAAATGTATAAGGCAAAGACAAGTTTTTAAAACTTGAGGATTCCAACACTGGATGGGTTCATTGCCCACTACAGCCCTCAGCTTATTCCTTATACAGACCAGAATTGGTTGAAGCAGGAAAAACAAAAATAGAATAAACCTTTTGAAATTATCAGGAAGAGATTGAGTTATCCATGATAGACATGCAGAAAAAATATAATACAAACATGTAAAAATATCTTTAGGGGATGAATTTACCTTTGAATTTCTATTCTACATGTATTATGGTATGGAAATTGATCATTCATTCCCTAAGCATTTCTTTTGGTGCTTCTGTGTGCAGAGAAGAGGCTAGGGTCATTATTTCCAGGAGTGTGTTAATATGTTTGGGTCTTTGTATCTACTTCCACAACAATGAGAAGCACCATTATTTTCTCATTGCTGCTCATCTCTGCTAAAAGTTCAACTGTTAAGAGAAATTCAGAAGCAAAATAAAATATTTAATAATCTCTACCAAAATTCTCCCGCAAGATGCCAACTAGGACAAAGCTAATAGTGGTGGCCCACTTCCTCTCAGGATTGACCTAAAGATCATGTGAAATGATGCATGTGAAATACTCTGTATCAAAGGATTATATGGGTATAAAATATTGTCGGTATCAGAAAATCTTAACTTAATAACATAACAACTTGGGAGTTGATCTCATCATGCTCAATTTTTTTCAGAAAAAAAAATCATTGTTCTTATAGTAAGAACAAAAACATTGCAAATAGATGTGAAGTGTTCTATTTTACTTGAAGCTCAATATTTGAAGCAGTACTCAATTTACTTATGACTTTTATCTATCATTATGGAAACTTTTAAAAATATGCATATGTGAAAGTGGAGAAAATAGTGTTAAGAATTCCCAAGTACCAATGACCAATTTTAGCAATTTCTGAAATGTTTCCAAGTTTGCTTTCATTCATATGCCTTTCTCCCAACACACAGAGGCATAATTCAAGCAAATACCATTGTACCATTTCATAATTAAATCTTATGAAAAATGCATAACTTTTCAAATTTCTTTGCTCCTGTATAAATTTATCTTTTTTTAAAAAAAGTTTTATCTGTTTATTTATTTGAAAGCAAGAGTCAATGAGACAGATAGTGAGAGATCTCTCATCTGCTGGTTAACTCCCCAAATGCAACAGCTAGATATGGGCTATGCTAAAGCAAGAAGCTGGAAACTCAATTCATGGCTCCCATGTGAGTGTCAGAAACCCAATTCTGCAGCTGTCACTGCTCCCTCATGGGGTGCTCATGCACAAGAAACTGGAATAGCAAGAAGAGCTGGCATTTGAGCCCTAGCTCTCTAATAAGGTGTGTGGAAATCCCAGAGTCCTATGTTGTTTCCTAATCACTGCACTCAACATCATCCTCTTTTAATTTCTTTTCCCACAAATTTCTTGAAGCCCTCTCATATGTGTTTAAAATAGAAAGACAATTTCCCTCTGTGCCTTTTCTGTTTATTTTATTTTTGAAATTATTTATTAATACATAACATTTGTGTGCTGTTATGGGGCACAGTGAAGGATTCCAACTTACGAAGGCAATCAACAGTCCCTCATCTCTACTCTTCCTCCATGTTTACAGTCTACCAGATCCTCTCTAGAAGTTTTTTTTTTTTTTTATGTGACAAATGATACCTTACAATCACTGCACTATATCGTGCAACTCTATAACCTTTTAGCTCTATTTAACTCTGGTTTAGTATTCTTTATCCAACCTACTGCTAACCTCCCATTATCTATCCTTACTGGTCTCTTGTAATCACTATTCTATGTTCAGGTCAATTTTTCTAACCTTCACATATAAGACAGAATATGTGTTTTTTGTCTTTCTGTGTCTGACTTATTTTACTTAACATATGTTCCATGCATTTTGCTGCAAATGTCAGGATTTTCTTCAATTTTTTTTTCTCTATGATGTGTATTTCATTTTTTTTAGTTTTTAAAATCCATTTTTTCAGTTAATTTCCTTTTTATTTAGCTTTTAACAGATTCAATATAGTTTATAGATACAATTCTGAGAATATAATCATATTCCCTTTCTCCCTCCCTCCTTTTGTCCTTCCTTTCCTCTTTCCTTTTTATGTAAATATTTTATTGAAATGTAACTTACATACCAAGAAATGTACATAAGTCTACAAATAAATAACTTTTTTATCCTCCAAGCACACTCAAGCAACATCCATGTCCAGAACAAAGCATTACTGGTATGCTAAGAATCCTAGCTATTCCCTCTACTACCTTTCTTCTTTTTAATGTGGGAAAAGAAGAATATATTATTATTTATATGATATGATTCAGTGAAGCAATTATAACTAAATACAAACTAAATAATATTATATCTACACAATTTTTATAGAAAGCTTTTATTTAATAAATATAAATTTCATAAGTACAACTTTTGGATTACAGTGATTCTTTCCCCCCATACCTGCCCTCCCACCCCCAAAACATCCCACCTCCTACTTCTCCCATCCCATTCTTCATTAAGATTCATTTTTAATTAGCTTTATATACAGAAGATCAACTATATACTAAGTAGAGATTTCAACAGTTTGTACCCACACAGACACACAAAGTAGAGCACTGTTTGAAGGCTAGTTTTACCATTCATTCTCATAGTACAACACATTAAGCACAAAGGTCCTACATGGGGAGCAAGTGCATAGTGACTTCTGTTGCTGGTTTAACAATTGATACTCTTATTTATTATGTTAGTGATCACCCGGGGCTCTTGTCATGAGCTGCCAAGGCTATGGAAGCCTTTTGAGTGCACACACTCTGTCAGTATTTAAACAGGGCCATAAGTAAAGTGGAAGTTCTCTTCTCCCTTCAGAGAAAGGTACCATTTTCTTTGATGGCCGGCTCTTTCCACTGAGATCTCACTCAGAGATCTTTCATTTAGGTCATTTGTTGTCACAGTGTCTTGGCTTTTCATGCCAGAAATGCTCTCATGGGATTTTCAGCTAGATCCGAATGCCTTAAGGGATGATTTTGGGCCAGAGTGCTGTTTAGGGCATTTGCCATTCTGAGTCTGCTGTGTGTTCTGCTTCTCATGTTGGATCATTCTCTTCCTTTTAATTCTATCAGTTAGTATTAGCAGACACTGGTCTTATTTATGTGATCCTTGTGACACTTAATCATATCATTATGATCAGTTATGAAATTAAACTGATCACTTTAACTAGTATGATGGCATTCTTACCTGCCAACTTAACGGGATTTGGAGTCCCATGGCAAGTGTTTAGCTTTATCCTTAGGGGTAAGTCCAAGGGAAAGTGTGCCGAACTGTACAATTTTCAATTGGATTTAAACACCTAAGAATAATTTTATATTAAGAAAAGAATTCAACCAATGGTATTAAGTAGAAAAATAAAATACTAAAAAGAATAGTAAGCTGTTCCTTGACAGTCTGGATAAGGGCTGATCAAGTCATTGCTTCTCATAGTGTCAGTTTCATTTCTACAAGTTTCCTTTTAGTGCTCAGTTGTCACAGATCAGGGAGAACATAAGATATTTGTCCCTTTGGAACTGGCTTATTTTACTCAGCATGCTATTTTCTAGATTCCTCCATTTTTTTTTTTTTTTTGCAAATGACTGGATTTCATTTTTTTTACCACTGTGTAGTACTCCATAGAGTACATATCCCATAATTTCTTTATCCAGTCTTCTGTTGATGGGCATTAGGTTGATTCCATGTCTTAGCTATTGTTAATTGAGCCGCAATAAACACTGAGGTACAGATAGCTCTTTTGTTTATTGATTTCATTTCCCTCCCTCCCTCCTTCCTTTCTTTTCTTTTTCTTTCTTTTCTTTCTTTCTTTCTTTCTTTCTTTCTTTCTTTCTTTCTTTCTTTCTTTCTTTCTTTCTTTCTTTCTTTTTCTTTCTTTCTTTCTCTCTCTCTCTCTCTCTCTCTCTCTCTCTCTCTCTCTCTCTCCCTCCCTCTCTGCTCTCTCCCTCTCTCCCTCTTTCCCTCTCCCCCTCTTTTTATTCCTATTGATATTGATTTAGAAATAAAATATTTTTAAATTTACATTATACTCAAGGACTTAATGCTTCATCAAATAAGAAGTTCAACAAATAAAAAGCAAAAAAAAAGTTATTAGTTTAGTGAAAATATAGGTAAGGGCTTTAAACAGTAATCAAATTTAAGGATAACAATTTCATCCATATAGAGTATATTTTAAAATAGTTACTATTCATTAAAACTATCGTAGTACAATATTCTTGACCATTGATTAAGAAAGGTATAAAACAAAGATTAACAAAACTATATGTGCAGGCTTAGTGGGTAAATACGCTGCCTGCGGTGTCGGTATCCCGTATGGGTGCCAGTTTGAGTCCCGTCTGCTCCACTTCTGATCCAGTTTTCTGCTATTGCCTGGGAAAGCAGTAAAAGATGACCCAAGTCTTTGGGTCCCTGAACCCAGGTGGGAGACCCAGAAGAGGCCCATGGTTCCTGGCTTTGGATGGGTACATCTCTGGCTGTTGTGGTCATTTGGGAATGAACAAGTGGATGGAAGACCTCTCTCTCTCTCTCCTCTCTCTCTCTCTCTCTGCCTCTGTCTCTCTGTAATTCTGTCTTTCAAATACATAAATAAAATTTTCTAAAAAACCTATATTTACAACAATATTGATACACACAGGCATGTTTTATTTTGTATTTTTAATTTTAGCTCCCACATATAAGGCAGTACATGTGATATTGGTCTTATTTCCCTCAAGCTTATGATCTTCAGTTGTATCCACTTTGATGCAAATGGTAGAACTTCCTTTTTTTTTAAAATTCCATGGTGAATATATATCACATTTTCTGTAGCCATTCTTCTAATAATGTGTACTTTGGTTGATACCATACTTTGGGTATTGTGGATATTGCTGCTATATAATGGCAGTCCCGGGATCTCTTTGATTTGTCATGGTCATGCCTTTTGCAAATATTCCTAGTCACTGGATTGCCGGATCATGTCACAAGTCTACTTCTAGTTTTATAGGAAATCCCCAGACTGTTTTCTGCAGTGGCCGCACTAATTTTCATTCCCACCGACAGTGTATAAGTGTTCCCCTTTGTCCACAACCTTACCTGCATTTGTTACTCCCCATCTTTGGATTTTAGCCATTCTGATAGGAGTGAGGTACTATCTCATTGTGGTTTTGATCTTCATTCTCCTGATGCCTAGTGATGTTGGGCATTTTTTCATATATTAATTGGTCATTTATATTTCTTCTTTTATGAACTATCTATTAAATTCTTTTGCCCATTTAATAACTGGACTGGCTGTGTTTTTTATTGTTGTAGAATTTTTAAGCTGTTGATATATTCTAGATATTCATCCTTTGTTGGATAGGTAGCTCACAAATACTTTTCCCCATCCTGTTCATTGTATTTTCATTCTATTGATTGTATCACTTGCTGTGCAGAAGCATCTAAGTTTAATAAAGTCCATTTGTTTAGTTTTTTCTCTTGTTTCCTGTGCTTTGTGGGTCTTGTCCAAGAAGTTGTCCCCTACACCAATGTATTAGAATGTTTCTCCTACATTTTCTCCTAGCAACTTCATAATCTCAGGGCTTAAAGTTAGGTCTTTGATCCATCTTGAGTTGATTTTTGTAAATGGTGAGAAGTATGAATCTAATTTCATTATTCTATATATATGGATCCAGTTTTGTCAGCACTATTTGTTGAAGAGCTTATCCTAACTCTACTATATGGTCTGAGCACTTTTTTCAAAAATCAGTTAGCTGTATGTACATGGATTAATTTCTGGACTGAATAATATTCATCGTGTATATATAACATATTTTGTTTATCCATCCATCCATCCATCCATTAATGAATACCTATATCAATTCCATATCTTGGTTGTGAATAGTGCTATAATAAACATTGGAGTGCATATATCTTCGATATACTGATTTCATTTACTTTGGATGATTGTTGGGTCATCTGGTAGATGTATGTTTAGTTTTTTCAGAACCTCCATACTGTTTTTCATAATTACTGCACTAATTTGCATCAACGGTATATGAATGTTCCCTTTTTACCAAATCCTTGTCACTTTTCTTACTTTTTGTGTTTTTTACAAAAGCTATTCTAATTGGAGTGAGATCATACCTGATTATTGTTTTGATTTGCATGCTCCGATGGCTTTTGATAGTCATCTTTTTTTTTCTTTCATCAGTTATTGGCCATTTGTATTTATCTTTGTATAGAAAAGTCGATTCAGGCACTTTGCCCGTTTCATAACTGTATTGTTTGGGCTTTTGTTAAGTTTTTTGAGTTCCTTATATATTCTTGATACTAAGCATACATCAGATGAGTAGTTTGCAAATGTTTCTTTTTTTAAAAGATTTATTTATTTGAAAGAGTTACACAGAGATAGAAGGAGAGGCAGAGATAGAGAGAGAGAGAGAGAGAGAGAGAGAGAGAGAGAGAGGTCCTCTATCCCCTGGTTCACTTCCCAACCCCCAAAGCTGTGCCAATCTGAAGCCAAGATCCTGGAGCTTCTTCCAGGTATCCCAAGTGGGTGCAGGGGCCCAAGAACTTGGGTCATATTCTATTGCTTTCCCAGGCCGTAGCATAGAGCTGGGGAGGAAGTAGAGCAGCTGGGTCTCGAACCTGTGTCCATATGGGATGCTGGAATTGCAGGCATTGGCTTAACCTACTATGACACAGCGCCAGCCCATGCAAATGTTTCTTTCTGTTCTGTTGATTCTTTTCACTCCATTGTATATTTCCATTGATGGGCAAAAGCTTATTAATTTGACTTAATCCATTTGTCAAACTTTGCTTTGGTTGCCTGTGATTTTGGGGTCTTACCCAAAACGTTCTTTCCTATGGTCACATGTTTACCCCATTTTTTCCTCTAGTAGTCTCATAAGTTAGATAATTTTTTAAAAAATATTTATTTATTTTATTTGAAAGGCAGAGTTACAGAGAGGTAGAGAGAGAGAAAGAGAGAGAGAGAGATCTTCCATCTGTTGGTTCACTCCCCAGAGGGCCTCAAAGGCCAGAGCTTTGCCAATCTGAAGCCAGGGGCCAGGAGTTCTTCCAGGTCTCCCGTGCAGGTATAGGGGCTCAAGGACTTGGGCCATCATCATCTACTACTTTCCCAGGCCATAGCAGAGAGCTGGATTGGAAGTGGAGCAGCCAGAACTCGAACTGGTACCCATATGGGGTGCTGGCACTGCAGGTGGTGGCTTTACCTGCTATGCTACAGCCTCATAAGTTAGACCTTATAATTGGGTTTTTATCCATTTGAAATGTCTTTTTGCTTATTCTATTTAAAATGATGTATAGATTCAATGTAATTCCCATAAAACTACCAATAGTGTTTATCAAAAAATTAAGAAAAAATATAATTCATATAGAAGCATAAGAGTTCCTGAAAAAACAAGCAATTTTGAGCAAAAAGAACAAAACTGTTGACATCATAATATCAGAATTAAAGACATACTACAGAGCTATAGTAACCCAAGCAGCCAGGTACTGGTGTAAAAACAGATTGCATAAAGTAATGGAGTAGAATAAAGACTCCAGAACTGAACCTGCATATTTACAGCCAACTGACTCTCAACAAAGTTGTGAGAAGTGTACACTGGAGAAAGGATTTTCTTTTAAATAACTGTTTCTGGGAGATTGTATGTAGAAATTTGTAGAAATTGAAACTTGACTTCCTACCTTGTGTTTGTCTTTTTTTTTTTTGGACAGGCAGAGTTAGACAGTGAGAGAGAGAGACAGAGAGAAAGGTCTTCCTTCTGCTGGTTCACTCCCCAAATGGCCGCTATGGCCGGAGCTACGCCAATCCGAAGCCAGGAGCCAGGTGCCTCCTCCTGGTCTCCCATGCAGGGCCCAAGCACTTGGCCATCCTCTACTGCCTTACAGGGCCACAGCAGAGAAGAGCTGGGCTGGAAGAGGAGCAACCGGGACAGAATCCAGCACCACAACCGGGACTAGAACCCAGGTGCTGGCGCCGCAGGTGGAGGATTAGTCAAACTTGACCTCCTACCTTGTGTTTGTCTTTAACATGACCAAAACTGATGACCACATTTAAAAAAAGACTTCAAGAGATGATTTCTTATTGAGAAAGAATATCATAGCATGCGTCTTAAGACAATTCGATGAATCCCTAATACCATCCAAATGAAATTCCAACTCCAAGATCATCATCTAATAAAAAATCTTCCCATTAGTCCCCCATTGTACACCTTTGTTCAAACGCTGATTCATGGTAATGTTAGACTTCTTGTTTTCTTTCTGTCTTTACCTTTATTGCAAGGAGTTGTCCAATTAATCCTCTTGATTTCCATGCATTATTGAAATATAGTGCTATTTATTTTCTTTAAATATCTGTTGCATTTATTCCACTATTAGAAGGCAGTATTATAGGATTAAAAGCATGTGCTTTAAGGGCCAGTGCTGCGGTGTAGAGGGTAAAGAAGCCGCCTGCAGTACCATCATCCCATATGGGCATGGGTTCCAGACCCGGCTGCTCCACTTCTAACCCAGCTCTCTGCTATGGCCTGGTAAAGCAGTAGAAGATAGTACAAGTCCTTGGGCCCCTGCACCCACATGGGAAGACCCAGAGGAAGCTCCTGGCTCTTGGCTTTGGAACGGCGCAGCTCCAGGTGTTCTGGCCAGTTTGGCAGTAAACCAGCAGATGGAAGATTCTCTCTCTCTCTCTCTCTCTCTCTCTCTCTCTCTCTGTCTCTCCTTCTTTCTCTGTGTAATTCTGACTTTCAAATAAATAAATAAATCTTTAAAATAAAAAAAAGCATGTGCTTCAGAGATTGACAAAGCTGAGTCCGGGAATGTCTCACGACTTACTAGCTAAATACTCTTGAGAAAGTCTTCCTTAAATCTCATATACTCAGGTTTCAAAAGGAACACTTTACATTGTTGTTAAGGAGATTAATTAAAAACATATGGGTGTATACATATGTGTACATATGCGTGTATACATATATATACATAATAAACAATCCAATCATATATTTTAAAAGCATATATACACATACATAGAATATTTAGCACAAATAACAATTAAGGTAGTATATTAATTATTGCTATTATTATAACCTGTATTCAATATCATATTCTGATTTTATTCTTATCTTTCACTACTTAACTCTGCGATTGTTAGTTATGTTTCTTTGTGTTTACCCCTAGACAGCTAGGGGTAAGTCAGAACCTTTGACTGCCCCAGAGGAATCAGCTTCACAGAGAAGATTCTTGAGATATTTCTGGAAGGCACCCAGCTGGTGTGCAGAGGTAAGAGGTCCAGGTTTCTGTCTTCTCTTTGAATGCACCAGGATATTGTGTAAAATAACAGAGTCTCTCTCCTTGTCTTCAGACTCCCTGCAAAACTTGCTGTGTGTGTGCTATGGAGCACTTTAAAGTGAATCTGTAGATTTTTCCCCAAAGGGAAAAAAAATACAGAAAAACAGATGATGGGACAACTGGAAAAACAGTCATTTCTAAATGAAGTGAGTTTCCAGACAGCTGATCCTACCACAGGGCTGGCCTTCTTTATCCTGGAAATGTCATCCTTCTTTAGTGTGTAAATACCATGCTATAGAACACCTTAGCACTGGCTGCACGAGGAGACGGAGCCAACTATGCACAGGCAGTTTACTGTCAGCCGAAGGACAATGCTTCTTTCTTGGATTTGATAAAAAGAGGAGGGGGCTGGGCAGGCCACTCTGGAGAAAGAACATGCAATATCCCTCCTGCCACCACATTGTGGCTTCTTTAATAAAATGATGAAAGAACGTCTTTGTACTCCAAATGCTGGTCTTACTTGGGCACATTCACTTGTTCAGTTTCAAAGGTGTGAATCCCTGGAATATGACTGTGGGCTCCTATTTAAACCCACACCTATAGGTCCTGCCAGTGGCAATATAGGTCCCTTTTACCTCTCAGTATCTCTCAAGTCCAGGCCAAATCCTCTATTTCACCTTTTCAGAGCCCAATACTCCACTAAGTAAAGATGTGGCTCAGTTAACCAACACTTTGTAAAAAATAAATTCCTTCAGAAATGTAAAGATTATCTTTCTTCCTGTGAAGCGTGCCTTACTGTGAATTACATAGTCAGATTTCCCTGCATTCATTACCTGGCTGAGAACAGAAAATGACAATTTCATTGTGCGGGGGGAAGTAATTTTTGGCATATGGATCAATTCTAGTGAGTGCTGGCCTGAGAAGGGGTTTGATATGATAGAATTCGTGATGCTAAAAGCCAGTCTGAAAGGCTCCTGGTGTTTGTGGGTGGAGGGGCATTTGAGAGTGAATAAAAAGCAGGGGAGAGGATGACAGGGAATTGGAGAAAGTGGAAAGTATGGAGGATAAACTTCATCCATTTGGAAAATTTGCTGTTCCTGCACATTCAGAAGCGGCAAGAAAGTAGTGGTTTAAAGAACAGGGTCTGTATACAAACTGCCTGTGAACTAATCCCAGCCACACTGCTTACTGGCTCTGTGACTCTGAACAATTTACTTAGTTTCCTTAAGCTTCAGTTTCTTTATCTGGACAATGAGGATGAAAAACTGCTCATGGGTCATAGGGTTGTGTTGGGGACTTAAAAACCTAATGCTTGTTAGACACTTAGCACAATTTCTGGCACATATTATGTCCTCACTACATGCTAAGAATCATTAAACATATTATCCCCAAACAAGGTAATAATGCCTAGTGTCACGAATTCTTCTAACATAAAATACCTATTGTATGTGATCCAATACATCTATGATTCTCTTTGAAGTGTTGGTATTTAAAAAATTCTAGTGCTTAATTAAAAACTTTACAGTTACTTGATTAATTTCCTTAAGCTGATGCTGAATGGAACATTCAGTAATTTACAAAAATTAGTCTATGTCTTTACATACATTCAAACATTTCATATTTTTCAGATGGGACATTAAGGCATAGGAGATCAAGTCATTTGATCACCATACCTCAGTTGTTATGGAATAACCTATGTTAGACCTAGGGAGACTTGGTTTCAGAGCCTATGTTTTTAACACTGTATAGCTCAGAGATATTAGATGACTTTTTAAATTATCATTTTTAAACAAATTTATTTGTGAGACAAACAGAAACAGTGAAACAGAGAAACATACAGAGAGCTCCCATCAGCTGGTTCTCTCCCCAAATGCCAGAAAAGTCCAGGGCCCAAGTGGGGAACCTGAAATGCAATTCAGGCCTCCCTTGTGGGTGTCAGGAATCCAATTCCTTGAGCCATCACTATCACTGCTGCCTCCTAGGATCTGCATTGGTAGGAAGCTGAAAACAGTAGTCACAACAGGGAACTGAACAGGTACTCCCATGTGGGTATTTTCAACATGAGGGAGCTAACTCCCCACCCCCGAAAAGATTTTTCTTCTTTTATAGCTAGTTTACATCTTTCCTCCACAAAAGTTGTCCAGCTTAATATAGGAGCAGGAACAAAAATTATATATGGAGATAACTGACACCCCAACTCATTATCTATGTGGCAAAGGTAGTGATGAACAGTGAAAATTTCTTGATCTTTAATCATATCACAGGCTACTTGAATATGGAAATTAGTTCTTGTAAGAATACTCTGGGTTATTCCCAGATCAAGGAAAGTAGTGTAAACTTACCTTGGAAACTTGAACATAATAAGTAGCAACAAGGCATTATTCTCATTATTGTCAGCATCGAAATCCCTTCTTTGAATGTATTTCTACCAATAGGCTATAGTCACAAATATGATTGATAAAAAATCCTGAATTTTTTAACTCCCAAGTTCCAGTCTCAAACCTTTGAGAATCTGATACATGTCATTTGTAATAGGTATCTGGAGTCAATTTTAAACAGCTCAGTTATTTCTGATTCAGCAAGTTTATGAACCTCCTGTCTGTGCCACGAGCTTAGCTCTGGATCATAGACTATCTTCAGTATTTCTGTTCTGAATTTTCTTAGCCCTGAATTTATCTTCTATAAGATTGAGTTCCTTAACAGAAATCATATTTCTTATTTTGCTCTTAGGAAACTTGCAAAACCTAGATCAGTTGGGTAGACATGGTTGAAATTCATTGTAAGTGTATCTGCATCATACTTCTGTGAACAAAAGAAGTTAAAGAGAAACAGAGTTGAAGTTGCAAAGAAAACTCTTTATTGACACTGAGGAATTACCTTCCTGAATGGCACCCCCAAGGCATGGGTAGAGATTAAATGACCTTTTAAGGTAATGACCCTTTGGAAAGGTTACTCTTGATTCAAAGGCCAAGTCTAGACAAGCAAATCATTTTGGAGAAAATAAAAGAGCTGAATTCAGCTAGTGAACTGAATATTTAGTGAACTATCCTTTAGACAAAGTAGTGTTCTTAGAGTTTCATTAAGGGTTTAAAACCCTGTGCTTTACTATGATATGGTATCATAGACAACCAGCCCTGTAGCCAAACCCAGGATTGAATTGTGGCATCACGACTTAACCTTTGTAGAATCCTCAGTAAGTTTCCTGCTTTCTCACAGCCTATGTCTTGTCATTCCTGCTACTGAGACAGTACAGAATGAAAAAAGAGGTAACAACAAATGCAGTGTGCATGTGCTGGCACATCATGAGCACAGGGTAAATAGCAGATACTATTATTTTTATATATAACTAATGCACCCAGAAAAATCTGTTTTCTCTATTTCCCCTGATGGTTGGAAGAAATTAATGCTGTTGCTGAAGCAGCAGAGGAAGGCATAAAGCACGGGGAAATGCTGACTTAATCTATGTGATTTAATTCCAGAATGTGTTTCTGAAAATCCACCTACTTCTTTGTGAATATCTGTTATCTCTTGCTTCAAAACAAGATGCACAACACTTCTTGTAGCATTTTGGCTGCTTGTTTTAGAAGGAGACGTTGATAAATTGGAGAGGATCCAAAAATGATAAAAGGATTAGAAGGTATGACCTACAGAGAAAGATTATTAAAAGAACTTCATACATCCAGCCTGGAGCAATGATGACAGTGGGTGGGGAATATGATAACATACCATAAATGCTAGGAATAGGTAAGACGTAAAGAGAGAAACTCTCTCTGGTTGTTAGAATATGAATGAACATGGATGGATGGCCTTAAGTCAGTAGAGCAACTATGTGTATGATGTATTCTTAGTAGAAAAAAAATCAACACAAGGGTCAATTAGCACCTTGGTTGTTGCATCTGAGAAGCCATCCTTCTGCAACTCTTTAGATGATACCAAGAAAGGCTGAGATGAGAAAGGAAGCTGTGATCTGAATGCCTCTGCTGTATCTGGGCCCATGACGCTAGGCATACTCTTCTTAAAAACTGGGAAGTCCCATGAGCATTTCTTCTCCACACTTTTCTTCTTTCCTTATTATAGTAAACTGATTTGGTGTTATCTAAAATGATACGTCCTCTTCCTAAATCCCATAGCCTATGAATGCAACCACATTTCAAAAGGTATCTTTTTGCAGATACAAGCATGATTAATTTAAGGATCTTAAAATGAGGAGATCATTTTGGTTGATCTGGGTGGACCCCACACCCAGTAGGTTCCCTTATAAGAAGCAGCAAAGAACATGCAGAGAAACATAAAAAGGAGGGGATGATGTGACCATAGTGTTGGTGACTGCAGGTGTTTAGCTGAGGAAACCCAGGTTTTCTCAGAGCCATCAGAACTTGGAAATGCAAAATATTTACCTAGAGATGACAGATGGATGGCCCTGATAAAACCTTCATTCTAAATTTCTTCCCTCTGAAAGCCTGAGAAAATAGATTTATAGTATTTCATGCTGCTTAAAGTACTTGTTTTTTTACCGAAGACTTAGAAAATCAATAGACCCAATACAAGGATTAATTTTTCAATATAGAACTACTAGAAAGTGCGAACCTCAGTCACAAAAAACAAACAAGCAAAAAACAAACAAAAAAAATAGTACATAATGCACAGATGAAAAAAGTCCTCTATGCTTCCTCATGTTTCAGTTACTAGGATTCAGTGAGGTGTCCTTCAAGTCATCAGCTGACTGTACATTAAACTAGAGGATTGTTGGGGTGGGATGGAGGTCTGAGGCTGACCTAAGCAGGAGCTGTTCATAGATGCTCAGTAAATTAATAATCCTAATGTCTAGAATTAGGTCTGGATTCAGTAAGGCAAATTTTACCTCAGTGACCAAGAATCTGAGAATGAGAATGGCTGGGAGCTTCTAGAAACCCACAGCTCTAGGGTTTTTCAAATGAGGAGACAGGACAGGGAGTGTCCATTCTAAGAGCATGCCATTGGGTAGTTATGCACTTTCACTTTTATATGGAAGATACCAGCAAGTCTACAAGCTGGCAGGCATGTAGGCAAGGTTATACATCAACTTAAGGATTTGGGAAAAGGAATTCAGTCTGGTGGTCTAAGATAGGTATTACAGCTATGTTACAAATCTTAAGAGACAGGCCCATTTAGATGCTCCTGCAAATTTACAAATTCCTAAAAATACTCCAGGTACCAATTCATGTCCATTAGCCTTCTGATGCTCCTGCTACCACATCCAACTGGGGGCAGGTGTGCCCATCTCTGGGCTGTTTTGGTGTGAGAAGAAACTGAGGTAGTGCTTCTAATGTCAGTGGGGTGTGTCCCCCTGAGAAGTACTTCTGTAGCATTCTCTATATCCCCCTCTTTCGTTATTTTAAGCATAGATCTTAAGTTTCAGGACACTAGATCAGATATGCATGAGATGAGACATGGAGCAGACATACATAGGATGAAGATCATAACAATGGGTATCACAAGAGCAATAGCCAATGCAGCCAGGATTCCAATTGCCACCATTCAGCTTTAACATTTAAATGGAAAATTTTATTTTTGATGTTATCAATTTCCTTTTGAATTAAATTAGAATTATCTGCAATGTTGAAACAACACAATCCTGGAAATTGTTGACAGCCAATGTGATGTTTAAATAGAAAATAATCTATAGCAGCACGATTTTGTAAAACACCTTCATGAATTTGACTTAACTCTGAATTAATATAAGATAAGGCAGCAGCGATGGCACAAGAAGATTTTTCTAAAGTACACAGGCAAGTTCCTCTAGGAAGATGGGTGAGAATAATTCCAAAAACAGGAGAACAACACAGGGTTTTCTATAAGTATCTTGACCTCAGGAGTAATAGTCATTAAACAATAAGAGCTAACAGGGAGGGGAAAACATAACATAATGATCAATCAGGTCAACGTAGAATTGTATGCAAGTTGAGCAAAAATAGTGGTAAGTCAAGTCTCAGGAGTCTCTACAATGTGTTCTTGAGCCAGGTGTCCTTGTGCAGAAGCAATCAGAGATCAGTGACTTCCTATCTCCCACGTGGTCGATTCATCTTGGGAGACTTGCAATGAAGTGGCTTTGTTTTCTGAATCTTCGAAGCAGGTTGAAACAGTGGCACTGGTTCTTTGCCTTCTTTAGCTGTAAAGCAGGAATTGGATCCTGTAACTGCTGGTGGCAATTCATGGTATCTGTAGGTCAGACACAGTGGGCTGGAATCCACACAGGGCATGTAAGGGGATAAAACAGAAACAAATCCTCTTCCCCATGTTGAGTGTTTTACGGCCTTTTCAATTAAGATAGGGTGCTCCTTGTAATAACTAACAGCAGTGGTTCTTCACAAGCTGGACAGAAATGCTTTTGTGCTGCTGAATTTTGAAAAATAAGTTAAATGATTAAGAGTAAATAAAAGAATGGCCCTTGTCTGATTAATCTCCCCAGGTGTGTTTCCCTCTTTTTCTTTCATTTGTTTTTATTTGTTTTGAAGAAGGGGTTTAAGCATATTATGGGCCTATTCAACAATTGCTGGGATTATGGGGAATGCCATGAGTAATTTTAATATCTGATAATCAACCAAAGTGATTGGATGCAAAAGAGGTAGAAGGGGCCCATTATCAGTCTTTAATTGAATAAATTTGTCCAGGGTCCATAATCAGGATTCCAGACATTGGAAAGGGGGCTACAAATGCAAGAGTGTGTCTAACTTGGGAAAGAGCACCAAATACTTGCCAGCTCAGAACCAGCAAGTTTCAGATGTGGAACAGCAACAAAGGTAGCTTGAAAAGAGCCTTCCAAATAGAGAGGAATGGGCAGGGCTGACGTTCTCAATAGGACTCAGTCATGACAACTTCATGTTGGGTTCAGCTAAGGGTCAAGCAAGTCCTGAAAATGAAAGTGAGAAGCAAGTTTGGAGTGAAACAGTTGCTCCACAAGCAACAGTATGTACAGGACATTGGACCAGGATATTTAGCATCATTGGAGGCAATATGCTGACACTGATTCAGTGTTAGCAAGAATCCATGATTAGGCACTGCAATACTGCAATTACTCAAAAGGCTGTAAAAATAACACTCAAAAGAGACTGAAAAAACTATTTTGCCAAACTATTTAACAGATATAAACATCAACACAACTTTATAAATATCTGACAAATGTTTGTGTCAATAGAAATTAAAAAAAAAATGCTAGTGGTAAAAATGCCTTCATGTCACCTGGAGATAGGTTGTCTAACACACTCATCTACCCTGATATATTAAAGTATTTGCTGTGCATTCTAGGTTATTATTTTTAAGTATTTTTATTTGCTTATTTTAAAGGGAAAGGGAGAGAGAGAGAGAAAGAGAGAGAGAGAGAGATTGAGAAACTTCTATCCCCTGGTTTACTCCTCCAGATGCATGCAACAATCATGACTGCATTAGGGTAAATCCAGGAGCTTGGAACCCAACCTGGGCCACACAAGTGAGTGACAGGTACCCAAATACATGAGCCATCACCTGCTGCTTTCAGGGTGTGCATTAACAGAAATTTGGATCAGAAGTGGAGGACCCAGAACTCCATCCAGGCACTCCAACATGAGATGCAGCTGCCCCAAGGACTGACTTAACTGTTGCACCACAGCGCTTACCCCAGAGGTTTCAAAGAGATTTCTGAAGAAACCATGTTAACATGAAGGATCCATAACTCATGGTGGGATCCGGGCATCAGTGAAGACATTATTTGAAATTTTTCTGGAAATCTATATATCTACTGTGCCTAAAATGTCTTTCAACATTTTAGCAAACTTTTTAAAAACAGGCAATAATTAAGAACCCTGAAAAGAGATGCATTCTCTCAGAATATATCAAAGAGCGTGATGGTTGCACATGAGGGGAGAAGGCAGCCCCATCCTTCCCTGTGTCTAAGGGCCTTGTCGGTCCTTGTGACTTGTATTCATGTGATGTCTTCTGGGTGAATCAGGCCTAGAAACTGGTTCTGATGACTTATGGAAGATTTTGTGTTGTGATGAATTTTGCTTCAAGACCTTTTCATGGTATACTCAAAAAAGAGGATGAGGAATTAAATGAGCAAATTTGTAGTCCTTACTATGTGATGGTACTTGGGTTAGGGAGGGGCTTTACATAAAATTTAAAAGTGAAGCCTACCCATTTATCAAACACACTATGATAGCTGCATCTTAAAAATATGTGGATAGAATTTTATTTGATCCTATGGTATAATTAATGTAATTAGTACTATCCCCACTTGCAGCTGATGAAAGTGAGGTTTAGAGAGGCAAATCATTTGTCCAAGTTACTGTAAAGGATAAAGAGAAGGCCTCTGAATTGAACAAAGTTTTCTGTCTGATTTCCTAGCAAATGCGATTCTGCTTAAATGTCACATGAGTGCTGAATAAGAAATGGAACTTTCATCCATAATCTGCCATTTAGAAAGGATCGGCTCTTTTCCACAGCAACTTTGTAGCCCAACAACAAAACAGTGGTAGGAGGGGACTTCAGTCTTTTGATGGGTAGTATAGGAGGGGTCTTCAAAAAAGCCAATGGAAAATGCAAATGATGAAAAAAGGAGCCCCCAAATACACTTTTCTATTTTAATCTTAGTTTTTTACAAATGTTTTGTAGTATGGTCATATTCTTATACAATCTAGTCAAGAATATCAGAGCTTTGCTTGGAGAATATAATAACAAGCTCTACTGAAAGCACTGGCTACTAGCTTGAGAATATTCAGGTGGGATTGGTGCTGTGGCTCAGCAGGTTAAGCTGCCACCTTCAATGATGTAGTCTCCTATCAGAGCTCCAGTTCAAGGCCCAGTTACTCCACTTCTGAGACATCTCCTTATTAATGTGTCTGGAAAGGTAGCAGAAGATAGCCCAAGTGTTTGTGCCCTTGCCACCCTCTAAGGAAACCCAGATGGAGTTTATAGTTACTGGCGTCAAGCCCAGCTGTGGGGGAGTGAATAAGTGTATGGAGTATCTTTTTCTTTCTCCCTCTCTCACTGTCATTATGCCTTTCAAGTAAAATAAATCTTTTTTTTTAAAGGTTTTTTTTTTTTAATTTTTGACAGGCAGAGTGGACAGTGAGAGAGAGACAGAGAAAAAGGTCTTCCTTTTGCCGTTGATTCACCCTCCAATGGCCACTGCGGTAGCGCGCTGCAGCCGGCGCACCGCACTGTTCCCATGGCAGGAGCCAGGTGCTTATCCTGGTCTCCCATGGGGTGCAGAGCCCAAACACTTGGGCCATCCTCCACTGCACTCCCTGGCCACAGCAGAGAGCTGGCCTGGGAGAGGGGCAACCGGACAGGATCGGTACCCCGACCGGGACTAGAACCCGGTGTGCCGGCACCACAAGGCGGAGGATTAGCCTGTTGAGCCACGGCGCCGGCCATAAATCTTTTTTTAAAAAAACAGAACATTCATGTGTGAACATTGAAGAATAAACTTTGTTATTAATCTCCAAATGTAGGGAAGAAAAGTTATAGACAACGTCTAGGACCTTCAGTTTCTACATGCATGCTCATAGGACGTGCACATGATGAGATAACTGGCTGTCACTTCTGTGATCGTTATGGATTGTATAGTCTTCAACATGCATATCTTTTGTCTGTCACAGACGACCATGCAAAGTGTCATTATGATAATTCCATAATAAAACATAACTAGCAAATGAATATACTGCTTTCAAATAGAAACAAAATTTGTGCCAATCAAATATTGGTTCGTGCTTTTCTTTTATTGTCTTCTGCGCTGTTCAGCATAGAGTCAGGTGATAGAAGGGTATAGTGAAGAGTCACCCTTCTGAATGGAAATTTCAGGCTATGTGGCTTTATGATAAATGGTAGACAGTTGTCAAATGAGTGGATCTCCATCCTGATGATCTCATCTCACTGCAACATATTCAGACATTGAAAGAACTAACTACCTCTTGTGGTGAGGCCCCAAAGAAGGAACCAGTGAAGACAAGAAAGGCCCAAGGAAGATATGAATGGTTGGATTTCTATGATTAAATAAAAGAAAGATAGGAAGCCAAAGACTACCCCACAGAATATGTTGCAGTGAGATGAGGTCATCAGAATATGATCTTGGTTTTATCATCTCATATCCATTGAGGTAAGGTGTGAGTTTAGGTCAATTACTTAATCTTACTATTTCTGAAATTTCTCATTTGCACAATGTAAGCTACAAACAAAAATATGAGAGTTACAGAACAGTTGGAAAAATTGAGATGCTATATAAAATGAAAGTAGCATCACATCCTGCAAAATGTAATCACAGGATTGATACTGGTGGTACCTGGTGTTGTTGTACCACAGAACCACTTCTTTGAAGCCTGGCTCCTTTCTACCAGCATTTTAGAGGGCTGGAAACAGGCTCATGAACGATCCTGGCCCTAGGGGCTCATTATCACAAATCTCACTTCCCTAACCTTGTACTACTTTCTGAAAGTTTTTATCATTGAGACGTTCAAACTCCATTTATGCTTGCCTTCACAAAGGATTCCTTCTTGGATCAATCATCAGAGGACCCCAAACATCACATTTTCTTCTTGTAATGAGGAGGGCTGACTGCCTTTACAAGTTCCCCTTGCTAGGATCCACAGCTGTGATCAGAGTGGCTTGTGAGACTTCAGGGAACCATCGGTGGCAATGAAGTACAATAATCTGGGCATGAAAGTCCTGTTATTGTGTCATTTTCAAAGGTCTCTGGCCAACAAAGGAAGAGACCTGATGTTCAGGCACCCTACCCAGAATGGAGCCAGTCAGCCTTCAGGGGAACCTTGAAGCTTACCTGGTCCTGAGCCCTGTATAAGTTTGCTCTCTGGAAGTTATCAGGCTGTAACTTGAAGACCTCAAGGTGGAGACAAGCTCTGCAGGACATGGAATGCAAACTCTGGACAGTTCTGTCAAGAAAGTTAAAGTAACCCAAATACCATCTCCTTAAAATGCCACCACACAGCGTATAGCTTCCTCTCTTTCTTATATTCGATCATATAAAGCGAACCATTCACATATTCCCTGAGCCTTTCTGTCTTCACAGGTTTCTTCCTTGTGGCCTCACCATAACAGATTCTTAGTTCTTTCAATATGTGGATATGTTGCAACTGGTTTTTCAGAATACAGTGTGAAGAAGTTCCACATACCCAGGTGTCTTTTGAGCAGCTCACAAGAATTGACCTCATTTCTACATTATTTCAATTCTGACCCTGTGTGCATAACCAAGAATTTTAAAAATTGAGTTTCAGTGTTCTAAAATGTATGATTTCCCACATTCTAGGAAAAGTGGACTACTTCCCACATGGTCTGATTTATATTCCATGTATAGGTCTCCTCTGATATTCCGATGTATTCACAGCCCAACCTCATTTGGTACAATCCAAAAATCCTGGTTGTTATTTCTGAGGTTTCACCATAAATCCGTCAGTAGGTTCTAAGCCTCTGGAGTTTAGATGCTCACATCAGAATCAGACAGATTCATGGAGCGAGGTACGTCCACGCATATTACCTTATAGCCCTCTCACAATAAAGCATGAACCCAGACAGCAAGCAAAAGACAGAACCAGGACCTGAATGTTTTCCATACCAATCATAGTGCCCTTCTTTCATTTATATTTAATTTTGTTTAACTGAAATGCTTCAAACATAAAACTATACAGAATATCCTAACATATATTCATGCTTGAAAACACCAAGTTTACTAAATCATAACATCTGGCGAGATTTCTTGCACCTATACAATATGTTGGACTGTTAACTTTTGGAGTGAAAACTTATCGCTGTACTTATTTTTTAATTGTTGTTATTGATTTCATGAAGAAATCAAAGTCTGATTTTTTTGATTATTCACATATTTTCAAAAAATTGTTCATTTCATCAATGTTTTAAATTATTGGATGCATAATATTTTTTATTCAATCTCTAAATTTTTTGTAATTATGTCACAGGTATTTTTCAATGTTGCTTATTTTGTACTTTGTTTTATTTTTTTCCACAACTGGACAGCCTTATTAAAGGTTTGGGTATTCTTTTTTTATTTTCCAAATATTGGAGTTTATTGATATGCTGTATTTCTTAATTCCTGTTTTTTTCTTCTCTGTAGCTCCCTTATGCTTTTACTCTGTGTCCTTAGTTAAATGAATTAAATGCATAAATGATTTATTTATACTCCTTTCTCTCAGATGATACATTTAAATTTCATTGTCATTCAGTTCTAAGTATTTTGTAATTTCCATTTCCTTTTTATGCCAGAAGTTATTTAGGGATTCATTTTTAAGTATCCAAGTCCATCGTTAGTCAAAGTGCACTCTGTTTATTTATAATTAAATTACGTTTTGGACAGTGTATATAACTTGTTTGCTGTTGATTCTCTGAAAAGTGTTGAGACGTTTTTGTCACTGAATAGATGATCAATGGCTTCAAATGTTCTATGCACATACTTTATCTGTTATTTGCAGATACATATGTCTATCATATGGTCTGTTGGTTTTTTGGACTTAATATTTCAAATTAGGGTATTATATATTTCGTTTGCTTAATTCTATGATTTTTTTTAAAAAGTGTAGATTCATATAACATCACAATCAGGATATAGAATAGTTGCATAACTCCAAAAGTTTCCTGTACTGTCTCTTTGTCATCACATCTTTTCTCAGGTTTGTAAACTCTGGTAGCAATTGCTCTGTAATCTGTCATTAAGATAGCATCTGTTTGATAATGCCACGCAAATGGAATCATATAGTAGGCAAACTTTTGAGACTGGCCTTTATGAAGTGTCCAATCCTTGAGAAGTGTCCAATATATATATATATATATATATATATATATATATATATATATATAAATAGTTCATTCCATTTCAGTGATGATAAACAATTTGCTTAGCCATTCATTAATTGGAGGACATTTGAGTTGCTTCCAGTTTTTGATGACTATAAATTATCCTGCTACAAATATTGACATACATTTTTCAGTTCTGGCATAGATAGTTGGATCAGATACTAAGTATACCTTTAAATTCAAAGAAGCTACAAATGGTTTTCTTGAGTGATGCATTATTTTGCATTCTTGGCAGCAGTGTATGAGAGCTTTGTGTATTTATGTCCTTTCCAATACTTATTATAGTTACTATCTTTTATTCAAGCCATTCTTGTGGGTGTGCAATGGAATCTCATCGTAGTATTAATTAACATTCCTCTAAAAACTTAAGGCGTTGACAGTTTATCATATGGTTAGTTACTTTCTAGACTACTTGGTAAAAGGTCTGATTAAGACTTTTGCTCAGTTTTTATTTGGGTTGTTAATTTTCTTACTTTCAAGTTTTGAGAGATTTTTATAAGAACTCTATAAAAGAAATTTTCATATATGAGAGTTAAAAATACTTTCTCCTAGTCATTAATTTCTTTTGTTATTTATTCATCAATATTTTAAAGCAAAACTTTCAAATTTAATGAAATGGAATAAATTTTTGATAATGTTTAAGACCTTTTGCTCATCTTCAGGTCATGGAAATTTTCTCCTGTTTTCTACTAAAAAATATGATCATTTTGAGATTTACATTTAGTTTTATCCATTTTTTTTCAAACTTTGTATAAGGTGTACTGTTTAGGTTGAGATTTTGTTTTGTGTTTTAGAAAGTGTCCAACATCATTTGTTGAAAAGATGTTTTTATTAATTGCATTTCCTTTTAGGTTGAGTCAAAAGTCAACAACTGGACATATTTGTAGTGAAAATTTGGTTATTTAATTTTTTCTATTGATACATATTTTCACCAATATAATTTTCATAATGCTTCACAGTAACTCTTCATGTATAATATATCCTTCAACTTTGTTCTTATTTTTCAATATTGTCTTGCCCTTTCTAGTTCATTTCCTTTCTAAAGAAATATTAAAATCCTTATATTTATAGTCATAAGAAATCCTTCTAGGATTCATTTGGAATTGTGTTAAATTTATACAATAATTTGGGAAGATTTAATAATATATTTACTATAGCCAGTGTTTCAATACATGGACACAGTACATAGCTCCATCAGTTTAGGTCTTCCTAGATGTTGCTATCTTTAAATACATTTCATTGTCCTAGATATCAAGGGTCAGGTGATAGGGCAATTGATATCAGAAGCTAGAAATCTCAAGACATCATGTGGAGACAACAATTTCATAAGCTATTGTCTCAAGTTAGGTCTTAGAAGTTTAAAAAAAACATGAAAGGTAGACACAGAATATTGGAATGCGGTGCCTTAAAGGATTCTCAAAGTTAACCAGTTCTAGACCCCACCATTGCAATGAGTAGAGATGAAAGGGATTTCAGCAATCAAGAACCATTAGAGCTCAACCCTGAACAAAACTCTGCCTTTTCCATAGGAAATCATTTATGCAGACTATTCTCCATTTATATATGCTCCTAACTAACATAAATATATTCCCATCATTTAACACTTTATCTTTGCCTCAAAAAACTCATCCCGGGGCCAACGCCATGGCTCACTTGGTTAATCCTCCATCCCATATGGGCTCCAGGTTCTAGTCCCAGTTGCTCCTCCTGCAGTCCCGCTCTCTGCTGTGGCTTGGGAGGTCAGTGGAGGATGGCCCAAGTGTTTGGGCTCCTGCACCCGCATGGGAGACCAGGAAGAAGCACCTGGCTTCTGGCTTCTGGCTTCGGATTGGCACAGTGCTGGCTGTTTCAGCCATTTGGGGAGTGAACCAATGGAAGGAAGACTTTTCTCTCTGTCTCTGTCTCTCTCACTGTCTATAACTTTACCTGTCAAATTAAAAAAATAAAATAAAATAAAATAAAATAAAAAACAAAAACAACAACAACAACAACAAAAAAAAACAACTCATCCCTATGACCTTGTTCTGAGTAGACTTGCAGCTGGTATTGAGTTTAGTTTATATATATTTAACAGGATTTTGAAGTGTTGGATAATTTATCCCCATATTTTCCTACTTTTGGCAGAAGCTGCTTTTCTCAATCCCCACACCTTCCTACAGTCTCACTTACATAATTCTATTTCTCACTGGGCTCTAGTAGCTCTATTTCCTTCTGTTACCCCTTTAGTCCTTGATGTAATTATAACTTCATTTTGCTGGTTGTCTTTGGTGGCCCATCTTCCTTTGGTTCCATGTCCTTGTCCATGATTCTACAAAGAACTCCTTTATTGCAATCTCTTTATTAGAATCATCTGGAGTGAATTATTCCTCCTATAAAGGCTATGATTCAATCACTATTACTATACTAAGAATAAAATAAATTAGTTTTGAAAATTGCATTAAGGAAAGGACTATTGGGCCATTTAACTAGCCAGGAGGAAGTAAATCTGAAGCTTAGTATACACTTCATGGAATTGCATTTTCATACATATAACAGGCTACACTCAAAGAATCCCTTCAATATTTAGTCCTTAGTATAAATTTGCAGTCCTTAATCATGTTCCTGAACATGTCAGTTTGGAAAGTTATGTGTCTGTCATATGAGGTATGCAGTATTCCCAGTACAAGTCCTGCAGGATAATGATCATATTTCAAAGAGTAGGATCACAGGTCATGCAAAACCATAGGCAAGAGCTCCTCTTAGAGAGCAGGTTGAGGATTTATCTGCTCCCTAGGAGGATAGGGAGATGTTATAATAGATGCTCAGTGTGAATTCCATGAAGTAAATTGGGAACTAATATTTTAGTATCTATCATGAGGAAAGAAACACCAACACAGACCCAGCTTCCAGTATTAAGAATGGGCTCAGGATTGGGTTCTTGGTGCAGCAGTTAAGATACTGCTCAGGACACCTGATTTTTCATATTAAAGTCTTTGGTTTTAATCCCAACTCGATCTATGGTTCCAAATTCCTGTTAATTCTTTGCTAATGTGCATCCTGGGAGGTTGAAGGTGATAATGTTTTGGTCTCTCTCTCAGAGAGACCTGAATTGAGTTGCCAGTTCTTGGCTTTGGCCTGGCCAAGCATAAGCTATTGCAGGCATTTGAAGAGTGAACCAGTGTATGGGAGCAATCTATTAGTCTTTCTGAGTTTTTTTCTGTCTTTCTGTATTTTAAATAAATAAACTGAAGAAAATTTAAAAATAAAAGAGTAAGTTCAGGACCAATCTTAAAGAGAACAATTCTAATTCCTTTTACATCATGATAGGTGAGCCCATGGATGCCATAGCTTGTTTATGTCCTCAAGCTAGAGGCCTGAAGAAACATTTGAATCAGACATTTTACTTGTTCTTATCATGAATTCTTTGTTTTTGTAGATTTGTCACCATTAAGTGAGTATGGCATAAAAAAGGACTGACAAAAATGACATTGAAAAGCCTTCATGGGTGGGAATACTTTTCCTCTCCACACATCCCTTACAGAGCTCAGAATGGAAAACTAGTTTGAAATGAAGTTTCTTCAGTGACTGTTGACTGAGTCATTCCATTCTTTCAGGCAGGATGTCCTCTGCCATCTCATGGGGCCATCTTGAAGGCTGTCCCTATCACCTCCTGCATCAATACCTTTGTTAGAAAACAAAGCACCATGCTTCCTTCCTAAGATCCCTTAGTCCTGCCCAACTTGGATGTTTTAATTGTGTTTTTAGAGAAACCTTTCTTCCTCCCCCTGCAACATCCCATTGCTGACGGTGAGGCTGTCAAGACAACTGACACAATGGCTATTACTTTGAGCAGTTTCTAAACAATATTATTTTGTTGCCCTTATGATTTCAGTGAAATTATAGGGTGATTTCTTCTTTGTGGAACAATGGAGCTCAGCTCCAACTCCAGGGGTCCTGAAGAGATTCCATCCCCACCTCCAGAGTTAGTATTAATACAATTATCACTGAAGGTGTCAATTTGGGCACTCACATCATCACTGCATTGGCTCATCTTGGTATTCCAGAGAAAGAAGGAAATGAGTTAGAAACCCTGAAACCCTGGTATGGATGTGTAATAGTATTACACACTTATACCTGTGTAATCTCTTGTTAATTTGAAATGCATTCTGAGTAAATAAGAGCAATATTTATAGAAATGCATGGTGACAGATCAGCTGTGAATCTGAACTGGGGGCTGATAAATTCTCATTACTTTCGTCTACCTGACAAATAAAATGGCCTGCTAAACAGCTGCTGAAAATTCAATCAGATACCTGCAGATAGCAAGCATCCCATGTGAAAAATGAAGAAGTTGGGTGAACATCTTGGATTAGTATCACACATAATGGGAAATAAAGAAGTTTCCTCTAGCCCTTGAATCTGTATGCTTGAAATATTTTTGAAATGATAGCACTTTTAGTTGCTGTCAAAACTCTATGGAAATTCAAAACTATTCTAGTTTTGTTTCCATTCCCAGTCCATAGAGAAAACAATTCTCAATTTCACTGATCTTGAGACTTCTTTAATCTCTCTACCAAGGCCCTAAGCAATGTGCAAACTTGACATGTGTCTACCTATAGACCAACAACCCACATGGAGTGTACACTTCAAAAGTCTGAGCACTGTGATAATCCAAGTGGAAGTGTGAAGAAAATAGGAATGTTTCATTTACTAATTTTTACTTATTTCTGTTAAAATTTTTATTTATTTTGGATCCTTCTCTCCCTTTTTGATTCTATCAGTTAGTATTAGCAGACACTTGACTTGTTTGTGTGATCCCTTTGACTCTTAGACCTATCAGAGCCATCAATTGTGAGCTGAAATTGATCACTTGGACTAGTGAGATGGCATTGGTACATGCCAACTTGATGGGATTGTGTTAGAATCCCCTGGCACATTTCTAACTCCACCATTTGCGATTGAGCATGTCCCAAATTGTACATCTCCTCCCTCTCTTTTTCCACTCTGAAATTTAACAGGGATCACTTTTCAGTTAAAATTTAAACACCTAAGAATAATTGTGTGTTAATTACAGAGTTCAACCACTAGTACTAGAACAACAACAACAACAAATACTAAAAAGGATAAAGTATTACATTGTACATCTAAAGTCAGGAAAGGAGCTGATCAGGTCATTGTTTCTTATAGTGTCCATTTCACTTAACAGGTTTCCCCTTTGGTGCTCAGTTGTCACCAGTCAGGGAAAACAAATGATATTTGTCTCTTTGGGAGACAAAAAGGGAGAGAAGGATCCAACATGGGAAGCGGGATACACAGCAGACTCATAGAATGGCAGATGTCCTAAACAACACTCTGGCCTCAGAATCAGCCCTTAAGGCATTTGGATCTGGCTGAAGAGCCCATGAGAGTATTGTAGGCGTGGAAAGCCAAGATACCATGAAAAAAAAAAAAGACCTAAATGAAAGATCTCTGTGAGTGAGATCCCAGTGGAAAGATCGAGGCCATCTAAGAAGGAGGTACCTTTCTCCGAAGGGACGAGAGAACTTCCACTTTGACTATGACCCTATCGGAATAAGATCAAAGTCTGCGAACTCTAAAGGCTTCCATAGCCCTGGCAACTCATGACTAGAGCCTAGGGAGATTACTGACGCCATGAACAGGAGTGTCAAATTGTTAAGTCAGCAACAGGATTCACTGTGTACTTACACCCCATGTGGGATCTGTCCTTAATGTGTTGTCTAATGTGAAGTGATGCTATAACTAGTACTGAAACAGTATTTTTATACTTTGTGTTTCTGTGTGGGTACAAACTGATGAGGTCTTTACTAATTATATACTGAATTGATCTTCTGTATATAAAGATAATTGGAAATGAAAAAAAAAACAACAACCTGGTGTTAAATTGGAAATGGCATAGAAAATTAATTTAAAAAAATATTATGTAGGATCTCTGTCTTTAATGTGCTGTACACTGTTATTTAATGCTATAACTAGTACTCCAACGGTAGTTTTTTCACTTTGTGTTGCTATATGGGGCAAACTGTTGAAATCTTTACCTAATATATATTAAACTGATCTTCTGTATAAAAAATTTATTTATTTGAAAAAAAGGGGGGAGAGAGAGAGGGAGAGAGGGAGGGAGGGAGAGGGAGATATTCCATCTTTTGGTTCACTCCCCAAATGCCCACAACATCCAGAACTAGACCAGTTCAAAGTCAGAAGTTTAGGGTTCAATGCAGATTTCCCATGTGGGTGACAGGGATCTAGGAACTAAGATCATCAGCTACTACCTCCAAGGGTATATATTAGCATGAAACTAGACTTGAAGATGGAGTAGGTACTGGAACTCGGGCACTGCAATATGGGATTCAGGGAGGTGTCTCAAGTGGCGTCTTAACCACTGCACTAAATATCTGGCCTGTTATTCATTCCTATTAAATATATGTTAATATATAGAATTAAATATATATTAGTAATATATGCAATTAATTGTATATAATTAATATATATTATCAAGACAAGATACAAAGAGAGATCGGGATGGATGGATGGATAGATAGATAGATAGATGAAGGAAAGAGAGAATGCTCATTCTTTGTCTGGGACTGGGCTGGGGCCACAGCCAGAAGCCAGAAATGCAATCCAAATTTCTCACATGGATAGCTGGAATTCAATTATTTAAGCCATGACTTATTACTTCCCGGGGTCCAAAGTGCCAGGAAGCTGGAATTGGTAACCAGAGCCAGAAAGCGAACTAAGCATTTCAATATGGGATGTGGGCATCATAACCAGCATCATCAGTGCTAGGTCACATGACCCCCTTATTTTTTTTATTTCTTCTCTCTCTCTTTCTCTCTCTCTATATGTACATATATATACACACATATATATTCTTTATATATATATTCTCTATATGAATGCATTTTAATATTTATTGTGTTATTATACTTGTAAAATTATTAATTATACAGATTATCACTATCATGTATACTGTAATAAATAGCAAATATATAATAAACAATATATATTGAATATGATAAAGTATAAATATTATGTCTATGCTCAATTTTCCCATTATTTGAGAGGCAGAGAGACAGAGAGAGAGAGAGAAAAAGAAAGGGAGAGTGCTCTCACATTCAGTTTCATTCCCCAAATGTCTGTTAAAGCTGGGGGCAGGAAAATCAATCCATATCTCCTACGTAAGTAGGGGTACCCAACCATTTGAATCATCATCTGTTCTCTCTCAGAGTATGCATTAGCAGGAAGCTGGAATGAGAAACACAGTTGAGACTCCATGCCCAGGAACTTCAATGTAGGCCATGAGCATCTTGACTTGTGTCTTAGCCTCTAGATCAAATGCCTGTCTCCATGCTTTTTTTTTTTGTAAATGATAAGAATGTGATGTGTATTTCAAATGATTTCAAAAAAGACCTAGAGCAGGTCTTTTCAAATTGTAATATGCATACTAACAATCTCTGGATTTTGTGAAATGCATATTGAGATTCAGTAGGTCTGGGATGGGGTTACAAAGTTTGCAGTTTAAAAAGCTCCCACATGAACTTTATGCTGCTGGTCCTTGGATTACAGTTAGAACAGCAAGGCATAGTGTGATTTAATAGCCTACTTCTCTCCCCAAAATAACTTCTCTCTTGAAAAGTACAAATACTTGCAAATTCCCCCTGTATTAAAACTTATCTATGGAGGACAAAAGCATTGTTTTGTGCTCATCTTTTTCATTTTGTTTTGTTTTAATTGCTATCCCCTTGGTAGATAGAGATGTGATATGTATATTGACATTGGAATCCCCTGGAAACAATCGCTGACACCAAGATTTGCATACACCACATTTATTTGGGAATGTTCTCAGAAGATACAGTTGTGGGGAATATACATTAGTCTGTCAGTAGATAAGGGTTGGCTTCAGGAAGGGTGGGTATACTTGTGTAAAGTGGTTTTCCCACAGTAGAGGGAAATTCCAACAGAGCAACTAAGCTGATAGCTGTCAACAGTTAACATTGACAGAAACTAGAGAAAGGAGGGCCTATGTCCTAAAGGGTAGGGATCTGAGCAGAACACTACCATGCCATCTGCAGTTTATGACATTCAATCCCTTATTTCTTTATGCATGAGCTCCTCTGGAATTCTGATGGGTCTTCCTTACACTGGGATCCTAATGCTTGATTGACAAAACTAGAGGTCCCATTACTGCTGGTCCTAGGAACGCAACTGATACTCATCAAAATTAAGCCAAGTGATACCAAGAATACCCAAGGAATGAGCTAGGTACCGTGCATTCTTCACTGCCTTTATTGTGTAACAACAGCTTTGCCTCTTTCTGATGAATATAGTCCATCACCTCTGTCAGAACAAGGAATATGAAGTAATGGGGTGGCAATTGTAGTTTACTGTTTCAAGGGATTCATTCCCTTTTCTCTATTAGAAACCTCCTGCTTCATGTAACTAAGACTTCTAACCTTGGAAAGCCCGAATTTGGGTATGAGAAGTACACTTTGCCAAGTGAATCCCTGAGATGGATTGTTGAGTGGGGGCCCTCCTAGACCCACTGCTTAGATCCCAGGTCCCAGATTGTACATTTTGGAATTTTTTATGAGCCTTAGAATATTGCCCCTCTTCTAGTGCAATCTAATTAGCAATCTGGTGTACTAGCTTCCGAGTCAACAGTTTAGTCTCTTGTTAGACTAACATGTTCTAGATATGTTTCTGTGCCAAATGTCCTTTGTTGTAAAGAGACTCCTTTGATCATGTATGAGTATGCATGGATTTCAATTTTTTTTGACAGGCAGAGTGGGATTTCAAATTTTTTACAACAAAAATAAACTTATTTTAATACTGTTTTCCATGGATGTTTTGAAGGTCCCATGTACATTGTTTTGCAGGATACAGTCACCTGCTGTATTAGATACTTTGTAATCCTTCAGCTAAAGGATTAGACAAAGTTTATCAGATAAGAAAACTAAAATATTACTAAATACATTTCTGTTTCAGAATTACAGAACCATACTTGTGGGACATTAAAAGATGTGGATTGGTAGAGGAGGAAGTTAACTTTGGTACAAACACAACAGACACAATAGGATGATTCTATGGGGCAGCCTTTCAGAATTCTTTCACATTGAGACAACAGAATCAGGGTTTAATAGTATATGTATCTCCTTCCCAGAAATATCTGCAAAACTAAAAGTTTTCTATTTTATATTTCTGTAACTCTTTACTGTAATTTACTCATGACCTCATAGCAATTCCATGTTGTAGACATACTTATTTTTTCGGACTTATGGGGTAAGGAGTTATACACAGAGGAATAGCATTCTATCTTTGCTTTTAACCTGCCAGACGACCTTGTTTACATGATTTAACCTCTATGAGTCTTGGTTTTAACAAATATAATGTGCCAAAAATAGGATTCAAATAATGAAAATAAATATTTAACAACAATGTCTATCCTATAATTTGTACATAATAATTTGCAACTATTATTTAATGCCATTCTTAACTTAAAAGTTTTTTATATGCCAGGAGGTGAAATATAAAAGATTGGTCAAAATATGTCAACTCAGAGTAAGTGAATCAAGAAAAATTATGTTAATCAAATGCCTAAGTGTTTCTAAGGACATTTTATTATAATTATTTTAGTTGTTCACAAATGTTACTTTCATCTCTTACTTTTCCTATATTTCAATAAGTTGAAGTTTTTAGAGAGCTGAATACGGGGTATGTGGATACTTACCTTGCCTTATTCTCAGCACTGTCACTGTGTAAAGGACATTTAAGATTCCATTTTTCAATCTCTTTATTCACAAACCAGAGGCCATCATCCTGACCTGCATCATCAAAAAGCAATTTCTATTAGCAAATTAATGACTGTTGAGGCAGCTATCAGTGCTGAGGATTGCTCATATTAGATTGGGCTTCAATTGCCAAACAGAGAGTGAACCATTCCAGGAAGTCCCTTTGAGAACAAGAGTTTAAGATTTTTCTTTCTAGTTGCTAAGGAAAAGAATTGGTCAAAGAAAAGAAGGAAAGGCAAAGGGGAGGAAAAGGGCAGGGAGGAGAGGAGATAAAACAGTTCAAGGTTGTATTTTCCTGACTTCATTCCTGCAATGTCGGCCTCACCCTTTATGACAAGGTCTGGGGAAGATGTAGTTTATGATGTGCTTCAAGTGTGATAAAGCAGCTAAGAGGTGAGCCTGGGAAGGGTTAGGTGTCCTTGAGGACTGGATGGGCTTGAGTACTCTGTGAGGATGGATGTTATTAAATTGAATTATTATTATTAGCACTTAGACAATGTGGAGAGGAAAAGGAGGGGAAAGAAAAGAGAGCTAAATTAAAACTGCATATGGGACACGTTGGGAGAGAATTCTGAGAGCTGCTGCTGACCTGTAAATATGGAATGGACTACTCAGGGACGGTTACTCAGGAGATATTCTTTATTTCTACAAAAAATAATTTTTACCAGTTTAGTTCTAAAGAGGTAGAGGAAAGTTCATGTCTCTCCTGTGGTTTCACAGAGAAATGAAGATACAACTAAATAGGATTTATAAAGTCTGTTCTTTGATTAACCTCTGTCCCTGTCCTCCTTTAGTCCTCCTATATTTGCCTATGTTATTCTACCATCCATAAGACCCTTGTGCTTTTTTGATCTGAGTCATATTTTTCTCACTTTTCATGGGTCAGTTTTAAAATTGCAGTCATGGTTTTCATTGGTAAAGTTAGCAGTTAGGAAGTACCTACCATGTGCCAGGCACTGTGCTAAGCAGTCAGCATCTACCATGTCATTTTCTCTTCACATGTAAACTATTTCCTTGATCCTATTTCACATTTGAGGATCTTATCTTGGAGAGGTTCATAGTTTGACCCCAGGGTTCACAACAAGTGTCAGAAATGGGACATGATCCTGATTCTTCTGACTTCCAAACTTGTATTACTAAATTCTACTAGTTTCCGTAAGGTGTAAGCTGATAACTTTAATCCTTATTGACTTGTCAGTCATAGTAGCTGATCTTCATGTGTATTGATTCACCAAGATTTACAAGTCAAATAAGTGGAGGAAATTGGGATGGACCACCACTAAGGAAGAAACAGGATTTGGGATAGAGTGACACATTCGTTTCCTTCTCCAGTGCAAATGGGGTACTGGTGACTTCCATGATGGAACAATAAAGGGGAAAGAACTTGCTAAATATTTTGTAGTTAAGTCTTATGAGCACAAAAAGATAATTAATTAAACTACCAATGGAAAAGTACCTGTGTCAAAGAAACAGGTGTGTGGTGTAGGTGAGGATAGGCTGAGCAAATATGTCATAAAATCTAATCTATCTATAACATCATTCATGTCCCAGGGAGCATGTACTGAGGCTTACATTTCAATTCTTATATTTGATCTATTAATAGCAATAAACTATTGAAATATTTCTCTTCTTGGAAATATTTTTTTTTTCTTTTCAGTTCCATAGTGGGGACACTGTCTCTCTACTTCGGATTTTCTTATCTCATCAATCTGTCTCATCTAGCTTCCATGTCTCTTCTAGATCTATAGTTGTTAGTGTGCTCAAGGATCTTTCTTTGCCCCCTGCTCATCTCCATTCACTGTCTCTTACCTGTATTTTATCTTACCTTCATTCCTTTTTTTTTTTTTTTTTGACAGGCAGAGTGGACAGTGAGAGAGAGAGACAGAGAGAAAGGTCTTCCTTTTCCGTTGGTTCACCCCTCAATGGCTGCTGCGGCCTGCATGCTGTGGCCCGCGCACTGCGCTGATCCGAAGCCAGAAGCCAGGTGCTTCTCCTGGTCTCCCATGTGGGTGCAGGGCCCAAGGACTTGGGCCATCCTCCACTGCACTCCTGGGCCATAGCAGAGAGCTGGACAGGAAGAGGTTCAACCGGGATAGAATCCGGTGCCCCGACCAGGACTAGAATCGGGTGTGCTGGCACTGCAGGCAGAGGATTAAACTATTGAGCCATGGAGCCAGCTCCTTCATTTCCATATGTACAATAGTTGACAAAAACTTTATGCTGAGTTTCCTCTGAATCTGGATTAGAATATTTAATTTAACTTGAAAATTCTACCTGAGTGTCTAATAGCTATCTTAAAATTTACCTGAGCAAGACATAAAGAGGAAACCCCTAATTTTTTCATGACAAAATTCTTCTTTAAAACAGCCTTCCATTTATGTATAAAAAGATTTCCTTATCCTCCATTGTACAAGTCAGGAATCTAGAAGTTGTCTTTGTTTCTTCTCTATTACTCAGCCCCACTTGACTCTTCCTTTAGCAAGAATCATCGTTGTTCCTCTAACATATTTCACAAAATGGTTCAATTCTCTAAGCCTTCACTATCACTTTATTTATTTATTTATTTATTTTTTAATTTTTATTTTTTGACAGGCAGAGTGGATAGTGAGAGAGAGAGACAGAGAGAAAGGTCTTCCTCTTTGCCGTTGGTTCACCCTCCAATGGCCGCTGCAGCCGGCACATTGCGCTGATCCGAAGCCAGGAGCCAGGTGCTTCTGGTCTCCCATGCAGGTGCAGGGCCGAAGGACTTGGGCCATCCTCCACTGCCTTCCCGGGCCATAGCAGAGAGCTGGCCTGGAAGAGGGGCAACCGGGATAGAATCCGGTGCCCCAACCGGGACTAGAACCCGGTGTGCTGGCGCCGCAAGGCGGAGGATTAGCCTGTTAAGCCATGGCGCCAGCTAGCCTTCACTATCACTTTAATTCAATGCTAAATAATCTATTAACAGGGGCTGCCTCTGTGGCTTACCGGGTAAAGCCTCTGCCTGCAGTGCTGGCATCCCATATGGGCACTGGTTCAAGTCCCAGCTGTTCCACTTCCTATCTAAGTCTCTGCTATGTCCTGGGAAAGCAGTAGAAGATGACCCAAGTACTTGGGCCCCTGCACCTTGGTGAAAGACCCAGAAGAAGCTTCTGGCTGCTGGCTTCAGATTGGCTCAGCTCCAGCCATTGTGACTATTTGGGGAGTGAAAGAGCGTATGGAAGACTCTCTCTTCCTCTCCCTCTGCCTCTTTCTCTCTCTCTCTCTGCCTCTCTGTAACTCTGCCTTTCAAATAAAATAAATAAACCATTAAATAAATGCCACTGTATTTCTACTCCTCCCTATGTCCATGTACAAGAGATCCTTCTTAAGTATGTTGGTAGGATCTTGAAAGAGTAAATCAGATCATGCCACGCATTTGCTCAAGTCACTCACAAAAGGCACCATCTCAACTGGATATACACTCAAACTTCTTACCTTGATAGACAATACCCTCTGTGTGCTGGTCCTCATCTCCAACTACTCTTTCCAATTCCATTAGGACTTAATCACACTGGTCCTTTTTCTTTTTTTGCATGACCCAAGGTCATTCTTGTCTTAAGCTACTTTCATATCTATTCTCTGTCTGGAATGCTCTTCACAGAATTTTCTTTGCCCTGTTATTCCATGGCATTTTTAGTGTCACCTGCTAGGCAATCTAAAGTAGCTTCCCAGTCACTGATATAACCTTAATAATCATATGAATAATCAGTATCTTCACTTTCCATGCTTATATTCTTTCTATTTCTTCTGACTAGTGTATTGATTCATGAAAAATATTTCATTCTTTTTTTATATATAATCATAGTGATTAGGCAATAATGATGAGTACATAGCAGACACTTGGTGAATGCTGTTGAAAGAAAGGGAAAGGAAGAATAAATAAAAAACCACAATAAAAAGGAGCAGAAATAGTTTTCCTTTATACCAGTATACTAAGTAGTTATTATTCAAAGAATAAATTTGAAATTTGACATAAGAATGTAAGAACAGTAATTCAAGTGCTGTTGAAATTTAGTGAGACCAGAAAGATGCTTAGAAGATGGCAAATGAAAGTTATGCCTTTAAAATTTTGTTTAAATAAAAACATTAGGAGAGGCTAGCACTGTGGAGTAGCAGGTAAAGCTGCTGTCTGAAGTGCTGACATCCCACATGGGAACTGGTTTGCATCCTGGCTGCTCCACTTTCGATCCAGCTCTCTGCTGTGGCTTCAGAAAGCAGTAGAAGGTGGCCCATATCCTTGGGCTCCTTCACCCCCATGGGAGACCAGGAAGAAGCTCCTACTTCCTGGCTTCAGATTGACACAGCTCCAGCCATTGTGGCCAATCGAGAAATGAACCAGCGGATGGAAGACCTCTCTCTCCATCTCTCTCCCTCTCCTTCTCTCTCTGTGTAACTCTGACTTTCAAATAAACAAATGGAATGGGAGAGGGAGCGGGAGATGGGAGGGGTGTGAGTGGGAGGGAAATTACTGGGGGGGGGGAAGCCATTGTAATCCATAAACTGTACATTGGAAATTTATTTTTACTAAATAAAAAATTTAAAAAAAATAAATAAATCTTTAAAAAATTAGGAAATAGTGCTGTAATCAAAGAAATAATTATGTGCTGAACAGAAAGTTCCAAACTTATCTGAGATAGAGAGCACTTCGGAGGTTAAGTGTAAAAGACAAACAAAGTGATTTCATTGTGAGATGCTACTGTACAGAAAATCACTACAAAACATATGGTTATAGTTTTCCTAATATAGATCACAAAAATGGTACACAATGAGGTTAAAGTGTAGAGAGTGGAAGGTAGACAGAATACTTTTCAAATAATCTCATGGTTTTTAGCAAAAGTGCCACAGTCTTTACAATTACTTATGTAAGAGACCTGGGTATTGCATTTGGCAATCTTCTCTCCCTTGAAATTCAAATTGAATCAATCACTCAACCCTATCTGTAATCTGGAAAAAATGGAACTGCCTGTATTTTCCAATCTCAATTCAGTTTTCCTTGAAAAACAATTAACTGACTTAAGTCTTTAGTAAAATTCATCAAAAACCATAACAAAAGCATAAAAAACCAAAAACATTTAATGGAATGTTTTTGCTTAATCTGTGTGCATAAAAGAGGGGGCAAGAGACTCCAGAGAATTAGAAAAAGAGAGATTTTTGATAATTTGAGAGTGCAAAGTTTTATATGTGGAACTTAATCTAAACAAATATGTGTTTTATTCCTCTCTTCACATGTGATTAACTTCTTTCTTCTTTCACCTAAATGATATTATGTAAGAGTAAGTTTGCACCCAACCAGATGTTTCTGTCTACATTTTTCTTGGTTCTATCAGTTCTTTTGTCTACCCATTGTGAATAAAATTAAACAGATAGAAGACCTTCTCAGTTCTCTTTCTTGCATGTCATTAAAATTTCTTTTCTCTATCACCACTGTAGACTCTGTCTAAACATAAACAGCCCCTGTTGTGACACAATATACATCTTCACATCTCCTTGGCCTCTTAAAATCGCTTCTTAGTTGTTGTCTGTCATACCTCTCTTCATACAGTAACCATGCAATACTATTTGTGTGTGTGTGTGTATACATAAATCCATTCAAGGCAGTCTCTTTAAACTTTTAAAGAACTTCTGATTGCTGTTAAATCCCAATTATCTTCATGGAGGTCAAAAAACCTTACATGATATGATATCGCCCTTGTTTTTGAACCTTATCTAATACCTTACATGTAATTCAACCAACCTTATCTACAACTTCATGAACCTTGTTTCAATTCTAGGATATTCTAAGACCATCCTTATTTATTGAAACCTACTTGTTTTCTAATGTAATGTTACCCTTCCAACTCTCCCAACTATTTTAATCATCCATGATCTGGATCAGCCAAAATATTCTTCAAGTAAACTTACATTCTCCTATCATGTATACTTAAAGAACAAAGTAAGTCTTTGACCCAAAGTTTTTATGACAGTTGCAATTATTTGCACAAATATTTGCCTCATTTCTGTTTTCCTTTTTAGACTGCAAGTTACACAAGTGTAATGATCTTTTCATTTAGCCCATTGCACTGCTTTAAATAAATTTCATCCTTAGATTATTCACTAAAACCATGCTATGTGTTTTCCATGTGATATTTTTAGTATCTATGATTTCAGTTCAATGTCTAGTACAACTTTTTCAAATCTGACCTAGAATGGTAAGCCCAAATACAGACCAGTAGAGCTTTTCCATGAGCCAAAACTTAAGAGACTAAGTCATTGATCCAATATGTAGTTTTTGAATGCCCTTATTGGTAATTGGAATTCATACTATTACTGTGCTCCTTGAATTGATGGGAAATCCACCTTTTTTATTACCTGCATAGTGTCCATTGTTTGTGTAAATTTTGACTGGGTCACATCCTTCTGGGATATTCTACTCAGCTTGCTCTGTTCAGTCTCTGCTATTCATCTATTCTCTTCAACTATTCAGCATGTGTCCTGCCATGGTCTATCCGTGTTTCTGTTGATTAAACTGCTTTGCTTTGCTTCAATAGTCAATTCATGTACAGAATCATGACTGTATTCATTTAAATTTTAAGTCCTAGGTACAAGCACTAGCACCTTTATTACTCAATGATACAGAGACTTTTTTTCAAGGTGTTCTCAAGGTACAGAGGATATTCCCATTTTGTAGAAACAAATTATACTCTGCTGTTTTTCAACTTGTTCTGAATTTAGAGATTTTGTAGGAGCAACCATCTTGAATGAGTCCCTTAAGCCTTTTTAATCCTTCTCCTTCTTGCACCCTATCTCTTTCCCTACTTCCCACCCTCCTTCCCTCACTTCTTTCATTTCTTCCCCCCTTTCTCTCTCTCTCTCTCTTTCTCTCTCTCTCTCTCTCATTCTGTTGACTAACAAAATTGCTTTCCTCTAAGGCTGACTTCCTTCTGAAAGTTCAGTTCTCTCACGCTCAAAACTGTGGTCACGCATGCCAGTAAGATACAGCCTAGTTGGAGGTATTTGTATGTATGTATTATAGAGAATAAGGGAAGTAGTTCCTTATCCCCCAATAAAAGATCACACATGCTTGTTTGTTATAAATCAGAGAAATAGTTTTCTTTTATCAAAATTGATCATAGAACTAGGAAGGTGAAGAATTACTGTGCTATTGCTTTTAAAAAGAAATAACAATATCACAGTTACCTTGTGGCATAATACAGGTTAAAAGCTTAGTTTTATCTTTTCCAATGTGAACTCTTTTTTACTACATTACACTATTTTTTTTAGTGTACTAAGGCATTATTTCCTTTCAAAAAGAATAGATATTTATACTAGTATATTGTGTGCTTAAAAATGAAGTTCTATGTCTAATAATTTAAAAAACAGGGGTATTCAATAAGGTTATGTTTTTAGAAATCGGAGTTTGCTGAAACTTGATATGCTCATGCAAACTATGAAATTCCATGAGTGGGATATATGGTATGCAGTGCTTCCAAAATTCTTAAGGAGGAACGTCAAGCCTTGCTCCTTATTTATTTATGTATTTATTTATTGGCTGTATTTCATCTTCTTGTCTATTTAACTTGGGAAAAAGTCTTGCTGCATTCATTCGTGACATTAAGACTGTGCCATGAATTCATTCACATTTCCCAGTATGACAAGTATTATGCACAGGTAGGAGAAAGAGAAGGAGCCTAATATTCTATTTAGAAAGATAAGCACAAGAAAAAGGTGGGAAATCCCAAGAAGAGAGGGTAAAGAAAAAGGTTTTTGTAGAAAAAAAATTGACTTTTATTATATTTCTGCTTAGAATATTTTCTGGGTAGGTTGTTATAGATTTCTTCAGGATTTGGTCTCAAATATCATTGTAAGAAAAGTAGATAAAATTTGTTTATTTGGCTTCTTATGAATTGCCTGAGACTGTTGCAAGTTTGTTCTGAGTCCTCTCAAACTTCATGTTCCAGTGTTAGCAGAAATTTTCCCCAAAAACTGGAATTTTGGTCACTTCCTGATGTATGGCTGTTCCTTATCTAATAACTCTAAAGTGAAACTTGCCTTAAGCACACAAACAATGTGCAAATATCTTCCAATTGGTTTTCTTTTTTTTTTCTTCTTTTTTCTTTTTTTTAACTTTTATTTAATGAATATAAATTTCCAATGTACAGCTTATAGATTACAATGGCTTCCCCCCCATAACTTCCCTCCCACCCCCAGCCCTCCCCTCTCCCGCTCCCTCTCCCCTTCCATTCACATCAAGATTCATTTTCATTCTTTATATACAGAAGATCAATTTAGTATATATTAAGTAAAGATTTCAACAGTTTGCACCCACATAGAAACACAAAGTGAATTTAGACAAGGTCATAAAAGACAGGGTGAGGATAGTAACCAATGATCCTAACAGTGGCATAAACCAGTTCTGAACAATTATACAGCATTAAGTGGGGAAGAGGACCATCAGTACACACAGGTTGGGAGTAAAGCCATTGGTGGTAGAGTAGAGGTTATGATTACAAAGGAGTGAGGCCCAAGCGCGCTAGACAGGGTCTAGAACAACGGACAGAGTCATTATTAGAGGAGCTAAGAAAGGTGCTGTCTAAGCTACAATTAAGTTTTCTGATTGAGAGGCAAATAGAACCTGACAGAAGGGGCTTGATAATAATCTGGTGGGCTTTAGGCCTTGTAAATTCAGAGGCCCAGACCTATCTATCTCTTCACATAGGGTATATCCTAAGGGAGGTGTGAACCTCCTAGGGGAAGGCGCTCTGTTGACTTCCATTACTTAGCTGGGCTTGGAGGAGAGCTGGCCAGGTAAAGGCAGGGGGCATCTCTAACAAGAAATTTACAGTTCTGCCTGCAATGTTGCTGACCCTACTTGGCTGTCCCCTCAGCTGCAGTGGTCACTTTGGAAGTTGGGCTGAGTGAAGGGCTTTTCAGCTTAGAGCCAATAAGATCTGTGGCTCTGACCTGGGCATCCTTCGACTCCAGGGCAGGTCCATTTCCAGTGATCCAACTCTTGGCAGAGCTGCCAGGGCTCTTCACAAGCTGACTTCTGCTGAAGCCCAGGCTTATCACATTGAAAGCCACTGCAGTGGACTGGCCTGTTGGGTCTCCTTGAGGGCAGATCACTGTACAGATCAGCCATTAACAGGCCTGCCACCCATTGCTTCTGATGCCTAGTTTTCTTTTCCTCCTGGTTTTGTTAAAGCAGACCAGAGGATGCAAGTCAAGGGAGTGCCCGTGTCCCATCTCTAATCTTCGGTGGCCTGAACTACAAGTCTATCGTCACAGGCATGTTCTGTAGTAGTTTTTCTAAGGTAGACAATGCCCATGAGGAAAATTATATTCTCACTTTAAAACTTTCTTTCCCTTTGGTCTGAAAGGAAGGTTTTTTCTACTTACTGTTTACTTCGCTGATGGCGAAGTAAATCTAGCTATGAGATTATAATTTAAGCTCTTATTTTGGCTATGCTATTACGGAAAAATGTTAGCCATCTCTTTTATAAGGTCTAAAGATTAAATTGTGTGTCCTACAGATTCCTTCATAATAGAATTAGTTTCCTACCTTGAAGAGAATAGAGAAATGAAAGAACAAGTTGGGCTTAGAATAGAGAAATGAGGGAGCAAGTCCTAGATCGCTTGCTGACAGTAGCAATATCACATGAATACTTAGCAAACAGTTTCAACCATTAGATAACAACTTAAGAAAACATTTATCAGCAGGTCCAATGCCTTCTATAAATTTTAAGAATCATATTTATTTATAAGATGTTGACATTCTGTTTCAAATAAATAATTTGATCTGTAGTTTATTCTGTTTATTTTCTATTTTGTTGACTGTTTTAATATTAGGTTTATTTTATGTTTCTTTAGTTCTTTCTCTCTTTCTCCCCACCCCTCTTTTCTCTATTTTTTAATCTGCATTTCAGCACCTCTTGCCACAACCATGCTTCTCCTCTCAGAATGAATCCACAACAAAAGCAGATATTATCAAAATCTTAGTAATCTTGGCAATAACAATAGGAAGACAAATAAAATGTTATAGTTAAGATTAATAATAGACCAAATAAAAGTCAAAGAAAGAATTAGTAATTAGGAAGACAGTATTGAGTAATATTCTAGATAATCTAATTGAGAAATTTGGGAAATAGATCTGATATACTTTGACTAATCTTCATCTGGACTACAGAACATGAAAGTAGAAGAAATAGAAGAAAACTGTATTAAAAGACTCATTTGTGGGAGCTAACATTTTTCCAAAAAAAGGAAAAAAAGCAATAATTATCAAATTAGAAGTTTGCTCTGACTCCTGAGAAGGATTTTATATCTTGTGAAATTTCAAAACACATATATGGATGAGAAAAATCTTAAACATTACCAGAAAAAACAGACAGGATAACTAAACTGGAATGACAGCTAACCTGAAAGTTGACAGTTCAGCAGCAAGACTGACCAGAAAGTAGTAGAAAACATTTTTTCAAAGTGTTCAGTGAAAATAACCGTTATTCAAACATATAATGTCCAATATAATGTATATTAAAATAAATGCTTGCAAATACACCTAAATAATTTTTCTTGCAAAGATTGCTATTAAAATAAATTTTAAAAATTGTCCTGCAGCAAGACATCTAACGTAAAGACAAAAAAGTGTAAGGGTAACAATAACAATAAGACTTTTTATAAGGAATATTGATAGATTTAATTGATCATTGATTGTAAAATAACAAATGTAGGTGACTCATGAGCATCAGTGAAAACCTAACATTTGGGTTCTAGGAGTTCCTGAAGGCATGGAGAGGGAGAAAGTATTAGAAGGCCTTTTTAGTGAGATACTAGCAGAATCACAACACAGACACTGGAAGTTGGATGAAAGTGGACTTAGAGGTGAGCAGCTCGCAGACTCATTTATTTCAGTTGGTGCAGCAGCTTATATAGCTGAGGCAGCCAATCTGGTCAAGGGGTGGTTTATGCCATAACCAATCACTGCCTGTTGCCAGGAAGGTTCTTTTGCCAGGTGGGTTCTGAAGCCATTTCCTGAGTAACTGACACTCACTTGCCAGCACCATCTTGGCACGGCCTTCTCATTCTACCACAATCTGCCACTTCTTAACTTTATCATGATATATTGTATGGGGAAAAATGTAAATATCTTTGATAGATGTGTTTTCATTATTTCTTTAAGCATCAAGATCATGTTTATTTATAAGATGTTGACATTCTGCTTCAAATAAATAATTTGATCTGTAGTTTATTCTGTTTATTTTCTATTTTGTTGACTGTTTTATGCTTCTTTAGTTCTCTCTCTCTTTCTCCCCACCCCTCTTTTCTCTATTTTTTCATCTGCATTTCAGCAATCTCCCTCAACCTATAATTCCTGTGGCTGCCTCTGGCCAACCCTAAAGCTCCAGTCAACCACTGAGTCTTTTTTTATAAATGAATTTACTTTTTTTTTTTGACAGGCAGAGTGGACAGTGAGAGAGAGAGACAGAGAGAAAGGTCTTCCTTTTCCCTTGGTTCACCCCACAATGGTCACTGCAGCTGGCACCTTGTGGCCGGCATACCACACTGATCTGAAGCCAGGAGCCAGGTGCTTCTCCTGGTCTCCCATGTGGGTGCAGGGCTCAAGCACTTGGGCCATCCTCCACTGCACTCCTAGGCCATAGCAGAGAGCTGGACAGGAAGAGGAGCAACTGGGACAGAATCCGGTGCCCCAACTGGGACTAGAACCCGGGGTGCCAGCGCCACAGGCAGAGGATCAGCCTATTGAGCTGCGGTGCTGGCACGGATTTACTTTTTATTAATATAAAGAAAACATATTTCATGTAGTTCACATGAATATAATGATACTCTCCTTCTTCCTTCCTACCTTTTCCTTTCTTTCTTTTTTAAATCTTTCAATAACATACTGTTTACATATTTTATAGTCTTAATACTCTATTAAATAAAGAGTTCAACAAGTAGAAAGGTCACTATTCAACAGGAATATAGACAATATATAAACAATAATCAAATCCCATGATGTCTCTTTCATTAATATACATTAAATGTCTTTTTGTACTCTCTATATTAGCTACTACAAATCAGAGAAAACATATATTTCTCTATTTGAGTTTGGCTTATTTCTCTAAGAATAATGGTCTCCAACTGCAAACATTTTGCTGCAAATACAGGATAGTGTTCTTTTTATGTTGGTGAGTAGTATTCAATATCCAGACATTAGTTGATGGAATATTGGTCCACATCTCCTGTCTCATTGAGAAATGAGAACTACGTCTAGCCACACAAATATAGCTAACATATTTGCTTTTTTTTTTTTTTTGGCTCTGGCTAAAAGTTCCAGAATGATATTAAATGACAATGGTGAGGGTGGGCATCTTTGTCTGATTCCAGATCTTAATGGGAATGCTTCCAAGTTTTCCCCCTTAAATAAGATGCTAGCTGTGGGTTTCTGCCATATGAAATTGCCCAAAGGATCAGTGCAATCCTCAATGTGAGCATGGATCCCATTCCAGTGACTCACCCCAGGCAATCAGGGAGATCTGAGCATGTGGAGCCACTCACATTGATTGCCAGAGACCCAGCTACATCATGCTATCTCTCGTGCAGTCACAGAATTCTCACAGTCTCAGCACATAAGACTCACAGTCATGGGGTGCAGAGGATCCTCTCTCCCCGACTAATTTGTCCTGTCCACAGAAAGGAAGAGATGTTCCCAGAGCCAGCTTTCTGTGGGTGCCCTGCCTAGATGGTTTGAGACCCAGAGCTATGGTATGTTGAGAGGCTGGGGGCACATCACAGTCCTTCATGGGTGTCCAGCTCCCTCTCAATCCTCCCAGCCAGACTCAAATTCAGTGGAAAATACATTTTTTTTTCTTGTGGCAGACTCACTGGATCACACACATTCAGAAGAGCCACTAGCTGCAGCCCTTACTGATTTCACAATGTTACCTTCTCCCCAACAATTGCCAGATGCACACATCTGCACTGTTGTGGCCATTACTGCTCACACATTGTTGTCTTGTCTCAGCCAGTTGTGTGCACACACAACAATTTCCACAGATGCTGCTTATGTCCAAAATTGCATCCTCCCTCTCTCAGCCAATTGCCGAGAACCATTTTGGTAGGACGGGGTGAGAAAAATGTGCCCATCTTTTTTTCCCCACTGGGTTAGCAGGCACCATATTCCTTTAGGGCTCCAGGCTGGATTCCCACCAAGCTCTCCCTCTGGCTATATCCTCAGTGAAATGGGCTGCTGCTTCTGATATCACCTCACTCTCCAAAGATGGTGTTTTCTCTTGCTCTCAGATGGTGTTTTCTCTTGCTCTCATCTGCCAGCATCATGCATTGTGTCCATGCTCGTGCTGCATATCCACGGCTTCCACACAGATCCAGGGCATCCATCTTCCTTCCATAGAATTTCCATTGCAATTTTCTCCCTAACTCTCCTCTGAGAAGATACTTCCTCTCCTCCTACTTTTTTTTTTCTTCTATTTACCCCTAGCCTTGAGCAATTTGCGCTTTCCCTATTCTGCCATTCTGGGATCATCCACTTTCAAACAGTAAGAATGAATGCTGCAAATTAATGCCTTCAAAGATTGAGTGAACACAATTTTCAACTTAGAATTCAGTATCCAGTCAAACTATCAGATGAATTTGAGGACAACGTAAGGACAAACAAAGCTTAGAAAATTTAGCTAGTAGTCATGAGAAGAAAAACACTAATGTTTTCTACAGATAGAAACGAAGTTAACCAGCAATGATTAAGAAATCATATATAGGAGAGAATTAAGTCATTCATTGAAAACATATAATAAAAACTCTTGGACTATAGTTAAAATACAGAGCTTGAAGTTCAGAAGACAATAAGAAAGTAGAAAGATTTGGTAGTGAACTCTCAGTCAATAAACTCTCAGTCAAAAAAACCGAGATCATCAGTATCTAAGAGCACTTAGGAAAAGTGTAAGAATTGTGTTTGCTGGATGATGCAGGAGAGAAAAGGAAAGACACACAAAAAAGCTGATGAAAACTCAAAAGTTTATTAAAAAGAGGGAATGAGTTATTTGGCTTTGCAGTGGAAAACACATAATTATTATTATGTTGATAAAGAATGCTAGTTTAATGGTCATTTTTTTTTGAATGATGTGGAAGAGGAGATGCAGATTTTTTTTGAGAATAATATCAAAAATCAATAAAATGTGACCCATCACAGCCTCTAAGGATCCATCAAAGCAGAAAGTCCACTTAGAGGCACAGTATAACGAGAAAAAATCACCACAGCAAAAAAAAAAAATTATCTCCAACATGCCAAACAACAAACGCAAAAACCAAGGTAACAAGAACAAGGAAGACACTGTGATGCCCCCAAATGAACAAGACACCCCAATCCAAGATTATGAAGATGAAGAGATAGAGGAAATGCAAGAAGCAGATCTCAAAAAACTGATAAGAACATTAAGAAGTTCTCAAAAACAAATTCTTGAACTACAGAAATCCTTAATGGACAAGATAGAAAATCTCTCTCGTGAAAATGAAATATTAAGGAGGAATCAAAATGAAATGAAACAACTAGTAGAACATGAAACTGTGATAGTGACAAAAAACCACAATGAAATGAAGAACTCAATAGATCAAATGACAAACACATTAGAAAGCCTTAAAAACAGAATGGGTGAAGCAGAAGAGAGAATATCGGAATTAGAAGACAGAGAACAGGAAAGGAAACAGTCAAATCAAAGAAAAGAAGAAGAAATCAGAAATCTAAAAAATACTGTCAGGAATCTACAGGATACTATTAAAAAACCCAACATTCAGGTTCTAGGAGTTCCTGAAGGCATGGAGAGGGAGAAAGGATTAGAAGGCATTTTCAGTGAGATACTAGCAGAAAATTTCCCAGGTTTGGAGAAGGACAGAGACATCCTAATACAGGAAGCTCATAGAACCCCTAGTAAACATGACCAAAAGAGATCCTCACCACGACACGTCGTAATCAAACTCACCACAGTGAAACACAAGAAAAGATCCTAAAATGTGCAAGAGAGAAACGCCAGATTACTCTCAGAGGATCTCCAATTAGACTCACAGCTGACTTCTCTTCAGAAACCCTACAAGCTAGGAGAGAATGGCGAGATATAGCCCAGGTACTAAGAGAGAAAAACTGCCAGCCCAGAATATTATATCCTGCAAAGCTCTCATTTATGAATGAAGGTGAAATAAAGACCTTTCACAGCAAACAGAAACTGAAAGAATTTGTCGCCACTCGTCCAGCCCTGCAAAAGATGCTTAAAGATGTGTTACATACAGAAACACAGAAACACGGTCACCAATATGAAAGAAGGTAAAGGAAGGAAACCTCACAGCAAAATATCACAGGAGTCTCAAACCATATATTAGAAAATATCTTTGGCAAATGGCAGGGCAAAGTTACTCCTTCTCAATAGTCACATTGAATGTTAATGGCTTGAACTGTCCAGTTAAAAGACACCGATTGGTTGATTGGGTTAAGGAACAAAACCCATCTTTCTGCTGCTTACAAGAAACTCATCTTTCCAACAATGATCCATACAGGCTGAAAGTGAAAGGCTGGAAAAAGATATACCATGCCAACAGAAATGAAAAAAGAGCGGGCGTAGCCATCTTAATATCGGACAACATAAACTTTACCACAAAAACTGTTAGGAGAGACAAAGAGGGGCACTATTTAATGATTAAGGGATCCATTCAACAGGAAGATATAATGATTATCAATGTATATGCACCTAATTACAGGGCACCAGCTTATTTAAAAGACTTGTTAAGGGACCTAAAGGGAGACTTAGACACTAATACAATAGTACTGGGGGACTTCAATACTCCACTCTCAAAGATAGACAGATCAACAGGACAGAAGATCAACAAGGAGACAGTAGATTTAAATGACACTATAGCCCAAATGGATCTAACAGATATCTACAGAATATTTCATCCTACATCTAAAGACTTTACATTCTTCTCAGCAGTACATGGAACCTTCTCTAGGATTGACCACATACTAGGCCATAAAGCAAGTCTCAGCAAATTCAAAAGAATTAGAATCATACCATGCAGCTACTCAGACCACAAAGGAATGAAATTGGAAATTAGCAACTCAGGAATCCCTAGAGCACGTGCAAACACATGGAGATTGAACAACATGCTCCTAAATGAACAGTGGGTCATAGAAGAAATTAAAAGAGAAATCAAAAATTTTCTGGAAGTAAATGAGGATAACAGCACAACATACCAAAACCTATGGGATACAACAAAAGCAGTGTTAAGAGGAAAGTTTATATCAATAGGTGCCTACATCAAGAAATTGGAAAGGCACCAAATAGATGAGCTTTCAAGTCATCTCAAGGATCTAGAAAATCTGCAGCAAACCAAACCCAAACCCAGTAGGAGAAGAGAAATAATTAAAATCAAAGAAGAAATCAACAGGATTGAATCAAAAAAAAAATCACAAAAAATCAGCCAAACAAGAAGCTGTTTTTTTGAAAAAATAAACAAAATCGACACCCCATTGGCTCAACTAACTAAAAAAAGAAGAGAAAAGACCCAAATCAATAGGATCAGAGATGAAAATGGAAACGTAACAACAGACACCACAGAAATAAAAAGAATCATCACAAATTACTACAAGGACTTGTATGCCAGCAAACAGGGAAATCTATCAGAAATGGACAGATTCTTGGACACATACAACCTACCTAAATTGAGCCAGGAAGACATAGAAAACCTAAACAGACCCATAACTGAGACAGAAATTGAAACAGTAATAAAGGCCCTCCCAACAAAGAAAAGCCCAGGACCAGATGGATTCACCACTGAATTCTACCAGACATTTAGAGAAGAACTAACTCCAATTCTTCTCAAACTATTCAAAACAATCGAAAAAGAGGGAATCCTCCCAAATTCTTTCTATGAAGCCAGCATCACCTTAATTCCTAAGCCGGAAAAAGATGCAGCATTGAAAGAGAATTACAGACCAATATCCCTGATGACCATAGATGCAAAAATCCTCAATAAAATTCTGGCCAATAGAATGCAACAACACATCAGAAAGATCATCCACCCAGACCAAGTGGGATTTATCCCTGGTATGCAGGGATGGTTCAACGTTCACAAAATAATCAACGTAATACACTACATTAACAGACTGCAGAAGAAAAACCATATGATTCTCTCAATAGACACAGAGAAAGCATTTGATAAAATACAACACCCTTTCATGATGAAAACTCTAAGCAAGCTGGGTATGGAAGGAACATTCCTCAATACAATCAAAGCAATATATGAAAAACCCACGGCCAACATCCTATTAAATGGGGAAAAGTTAGAAGCATTTCCACTGAGATCTGGTACCAGACAGGGATGCCCACTCTCACCACTGCTATTTAATATAGTTCTGGAAGTTTTAGCCGGAGCTATTAGGCAAGAAAAAGAAATTAAAGGGATACAAATTGGGAAGGAAGAACTCAAACTATCCCTCTTTGCAGATGATATGATTCTTTATTTAGGGGACCCAAAGAACTCTACTAAGAGACTGCTGGAACTCATCGAAGAGTTTGGCAAAGTAGCAGGATATAAAATCAATGCACAAAAATCAACAGCCTTTGTATACACAGGCAATGCCACGGCTGAGGAAGAACTTCTAAGATCAATCCCATTCACAATAGCTACAAAAACAATCAAATACCTTGGAATAAACTTAACCAAGGATGTTAAAGATCTCTACGATGAAAACAAAAACCTTACAGAAAGAAATAGAAGAGGATACCAAAAAATGGAGAAATCTTCCATGCTCATGGATTGGAAGAATCAATATCATCAAAATGTCTATTCTCCCAAAAGCAATTTATACATTCAATGCAATACCAATCAAGCTACCAAAGACCTTCTTCTCAGATCTGGAAAAAATGATGCTGAAATTCATATGGAGACACAGAAGACCTCGAATAGCTAAAGCAATCTTGTACAACAAAAACAAAGCCGGAGGCACCACAATACCAGATTTCAGGACATACTACAGGGCAGTTGTTATCAAAACAGCAATGTACTGGTACAGAAACAGATGGATAGACCAATGGAACAGAATAGAAACACCAGAAATCAATCTAAACATCTACAGCCAACTTATATTTGACCAAAGATCCAAATCTATTCCCTGGAATAAGGACAGCCTATTCAATAAATGGTGCTGGGAAAATTGGATTTCCACGTGCAGAAGCTTGAAGCAAGACGCCTACCTATCACCTTACACAAAAATTCACTCAACATGGATTAAAGACTTAAATCTACAACCTGAAACCATCAAATTATCAGAGAGCATTGGAGAAACCCTGCAAGATATAGGTACAGGCAAAGACTTCTTGGAAAAGACCCCAGGAGCACAGGCAGTCAAAACCAAAATTAACATTTGGGATTGCATCAAATTGAGAAGTTTCTGTACTTCAAAAGAAACAGTCAGGAAAGTGAAGAGGCAACCGACAGAATGGGAAAAAATATTTTCAAACTATACTACAGATAAAGGGTTGATAACCAGAATCTACAAAGAAATCAAGAAAATCCACAACAACAGAACAAACAACCCACTTAAGAGATGGGCCAAGGACCTCAATGGACATTTTTCAAAAGAGGAAATCCAAATGGCCAACAGACACATGAAAAAATGTTCAAGATCACTAGCAATCAGGGAAATGCAAATCAAAACCACAATGTGGTTCCATCTCACCCTGGTGAGAATGGCTCACATTCAGAAATCTACCAACAGCAGATGCTGGAGAGGATGTGAGGAAAAAGGGACACTAACCTACTGTTGGTGGGAATGCAAACTGGTTAAGCCACTATGGAAGTCAGTCTGGAGATTCCTCAGAAACCTGAATATATCCCTACCATACAACCCAGCCATCCCACTCCTTGGAATTTACCCAAAGGAAATTAATTTGGCAAATAAAAAAAGCCATCTGCACATTAATGTTTATTGCAGCTCAATTCACAATAGCTAAGACCTGGAACCAACCCAAATGCCCATCTACAATAGACTGGATAAAGAAATTATGGGACATGTACTCCATAGAATACTATACAGCAGTAAGAAACAACGAAACCTGGTCATTTGCAACAAGATGGAGCAATCTGGAAAACATCATGCTGAGTAAATTAAGCCAGTCCCAAAGAGACAAATGTCATTTGTTTTCCCTGATCAGTGACAACTGAGCACCAAAGGGGAAACCTGTTAAGTGAAATGGACACTATAAGAAACAATGACCTGATCAGCTTTTGTCCTGACTCTAGATGTACAATGTAATACTTTATCCTTTTTAGTATTTGTTGTTGTTGTTGTTCTAGTACTAGTGGTTGAACTCTGTAATTAACACATAATTATTCTTAGGTGTTTAAATTTTAACTGAAAAGTGATCCCTGTTAAATGTAAGAGTAGAAAAAGAGAGGGAGGAGATGTACAATTTGGGACATGCTCAATCGGACTTGCCCCAAATGGTGGAGTTAGAAATGTGCCAGGGGATTCCAACACAATCCCATCCAGGTGGCAGGTACCAATGCCATCTCACTAGTCCAAGTGATCAATTTCAGCTCAAAATTGATGGCTCTGATAGGTCTAAGAGTCAAAGGGATCACACAAACAAGACAAGTATCTGCTAATACTAACTGATAGAATCAAAAAGGGAGAGAAGGATCCAACATGGGAAGTGGGATACACAGCAGACTCATAGAATGGCAGATGTCCTAAACAACACTCTGGCCTCAGAATCAGCCCTTAAGGCATTCAGATCTGGCTGAAGAGCCCATGAGAATATTGTAGGCATGGAAAGCCAAGATACCATTGAAAAAAAAAAAAAGACCTAAATGAAAGATCTCTGTGAGTGAGATCCCAGTGGAAAGAACGGGTCCACCGAAGAAAGAGGTACCTTTCTCTGAAGGGACGAGAGAACTTCCACTTTGACTATGACCCTATCGGAATAAGACCAAAGTCAGCGAACTCTAAAGGCTTCCATAGCCCTGACAACTCATGACTAGAGCCTAGGGAGATTACTGACACCATGAACAGGAGTGTCAAATTGTTAAGTCAGCAACAGGAGTCACTGTGTACTTACACCCCATGTGGGATCTGTCCTTAATGTGTTGTCTAATGTGAAGTGGTGCTATAACTAGTACTGAAACAGTATTTTACACTTTGTGTTTCTGTGTGGGCACAAACTGATGAGATCTTTACTAATTATATACTGAATTGATCTTCTGTATATAAAGATAATTGGAAATGAAAAAAAAAATAAACAACCTGGTGTTAAATTGGAAATGGAATAGAAAATTAATTAATTTAAAAAAATATTATGTAGGATCTCTGTCTTTAATGTTTCGTACACTGTTATTTAATGCTATAACTAGTACTCCAACGGTAGTTTTTTCACTTTGTGTTGCTATATGGGGCAAACTGTTGAAATCGTTACCTAATATATACTAAACTGATCTTCTGTATATAAAGAGAATTGAAAATGAATCTTGATGTGATCGGAAGGGGAGAGGGAGCGGGAAAGGGTAGGGTTGCGGGCGGGAGGGAAGTTATGGGAGCGGGGAAGCCATTGTAACCCATAAGCTGTACATTGGAAATTTATACTCATTAAATAAAAGTTTAATAAATGAAAAAAAAAGATTCTGAAGCTCAACCTAAAAAAAATCAATAAAATGTATAGTACTATATCCATATATTTAGAAATACGCAAGTAATTACAAGAAGAAACAGCACAGGAGAGGTAGAATAGAGGATATGTTGGAACATGCGACTGCCAAAGGTATTATTTGGATTCTTTAAGGAGAATAGACACATTATGTAGATAAATGTTAAAAACTCAGCATCTAGCTCTATCTCTTCTGGATAGTGTTCAATGATTTAGCTCACTCATGATCCTGTAGAGTCAATCAGAAAACACAGAACATTATGAGCAATGATTATCTCAATTTGCTCAGAATGATACCTGGGAAGTACCATTTTTATATGCATAGGAGGAAAGTTAATTAATTATATTCATTGAAGGCCTTAGGTCATTAGAATTTGCTTCTTTTAGTGAACAGCTGGACAAATTCTGTATTTGAGTTGTTATAAATACTTAACTCATTGTTTTGACCATCTCCGCAGAATATCTCATTCTGTTGCTTCCATGTTATTGCTAATTTGATTACACTTTGATTTACACTTGCTTTCCAAGTCTCTGCTCCTAAGCCTTCTTCTCTCATTTCCATCTTATTTGTCACTGTATTATCAATGAAAACAGACTGTTTGATATTTAATGTAGGATAAATAGAGCTTGATTTAATTGTGTTAACTCATGGATATGTATCTTAAAAGAAGGGACTGTTTATAACAACATGATAGAAAATTTTAAAAATCCAAGAGCTATAGCTCCAGCTTATTCATTCATCATCTGTTTGCTCTTGGAAAATTTGCTTGAACTCTCTGAGTTTTACTTTTTCCACATATTCAGTGGTTTAATTAACTTCTGGATAGAAGATGAAGGTGATAATGGTTAGTAACAATCTGGGGCCAGTGCTATGGCACAGTGGGTTAATGCCCCAGCCTGCAGCACCGGCATCCCATACGGGTGCCAGTTCAAGTCTTGGCTGCTCCTCTTCTGATCCAGTTCTTTACTGTAGCCTGGGAAAGCAGTGTAGGATGGCCTAAGTCCTTGGGCCCCTGCACTCACCTGGGAGACCTGGAGGAGTCTCCTGTCTCCTGGCTTTAGATCAGCTCAGCTCTGGCCGTTGTGGTCATTTGAGGAGTGAACCAGCAAATGGAATGCTTCTCTCTGTAACTCTTTCAAATAAACAAAATGGTTCTTAAAAAAATGTATACAAGTGAATGAATTGTATGCAAGTTCATGGGATATATAATTAAAAGTCAAATTTATTTTTCTACAAAATATTTTTGAAATCCATGCATAGTTTTTTTCATTATATACATTTCCATAGACTTTTTGAAGATCCTTCATATTATGATATTGATGATTATTTATCTGGCATTTAGGAGATGAATGTTATGGACACCTTACAACAAGTGTATAATCTTCCCTGCTGAGCAAGGCTGGTCTTCCAAAACCAGTGAAATATTTTTGTAAAGATGGAGTTGAAGTTAACAAGAATTGCTAGCATGACAGTCTCAGTGAACTGAGAGAGTGATGGGAGAAATAAAGGAAGCCTGTGAACTGTAATAATATGCTCCTGGGCCTTGTATATGCTAAATAAACACTAAAGTCCACAGAGTTTATTGACAAGGTATCAGAAAAAGGTGTGCTGTTGACAGTTATAATAACAGTTGGACAGTCCTGTTCACAAATAGCTCCCACTGCAGGCCAGCAGAATGAATAATATTTGTGTATGTGTGCACGTGTGCTTGCACATGTATGTATTATATAAACAAACTTTACCCAAAATAATTCTCTGAAATCTGTTCATCTACTGACTTTCCCTCCTCACCATCGGGAAATGAGAATTGAAAATATTTGAATACTGGCAGAGGGATGGGATCTGGGCGGCAAACCAATATTCTCTATTAAAGTCCGAGATTTAAAGATCCATTTATCAAAACCTTTGGTGTGTGCCCAAGTCTTCCTGAATTAATGCATGCATGCATATGAAAATCAATGTTTCCTGCCCATATAAACACTGCAGCTCCGAATCAATCTCTCAAAGCCGAAGAGGGTTAAATATTTAAACAAGCTATGTATTGAAATACATTTTTAATGCCGTGAAGTCATTCTGATGAAAGATTACTCAGGAGCCTTCATTACTGAGTGTAGAGAGTAATGTGGTATTATCGGAACAGATGGCCCAGCTGTCTGTGGGCTCTGGCCCCCCTCAGGGTAAATTCAAATACTTCTCCTAGAGTCAGCTGTTGATAGCCAGTGGGCTCTGTGGATGGCTGCCTACAGGCCACACATCGGTATATGATGCCTCACTGGCTGCCTTTTCGGGGAATATTTCCTTAAGGAGTCAAATGCTGCTTTGCTTTGCTTTCTGTGTAAGCTCTCCATATTTCTGCCACTTGTTTCAAAAGGGCGCTGTTGTTTAGGAATCCAGATTAGAAAACTGACCATTCTGGGGCTTGTAGTCTGATTAGGAAGCATGACTGGGTTATCTTAGAAGCCTGCAAAGAGTGTAGTTTCAGTCTATTATACTTTGTTATCCATTTCTGATAAATAAAAAGGTTACTTCTCAGTGCTTCATGGTTCTCATTCCCTTAATTCTTATCTATGTGGCCTTGGAAACTTGTGCAATTGCTTTAACCTCAGTTGTTTCTGTGATCTCTGATGATTCTTTGATAGCCTCCTATGACCAGATTTCAAGTTGCATAATCATAGAAGAGAATCATGGAGACTCAGGCAGACACAGGGATCTGATGCTCCAGTTTTTCAGACACCTTTGTCCTGCTAAATCTGTTTTCTTGTCTATAAAATAAGATGAAAATATCTTTTCTATCTACCTCCACCAAACATCTTGAGAAATCTGTTAAAATACCAAAAAAAAAAAAATCTGTTAAATATATACTGTTTCCAATTGTGAGAACTGGAGATGAGAAAATGGAGGAGGATCTGACATTGTGGAGGAAGAGGGGTCAAAACTGTGGTGAGCGTAGTTGGTGCATCTCAGAGCATGTGGGAAATTTGGAAGTTACAGATAAATTCTTTGCTTTTATGCTGTCCTGTTTAAATCAGATTAGTCAAATTTCATCTTTCATTCTTGCTCTCTAAGCTGTGTCATGGAAGGTGAAGAGAAGCAACCATGTGGAATCAAATTTGAGTACTATGAGGTCAAGATTAGAAGCTACATGAATTCATACTGTGATTTCACATTTCGATGATAAATAACACTTAGAGGTGAATGTGAAAATTAGCCAAATGTATTGCATTAAGTATTAACCCAATTATATAGATTTGAAGACTTTTCTAAATTATATGTTTATGTTGTTATTGGTTTAGATATTCAGTAAGTAATAATACTCTTTCCATGGGGACAAAGTAAGGAAAAGGCAGTCCTCCAAATATCCACAAGTGCCTGGGGAAATGCATGAACACAAAAAGTTGGAGAGGATTTAAAAGGAACACTTGGCAGCTTTCACATGAAGCCTCCTTGTTACAGCCTCACTAATTCGACAAGTATCAAATCATCAAATGTAACAGGAATTGGAGCCAGACACTTTGAGTCACAGACTGATAGTTGCCATTTTCATTAGGTGAGACCTGTCATTCCTTCTGTTTGCTTATTAGCTTGGAAGCTGATGGCTATATACATATAGCAGGGGCAGACAGGTGCCAAGCCCTGCAGCCCTGTGCTAGTTTGGCATGTTCAGGGTCCCCAGTTTCATTATTCCTGTTTTCCTACAGACTAACTAGTTTCTACATTCTGCTTATTAATTTTACTTCTGCCCATGAGATACTACATCTGTACCATGGATATAAAATAGTGTTTTTTTTTTTTACTGGCAATGTCACCAATTCATCCTGGTCTCTTATGACTAAGTTGATTCAAGCAATTGTTGCTTGCTCAAGTCACATGGATCTCATTCTTTGGGAAATTCTAACAGTGAAGACTTTGAATGAATTTGATCATTGGAGCTTAAGGCATGGAACTAAGACATGAATCTACTGAAATAGTCCACTTCATTTCCTGCTTTTTGTTTTGTGTTCTCAAGTCTTTGATCTAAGGTATATCCATAGGCTATCCTCTTTAGATGTTCAAATTTTCCCACTTTCTCTGGCCTTGAGTAAGCTTCATGGCTTCCATGAAATCACTCTCTAATAAGTTAGCCTGAAGAGTTCTTTTACTCATTTAGCTTGTAATAGTACATGATCTTTGAAACACTCCTTTGCCTCATAAGATATATTAGCATGTTGTTAGCTAGGTGTTGAAGATGCATTAGTAAATTATCCGTGGTCCTTATCTTCTGCCACCTATGCCAGTGTGACTTTGAGAAAATGATTAATCTCTCTCATCTATCATGGCAATAATACCTCTGTCACAAATTGTTGTGAGGATAAAATAAGAATGTATGTGAAATTCCTTTGTAAATTATAAAGTGCTATCTAAACATAAGGTATTATTTTTATTATGCCTACTTCCAATCATATTAGCTCTCAATCATTTGTCTTAGTGTATAAAGATCAAGATATTTTTTGTTGGTTTTAGCAGAGTGATTTGCACATAAAGGTTGAATTGATTGATTCATTTTTGCCTTCAGATTTATGATCTAAGGTCTAACAATATTTCAAAATCTTGGCAGTCCATGACTGAGGTTTTGAGTTTCCTTTCTCCTTAGTCCTTGCAAGTTAAATGGAGTTGGTTCTCTTCTATATGAGACTGTGGTCACTCAAACAAGGAACTCGGGGGAGGGGGACTGGCATGAGGGGCTATGTTCTCCAAATAATCTCATTATATTTTCTCATAACTTTCCAGTTTAGCAAAGGCACCTTGGCCAGCTGTTCTTCACCAAGTTTTTATTTGATTTCACTAATTTTAAAATTTACTGGACTCATCTTGGTGTTAGAACTTTTACCAAAAATGTTTTCAGAGACAAACAAGAAAGCAGAACTATCAGAATGAGCAGTAAGTTCTGAAATTTTCAGTTTTTCAATATTTATGATGTGTAGTCTGTGCTCTATGTAATATTTTAAGCATGCATCTTCAAATAAAAATGTTTTTAAACTCATTTTATTGAAAAATCCAAAGTATATGACTAAAAAAAATAATGTCTACACTTTATACCTCCTTATAGGAATAGTGGCTACAATTCTAACTTATTTGAGGAAGCAATAATAAAAACATGTTTTGTTATTCTGTTCAAATTTCCCTAACCTGGGACAGAGAGTGGATTTGACTGACTAGATATATGTATAAAAAAAGTGATATAAAGTGCTATCTTGCCCCAGAATTCAAGAGGGCATGGCCATCACATTTGTAGACACAACCAAGAGTTGAGAGTGCACTCAGGAAATAGCTGGAGGAAATCCAAAGTATTGTCAGTGGAAGACATATAATTTTGGGAAATGTCCATTTTAAGATTGAAGAGGAAAGATTGATTATTTCAGAATGAAAAACAATTTTAAAAATTTCCAATTGTATTCTGATATGATCTTTTCACACTGATTAATTGAAGGTGTTCTTTTAGACTTGTTTAGACAAAGATTTTTTGAAAACTTTTGTTTTGTAGACCCAGAAAGCAGGATGCAGGAAAAATACTGTGGTTTTGGAAGTCCTCACATTCTGACTTTGACTTTGTTAACTACTTGAAAATTGATGTTCTTGCATTTAGAAAAAATAGGATAATCTGTGCCAGGATGAGAATTGATGAGTCAACATTCTTTACTTTCTTACCTCTTCTAGTGTTCTCTTGGAAAACGCTTTAAATCATCCTGATGGGTGTGTTCTCTCAATGGTCTTTGTGATGAAAACAACTTGGTTGTTGGTAATTGACATTATTTTGCCAATTCAGAGATGTAAATAATGTCCTGGGTAAATGCATCTTAGAGTCTATGAAAATGTGAACAAGATGAATCAAGATTATAAAGTGAGGGGCTAGGAAATTGAGCAAATGAGAAGAGGTCATTCTTGAGTCAGTTAAGGGGCTAGAGATAACTCTTCTGTGCAATCTGGGCCGGATGTTTTTGTTAGTAATGGTTTGAGGAGTGAGCTGGAGAAGATACTGTATATAATTATTATTCAGGAGTGGGACTGAGTTTCTTTTCAGATTGTGGACCCCCAAATTCCAACATAATTGCTCTTGAAAAAATACATACATGGCCGGCGCCGCAGCTCAATAGGCTAATCCTCTGCCTGCGGCGCCAGCACACCAGGTTCTAGTCCAAGTCTGGGCGCCAGATTCTGTTGCTCCTCTTCCAGTCCAGCTCTCTGCTGTGGCCTGGGAGTGCAGTGGAGGATGGCCCAAGTGCTTGGGCCCTGCACCTGCATGGGAGACCAGGAGAATCACCTGGCTCCTGGCTTCAGATCAGCACAGTGCGCCTGCTGCAGCACGCCAGCTGCAGCGGCCATTGTGGGGTGAACCAAGGGAAAAGGAAGACCTTTCTCTCTGTCTCTCTCTTACTGTCCACTCTGCCTGTCAAAAAAATAAATAATAAAAAGAAAAAAAGAAAAAAAAATAGATACATGATATGTAGAGGAACCAGATGCAAATTAAGCTTCAGACAGCCTGAAAGTCAATCTGGGTAAAGGATCTTCAAAGTGGCTTGATGTTTGACAATCCAAACAATGGCAACTCAAGATTATTCCCTTGAATTTAACAATCTCTGTTGGTGAACATTATTCATTCCAAATTGACTTTACAGCCATCCGGAGGAACAGAGACAGAAAAAAAAATGACCATGAGAAACACAAGCTAGGGGGATATAAGATATTAGAGTCTATGGAAGTAAGAGAAAGAAAGGAGGAAAGGAGTGTAAAAACAAGAGATGAAGCCGGTGCCATGGCTCATTAAAGATATTAAAGTCTATGGAAGTAAGAGAAAGAAAGGAGGAAAGGAGTGTAAAAACAAGAGATGAAGCTGGTGCCATGGCTCACTTGGCTAATCCTCTGCCTGTGGCACCAGCACCCGGGTTCTAGTCCCGGTTGGGGTGTCGGGTACTAGTCCCAGTCGCTCCTCTTCCAATCCAGCTCTCTGCTGTGGCTGGGAAGGCAGTGGAGGATGGCATGGGAGACTGGGAGGAAGTACCCAGCTCCTGGCTTTGGATTGGCGCAGTGCTGGCCGTAGCAACCATTAGGGGAGTGAACCAACAGAAGGAAAACCTTTCTCTCTGTCTCTCACTGTCTATAACTCTCTCTCTGTCTTTCTCTCTCACTGTCTAACTCTGCCTGGAAAAAAAAAAAAGCCAAGAGATGAGTTGAAGAGAGAAAGGAAGGAATATGTTAAAAAGGAAAGGAAAATGTGAAGAATGTGAAAAACTCAGAGATGACCCAGGGTCCATGATAGGATTGAGAAGATTAGGGATATGTTAGTTTAACTCTCCTTATCAATGACTTTTTTTTAACTTTTATTTAATAAATATAAATTTCCAAAGTACAACTTTTGAATTATTGCAGCTTTTTCCCCCCATAACCTCCCTCCCACCTGCAACCATCCCATCTCCCACTCCCTCTCCCATCCCATTCTTCATCACGATTCATTTTCAATTATATTTATATACAGAAGATCAACTTAGTATATACTATGTAAAGATTTCAAAAGACTGCACCCACAAAGGCACACAAAGTATAGAGTACTATTTGGGTAGTAGTTTTACCGATAATTCACATAGTTCAACACATTAAGGACAGAGGTCCTAACTGGGGAACAGGTGCACAGTGACTCCCATTGTTGGTTTAACAATTGACACTCTTATTTATAACAGTAAGGACAATGGAAGCAAGAACCTAAGAATTTGACTCAATTATCACTTATTTCAAGAATCCACTTCTATATTTTGTACATGCTCACTTCGTCTGTCTTGAACTTTTCTGGGGCTTTCCCTTAGACTTCCAAGGCAACACTGGAGCCTAGCTTTGCATGGATTTATTATCCTGTCTCCTTCTGTAGATATAAAACTGAAGCACTACATATCCTCTGTTCTCTCTAAGGAACCTAGGCCAGTGTGAGGCATGTAAACACTTCTCTTCGCGTAGAACAATCAGGAGATTAACTCTTTACTTACATGTCCATTTACCCTTTGGGAGAATTAGAGTGATTGCAGCAGGTTTTCAAATGATGTGCACAGAACAGTTTGGAGCATAATAAACAGCTATCACTGGGAGTAGGAAGGTCACACAAAGTGAAAAGGAATTATTACAAAAATAGGATTGAAGAGTGTCTAGCATGCCTCTTGAGAATAGTTTCACAGGTGGGCATTTGGCACAGAAGTTGGGTTGCCACTTGCCTGCATCCTATACTGGAGTGCCTGGTTCAAGTTGTGATTCCTCTGTTTCTGATTTAGCTTCTTAATAATGTGCATCCTGTGTGGCAGCAGATGATTTCTCAAGTACTTCGGTCCCTACCACCCACATTGGAGTGATGGGCTGAGTTCCAAGCTTTTGGCTTTAGACTGACTCACTCTGGCTCCTGCAGGCATTTGAGGACTCAATTGGTGAATACAAGATACATCTATTTCTCTTCTACTTTTTCTCCCTCCTCTCCCTTCCCCTCCCCTCTTCTCTTTCCCTCTTCCCTCCTCTACACCCTCCCCTCCCCTCCCCTCTCTCCTTCTCTCCTCTCCTTTCTTCTCCTCTCCTCCTTTTTCACTCTTCAAAAGAATGAAAAAGTTTAAAAAAAAAAAAGAGAGAGTAGTTTGAAAGGAGACAAGAGCTCAGTATTCCAGGTGCTTGTCTCACAATCATAACCTTTGAGTTTGTGTCTACATATGTGTTGTTGTTTTGTTTAAAAATTTTATTCAGAAGCATCTCTCTACTGGAAAGTGCCCAGACAATTAGACAAATCATGACTAGTGTTGTCTACAAGCAAAGAAGTTTTAAAAAAAGTAAGTTTCCTCTCTATCTGCCATTATATTGTCATTTATACATTCAATTATTGTTTATAGCCTTTGTCTATATTCCCAGTAAAATAGGGTTTTTGCTTTTTACTTTTTTTTACTTCTTATTCAATGAAATGTTAAGCCTTTTTACTATAATATAAATTCAAAATATGTTTTCTCAAAAACTGAAAAAAAGAGGGAGGCCGGTGCCATGGCTCACTTGGTTAATCGTCTGCCGCGGCGCCAGCATCCCGTATGGGCTCCAGGTTCTAGTCCTGGTTGCTCCTCTTCCAGTACAGCTCTCTGCTGTGGCCCGGGAGGGCAGTGGAGGATGGCCCAAGTGTTTGGGACCCTGCACCAGCATGGGAGACCGGGGAGAAGGGACACCTGGCTCCTAGCTTCAGATCAACGTAGTGCTGGCCATAGCGGCCATTTGGGTAGTGGGCCAATGGAGGGAGGACCTTTCTCTCTGTCTCTCCCTCTCACTATTTATAACTCTACCTGCCAAATAAATTAAAAAAAAAAAAAACTAAAAAAAGAGAAAAGCAGAAGAAAAGAGGGATGGAGAAGGGAAATATCATTATGTTCTTAGACTTGTATCTACAAATCATATTGAGTCTATTAAATTAAGTTAAAAAATGAAAAAAATAAAGATTCCAAATAATCCAAAATGATAAGTATATGTTCAAGAGCTTCAGTAGAAAGAAAAGAAAAATTCCTGTGTGGTACCTTTTAAGGAGAATCTGTTGGGAAGGGGGACAGAGGAACTTAAAGTGTTACTGTGGGAACTGAAGTGTACTGCAGGAATTTGTTTGAATCTTAGTGTTTCTTATTTCCATTGACTTAAGAATAATTAGATGGAGAGAATGGAATGAGCCATGGATTAAAAGACTTATTTTTGTGAATTTGAACAAATTGGATACCTTACTCAGCTTCAGTTTTCTCATCAGTAAGATGCTGCACATGTTGTATAAACCGACAAATGTAGAATCACAGTACATTGTGCCAGGTTTGTGATAAGGGCACTGGGTCTACTCACTTGTACATGCTGGATTGTTTGGGTTTTTTTTGCATGTAGTCTTTGTTGTTTAGGTGTTATTAAATATAGCATTTCTTGTTCTGACTTGTGATCTGATTATTTAGTCAGTTTAAATTTCTCAGAGTTTAGTTTTGGTGTTGGTGCTAGGCATAAGGGAGATGAAGGGAAAAAGCATTTAAGGGCACCAAATATTTTTCAACGAAGCAAAATTTATCTAACTCTTCATCTGGATAAGAAACATTTCAGTTATTAAAATATAAAATATGTGAAATAGAAATTGTTTATAGACAAATAGTTATGCTTTTGACACATTATTCCCTCATAGCCCCTCATTTCAGTATAAACTTTCCTAATTATTCTTATAACAAAAGAAATCTGTAATTCTTATAACAAAAGAAGTGATTCAGGAAGATTTGAATCCCATGTCTACTACTTACCAATGAGTTGAATTAGAACTGATGACTCTCAGCAGATTTAATTCTCAAATTCGGCACGTGTAATGTAATGGTCCTCTGCTACAAGATCAAGTTCTAAACCAGATGATGTTAGGCTCATCTGAATATCTTGTATATAGTAAACATTAAATAGTTGTCTATGAAAGCCGACAGAAATCCTTACAAGGAAAGGGAAAAAGTGGAATTTTCTGATTGTCAGATGAAGAAAATAAGTAAGTTAATCCTCAGAATAAAATAATGGCAGAGATATGACTGGCACTGGCATAGAAGGGCAATGCCTGTAGAACTGAGTTATAAAACATCGGGGTTCCAGAAAAGGGGGTAAATAGATACCAACTAATCTCAACCTTCACCTTGGGCTCATGCTCAGTTATTTTAGGTAAGGAAGAAAAGAATCCCCTACATATTGATTACCTACTATGTGCCAAGACTTGTCCTGGGCACTTTCAAACATTTAATTCTCCCAAGAGTCATAAATGTGGATATTAGTATCACCCAAATATAGATGGGGAAACTAAAGCTCAGACCATTTAAGTCTATCACCCAAGGTCATGCAATTGACAACAGAAGAGACTGGATTCAGCCTCTCCATCACGGTTTCTGAAATCAGTTCACTTTCTACCTCTTTTCCTGCAAAGAGCACTGCCATCAGACTGCCACCAGACTGTCAACAAAGATCACAATCCTAACAGTTGTCTCAGCATTGTAGCAAAGCTTTGATATCCCTTTCTTGTTCAAGGAAGGACCCTGGTTGCCACGCTGAGGAGCAGTAAGTACAGTCTCAAACAGACAGGAGGAAATAGTGCTGGAGACTTGGTCATGCCGGTGTGGGCTGGAAGTTTCAGGAAGCTGGCAGGTCAGAGGACAGTTTCCAGGGAAGTCAGCTAGGCAGATAGATATCAAAAGCCCAAACAGTCAGGGTCTAGAGGCTCAGTGATCACAGAGGTAGGGACAATGGAACTATTGAACAGGAGACATGAAGCAAGCATAAATCCCAGGGTAGGCCCTACTTTTGATGCCTGCTGAGTATGAGCAACTCTGGATCCTAGATGTTAAGCATAGCTAGGGGCACCTCAAATGCCTGTAGAAAGACTGTATTCCTTATGGAGCACAAAAGAGAGCTATAGAAATTATTTACTGTGGCCAGTCCCACAAAAGGACTCATATTGGCTGATGCATTTCAGACATGAGATTAAGATATGAATAGATGCACATTTCATAGGCAAACCATACATTATTATATGTGTAGATACAATGTTTAGACACACTGAATTTTTATGTTCTCCCTTTCATTACTTTATACCCCTTCCCTTCCACGTGTGGCCTGATGTTAAGCACTATCTTGTTACTCTCATATCTGCTTCCAACCCATATTCAAACCTGTTCTCTGACTGCCCTGAGTAGGGAACAAAGGAGCAGAACAGGGTGCACTTGTTTCCCGGGTTATCAAGTTTACTCATTTAGATTCAATGGAATTTCAGTCAGGGATGAATCTTTGAGCAATCACTGAGATGAGACAGGGCTTCCTGGATCCCCAAATATCCCCAAACATGAAGAAGCAGGTGGCTATTCCACCTACACATAAGGTCAGCCTTGACAGCAGTCAGGGAATTTTTTGTGTCCTGGAACCATTTTCTCAGAGTGACATTGACATATGTCCCCATAAATAAATTAGCAGCCTCATCTCAGTTGACATGTTTGGCAGAAACAAGAAGTTCATGTGCCAGTGTGTGGGTTAATTCTCGTGCCCATTCCATCGGGAAAGATCAAGTGTATGGCTGTGTGTTCATAGCACTGGGATGTAGAGAGCTTTCCTTTTATTCTTTCTGGTGTTCACAGAAATATATTTTGACTTACTATATAAAAGATGTGTGTGAGAGGTTGTTAAATTAACAGAGAAGTGATGGAAAGACAGGAGGAGAGGTGAAGCAGAAATAGCATTTTTCATTTTATAAAAATAGAAATGGGGACTCCATATCACTTACCCCAAAATGCCTCATTGTAATAAGAGGCTATTTTTTCCTTGTATTGTAAATTAAAGTTAATTCTGCTAAATCCACAAATGGAAATAAGCCATGAATGGAAAGTAAAAGAGTTCTAGTCCTTTCCAACTTGTTCCTCTCAAAAAAGTAGAGATTTCTCAAGAATGCCTTTATGTTTTCCCACATAATTCAATTATCAAAGTTTGAAGAACCTTCTATGTACTGATGCTTGTGGTAGGTATTTTATGGAATGAGAAGAAAATAAGCAGACAAAATCCCTGTTACAAATAATTTACTTGAGAAGCAAGTGTAGAAATAAGCAGAACATGTTTATTTAGCAAATATGAGTTAAGCATCTGAAATGTGCCGGGGCTCACCCTAAAATTAGTTTATAAGGGCTGCTTTCTTATACTACATATATATATACACATATATACATATACATATACATATACATACATATACATATATATATATATATATATATATATATATATATATATATATATATATATAACTTTACTGTCATCACAAATGTCAGTTCAGTTTACTTGGTAGATATATAACAATACATAGAGAGTTTTACCCATGTATCTAGATACTAATTTATTTATTTATTTACTCCTTGCCTACTCTGTAAAATACTGGGCATGTAATAGTGAACAACACAGGAGACCACATGAAGCTTACAATCTAGTAGCCTTTAAATTTGACCTCAGTATGTTTTATGAAGACAACACAGAATTCATTGAGAGCAATAGCATTCATTCAGTGTCATGAGAATGGTGTGTTTCTTCCTGATGGGAGTCATTGTATGGTTAAGATCTTCCTGGTCTTGGAATTAGGACAGCCTTTCAATAATTTAGCCCCTGTACATAGACAGCTCAAGATCCACATCTGTGCCCCATACATGTGCTATTTGAGAATGTTAGATACTCAAGAATGGCATGTATGACATGACAGCATCTATCCAGTGGTTATTTAAATTAAATCAAATAAATGGTAAATACAACAATAATTCAGTTTCTCAGTCTCACTAGCCACATGTTAAGTACACACAGCACATGCAACTAATGGTTTTCATATTGGACAATCAAGAAAAGAACACTTTTGTCATCAAAGAGTTTTTTGGACAGTGTAGCTCTAGAATACAGCTTCTGATATTGATATCTGTGATACTTGTCTTTTGGGTGCTTTACTACAAATTCAAGATATAGCTCTGTACTTTGAAATTTTAATCAGCTTCTCTGTACATAAATTACATGATATCAGTCTGCAAACTTATATAGATGTTTATATTTTCCTGTGCATTTTCTTTGTCCCCTCCTAGACTGGAGGTGTGAGTCATACCATACTTGTCAATATTTTAAAAGCTTAGTACATGTCCTGTGGTTGATAAGTGTTCGGTATATGTCTGTACTGTTGATGAAGAAAATCTCTGGTATTCACCTGCACCCTAACAGACTGTGAGCTGTGCCTCTAAACAGCAGAGGGGAATTATACTGCAGAGAAACCCCGAGGGACAGATCACGAGTTTGGACTTCACCACATTGAGTTGATCCCAAAGGCTATTTCTGCACATCAAGCCATCTGGAGATAGTGTGGGTGCCAGGCATCACGCCTGTGTAGTGATGTAGCTCATCCCTTGGTATTTAAATGCTGTCTTGGCATGGGACAATGGTGTCCACAATCAGCCACAGGCATACAAAAAAGTTCTGACTCCAAGTTGTGTGCTGCAAACTTCATTTCCTCACTTGAACTCAGTTATCTCCTGGGCACAGCTGCTTGTTTACTCTTCCACAGTTGCAGAAATTCTCATATGGGGTCTCCAAGAATATGATCACAGGAACATTGAAATAATAATAAGAGACTAGAATTCTGGGGAATGGGTCACGTCCAAATTGAGTACACAAGAAACTGAAAATGGATGTCTGCTGTGAAAGATCATATCTGTTCTGGAGGATGACTTATTTTAAGTAAAGTAGCTTTCAGCATTACTCAGGTGCATCAAGATCCAGATGCCAAGAGAAACAATATTGCAGCCTCTTAATATTTTATATGATAAAATTGTCTTCTTGTCATTACCCTTCTCTCTCACTCTGATACATTTTCTCAGCTTCCTTGTCCGTGTATGTTTGTGTCAAGTCTGTACCCTTTGCCCACACAACTGGCTTTTGAAAGGGAAAATCTGAGGCTGGCGCCATGGCTTAACAGGCTAATCCTCTGCCTTGCGGCGCCAGCACACCGGGTTCTAGTCCCGGTTGGGGCGCCGGATTCTATCCTGGTTGCCCCTCTTCCAGGCCAGCTCTCTGCTATGGCCCGGGAGTGCGGGAGACCAGGAGAAGTACCTGGCTCCTGGCTTCAGACCAGCGCGATGAGCTGGCCACAGCGGCCATTGGAGGGTGAACCAGTGGCAAAAAGGAAGCCCTTTCTCTGTCTCTCTCTCTCTCTCTCACTATCCACTCCGCCTGTCAAAAAAAAAAAAAAAAAAAAAAGCAATAGTTCAGTATTCATTATATATCTTTTTCTAGTTTTTCCCTAAAAGTTTTTCCTTTAAATAAAATTAGTGAGGCAACTCTTTATTAACTATTTGCATGTAAAGACTGAAAACCCCAAAATTTAATCAATTGTTAGATGTCCCAAAGTGAAGTTATGGTAGAGCTAGGGTGAAAGAGCAGTGTGAGGCTTGAAAAAAATGTTAGAGGAGAAATTATATTGTGAGATTTAAGAGAATCTGGAAAGGATGTCTTCCTACAATGTATCCCTTTGCCTGCTAGTTAATAGTCATCCTGACTGTTGAGTATTTAGAATGTGTAGACATATATAGCTAAATACGGAGAGAATCAAAAGAAGTTTATTGTCCTCAGGATATGTTTATAATTCCAATTTTGAGAGGCTTGAAAAAGTAACCAAAATTTTAGTATAATGTATGGGAGTACTTCAAAAAGTTCATGAAAAATGGAATTAAATGATAAGCTCATCTTGATACATTTTTTTTTAAAATCCATGCGTATCGGGAGTCTTCAAAAAGCTCATGAAAAATGTGTATTATAAAAAAGGCTATGCCTGAATTTCAAAAGTGCTTTGCACTAAGATAAACTTATTTTAAATTTCATTTTCCATGAACTTTTTTTAAACTACCCTTCTGTATAAAAAGGAAAACTAAATACATGACTTAAATCATAACTGAGCTCAGACCCCAACTCTTTTTTACAGGTGTTACCACAGATGATTTGTTACTGCTTTTGTATAAACTCAATGGAAAGTAGAGGTTAGTATATCATTCCAAGAAAAGGGAAAATTAAGAATATATATAGAGATTAATGGACACTGATAAACCATTGAGGAAGGCATAGAAATAAAACAGGAAATGTAGAATGAACTCCAACTCAGAAGCTATTTGAGTTCCTGGTTGTGTGATTGTGGCTTTACCTTGTACAATGACAAGACCCTCTTCAAAGAATACATAAACACCACCCAGCACTTCTGATGTTATAGTATCATGTTATGTGCATTCCTATTTTGGTTTTTATACATTATTTACACCTTCACTTTAACTCTTTTCTATATCAGTTTTCCCCAAGTTTCAGTGTTCAGTCTCTCCCAAACTCCACAATTCATATTGAAATCATACATAAATCTCAAAATATTTCGCTTACTTATTTTGCTAGATATATTTCTATAATGCTCTGTTATGCTCTTGTAGATCACATAACTGTGTATAGTATACACACTGTTAAAATGTAAACATCTTAAGGGTAAAAAAAATACTAGTTTATATCTCCATTCATTCAAATACAGGCCACAACTCATGGTTGGAAAGATTACATTGAGCTGTATTCAGGAAGGCAGTTGGTAAGGAAGGAGTAGTATTTTAACATTGGCGAATTTATTGAAATGTAACTCTAGTAACCCTAAAAAATACAAACTCTTAAAAACACTGTATAATTTTTATCATTCAATTCCTGCTTGAGGCCTTGTGGGGAAAATGTTATGCATGGTAGAATGCAACATACTTTATCTCTAAAACTGCTTTCAAAAAGAGCTGAAAATATTCAGAGAACTTTCAAAGCTGTTCTCTTAAGACACAGAATCTAGTTTTGTGAATTCAAAGTTTGTAGAATAATTATCAGCTTTGGCAAAAAGTGCTGAGACTTTTGAAAATTTGATCATTTGTCCAACACGTATTGAGAGTCTACTAAATGAGAGTGCTGGGCCTGATGCCATGGTGAGTGTGAAGATATACACAAAGACTTTGCAAAGCCTTGGAAACCTGTACAGGCTCTGCTCTTCTCCCAACTGCTTCTTGCAGACCATTCTTTCTGAGCACTTATTGCAGTATAAGAAATTCCCTGACTCTCCGTCTAGACTATATGTGTCCAATGAGGTCAGAATTTCTTCCATCTTGCCTGGAGCTTGGCACATGAGAAGACATAACCCATAAAAGATCCTTGAGTTCAGTTGCTAAGTACCACACATCTTACCTCAAGCCCTTTCTTATAACAGTTATGAAAGTTAAAATTAGGTCCTCCATGACAAATTAGTTGACCGAGCTGTTTATCCAGTAAAAATAAAGCTGGAATAACCCAGGAACTAAAAATCCAGTATTATGATAACATCTCTCCAATGAGTTACAAGCACAATCACAGTTAACTGAGTTGGGGTCATCTCCAAGCATTACTATTTGACAACTAAAGTCTGGGTATCATTTTTTATTAAAGAGAAAATGCTTTTTTTTGGACTATCCTTTTGTTAAAACAAGAAAGCAGGCCAGCGCCGGGGCTCACTAGGCTAATCCTTCACCTGCGGCGCTGGCACCCTGGGTTCTAGTCCTGGTTGGGGTGCCAGGTACTGTCCCAGTTGCTCCTCTTCCAGTCCAGCTCTCTGCTGTGGTCCCAGGAAGGTAGTGGAGGATGGCCCAAGTGCTTGGGCCCTGCACCCGCAGGGGAGATCAGAAGGAAGCACCTGGCTCCTGGCTTTGGATTGGTGTAGTGTGCTGGCCATAGCGGCCATTTGGGGGGTGAAACAATGTACGGAAGACGTTTCTCTCTGTCTCTCTCTCTCTCACTGTCTAACTCTGCCTGTCAAAAATAAATAAATAAATAAATACACAAACAAGAAAGCAGTCATCCCTTTTCTATATAGCTTATCCCACATATCTACCCATAGCATGAGGTATAGACATGAATCTCTTGGTTATCTTTATACTGTGACAAAGCAAGCCTCACTTGATCCAAGGCTTAAATGAAGCAAGGGATATTTGAACTCAAGGATCAACTGAAGTCATAACATGCCTTGCTTATTTAATCTTCAGCTCATCTAATTGGGGATTGAGGTTTCCCTCTTCCTCCAATAGTTGGTTCCATTCTCTGACATTTTTCTTGTTGCCTGTGATTTTAGAAAGCATCCACTTTTCACAAGTGAAAACTGATTTTGTCCAAACAGATGCTTGTTTCTATATTTTGCATTTTGGAAAAAAAAGTAAGGGTATGATTTGGTTGAGGAGGGGGCTAGAGAGAGATGGGGAATAAAATCTTACAGAAGCTGGTGGAGGCACAGCTTGAACTAAAATTAGAAGCCAACTGAAAGCTGTAAGCATGGAGAAGGGGGTCTCCAAAGAAAATTTGTTGTAAAATAAAATACTCATTGAAAATTTTCTGACAAGGAGCCCTAACAAAATTCTCACATATCTTATATATGACAAAATGGGTTCTCTCATAAGTTTCTGTGAGTGTTTGTGGTATGCCAGATATAGAAAAGTTATTTCAAACCAGTCAAGCCACCAAATCCTTCCACGTAACTCTTTCATTAGCCATTGTTTCATGAGCTCCAAATTCCATCCTGATTACTAGGTGTGAGGAGGAGTCTGGAGAAAAACAAACAAATAAACAATAGCTATGATGATGTCCAGGAAGAATGAAATAGGGCTGAGCAATATGCAACAGGAGTGAGCAAGAGGAGAAGATACATACAGATCTCAAGTATTTATTTCTCCAGGCCACAGCTGACCTGTTGCTACAAATTATAACCTATGCTGGCTTCCACTCTCACTTTGGTTTTCTAAACTTTGTTCAGGGTTGGTGTCTTCATCTGGTCAGGCTACTAAAAGCAAATACCATAAACCAATTGGCTTATAAAAAACTGAAAATTTTATTTCTTGGAGTTCTAGAGGCCAGGAACTGCAAGATCAGTAGCAGAGTAGGTGTCTGATGAAACCTTTTTTTTTTTCCTATAGATGGTCCCTTCCCAAAGTGTCCATACATGGTAGAAGGGCAAAGACAGCTCTCTGGGCCTCTTTTATAATCTGATTCATTTGGGCTCTGTGCTCATGATCCAATCACCAATCACCTCTAAATAAACCTACATTTTAATACCATCAATTTGGGGGTTAAATTTTAACATATGAAGTTTTGGAAGACACAAATATTCAAACCCATTGTAACTAGGAAGAGTTTGGTTGCTGCTATTACCCACACTTGGCTGGTGGCACAGGCACTGAGATGGGCCCCATATCCTCAAATGACTGTGCAGGCTGGGATGGTTGCAAGTGCCTAGAGTTTTCTCTGTGTCACCCTTGTACAAAGCATGCTGACCAACGCTATGGGGACTGTGTGTGCTCAATCCTCAGCATCACAAAACTTCAGAGACTGATGTTTATGTCCCCAACTACAATAGATAGTCTGAAAACACACAGGGGGCCACTAAATTGAGTACTCAGGTGGCCTTGTGATGTGGGGGGGCAAGGACATCTACCCAGCTGCATCTCATAGGATTGTCATGGCCTCTCCTTCATGGGTGGGGTGCTGGTCAAAGATTTTAGCCTTCTGCCAAGGCACAAGTTCCCTAGGTAAGTCAGTCTTCATCTTCCTCCAGCTCTCCTGAAGCCTCAGAGGGCAACATTCCATGCCTGCATGCAGTCAGAAGCACCATTATATAAATGGAATGACTCTCTCTTCATCTCGTTTGGGTTTTGATGAGATCTTCTTCCATTTATACAATCAGAACTTACTGCTGAGTGACTTTGTATCCCTCTACATCAAAGATGATTATTTTTATAATTCAATTACCAAACATTACATTTCTGTTTGCCTTGCTAAGACAGTACCACCAAATTTCACAACACACTTATTCCAAAATTGCCAAGGGACAAGATGCTATTGTACTATCACAGCATTTTTTTCTTTTGTTCCCTCCCCCTTTCATTATGGAGATAGATCATATTCATATTAAAAATGAGAATGTTTCAAAATATTAGTGTTCAACCTATAAAAGACATTCTATCATACAAAGCTAAATTAATTTTATAATTGAGGAAACCGAGGCCCACATTTAGTGATTTCCTACAAATATGCCAGTCTATAAAAGACTTTGCTTTTTAATCAACATGTCTAGACTCCCAGTACAGCACTCATTTGTCCTCGTTTTAAGCTCTGAATGCAGAATAGAGAAACAAAAGAGATTGGGACAGAAGGACAGAGAATGTGATCAAGCATTTGTAGACTATTTCCTGAGTGCAAGGCCTTTTTAAAACATATTGTCTTAAACTGAATGTCTAAAATGCCTAAACCCTGGTCTCCTAAGGGAACAGTGACCACCTGTGTGACTTTGTTACCTTGTCCTCCCTGACATTCTGTTCTCATTCTTGTAAAAACAAAGGAGCTCCATTACAGTAACCCAAGAGTCCTTTCTTGCTCTGCCATTCTGCAATAAGTGATAGCCATACCTCACTTTAAGCACCTAACATTCTTTGGATACCCTGGTTTATCCTGCCACTGTTAGTGGAGAGTGAGTCTCATCGCACTGTAGCAGTTTTGCTATATGTTCTTGTGCTTGACCATTGTTAGGAGCTTTTCAGAGTTTTCTCTTCATTCCTGAAACTGCTAAGATAGAGGATCAGGAGGGAGACCACAGGCCAAGGTGACATTGAGCATGGTGTAGGATGGGCATCAGAGCTGGGACAGGCACAGGGATGGCAGTTCTCTTCCCTCTCCAGTGCTTGCCCTGGATGTGTTGAGCAAGGGGTTCTCCAGCAACTCAACAGTGCATTTCCATATCATCACTGCTTCCTCCTCTCTGACTTTATTAAGCATGTTAAATAAGATGTTTGGCCATGTTCTTACAGAGCCTGTTGCATTGATTATTCACAATGCCATCACCCTTCTCCCACCCCCTCCTTGGTATGCTCCCCCTTCCCAGACTTGATTTATTACTCACTATATTGTTCCCAGTGCAGACCTTTTTATCACTGTCACATATGTGGGCTTGGTGATGAGATATACTTGGTAGTGGTTGGAGGGGCAAAATGGAGCTGTAGGAATGAGGCAAGAAGGAAGTGTGCAAATGATTTTATCTTTTTTTCTAAACCTCATCTCTGCTTATATTTTGGAAGATCCCAGACATAATTATCTCTGTCTGTTTGCAAAATATATAATTAAGTGGACTGAATTATACTAAGAAACATTTAGATTTCATAAGCAAGTTTTATGAGGAGCCCTGAAATAAATTAAAAGCAGCCAATTATTGAACATTTACTTTGCATCAAACATGGTGATAGTGTTTCACATGGATGATCAGCTGTGATCCCATGTCAAAACATGAAACAAATAAGCAAAAACCAAACCAAAGCACATTGTTGCATGGATCCTTTTTTAATTTATCTTTTTTTATGTGAAGAAACAATCACAAAAGTTTCTAATCCAGTTACAAAAGAGGGAGGTATAAGGTTTTATCTCTACATCTTTCTGATCTCAGAGGTATTGTCAACTCTACAAACACTGTCTCCCAAATTCAGGTAGAATGATAAAATTTGCTGTGAATGATCTACTGCATTTTCCATTCATGCATTTTCAGAAATGTGTCCCAGGTAAGTAAAAATGGAAAGATGTAAGCCATTCCCCTCCATAAAACAAAAAGAAGGGAGAGAAAAAAGGCCAACATTTTTAGAAACTTGCCCTCCCTCCACCCCGCTATGCCCCCAGGTACCCACAATCACACACACTCTCTCTCTCTCTATGTGTGTGTGTATATATATATATATATATATATATACATACATATATAGTTATAGTTATATAGTTATAGGCTCCTGCTTTATGTCATGCCATCATCTTGCAGAAAAAGACAATTGTGACCCAAGGGACTAAGTGAAGACCAAAAAGTAATTGAGTGTTTTTACTCTTAGTTTGACACCTTGCTGCATTTGCTGTAATATGGCAGCCATCTATATTCTGTTAGCTATAAGAAAAGTGTAGTTATTAATGAACAATTGAGTTAACAGATGAGCATAGCACACCACTTATTCACTAAAGAAATATAGCTGAGTGCTTGTTATGCAGCACATCCTACTGCAGGCGCTGGAGAAATGGCAACAAGAAAAACACACAGAAACCTCTGCCATAATAGAGTTTGCATTCTACAGGACAAGTCAAGTTTTTAGAAATTTGCCCTCCACCACCTCCCTGTGCCTCCAGGTACTCACGATCACTTCATATATATATAGGATGTTTTATGCTTCAGCTTTATGCAATGACATCATTTTGTAGAGAAAGACAATTTTGACCCAAGGGACTAAGTTAAGAGTGAAAGAGAGAGAGAAAGAGAGAGAGAGAGAGAGAGAGAAAAGACCAGAGAGTCAGAGAGAGAATGAGAATCTTCTAACTGCTGTCTTAATTCCAAAATGCCTGCAGCAGCTGAGGTTATTCCAGGCTTAAGTTAAGCCAAGAACCATGTGAATGTGGGTATCATAAGTAGATTAGCCTGTGCCACAAGGACTGATCCTGTGGTGGGCATTTTAGATAAGAGCAGGTATGCACAGCTTCTTGAAAGGCAGGTAAAGGACGAGGGACCCAACCTGCTGATGTCTGGAAGAAATGTGGTCCAGGTAGAGAGAACAACACAGGTAAATCTTGAAGTAGAAGTGCGGGTGTGCAGTTGAGAAACAGCAAGAAGGCTTATGGCAGGGGTGGGGGTGGTGAGCAACCCATATGAAGATGGGAGCTGAACTCCAAGTGGTGAACAGGAAGAGGAGGATTAGCAGAGCCTTACAAGTCCATCTTTGTTTCTCAAAGCAATAGCAACTATTGGAGGCTTTCGAACAGAGGAAAGACTTGATAGCAATGATGGGTTTTTAAGTTTTTAATTTGCTTTGAAATGATTATGTCACAGAGGAGCAAAGGGGAACAAATTAAAAATGCCAGTTAGAGCATAACTTCAGTTTTTTTTTTTCTTTTCATTCTCTTCTACCATCAACATTGTTGTCCAGCAGTTTAAAAAATTTATTTGAGAGGCAGAGAGATGGCAAGAGAAAGACAGAGAGAGAAGAGATATCTCATCTGTTCACTCCACAAATACCTACACAGGTAGACTTGCGTGATTCAGAAGCTGGGAACAGGGAACTGAATTCAAGTCTCTCACATGGGGTGTGGTGAACCAATTACTTGAATCATCACTTGCTGTGTCCATTTTTTTTTTTTTTGACAGATAGAGTTAGACAGTGAGAAAGACAGACAGAAAGAAAGGTCTTCCTTCCATTGGTTCACCCCCGAAATGGCTGCTACAGCTGGAGCTACACCGATCCGAAGCCAGGAGCCAGGTGCTTCTCCTGGTCTCCCACATGGGTGCAGGAGCCCAAGCACTTGGGCCATCCTCCACTGCTCTCCCGGGCCACAGCATAGAGCTGGACTGGAAGAGGAGCAACCAGGATGAGAACCCGGAGCCCATATGGCATTATTATTGAATATACCATATGAATTTTTTTTTAGACTCCTATAGATGGACACTTGGATAATTTCCAAAGCTTTTTTTTTCTTTATGAATAAAGTTGCTATTGACATATATAAAATAATTTTTGTGGGAATATATTTTCATTTACCTTCATTAAATACTGAGGGATAATTTACTTGGCTATGGGATAGAAAGAGGATCCCCCATTAGACTCAAAGCTGACTTCTTATCAGGAATCCTACAGGCTAGAAAGGAATGCTAAGATATACTAAAAGTATTAAAAGTAAAAAAAAAAAAAAACACAAAACATGTCAGCCTAGAATACTGGACCCTGCAAAGTCTTCATTTATGAAGGAAAGTGAAATAAAGACCTTCCATAAAGAAGAAATTGAAAGAATTTGTTGCCACTTATCCAGCCTTATAAAAGATGCTTAAGGATGCTACACATAGAAACACAGAAAGATATCTATCATATATGAAGCAATGAGAAGGCAGAAAAGCCCCCAGCAAAAGTACAAGAGAAATCCCAAGTAAACAATAAGAACACTTATAGAAAAATTGCAGGGCCAAGTTTTTACTTATCAATAGTCACCTTGAATTTAAATGGTCTCAACTCTCCAGTTAAAAGATACAGGCCAGATTAATCAATTAAAAAACAAAATCCATCTGTTTGCTGCCTATAAGAAACACATCTCACCAATAAAGATGCACACAGAGTGACAGTGAAAGGATGGAAAAAAGATATTCCATGCTAACAGAAATGAAAAAAGAGCTGGTGTAGCCATCCTAATATCAGACAAAATAGACTTTAACACAAAAGCTGTTAGAAGAAACAAAGAAGCACACTATGTGGTGTTTCAGGGATCAATTCAATGGGAAGATGTGACTATAATAAATGTATACACACCCAATTACAGGATACTTGGCTATTTAAAAGATATGTTAATGGATCTAAATGGATGCATATATTACAATAGTAATGGGGGACTATAATACTCCACATTCCACAATGAACAGATCAACCAGAGAGAATATTAGCAAGGAACCAATAGATTTAATTGACACTATAGATCACGTGGACCTGATTGATAGCTATGGAGCTTTTCACCCCACAGTGGCAGAATACACTTTCTTCACAGCAGTGCATGGAACTTTCTCTGGGATAGACCATATTACAGGCCTTAAAGCAAGTCTCAACAAAACTTATGTGATTAGAGCAAAAGCTGTGTTATGAGGGGAATTTATAGCAATTTTGCTTACATGAAGAAATTGGAAAGGCAGCAAATAAATGAGATATCAATGCATCTGAAGGATCTAGAAAAATAAGAATAAACCAAACCCCAAATTAGCAGGAGGAAAGAAATAATTAAAATTAGAGAAGAAATAAACGAATTTGAAGCAAAAAATACAAAAACATCAGTGAAATGAAGTGCTGGTTTTTTGAAAAGATAAACAAAATAGATGCACCATGAGCCCACTAAATCAAAAAAAGTGGGAAAAGACCCAAATCAATAAAATCAGAAATGAAAAAGAAAATGTAACAACAGATTCTACAGAAATAAAAATAATAATCAGGAATTACTATAAAGAGCTGTATGGCACCAAATTGGGAAATCCAGAAGAAATGAATAGATTTCTAGACAAATACAATCTACCAAAGTTGAGTTATGGACACAAGGAAAACCTAAACTGACCAATAACCAAGACAGAGATTGAATCAGAAATAAAGACTCACCGAACAAAGAAAAGTTCAGGACCAGATGGCTTAACTGTTGAATTCTACCAGACATTTAAAGAAGAAATAATTTCCTACCTAGGAGAGAGGAGCCGGGTATTTATATTCTAACACCCATCTGTTGTTGATTGAGAGCTGCTCCCAGGGGCACTTACTCTTGTTTGGAAATGGAAGTGTCCCACTCCAACAACCAAAGACTTTTCTCAAGCAGAGTCACTGGTGTTGGTGAGGGGAAAAATAATTATCTAAGATAGGATATTGCTAGTATCAGCCAAGTCTCAAAAACAGTTAAAGGACAGAGCATTCTAATCCCCCATTGTTTCTACACATTTGTGTAATACTAAAGAAATGAGAAACTGCAAGCAACCTTATTCTTAAACTAAAAGCAAAAATACATAACTGAATATTAGTAAATATAATCCATCAGTCTATCAAGTTGTATTTCTAGCAGAAATGCATACTAGATTGAATAGTAAACAATCTATTAGGTAGTTTATTACACAAGCAGATTAGAAAGAAAATAGCCATAAGGATGTTTCAATAAACACAGAGAAGTTATTTGACAAAATGTATTATCAATCACTGATGAAATCATCTTATTAAATAAGGAACAGAATAAAACTTCCTTAGTCTGATAAATAGAGACAAAAAAGGAGAATGAAAATGAAATAAAATATTCTGCATCATGTATATTTAAGTATTTTATTTAAAATAAAAATAAGGCACCAATGCCTATCACCATCATTTGCAGTTCAACAAGATGAACTTCCAAACTGAGCCACATTAAGCTATATTTAGCCCAACGTTATTTATAAAAAGTGAGAACATGAAATTAAACCTTCCTTAGTGTTCCTTCTGTGTGTGTGTGTGTGTGTGTGTGAAAACTATGAAGACAGAACTTAGCTTCCAAATATATTTCTAAATTAAAAGTAACAAGTGATCCTTGGAGACTGTCTCAGATGAAGAGCACAATGAAATTTGAAACAACGTGTGTGTGTGTGTGTGTGTGTTTGTGTATTTGCATGCACCCATGTAGGCATGCCAGAAAGTAAGGAAGTCCATTAAACATGACAGGCTGTAACCAAATAACACAATCATTTGTTTGAAAATATTCCCAGTGGCCACGTTGGGGACAATTTGAGAACTTTCATTATCTATTCTTATGTAACAACTTACCACAAATTTAAGTACTTAAAAGAGTGTCTTTTTTAAAAAGATTTTATTTATTTATTTGAGAGGTAGAGTTACAGACACTGAGAGGGAGAGACAGAGAGAAAGGTCTTCCATCTGCTGGTTCACTTCCCAGATGGCCACAACAGCTGGAGCTGTGCCAATCCGAAGCCAGGAACCAGATGCTTCTTCCTGGTCTTTCCATGCAGGTACAGGGGCCCAAGCACTTGGCCATCTTCAACTGCTTTCCCAGGTCATAGCAGAGAGCTGGACTGGAAGAGGAGCAGCCGGGACTAGAACCGGAACCCATATGGGATGCAGGCACTACAGGCGGGGGATTAACCTACTGTGCCATGGTGCCAGCCCCAAGAGTGTCTGTTTTAAGAAGGATTTTGCCTTCTGCAGGGAAGAAGTTCCCATACTCAGGTGTTGACCAGTGTGAATTATTTTTAGAATTATTTTTATTTATTTGAAAGAGATACAGAGAGTGGTAGAAGCAGAAAGAGAGAGGTCTTCCATTCTTCTGGTTCACTCCCCAAATGACTGCAACAGCTAGAACTGAGCTGATCTGAAGCCAGGAGCCAGGAGCTTCTTCCAGGTCTGCCACACTGGTGCAAGGGCCCAAGGACTTGGGCCATCTTCCACTGCTTTCCCAGGCTATTAACAGAGAGCTTCATTGGAAGAGGAGCAGCTGGGACTCGAATCGGTGCCCATATGGGATGGAGGTGCTGTAGGCTGGGGCTTTAACCAATTGTGCCACAGTGCCAGACTCCAGTGTGCATTTTTTATCTGAAGGTTGTTGATTGACACCCCTGTCTTCTTGCCAGCTCTTGAGAACTGCCCTAAGTTTCTGGAGGTCTTGCTTATTCTTTTTCATGTGTCTTTCATTTTTAATGCTTGCAAAGGTAATTTTCTCAAAAAGCAAAACAGAAAAGGCCCCCCAAACCTCTTGCATTTTGAATCTTTATTATCAAGAAGAATATTCCCAACATTAGGACAAAGCCACATCATATGCTTCCTGATTCAGTGACTGAGAAGGACATTAACTTACTTCTACTAATTCTTGAAGACATTGAATCCTAAGCAACCTTCGATACACTACTCAGGGTCTTCCGCAAAATAATTGAATCAGTGTTGAGCATACACAAGTAATATTCACAGAAGTGAAGAGATAGAGTCTTCTTAGATGACCATCAGCAGATCAGTGAATAAAGAAAATGCAGTATATACGCATGGTAGAATATTGTTAACCTGTAATAAAAAAAGAAGAATATTCTGCCATTTATAGCAAAGTGAATGGAACTGGACGACACATGGAAAGAAAAACATGTTTCTCATATGTGGTTTCTGAACAGAATGTAAGTGCATGTATATTAGTGATCACTAGTGGATGAGAAAGTTAAGGGGAGATTGGATGACAGGATCCAAAACAGTTAGATGGAAGTAAAACATTCTAGTGTTACACAGCACAGTTGGTGGTTGTAATTTTTGATAACCTATTAGATATGTATTTTAAGAATATATAGAAGAGGCCGGTGCTGTGGCTCACTTGGCTAATCCCCCGCCTGCGGCGCCAGTACCCGGGGTTCTAGTACTGGTTGAGGTGCCGGATTCTGTCCTGGTTTCTCCTCTTCCAGTCCAGCTCTCTGCTGTGGCCCGGGAAGGCAGTGGAGGATGGCCCACGTGTTTGGGCCCTGCACCCGCATGGGAGACCAAGAGGAAGCACCTGGCTTCTGGCTTCAGATGGGTGCAGTGTGCCAGCCGCAGCGGCCATTGGAGGGTGAACCAACGGAAAGAAGACCTTTCTCTCTTTCTCTCTCTGTCTAACTCTGCCTGTCAAAAAAATAAAAAATAAAAAAAGAATACATAGAAGAGAAGAGCTTAAAGCATTCCAAAATTAAGTAGTGATAAGGAAATGGAAACATTAATTATTCTGATTTTATTAGTATACTTGGTGTGCATTTATTGAAATATCACACTGTATTGCATAGATACTCATATATACAATTATTAAGTATTAATCAAAAGTTTTCTTTAAGTTTTAATAAGATGGAAATGCTATCTAATATTATTTGACAATTACACATTATATATACATATTGAACTTTCACAATAATTCTCTTAAATAAGTAGAGTTAAAATAATTTTTAAACTTGATCATATTATAGACAGTGAGGAATAGATTTATGTTAAAGGAAAATTAGGAAGCAAGACAATTTGCAACATTAAGTATATTGTGATCCCACATTAGATAATAAAAAGAAAAAAAAGGAACAATAAAAGACTTTTTGAGGACAATTAATGCAATGTGAATATAGACTTTAGATTAGATAATGATGTTAGATCAGTGGTAAACTTCATGATTGTTATAACTGCACTATGACTTTGTAAGAGAATGTCCTTGTATTTAGGAAATAAACAGTGACATATTTAGGGATAAAAGGACATCCTTTTTAATTCCAAATGACCCAGAAAGAAAAATATATGTATTTACATAAGCAAAGAGACGCACTGGGCAAGAAATTTTGAGAATGATTAAAGTAATTTTGGCTTCTTTTTGAAACTTTTAGTAAGTTTTAAATTTCATCATAATAACAACACATGGAAAATTAAAAGCAAAAATAAGAGCAAGTATTAAGACAGTCATTAAGGAAACGTTGTTTGGTTTCAAATAGAGAATAAAGGAAAGAATGCCAAAAAGGGAGGCAATCATACAGGCAGACAAGTCTCCTGGGTCCTTTTCAGGCCACTTGGGTTCTTTTAATTCTTATGCTACAGACCCTTTATACAATAGTTAATTTTATGTGTCAATTTGACTGGGCTATGAGATTTACAGACATTTGACTAAACATTGTACCAGGTGTGTTTGTGTGGGTGTTTCTGAATGATATTAACACCTAAATCAATAGACTGAATAAATAGATTGCCTTCCCTAATATGAGTGGGCCTTATCTAATCAGTTGAAGGCTTGAATGGAACAAAAAGGCTGACATCACCTGTGTAGCTGCCTTTGAGTTGGGGTATCAGTTTGTTCTTGCTGTCAGACTCAAAGTGATATCTTAGCTATTTCTGGGTCTTGAGCATGATGCTACTAAACCATTGGCTGTTCTGGGGCCCCAAGCACGAGGACTCTGGAAGTCGCACTGCTGAAAACACTGAGATTTATCTGCTTCCATCATCACATGAGTCAGTCTCTTATCACACAAACAGACGTACACACACACACGTGCTCCTACAAATACAAACACATACTTATGTGTACAGACACACATACACAGTTCATTCTGTTTTTCTGGAGAGCACTGACAAATCCAGATCTGTATTTTAAAATCACTTGAATACATATTAAAAATTCAGTTTGTAAGTCCACTCCAAACCTATTGAATCTAAAAGTCTCTGATGGGTGGTTAGAATCTTTATTTTAAAATCCTTCCCTAATTTATGTATAACAAACTTTCAGAACCAGTATTAATTGGAATTTACTGAAACATTTGCTTTTCTCAGTTCTATGCACACTGTGCTTAGAATCTCTTAGGATAAATGATGCAAAAGGCTATGGAGCATCTGCCCTACTTGTTGGAGATATAGCATAAAGCTACAATACCTATGTGGCTGCCTATGCCAATCCAGTTAATATCTCTCCTTTTTGTCAGGTTTAAGTAAATGCACAGAGGTGGGAATTTTTGATCCAGAGGCCTTTTTCTTAGCGCCCTGTTTCTCCTAAAAGAAAGTCTCACTATATTAATTCACTCCCCATGCTTTAGTTGCAGCATTTAGAAAACAAAGATGCAAACAAAATACATTTCTCCATGGTGTTGAATCTACTGAATTATAATATTGAATACCTATTTTCATCTTGCTTGAACTCTCTCCAGCATTTGATGTTTTTGCATCCCATTCTTTTCTGTTTCACATCCCCTTTGGCTCTTGTGATTCTGCACTGTCTATTCTTTTTCCTTCAGTCTTGGCTACTCATTTCTGTCTCCTCTGCTCTATGCTCCATCTGATCCCCTCATGCTAGACTTCACACTTCACAACATCTAAATGGGAGCCTTGTCTCTTCTGATTTTTGTTTCCAATCTATCTCTCTCTCTCTATATATATATATATGTATATATGCATATCTATATATATATATAAATACAGAGATAAATATAGATATAATGTATCTTGCTCTCTATATTTATATATATACATATAGATTCTAGGTACATAGAGATAGTGTGTATATATATATATAGAGAGAGAGAGAGAGATTAGACTATAATTATGTCTATATCTATATCTATATCTATATCTATATCTATATCTATATCTACTTCTAGGTATTACTAAGTACCTAGAAGACAAAAGTTTCACTCAAAGTTATTTATACCACTGTAAGAATTTTGTTTTTTTAATACTAAAAATATTAGAAAATCACTGTGGCTCTTAATTGAACATGTGTACCTATGAGGAGAAAGGGAAAAAACCTGATTTTACTCATTTTAAAAGAGAAATAAAAAACTGACACAATTAATAAGCTGCAGAACCAAGAACTCAGAACTCAATGCCAATGCAAGTCTCATGTTATGTACTACTTCACTGAAACACTAAAAAGTATGTACAATTTAGTGCTGAAACACTAAAAAGTATGTACAATTTAGGTCAAGTACAAAAGCCCAGTGACCATGCTAGTGAAGGGTCAATCCTATCAAAAGGAACACCTGAAACTCCATGGATAGGTGGGCTATTGCTTCTTAATTATATTGCACCTGAGATGGGGTTCAAATCCATGTTCTTAACTTTGAGATGAATACTGGAATCATATAGCACCTTCTCAAAATTTTTTATTACCAGGTCACATCTCTTCTTAAATCCCATCATCTCTGAATCAAGAGTATAATTATATTTAGAGTAATCTGTCTGTGAAGTAGCATAATTTGTCCTCAGTAATCACAGTTTCTCCTTCCTATTCCACACAAATATCCCTGTCTTTTAGTCTCGCCTCTTACTATAATGCTCTTGTTCCCATTTGAGACCTGCTTTCATCACTTCCCCACTATGACTCAAACTCCAGAAATAATGGACAAGGAATAATAAGCAGTACTATTTATACATAATATCTATAAAGTTAACTGAAAACCTGCAATTTGAAGTTTGAATTATAAATACTAGTGTAAACATATGTTTATTTTCTTATAAGTGTTTTCTATTTTCACAGTTACTGTTGAATGTCCCAGAGCTTTTGTGGCTATTATAATAGCTGAGCATATAAGTAATTCATATGTTTAAATGGTAGATCAGAGCAATCAAATAATTGATGAGAAAATGCTTATCTTTGTAAAAGTATTTGAGCTGCTAAATAAAAAATGAATTTTAGAAATAGATATTTGCCATATTAAAATCCCTAGTGATGTGTCTGTGTAATGATCAAAAATGCCTGCTAAAATATTGTGTGAAAAGCTGATGTAGAAGTGCATAATGATAGGGTAAGGCTTACAGCACCTGATTTCAATGGTAAATTTTAACATCAAAAACTGAAAAAAGTAAAAAAAGGGGAAAATGACCAAATTTTAACGTGCCTCTTATGAGAAACACATTTCTCTTTTGAAGAATTCTTAGTATCCTAACTAAATTTAACAGATCCAAATCAACCACCTGTTTGTGGAAATGCAGAGAAAATAGGAGCATTTTAGATACCACCACAGGAGGGTGGGCATTCATTCTCATGATCTAGGTACCAGCAATGATGTCTGCATTCCATATCAGAATACTTGGATTGCAAATAAGAAAAAGGGGGAACGAACTTAAATGGAAAGGAAAAATTCAAAGAACTTGAGAAATCTATTTTGAATCGTGATTCAAGTAAGTCAAAAATGAAGAGATACAAATATCAAAAAATTGAGCACTTGCTCTTATTTAATGATGCTCAAGAATAAAAAACCCTTACAATGATGATTTTTGCATTTAAAAATTATTCATACGTATTCCAGAATATATACAGAAGCATTAGTGCAAAAATTTACTTTAAAATGATACAGGTTGAGTGGACAATGGTAGAATTATAAATAAAACAAAGAAGTTATGAGTTAATATTTGATTTTCAATTATTATTTATTTCTTTGAAAGGCAAAATGACACAGAGAAGGGTAGACAGACACAGAGAGATGTTCCATCTTCTGTTTTACTACAATATGCTTGTAATAGCTAGGGCTGGGCCAGGCTAAAGCTGGGATCCAGAAATTCTATCAGGGTCACCTACATGGGTGGCAAGGACCCAAGCACCTGAACCATTATCTTCTGCCTCTCTGGTGCATTAGCAGTAAGCTGAATTGAAAGTAGAGGTAGGACTCAGTTTCAGGCATTGTGATACAGGATGCATGTGTCTCACGTGGCAGTGTAACTGCTACACCACAATGTTTGCTCCATGGGTTGATAATTATTAAAGATGAGTAATGAGTTTTTAATGATGCATTACATTATTATCTCTCCTTTTAATATGTTTGAAAATTTTCATGAAAAAATGTTTATGAATGAATAAGTCAAATGTAGCTTTTACATAGAGTGGAATATTGTTTGACAATAAAAAATAAAGTGCTGATATATATTGTAATGTGGATGAAACAAAAATACTATGTTAGGTGTTAAGAGCTAGGCATAAAGTAGCACACAGTGTGTGATTATGCTGATATAAGAAATGCAGAATAAGCAAATCTATGGAGACACTAAAGAATACTGTGTTTCTTCACTGATACATTGAAAATATTCTAAAATTGATTATGATTCTGGTTTGAGAACACTCTATACTAAAAACCACAGAGTTTACATAGGTGACTTTTACTTTAAAAGGGTAATTTTATGGCATGTTAAGTATATCTAAGTAAAGCTGTCATAAAAAATTCAAAACAACAGGTTTAAACAAAGGAATACAGTGATCCTGGCATCAGACATGGATGACTTAAGGTGCAATAAATCACTGTGTTCTGCTTCCTAAAAGATTTACATTTTAACCTAATCTGTCAGCTGTGAAAGGACATCAAGTGCTATCTGACCAGTACTTAGATTCTGGGGGGATATATTGATAATTTGGGGATCTTCTAAAATGAAATGATATCTGGTAAGTTCAGCCAGAGTTAAACTTCGGGATCCATTTAGGCTGAGGGTAGAGAGAGTCTCTAGTAAAGCCCTTTTTACAGTTTAGTAACTCAACAGCAGAGCCAATCTCCAGCCTCTGGGTTTTGAGGCTTTTCCTTCATCTAGAGCTCAGTGCTGGTTTCCTACTTTGAGTTCCCTGCCCTGGGTATCTACTTGCACTTTGACAATAATGCCTATGCTGTGTGGGTTACTGTCCAATGCACACATCAATCTTTATGGCAACACACTAGTCTTTCCAGTTTCCCCAATCATGCCCATTATCCTGCCCTTCTGATTAATGACAATTACAATCTTTAGGTAAGAAAATGTTGCACTTATTACAGCATATACAATTCAGTGGATCAATAGCTGGATATTTACCCATGTATTATCTTGTTTCTATCTTTTCCAGCTACCCCAGGACATTTTCTACCATTTCATGTTGCAGATTATGATTATGGGTTGTTTCAGCAAAATTTAAGACAAACAGAGCTCTTTTTTTTTTTTTTTTTTTTTTTTGACAGGCAGAGTGGACAGTGAGAGAGAGAGACAGAGAGAAAGGTCTTCCTTTTCCGTTGGTTCACCCTCCAATGGCCGCTGTGGCTGGCACACCGCGCTGATCCGATCCTAAGCCAGGAGCCAGGTGCTGCTCCTGGTCTCCCATGGGGTGCAGGGCCCAAGCACTTGGGCCATCCTCCACTGCACTCCCGGGCCACAGCAGAGATCTGGACTGGAAGAGGGGCAACTGGGACAGAATCCAGTGTCCCGACTGGGACTAGAACCCAGGGTGCCGGCACCGCAGGCGGAGGATTAGCCTATTGAGCCGCTGCACTGGCCAGAGCTCTTATTTTTCTAACATATATACCAGTTAGTAAGGAAGGACATTTAAAGATCAAAAGACTTGTTTTTAAGGACCAAGCCCAAAGCTTTTTGCATAATTAACACACTCCATGAGAATACACAATGACTTGAGAGCCAGTTTGCCTACTGAGGAACTGATAATGACCTATTGCCTTGAAGGTGACAAAGCAAATTAGAGGGAAAACTAGAAAGTCAAACAAATTGGATGTTCTTCAGAATCAGATGATCTTGCTGAAGGTCCATAGGTAAATGTACAGGACAATGTGTTTCAGGATCTGAGAGTACAGTATGCGCAGGACCTGTTCTGATCAGAATATTGAGAGGCTAGAGCATGTGAAATTTCTGTGTCACTGTGACATTGAGCTGTGGAACAGTCTGAGACAGAGTAAGCCTAAGACATTCTAACTAGGTTAAGACACCAATCTTCCACATCTATGCTTTAAAAACATAACACAAGGCCAGAGGGGTAAAATGTCACCTATAGACATGGTAGGTGAAGTCCATGGAATGAGCATGGGGGTCGAACCAGGAACCAGTAGGAAGTGGAGGTCTCAGCAATGCTAGTTGGTAGGGAGATGACAGCAAAATCAGAGGAGGTGATGGCTTGTGTAAGGGGATATCAAGATGGATCAATGTGAGACACTATTCCACACATGCCCTCATAAAAGTCAGGTAATACCCTAGTGATCAAGCAGAATAGGGAAAAATCCCTGAAATGACTGAATTTAAGTCAGAAAAGATTATACAAACCAGGGAATGAATGCAATCACATCTTCTGTGATCCAGTAAGTGGTCTAGGAGTCTCAAAGTAGAAGTTAAATTGAACTATGAAAAATAAAATTCTAGTTCAAACACATACGAGAGAGTGAGAAGACACCATAATTATATTTCCGTTTATGGACTGGAACTCTGGGATGCTTTCCAGTTTCCATTTAGAAAATATACATATAATAATTTTTCCTATGAACAAGTGGGAGTGGCATGGAAGACATTATATTGTTTTCTGATCTTCATTTACTTTATCTTCTCCTGCCTTCTTTATTTGTAGAAACAGATAACTATTTTGAAGCGTAGTAAAGGTTTTCATTCCTAGATACAATAAATCATTTTCTTCCTGGATATGATAATATATCATGAAAACTTTCATTTCAGACATAGGTAGACTGTGCCTTTGTACTCTGTGAAAACACTCGATATGGCTTGTTTAGTATTAGAGTCTTTTCTTAACATCCATTTGAAAATGCTGTTTATTTTAGTTTCTATAGAAGGGCTAATTTTAGAAACTTTGATATATAAGCTCAATATAATAGGCACCATATTTATGAAATAACATGGTGATTTTCTGTATTTGTTTATTATTTGAGAAGCAGAGAAATTGACAGACAGAGAGTGCAACCTCCCATCTGTTGGTCACCCCCAAATGCCCACAATGGCAAAAGCTGAAGCCTTGAGCCAGAAATACAGTCCAAGTATCCCATGTGAGTAATGAGAACCAATCATTTGAGCTATCAATGCAGTATCCTGGCATCCGCCTTAGCAAGAAGCTGATGTCAGGAGCTGGTACCAGAGCCAGAGCCAGAGCCAGAGCCAGAGCTAGAACTAGAGCTGGAGCAGGTAGTAAGAATGAAACCCAGATATGTGGAACACAGGCATATTAGCAAGTGTCTTACGTGCAAGGTTAAATGTCTACCCCGTGCCTGTGCTTTGAATAGGCTGATGTCTCTAGCAACAGCCCGCAGAACTGCTATAGGATCTAGGCATCCCACAGGTGGAAAATTTTAGCCAACATAATTTCTACTTCACACAGCTGGATATAATAATCTCTTCACTTCTCATTGGTAAGACTTTTCATTTCCTGCTATCCAAGGCAGATGTGTATCAGAGTTGTCATCAGATTCTTGACACTGGCTGAGAGGGTGGATTTTCTCCTGTAGGTCCACGTGACATGTTTCATTGACTCGCTCTGGTTCTGGCTTTCCACGGAGATGGCTGCTGCGGAATAGGCACTGTTCTTTCCTCTCTTCCCTCACCCTGAACTTTTTTCCATGAAAATCAAGTTAGTGGGATAAGAGAGAAAATTCAGTCTACAGAATTTCTAGTCCATGTAATTATTTTTTTCATTGCCTAGGTTAAAATTACTGGACTGTGTCCCAAGGGTTCTGATGTTATTTGCAGCTCTGTTCCTTCTAGTTGCAGAATCTTGAGGAACTTATAAAGTAAATCCCAAATTTATCTTCATATCATAATCACCTGTGGATCTTTTAAATATTACAATGCCCAAATGATAACCTAGACTAATGAACTCACATTTTGGGGTTGTGATACATGCACCAGTGGTTCTGAAGCACCCCAAATGATTTTCAATTTTCAGAGAAGTTTAGGAATCATTATGATTATTTCTTTAAACGTTAAAATCATAATCAATTTGTTTTATGTAAGTTCACTTCAGACTCTCAATGTGAGGGTCTTCTTGTGTTCTTGTGTTCCCAATAGAGGTCAGGAACATCTGGCCCATAGGCCATATAAGGTCCACAAAGTCATTTGCTCTGGTCCTGCCAAGGCAACCAAAAGTGGGATTTGAAATTCAATAAATCTGTATCTGGCTAATTTTTAATTGATAATTTGATATGGTCTACAAATGATGTTACAAATATCCAAATGATCCTTGGCAGAAAAAAAAAAAATGTTCTCCATCCCTGCTAACAGTTTGTTGCTTGTTAGGCAGGAATTCTGTGATTACATTCAATTGAATACAATGATTCTTTTCAATGATTCTACTATGTGCACTCAACATAATTGCCCTAGAGGGAGAAATGGTCAGCAACCAAGGACGTTGTCTAATGGGGCTGAAGAAATATAAAGCTCTGGTCCTTCAATTGGCCTTAATATCTGCATAATAGGCCAGCGCCACGGCTCACTAGGCTAATCCTCTGCCTATGGCGCTGGCACCCCGGGTTCTAGTCCCGGTTGGGGCGCCGGATTCTGTCCCGGTTGCCCCTCTTCCAGTCCAGCTCTCTGCTGTGGCCCGGGAAGGCAGTGGAGGATGGCCCAAGTATTTGGGCCCTGTATCTGCATGGGAGACCAGGGGGAGTACCCAGCTCCTGGCTCTGATAGGCACAGCGCGCTGTCTGTAGCTGCCATTTGGAGGGTGAAGAAACAGAGGGAAGACCTTTCTCTCTGTCTCTCTCTCTCTCACTGTCTAACTCTGCAAGCAAAAAAAAAAAAAAAATCTGCATAATAACCCCATCTTCCATAGTACATGCATATGTTTAGGAGTGTGTGTGTGTGTGTATGTGTGTTTCTGTGTCAGATTTTCTTTGCATTATTAAGGGGATAAAATTTATTTTTGCATTGATTGAATGCAATTATATTTCTTCTTTCAAATAATCTTTTGGTGTTGACTTATCAGGTCTTCTTTGCCCAGGAAATATAGCTGATCCTAGCATAGAACTCTACTCTCAGCTTTATGGTCTCAACCTCCTTCCCTACTCCTATTTCATTTTTCCCTCCATTCAACTAGATTTAATTTATCATAAGTATTATATTTTTATGAAAAGAAATGTAAAAATTAAATTATACGATAGTCTGAACTTCTAAAAGATGTACAATTCTGTTTGAAACAAATAAGAAATAAAGTCTCTGTTATTTCAAGTATCCTATAGAGGATATTTACATAGAAAAGATGGTATAATGTAAGGAATGAGGAATAGAATTTTATAAAACAATGAATTCATCCAGTGTATGCATGAATTTCAAAAATTTCTGCCTCAAAATAAACTTACCTTTTAATTCTGTGATGCTTATGAAGAGCCCTCATACTCATTACCCTGTAAGTGCACGAGTCTGTTTGAGGTTGGTGTTTTAGATTCACTCCATTAGAATTTATGTAATTAAAAAAGAGGAAGGACTGGGCCGGAACTGTGGCCTTTGGATAAAGCCGCTGCCTGCTGTGCTGGCATCCCATATAGGTGCCAATTCTAGTCCTGGCTGCTCTACTTCCTAACCAGCTCTCTGCTATGGCCTGGGAAACCAGTAGAAGATGGACCAAGTCCTTGGGCCCCTGCACCCATGTGGAGACCCAGAATAAGCTCCTGGCTCCTGGATTCGGACTGGCGCAGCTCCAGCCATTGCGGCCATCTGTGGAGTACACCGTCGGATGGAAGACCTCTCTCTCTCTCTCTCTCTCTCTCTCTCTCTCTCTACATCTCTACCTCTCTTCTCTCTCTGTGTAACTCTGACTTTCAAGTAAATAAATATTTTTTTTAAAAACAGGCAGAACCCTTTTTGATTCTATCAGTTAGTATTAGCAGATACTTGTCTTGTTTGTGTGATCCCTTTGATTCTTAGACCTATCAGAGCCATCGAATGTGAACTGAAATTGATCACTTGGACTAGTGAGATGGCATTGGTACATGCCACCTTGATGGGATTGTATTGGAATCCCCTGGCACATTTCTAACTCCACCATTTGGGGCAAGTCTGATTGTGCATGTCCCAAATTGCACATCTCCTCCCTCTCTTTTTCCACTCTTAAATTTAACAGGGATCACTTTTCAGTTAAAATTTAAACACCTAAGAATAATTGTGTGTTAATTACAGAGTTCAACCATTAGTACTAGAACAACAACAACTACTACTACTACTACTAAAAAGGATAAAGAATTACATTGTACATCAAGAGTCAGTACAAGAGCTGATCAGGTCATTGTTTCTTATAGTTTCCATTTCACTTCAACAGGTTTCTCCTTTGGTGCTCAGTTGTTACCAATCAGGGAAAACAAATGATATTTGTCTCTTTGGGACTGGCTTAATTCACTCAGCATGATGTTTTCCAGATTCCTCCATCTTGTTGCAAATGACTGGGTTTCATTGTTCCTTACTGCTGTATAGTATTCTATGGAGTACATGTCCCATAATTTCTTTATCCAGTCTACTGTTGATGGGCATTTGGGTTGGTTCCAGGTCTTAGCTATTGTGAATTGAGCTGCAAGAAACATTAAGGTGCAGATGGCTTTTTTGTTTGCCATTTGAATTTCCTTTGGGTAAATTCCAAGAAGTGGGATGGCTGGGTTATATGGTAGCATTATATTCAGGTTTCTGAGGAATCTCCAGACTGACTTCCATAGTGGCTTTACCAGTTTGCATTCCCACCAACAGTGGGTTAGTGTCCCTTTTTCCCCACATCCTCTCCAGCATCTATTGTTGGTAGATTTCTGAAAGTGAGCCATTCTCACTGGGGTGAGGTGAAACCTCATTGTGGTTTTGATTTGCATTTCTCTGATTGCTAGTGATCTTGAACATTTTTTCATGTGTCTGTTGGCCATTTGGATTTCCTCTTTCGAAAAATGTCTATTGAGGTCCTTGGCCCATCTCTTAAGTGGGTTGTTTGTTCTGTTGTTGTGGATTTTCTTGATTTCTTTGTAAATTCTGGTTATCAACCCTTTATCTGTAGTATAGTTTGAAAATATTTTTTTCCCATTCTGTCGTTTGCCTCTTTACTTTCCTGTCTGTTTCTTTTGAAGTACAGAAACTTCTCAATTTGATGCAATCCCAAATGTTAATTTTGGTTCTGACTGCCTGTGCTCCTGGGTTCTTTTCCAAGAAGTCTTTGCCTGTACCTATATCTTGCAGGGTTTCTCCAATGCTCTCTAATAATTTGATGGTTTTGGGTCGTAGATTTAAGTATTTAATCCATGTTGAGTGAATTTTTGTGTAAGGTGAAAGGTATGGGTCTTGCTTCAAGCTTCTGCATGTGGAAATCCAATTTCCCAGCACCATTTATTGAATAGGCTGTCCTTATTCCAGGGATTAGTTTTGGATCTGTGATCAAATATAAGTTGGCTGTAGATGTTATACTAACTAACTGATAGAATCAAAAAGGGAGAGAAAGATCCAACATGGGAAGTGGGATACACAGCAGACTCATAGAATGGCAGACGTCCTAAACAACACTCTGGCCTCAGAATCAGCCCTTAAGGCTTTCGGATCTGGCTGAAGAGCCCATGAGAGTATTGTAGGCATGGAAAGCCAAGATACCATGGAAAAGAAAAAAAAGAAGAAGACCTAAATGAAAGATCTCTGCGAGTGAGATCCCAGTGGAAAGAACGGGGCCATCAAAGAAGGAGGTACCTTTCTCTGAAGGGAGGAGAGAACTTCCACTTTGACTATGACCCTATCGGAATAAGATCAAAGTCAGCGAACTCAAAAGGCTTCCATAGCCCTGGCAACTCATGACTAGAGCCTAGGGAGATTACTGACGCCATGAACAGGAGTGTCAAATTGTTAAGTCAGTAACAGAAGTCACTGTGTACTTATATCCCATGTGGGATCTGTCCTTAATGTGTTGTCTAATGTGCAGTGATGCTATAACTAGTACTGAAACAGTATTTTTATACTTTGTGTTTCTGTGTGGGAACAAACTGATGAGATCTTTACTAATTATATACTGAATCGATCTTCTGTATCTAAAGATAATTGGAAATGAAAAAAAAAACCTGGTGTTAAATTGGAAATGGCATAGAAAATTAATTAATTTTTTTAAAAAAATATCATGTAGGATCTCTGTCTTTAATGTGCTGTACACTCTTATTTAATGCTATAACTAGTACTCCAACAGTATTTTTTTTTTCACTTTGTGTTGCTATATGGGGGCAAACTGTTGAAATCGTTACCTAAAGATACTAAACTGATCTTCTGTATATAAAGAGAATTGAAAATTAATCATGATGTGATTGGAAGGGGAGAGGGAGTGGGAAAGGGGAGGGTTGCGGGTGGGAGGGAAGTTATGGGAGGGGGGAAGCCATTGTAACACATAAGCTGTACTTTGGAAATTTATATTCATTAAATAAAAGTTTAATAAAAAAAAAAAGAAATTCTAGTAGACCAAAAAAAAAAAAAAAAAAAAAAGAGGCAGGACCTACAGGAGGCAAAAAATGAAGAGTCAGAGCACACAATTTGTCAGCTTCTCTTTGTTATTATCTGTGTGATCCTATCAATGGAATACAAAGAAATTCGTTTCACATCTTACTTGCAGAATACATATATTAGACTTTTTGAAAAATACCAATGATCATTTAATTTATACTTTACAAAGTGTAACATGTGGGGCCGGCACCGTGGCTCACTTGGTTAATCCTCTGCCTGTGGCGCCAGCATTCCATGTGGGCACTGGGTTCTGGTCCCAGTTGCTCCTCTTCCAGTTCAGCTCTCTGCTGTGGCCCAAGAAGGCAATGGAGGATGGCCCAAGTGCTTGGGCGCCTGCACCCGCTTGGGAGACCAGGAAGAAGCACCTGGCTCCTGGCTTTGGATTGGCATAGCTCTGGCCATAGTGGAAATTTGGGGAGTGAACCAACAGAAGGAAAACCTTTCTCTTTGTCTCTCTCCCTCACCCCCACTGTCTAACTCTATCTGTCAAATAAACAAATAATAAAAAAAAGAAAAAACAAAGTGTAACATGTTACATTTTGTTGTATAAAATCAATGAAACCCTGTAGGGCCTCTAATTTTAGCTTCTTTTTTTTTTTTTTTTTTTTTTGACAGGCAGAGTGGACAGTGAGAGAGAGAGACAGAAAGGTCATCCTTTTGCCGTTGGTTTTCCCTCCAATGGCAGCCGCAGCTGGCACGCTGTGGCCTGTGCACCACGCTGATCCGAAGCCAGGAGCCAGGTGCTTCTCCCAGTCTCCCATGTGGGTGCAGGGCCAAGGACTTGGGCCATCCTCCACTGCACTCCCTGGCCACAGCAGAGAGCTGGCCTGGAAGAGGGGCAACTGGGACAGAATCAGGCACCCCGACCAGGACTAGAACCCGGTGTGCCGGCGCCGCAGGTGGAGGATTAGCCTATTGAGCCGCGGCACCGGCCTCTAGCTTCTTACTATAAATAAAATGTGTTTTATTTTTTTGTGCTTCATCCCATGTAAAAGTAATAGTGCCTATAACATTAATAGCTCATATTTTTAGAGTTCACTATTAAATATTCTTTGAATGATTATTGTCCCCATTTCACAGAGAAACAAATTGAGGTACAGAGAAACCCAAAGTCATTCTACCAAGTAACAGTCTGAGGTACTGATCTCTGATATAATTCCCCCTTTTTTTCTTTCTTCCTTCTTAAACTTTTATTTTCAAATAATTTCAGAAAAGTTTAACAATAACTAAAAAAAAAATTACAGTGTACATTGTTGCTATTATCCCTGTTAAAATTTTGCATCTTTTTTTTTTTTTCTTTTTTGGCTTTAATGTGAAACAACTCTTCAGTATTTCTTTGCCTGTTTTAGTGTTGTTGTTATTTTTTTTTTTAGAGTAGACCAATTCTTTTATAGAATGTCTATGTATTTGGAGCTTCTGATATTTTGTCATGATAAGATTTAAGTTATGTGACACATACATGAATGTTTTATCCTTCATGTATTATACCAGGAAGGACACAGTGTTAATTTATCTAATTTCTGGTAGTGTTAATTTTGATCACACAGTTAATGCCAACCACCCTGTAGTTTCTTCCAGGTCCCAAGCTTGAAATTGGGATGGTGGCTTCTCAACACTTGTTTGAAGTCTGTTTCATAATGGAAAGACTGGGCTGGCACCACAGCTCACTAGGCTAATCCTCCACCTGCAGCGCTGGCACCCTAGGTTCTTGTCCCAGTTGGGGCAATGGATTCTGTCCCGATTGCTCCTCTTCCAGTCCAGCTCTCAGCTGTGGCCCGGGAGTGCAATGGGAAACCACTGCACCCGCATGGGAAACCAGGAGGAAGCCCCTGGTTCCTGGCTTCGGATTGGCACAGTGCAATGGCTGCAACGCACCGGCTTTAGCGGCCACTTGAGGGGAGGGGGGGTGAACCAACGGAAATAGGAAGATCTTTTGCTTTGTCTCTCTCTCACTGTCTAACTCTGCCTGTCCAAAAAAAAAAAAAAAAAAATTAAAAAAAATGGAAAGACTGGATGTTACAGATAAGCCATAATACACATATTTCCAACTTTTATTTATTTTATTTTTATTTTTTAACTTTTGACTTCAAAATAATTTCAGGCCTGGAGAAATATTGTAAAATTAATACAAAGAACTTCTGTGTGCCTTTGACCTAGGTTTCCCAAGTATTAATTTCTTCTGTAACTGTGATTCAGTTGCAACATCAGGGAATGGATATTGTTTCTCTACTGTTAACTGACTTACAGGCCTAATTCAAAGTTTACCAGTTGTCCCAATGATGTTGTTTTCTGTTCCAATCCAAGATGACACATTGATTTAGTCGTCATAGCTCCTTTTCTCTTTCAATATGATGCAGTTCCTCGGTTTTTCATTGCCTTTCACAGATTTGTGTTCTTTCAAGACTACACATACATTTTCTAGCTATTCTGTAGAAAGCCTCTCTGGATTTATCTGATGTTTCCTTATGCTTAAAATTTGGATCTGCATTTATGTGAAAAATACTACAGAAAAGTCACTTTGTTGCACTCAGTATACATTACAAGATATGGAATGTTAATTTATTCCATTCTGAGTGATGTTAACAATGATTACTTGGTTAAGATGATGGCCAGATTTTTCTAATGCAATGTAATTCTCCTCAAAACCCCACCCTGGTTATACAGTATGAGTATTTCTTGGAAAGATTCATTGATAATATAAAAATATCTTACTTCTCATTATACTTTTTCTCATTGTTTTAGCATCAGTTTTTACCTGAGTCAATGATGTTTTGATATCTGCCAAATTATGGTTTTCTGCAGATATTATTCCTCCTACTTCTGTTAACTGCCATTCTCTTATAAGGAAGAGGTGTTCCTAATCCTGTTGTTATCTAATGGTTGAAACGGTTTGCTAAGTATTTATGTAATATTGCTATTGTCAGCAAGCGATCTAGGACTTGCTCCCTCATTTCTCTATTCTAAGCCCAACTTGTTCTTTCATTTCTCTATTCTCTTCAAGGTAGGAAACTAATTCTATTATAAAGGAATCTGTAGGATGCACAATTTAATCTTTAGACCTTATAAAAGAGATGGCTAACATCTTTCTGTAATAGCATAGCCAAAATAAGAACTTAAATAATAATCTCATAGCTAGATTCACTTCGCCATCAGCGAAGTATACAGTAAGTAGAAAACCTAATCACTCATATTTTTATCTGATTTATCTATACCAGTATGGACTCATGAATATTGGTTTTATTTTCTAGACTATATCCCACTACTGCCATTGTTGCTGTTGCTTTCCTCATTTGTCCTAGATCTGGCCATGGTAAGCCCTTTCGATTGCTCTAGGGTCTGTCTAGGACATCCTTGACTTTTTAAAATCACTTCCTTGCGGCCGGCGCCGCGGCTCACTAGGCTAATCCTCCGCCTTGCGGCACCGGCACACCGGGTTCTAGTCCCGGTCGGGGCACCGATCCTGTCCCGGTTGCCCCTCTTCCAGGCCAGCTCTCTGCTGTGGCCAGGGAGTGCAGTGGAGGATGGCCCAGGTCCTTGGGCCCTGCACCCCATGGGAGACCAGGATAAGTACCTAGCTCCTGCCATCGGATCAGCGCGGTGCGCCAGCCGCAGCGCGCTACTGCGGCGGCCATTGGAGGGTGAACCAACGGCAAAGGAAGACCTTTCTCTCTGTCTCTCTCTCACTGACCACTCTGCCTGTCAAAAATAAAAAAAAATTAAAAAAAAATCACTTCCTTGCTTTTTGACATTTCAATATATTTTGGACTCAATGTGTTCTTTCACTGTCCCAGACTTTGAATTAAACATTCCTCAAGAAAACCTTATTTACTTTGGTAGGGAATGATATTTAGAAACCTAAATTTAGATATGAGTTGTGTTCATCAGCGTGGACTGTCATTAGATCTAGACCTTTTCAGAGGTTGTTTTGGAAATATATGTATTGCACACACATTTGCATACTGTGTACACACACACTTACCTAAATCTAGTACTTCATTCTTTCAATTCCGGTCCAACACTACAGGCTTTATTCTAGCTTTGTTCTACTGCCTATTCATAATTATTTTTCTAATAATGAGAAAACTGGCTTTAATATCCACAATTTTCATGATTCTTTAATGCACAATATGGAACCAACAATTTTATCCCAAACCATTGTGACAAACAAGTAACTAAGGAATGTTATAGCTTTTTAAGTCTTTTTTTTTTTTTTTAATTGTTTGACAGGCAGAGTTAGACAGTGAGAGAGAGAGAGAGATACAGAGAGAAAGGTCTTCCTTCCGCTGGTTCACTCCCCAAATGGCCACTATGGCTGGCTCACTGTGCCGATCTGAAGCCAGGAGCCAGGTGCTTCCTCCTGGTCTCCCATGTGGGTGCAGGGCCCAAGCATCTAGGCCATCCTCCACTGCCTTCCTGGGCCACAGCAGAGAGCTGGACTGGAAGAGGAGCAACCGGGACAGAATCCAGCACCCCAACTAGGACTAGAATCCAGGGTGCCAGCGCTGCAGGCGGAGGATTAGCCAAGTGAGCCACAGCACCGGCCAAGTCTTAAGTATTGTATTTATAAAAAATTCTATTTCCAAAGTGATTTATGTTTTCTCCACCCCCTTTATTGTGGTTGGGCTATTTCCAATGAAGTTAGATTCACTTATTACAGCTTGTATTCAAGTTTGGATAGCCACAGAATCTGCTTTATGATTTCATTATTCCTTTCTTTGATTATGTGAGACCTTTACTTGTTGTAAATATTAGAAAAATACAAAATGGTATGCCCAGACAGGTATCATGAACACTTTTGCTCTGCTAATTCACTCTTGTTTCTTCTTTTTGTCAATCCTGCCCCCTCCTATGGCCTATAAATTTCTTTAATTTATGAGTTTTCATTGAATTATTTCAGTTTTGTAAAAAAAGATAGGTACATATATATTTGCTTATAGTCATTTCTCTTCTATCATGACATACAGGAGGACAAGCATACTGATGTTATCATTTCTCCAAGTATTGCCTGATTTCCACTGCTTTTCAGTTGCAGATACCACCTTCATTCACTTTACAGCTATCGGAAACTCCATCGTTGACCCACCCAGAATCCTCCTTCCAGCTGGATCCCCTGGATCTGTAGTCCCTCTCAGCATGCACATTAAGGGTTTCTTCATTTATGGAAATAAGTTATTGGGTTATACACTTAAATATATTTTTACATTACTTAGTTTTGCATTAGTTGGTTTGGTTTTTCTCTTTATGGATTACAAATATGTTACTGTTACTCTGTCTTTGCCTTTCATTTTTATTACTTTTTCTCTGGAATTTTTATTTCTTTTTAAATCTGAATTCAATTCCTTTGGGCATTTTCTTGGCTTTCTATAACGCTTCTTTTCCAATATTCATTTTCCTCTGCTAGCCTTTGAAAGGTGCCTTTAAAAAGTCTTTTTTTCTGTTTTTCCCCTCATATTTTCTTTTGAAGTCCAAATAATGTTCTCTCTCTTCCTACCCCTCCCTCCGTTTCCCTCCATCCCTCTCTATACTTTCAATCTTTGATTTGAACTTTTAATTCAAAGCTGTTTTCCCTTATCCAAATACATGAATACATTTAACTTAATTTGGAGTGTTGGCTTATACTATTTTCTGATATGTGATTGGCTATTCAGAGAGAATTTTCATTACTTGAGGTGTGTCAAATCTTGTTTGATGATTTTATTTAATAATAACTCTGCATAACTTTATTAGATTTTTCTGCTCATTGCTGAGTGTGAAAGCAGTTTGGGGATTCCTTGCATGGTGACACTCTCCTCCACTAGCAGACAAAGTCTGTGATTCTTGATGGATTTTGTGTATGCATGTGGTAGGGCGGAGTTTGTGGTGTATCGTCTGGTTTTGTATCCTTTACTCTCCTTCATCACTTAATTTCCAGAAGTCTCCTCACTTCTCCTTTATTTTTCTTTTTAACTCCCCACAAATTAACTATTTTGAGGATTGTCACTTCAAGCCATGAACATTTTTAAGTTCCTTTCCTTAAGACTGTTGACTGTGCTCTGATTTACCAAAATACTTTGAAAAAAATATTTGATATTTTTACACCTAGGGTGGACCTAAACTTTCATCTAGTGCTTTTAGTCAACACTATTTCCATGACTAGCTCTCCTGGCATCTCTTTCCCACAGCTTTTCCTGGCCTGTCCTTTCAGTAGGGAGCAAATGTGACAGATTGCTTGCTGAGATTTGGTGAATTTAAAAAATATATATATATATAGTTATTTTGGAGTTAGCATATTGTGCATCTTCAAATTGTACTGAAGCTCTGAGCATTTAAAAATACTGCTTTTCTGTGTTGTTCTATGTTCTCCATAATTCAAATATATTAATTTTGGATAAAGTTTTTTTTTTTTCTGTGCTCTTGGAGATTCAGAAATACTACCTTCCTTTGTGACAGTCATATCTCTTCATGCAGTCCTCTAACTGCCCCTGTTGCCTTTCATGGGTGCCAGAGCAATCAATTTATGATGGAAGAGAGGCCTCTGTCCCCAGAGATAGTGTGTGTGGCTTGATCTGCTCCTCTCTTTCCCCATGGCTTGTTTAAAAAGGTTTCATTGAATTTCCTGCATGTTGTGCTGCTTGGGTGTACAAAATATTGGCGATGTTTTATAATAAGTAGCAAATCATTATTATGCGCTGTGGTGTTCATCGTATTACCATTAATCACCATAAATTCACTGAGTGTATTCACACAAATAAGGTAGGTAATTCCAAAGACAGTTTTATTCATGAAACTTTCAATTTATTAATGTGTCTTCACCTTTAAAGATAAAGGGAAAAGTTAAATGATATTTTTCAATATCAGCATCAAAAGGACTTTCAGGAGTCTTGGTCAGGACAGAGTTCTGCTGAAACTCATCTTGGCAATTTGTAAAGGATAGGGAACGTGCCTGATGCACTGTCTTATTCCTTTTTTGGCCATTGATGTACTCAAAATTCTCATGCCGAACCTTTCCTGCTGATTGTCCACGGTCCATGCTCATCCTGACAAGATTTACGTGTACTCCATTTTTCTCTGTATTTTTAAATTAAGCTTTAATCTCAAGTAAAAACTGTTAATTTCAGTGACTTTTGGATATATTAACATGTTATTGGGAAATATTTTGTCCTAACCCAAATAATGAAGTGCTAATAGTGGAAACTTTGCTACCATAGTAAAATATCTGGGAGATTATTATAGCAGGCTTCAATTCATTTTAGCCAGAACTTTATTTATTTTATCCCTATTTTTGGGATCATATCTTTTGAGATGGGAAACACTTTGAAAACCTGGCTCCACTCCATAGAATTTGTGTTTATTTGACCAACACAACTAACTTCTGAGCTTCATTACCACTTCTATAAAATTGAAAAACTACTGCTTCATTGACGGACCATGCTGAGTTTGGGGCAAAGGAGCTTTGACATTTTATATTCAGATCATCATATTTAAAATAAGGATAAAATCAACATGTGTTTGTTGATCAAACGGAAAAGCATGCACACAGAATATTAAATTGCTGGACACATGAATACTGTTCAACAGACATGACTCTCCTTCCTGACCTACTACAGACCAATCCAAACAAATAGCTTGAAGCAAAAAAAAAAAAAAAAAAAAAAAAAAAAAACCAAGAAGGAAATCTTAATTGGAAAAGCAGAAATTTGATGGCTCAGGCAATATTCACCTCATGTACAGACTAGCATGTGTTCATAGTCAGATATTGTTAGTAGAAAAGGAGAGAGGCCAGAGTAAACAGTAGGCAACTCAGAGGAAATTTGTCCTTCTTTCCTAAGTGAGGACTCAGATTAGTTATAGAATGCTGAAAATGGAGTACATGAAATAGACCGTACCACATGGATATGATCACAAAGCCTTGATGACATGTGGCAAGGAAGGGAAAATCCTGGAATAAAGTATTACTTTGCCAATTTACCCAGGATTCCCTCTGTTACTAAGATGAATGTAAACCTTAAATAATGTCTACCACAGTTATTTATGTCTATGTCCTGGAGATTTATAAATATTACACAGCAAAACCTTTTCACAAGTGTTTACGTTAAGGACCTTGAGTGGGAGTATTTCTCTGGATTATCTGCTCAACCCTAAATGCAGTCACACCTGTCCTTACAAGAGGGAGACAGAGAGATGGCAGACAGAAGTGAAGGTCATATGATCACAAGGCAAAGGCTGGAATGATGCAACCACAAGTCATGGAATGTGGGCAGCCACTGGCTGTTGGGAGAGGCAAAGAACAGGTTTTTTTCTGAGAGCCAGTGAAGGGACAGTGGACTTTCTGACAATCTGATTTTAACCCATTGGGGCTGATTTCAAATTTTTAGCTTCCATAATTATGACAGAATGCATTTTAGTTGTTTTAAGTTTGTGGTTATTAGTTATGGCAGACCTAAGGGACAGCAACAGCAACTAAAGTACATAGCCACAGAACCCACTAGCATTGCAAGTACAGCAACTCATCATCATAAAATGCAAAGCCTAGTGATGGCAGAGGTTTGTGTCATTCCACTCCTTTCTCAGTACTGACAAGTGACGTCTCTGAAGTTCAGTATCCTGAAACCCAAAGAAATCCTTCCAATTCTATCTACCATTTAATTCAATCTGATTTTTAGCATCTCTGTTGATAGTTCTGCCCGATATTTTGCTATTACATGGTTTTATCCCTGGGATGAGCACTGCCCTTTGACATAAAAATGAACAAGTCAATCAAACAGCCCACTCAGTTGATTGAGGGGAGCCATCCAAGGCTCCAGTGCCCTGCATCTTGAATTACTCTTTCCTTTTCACATAATGATGCCATCATGCCTTTCTATTGTCTGCTGTGCTCTGATTTCTCAGTTCAACATCCTGTACACATGATGGATGTGGTTCTTGACTATCATGTTCCAGATATAATCTACCCAAAATAATAAGCAGTGGGTGAACTCATAAGTCACTAATTCTGGATCAGATATAAACTGAAAATATTCTTGCTACCTGACAGTTAGAATAGACATCAGTCAAGGAATTTACCTCGATAAAGATTTAAATTTGATAAATATCATCTTACATTTTTTCTCATGTTTTTAATCTTTATTTCATCATCCATCCATCAACTCTCCTTTGTATCATCATATTAAATGCAAATATTTTATGTCCTATTTATTTATTAAAATTAATTTTTGAACCAACAATATATGCTAAATATAATAGGTTTTTTTCTTTTTTTTAACATTTACTAAATGAATATAAATTTCCAGTGTACAGCTTAAGGATTACAATGGCTTCCCCCTCCCATAACTTCCCTCCCACCCGCAACCCTCCCCTCTCCCGCTCCCTCTCCCCTTCCATTCACATCAAGATTCATTTTCAATTCTCTTTATATACAGAAGATCAATTTAGTATAAAGATTTCAACAGTTTGCACCCACATAGAAACACAAAGTGAAAGATACTGTTTGAGTACTAGTTATAGCATTAAATCACAATGTACAGCACATTAAGGACAGAGATCCCACATGAGGAGCAAGTGCACAGTGGCTCCTGTTGTTGACCCAACAAATTGGCACTCTAGTTTATGGCGCCAGTAACCATCCTAGGCTGTCGTCATGAGTTGCCAAGGCTATGGAAGCCTTCCAAGTTTGCCGACTCTGATCATATTTAGACAAGGTCATAAAAGACAGAGTGAGGATAGTAACCAATGATCCTAAGAGTGGCATTTACCAGGTTTGAACCATTATACAGCATGAAGTGGGGAAGAGGACCATCAGTACACACAGGTTGGGAGTAGAGCCATTGGTGGTAGAGTAGAGGTTATGATTACAAAGGAATGAGGCCCAAGTGCACTAGACAGGGTCTAGAACAAAGGACAGAGTCATTATTAGAGGAGCTAAGAAAGGTGCTGTCTAAGCTACAATTAAGTTTTCTCATTGAGAGGCAAATAGAACCTGACAGAAGGGGCTTGATAATAATCTGTTGGGCTTTAGACCTTGTAAATTCAGAGGCCCAGACCTATCTATCTCTTCACATGGGGTATATCTAAAGGGAGGTGTGAACCTCCTAGGGGAAGGCACTCTGTTGACTTTCATTACTTGGCTGGCCTGGGAGGAGAGCTGGCCAGGTAAAGGCAGGGGGCATCTCTAACAAGAAATTGACAGTTCTGCCTGCAATGTTGCTGACCCTACTTGACCATCCCCTCAGCTGCAGTGGTCACTTTGGAAGTTGGGCTGAGTGAAGGGCTTTTCAGCTTAGAGCCAATAAGATCTGTGGCTCTGACCTGGGCATCCTTCGACTCCAGGGCAGGTCCATTTCCAGTGATCCAACTCTTGGCAGAGCTGCCAGGGCTCTTCACAAGTTGACTTCTGCTGAAGCCCAGGCTTACCACATTGAAAGCCACTGCAGTAGACTGGCCTGTTGAGTCTCCTTGAGGGCAGATCACTGTACAGATCAGCCATTAATAGGCCTGCCACCCATTGCTTCTGATGCCTAGCTTTCTTTTCCTCCTGGTTTGTGTTAAAGCAGACCAGAGGATGCAAGTCAAGGGAGTGCCCGTGTCCCATCTCTAATCTTCGGTGGCCTGAACTACAAGTCTATAGTCACAGGCATGTTCTGTAGTAGTTTTTCTAAGGTAGACAATGCCCATGAGGAAAATTATATTCTCACTTTAAAACTTTCTTTCCCTTTGGTCTGAAAGGGAGGTTTTTTCCCGAACTTGGGCTCCCACGCTCTCCACGCAGGTCCACTGTGAATCACTAGTTCCGGAAGAGTTTCCTCTGCTGTTTCTTCCCCTACTCTTCCTTTACCCTGCAGTATCTCCACTGTTATTAACCTGTCTCTCCCCCCGAACTAATAGTGTGCTCCCTTCCTATTCCGCCATCTTGCCGCTCTCCCAAATATAATAGGTATTAAAATACTTAAAGATTCCACCTTCAAAGAATTGCACACTACTCTGGATGCATACATATTGATGAGCTCAAACTTTTAGTCTTATAAGTGATATAAAAAAGGAATTAAAAACTGATGTTTAAGCAAGCACAAAATGTACCTAGAGGGAGAGGAAATTGTTCTCAGAATTCTCATCATAACTGAAAAGTAGTGTGTGGACACTTATTCTTTCTCTGCCTCTTCTCTTTCCTTTTTCTTCCCTCCAGTTGACTAGTAACATAAAGGACTGCAGAGAGAGGGTCTGGCTGACGAGGCCTATGGACCAATACCAGGGAGTTAGTGCTGAGGATAAGATGAGAGGCTATAGAACTTGTAGAGAATGTAGAGCAGGCCCTAAAATGTGGTCAGCACTGGGGCTGGAGTTGTGGTACAGCAGGTTGATCCACTGATAGTAATGCCAGCATTTCATTGGAGCACTGGTTTGAGTTCCAGCTGCTCTACTTCTGATTCAGCTCCCTTTTAATGTGCCCAGGAAAGTGATAGAAAGAGGCCAAGTACTTAGTTCCCTGCTACACACAGTTACAGGCTGCTGGCTTGGCTTACTCCTTTAGGAAACGAACCAGAATGTGGAGCATCTCTGTCTCTGCTTCTGTCTCTCTGTCTCCCCTTCTCACTATAACTCTGACTTTTGAATAAATTAAAGAAAAATGGTGAGCACTAAGTATATATCTGGGGTTTTCAGGAAATTGGTTATTTATAAGAAGAATGAATAAGTAACAGATACATATTATGGAAAATGGGTTTCAGATTTCCCAGATTTCTCATTGCTAGAGAAGAGAGTTACAATACTGAAATGCAGTGATAGAGGTAGTGATTTGGACACTACTTGGAATGTCACATCTCATATGTGAGTGCTTGGTTTTGATTCCAAATCCACTTTAAGTCTGGCTTCCTACTGATACATACTTTGGGAGGTGGTAGGTGATAGTTCAAGCACTTGGATCCTTGCCACCCACATAAGAAACCCAAAATGAATTCTAGGAGCCTCAGGCCTGGATTTTCCTGACATTTGGAGAGTGAAATGACACGTGGAAGACCTCTCTGTGCCTCTGTATCTATCCTCAGACTCTGACTTTCAAATTAGTGAAATTAAAGGACACTGTATGAACTCCCATTGTATTATGTCTGTGCTTATATATGTTTCTCTCTATATATCTTGTATCTATCTTTCTAAATTACATACATTAACACATGAGTCTAAATATGTCTGTGAGAATATAAATATAAATATAAATATAAATATGAGAATAGATGGCTATATATATATACATGTAAGTAGATGTGTGCACATATATATGTGTATATATATGTATATATATATATATATATATGTTGGTATATAAGATATATGTATGTGAGTACTTACATACACATATATGCATTTTCCAGCTCCTTCTGTTGAGAGACCTGGAGGCCATGATAGCCCAGTTATCAATGAGAACACCTGGCATTCTGATCTTGGTTTCCTTTTTTAAAACATAGTTACTTGAGAATCAGAAAGAGACAAACAGACAGAATGACAGACACGTAAAAGGAACGCATCCACTGGTTCACCCCCTCAAATGCCTGCAAAAGCCAGGGATGGGCCAGGGTTGAATGTAGAGTCTGGGAAATCCATCCAGGTCTCCTACAAAAATTGAATTACTTCAGCAACCAACACCTCCTCTCAGGGTTTGTGTTAGCAAGAAGATAGTCAGGAGCCAGAGTTAAAAATCTAACCTAGGTAGTTTTTTCACTTTGTGTTGCTATATGGGGGCAAACTGTTGAAATCTTTACCTAATATATACTAAACTGATCTTCTGTATATAAAGAGAATTGAAAATGAATCTTGATGTGAATGGAAGGGGAGAGGGAGCGGGAAAGGGGAGGGTTGTGGGCGGGAGGAAAGTTATGGGAGGGGGGAAGCCATTGTAACCCATAAGCTGTACTTTGGAAATTTATATTCATTAAATAAAAGTTTAATAAATGAAAAAAAAGAATTTCAAGTATTACAGACGATTATAACTACATGAATTTTAATAAAGTCCTTTACTGGAGTGACAAAAAAAAAAATCTAACCTAGGCACCCAGATATGGGATGCTTAACTGCTAGTCTAAACACCTGCTCCACTCCTGATCTTAGTTTCTGAATGCTATTTTTTCACTAAAAAAAACCAGGTCTCCTTGAATCAATATGGGTTCCCAGCATTGGGTAAGTAAGAGTGTAAGATGAGCCTGAAACATCTTTCTGCTTCTGGAAATGTAAGGAGTGATGAGAAAACAGACATTTGCCAGGAGGTTGCGGGAACAAACTAACAAAGCTTCTATTGGCCAGATTGAGTGAAATTTGGGTATCTTAAAAAAAAAAAAAAAAAAACAAACTGTGACTGCCCTGAGTTTTTATCCACTTAAAAATGTAGTCACTGTGTTCCTGAAGTTGTATTTATGAAATGCCTGAAGTTTATATACCTTAAATAAAAGGTTTCTGGGTAAAAACAAAACAAAACAAAAAAGATAAGTTTATTGTGGAAAAAAAAGAAATGTAAACAAAATTAAAATTGTGTTAAACTTTCAAAATGCTATAGCTAGTACTGAAACAGTACTTTTACATTTTGTGTTTCTGTGTAGGTGCAAACTGATGAAATCTTTACTTAGTATATACTGAATCGATCTCCTGTATATAAAGATAATTGAAAAAAAAAAAAACAACTTGGTGTTAAATTGGAAATTACATAGAAAATTAATCATTTTTTTAAAAAAATATTATGTAGGATCTCTGTCATTAATGTGCTGTACAATGTGATTTAATGCTATAACTAGTACTCCAATAGTATTTTTCACTTCGTGTTGCTATGTGAGGGCAAACTGTTGAAATCTTTACTTTATATATACTAAACTAATTTCCTGTATATAAAGAGAATTGAAAATGAATCTTGATGTGAATGGAAGGGGAGAGAGAGCGGGAAAGGGGAGGGTTGCGGGTGGGAGGGAAGTTATGGGGGGGAAGCCATTGTAATCCATAAGCTGCACTTTGGAAATTTATATTCATTAAATAAAAGATAAAAAAAATGCACAAAATCTATCCAACAAAAAAAAAAAAAAAGAATTGAACCAGGGACCAGCACTGTGGTGTAGTGGGTAAAGCTGCCTTCTGTAGTGCCAGTATCTCATATGGGCACGGGTTCTATTCCTGGCTGCTCCACTTCTGATCTGGCTCTCTACTGTGGCCTGTGAAAGCAGTGGAAGATGGGCTGAGTCCTTCGGCCATTGCACCTGTGTGGGAGACCTGGAGGAAGCTCCTGGCTCCTGGTTTCAGATCGGTGCAGCTCTGGCCTTTGTGGTCATCTAGGGACTGAACCATTGGATGGAAAACCTCTTTTTTTATCTGCCTCTGCCTATCAGTAACTATGCCTTTCAAATAAAGAAATAAATCTTAAAAAAAAAGAATTGAACAACAAAAAAAAAAACCCATGAATTTATGTTGGTATAGATGAATGAATGAATGACTAAAGATAAAGCTCCACTTTATAGTTGAGTATTAACTTTACATACATTACATTGGGATTAGAGACTCACTACTGAGCAGTCATCATGGAAACCATTGATTCTAGAAATGAATCATCAGGAGATTCTAAAATAACTGGGCAAAAATTTGTTGAGGAGCAAGATATCTACATATTCTCAAGGCATTTCTTCTTAATAGACACATTGGTTAGAAAAGGAAAACACAGATATATTACAGTAAAGAAACCTGGCAGACATTACCTTCAACTAAATGATCAAAGTTATTGCCACCAAAAATGGATATTGATTTATATCGGATATATGTTGTATTGTTTGAACCTATGTCTGTAGAAATGTTGAAAGATTACTCTCACTAAATTTTTCTGAAAAGACAAAATGAGACGGAGATATATTAGTGCTTATATACATAGGTTGAAATAATTCTAAAATCAGTATTCCTAATATTGCCTACAAAGTCATTTCTCCTCCTCTCTTTAACTTTAAGCCGATTCTTTTTTTTTTTTTTTTTTTTTTTTTTTTTTAGTGGGAGGTAAAATAGCAAGGTTTATTAGGAAGGAACATCTGTAAGGACAGATGGGCACCTCTCCAGACAGAGCCTGAGAGACTTGGGCGGGGGGTGAGGAGGGAGGTTATATGTTGAGTGGAGAGATTACACCTGACCAGGCCAGGTGGGCGGCTCAGCAAAGATGCAGAGAGCTGAGCGCACAGTCCAGTTGAGGCTGGGGGTTTTTAAGGAGATGGGTCTTGCTTCCCCACCTCTGCTCCTCTTGGAACAAAGGGCTTTTTGGATGTAAATAGAAAAACTTCTCTTGAAGGTCTGAAACCAAGGACTTTATGGATACAAATGTTATCAGACCTGAGGAAGGGAGCAGGGTGTTTGAGATACAGATACTAGGCTGCACCTGGGAGATTGTGGAAGACAGAAAGGGGCAGGGCAGGATACAAGGGCCAGGCTGCCCCTGAAACATTATGGGGATGACTTTGAGATGCAGATGCATATGCTGGACATAGATGTCTTCTCTTTAGGCCTGTTACACACACATAAGCTCATAACTGACTACCTACCTAACATTCCCCCCTCAAGAGGTAATACCCAAAATTCTTTTTGGGATTATGGATGGATTATGGATTCTTGAGAGGAGCCACAGAATATTCAATTAAGTGACAAAATTTACAGTATATTTTTACAAAATTGGACCCTTTATGAGTTTTTTTTTTTTTGCAGTGATGGTAGTTTTCTATTTAGAACTGCCCATCCTTCCAGATTCAGATCCATGCTAAAAAGTAACACCTGCATAGAGGAAATGGGGAAAGGAAAGTGACTTATATGTTTTTGAAGCTCCTGTACAACACCTATGACCTCATTAAGCTATGCTGACCATGGAATTAGGAGCTGTGCAGCCTGTTATTGATGCTCTATATATTGGTATACTTTCTATAAATCAATTCTGCTTGCCAGCGTTGCAGCTCACTAGGCTAATCCTCCACCTGCGGCACCAGACCCTGGGTTCTAGACTCGGTTGAGGCCCCAGATTCTGTCCTGGTTGCTCATCTTCCAGTCCAGCTCTCTGCTGTGGCCCAGGAAGGCAGTGGAGGATGGCCCAAGTGCTTGGACCCTGCACTCACATGGGAGACCAGGAGGAGGCACCTGGCTCCTGGCTTCAGATCAGCGCAGTGCCAGCCGTGGTGGCCATTTGGGGCTTGAACCAGCGGAGGGAAGACCTTTCTCTCTGTCTCTCTCACTGTCCAGCTCTACCTGTAAAAAATAAAAATAAATAAATAAATTCTGCTCTCAAAAGCTTTAGTTTCTAATTTCTAAGAGGAATGTATAGACTATATTTTCCATCTCGCACATTGGTTCTATTATTATTTACAGCTATCGAATCCTCTCTGTTATAACAGTAATTAGTGGTTCCTTTTTGGATTACTTGGAGCATTTTTGAAAGGTTTATATCTTATTCCTGATGTAGATAAATGTTTTTTAGAATATTTGTTTTGCCTTTCATGAATAAAAAGGTGATTGAACAAAGCATGCATTCATCATTCCACTTATTGCCCTGAAACAACAAGTGTAATTTATAAACCAATAATACTTTGGGGGAGTGTTATACACATGTTTGAAAATAATGTCTTAAATTAATGAGAGGCCAAGAAGACACTGATCCAGTATCCCCTGGAGGAACAGCTAAGAACCTCACCAGAGAAGAAAGTGGAATACAATTTGTTTGCTAATAGAGATGGTGCTACCTTACTTTTACTGGAGCAATAGTAATTAGAAATAAAGGTTAGAGACTCTGGGTTGGCTCTTCCCTGTGTCCTAAGATTTGTGAGAGTGGGAGGGTTGGGTTATCACAACAGCTTCCTCATGGAGTATAAGAAAATGCTGGGATGTATATAAAGGACATATCTAAAAACATTTATTCTTTTATGCACCATTCACAGAAACATGTTTCTTCTGTTAAATTTAAGAAAATTCTGGTAAAGGGGAATTAATGGACACCTAGAAGTGGTTTGGCATGGCCCGCAGGAAAGGACTTCTTTTAGGACTAAAGGAATTAATGGGAATCTTTTGGAAATTTTTGTCTGTATTAAATAGTTTACTTCAGAATCTTGCTATTTAGTGATAGAATCATAAAAAGATTTCTTTTCAAGTCTATGCATTACACTCTCTAAAGAAGCCCCTGATACTCTTGTTGAACCTCTCTAGAACCTCAACAGACTGTGATTTACACCCCAACTCCCTTGCATTCTTAATCCTTGTCATGCAATCCTCCATGTTTACAGGCAGAGCTGGATCTCAGCTGTCTCCAAGTATCTTACCTCTCCGATTTATTCAGAATATACCTAAAAACCTATGAAGACAAAAAAACCCAGAAACCTCTGAGCAAATATAACAAATACATGTGAGTGATTTCATTTACTACAGCTTACACACATGATACCAAAGAGTTAAATATGATATTTTAAAAGATCATTCTACTCTTTTTTTATTTTTTTTTATTTTATTTTTTTATTTTTGACAGGCAGAGTGGACAGTGAGAGAGAGAGACAGAGAGAAAGGTCTTCCTTTGCCGTTGGTTCACCCTCTAATGGCCGCCGCGGTAGCGCGCTGCGGCCGGCGCACCGCGCTGTTCCGATAGCAGGAGCCAGGTGCTTATCCTGGTCTCCCATGGGGTGCAGAGCCCAAACACTTGGGCCATCCTCCACTGCACTCCCTGGCCACAGCAGAGAGCTGGCCTGGAAGAGGGGCAACCGGGACAGGATCAGTGCCCCGACCGGGACTAGAACCCGGTGTGCCGGCACCGCAAGGCGGAGGATTAGCCTGTTGAGCCACGGCGCCGGCTCCTTCTACTCTTAATTTACAAAATATTCTAATGAATTTGGGTGTTGTGAAGATTAAATAAAATAATATGTATATCATACTTAGAAAATGTCTGATACACAGTAAGTATTCAGTAATTATTATTATTTCATTTTCATGCCAATAAAATATTAACAATAACAAGTTGGAAGGGAAAGAGGAACTGTAATGAGTGGGTACACTCAAAATAAAAATTGCAAAGTAATAGAAATAGATACAAATATAATCAAAATCAGACATAACAACTCAAAACAAAGCCATCATTATTCATTTGGTGTGGATCCAAACACATCTAAGCCGAGTCAGTGGCATCACTCTTATAGTACATTCTGGCAGTTATAGCTGTTAATAACAATAACTTTGAGTCATCAAGAAGAGTTGGAATAATATCCAATATCCTCTGTCTAAGAAAGCATGCAAATTGTAATAAAAATTTATAGACTCACATACAAACCGGTTATGACTTTAATGTTAATGTCTCACCCATAAACTCTTTGTAATCTAGAAAACTTATTTTCTGGACTCTTTGGATAATGTATATCTAGACAGTCAAGGTTTATTTAAATTATGTTTATTAATTTAGTAATTTCTGGACATACATTTTAGCTGTACAACTAGGCATCACATTTCTAAAGGACAAAAATTATCCTTGGATGCACGACATAGAAAGGGGTATTTAATTGCTATTCTCTCATATTTAAGAAAATAATTAGTCCTTTTGCTATGTATGATACTTGGGGAACACAAGCTCTCATATGAAGTAGAGTCAGTTTTCAATTGCTCACTTTGGGTCTTCTTTAATACATTATCTCTCTAACCTATGAAGACTTCCCACAACTTCAACCAGCACATCTGGTGGGGTAATTCAGGACCTCAACCTGGAAAAGTGTGGCTCTGCCACCATTCCCATCTCCTTTTATGGTTTGCGTGCACCCACTTAACAGATATGGTGTCTAGAATACTCAAATGTGCTCCAGTGGCTTGCCACCAAAATAGACATATTTTTCTAATTTTCATTCTGCATCAGGAGTTCTATCTCTCAGGAATACTAGAGTTGGTTATTCTTCAGTTTGCTGGTCTACTGACAGGAGAATACAAAAGTGAAGTTGAGGCAATTGCAGTTTTATGTTTAGTGGCATACTTCTGCATTTCTTAGGATTTTGCTCATAGGTATTTTTTACTACATGAGAGCAGAGTGAGAAGACTGTCACCTATGAAAAGAGGAAGCAAGAGGGTTCCATAGCCTTGGCAGCTCATGACAAGAGCCTCAGGTGATTACTGACATCATAAATAAGAGTGTCAATTGTTAAATCAAGAACAAGAGTCACTGTGCGCTTACTCCCCATGTAGGATCACTGTCCTTAATGTATTGTAGTATGAGAATTAACGTAAAAATTAGTCTTCAAACAGTACTTTATACTTTGTGTGTCTGTGTGGGTGCAAACTGTTGAAGTCTTTACTTAGTATATACTACGTTGATCTTTTGTATATAAAGATAATAAAAAATGAATGGGATGGGAGAGGGAGTAGGAGATGAGAGAGTGGTTATGGGAGGAAAAACCACTATAATCCAAAAGTTGCACTTTTGAAATTTATATTTATTAAATAAAAGTTTTATAAAACAAAGAAAAAAGAAAAAAGAAAGGAAAAAGCAAATCCTTACCAGACACTGGATCTGCCGGTACCTTTATCTGGGCCTTTATGACCCCAGAACTGGGAGGAATATGTTTCTGTTCTTTTAAAGTTGCCAGTCTATTGTATTCTCTTATAGCAACCTGAATAGATTAAGACAGGGTTCTTCTGAATGCTTCAAGTGGCAAAGCTACTTTTATGAAGAGTGGGACTACCCACAATTCTCGCTAGCTCTCTACTCTTCTGAAAACTGACAACATCCCATGTCAATAACAAGATCAGACCAGGATTCCCAGGTGTGACATAAGCCTCCACCAGAACTCATAGGGCATTCCAAATAATGTGCTTCTGTTTTGGTAGTAGAACGTGCAAGATAAAATGTGCCAATAATTTGGGATGGGTGTCCAAATATGTCCAATATTATTGCACCCCTTAAAACAGCATTGCTGTGTAAGGTCCCATGAGAGGGGTTTATGTTCTACTATTTGGAGTACATGTGTCTTTTCATAATATCTATCATACATCATGATTGATTCTTTTTTAAAATATATATATTTATTTATTTATTTGAAAGAATTACAGAGAAAAGGAGAAACAAGGAGGGAGGGAGGGAGAGAGAGAGAAAGAGAGAGAGAGAGAGAGGATGAGAGAGAGAGAGAGAGAGAGAGAGAGAGAGAGATATCTTCCATCTTTCCATCTTCTGGTTCACTCCTCCAGATGGTCTCTGCAGTTGCCTGGACCAGGCCGAAGCCAGGAGCCAGGAGCTTCTTCCTGGTCTTCCACATGGGTGGCAGGGGACCAAACACATGAGCCATCTTCTGCTGTTTTTCCCAGTCCATTAGCAGTGATTTGGATCAGAAATGGAGCAGTCAGGACATGAATCAGCCCCCATATGGGATGTCAGCACTGCAGGTGCCAGCTTTTATCTGCTACACCAAGATGCTGACCTCTATGATTGATTCTTATCAAGTTTAATTGATGTGGTATCATCAATATTATGGATCACCATCATGTTCTGCAGAATGTACCATTAAGTACTTTCAGATGGTAAAAGAGATCAGGACAATTTATGCAGCCAATAGGCAAAGCATCCCATCCAAACCATCTCATTACAGACTATTCCTGATCATCTTATAGTGAGTATTGAAAATCACAAAATCATATTCTATTAGCCAGGGAGCCTGACTGCTGTTCTTAACACATTGCCCATTTCATTCATTATACTTGCCCTGCCATTGTTGGTTTAGTTCTCCACTTGCTTTCTGAAGCACCTATTGCCTTACTTCTACTGTGAAGCTTGGCTCTGCATCACTATCTTTGCTTCAGCTCCAGCTTGACAGAACACAGCAGTTGGTGAATAGCTCAACAAGTCTGGGTAATGGCTCATCAGCATATTTCTTGATCACTTTGGTAAACAAAGGATTCTATGGTCCTGAGAGGGCAGAGTCAACTTATAGGTATTCTAGTCTACATAATAAGCTATACCAAATCCATTCTAGCATGTGTACTCTGATAGTATGATTTGTTCCCTGAAAATTCTCCATGGCAGTTTATGTATCTCTTCAGTAATTAATAAGTACCATCTCTTTTCCAAACTTCCGATGATGCATGCAAGGAGTTAAATCCTGTGCCATGAAGTGCACCCCATTATACCCCCTATTCAGTTTTATATCTCATTAGAATTCTCAGGATCCAACCTAGGAATATTGTCTTCATACCTACTATTCCTTGTCCATGTGAGACACCTCTTGAAGACTTTTTGGTTTATTACCCTTCTTCTCTTTTGGCTGGCTTAATTATTATCGCTTGAATGATGCTAACACATGATGCTACTTATGCATCTGTTGACCAAGAGAAATATCTTGAGTGTGGCAAGCCTTGCTTTCTAAGGCTTGCCTCACTTGAGGCCTCCTCATAGTTCCCAAGCAAAAAGAAGATAAATAGAATTTTCAGCAAGGAGGGTTGTTCTGGGGTCCACAATGCTCAGGGGGATCAGGAATTTAAAGTGGCAGAAGTACTTCTCCCTGTAAATCAATATCATGGAACACAGAATTCCATTTCTTTCATATCTGGCCCCTGAATTTAGCAGAGTGGATCTTCTTAGATTGAAAAATGTACACTTTTATAAACATTTGCTACTCATAATCAAGTTCTTGGTCTAGTCTTTATCTCTTTATGCTCTGCAGTTGTAAGATACATCTCTTTGAATGCTTTTGAATTACTGATTATTCATACTCTGACATAATTCTCTCATTGATACATTAATGATCCTTATAAATAGTCATTTATTTCTAGAGCCCATCTAGTTGTTATTTTACTATATCCAATGCCTGAGACATTATACATGTTTGTGCCTCCCCCACAAATATCACCTTCCATTTCATGACACATAAAAATCTTAGCTACTGGATAGCTAGAAATTTTCAATTTGCCATCTATGCATGCCACTTGCAATAGGCCATCAGGTCATTATCCTCATTCAGCCAGTCATTGGCTGCTGGCTGCCTAAAGAAGCTAGGATATAACATCCAGAATAAGTTGGTTCCTGGTTGGTAAAGGGCAAGTCATGTAGGGGTGTGTGTGGTGAGCGTAGAAGTAAACAATTAGCAGGGAATTTGACAAAGACACAAACAAGACCTGCTACATTGTATAATGCAAACATGGAATTTACAGTGTTCCATAGAGGGTTTTTTTTTTTTTGGGGGGGGGTTCTCTAAAGTTAAATCAAGGTGTGCTTAAAGAAAGATTAAATAATGGCAAGACCTAATAAAATTTATACTGGAAAAAATTACTAGATGGTAAATATGTGTTTTAATTGCTGGAGCCAAACATACTGAGTATAAAACAAACTTAGGCTTTAGAATATTTGAGAGTAAATACAATGTAGGCAGGGGTAATTTTTAATCTATTTTGTATTTGGTCTAATTGGTGTTAATAATAATTACCTCATTTCCTACTTTTCATAGTTGGTATCATGCCGATTAATCAATATCAACAATTTGTTCATTTAACAAATTTATATACAGTACTTACTATATGTTGACCAATGTTTATGAACTGGATTGTTAATCATTTTGCCCTTAATCATTTGGAAAAATGGTCAGATCATCTTGTATCTATTTCTATGCATCATGAAAATTGGGACATTTTTACAATAATGAATAGGTCATGATTTTTATAATTTTTACCATGTTATTTAAGTTTTATGTCTCAATTCATACTGAACATTTTTAGATCTATCAAAGTAGATCTAATGGTAGGTATTAATCCAATAATTATTATACTGTAGCAATTTCAATTATCTTAACGCATTTTGTAATTGAGTTCACCAAATGTGTATTAAGAGTCACTTATATAAAACTCATGTTTTGGAGCAGGCATTGTGGTAGAGCAGGATAAGCCATGGCTTGCAACACCTGCATCCCATATGGACACCAGTAAAAGTACTGGTTGCTCCACTTTCCATCCAGCCCCCTGCTAATGTGCCTGGGAAAGCAGCAGAAGATGGTCCAGTCCTATGGCCTTTGCACCCCTGTGAGAGACCCAGATAGAGTTCCAGATTCCTGGTTTTGGACTGACTCAACTCTAGTCTTTGTGGACATTTGGGGAGCAAGCCAGATGATGAGTAACCTCTCTCTCTCCCTCTGTAACTCTGCCTTTCTAATAAATAATTATATCTTTAATAAATAAATAAACTTCATGTCTTTAGCATTATAGGAGTGGGAGTGGGGAAACATTAGTAATTCAGTGTTTACCCCAAATGGAGTTATCCTATGAGAATTTTACATAGTGTATGCAAAATTGAATTGAAAATTTTTTTCTGGGAAAATTTGTGTGCACGTAGAAACTCAAAATATACAACACCACAGATATGTTTGAGTATCTATGTACCTCAGGCTATTGTGGATTGTTTTTTTTAAGGGACAGAACATAGAAATATTTGATACTATGTCAACAATGTCAATACAATGGTCCTTCAAAAGGTTTGTGGAAAACAGATTTTCATTTTGTTGTAAAAAAAACCATAAAAATCAAGCATACTTTTTCATAATACATATTTTCCATGAATATTTGAGGGTCTTTCATTCATTACACAGAAACTATTACTATTAACTCTTGTTTTTCTTTTTGATTGAAGAGGGAAGAAAGAAACTTCCTTTATTTTTTTCCAAAAGATTTATGAATGTGATTTCACTTTCCATCAGTGTACATAGGTTCATCCATGGAGTAGCAGGTCACCATTTTATGGAGAAGCTGAATGGAAAATATAATTATAATTACACATATTGACTGCTTTTGCCAGGCTGCAAAACAAATACAGGGTGGTAAATATATGTTTTAATTGCTTGACCCAGGCATACTGCCTATAAACCTAACTCTATATTTTTGTGTTAACTCTGTAGGCAAAGAGAGTGTTCTATAGAATTAGGAAGAACGTGGGAGGGCATCTGAGGAGAACTACTGCAGAATGTCAAAGAAAAATGAGCTGCAAAAAAATTAAATCACCTTAATTAGTTATTAAGGTCTAAATGGCTTCAGTGCTGACAGAATTCTGCCAGAGAAAGGTTTCAGTGGCCCTGACAACATGATGAGAGTGACAGGCTTAAACATATTTTGGTCTTTGGTGAAACTGCTATTAAAATGACTCTGATTATTTTATTGGATGTTTGATCACCTCATTTCTATTATATATTTCATCTTCACTGCACCATATATTTATCTACTCATGCATTATGCATATTCTAATTCTTATGTTTAAATATATGTTAGAAAGGACAAATAGTTAGAATTTATATACTCATATTTCATATATAAATAGTCTATCATTGATTTGTATTTAGTGAAAAAATAAACCACTGTGTATAATTTGAAATCTCAAATTCTAGGCTACTCAATGACATCTTATAAACCTTCTAGAGTGAACTGGCTTGCTCCAGTGGTAGCAGAGCTGCATTGAAGTTTCTCAGTAACATGTTGGGGAGATTATTCCATGATGATCTACTAGGGCAATATCACACGCAGAATCTGGTTGTTCTGAGCAACTAGTTTTGGAATTCAAGATCAATGTAGGTACAATTAATGAGTGGAGTGGTTTGACTGTTTGGATTCCAGATCACAAAGGAAGTCACAGAAATGGCTGGCACCTGGAAAAAAGAAGGGCTGTGTTGTAAAGCTCTGCTACATTCACCCTCTCAAAAGGACTGGTCCAGCCACAGAATTTACCCCCCTATAGGTTCTATGTTGACTTTCACCTGATTTTTACACTTTCACCTGATTTTATAACCTCCTATAAGTGGTTCTGAAAGAATTTTTAAAAATAAATTAATTAACACCTCACTCTCTCTGCTCCCAAAGTGTGATAAATTTTTAATTAAGACTAAGACCAAATGTTAATTTTGGTTTTGACTGCCTGTGCTTCTGGGGTCTTTTCCAAGAAGTCTTTGCCTGTACCTATATCTTGCAGGATTTCTCCAATGCTCTCTAATAATTTGATGGTTTTGGGTCGTAGATTTAATCCATGTTGAGTGAATTTTTGTGTAAGGTGAAAGGTATGGGTCTTGCTTCATGCTTCTGCACGTGGAAATCCAATTTTCCCAGCACCATTTATTGAATAGACTATCCTTATTCCAGGGATTGGTTTTGGATCTTTGATCAAATATAAGTTGCCTGTAGATGTTTGGATTGATTTCTGGTGTTTGTATTCTGTTCCATTGGTCTATCCATCTGTTTCTGTACCAGTACCTTGCTGTTTTGATAACAACTGCCCTGTAGTATGTGTTGAAATCTGGTATTGTGATGCCTCCGTATTTGTTTTTGTTGTACAAGATTGCTTTGGCTATTCGAGGTCTTCTGTGTCTCCATATGAATTTCAGCATCATTTTTTCCAGATCTGAGAAGAATGCCTTTGGTAGCTTGATTGGTATTGCATTGAATGTATAAATTGCTTTTGGGAGAATGGACATTTTGATGATACTGATTCTTCCAATTCATGAGCATGGAAGATTTCTCCATCTTTTGGTATCCTCTTCTATTTCTTTCTTTAAGGATTTGTAGTTTTCATCGTAGAGATCTTTAACATCCTTGGTTAAGTTTATTCCAAGGTATTTGATTGTTTTTGTAGATATTGTGAATGGGATTGATCTTAGAAGTTCTTGCTCAGCCGTGGCATTGCCTGTGTATACAAAGGCTGTTGATTTTTGTGCATTGATTTTATATCCTGCTACTTTGCCAAACTCTTCGATGAGTTCCAATAGTCTCTTAGTAGAGTTCTTTGGGTCCCCTAAATAAAGAATCATATCATCTGCACAGAGGGATAGTTTGAGTTCTTCCTTCCCAATTTGTATCCCTTTAATTTCTTTTTCTTGCCTAATAGCTCTGGCTAAAACACCCAGAACTATATTGAATAGCAGCGGTGAGAGTGGTTATCCCTGTCTGGTACCAGATCTCAGTGGAAATGCTTCCAACTTTTCCCCATTCAATAGGATGTTGGCTGTGGGTTTTTCATATATTACTTTGATTGTATTGAGGAATGTTCCTTCCATACCCAGTTTGCTTAGCATTTTCATCATGAAAGGGTGTTGTATTTTACCAAATGCTTTCTCTGCATCTATTGAGAGAATCATATGGTTTTTCTTCTGCTGTCTGTTAATATGGTGTATCACGTTGATTGTTTTGTGAACGTTGAACCATCCTGCATCCCAGGGATAAATCCCACTTGGTCTGGGTGGATGATCTTTCTGATGTGTTGTTGCATTCTATTGGCCAGAATTTTATTGAGGATTTTTGCATCTATGCTCATCAGGGATATTGGTCTGTAATTCTCTTTCAATGTTGCATCTTTTTCTGGCTTATGAATTAAGGTGATGCTGGCTTCATAGAAAGAATTTGGGAGGATTCCCTCTTTTTCTATTGTTCTGAATAGTTTGAGAAGAATTGGAGTTAGTTCTTCTTTAAATGTCTGGTAGAATTCAGTGGTGAATCCATCTGGTCCTGGGGTTTTATTTGTTGGGAGGGCCTTTATTACTGTTTCAATTTCTGTGTCAGTTATTGGTCTGTTTAGGTTTTCTATGTCTTCCTGGCTCAATTTAGATAGGTTGTATGTGTCCAGGAATCTGTCCATTTCTGATAGATTTCCCTGTTTGCTGGCATACAAGCCCTTGTAGTAATTTTTGATGATTCTTTTTATTTCTGTGGTGTCTGTTGTTACGTTTCCATTTTCATCTCTGATCCTATTGATTTGGGTCTTTTCTCTTCTTTTTTTGGTTAGTTGGGCCAATGGGGTGTCAATTTTGTTTATTTTTTCAAAAACCAGCTCCTCGTTTGGCTGATTTTTTTGTAATGTTTTTTTTTTATTCAATCCTGTTGATTTCTTCTCTGATTTTAATTATTTCTCTTCTCCTACTGGATTTGGGTTTGGTTTGCTGCAGATTTTCTAGATCTTTGAGATGACTTGAATTAACATTTGGGATTGTATCAAATTGAGAAGTTTCTGTTCTGCAAAAGAAACGGTCAGGAAAGTAAAGAGGCAACCGACAGAATGGGAAAAAAAATATTTGCAGACTATGCTACAGATAAAGGGTTGATGACCAGAATCTACAAAGAAATCAAGAAAATCCACAACAACAAAACAAACAACCAACTTAAGAGATGGGCCAAGGACTTCAATAGGCATTTTTAAAAAGAGAAAATCCAAATGGCCAACAGCACATGAAAAAAATGTTCAAGATCACTAGCAATCAGAGAAATGCAAATCAAAACCACAATGAGGTTTCACCTCACCCTGGTTAGAATGGCTCACATTTAGAAATCTACCTACAATAGATGCTGGAGAGGATGTGGGGAAAAAGGGACACTAACCCACTGTTGGTGGGAATGCAAACTGGTAAAGCCACTATGGAAGTCTGTCTGGAGATTCCTCAGAAACCTGAATATAACCCTACCATACAACCCAGCCATCCCACTCCTTGGAATTTACCCAAAGGAAATTAATTTGGCAAACAAAAAAGCACATTAATGTTTATTGCTGCTCAATTCACAATAGCTAAGACCTGAAACCAACCCCAATGCCCATCAACAGTAGACTGGATAAAGAAATTATGGGACATGTACTCCATAGAATACTATACAGCAGTCAAAAACAATGAAACCCGGTCATTTGCAACAAAATGGAGGAATCTGGAAAACATCATGCTGAGTGAATTAAGCCAGTCCCAAAGAGACAAATATCATTTATTTTCTCTGATCGGTGACAACTAACTGAGCACCAAAGGGGAAACCTGTGGAAGTGAAATGGACACTATGAGAAACAGTAATTTGATCACCTCTTGTCCTAACTGTTGATGTACAATGTAATACTTTATCCTTTTTAGTATTTTGTTGCTGTTGTTGTTGTTGTTGTTCTAGTACTAGTGGTTGAACTCTGTAATTAACACACAATTATTCTTAGGTGTTTAAATTTTAACTGAAAAGTGATCCCTGTTAAATTTCAGAGTGGAAAAAGAGAGGGAGGAGATGTACAATTTGGGACATGCTCAAGTTGACTTGCCCCAAATGGTGGAGTTAGAAACGTGCCAGGGGATTCCAATACAATCCCATCAAGGTGGCATGTACCAATGCCATCTCACTAGTCCAAGTGATCAATCTCAGTTCACAATTGATCACTCTGATAGGTCTAAGAGTCAAAGGGATCACACAAACAAGACTAGTGTCTGTGAATACTAACTGATAGAATCAAAAAGGGAGAGAATGATCCAACATGGGAAGCGGGATACACAGCAGACTCATAGAATGGCAGATGTCCTAAATAGCACTCTGGCCTCAGAATCAGCCCTTAAGGCATTCGGATCTGGCTGAAGAGCCCATGAGAGTATTGTAGGCATGGAAAGCCAAGACACCCTGGAAAAAAAAAAAAAAAGAAGAAGACCTAAATGAAAGATCTCTGTGAGTGAGATCCCAGTGGAAAGAATGGGGCCATCAAAGAAGGAGGTACCCTTCTCCGAAGGGAGGAGAGAACTTCCACTTTGATTATGACCCTATCAGAATAAGATCGAAGTCGGCTAACCCTAAAGGCTTCCATAGCTTTGGCAACTCATGACTAGAGCCTAGGGAGATTACTGACTCCATAAACAGGAGTGTCAAATTGTTAAGTCAACAACAGGAGTCTCTGTGTACTTACATCTCATGTGGGATCTGTCCTTAATGTGTGTCTAATGTGAAGTGATGCTATAACTAGTACTGAAACAGTATTTTTAGACTTTGTATTTCTGTGTGGGTGCAAACTGATGAAATCTTCACTTATTATATACTGAATTGATCTTCTGTATATAAAGATAATTGAAAATGAAAAAAAAAACCTGGTGTTAAATTGGAAATTGCATAGAAAACTAATTAATTTTTTTAAAAAAATATTATGTAGGATCTCTGTCTTTAATGTGCTATACACTGTTATTTAATGCTATAACTAGTACTCCAACAGTATTTTTCACTTTGTGTTGCTATGTGGGGGCAAACTGTTGAAATATTTGCTTACTATATACTGAACTGATCTTCTGTATATAAAGAGAATTTGAAATGAATCTTGATGTGAATGGAAGGGGAGAGGGAGCGGGAAAGGGGAGGGTTGTGGTGGAGGGTGGGAGGGAAGTTATGGAGGGGGAGCCATTGTAATCCATAAGCTGTACTTTGGAAATTTATATTCATTAAATAACAGTTTAATAAATGAAAAAAAAGAAATTTGAGTTATAATAATATAAAATTATGCATGGCAACACTAAGTGTAGGCAGTTGAGGAAGTAGAGCAAGTAGAAAATTCATACACTACCGTAGAGAATGGAAAATTAGAGAAACACTTTGTAAAACATGTTTTCTGCATACAATAGCGTTAAATACTCACTTATTCTTAGTTTCAGCAATTCTTCCAGGCATTTATCTTAAAGAACTGAGTGCATGTGTCCACAAAGACTTTGTAGAAGAACATTCAAACAGGATATCTCTTCATAATATCCCCAAGTGAAAATGAACTAAATGTGCACAAATAATGGACCAGATAAACAATACATGGTGCAACTGAATATTGAAATACTATGCAGCAACAAAAATGAACAAGCTAGTTGTACTCATAACCACATGAAGAAACTCAAGCTACTATGTTGAATAAAATAATGCAGATACAGAAGAAAATTATTGTACTACTATTTTGTTTACTATCTGAGAACAGAGAAACTATGTAGTGATGGAAAATAGAATAGTGGTGACCTTGGAGTAGATTTGAATGGAGAAAATATATAAAGGAAATTCCTAAGGTGCTGTCAATGTGCTGTATCTTCTTATGAGTGGAGGTTCTAATTCTTTTTCTATTACATTTCATGTATACAAATTATACCTTAATAAAAACATAAATTATGGCCTGGTTCCCATGTCAAAGAAATCTATAGTTTTAGTTCAAGGTAACCTTCTCTGTCACTTTTGAAAATTTGTGGATGGGACTCAGACTGCAAAGATGTAGTATTCTTTTTTATTAAAGACTTGTTTTTTTGAAAGGCAGAGTTACAGAGAGAGAGAGAGAGAGAGGTCTTCCTTCTGTTTGTTCACTCCCCAGATGGCTGCAGTGGCTGGGGACAGGCCAAAGCCAGAAGCCTGGAACTCTATCTGGGTCTCCCATATGGGTGGCAGAGCCCAAATACTTGGACCATCTTCCACTGCCTTCCCAGATGCATAACCATGGAGCTTGATTGGAAGTAGAACAAATGGGACTCAAACTATCACTCTGATATGAGATGCCACTCCTGCTTAACCTACTATGCCATAACACTGGCCCCAAAGAGCTGACTTTTTAATATGTGAAACCACTTTGTGCTGGGATTTCACTTTTTGTCAGATTCTCAGCCCTTTTCTGATTATTGATTTTGCAGAGGGATCAACCTATCCAGCTCAGGCTAAGGCTTTCAACCCCAAGGGGTCCAAACTAAAGTTAAGCATCTTTGTCTAGTCCACTTAGGACAGATAATGTTAAATAGACATCTTCAAGACACAAAATCAGGGAGGCAGGAGGATTATGAGGCACTTCTGTTACAACAAGCAGGGGGTAAACAGGAGTGGAAAACAGTGCATGGGAGATGGATCTACATGGATTTCAACTGTAAGCAAATAGGGGCATTTCAGAGATTTTAATGGGAGGATGTTTAACTTGCTTTTATTGGAGTTCAGGTGAATTCTCAGTTTGGCTGAAATGGAGCCATGGGAACAAGTTCCAGTGCTCTGAAGTATGTCTTTCATGGTGACGGATGCTCTGCTACAGTCCAGTGTGGCTAGTTGCAAGCCATATTACCACTTGTATGAAAAATGGGAATGTGAGATGTCATTGCTTCCTTGCCCACAACCAAACAGTGAGGTTGTTGTTGCTTCCCTACCTGGTAGTGAATGCTGTGAGTGGCTCCTCATCCCAACAGTCACTAACTCCCAGGATACACCTACACACCAAAGACTGTGGAACTTTTAGTTGATTGATTCTTAGCGGTCTTTAGATTTTGCTTTACTCTAAGAACTTTGCATAGCCTCCTGGGCACATAAGAATCAAAGAAAATCTGATTAACTGAAATGTGCTTTGCTCTAAAATCTCCCTTTTAAAATTTTCTTATAATCAGTGCCCTTAGTCAAGTATGTGTGATTTCATGCATTCTCTCTCTCATCCTCTCATTCATTTAACAGATATGTGTTGAGTGTCATTTGCGTTTAAGGAACTCTGTCAGAGTTGCAGTTGAAACAAAATGGCTTTTACCTGTGGAGTTATAAGTAAGGTGGAATATACAGATAATGATAAAAAATGCATGCTTCATGGGCCCAAAAGTGTTTAGAACTGGAAAGGGATAAAAAGAAAGGATCCGCACTATTTGACACAGAATGGTCATGGAAGGCTTCGTGGTTGAAGGAATGAGTTATATATGCTGATGTACAATACTAAATATGAATCCAAGGGCAGCCATTACTCCCTGGAGACACATTCAAGCAGATTGAAGGCAATTGCACCTCCCCCAAAGTCGATTTCTCCTGAGGGACCGACATCCTTCATGGTGCTGTTGATTAGGATCCCCTTCTGAAGTTTTCATTGCATGAATGGTTTTCTTTTAATTGAGTTATGATATACACACAGCAAGTGTGTGGATCCTAAATGTACAACTAGGGGAATTTTAACTTACATATACAATTGTATACCCATCAACCAGATCAAGACATACAGTGCCTGCAAATGCCCAGAATATTATCCTACTCCTCTTTCCAATCAGTATCATTCCCCAAGGTAACCACTATTTGTACTTCTATCATCATAGACTAATTTATTCTGTTCTTGAATTCCTTACAAGTGGTATCATTCAGTGTGACTTAACTTGTCTCTGACTTCTTTTAAACAACAGTGTTTTTCCTCAAGATCTATCTATGTTACTATGCTTATCAATACTTTGTTCATTTTTATTGTTGCATAACATTCTATTATATCATAATTTGTTTCTCCAAGCTCCTGTTGGTAGACATTCTAGGTGCTAGAAATTGCAAAGAGTTAGCCACTTACATAGCACGTACAGAAAGATTCTCCAAAGATTAATATGTTCATTGGGGGATAGTTGAACATTACAAAAGTAATATATATGCCATAGTAAATTCTGAGCATATTCAAACAGATTGAGGCAAGGGAAAGATTCTAAAGGCAAAATGAGGAGGACTATGTAAGATCTAGTACAGTGCTTCTTGGCAATAAGAATTATAACCAAGAGTGTTCAATGATCTATCAAAAGTACAACTTTAAACAGGATAGTTGTTGGGGTAGACATCCTTGCAGAAGTATTTTTGATGTGAAGTTGCAGTGGCCTTTGTGCAGAGTTGTGGTTGTGGCAAATCTTTTTGTAAATAGTTCATTTCGGGGCCGGTGCTGTGGCGTAGCGTGTAAAGCTGCTGCCTGCAGTGCTATCCTCCTATAAGGGCTCAGATTCTAGTTCCAGCTGCTCCACTTCTGATACAGATATCTGGTATGGTCAGGGAAAGCAGTAGAAGATGGCCCAAGTTCTTGGGCCCCTGCAGCCGCAAGAGAGACCCAGAAGAAGCTCCTGTCACCTGGCTTCGGATCGGTGCAGCTCAGGCCATTGCAACCATCTGGAGAGTGAACCAGTGGATAGAAGACCTCTCTGTTTCCAACTATCTCTATAACTCTGTGTTTCAAATAAATAAAATAAATCTTTTTTAAAAAATGAAAAAAATAGTTCTTTTCAGGCATACAAACCTGAGTCTCCCTCTTTTGTTTCCTGCCAGATCTATTTATCAGTATTATTCTTACTTTAGCTAGAGCTTCACAAAAGTGACTTCATGTTGAATCTGACCATCTTCCCATATTGCTTCAATGAACATGCTCATTTGTGACTCTGTGAATACAACTACATCCCATAGTTTTAGAGGTATTGTTTCACTTTTAATATATCTTAACCTGCTCCTCAGATAAGCTCTTCTTTGAGGTCTGCTCCACATATCCAACATTGCTTCATTCACTCTGTCTTCACATTTATTGATTCATTCGTGTATTCCTCTATTTATTTATTTTATAAATATTTATGAGCATCTTGTGTGTCTGGAACTCTGCTGGAAGCCAAGAATTCAAAACAAATAGTCACACTACGGCACACAGAAAACTCAAAATGTAGCAGGAAAATGGACAGGCAAACATAGCATACAAATACATAAGCAGAATAAGTTGTTTTCTATTAGACTAGAAGTGGTTACAAAGGTGTGTGAGTGTCCAGGTCCTGGCTTATTCCTAGAGCAGGGTAGAAGAGAGCAGATATTTTTCATCTATAATTTCCTCAGTGTGGTGTGGCGATTATTTAGTAAACAGCTTTCCAGGCCTCGCCTTCAGAAGTTCTTATCCTTTAAGTCAGAACCTACCTTTGAACAAGTGGATTCCCAGATAAGAACCCTTTGTACCACACACTGAAGCCAGTTTCTATCTTTTTTCCTCCATACTAATAGGAAATGCAATAAAATCTTGCAAAATCCTGTTTAAATTCTTCCTCAAAATTGCATGTTGTTAGCAAAAGCTTGGATTTGTAAACAAAACCTCCATATCTGAACACATTTTTTTTTTGTTTTACCCAAGTGACTGGTTAGAGACATTGTTAAGGGAATCATTCCAAATAAATTTCATTATACAGAAAAATCCAAAAACTGATGCTCAATGATACAGTAAGACCGTGGTGGGGTGCTTCTCAATTTTCTTTCCACATGGCCAGAGAAAACCTCTAAGATTATTTTCCTTTTTTTTAGGCTTATTTTTTTTTGTATTTGAAAGGCAGAGTTGAGAGAGAGAGACAGAGATATCTTCCATCCACTGGCTCATTCCCCAAATGGTTGCAATGGCTGGAGCTCAAGATAGGATCCAGGAGCTTCTTCCAGGTCTCCCACATTGGTGCAGGAGCTCCAAGTACTCGGGCCATCTTCTGCTTTCCCAGATGCATTAACAGGGATCCTAATCAGAAGTGGAGCAGCCAGGATTTGAATCTGTGCCATATGGGATGTAGGCACCAGAGGCAGTGACTTTGCCTGCTATGTCATGGTGCTGGCCCTTAAGATTTTTTTCTGATGAGGGAACAAAACTTTGTTTATCTCCCCCATAGTGAAAAAAAAATTGCATGAGTTTATGTCTTATTTATTTATTTATTTATTTAGCTTTACCTTATCTAAGAAACAGCAATAGAGCTAAGACCAAGAAAATACAAGTAACACGTAGTCTATCCATTCCATGTATAACTTCACCAATAATTTTTCTTCAGATGGTAGAATAAGAGAGTTAACTACAGAGCCAAGAATGTCAAACTTGTCCACAGCCAGGAAGAAAATCTTGGGATTCTGTTTTCAAGAATATTAGTTCTTAAAATGGTAATCAATGGACTAATAGCATTAATATCTCCTAGATCTTCTCAGAAAATCTGAGTGGATTCCAGCAATCTGTGTTTAAAGAGTTCTCATGGGCAGATGTGTGGCACCGCAGTTATGAGGTTCTTTTAGATAATGGCATTTCATACTACAGTGCTTGGATTTCAGTCTCAGCTCCACTTCCAATTCCAACATCCTACTGATGTGTGCCCTGGGAGAAAGCAGGTGATGGTTAAAGGCCTTGAGTTTCTGCCACCATGTTAGAGAACAGATTGAGTTGCAGGTTCCTGGCTTTAGCCTGGCCCAGCACTAGCTGTTGCAGGCATTTGAGGAATAACAGAAATGATTGGAAGATCTCTCTCAGCTGTCTCTCTTCAATTCTTGCTTTGTCTATTTTTAAATAAATATATATTAGGGCTGTGGCACAGCAGGTTAATGTCCTGGCCTGAAGTGCAGGCATCCCATGTGGGCGCCGGTTAGAGCCCTTGCTGCTCCACTTCTGATCCAGCTCTCTGCTTGGCCTGGGAAAGCGGTGGAAGATGGCCCGAATTCTTGGGCCCCTACACCCGTATGGGAGACCTGGAGGAAGCTCCTGGCTCCTGGCTTCGGATAGACGCAGTTCTGGCCATTGCGGCCAATTGGGGAGTGAATCATGGGATGGAAGACCTCTCTCTCTGTCTCTGCCTCTCCTCTCTCTGTGTAACTCTGACTTTCAAACAAATAAATAGATCTTTAAAAAAATAAATCAAATCAAATAAAAAGTACACATTAAAAAAAAAAGCCCTTCAGGAATTTGAGAACCCAGCCAGTTCAATTGACATTACCGTTCATGGAATATGAGAATCTGGAATAGGTAGTGTTCCTAACAAGGGAGCATGGATGAAAATTAAATGTTCACATTTAAATGAATGAAATGATTTTAAATGAATAATTTAAAAAACAAATGAATAAATTTAACAGAAAAAAGATCAACAAAAATTGTTATCTACATATATTTTCTCAAAGTTTATTCTGAAAGAGCATCTACTCTGGTTAATAATCATCTTTTGTTGCTGTATTAATTAAAATAAAGCAAAATTTGTTTTAAAAATTGAAGTGCATCTATTTCAAATACACTGTAGAAGACTATAGAAATTTTTTAAAGGGAAAGCGTTTATTGGGGGAAACCTAACAGACTGGAGGGAAGGGGCAAAGAAGGAAAAGAGGGAGAAGGAGAGTGTAAGAGACAGAGGTCAGGAGACAGAGAGGAAGAGAGAGAGAGATCAAAAGAGAGAGCCACGTATTCAGGAACAGGTCCTTTTAAAACTTTGCCAAGGAACAGGCAGGGAAATAGGAGCAATGAATCCCATTAAGATGGAGTTGGAGCTTGACACCAGTGGTTGGGCCATGTGGCCACCTGGCTTCTAGCAATGACTGCGGGGGCTAGAGCCTAGGATGGTGTCAGGGTGTAGATCGCATCATAGATAAGACTGTGTCATTTTACTAACATCCCCCCCATTTGTTTTTTATAAAGCAGGGGTTGTATGGGATTACATTAGTTCCAAAAGTTCAGGAATGGTAGAGGGACAATGATCTGTCTTTAGAGCTACTTTCTGCTGACATGGTGTGACGAGGTGTTCTTAGCTGGCATAGGGCGATGTCTTAGTCCGCTGTTTCCTGGGTGGGGAGCAGAGTATATCTCTGTGGCAGCATTGGTTGACCACTCAGAATTCCTTCTCTTATTTTCAAAATTAGGTTCATACCTATTGATCAAATTAGCATAATCAGAAATGGAAATTTCAGTTGCTCTGAGTTAGGGAAGATGTTTAGTTGGCTTTTTTGCCCTTCTCATTGTTTCTTCCCAAACCCTCCTATGTCACAATTACTATTCACTATAATTCCTACCTCCAAGTATTGTATCAAAATCACTATATTTTACCTTAATATATTTTCTTCACAGTTTTAAAATTTGAAATTCACTGTAGATACTTAGATTTAAATTTCTGACATTGTTTTAAAGCTTACTGCTGGTCTCCTCACATGCAAACATCCCAAATAATTTTCCATGTTGAGTTATCATTTGTGGATAAACTTTGTTTAATTTTAGAGGGACAATCAATGGGAGTAGGGATTGTTAAACAATTGTGCATGTGTGATATGCTTCCACTTTCCATATCTGAGCATGTCTGCTGATTTCACATCAAAATTAAAAATTTTACTGAGTTTGGACTCTTATCTCTCTCTATATATGTATATATCTCTATCAGCTATTTACCTATATCTACCTTTCATCTATATATATTTAGTTATTATCTATCTCTCTACTTGCTTATCTCCCTGGATCTCCATCAGTTCACATCCTATCCATCCATACACAAAGCAATTTTCAATTACCTATTAACATGTGTCTTTGTTTAATTGTGACGTTCCCTGGCTAAACTGAGGGTCATGAGGTCAGGCAAGGTTCCAGTTTTCACAGAAACTCTTTCAGGGATTTATCAAGAAAAAGGAACAAAGAAATTAATAAGCAGATTAATGCAGCCAACGAAGATCAGCTGTTCACCAGTGGGAATTTTTCTATTAAAAAAAAAAAAACAAGAAGAGAGGAGATGCAGCAAAAAGAGGACACTTACAGTAAGCAAAGTCCTTGAGTCATCAAGAGGACATGAAAAGAATAGTAGAGGGGCTGGTGCTGTGGCGCAGCGGGTTAATGCCTTGGCTTGAAGTGCCAGCATTCCATATGGGTGCTAGTTCAAGCCCCAGCTGCTCCACTTCCACTCCAGCTTGCTGCTATGGCCTGGGAAAGCAGTAGAAGATGGCCCAAGTGCTTGGGCCCCTGTGCCCACATGGGAGACCCAGAAGAAGCTCCTGGCTCCTGGCTTTGTATTGGTACAGCTCCGAGTGTTGCAGCCAACTGGGGAGTGAAACATCAGACGGAAAACCTCTCTCTCTTTCTTTCTCTCTCTCTCTCTCTCTCTCTTTCTCTCTCTCTCTCCTTCTCCTCTCTCTGCATAACTCTGACTTTCAAATAAATAAACAAATCTTTTTTTTTAAAGAAAACAATAGTAGAAGAATTTTCCAAGATAGAAGAGGACCCAATGCAGCATCTGTGCCAGAAGGGGTGGTGGAGCAGAATGAGAAATGAGAAGGCAGGGTGGTAAAATTATAGGTGGGAAGGTAAATTAGCTCTCATCTGATTACTTCTATTTTATCAGAAAAAGGAGACAAGGACATAATCAGCTGCATGATTCAGGGATGTTGAAATAATCAGGGAATAAAGGAATTAGCTGATGGGGGAAACTGTAGCATTGTTTCCCTGTGGCTCTAAGTTCTGCTTCATGTTAGTCACCACTGATTCATGTCCTCCTGCCAGGAGTATTCCCCCGGCCATACTCTTCCTACATGGAAACACAACAGAGGCAGGGCACCTGACTAAACCAGGGATGGAGTTGGGCAGTGAGATTATGACAGAGAAAGAGGATTTAAGAGAGTTGTGAATATACATGATATGATTGTAACATTGTGCCATGGAACCTATGTTAGATCAAGTTGGAAGTGAATTTGAAGGGCTTTACAGAGAAGTGGTTTAATGGGAAAATAATTATCAAGTTGCTTTCAAATTATAGTTGGGGTGTCCATGAAAGTAAACCTGAGAGATAGAAGGAGGTTGTTAAACAGGTAGGTTGCAGGTTGACATCATTAGGGTAGCCCAGAGCCATGATATGTTCCAAGGGAGGATAGTGGGTGAAGACTGCTTAGACAGGAGCTGAGGAACCAAACTGGAAGTAGACAACTTGAGGAACTCAAGAGGGTACAGTCTGTTTTAAAAGCTTGATCTATAGTTTTCTAGTCTCCTCTTTATGACAGAAAGCTCTTTGTTCTAGCCATTTGGATTTCTGAGCCCTGACAATGAATGCCACTTAGCTGGATTTGCAGCCAGTCTGGCATGCCTTAGAAGTACAATCATTTTTCCCTGTTGGTGATTCCTATAGTCTCAGTTACTCCAGAATCATTCTCTGAGGGTGGGAGTGGGGTGCATTGATTGACTTCTGAATCCTAAGTGCCCCTCAGAATCTACTACTGTTCTAATTAGTTTTAAATCTTCCCTCAGCATAAGCACAAGGCTGTCCAGGTGCCCCAAGACTGACAGTGTTTTGAATGAGAAAGCCTGTCCTAAGCAATCTCACTGCATCTAACACAGCCACCCTAAGATTCTCTTGTAGGTTCAAGAAGGAGAAAATGAATTTAGATACTTCTGTATTCTTTTACAAAGACTTATGTTCAACAGCATCTTTCACAAAAGACGATAAGAAAGCCATCCTTGAGAGAAAGTTGATTTCTGAGATTCGTTGTCCTTTGGGACATCACACCTACACATTCCTAATTCCATTAACCTTGAAGTTAAGCCTTAGAGGTAAAAGGTGAACATAAATTAAGGAAAAATTAAAATCCATTGATTGAATATTAATAAAATAATATCAAATTGTCTGAATTTTGTGGCACTATGGTATATTGGAAAGTGAACTGATGTCAAAAGACATGAATGTTAGCTTGACTCTGAGAGTGACTTTCTGGGTGAACTTGAGTAATTCACTTAATTTCTCCTAGGTGCAGCTTCTTCATCTGGAAAATGAGGGTGTTGACCTCAGTGAACTCTGAGGGCCCTTCCAGCTCCAGCAACCTAGACCCTTAAATAAGACTAAAAGGCAAAGGCAACATCATGATCTACTGATAAGTCAAGTTTTAAAAATGTTTTCACTAATCTTGGCTTTTATGTTATTCAAGGTCATTGGAAAAAGAACACAGTGTGTATAAAGGGCTTGTGGATTTAGATGTCTCACTTGTTCCAAAGAGAAGAGATAGATATATTGCCTAATGTGTACTACACATTCTGAAATAATACAGTCTATAGCATCCTAGGCCTCCAGAAAATGCACATTTGGGATTTTTCAACAAGAGAAAAATACTGGCCTTTTTAAGATGCCTCCTCTTTAATGGACATTGATTTACAGGAATCAAAGAAGTCTGAGAAAAAAAATTACATGTTTGGAGAGCCTCTATTTTAAGTATTAGTATTTATTTTTATTACCATATGGCACCAGACTAGTAACAAATTATTTATTTTTGCACTATTTTAGAAGCAATGAAATGAAATTCCCCCATGCATCTAATCGTTTTTTATCCCTTTTTTGGATTAACAGAAGCATCAAGTAAGGCACTCTTTGTTTATCTGTATACTGATGCACACAGGAAATAACTCCACTTTGGGCAAAGTGATTCAGAGAAATAAGTTGTGCTCCATGAATCTCAGCTTTCAGTGACTGTATTCTTTTGGTTTCTCAAGTGAGGGTGACAAAGATGACAATTGAAATTTCAAGGGTGTTCTGTTATGTCAGCCTTGAAAGACTAATGCCAAAGGTTAAATTCCATGTGGGTGTCACTGGTATGGCTTTTCTGGAATATCTATACATGTATACTCCCTCATTATTTCTCAGTTTATTCTACTTATACCCAAATCAGTACTTAAATTTCATGGGGTGGGAGATGGTCAATGACTCCTCAGCTAGGGGAATATGATCTAGAAAAGAACCCATTCCCTCTTTCTTTAAAAAAAAAAAAAGACTTATTTTATCTATTTGAAAGACAGAGTTACAGAGAGAAGTAGAGACAGAGAGAAAGATCTTCCATCCACTGGTACACTCCCCAGATGACCTCAATGGCCAGAGCTGAACTGATATGAAGCAATGAGCCAGGAGCTTCTAAGAGAAGTTCTAAGAGAATTACTAAGATAAGAAAAGAGGAACAGTGAGGATTGGGAGGTGAGTAGTTATGACTTCTACCTTGCTGCTTAGGGGTTTTAAGATAGGGAATGGAAAGTCAACATGTTACTCAGATGGAAGGAAAATCCTTAAGACAGAGGAGATTTTAACTGAATTTTTTTAGGAAATCTTGGAGGGTCCACTGGATAAATTTATCCAGAGCCAGTGTGGGGCTATCCTTAATAGAATTAGGAAGGTGGCATTGTATGGTCATGGAGTGAGTTGCTGATGTGCAGCCCTGCCCTACCCCAGATACCAGGTGGCATTGACTCTAAAGATCATGGGGATTTTCATAGCAATGGAAGGATGGTACTCAGGGAGATAGGATGAGGAGAGGGGCTGATGTACTTCGTCAGCTTCTGAGTAGAGAGGGAGTTAAGATGAGCAGCTTTTCAGAGCTTTAAAAGTATTGTTATCTTTTTTTATGTATTTGACAGATAGAGTTATACACAGTGAGAGAGAGATACAGAGAGAAAGGTCTTCCTTCTGTTGGTTCACTCCCCAAATGGCCGCTATGGCCGGTGCTGCACTGATCCGAAGCCAGGAGCCATTTGCTTCCTCCTGGTCTCCCATGCAGGTTCAGGGGCCCAAGCACCTGAGCCATCCTCCACTGCCTTCCTGGGCCACAGCAGAGAGCTGGACTGGAAGAGGAGCATCCGGGATTAGAACCCGGTGCCCACATGGGTTTCTGGTACCACAGGGGGAGGATTAACCAAGTGAGCCACGGAGCCAGCCCTGAGTATGTTATCTTATTTAGATTTTACCTATGAAATATGTGAAATCTACTATCTTTATATTAATAAAAATAAATAAGTAAATACCAGGGAGAAAAAGTTTTGAATATCACAAAAATCAAAACTGAATCTGTGTTAATTGGGAAGCATCCAGAAACTCTATTGGAGCAAGAACAGAACCAAAATTTAGCAGCTTTTAGTTAAGAATGGCACAACAATCAGGACCAATAGAATTAAGGCTTTTTCAGTACAAGCCATGTGGATACACTATACACTTCTTCTTAGATTCCACCAGAGATAGCAATGAAGATAGAGCTCTGAATGACATAGACTTGACCCCAGAGAATTTGCTTTACCTAGAGAGATACCCAAAATCATGGGTAAACTTTGTCTCCAACCCTCTCTTAACCAGAGTATGCTGGCTGAAGAAGGATAATGTGGTGGAATAAGAAGGCCACGCCAAGATGGCTGCTGGCAACTGAAACTGCCTGGCAACGGGCTGTGATTGGTTAGGGCATAGAACGCCCCTTGACCAGATTGGCTGCCTTGGCTATTTAAACTGCTCTACCAACTGAAATAAACAAGTCTGCAGGCTGCTTGCCTCTGGCCTGCTTTCACCAGGCTTCCCCAGGGTCTGTGTGGTGACTCCGCACCTCTTGTTCCCACCACGCTCCTCCTCTCAGAACGAATCCACAGCAACATCTGGCACCAAAGTGACTGAAAAAGAGAGACAGTGTGTCAGACTCGGCAAGGTCCCCCCCTTGATTTCGACAAGTAGGCCCATCAGTGTTTTGTGTGCTGTTTGGTTCTGTGAGGGTGAGCACAGAACCCCCTCCTCCACCCCTTTCCTTGTCCTTGTCCTCGGTCTAAGTGATGCCAGGTTAGGCACACACCACCCAGAAGTGTAAGGCTGCTTCTCGGCTCCTCCTTTTACTTTCAGTTCGCCCAGCAAATTCACATAAGGGACTGATCATCCCAGAATTCGGAACCAAGTCATCTTCCCTCACTCGAGAGAGGTGATGCTCCAGAGACACCCTGTGGGCATATAGCCTTGACCTAACTAATCAAGGAAGTCCCCCACTAAGCACAGGGCATACGTACGATCTGATACACCACTGTCTGCCTAACGTGTCCCCCTGCAGTATGCCATCAGCCGCTGAGGTGCTAGGAATTTGTTTTGTTACAGCAGCAGTGCTGTGGGTGTCTTTCCTTTGGCTAGAGTTGGCATGGCACACTGCTCTTAAGCACTCAAACATGGGAAAGATACCCCCCTCTCAGAATCCCATGCAGATTACCAAACATTATGAATCTGTGAGCTATAAGAGCCTGTCCCTCAGGCAACAGTTGATGACTTAGGGAGAGAGAGCTCCGACAGTGAAAATGACATGACAGTAGACAACATACCAATGCCTAATCAGCCAACCCCCAAATATCCATGGGATGAACTTAGATGACCCATGCGAGGTCATCCCATCTGCACCCAGTGAGGATCCCCACATTTGTGGCAGTGCTCAGGCACCCCAGGCTCTCAGGGCAGCTGCTAGGCCCCATTCCACTCACATGTTTGCCATTAATGTCGAAGTGAACGCAGAATTCAGGCCATGGGTTCCAATGCCTGCTATAAGGCTTCTGTTAATCAAGGGTCAAGGATATGCTGTGTCTTTCCAGAGAATGCAGGACAGCTCATTTGGGTACCAGCCAGAAACATCAAGCCTGCAACTGACAGCCAGCGAGAACCAGCTGAACAAGACTGCCTTGTTAGCAGAAGCACCTGTCCCATCATCCTACCCTGAGAAGCTGCCCATAGCCACATCCACTACTGTTTTATACCCCACTAGCTCTGGTCAGCCACTTAAATGGCCCACAGCTGTGTGCAGTCATGTCATGCCTGATTACCATTGTTCCTCATTCCTACCCCCATCTGAGCAAACACTCTTGCGGTCTCCCATTTTGAGCGCTGGTTAGTCAATGATGGGTAAGATCCCCTGGGGACAACCTAAGACAGGCACAGCCATGTACGGAGACCACATGGAAACAAGGTCAACAATGGTATGGCCAAGAATCATGCCTCCTGTTACTCAAAAATAAATGAAAAGGGGGAAATGTGGTGGAATGAGAAGGCCATGACAAGATGGCCGCTGGCTTCGGAAACTGCCTGGCAACAGGCTGTGATTGGTTAGGGCATAGACTGCCCTTTGACCAGATTGGCTGCCTTGGCTATTTAAGCTGCTCTACCAACTGAAATAAATGAGTCTGCAGGTTGCTTGCCTCTGGCCTGCTTTCATGCAGCTCCCCAGGATCTGTGTGGTGAATCCATGCCTCTTGATCCCACCACACTCCTCCTCTCAGAAAGAATCCACCTCAACAGGATAACACTTAAATTTTAGAGAAATTAAGGTGTTTTGCATTCCTTTGCTGTCAGAATCATGCTTGGCTAACTCTGCAGCTCCCCCACCCCCACATGTGTGTGGGTTGACATAGCACATCACTTCAGGGTCAGGGATGGCACTTAAGTCATCACTTGAGAAACCTGCGTTCTATATCAGAATGCCTGGATTCCAGTTACACCTCTGTTTCTACTCCTGCTAATGTGAACCCTTGGAGATAGCAGGTATTGGATCAAATTCTTATATCCTGGCCACCCTTGTATTCTAACTTCAGCCTGGCCGAGCCCTGGTTGTTTTGGGCATTTTGGGGGTGAACCAGAGCATGAAAAATTCTCTCTCCTCCTCCACCTCTTCCTCCTTTTCCTCCTCCTCTTCCTCTTCTTCTCCTTTCAAATTAAATAAATAAAGTATTCAGGATGTCCTATGTTTTTCTCATGAAAGCACTTTATATCTAATGTGTTTACAGTTTGATTACAGGGAAAGAAAAGACAAAGGGAAAGTAGGAGATAGGAGTGTGGTGTCCATTTTTAGGTAAGAGCAGAGACTTGGAAAGTTCTTTTTATTTTTCTTTTACTTTTGTTGAGTTCTTTATTATACCTTTAATTCCAAATTATGTTACACATCTCCAAAAACTCTCAATTATTTTCTTCATTCTGTTTGCTGTCATAAAATACTCATATTACAAAGGAATGGTGGCCGGCACCACAGCTCAATAGGCTAATCCTCCACCAGCAGCACTGGCATCCCAGATTCTAGTCCTGGTCGGGGCACCGGATTCTGTCCCAGTTGCCCCTCTTCCAGTCCAGCTCTCTGCTGTGGCTTGAAGTGCAGTGGAGGATGGCCCAAGTGCTTGGGCCCTGCACCTGCATGGGAGACCAGGAGAAGCACCTGGCTCCTGGCTTCGGATCAGCGTGGTGCATAGGCTGCAGCGGCCATTGATGGGTGAACCAACTGAAAAAGGAAGACCTTTATCTCTCTCTCTCTCTCTCTCTCTCACTGTCCACTCTGCCTCTCAAAAAAAAAAAAGGAATGGAAAAGCATGGTTTCACATTTGAAATTACTCTTACACAAGCACAAGTTATATGCCACTGATGATTATGGCAAATGAACAATGTTGACTGTTTTCTTTCAAAATTTATTAATTTGAAAGACAGAGTTACATAGAGGGAGAGACAAAGAGAGAGGTGTTCCATCTGCTGGTTCACTCCCCAAATGGCTGAGACGACTGGAGCTGAGCCAATCTGAAGCTAGGAGCCAGGAGTTTCTTCTTGGTCTCCCAGACTGGTGCAGGGGCCCAAGCATATGGGCCATTTTCTACTGTTTTCCCAGCCCAGAGAAGAGAGCTGTATTGGAAGTGGGGCAGCTGAACTCGAATAGGTGTCCATATGGGATGCCAGCACTGCAGGCAGCAGGTTTATCTGCTATACCTCAACGCCAGCCCTGCAATGTTGACTTTTTGAAGACGGCTGAAAAATAACTGAGGACTCTTCTATGGCAGCTGCTTGAGACAAGACTTTACCCAATCCATCTGCTTAGTCATGAACAATCAGGTGTGTACAGCAGCATAGGAAGCAACACAAACAGCAGCAATATTACTTTTTAACCCTCAGAACAGCACAGGTGAAGAGAGAGCACTTCGTGCTCAGCAGCCCTCTGAGAACGGCTCCTCGTCCATCTCTGCTGAGGATGCTGTGCAAATCCTGTGGGCGGTGAGCTTCTCACCTAGGTTTTAGCTAAGACACATAGTCCCTCATGATTTTTGAGCTTTTTTAAAAAACGTTTTAAAAATATATTTGTAAGCCTGAGAAACAGAGACAGTCAAAGATTGTCCATTCACTGGTTCAGTCCCCCAGTGCCCACAACAGCAGAGCTGGGCCAGGATGAAGCCACGATGCTGGAACGCTATCCAGGTCTCCCACATGGGTGGCAGGGGTCCTTGCCCTTGGTATGTCACCTGCTGGGAATGTTCTTATAATTTGTTGTCCAGGTTCAGGAAGCCAGGACTTGAACTGGCACTGGGATATGGGATGATAGCATTGCAAGCAGCAGCCCTGCTTCATAACCCTGGCATCTTCATGTACATTTTGACCAAGAAGATGTATATGTATATACATACACAAATAGTCAATTATGTGTGTGGTGTGATTTTAGAGGCATTCAATATTTTTCTCCTCAGAGTTTTTTGTCTCTTGAAGCTCAATGTTCAACCGATTAAAAAATTTCTCTTTGAGACAAATGCTGTATAGTTCCACCTATATAAAATACCTAGACTCATCAAATTCATAGAGATTAAAAATTCAAATGATGGTTGCCAGGGGCTGGGGAGAAAGAAAAAAGGAGAATTATTTTTCAATGAATATAGAGTTTCAAATTTACGAAATGAAAAGAGATCTGGAGACAGATGGTGGTGATAGTTGCAAAATACCATGCATGCACTTAATACTACTCAACTGTCTATTTAAAAACGATTGAAGTGATAAATATTATGTTATGTGTATTTTACTACAATAAGAAATTCCCTTTACCTTTTGTCTTTGGATTCTTAGAATTATGACATTTATGCCTTACCAATTTTTTAAAGATTTATTTATTTACTTGAAAGGTGGAGTTATAGAGAGGAAAGGCAGAGAGAGAAAGAAGTCTTCCATCCGCTGGTCCACTCACCAGATGGCTGCAATGGTCGGAGTTGCACCAACCCAAAGTCAGGAGCCAGGAGCCTCCCCCAGGTTTCCCATGCAAGCACAGGGGTCCAAGGGCTTGGGGTGTCTTCCATTGTCCTCCCATGCCACAGCAGAGAGCTGGATCAGAAGAGGAGCAGCCGGGACTCATCAGAGCCCATATGGGAGGCCTGCATTGCAGGCAGCAGCTTTACCGGCTACACCACAGCAACAGCCCCCTTCTTATCAATTGTTAGCAACCTATATGCAAGGCTTCTTACAACTTAGATTGAGGAACCCATGAAATGTCAATTACATATTTGGGGGGGTGAGAAAAGCAAGACACGTGGAAGAATGAAGGAGGATAAAGGAAAACTGGGGAAAAGAAACAGGGCTGGAAATCTTGTGGCTACTCCGATTTTAACAAACCATTCTGAACACTTCGTACGTGCTAGAAATTCTTCCAGACTGTACAAAAACATCGTGAATAAATCCATGTATGCAGTTGCCCTTTAGGAGCTTAGGTTCTTGTATGTTTTTAATGATGAGGGAAGAAAAATAACAAGGAAAAGAACAGCAGGTGGATGGAAGTATTCAGTAGCTAATGCACTCTAGCTTGGGCCGTTGGATTAACCCTCCTGGGAAGGTAATATCTGAGCAAAGAATTCAGGAGGATTTTTCCTTTTATTAGATAAATTACAAAAATTAGGAAAATTGTCAATGAGATGAAGTTTCAACTGTTTTCCATCAGAGACTAATCATAGCACATATCTTAAAACAGCAATATTGCTGTTAAGCAAATGCTACAGAAGAAATGGAAAATTTTCCTACAAATGTGTGCCAATGCATCAGGTGTGTTTATTTGGAACTCAGTGAGCTTGGGTCTGATTACTAAGTGCCCAGGTCTTTCCCTCCAGAACGGAAAAGGTAAATTCGTCAAAGGAAAAATTAGAAAATGCCTGCTACACCACTGCCTGTTTGATGCCAGACACATTTGTTGGAACTTAAAACTTAAAAGGAAAAAAAAAGAAAAGCAATGAAGAATAATTGGGTGTCTGGCTGGCTGGGGATCTGACATCTTCTTTTAGGTGACACTTTTCCTTGCAGACAAACACTACGTGCAATTTTGCATTGGCAAAGAATGTTGCAATAGCTGAGCTGGCTGCAAACTACTGGGCCCTGTTGCTCTCAGGACCTCATCAAAGGGCAAAATTAGTTTGGAGGGTGACCATAGGCACAGGAGAGCTCTGGCGGAGGATAGCCATGCCAGGCTTAGTACCTATAATCTGCCAGAGTCCAGCAATCTGCAGCAACTGCACAGTACACAGCATAAAGCCCCACTGTGGCAGCCACTGTATGGTGGCCCCCAGCAACTCACAGAATCAAACAACTGCTCTTTCTACTAGAAGACGCACATTCTAAGGCTCCTCCTCAAAATCCAATAACAAATGAGAACTCAGTGTCCACATCAGCTTCATGCACTGGAGTTCACAAAGGCAATTTGGTTCTAGGATTCTAGGTGGTTTTGTGGCTGTGGATGCCAGTTACAGAGTGCAGGGGCAGGTGTTGATACAACAAAATCCAGGGGAATGAATGTACCTGCTAAAGCAAATGTCAGCTTAATGTCAGCGTGGAAGAGGTATGGGCCTTGATCCTCTTGGTCCATAAAAACTCAAGAGGTAGCAGCTTAGAATAGGAGTTGAGTTAGGACAAAAGACAAAACTGACTGCTTGGTACCCTTAGTCCAAGCACTGGGTAATGAGCATTCCAAATAAGGGAATGAGGGAGGAAAGGGAGGGACGAAGAGAATTCCATTGCATATTATAGTACTCACATCTATACACACACACAGAGATGTGTGTGTGTTTCCTGCATCTGAATACATACTTTATATGTAGTAGAGTACTATTTGTATGTACATATGTATGTGCACAGTTGTTTTCATAGCATGTATTTTCCATTGTTTTGAAGGTTCCTCTATGCTTGGATTTCAAAATTATTTTCAATAAAGCAAATTTAATTCTACTTTCCCACAAAACTTTTTAAAGTGCCCTCATACAGACATATGCGTATATGTGAATGTGTGTGTATTGTAGTGTGTTATTTCTATATGAAACAGAATGGAAACAAAAATAACGAAGAAGGAAACTCTTATTCTTGCAATGTCTTTGTAAAAGATTCCTTCACATAATTTAACCAATGTTGTATTGTAGTTGAAAATGACTACAGCAGGAGCTATTACATCATGGAAATCAGCAAATATTACATATCAGGGTTTGAACTATTTTGTTGATTTTCAAGACATGAGGGAGTTATGCAGAAAGTATAAATAATACAGATTAAATGTAAGAGAATATCTTGATAGTAGTTATCACATTGTGAATATCACAAAGAATTTGAGGAAACAGTCTTCTAGTAGTTGGAGACAGTTATTCATCTGGGCCAAGAAGTCACTCATTGCTCACTGACAAAGTAAGTTCCACCAGACATTGCAATTGTATCATTACTGCCTTCCTTTGTTATTACTGTGAAATGGGGGTAGGTAGCAAAGAGTGGCCCCCAAGCCAAATTCAGCCTCCTGGCTGATTCTGCACATCTTGAGGGCTCAGATGGTTTGTACATTTTTAAATGCTTGAAAATAAAGTAGAACAAGAGGAAAAGAATACTTCATGACACATGAAAATAAAATGAAATTCCAATGTCAATGTCTGTAAATCTAGCTTTCTTGGACACCCCTCTGTGTATCGACATTGTTTCTATGGCTTCTCTCATATTCCAACTGCAGAGCAGAGCAGTTGTCGCAGAGACTGTGTGGACACAAAACTCCAAACTATTTATTGTCTAATCCTTTATAGAAAGGATTAGAAAAATAAATAAGGGTTCTGCTTCTATTTAGTATGGGCTGGTAACATGCCTTCTTCTCACCACCCTACAGGCCTCATTTGCCTGGTTCCAAGGCAGCACATGGCATTTACATTGCTTTGAATACTAGGTGTTATCTCAGAATAAGAGAGAAGCCCCAATCTCAGACACTGGGCTCTTCTTAGCTACTTCTAACTGGTATTACGTCTAGATGGGAAGTTTTGCTCCCATTCTGGTTTCATAACTCAAATAAAGATGCTTTTGGTTTCCCCAGGACTTAATGCCCTGCTTCCCAATGCAGTGATTTTCATAACTTTTGCTTCTATTGTTCTTGGATTAATACTGACCACATTGAACGGGCAAATGGGTAACCAATTAACTTGAATTCTTTACAGTCTGGATTTGTTCTGTGTCTCGATACGCCTTTCTTAATCTTCCCTTTGAAACATGTTTTCTCATTTAGGCCAGAAGTAAATAGCACAAAAAACAGGGTGCTTTCTTTCCCCCTTCTTTTCTCTCTCCTTGAAAAATAATGCTGAAGGAATTGTTTTGCAGTTGAAAATTAATGTAACCTATTATGTCCAGGAAATTTCTTCAATATATTACTTGCCAAGCCCCTCGGCCGTTGTGAAGAAAATAATTTTAATTTATCTCATTTTTCACCGCTGAGTCAATGATTGTTTAACCTAAAATGCCATCGTGACTAAGTGCTCAAGCCCCATAGTCCTTGGCTATTTTGCTGGAACTCAGCTATTACAGCCCGAATCCTCAGCTGTAGAGGCACCAAAATTGTCATATTAAAAGGGCCTCTGTCAACTCATTTTTGTTTTTATTGTTTTTAATTTCTGCTTTTCCATTTTCTTTGCTATTTATAATGTTCTCTTTAAAAGTTCAAAAATAACATCTCTCTCCTTAGCCTCTTGGTTATTTTCCATTAGTGAGCGTTTCTCTCCCAGCTTCTAGCGCCTTTCCTGGGGCACAGAGCAATGTGGTCAGCTTGGGTTATTTTGCTATTATTTGTATAATCCTCCCTGTGATTTTTATGCTGTTTCACCCACTAAGACCAGGCCAGCATCTGAAGGGGATATAGGACCATAAAGACTACAGAAAGTCTTTGTATCTTTGGCAGGTTTGACTAGAAGCAAGCACATCACAGTCCACTGTCATTTTCAAATCCTTTTAAGGTGATCTGACCATATTCCTACCTTTTTTAAAATTTTTGCCATCTTAAAGGAAAATCAATTTTCTATCTTCCTGTATTTTCTATCCTGGATTTTATGTATCTGTTTATCTAGCTATCATCTACCTATTTATTTCTGCTTTCTTGTCCATGTTGTGACTACAGTGTTGCAACCTTGGTTTTCCAGAAAGTAGAGACAGACTGAGACAAAGGCCTGAGTGTGATTTTGCTGTTTGTGGGGAGTGTGAACCCAAGTTATCATGGAACGTGGAAGGAGGACATACAAAGAAAAACTCATATATCGGATGAATTACCAACTGACCAGTCACACCATCAGTGGTTGCTCAGTTATATGAAAGTATATTTCAGGACCATTTCTCTGTGGTCAGAAAGGGGAGGGAACTTTTCACTTGTTCCTGTCTTTACTTAGTGATAGTTCAACCCTTGCATTGTTAACTGCCAGGAGCTCCTGGAATATACATGCCTCCTCTTCAAACTCAGTGGGTTCCCACGCCATGACAACAGAAACATACTTGTGGGAAGCAAGGAATAGGAAATCAGGAGTTCCATGTAGATCAGCAGGAAGCTTCTTTGAGCCAGTAGGATTGGTTACAATAACAGTAGCTGGAAAAGACAACAGATGAGGCTGAGAGTTTCAGAAATGGCAAGAGGCATAAATATATATTTATTTAGATTCACAACAGACATTTTGCAACATATTTTGCACAGGAGTTAAAGGTACAGAGATTAGAACTGCTTGTCCAGAGACAAAAAGTCCTTGAAGACTTCCCAACTCTAGTATCATTCCTCATTAAACCACAATGCAGAGGCAGCATCTGAGTTCAATGGTACCAGCTTTCCAATGTCTCTTCCCATCCTACAAAACATTCCAAAGTCTAGACTCATATTTACTCATATCATTCTGAAAACCAAGAGAAACTCTGTCTCCAAGTCACATCGGACTAAATATTTTGTACAGGAAATAGCCCATATAGAGAAAAAAAAATGCCTCTGTTATTCAAGATTGTTCTCCAACAATAGGAAGTGAGGAAATTTCTAAAAAAGGTCATTTACTCATTCAGGCCCACTAGGGAGATGATTGATAAATTGCTACTTGATTTTGTGCAATGTTTCTTTGTGGCTAAAGGCTGCTTATGAGGATTGAAATGGCCTATTTTATTCACTGGAAATGGATATTCAATCAGCCAATATTTGGTCGAGTGCACACTCTATTCAAGGTATTAAGATGGGTGCTCTGGAGGATAACAGTAGTAAAACACAATCTTTCCTTCTCAGGGTTTATAATCTAATGACAGAACAAGGTGCATGAAGCAGGGCTGAATGTTAGTGACTATAGGGAGTTTTCCAGAAAGAAGCACAAAGTGCTATGGGAATTCCAATAGTAACTAATTTTAGTATAGAAGAAAGTTTATGAATATGACATACAAATTTGTCCTTGAAGAAGACCAGAATTTCAATGGAAAGGAGGGTGATAATGGATTAGTAGCATCCAAAACAAAGGGCTCTGAAACTGCATAAAAGTTACTAGGCAAATTAAGGTCTGGGGAACCAGACCAGTGAAGAATGATATAAAGAAACAACAAAAAAATAGGCAAGGTGAAGGCATTTTTTCTGGGGTCAGCCCAAGAAAAGTTGAATATCTGTTTGTTGTTGTTGTGTTTAAAAGCAAACTTCAGATTTTAACTCACTGAAAATGGGAGTAGGAAAATTCATGGCATTTCAGAGATTGAAATTAGGGGAGCTCTGGGAAGGGTAAAGTTTGATGTTTTGCAGCCAGGACAAGTGTCTGGGAATTGAAACACCTGGAAATGTTGCTAAGTGCCCTCAATCACTGGGGAAATTTCTCAGGGTTCATTATCTCTAGGACAGCGAGGGGCTGTAGATCCTCCACACAACACTTGCACCTTCATCTGTAGGTGACCATTTGTCTTTTAGTTGGTAACAATCTCTGGATCCATCTGTTTTCTTAACAATTTATGGGAAGAACCCAATTAAAATGTAGATTTTTTTCAGGACACATCAGGTCTTCTCTGTGTCACCAAAGTAAGCAACCAGAGAGTAGATGGACTTCTGTTCCAAAGGAAGAGTCTTTTGAAAGACAGCAGCAAAAAGTTTTACGAAATGTGATCGAACTATTGAGCAAAATGTAGCCAGCTTTCCATATTAGCAGTTTCCATGGTCATGGATTCAACCAACTGCAGATGGAAGACGAGGTTGGGCCTACAAAGGCAGTGAATCTACTGAACATGTGAAAACTTGTTTTTTTTTTTCTGATTATTTCCTGAAAATACATATGATTTTTTTTAAACTTTTATTTAATGAATATAAATTTCCAGTGTACAGCTTATGGATTACAATGGCTTCCCCCTCCCATAACTTCCCTCCCACCCGCAACCCTCCCCTCTCCCGCTCCCTCTCCCCTTCCATTTGCATCAACATTCATTTTCAATTCTCTTTATATACAGAAGATCAATTTAGTATAAAGATTTCAGCAGTTTGCACCCACATAGAAACACAAAGTGAAACATACTGTTTGAGTACAAGTTATAGCATTAAATCAAAATGTACAGCACATTAAGGACAGAGATCCCACATGAGGAACAAGTGCACAGTGGCTCCTGTTGTTGACCCAACAAATTGACACTCTAGTTTATGGCACCAGTAACCACCCTAGGCTGTCGTCATTAGTTGCCAAGGCTATGGAAGCCTTCCAAGTTTGCCGACTCTGCTCATATTTAGACAAGGTCATAAAAGACAGAGTGAGGATAGTAACCCATGATCCTAAGAGTGGCATTTACCAGGTTTGAACAATTATACAGCATTAAGTGGGGAAGAGGACCATCAGTACACACAGGTTGGGAGTAGAGCCATTGGTGGTAGAGTAGAGGTTATGATTACAAAGGAATGAGACCCAAGTGCACTAGACAGGGTCTAGAACAACGGACAGAGTCATTATTAGAGGAGCTAAGAAAGGTGCTGTCTAAGCTCCAATTAAGTTTTCTGATTGAGAGGCAAATAGAACCTGATAGAAGGGGCTTGATAATAATCTGTTGGGCTTTAGGCCTTGTAAGTTAAGAGGCCCAGACCTATCTATCTCTTCACATGGTGTATATCCTAAGGGAGGTGTGAACCTCCTAGGGGAAGGCACTCTGTTGACTTTCATTACTTGGCTGGCCTGGGAGGAGAGCTGGCCAGGTAAAGGCAGGGGGCATCTCTAACAAGAAATTTACAGTTCTGCCTGCAATGTTGCTGACCCTACTTGACCATCCCCTCAGCTGCAGTGGTCACTTTGGAAGTTGGGCTGAGTGAAGGGCTTTTCAGCTTAGAGCCAATAAGATCTGTGGCTCTGACCTGGGCATCCTTCGACTCCAGGCCAGGTCCATTTCCAGTGATCCAACTCTTGGCAGAGCTGCTAGGGCTCTTCACAAGCTGACTTCTGCTGAAGCCCAGGCTTACCACATTGAAAGCCACTGCAGTGGACTGGCATGTTGGGTCTCCTTGAGGGCAGATCACTGTAGAGATCAGCCATTAATAGGCCTGCCACCCATTGCTTCTGATGCCTAGCTTTCTTTTCCTCCTGGTTTGTGTTAAAGCAGACCAGAGGATGCAAGTCAAGGGAGTGCCCGTGTCCCATCTCTAATCTTCGGTGGCCTGAACTACAAGTCTATAGTCACAGGTATGTTCTGTAGTAGTTTTTCTAAGGTAGACAATGCCCATGAGGAAAATTATATTCTCACTTTAAAACTTTCTTTCCCTTTGGTCTGAAAGGGAGGTTTTTTCTACTTATTGTATACTTCGCTGATGGCGAAGAGAATCTAGCTATGAGATTATAATTTAAGTTCTTATTTTTGCTATGCTATTACAGAAAAATGTTAGCCATCTCTTTTATAAGGTCTAAAGATTAAATTGTGCGTCCTACAGATTCCTTCATAATAGAATTAGTTTCCTACCTTGAAGAGAATAGAGAAATGAAAGAACAAGTTGGGCTTAGAATAGAGAAATGAGGGAGCAAGTCCTAGATCACTTGCTGACAATAGCAATATCACATGAATACTTAGCAAACAGTTTCAACAACTTAAGAAAACATTTACCAGAAGGTCCAATGCCTTCTATAAATCTAAGAATCATGTATTTGGAAACACCTCTTAAATATCTAACATGGTGTAGTTTGTTTAACCAGTAAACTTAAGCACAACCATATAAAATGTTTTTAGTTTCTTTCTACCAACAAGTTTAAAACATATGATACACAGATTCAGGTCCCACAAATTAAAATGTATCTTTGATTGATTTTAGCAGCTTAAATTTATGGACAATCTTATCTATAAGCTCTAAATAATATAATAATATAATAATATAATAATAAAACTCTTAATAAAATTTCCCCATGTGGACATACAATATGTACACACATAGAACATAGCATAGTAGACCAATATAGCAATTTTAATAATAGCTTTTAAAATCTTTAACTCTTTTTGTAGATTGCCAATTGATTTGAATTGCTTTTTGTTTTTAGTAACGTCAGTTAACCATACTTTCTGTCAGTTGGTACTGTTAATACATTATTGGATTCATCTGTATACAGAGCCATCCCAAAGTACTGAATACAATAGAAGTCGCTGGAAAAAGTCCATAGGAACCTACAGGAGGACACCTAAACACAGAACCAACAATGCTTTATTTTTGTGAGCAGCAAATCATATATAACTGTGGATGACAAAAGACTTTAAGTCGCCATGTTTAAAATTATAAACTCATCAACCAACAAGAGGCACTGGCTTACTTCACAGTATTTTTGAAAGCACCTGTAGGATTTTACAAGTATTTAACCCTTTAGGCCTCTGTGGCTTCCTCATTAAGATAACTATCATGTCTAGTAACACAAGATCATTAGACTTTTTAATTCTCAAACATTTGTATTAATAGCATTTTCCATTATAGAAACTTAAAGTCTGGTACCACATCACATCTTGACAGTACTTCTAATATAATCCAAATAGCCTGATTAGTTGGTGTCTCTATAAGATGAGAGACATAGATCCTTCAATTTTTTTCAGTTGGGCCCAAACTGGAAAAACCAAAGTCCAGGATTTATTGGAAAATTTAGAGACCAGATTGTTTGAAACTTTGATTTTTTGAATGCCTGTCAAGAATGCCAAGAAGGCTCAAAATCCAAAATATCTGGTTGAAATAGGATTCCTTAAAATCATGACATAACATAGACCAAATTTGATCATTGTTACAAGGTGATTATTCAAATCTCTGAAAATAAGCACCTATTTAAATAACCCTTAGCTCTTAATAAAAATTCAGCTGTTTTTGAACAATTAGAATTTAACAGACATCAAGAGAACATAATAGATTACTTTAACACATTGCTTTAACAGAGCATCAGAGTTTAATTCTATGTCAAAGAGAATTTGAGCTTCCTGTGATCTTTTGCTGTGAGGTTTCCTTCCTTTACCTTCTTTCATATTGGTGACCATGTTTCTGTGTTTCTGTGTGTAACACATCTTTAAGCATCTTTTGCAGGGCAGGATGAGTGGCAACAAATTCTTTCAGTTTCTGTTTGCTATGAAAAGTCTTAATTTCACCTTCATTCACAAATGAGAGCTTTGCAGGATATAATATTCTGGGCTGGCAATTTTTCTCTCTTAGTACCTGGGCTATGTCTCGCCATTCCCTTCCAGCTTGTAGGGTTTCTGATGAGAAGTCAGCTGTGAGTCTAATTGGAGATCCTCTAAGAGTAATCTGACGTTTCTCTCTTGCACATTTTAGGATCTTTTCTTTATGTTTCACTGTGGTGAGTTTGATTACAACATGTCGTGGTGAGGATCTCTTTTGGTCATGTTTATTAGGGGTTCTATAAGCTTCCTGTACTAAGATGCCTCTGTCCTTCTCCAAACCTGGGAAATTTTCTGCTAGTATCTCACTGAAAATGCCTTCTAATCCTTTCTCCCTCTCCACGCCTTCAGGAACTCCTAGAACCCGAATGTTGGGTTTTTTAATAGTATCCTGTAGATTCCCAACAATATTTTTTAGATTTCTAATTTCTTCTTCTTTTCTTTGGTTTGCCTGTTTCCTTTCCTGTTCTCTGTCTTCTAAGTCTGATATTCTCTCTTCTGCTTCGCCCATTCTGTTTTTAAGGCTCTCTAATGTGTTTGTCATTTGATCTATTGAATTCTTCATTTCATTATGATTTCTCGTCACTATCACAGTTTCTTGTTCTACTAGTTGTTTCATTTCATTTTGATTCCTCCTTAATATTTCATTTTCATGAGAGAGATTTTCTATCTTGTCCATGAAGGATTTCTGTAGTTCAAGAATTTGTTTTTGAGAACTTCTTAATGTTCTTATCAATTTTTTGAGATCTGCTTCTTGCATTTCTTCGATCTCATCATCTTCATAATCTTGAATTGGGGTGTCTTTTTCATTTGGGGGCATCACAGTGTCTTCTTTGTTCTTGTTACCTCGGTTTTTGCATTTGTTGTTTGGCATGTTGGAGATATTTGGTTTCTTCACTGTGGTGTTTTTTCTTGTTACACTATGGCTCTATATTAAGTGGACTGTCTGCTTTCTGTGGAGCCTTAGAGGCTTGAGATGAGTGTGGACTGAGAGCTGTGTTTGGTTCCTCAGGGTTGAGGGTGTGTCAAAGATGACACTCCCAGGTTAGGTGTGGTAAATCTCTCTCTCTTTCTTTCTTTCTTTCTTTCTTTCTTTCTTTCTTTCTTTCTTTCTTTCTTTCTTTCTTTCTCTCTTTCTTTTCTTTCTTTCTTCAAAAGGGAAGTAATTCCACACAGCTGAACGTAATTGGAGGTAGTTAGCAGGCAAATGATATACCCACAGGAGCCAGAGATTGGAAGCTCTTTCCCAAGGACCACACAGGGAATCTCTGCTGCTCTCAGTGTGGGCTCCAATTCTCCTGCAGTCTCCCACTGGGTTGCCAAGTTAGATGCTAATCTCCTGTTATTTCACCCCTCTCCCCAGAGTCAGGTTTTTCTGCTAGGCTCAGGGCCGGTACAGACCTGAGGTCGCCCTGCTTATGACGTATGTCCAAAATGGCGCCTGCTCTTTGTCTTGCTCGCCTTTGAGGGGTGAGCGGAGAGAGAGAAACTCGTGTCCGTATCTGTCACTTTTTTTTTTCCCCTCTCTCTCTTCTAGTTAGCCTGGTGAACTTTTCCCCTCGGAGTTTCAAACCTCGTTCCCTCTAGTCTCCTCTTTCCGCTTGCCCGCTGGTGTCTTGGGCTATTGAGGTTCGGCTTACCTCGCGTTCCAGCGCTGGTGTGTTGAGTCTGCCGCTGGTGTCCCAAACTTGGGCTCCCATGCTCTCCACGCAGGTCCACTGTGAATCACTAGTTCAAGAAGAGTTTCCTCTGCTGTTTCTTCCCCTACTCTTGTTTGACCCTGCAGTATCTCCACTTTTATTAACCTGTCTCTCCCCCGGACTAATAGTGTGCTCCCTGCCTATTCCGCCATCTTGCCTGAAAGTGACATATGATTTTTTTAACATTTATAATACATTAAGTATCAAAATTAATCAAAACATGAGTTAAAGTATATGGAAGGACTGTAGGCATTTAGTTGCCAGTTGGGATATCTGTGTGCTACATCAGAGTGCCTGAATTTGATTCCTGGCTCTGGCTTTTGACTCTACCTTCTTGCCAAAGTAGACCCTGGATGGCACTGGGGATGGTTCAAGTGACTGAGTTCTTGCCACTGATGTGGGAGACCTGGATTGCATTCCTAGTTGCCTGCTCCAGTACTGGCTTTTTCCTAGCTGACTTTTGGTAGCTTTTAGAAAATGAACCATGTAGATGGGATCTCTCCCTCTCTCTCCCTCTGCCTCTCTGATAAGAAAATAAATGAATTTAAAGTATCTGTGAGGATGTGCACAACTCATATGCAAGTACTGCACCACTTTCTATAAATGACATAAGGATTTTGGTATCTAGGAGGATCCTGGAACTAATCTCCTACATATAATGAGGGACAACTTCACTTCAATACGAAAAGCACGAAAACTCATAGCCACCAAGGGACCTCAGCCAATGCTACCTTGCTGTCCAGAGAAAACCCAGTCCATTCCTTCTGAGTATCATGCTACATTTCGTCTCCCATCACATGATTGTCACTGTTGGACTTTCCAAGTATCTTTCATCCTGGTTCTTCTTTTTTCTCTTCTCCACCTCAGCTTACTGGAATCTCTTTGCCCTCTAAGTTGGAATTCTAACATCATCAGCATCATCAGAACACTTCAGCATACTTTTCCTCATTGCAAAGGGATTTTCCCTTACTCCAGGGATTGGTTTTGGATCCTTGATCAAATATAAGTTGGCTGTAGATGTTTGGGTTGATTTCTGGTGTTTCTATTCTGTTCCATTGGTCTATCCATCTGTTCCTGTACCAGTACCATGCTCTTTTGATAATAACTGCCCTGTAGTATGTCCTGAAATCTGGTATTGTGATGCGTCCGGCTTTGTTTTTGTTGTACAAGATTTCTTTAGCTATTCGAGGTCTCCTGTGTCTGCATATGAATTTCAGCATCATTTTTTCCAAACCAATCCCTGGAATAAGGAAAAATGGTGCTGGGAAAATTGGATTTCCATGTGCAGAAGTTTGAAGCAAGACCCCACTTTTCACCTTACACAAAAATTCACTCAACATGAATTAAAGACTTAAGTCTACGACCTGACACCATCAAATTATTAGAGAACACTGGAGAAACCCTGCAAGATATAGGTACCAGCAAAGGCTTCTTGGAAAAGACCCCAGAAGCACAGGCAGTCAAAGCCAAAATTAACATTTTGGATTGCATCAAATTGAGAAGTTTCGGTACTTCAAAAGAAATAGTCAGGAAAGTGAAGAGGCAACCAACAGAATGGGAAAAAATATTTTCAAACTATGCAACAGATAAAGGGTTGATGACCAGAATCTACAAAGAAATCAAGAAACTCCACAGCATCAAAACAAACAACCCACTTAAGAGATGGGCCAAGGACTTCAATAGGCATTTTTCAAAAGAGGAAATCCAAATGGCCAACAGACACATGAAAAAATGTACCAGATCACTAGCAATCAGAGAAATGCAAATCAAAACCACAATGAGGTTTCACCTCACCCCGGTGAGGATGGCTCACATTCAGAAATCTACCAACAATAGATGCTGGAGAGGATGTGGGGAAAAAGGGACACTAACCCACTGTTGGTGGGAATGCAAACTGGTAAAGCCACTATGGAAGTCAGTCTGGAGATTCCTCAGAAACCTGAATATAACCCTAACATACAACCCAGCCATCATACTTCTTGGAATTTAACCAAAGGAAATTAATTTGGCAAACAAAAAGGCCGTCTGCACCTTAATGTTTATTGCAGCTCAATTCACAATAGCTAAGACTTGGAATCAATCCAAATGCCCATCAACAGTAGACTGGATAAAGAAATTATGGGAAATGTACTCTATAGAATATTATACAGCAGTCAAAACCAATGAAATCCAGTCATTTGCAACAAGATGGAGGAATCTGGAAAACATCATGCTGAGTGAATTAAGCCAGTCCCAAAGGGACAAATATCATATGTTCTCCCTGATCGGCAACAACTAACTGAGCACCAAAGGGGAAACCTGTGGAAGTGAAATGGACACTATAAGAAACAATGACCTGATCAGCTCTTGTCCTGACTCTAGATGTACAATATGTTACTTTATCCATTTTAGTATTTTTTTTTGTTCTAGTACTAGTGGTTGAACTCTGTAATTAACACACAATTATTCTTAGGTGTTTAAATTTTAACTGAAAAGTGATCCCTGTTAAATTTCAGAGTGGAAAAAGAGAGGGAGGAGATGTACAATTTGGGACATGCTCAAGTTGACTTGCCCCAAATGGTGGAGTTAGGAATGTGCCCGGGGATTCCAATACAATCCCATCAAGGTGGCATGTACCAATGCCATCTCATTAGTCCAAGTGATCAATTTCAGTTCACAATTGATCACACTGATAGGTCTAAGAGTCAAAGGCATCACATAAACAAGACTAGTGTCTGCTAATACTAACTGATAGAATCAAAAAGGGAGAGAAGGATCCAACATGGGAAGTGGGATACACAGCAGACTCATAGAATGGTAGATGCCCTAAATAGCACTCTGGCCTCAGAATCAGCCCTTAAGGCATTCGGATCTGGCTGAAGAGCCCATGAGAGAATTGTAGGCATGGAAAGCCAAGATACCATGGGAAAAAAAAAAAGACCTAAATGAAAGATCTCTGTGAGTGAGATCCCAGTTGAAAGAACTGGGCCATCAAGGAAGGAGGTACCTTTCTCTAAAGGGAGGAGAGAACTTCCACTTTGACTATGACCCTATAGGAATAAGATCAAAGTCACCGAACTCTAAAGGCTTCCATAGCCCTGACAACTCATGACTAGAGCCTAGGGAGATTACTGACGCCATGAACAGGAGTGTCAAATTGTTAAGTCAGCAACAGGAGTCACTGTGTACTTACACCCCATGTGGGATCTGTCCCTAATGTGTTGTCTAATGTGAAGTGATGCTATAACTAGTACTGAAACAGTATTTTTAGACTTTGTGTTTCTGTGTGGGTACAAACTGATGAGGTCTTTACTAATTATATACTGAATTGATCTTCTGTATATAAAGATAATTGGAAATGAAAAAAAGCAACCTGGTGTTAAATTGGAAATGGCATAGAAAATTAATTAATTTTAAAAAAATATTATGTAGGATCTCTGTCTTTAATGTGCTGTACACTGTTATTTAATGCTATAACTAGTACTCCAACGGTAGTTTTTTCACTTTGTGTTGCTATATGGGGCAAACTGTTGAAATCTTTACCTAATATATACTAAACTGATCTTCTGTATATAAAGAGAATTGAAAATGAATCTTGATGTGAATGGAAGGGGAGAGGGAGCGGCAAAGGGGAGGGTTGCGGGTGAGAGGGAAGTTATGGGAGGGGGGAAGCCATTGTAACACATTAGCTGTACTTTGGAAATTTATATTCATTAAATAAAAGTTTAAATGTGAAAAAAAAAGAAAATATCTCCAGAATAAATTCAAAAAACAAAAACAAAAACAAAAAAAGGGTTTTTTCCCCAACAACCAGATTTCCAAATATTTCTAGAGTTTTGATTCATCTGTGCAGTGCCAACCCTTGGAATTTGTATATTTTAAGATTTTTATGTATTCAGCAGGTACTCTAATTGACATTTGTGAACCAGGAAGTGTGAAAAATGCCGACTTGTATTGGTCTAATCTCAAGGAGAGGCTGCTATTTTTTCCTGATCACAAGCTCTCTAAGTTCTGCCACCCTCCACCACCCATTGCCACGTATACACCAGTATTCATTCACCCTTATGGAACAAGTTAATTAATTCCTCTTAGGAGATTCCAGCCAACTGCTGTTATCAACACTTTTAATATTAGCTGAAGAATCCCCAAGTATCCATCCACATTCAATGAAGACTTTGGAACCAGATTCCAGTTTTCCTTGATCATTTATATTCTATTTTCCCAGCAAATGCAACACCCAGTTGTAGAGCCAAGATAACATAGATAAGAAAATGAGGACCACACCTGTGTGTGTACTAGGATGTTAGTTAGAATTAGAATCTTGGAAAGAAATTGGATCCAAAAGAATTACAATGCATTTGGTTTCAAATATATCAACTTAATAAAGTAACAAAGAATACCTCCCACCCTGAAAGATGAGGTTAAACAAACATAAAAATTCAGTAAAAGACAAAATTGAAAGAAAAAAAAAAGTGAAAGAATTACTGGAATAATTAGTAAGACCAGTTTCCTGTAGCCATTGGATGGAAATGCCCCGAGATGTGAGTGAATATTGGCAGACACCACTTCAGAAACGCACACTCTGGGGCCGGTGCTGTGGCATAGCAGGTGAAGCAGCTGCCTGCAGTGCTGGCATCCCATATGGATGCTTGTTTGAGTCCTGGCTGCTCTACTTCCAATCCCGCTCTCTGCTATGGGCTGAGAAAGCAGTTGAAGGTAGCCCAGGTCCTTGGGCCCCTGCACCTCCATGGGAGACCCAGAAGAAGCTCTTGGCTCCTGGCTTCTGATTGGCACAGCTCCAGCCCTTGCTGCCAATTGGGGAGTGAACCAGCAGATGGAAGACCTCTCTCTCTCTTTCTTTTTCTCTCTGCCTCTCCTTTTTCTGTTTAACTCTGACTTTCAAATAAATAAATAAATCTTAAAAAAAGAACAGCAACATCTCCATCATCTTAAAAAAAAAAAAAAAAAGAAAGAAAGAAAGAAAAGAAACTCACACTCACAACTACACCTGGGACCACACTCAGAACTGTCCCAAATCTTATATCCCCCACCCCAGGCCCTGCGCACAACCCCCAACTGTCCCATTCATCACTCACTGTTGCTATAATAGCTGATCTACCTGAATGAAACCAACAGCTTGTCATCTTCATCACCACCCCCAAATCCGCAACACTCTTCAAGATTTCAAGTTTCATTTCCTTGCCTGCTGTTCCCAGGACTAATGAGGAGTAACTTTAACCACCTTACTGCCAGTGCCTCAAGGTATTTCTTTCTCTTCTGCAAATTCCAAATCTTGGGTCAGTTCAAACATCTGTTTTCAGTCTGGCTATTGAAAGCTACTGGAGGAAATCATATTATTGTGCAAAAATTATAAGATTACAGAAAATGGACATTTAAGTGGGTGGGAGCAGATTCTAAGTAAGTTAAGTACAGGTTTGTTTAAAGCATTTTCTATCTTAAAAATTGAAGTTAGCCCGTCTGGGAATAAATACAGCGGGATCTGGAAGGCAGGAGGCAGGACCTGGAGAGTGGGAGGGAAGAGTTAAGAGTCAACAATCAACTATTCTGAGTCATAAAATCAGAAAGGCATTGAACATTTAGAAGGAGAACTGGCCCCATAAAGAAAACAATGCCTCTTAGTAAGCATATTATCTGCAACAAAGCAAAACAAATTTTCAAGCATCTTATTGAAACTGCTGGGGAGGGAAATCATGAAGAGTTTCTCCTGAGCAGGGAATAGGGAAAGAAAATTAATAGTACAGTGCCCGTTATTGCTAACTTAAGATGTGTAAAATGCCTTTGACATGACCTTTATTTATTGCGATGTTGCTTTTTTTACTTCATTTGGGGCAACACAGGATGATAGCGAATCTCAAAGTGTGGTGGTTGAAGGGCTGGGCTTTGCAGCCAGCCAGCCTTGGTTTAATTCTTAGCTCTGCTGTTCATTAGCTGCAAGGGCTCTGGCAGGTGCCTTAATCCCTTAATACCTCAGTTTTCTTATTTGAGAATAGGACTTCTATTTTTACTTCTCAGAGCACTTACTGTGGATCAGGTAAGTTCTAATAGCTTTAGAAGTTTTAATTCACTTAATTCTCATAACAAGCTGGGTACTGTTTCACAGATGAGGAAACCAAGGCAAAGAGGTGAACTAAGTTACACAAGGTATCACAGCTACAGGAGGACAATGTCCAGTCTCAAATGCAGGTAATGTGACCTCACTACTCTTACGCACTACACTCACTTCTCTGCCTCTCTCCTCACAGGGCTGTGAGAGGGGAGGTGTTGACAGAACTCACTACATGTGCCCTGCAATCATCCATCACCTCCCCTACAACTTGTCTTCTTAACTTCAGGAGGACCAATGGGGAAGAGTGAAAACTGCTTGCCATGGGCTGAATAGCGACTGTTAGGGCAACTGCCTGTGGCTCTCTTGGGGAATGAGAGGAGGCAGGTGTGGTGCAAGGTGTGGTATTATTTCGTATGTAATAATTCACAGATATGGCTTTAATTGAAAATATGGAACAGGTGGAAATTAAAGGACTTAACAACCAAGAGACTCAGGGAATAATTGATAATATAAGGTCTAAGAGGATGCAGAAAAACATCAATTTAAGAATATACAAAATATAGAATTCACCATTCAGAGGACAGAAAGCACCAAGGATGTGGGAAAATATAGATAAGTATGAAGAAGAATGGAAGGCAAATTGAATTATTTCACTCCTATTGACCTTTCATTACTCAATAAATATTTGTTGAGGCAAAGAATAACTTGTATGCTCCTGAAAAGAAGGATTGTATGTTTTAACTTCTCAAGTACCCTTAACATAGTCTCTAATATTTGACACTTAATTAGTATATTTGGATAATGCTGTTGCTGCTTCTGTAAATGGTTTCAGCCCAAACAATTAATTCAATTGATTTTCTTAAAAACCATAGTGACCCACAATCTTTATATACCAAATGATAGAGCTGGAAGTATCCTAGGAGACCTTCTAATAAGGTAGGCACAAAGAAGCAGTTTAACTGACCCATTTTGTCTACACACTGCTTTGTTTGCTCTGTGGTCACTAGTGTTACAAGGTTTTGAAATAGTTTCCACATTTTAAAAAATGATATTTTTCTACAAAAATCTGTACTTCTAGTCCATTGTGAGAAATTTGTGAACTGGCTGTTCCTGCATTCTTATATGGCAGCAATGAAGGACCATGATGCTTAGAGATAGAGTTCTTTTCCAGTTTCCAAAACCTTTTCCTAATCCTTCACCCTGTTACTCAGTCACTTCTATTATCTGCCCCACATGTACACATTTGAGCTTGTTGTCCACTGCACCTTCTATATCCAGAGAAACTGGGTCACAGACAAGGACAGTGTGAGCTCACAACTTCCTGTTTTTCATTACTGTCATTCTCCGTCAGTTGCTCTATTATCCCGTTTCCTTTTGGAATAACACACTAGCAGTGATGCTGATGGGCTTGACTGTGATATGGGGCAAGCTAGGGAATGTAAACGAATCATCATTTAGAAGAAAATCTTTGATTATACAATACATTAGTCAGATCTCTACTTAGATTACCATGATCAGTTCTGGTCATCGCATTATAAAATAAAATATTGAAACACTTGACAATGCAAAGAGAAAGAGATGAGCTTGATCTTCTGCTGTGATTATATTGTATTAATGACTTCCTATCATATTACTGGTTTCTGCAGCCTATTAAAGTAAAGAAAATGTACTAGCAGAATGAGAAAGAAACTAAGAGAGGAGCCATGGCACTTCTCTAAAGATGTTGAAAGCCAGAAAAGTCTAATTTTTTGCAAAGTAGGTGCTGTTTTCCTAATCAGGGTGAAATGATTTATTAATCAATAAGATTGTAAACTTGGGAGACCAGATACAATTATATCACTCAAAAATTAAGCTGAAGAGAAAAAAAAAGTAATAAAGGAACTGGCATGCATTTCCAATTGGACAATTTGCGCAGTATATAATTTCATATAATGACATAGTGTAGGGAGTAAATAGTTACCAAAGAAACAAATTCTCTTTACAAAAGAGTAAATTATAGTATTAAAGAATTCTTTTTATCACTCAAGATTTACTGCTTTTTCTAGCTCATTTGTTGTTACTTGTTGTGGTCAAGTTAAAATAGGATTCAGTTCTTAAAGCTAAGGTATTCTAGAATAAAATGAAGATGTTAAAGCACTGACCACAGCTGCAGCATGAATATTCAAAATACTGTATGAATTTATGCTCTTTGCAGATGGCAGTTATAAACAGTATTTACCCTTCCCACAAAATGAATATATTTTGTTACCTGCATGTCTCACACCTCTGCTATCTTCTCCCTAGATGTGAAAAGGCAATTTCTAGTCCCTAGTTTATATGATAGGTTCATGAATGTTTATATTTTATACTTTAAAACTCACAACAGAGTTGCATAAATACATAATATTAAATAATAAAAAGTGAAACTCAAGGACTTCCAGTTTCAGTCCAGAAATGTAGAAATTTGAAAGAGCATAATTCCATTCACAGAGAAAGAAAAGCTCTGGACCAATCACACATACAGGGCTTTTACTAAATCAATCAGAAGTGAGTTCACAGATCACAGTTCACAATTCACCCAAAGCATGGGGAGAGATGAGGACCTGCACAAATAAACAGAACCCAAACATTTGCTTACCTGGTCTGGGATGAAAAGATGCAACTAGGTCGGCGCTGTGGCTCACTTGGCTAATCCTCTGCCTGCGGCGCCAGCACCCCGGGTTATAGTCCCGGTTGGGGTGCCAGATTCTGTCCCAGTTGCTCCTCTTCCAGTCCAGCTCTCTGGTGTGGCCTGGGAGGGGGGGCAGTGGAGGATGGCCCAAGTCCTTGGGCCCCGCACCCGCATGGGAGACCAAGAGAAGCACCTGGCTCCTGGCTTCAGATTGGTGCAGTGCGCAGGCAGTAGCGGCGGCCTTTTGGGGGATGAATCAATGGAAAAAGGAAGACCTTTCTCTCTGTCTCTCTCTCTCACTGTCTAACTCTGTCAAAAAAAAAAAAAAAAAGAAAGAAAATATGTGACTAAAAAGTTTTACTGACTTGCAAAAGATTCAGCAAGGGTGAGTGAAGAGTGTAAGGTTCCTAAGGATGAGCATATTAGAGGAATCTGACATTTCTTCCAGAGGTAGAACTGGGCGAACTCAAAGAAAGTTTTCCTTTTGGTGCTGGGGAGGACAATAAGAGCCACTACTACATTCCAACTTAGCCCCAACTCCGGTTTCTATCCGAATGTCTTGATCTCGAGGGAAAGGAGCAGACAACCTGTAACCTGAGGGCACTGAAGGAAGTAGTAGGTGGAGGGAAGAAGCACAACTGCTACAGAGAATCCAAAGAGCAGTTCCCTCTATGTGGGGAGGGAAGAGCAGAAGCTGCAACTTTTTGGAAGCCCACAGTAGTTGCAAAAGCAGAATAGGAAAAAGAGATCTACTCTGGATATAAGACAAATATATATTAGGCACAACATTGAAATGGAATATAAAGAAACAAAACATGCAAAAGATGCACATACAAAATTATCAACTGAGAATTGTTTACCCAGTACAAAAATTCTTCATAATGGGAGAAAAACAAAAATGTTGGAAACTGTCAGCAGATTCAATCTGTATGAAATATTAAAGGAAGTTCCACAGGCAGAGGAAATGACGTAGGTCAGCAATTGGAGCCATGTAAAGAGATGATAAACATCAGAAATGGAATAAATGAAGGTGAAATAAAATCTGGTTTATGATTTTATTTATTATAAAAGATAATGTGAAGTTTAAAGCCAAAAATAACAATAATTTGTTGCATGTTTATAGCATATGTAAAGCTAAAATATGTGGCAATAATTATGAGGGATGGAGGTGGAGGAAGAAATATACAGAAATGTATCATTTTAAAGTTCTTATACTACAGTTGCAGCAATATAATAATGTTTGAAGATAGACTCAGATTATTTTAAAATCTATGTTGTTAATCTTTGGACAATTACCACAAAAGGTTTTCTAATACCGATTTAAATAACAAGTCAATAGAAGAGATAAAATAGAGTCATAAAGAAAAATGTCCAGAGAATTCCACAGAAAGCAGAAAAGAAAACAGATTTTTAAAAAAATACATAGATACCTATACCTAGCAAGAAGATCTATATTAATTCAATCATAGAAAAAATAACTTTTCTTGTAAGTGGTTGTAATATTAGTTAAAACATAGGTACGGGGCAGGTGTTTAGCCTATTAGTTAAGATGTCCATGTTCCGCATTACAGTTCCTGAATTAAATTTCTGTCTTGAACTACTAACTACCGTTTCCTCCTAATGCAGATTCTGTGAGGCATCAGTGATGGTGCAAGTAGTTGTGTTCCTGCCACAAACCAGGGTTGAGTTCCTGATTCCTAGACTTTGGCCCAACTCAGCCCCAAACATTGCAGGCAGTTAGTGAGTTATCTTATGGGGGCTATCTCTGTGCATTTCTCTTTCTTTCTGTCACTCTTTCAAATAAATAAATAAATAAATAAATTTTAAAAGATAGATATTATATTTGCTAAAATATCAAGATAAATTATATGCTTCTACCAGAAAGTTACCTAAATGTGTTTATATGGTAAAAGATAAAGTCTACAAGAATATATAATGCAAAAATTAGTGAAAAGAGACATTACATACTGACAAAGGGCCAACTCCCCAAGTTGACCTCAAAAATTTTAAATTTGTGAGAACATATAGTTCCAAAATTTAAGAAGAAAAACTGACAGATTTGTGAGGGGAAATTTCAGAATTGGAAGCTTCAACACTTACCCTTCAGTTTTAAGTTTTGAACAGGATTTGACTCCCAAAACACTTGCAAACACTTAAACCAAAAAGTATATAGTAAATGTGCATTATAGTAGTGGTCAATAAATTCATGTTAAAAGCTGAGGTTTTAGGGTGGGGTTATTGCAAAATTATAGTGTCTGAAAGTGGGGCTGTCAGGAAGTAGGCAGACTGGGTTAGGTTGCTAAGGTGGAGGGCCCATAACTGAGTCATGATTTTATACCCTCATTAGAGACTAGATGAAAAGTTTGTTGTCTGCTTATCTGTTTCCAGGCTTACCATGCGATCACCCCTCCATCCTCTGCTCTCACCAGCTGCCTAACCAATGGGCCCACCTGATTGTGGACTTTGAATTTGTACAAATATTGCTGAAATAAACCTTCTTCCTTCCCAATAGCGCTTCTCGTTTGCTCTAATAATAGTAACAAAAAACTGACTGACATACTCAGTAACAGCCTGTTCCTGTACATAAGAAATTGGTGAGGGCACAGGAAACATAAACAGCACCATCTACATGCTTTACTTATTTAACATTTGGATATCACTTAATTTGCACATTCTTATACATTCTTTTCAAGTGCACATAAAACATTCACTAGGACAGACCATACAATCACATCTTAAGAAATTTGAAAACATCAAAAATCATAAAGGTATCATTTTGTAAATATTTATTGATTGTATTTGAAAGATAGAGTGACACAGAGATAAAGAGGCACAGATACAGATGATAGATGATAGATACATACATATATAGATAAATCGATGATACAGACAGATCTTCCTTCTATTGGTTCACTCCCAATCTGCTTGAAACCAAAGCCAAGAGTCAAGAACTCCATCAAGATCTTCCACATGAGTGACATAAATCCAAGTGATGGGGCCATTATCTGCTGCCTCTAAGGAACACTAGCAGGAAACTAGATCAAGAGCTCAAACTGGAACTCTAATTAGGCACCCTGATATGGGATGTGGGAAGTCCATGTGGTGGCTTAATCTATGCCACAGTGTTGGCCTCCAAGTGATGACATTTGATCCATAATAAAATGTATCTAACAATAAATAACAGAAAGAAATTTGGAAAACTTTCAAATCCTTGGAAACCAAAAATCATATTTCTGAATAGCCTATGGGTAAAGAGTAATTTAAAAAGAATGAAGATGTGGAAAACGTAAACAGTACCATAACCGAGACAGAAATTGAATCAGTAATAAAGACCCTCCCAACATAGAAAAGCCCAGGGACCAGACAGCTTCAATACTGAATTCTACCAGACTTTTAAAGAACTACTTACTCCAATTCTTCAAGTAATTCAAAATAATTGAAAGGGATAGAATCCTCCCAAATTTTTTCTATGAAGCCAGCATCACCTTAATTCCTAAACCAGGAAAAGATGCAAAAGAGCGAGAACTAGAGACCAATTTCCCTGATGAACATAGATGCAAAAATCTTCAATAAAATTCTGGCCAATTGAATCCAACAATACATAGGAATGATCATTCACCTGGACCAAGGGGATTTATACCTGGGATGCAGTGATGGTTCAACATTTGCAAATTAATGTGATATATCACATTAACAAATTGAACAAAAAACATGATTATCTAAATAGAAAAAAAAAGAATATATTTGAACTGAGTGAAATTTTCAATACAATACATCAGATTATTTTTGAATTTAGCTGAAGCAATGCTTAGAGAAAAAGTAGAGTTCTCTTGTTCTTCCGTTCAAATAAATAATCTTTAAAAAATGAAATCACACAAAAATTAATAGCATACTACCCAAAGAGGTTTACAGATTCAATGCAAAATACCAATATAAAATACCAAGGACATTCTTCTCAGATCTAGGAAAAATAACCCTAAAATTCATATGGAAATAAATAAATAAATAAAGTAATATTTTGTTTTGTTTTGTATTTAATTGTTGTTTTGCAAAATTTAATTTTTTTATTTATATAAGGTGAAAAAAGTTCATACACACAGATTTAGGAGTATTATGGTACTTCCCACACGAACCTCCCTGCCATCCATGCTCCCACCCCCCTCCTACTTCTTTTCTTAGTTTTTATTTTATTTTTTATGGTTACATGATTTCAGTTTATTTTATTTATTCACTTTTGTACTATAAGTTTTAGATAAGCCTAAGGTGCCCAACTCCATTGCCCAGCTCCTTAGGTGCTTCTTTGATTAATGATAAAATTTGTTCTGAAAAAAGAAAATTATATTATCCCAAAAACTAAAAGAAAAATAAGAAGGGAAGCCAGAGGAAGGATGGGAGTAAGTGAGGGAGGGAGGATAGGGTGGGAAATGTCATTATGTACTTAAACTGTACATATGAGATACATGAAATTTGTTCCGCTTATATAAATAAAAAAATAAATTAAAAAAACTTAAAAAATAAAAAAAAGTTGGATAAATCACAGTACCCAATTTTAAGACATATTACAGGGCAGTTATAATCAAAACAGCCTGGTTCTGGCACAAAAATAAATATGAGGACTAATGAAACTGATTAGAAGCCCTGAAATTAACCCATGCAACTAAAAAAATAAATCTTTGACAAATAAACTAAAAATACTCCCTATAGAAAGGACAGTCTTTTCAACAGATGGTGCTGCGAAAAGTGGATCTCCACATGCAAAAGTATGAATCAAGGTCTCTACCATTCACCCATAAAAAAATCAGCTCACAATGGATCAAGGATCTAAACCTAACACCTGAAACCATCAAATTACTAGAGGAAAACATAAGGTAAACATTGTCAGACATTGACATAGGAAAGGACTTCTTAGATAAGACCCCAGAATCACACACAATATAGGCAAAAATAGACAAATGTGGTTACACTAAGCTAGGAATCTTCTCCACAGCAAACGAAACATTCAACAAAATGAAAAGGCAACTAACACTCTTCTACTTTGCCAAAGTTCTTTCAGAGAGGATGGTACTGAGGCTGTATTAAATAGAAGGAATTATTTGAAACTTCTTGATAACCATGTGAATCTAGAGTGTTATTTTTCTGAGATACACAGATGAAAATGAGGGGGCAAGAGTTCTTACAATAACATTGTCACCAACTATAAAGTTGATGATGATGACATTAGTTATAATGACAATAATATTGATTTACTAGAAGGACAGATATTATTTCCAAGAATTTCATTATGTAATCCAATTTTGTCCTCAAAATAGACTTATGAGGGAAATACCATCCCAATTGTTAGGTTGAAAAAAACACAATGGCATCAAGAGATTAACACGTTAGCCAGGGGAACACACAGAGATTCATGTCCTGTTGGGATCTGGTACCTAGTAATTGTGATTCTGGGTGTTGAGTATCTAGTAAGTGTCTGTTACCCAGGATACTGGCAGAAAAGCGATAGTGCAACAATATGTGCAATCACGGAGAGCTGAAGAGCAGCTATTTATATAGCATATGGTTCATGGTCAAAGAAATTCACTAAGTTTGGTGAAACAGTTAAGAGACTAGTAAGTATGGGAAATCGTTAGCCATCATAACCCTGAAGGGGCAGGGTAAGAAAAAGTCTTACAAAAGTGTGCAGAAACCTCAGAACCACCAGAGACAGAATAAAGAGTACAAGGGAGCCGCAGACAACACCTGTAACTGGAACAGCAGAGAGGAAGGTAGGAAGGGGGCTTGAGAGGGAGGGTTGAGATGAGTATCCAGATCTTCCTTTTCTCTTATCCTGTGATCTCCTATTATGTGTCTATTTTCAAAATCGACTGAAAATCAAAAGGAAAGGTAGACCAGATGATTAAGTCCTTACATATCAATGCCAGACATAAGAGAACACAGAAAAATGGATCCAGCCATATCTTCTTCATTTCAAGAAGAAACTTGCCTCTTTTTACAGATGAGTCTCAATATCCCAAGAGTTACTGTTTTGTCATCTTTGTGTCAATAACGTTGTTTTCATATGTGGAACCCAAAATGTGATATATGTGTTTTAAAATGTTACATAAGATGGAAGCATTGATTGACCTAAAATACAGATGCTATAGTAACCAACTGTGTTTGTGATCATAAGGCCAGTGTTGATAAGCATAGCTTTCTTCTTGTGCATACCACTCAATCTAATTTGTAACCCCAGACAGTGCCTCAAATTCTCTCTCTCTCTCTCTCTCTCTCTCTTTTTTTTTTTTTTTTTCCTGTTAGTGTGATCCAAAGCTATCCACAGGATTCAGGATTCAAGTCTTTAGTTTTCCTGTTGTTACAGCTTTGCAAGTTTCCTCTTACTTTTGGACATAAAACAGTTAGGGAATGTCCTGGTAAAATTGTAGATTTTAGTAATAATTTTGGATGCTCAAACTGTGTAGTAGCAAAATAGTAAAGGGGATCAATTATGACAGATAGTAAGATGACACCATGTCTATTTATTTCTTTAGTAACATAAGTCCAAAATGTAAAATTAATATCCTCAGCCTCCATTGCTAACAGAATCAAAAGGTTTTCCATTTCCTGGTGAAAACAAAATTACATTACCAGAGGCAAGAAGACCTCTAAATTCACAAGACACAAGAATTCCTAGATGGGAATTCAAAATTATTTCAGCGAATGAATGGCTATAACATAAGAGGAGCCACATCTTTGCCCACTTCTGTATTCCTAGAGCCTTGAAACATTGGTATGCAGAAAAACATAACACATATTTTCTTATCAGTTAAGTCATGCATTACATTCTTTGGACAGCACTTCTCTCAGAGAGTAACTGTTCTCCAGATGGTGTAATGATGGAGCCTTCAGATGTTTTATTTTTAAGATTTATTTATTTGTTATTTGAAAGGTAGAGTTACAGAGAGGCAGAGGCAGAAAGAAAGAAAGAGAGAGAGAAAGAGAAAGTCTTCCATCCATAGGTTCACTCTCAAAATGGCCATGGTAGCAGAGCTAGGCCAATCCGAAACCAGGATCCAGGACCTTCTTCCGGGTCTCCCATGTGGATGTAGGAGCCCAAGCACTTGGACTGTCTTCTCCTGCTTTCCCAGGCTATAGCAGAGAGCTGGATGAGAAGTGGAGCAGCCAGGACTCAAACTGGTCCCCATATAGTATATGGCCCTGCAGACGGCAACTTTACCCACTATGCTATAGTGCCGGCCCTTAGATATTTATTTAACTACTCTATCAAGCCAGATAATTCTGGGAAACAGAGGATCATGGTAAAATAAATAAATTGCAGGGGCATTAGCCAATTGTTGCATTTTCTTCACCCTAAAATTAGTTTCTTGGTCTGACATGATGTTGTTTGTGATACCATGGTAAAGAGTAAGGTATAATGTAATTTGCAAAAAAAGTCTTTCTGACATAAACAATGCAAGCAGGAAAGGCAAATCCATATCCAGAATATGAATCAGTTTCCATGATGATAAATTACTATTTGCTCCATGATTAGGAGGTTTCCAGACTAATTAATGTCCCACTGAATGTATATCTAGCCCTTTTGGAAGAATGATGCCATATCAGGAATGCAACATCAGTAATCATTATTGGTTTGTTAATAGTGAGTAGTGACATTCTGATCATCCTTGACAAGAGAAAATACATATTTTTTGCTAGTACGTAAAAGAAGTCTTAAAAAATTTCATGGAAACTGAATATTATGGAAAAAACAAACATGAATGGGTTTCAGGGTATTTTTCTCCAAAATAAATTCATCTTATATCCAATTTTTCTTTTCTTTTTTTTTTTTTTTTTTTTTTGGACAGGCAGAGTGGACAGTGAGAGAGAGAGACAGAGAGAAAGGTCTTCCTTTTGCCGTTGGTTCACCCTCCAATGGCCACCGCGGCTGGCGCGCTGCGGCCGGCACATTGCGCTGATCCGATGGCAGGAGCCAGGTGCCTATCCTGGTCTCCCATGGGGTGCAGGGCCCAAGCACTTGAGCCATCCTCCACTGCACTCCCTGGCCACAGCAGAGAGCTGGCCTGGAAGAGGGGCATCCGGGACAGAACCGGCACCCCGACCGGGACTAGAACCCGGTGTGCCGGTGCCGCAAGGCAGAGGATTAGCCTAGTGAGCCGCGGCGCCGACCTTGGATCCAATTTTTCTAAAAACTCCTTGAAGTAATTTCAAAATTTATCTCTGTGGCAAAGAGCACTTTATACTTACACTTACTGAACAAATGGTTCAAGTTGTGGAGATAGACTCTTTGACATCAACAGGAGAGAAGGCTGCATTCATTACTGAGACATTCCTTGTAATCAGTGTTCTCAGGAGGACATTTGTATGAAATATTAATATAGTCATCATTTCTTTCTACTTTGCTGCCTATATCCAAATATGTCTACACTGAACTTTCTCATCACTAATCTTCCAATCTTCTTTCCAAATTTCTTTATTTTTATTTGACAAGTAGAGTTATAGACAGTGAGAGAGAGAGAGACAGAGAGAAAGGTCTTCCTTCTGCTGGTTCACTCCCCAAATGGCGGCTCCGGCCGGCCACAAGTATGGATGAAGAAGAGGAAATAAAGCAAGGGGAATTTTTCTTTGTTTCACATAATAAGAGTTCTCACCTTTTATTATGAAGTCTGTGTTATTTGGTGACTGAAAGAGCTTAGAGCTCATAGAAGACTATAGGAGAAATTTAATATAAAAACCAGGCTTAACAATGAAAATCTTTATGAAGAATTTCCTTCATGCTTCTGAAGGGCAATGGGGATTGCTGATTACTCTAACCCATTTTGAAACTTGAACTCATTATATTATCTTAAAATTTAATGAAAGATATAAGAGGAAAGGTAAGCCTCCAGAAACAATCCAGAACTGGGTCAGCATTGTAGTGTAACAGGTAAAGCTGCTGCTTGTGATACTGGCATCCCATACGGGTGGGAGTTCCAGCTGTTCCACTTCCAGTCCTGCTCACTGTGAGTGGCGTGGGAAAAGCAGCAGAATATGGTTCAAGTGCTTGGTCCCCTGCAACCTGTATGAAAGACCCAGATGAAGCTTCTGTCTCCTGGCTTCGGCTTGGCCTATCCTTGGCTATTGAGTCCGTTTGGGGAATGAACCAGAAAATGGAAGATCTCTCTCTGTCTCTCCTTCTCCCTCTGTAATTCTGACTTTCAAATAAATATGTAAATCTTTACAAAAATCCAGATCATATCCCTAATCATTCCAACATTCCATTGTTAGCAAAATATGAAAAGAATAAAACATAGCAAATCGTGATGCATTTAAAGAACAGGAAGTCCAAGGAGTTAGTACTCACAACCCTCAATAAGATTATTACTAGGAAATTGGATTAGAAGCAAAGGTGCCAGGACATGAATCGGTACTCTGATATGGGATGTAGGCATCCCAAGCAACACCTTAATTTGTTGCACCTCAACATCTTCCCCTAAACAACAAGGTTGTTCAAAACAGGTTTAAATAGTTGAACAAGAATCCAATTATTCTGTGTGTAGCAAAAAGTGAATGAGATATAACAGCATTTTGTTGCAATTTTTATGTTTTCAAAAAGCCTTCTTTATATGTCTGTTTGGAAAATATGATGACAAGATTATGCTAGAACAGTTTTCCATCAAATAGACTGACTTTTCCTTGACTAGTTGGAAATGTAGTAATTAAAACTTCAAGATATATCTGCAAAAACTCCAGTCTGAACACAGACAGGCTCTAAGTTATTTCCTGATATGCTCGCCTGAACTGTCAGGTCTATTCTCTTCATTAAACTTTGCTACCTTGATTACCAACTAAAAGTATCAAACCTTCATAGAAATCATGTATCTCTTTTTGAACATAATACTAAATCATTGCATTGCCATTGGGGATATTTTTTCAACAGTAGAATTATTTTACTAAGCTACATGTCTGTTTGTCTCAGATACCTAAATTCCATTTATTGTAATATTTACATCAACATCGATGAGCTTCTAGAGATGCAAAACTATGTTTCTCAACTTGCACTCTTGCTTTGAGGTCCTGAGATACCCATGGCATCTTTGATCATGATGACACTCGTCAGTGACCTTACTCCAGTTGTGATGCCAAATTGCTAATGAAACTTAGCCCAAGGTCTCTACAATCTGGCCTCTGGAAATCTTTTCAGCCAATAAAGACTCTTAATTACAAGGAAGGCGAAGTGTGACTATGCATATGACATTCACCAATGGATTTATTCAATAAGAATTTTCTGACTGCTTCTATTTTCAAGAATGATCATAACATATTCACAATAGCGACTGTGGAATTTCATTTTGAAGATTAGAAGTAGCAACACAGCTGGAGCAGTGTTCGGCACTTGTGTAGGCTGAGTTCTTGTATAGAAAACAGAAATTATCTTAATATCTAGTGCAACCACTACCTATTTATAATGGTAAGCACATCAATTAAGAATAACTATACATTGTAAGTAATATTGCCAACCATTAACACACTCTGTGTTTCAAACAGCCCATAATTCTCTGAAACTTCTTCAAGGCCTACTACACATCGAAACAATGGTTGAATTTTCTATAAGTATATTTTCCCTGTGAAAAGCTATCTTTATCTCTTTGTGAAAAATTTCCCAGCATATGAATTCAATTTCTAGTACACATGCAGTACAAAATTTGTCTTCATGCAAATTTTGTCTACAAATCTTTCTTCTTTCTTGATCAACTTGTATGCTGAAGCAAATTTAATAATTCCTGAACACTTCAGAGTCATCATCATGAACATGTTATCCTACTATTCTCTACTAGAACAATGGCCCTGATATTTACCTGTTTTTCATAGTAAAGATCCAGGACTTTGGTTTCCAGCATCTTGGTCTTTCTTTCTAACTATTGCTTTAATTTGTTTATTTATTTTTTGGTATCCTTATTATGTCAATTTTTCCTGCAAACTGAAATTTTTAATATACATAGTTTTTGATTTAGTAGCAAAAATTTGCATTTATATAAATCTAAGTAGACTCATCATTAAGAAGATGACTTTAAATAATTTGCTCAAATTTCCTGAACTTCACTTTCCTCATTTAATTTAAAATTTCTGAACCCTTTTCACAGTCAGCTTACTTATCTGTTAAATAGAGAGAATCATAAAACAAAACACTTATTTCAAAGGACACTCATGAAGATAAAATGAGAACACTTACTAAACAGTAGCTAATATTGATATTACCATCATTAAATGAGACAATGGATATTGATATAAATTCTCTGGTATGTAATAAGTGCTCAATAACCATTAGTTTCTTTGCTTTCTCCAAAGCAATGTTAAAAATTATTTACCTGATAATGACTCCCCATTTGTATATGTGCAATAAAGTACATGGACTTTGTAAGTGTCTTTTCCTAACTGCTATAGGGCCATCCTTATTGGTTTCTGGGTTCAAAGTTCCGCCTCTGTGGTTTATATGGCTGGAAGTCTTCTTGAAAGGAAATGTTGCTACTATATTTTATACCTAAGGAAACCAAAGAGTATAATTATCTGCTTCACTTTCCACTGCAGGTCAAGATTTAGTTAATTGACTCCAGTTCATTTTGCCCAGGGCATCTCCTTTGAGACAGATACCATGGTGGCTAGCATTAGCTGATAGTAGTTCTGGTCCTATAGAGAGAAAAGAGGGATGAGGTTCTCCCAGTCATAGAATTCCCAGTGAACATGAAGCAGCCACTGGCTGGTAATAACTTCCTCTCCCCTCTGACTTGGAATGGATTGCAGGCACTGACCTAGAGGGGAAAGGCTTCATCTCCCAACATCAGCCAATCTCATCTCATTGCAAGGGAAAGGCCCCTAGAGACGTGCTCCTATCCATCATGTGGACAGCTTTGGCCAAAGTGCCCACTACATCACTGGCTTTAATAAAAAGTTGCTGGAGGCTGCAGTACGGGTGACAGATGTAAACTGCAGCATGTCCAGAGCCTACGAATTCTCCCAAGGTAGAAGTACACTTGAGGAGGAAGAAGACAAAAACGAAAGAGAAGACAAAAAGGGGAGTGAAAAATGATAAGGTAACTGTTTCAGAATACCCATTAAAAGTGAATTGAATAAACGGAAATATGTTCCAAAGGGGAAGACTTTCATCTGAAAAGATAAAAGAGATGGGAAATGACAAAAGTGTATTAAAAATAAAATAAAGGAAGTAAACTAAGATAACATTAAACTTTTCTATTAAATTTAACAAATTCAGAATTAACAATGAAATTGGATACCATAGATATATTAAATAAATACATCTAGAAAAAAATTTAAATAGCAACCTTGTACCAATCACATGACTTGATCAATTCGAAAGTACAAATATTTTTTAATTCACTTATAAAGCTTCATTTTTACACATATAGTAGATTTCAAACACATTTTAAGTGAATAATAGTTCACCATTAAGTAGCCATTAAAAATGACAATCACTGGGGCCAGCCCTGTGGCACAGTAGACTAAGCCTCCTCCTGCGGCACCAGCATCCCACATGGGCACTGGTTCCTGTCCCAGCTGCTCCTCTTATGATCCAGCTCTCTGCTATGGCCTGGGAAAGCAGTAGTACATAACTCAAGTGGTTGGACCCCTGAAACCATATGGGAGACCCAGAAGTAGCTTCTGGCTCCTGGCTTCAGATCTGTCCAGCTCTGGCCTTTGCTGCCATCTGGGGAGTGAACCAATGGACGGAAGACCTTTCTCTCTGTTTCTCCCTTTCTTTGTCTATAACTCTAACTCTCAAATAAATAGATAAAATATTTTTAAAAATGACAATCATTATTGTTTGAACATTTGATCATTTCTCCAGGGATCAGTTGATAATGGTTTGTACCTGGGTATTTTAACATTTCTTCAAAATGATTTAATGACATTATTTTCAGTAGCATAAATAACCCAGCAGTTTTCTCATGAAGTTTATAAACTTCAAAACAAGAAGTTCCTTCTAAAACACATCAAGTTCTTGTACACACATGCCTATGTCCTTAGATAACTATGAAACAGGTGAGCTAAGCAAAAATTTAATAGATATCATTATACACAGGTCAGGGTATTACAGGGCATTAAAAATCCTTTCTTTCCTAACACACCCTAGGATGAGATGGGTCAGTAAGGTAGTCTGAGAAGATATGGCAGACCTCAGACCCTGGCCCTAGGGAGGCTTACACGGAATGTTCTCACTGGTGATGAAAAGTACTTCCATGTATCGCATTGCCTTTACAGTAGAGTCTGTAGGGCAGCAATTGTTACTTCTATTTCTTTTTGAAAATGCTGAGTCCATATCATGTTTTAGGCAAACAGGATACGAACACTGAAAATGTTCTCTCTTGTACCCTCCACATTAGAATAATGCCTAGTCCATTGTAGACACTATATAAACATGTACTAAGCTAATAAATAAAACAATCCTTTTAAATAACTATGAACTTGAAATCTGGCATAATTACACTATGTAATACACTAAAATAAAGATGTAAAAGGCACGGATACTTCACTTTATCTGATATATTTAAATTTCCTGCCAAAATGCTACCTACCTCCTAACCCACAAAATAACTAACAAGTGCCTATTATCCCACTCACTTCTTGCCTTTCAGATAAATCTCTATCAGATAAGGAAAGTACATGAGCAGATAAATTTTTATCTGTTTCTTAGTGTTTATATTAATTATTATTACAATGTAGACACTTGATGATATTTCTTAAATGAGTGAATGCATCAATGAATCAATAAGTGAATATGTATAATTCAGTTTCATTTGGAACTACGCTCAGTTCTAATGTATTTTCCTTTTCCTCTCCCAATCCTTCTCTAGGTATCATCTAAGTATATAAGAAATGAACCCCACTTTATGTCAGAAGTTATGCTCTGTCCAAAACCCCAGGTCTATTCTCCCAGTAAGGTCTGGACTTCATGGTCTTATCTCATTGTATTGACACAACCTCAACTTTATCTTTCATTGGAAATCATTCTGATTCCAAGACTGGCATTTCATTCATGTTCCGCCTCTGCTATTCACCTCCTAATTATATAGTGGATGCATGTTTCTTCTTGCCACTGTTGTGATGGTATCCTCTTTTCACATACCTTATAAGTATGAAAATGTGGACCCATTCTACATCACACAGAAACTGAGTTTCAAAGCTTTAGAGACTCATTTCTCAGCCCTATCATGCTTTGCTACTAGTTTTTTTTTAATTTTTATTATTTTTATTTTTATTTTAATTAGTTTTTAACAAATTTAATGTGATTTGTAGGTACAATTCTAGGAACATAATGATATTCCCTTACTCCCTCTCTCCTTCCACCCTTCCCTTCCACCCTCTTTCTTTCTTCCTTCTTTTCTTTTTTTTTTCAGCTTTTAAGATAACATTTTTTTAAAGACTTATTTGAGAGGCAGAGTTACACCAAGAGAGCAGGAGAAGCAGAGAGAGAGAGAAAAAGATCTTCCATCGCGGGGTCACTACCCAATTGGCCGCTACGACTGGAGCTGCACTGATCTGAAACCAGGAGCCAGGAGCTTCTTCCGGGTCTCCCACGTGGGTGCAGGGGCCCAAGGGATTGGGCCATCTTCCACTGCTTTCCCAGGCCATAGCAAAGAACTGGATTGGAAGTGGAGCAGCAGGGACTCGAACCGGCGCTCATATGGGCTGCTGGCACTGCAGGCGGCGGCTTTACCCACTATGCCACAGTGCCGGCCCTGCAGATAACATATTTTGAAATTCTATTACACTATAAAGGCTTAATATTTGCAAAGCACCTGGCATTATGTTCTCTAAGTTGAATTCCAAGTGAGGAGTGGGTCACAAACTTTCAACTTTGCTAATTAATGCAAGTAAATTGTCCACAACCCACAAAAAAATAAAATTAAATTAAAAAACAAGGTTTTCTGAAAGCCTAACTCATCAAAGTTAATTAAGTAAAAAATGCACTTTCCAAATATACTGGATGGAAAAGTTTATGATATTTAATAAAGTTTTGAATGACACATCATTTTTTCAAATGTTAAGAATTTTTAACACTCTGTCACTAATCTCTGAAAGTTGAATCATGTTCAACTCCAAGATTTTGATTAAAGTTGGATTAGATATTTGGTTTAAATATGATTTAATATTAACATTTAAGTACAAAGTTATAAGAATTAATCAAACTGTTAAAATTCAATCAAATTTAAAAGGACTCTTTTCTAATTAAAAATGGTATGTGAACATGTTTTTATTATTAATAAAATGATGGCAGAGAAATTAAAAATGAAATAAACCCACACAAGCAAAGATGACATGAGAGAAAATGATAACAAATGAAAAGTCTCAATACAAATTAGAATCTGGAATTTGGAAACTGGATTTGTAACTGATTAAAGGAAGGGCTAAAGACACAGGTAATAAATGAAATTCTCCTTCAATGGTGAAGTATTCCTATTTCCTTCTCTCACTTAGGTCTCAGAGTATTGACAATCATTATTATTACCCCTTACCCAACCTCAGTTTGCTCTTTCTCTTTGGAGAAATAAATCCATGTTCTAGCATTTGTGGCATTCTCCAATGAAATAACAAAGCTCCCAGTCAATAACCCTGAAGTCTAATAGTTAAAAAAAAAAAAAATCTTCCTATCAATCTGTGTGCAGAAATTCCAAGTAATATTTTTGTAATCTTGCATTTAAATGTGAATATCTATTTAAAGGTCATTATATCTTAAAAAAAAAATTAGGAACTCTCCAACACAAAAAAGGAACAAAAATTTTCATTTAAAAAAGAAGAAAAGTTGGCCGGTGCCGCAGCTCAATAGGCTAATCCTCCGCCTGCAGCGCCGGCATACCGGGTTCTAGTCCCGATCGGGGCACCAGATTCTGTCCCGGTTGCCCCTCTTCCAAGCCAGCTCTCTGCTGTGGCCCGGGAGTGCAATGGAGGATGGCCCAGGTTCTTGGGCCCTGCACCTGCTTGGGAGACCAGGAGAAGCACCTGGCTCCTGGCTTCGGATCAGAGTGGTGCACCGGGCGGTGGCCATTGGAGGGTGAACCAACGGAAAAAGAAGACCTTTCTCTCTGTCTCTCTCTCTCTCTCACTGTCCACTCTGCCTGTTAAAAAAAAATAAAAAATAAATAAAATAATAAAATAAAAAATAAGAAAAGTATGAAGGAAAATAAGGTAGTAGGAGGAAACTTTAGAATATAAAATTGTGTCATATATGTGTCCACATCAATGTCAAAAACACATGAAAAAAGGAAATAATTTGGGGGTATTTACAAGTTTTAAAATAATAGCTCCTAGAAAGTGGTTACTGGAAGCTGTTCTCTATCATAAAGAATGAGTAAAGGAAGAGACAGATTTGTGACCCATGGAAAGAACATAACTCAGAAGAAGATAGAGAAGAGAATCTTGATCACAGATTTCTGCTGAGTTCAGAGCAAAGAGAGTGCCTCAGGAGAGATGAATGCAAGAAGTATAACTAGTACTGAAACAGTATTTTTATACTTTGCGTTTCTGTGTGGGCACAAACTGATGAGGTCTTTACTAATTATGTACTGAAGTGATCTTCTGTATATAAAGAGAATTGGAAACGAAAAAAAAAAAAAAAACAACCTGGTGTTAAAATGGAAATGGCATAGAAAGTTAATTAATTTGAAAAAAAAATTATGTAGGATCTCTGTCTTTAATGTGCTGTACATTGCTATTTAATGCTATAATTAGTAATCCAATGGTAGTTTTTTCACTTTATGTTGCTATATGGGCAAAATGTTGAAATCTTTACCTAATATATACTAAACTGATCTTCTGTATACAAAGAGAATTGAAAAAGAATCTTTACATGAATGGAAGGGGAAAGGTAGCGGGAAAGGGGAGGGTTGCAGGCGGGAGGGAAGTTATGGGAAGGGGGAAGCCATTGTAACCCATAAGCTATACTTTGGAAATTTATATTCATTAAATAAAAGTTTAATTAAAAAAAAAAAAGAACAAAACCAAAAAACAAAAAGATCCCAAGATTAGTCAAAATTTAGCTATTGCATGGGAGAGTAGCTGATGTTGGTCTCAAATTCAACAAGCAACAACTACACATTTTGCATAATTATTTGAAGACACTGGACAGAGAAGAAAACGAATCACAGCTCCCAGGAGAGTCAGCCCTGAAAGATGTGAGCCATATTAGCAGAGATCTAGTCCATATTGCATTTATCCTTCAGTTCATGTTGTAGGGGGATGGTAGAAGCAACAGAGGATAACATTGAAAGCTAAACGGGTGTCTGAAAAATGAGAGAGAAATGAAAAATGGGTCATAGGAACATGAAATACTTAGACAACCCCTTAACTGTGCTTGTAAAATGGAGGCTCTACAAAGGTTAGCTCAAACCAATACGTGGAGGTCTGAAAGATGAAAACTAAAAACTTCATCAGTTTCTTACTACAGGGCATTAAAATTTAATAACTTTGAGACTAGCCAAGTTAGGTCTCTGTGAGGAAAAGTACTCAAATATTTCAGGGGCTGACATTGTGGCATAGTGGGTGAAGCGGCCACCTGTGATACAGGAATCCAATATGGATGATGATTGGTGTTTGGCTGGTCCACTTCCAATCCAGCTCCTTGATAATGGCATGGGAAAAAGCATCAGAACATGGTTCATGTTTTGGGCCTCTGCCAACTAGGAGAATAGCTCCTAGTTCCTGGCCCAGCCTTGGCTGATGCATCCATCCCGGGAGTGAAACAGAGAATAGAAGAGCTCTTAGTGTCTCTTTCTCTTTCTGCAATTCTGACTTAAAAAAAATAAACAAAGAAATATTTCAGTCTCCAAATATATATAATGCAGAACAAATGATAAAGGTAAAGAAAATAAGTACAAAAATGTAACACAATCAAGATCAAAATTAGTTGATAGAAATTAACCCAAGATAACCCAGAAGAAGATCTTATAATTTTACCCAATTTCTTAAAGTAAAATGAAATCTTAATAAACTAAACTGAAAGCTAAAAAAATCAACTAAGTGAAAATTATCAAACTAAAAGTTACAATTAGTGAAATAAAAAATCTAATTGAAGAATTTAACAACAGATTACTGTGATATTAGAAAGGATCAGTGAAATTAAAGCTAGATCAAAATAAATGGTCTTTTCCAAAGAACATAAAGAAAATAATAATTTTTGAAAATGCACAATGTGAGAACAGAAATGGTTGTCATAGTACCAAAAAGTTCTAGCTGGTGAAATAAAGCAGAGACACCATATAACTTGAAAGATAAGAACATAGATCATAGACCAACGGAATAGAATACAGAACCCCAAAATGGTCCCTCATAAGGTGCCTGAGTTTTGGCACAGGTACACATTGAATTCCACAGGAAAAGAGTTTTCAACAAATGTGCTGGCATAGTTGGAAGATTTGTAAAAATAATTTTTAAAAAAATGCATTAACAGGGGCCAGCACTGTGGCATAGCAGGTAAAGTGATTATTGTGGCCATTTCAGGAGTGAACCAGCGGATGGAAGACCTCTCTCTCTGCCTCTGCCTCTCTGTAACTCTACCTCTCAAATAAATAAATAAATATTTAAAAATGCATTAACAGTCATGTTATATGCAAAATTTAACTCAAAATGGATCACAGAAAATGTGAGACATGAAACTGTAATATATTTAGGAAATACGTGGAAAAAAGATTGAAGGGTCTAAGATGATTGAATATCTGTGTACCTTAATACCAAAAAGCACTTAATGGGAAAAATTTATGATTGAAATTAAAATCATTGTCTCTGAAAATACCAATGAAGGGAATAAGAAAGCAACCTTAGTATTAGGAAAAATAACAAACCAAATTTCTGACAAATAACTCATATAGAGTATACATAAAGAACTCTCAAATGTAATACTTAAAAAAAAAAAATCCTTGGGGCTGGAGCTGTGGCATAGTGGGCTAAGCATCCACATGTGGTGCTGACATCCCATAAGGGAGCCTGTTCTAGTTCCAGCTGTTCTTCTGATCCAGCTCTCTGCTGTGGCCTGGGAAAGCAGTGGAAGACGGCACAAGTGCTTGAGCCTCTGCACATGCATGGGAGATTTGGAAGAAGCTCTTGGCTCCTGTCTTCTGATCTGTCTAGCTCTAGCCATTGCAGCCATTTGGGGAGTAAACCAGTGAATGGAAGACCTTTCTCCCTGTCTCTTCCTCTCTCCATATAACTCTGCCTCTCAAGTAAATAAATTAAATCTTTTTTAAAAATCCTATTATAAGCAAAACAATAAAGAAACATTTTCACAAAGAGCACAAAAAATGGTGAACTATGTATGCAACATAAGTAATCATTAAGGAAGTTCAAATCATATCCACAATGAGATACCCCTAGATACCTCTCAAAATATCTGATATAAAAAATAAATGAGGGCCAGCATTGTGGTTAGGTGGACTAAGGCTCTGCCTGCAATGCCTGCATCTTCTGTGGTTCCAACTGAGTCCTGGCTGGTCCACTTGCTATCCAGCTCCCTGGGAAAAGCAGCAGAGGTTGCCCCAAGTGCTTGATCCCTGCATTCTATGGGAGACATGAGTGAATTTCTGGGCTCCTGGCTTTGGCCTGGCCCAGCACTTGGGTGTTGTGGCTGCCTGGGGAGTGAACCAGCAAATGGAAGATCTCTCTCTTTCCTCTCTCTGTAACTATGCCTTTCAAATAAATAAAATATTTAAAAATAAATAAATAAATACTGGCAACAACAAATATTGGTGATGGTATAGGAAAAGTGTATCACTGATCATTTGCTGGTAGAATTGTACAATGGTATGGTCACTCTAAAAAAAATTCTGCCAGTTCTTAAAAATGTAAACATGAAATAATTTTACAACATCTATCAATCACCTTCCATTTGTTAAAAATAATTTACTTGAATGTATATATTTGCTGTGTCTGTAATTGTCAAAGGGTAGATATAACTCATATATCAATTAATAGATGAATGATTAAACAAACTATAGTGCCTCCTTACCATGGAAAACTAATAAATGGAAATGAATAAATTCAGTACACTCAACACACTAGCAAAATCTTCAGAGCATTATATTAGCCAGAAAAAGTTAATCTCAAAGGGCTGAATATTATATGGTTTCATTTATATAACAACTTGCAATGACAAAATTATAGAAATGGAGATATTCACAAAAGTATTAAGAGAAATTGGCATATTACACATAGGAGAATACTGGCACCCATGAGAATTCTCTTGAAAAGCAATGGAAGATAGAGGACAATATAATGACATCAAAAGGAGGGAAAACTTGTCAATCCAGAATTATATGTAGGAAAATAAAAACTTTAAGAATAAAAGAAAAATGTAAAACTTTTTTTGTATAAATGAAGAGAATATCCATTGCCAACAGACTGTGAAAGAGAAAAGATAAGTTAAATTTGATAAATTGCTGAGATTAAAATCAGGTTAAAACTCAGATCTAGAGAAATGAATGAAGAATACTAAATAAAATAGTAATACAATTAAATGAAATATAGTATTTTTTCTCATAATTGTCTTAATAGACATATGCTTATGTTGAAAAAGTGTTACAGAAATAAGTAAGCATATGAAAGATGGATAGCTATATAAATATGGAACAAAACAACTTACACCAATAAATAGTATAAAGAATGATATGATATCAAGATTATGAGGCATCATTTATAAAAGGGGCAGATTATTGGAAACTTACAGAATACTACTACATTTTTGAAATGCTACGCAATAAATGGAAAGATTGTAGTGGAAAGTGTTTAGTATGATATGGAAAAATATTGACATATAAATAGTTTGCAAGTTAAGGTTGTTTCTTTTTACTACAAGACTTAAGGTCAACAAACTACTGCTCATTGGCATATTTCAGAGTGATAATACAATTTATCTGAAAGAGATGATAATCACAAAGGTATATGTAACTAAAACAGGTTTAAAATCTAAGATTACTAACAAGAGAAAGAAAAAATAACTGAAAATTTTAATACTTTTTCAGAAGTTGGTAAAAAAAATAGACAAAATATCAGTAAGGATAAAAAACTTCTTAATCCTATCAGATAAATTAAACTAAGTGATAGTGATAAAATATCACATACAACTGAAACATATAGATTCTTTTCAAATGTACAGGAATTTTTCCCTGTGGTAAACTGTAGATTTGACAATAAAGTTAGTATCTATGAATTCCAAACATTGAAGTCTTAGAGGCTATGTTTTCTGACCATGAAAGAAGTAAATTAGAATTCAATAGCAATAAGATATTAAGAAAAAACCCAAACATCTGGTAACAAATCACTTCCAAATAATATAATAAAAATACAAAAGACATAGGATAAACAAATACCAGGCATATAATGTATGATTTTATTTGCCCCAATTTTTTATATCAGGAAATACTAACTTGTAATCTAGAAATCAGATAAGAGCCTGACTAGGGCATAGGGTGGGGTGAGGATCAATTGCAAAGTTACACAACAGAGCTTTTGGAATGATGGAAATTGTCTCTTCATAGGGGAGGTAATTGTATGGATTTACACATTTGTCACATCTTACTGAACTGTACACTAATGTGTATGAATTTTGTGATAAATAAAGCTCTGTTGTTTTAATAGAGTGAATATGAAGTGCTGAATAATGGAATGGAGATATTAGGATCAAGGAAAACACATTTGTGGGCTCAATCAGGCCACTGGCTACTGAATTCTGATTATATTGGCATTACTTATTGTTATCCTCCAAGAAACTGTTCAAACCACTTTCTTGGCTGTTTCACTATTTCTTTATTGTTGTTTTTCTATGTTCTTGAGAGGTAGATACAGACAAAGCTCCCAATATCCATTTCATTCCCTACATGGCCTTGATAGCTAAGACTGTACCATAGCTGAAACCAGGAGCCCACATGGGTGACAGGAATACAATCACTTGTTCTATCGCCTGCTACTTCCAAAGGTCTTCAATAGCAGGAATCTGGAATCAGGAGCCAAAGGTAGGCATCAAACCCAGGCACTTTGATATGGAACACAGGTGCCTTAACCACTAGGATAAATGCCCACTCTCCTTTAGTGATTTTGACTGACACTTTCCAGCTTGTTCATCTGGGTACCACTCATTCTTCAAGTTCCAGACACAATCTAAGCATTCGTTACACCTGCCCCTGTTAAACTAGACCCAAAGGATCACCACTCCCTGAGTTACTATGGATCTGATTGTCTGTATAGTTTTGAGTTTGAAACACGTATTTGGCAGTATAGTTATAACAGGCCTCTTTGTTTCATAGCTCTCAGAAGAGCTAGTTATCTTTCTTTTTAGAGAATGCCTTTTTGGAATACCTGAAATATTATTCCATCTTAGCTGCCAGTTAAAATATTCACGAAGCCATAGTAGAATAATTGATTCAGGTGTGAGTCCTTTCCCCCCTTTTCTGTTGAATATTTTCAGATTTCATATATATATATATATATATATATATTTGACTTTATATATAAATAATATAATGCACATATTTATCTGGTACTTTTATTCTAGAATTCTTAGCACTTGGTCATATTTGTGCATTCCTTTTTTTAATCACACCGATGATCTCTATAGACATTTCAGAAATTTTACTAATACTTATTTCACTATACTTCTTCAAAAATGAAAATTATTCTCCTAAATAACCACAATATCACACCTAACAAAGTTAATAGTAATACACTTACATAAATAGTTGTTTCAAATTTCCCATATTAACTCAAAATTATCTTGTTATAGCTGCCATTTTTCAAACCAGAATATATCAGGAACCACTTAATCAGATGGATTTCCAACTATATATCACAGCTCATATGCATTTTATTCCACAGCACTCGGGATGGGCCTATTAACACACCAGATGGAAAACCCACATCACATATCAAAGTGCCTGAGTTGAAGTCTTGGCTTGGCTTCCAAGCTCAGCTTCTTGAGAATTTGCAGTCTGGGAGTTAGGAGATAATGGCTCATGTACTTGGTCTGACCTACACCTGAATGTTGCAGGCATTTTGGGAGTAAACCAGCAGATGGAAGATTCTCTCTCTCTCTCTCTCTCTCTCTCTCTCTCTCTCTCTCTCTCTTCCCCTCCCTTTCAAATAAAACTATATGATAAATTTTAAAAATATAAACAATCAATATGCATGATACATTGCAATAAAAATCTTAAAAAGAGTCAGAAATGGAGATAGTTCTAATTCTGAAGTTGACATGAGTAATCAAAAGCAAGTATAACTCTCACCTCAGAATCAGCCCTTAAGGCTTCCTGGTCTGGCTGAAAAGCCCGAGAGAGAAAAAAATTCTACATGAAGGATCTCTGTGAGTGAGACCCCAATGGAAAGAAGTCGCCATCAGAGAAGGATGTACTTTTCTCTAAAAGAAGGAGAGAAATTCCTCATTGCTTATGGACTTGTCTAAATACTGACGGAGTTTGTGGATTCAAAAGGCTTCCATAGCCTTGGCAACTCATGTCAAGAGCCTCGGATGGTCACTGACATCATATATAACAGTATTAACTGTTAAATTAACAACAGGAGTCACTGTGCAGTAACTCCCCATGCAGGACCTCTGTCCTCAATGAGTTGTATTATGAGGGTTTTTTTTTTAGATTTATTTTCTTTATTTGAAAGAGTTACAGAGAGAGGTAGAGAGAGAAACAGAGAGAGGTCTTCCATCCACTGGTTCACTCCCCAGACACCAACAGCTGGAGCTGTGCCGATCCGGAGCCAGGAGCCAGGAGCCAGGAGCCAGGAGCCTCTTCTAGGTCTCCTACATGGGTACAGGAGCGTAAGGACTTGAGCCATTTTCTGCTGCTTTCCCAGGCCATAGCAGAGAGCTGGATCAGAAGTGGAGCAGCCAGAACTTGAACCGACACCCATATGGGATGCTGGTACAGCAGGCAGTGCCTTTACTTGCTACATCACAGCGCCGGCCCCAGGTTTTATTATGAGTTAACTCTGACACTTGATCTCAAACAGTTTTGTGTGTGTGTGTGTGGGTGGGTGTGTGAGTGCAAATATATATTTTATATATATATATGTATGTATATATATACACACTACATATATATGTAGTATAGAGTTGATCTTCTGTGTACATATTTAATTGAAAATGAATCTTAATGGAGAATGGTACTGGGAAGGGGAGAGGGAGGAGGGAGAAGGGTGGGAATGAGGGTGGAAAGAGGGGTATGGTAGGAAAAATAACTATATTCCTAAAGATGTACATATGAAATTTGTATTCCTTAAAAAATAAATTAATGAATTAATAAAAAAAAACCAAGTGTGTCCACTGACCTGCCCTTTGTCCCCTTAGTAAGCATAAGCCTGGGTTTAAGAAAAATCATTTCCATTCTTCCTATATTAGGAATCCACATGGCTAATATTGTATTACAAACAGAAAGAACTTCACAACAAAAATTAAGGTGAACATTAATGTTGCTCTAAGAAAGTACCACAATCAGTTCTTCAAATTTAAAACTCATGCCTCAGGAAACAGTTCTTACCTCCATAATCTACTGCTCTCTATTCACATTTATACACATTCTCTTTCATTCTCTGTATCTCTCCCTACCTTATTCTCTCTCTGTCTCCCTCCAGTAGATGATCAATGGTATGAGTAATGGAGGAAAAAATAAATACAAGTATTAATGGAGGAATAAATACAAGAGGTAATGTTAAAGTGATGATTTTTGTTTTTTAAAGATTTGTTTGTTTATTCATTTGAAAGTCAGAGTGATAAAGAGAGAGGGAGAGACAGAGTAAGAAAGAGATCTACTACCTATCTGCTGGTTCACTCCCCAATTGGCTGAAATTGACCAGGACTGGGTCAAGCTGAAGCCAGGAGCCAGGAACTCCATCTGGGTCTCCAAAGTGGATTGCAGAGGCCCAAGCACTTGGGCAATACTCTGCTGCCCTCCTTGGTGTAATAGCAGGGAGCTGAACCAGAAGGAAACAGCTGGAATTTGAACGGACGGAGACAACCTGCTGTGCCACAATGCCAGCCTCAAGCAGATGAATTTAGATAGTTTATAGTACATGTGGTAGATATCCATAACTTGGAGAAGTAGGTTGAATATTAAAACCTTGAATTTGAACCCTGATCAAAGGGTCTCAGAGAGCTACTTAAGGTTTATGAACAAATGTGTACATTTTTGATCCATCACTCTGATAGCCAAATGCCAATGGCAACAGCAACGAGAGGCACATTGAGGGAGAAATTCCATTGAGGACACTTAGGAAGGAAGATAGCAGCAAGGAATCTTGACATTTCTTGGAAAGGGTTGACCAGCTTCTGTCTCTCCCATGACATTCTTAACCTTCTCATCACATTTTTCTTCTTTTAATCTAAGAGCTATATACTACTGAAGTGGGAGCTGAAGGATTCACATTGTTGCGTGGGGGCTCTATTTTCAATCTATGGAATTTGCAGCCCCATCTCTTGTGGCAGGTTTTGCCTCTTATACCTCTTCAAACTGATTTGAACCAAAGCAAAACAGGATTAGAATAGATGGAAGGAGAGATAGGGTGTAAAGAAGAGCTGATGAAATATATATGACTACAGGAAGATGTGGCTTCTCAAGTCCTCAAATTCACAATTGAAAATGATATGACCACAAACTGGGCTAAGAATAGAATCATAGACAAATAAATATTCCATGCAAGTGGCACCAAGGTTACATATATAATGGTTTCTCAGTTTACTGTCAAGCATTTGAATCTTTCCAAGTGAGGACAGACATTTTTATAGCACTTTCTGTTTAACATTGGACATCTGAAGTGGTGCATGATACAGAAAAGGAGACTTTTGGCTATAAATTTTGTTTTGCAAAGTGAAACCTGCATAACAACGAATATCAAGGTTTTTTTCTCTCTCTCTCTGTGACACAAGGAAATCCCTTTACAGCAAATGTATTTACTTTTTACTTTTCTGTGTCTGGTCCAAGATCAAAACAAATCTGGTCAGGAGAGACTTCTGATGTCCCAAATTATATATGGGAATCATTAGGGTAGAGACAGTCCTTGGATGAAAAAGAAGTGATGGTCGACAGTGGTCTTTCTTGTCTGGGTTGTTCACTTGGCAATTCAGATAACCAAGATAAAACAGAAAGGAAATATTAGTAATTCAGACAAAGTAAAAAGTAAGAATTTGCTAAGCTGATACTCAGGGCAGTTTTTTGGATTCCTTTTCTTATGGTGAGAATTGCACTCCAGGAGAAAGTAGTTGTTAAGAAAAGTTCAAAACTAGAGTTCTTCACATATATGAACTCACCAAAAAACAAAAAACAAAAGCAAAAAAACAGCAAGTCAGTAAAGCCAAACAGTGCTAATCTACATAATGAAATGTGAATATAAAACAATATGACCCTGACATTAGAATTTGAAGAAATAAATGCAAACAATAATAAATATAAAAAAGAAAAAAGAAAAAGTCTATTCTAGCATCAGGGACCACAATGTAAACATCTCTTAAGAGATAAGGCTTCCAGTGCTATGGAGTAGTGGGCTAAGCCTCCACCTGCAGTGCTGGCATCCCATAAGGGTGGCTGTTCATGTCCTGCTGCTTCTCTTCCTATCCAGCTCTCTGCTGGCCTGGAAAGCAGTAGAAGATAACCCATGTGCCTGGGCCTCTGCACCCCTGTGGGAGACTTGGAAGAATCTCCTGGCTCCTGGTTTCAGATCAGGCCAGCTTCGCCGTTTAAGCCATTTGGGGACTGAGTCAGCAGATGGAAGATCTTTATCTCCGTCTCTCCCTTTCTCTGCTAAATCTCAAATAAATAAATAAATCTTTTAAAGAGATAGAGGGAGAGAAAGGCCTCTTAGCTGAAAAATAAAATGGCGTAAGTGCCTAATGAAGACAAGAATAATATCCAGTAATACATGATTAGAACTTTAAACACGTGCTTGTTGAATTCAAGGGTATGGAATGAGTCACACTTTTGACCTGGAACACACTAGCAAAAGTGTTGAAGATATCAAGTAGGATACCAAACTCAACATTTCAGTCTGGCAAGTCTTCAAAGCATCTTACATGCAAGATACTCAGCCTTATTTATGCTTTTTTGCCATGTCTTTGTTAAACCAAACTTCTATTTCATGTATGAGCAGTGGCAGATGCACAGTAATTAACTTATTTCCTTTATTAGGTAATCATACTTTCTGGATCATAATAAGATAATTGCATGCTAGGAACTAAGGACTGTAACTCATTAAATATGTAACGAAAATTATTTACAGAGCCCACTCTGTAGCACAGCAGGTTAAAGCCCCAGCCTGCAGGGCCAGCATGCCATATGCGCTAGAGTTTGAGCCCTGGCTGGTCCACCTCGATCTGGCTTTGGATTGGCCTAGCTCTAGTCATTGCAGCCATTTGTGAAGTGAACTAGCAGATGGAAGACATCTCTGTCTCTTTCTCTACCTCTCTTGGTAATTCCTTCAAATGAATAAAACAAATCCTTTAAAAATTATTCATTTACTAAATTTCATTTCCATTACATATGACAGTCATTCAGAGACTCTGATTTACCTGAATTCTCATGCTTGGTTTACTGTGTTCCTCTCCATCACAGATCAAGAATGAGGAGTTAAAATATAGGACCACACACTAATATGAACTATAAATTTCAAGTGAGAGCAGGTATGCACACACACACACATCATACATAGCATAATCTGGGTGCTTCCTATGTGCATCATATTAATGCAGTGTAATACACAAATCATGTTCTTATTTAATAGTGTTTTATACTGAGATCAAAATAACGGTACTGACTCTAAGTTTATAATTCAATGAGTTTTGTCAAATGTGTAAATCCATGCAATCTCCATCACAATAAAAATAATATAATATTTCCATCATAGGCAAACATTTTGATTCCTTTCACCTTTGATTAGTTAAGCCTGTGCTTCAACTTAATCTGAATGGAATCATGCATATCCGTTCTGTTTCATATATTTTCTTTCATGCAACATAATCTATTTGAGATTCATTCATGATGTTGCAGGTATCAGTAGTTTATTCTATTTTGTGCTGAGTAATAGTCCATTATGTGACTATATCAGGATATGCTTATTCAATCTCCTACCGAGTAACATTTGCATTATTTCCAGTTTGGGGCTATTGTGAGGAAAGCCTTAAATTCACCAAAAGAAAAAGACAAAAAATTCACAAGAAAAGACAAAAAGTCACACATTAGTGAGCTAAGCATCCGTTTCAAGAAATTAGAAAGAGAAGAACATACAATCTAAATACATTTCAACAAAGATAGTAATAAAATTAACAAATTTATGAAATAGAAAGCCATCATAAAAACTCTGCTCTTTGAAAACACATTTAAGAAAAGTCAATTCTTTGAAAACACATCATGAACTAATTTCAAGGAGAAAAAACGATGGCATAAAAATAGGAATCATGACTGAAAAGTTACCACAAGATTCTGCTAATTTAAATCAATAATTTTTGGAGATAGTGTGAAAATATATGTGTTTTTTTTTTAGAAACTTGGCTAAATGGATAATTTTAAAAAATAAAAGAATGAGCAAAGAATAGCTGTATGAATGTTTTAATGGTCTTACTCAATAATGAAAAATATGTTTTAGGGACAGGTGTTTGACCTAGCAGTTAGAATGTTATATGAGATGCCCATATCTCGTACTGAGTACCTGGGTATTACATTTAACTGAATCTTGACTTCAGCCTTCTGCTGATGCAGACCCTCGGATGTAACAATAATGGCTCAAGTATCCAGATTTTGTCACTTCCATGGTATTCCTGGATTAGGTTCCTGTTCATTGTAGCCCTTTGAGGAGTGAGCAAGCAGATAAGAGCTTCTTATGTGTCTCTGCCTCTCAAATAATAAAAGCTAAACAAAATGTCTCCCAAAGAAAATGGTATTTAGATGGTATCATAATTTGTTTCTTTTTTTTTAAAGATTTATTTATTTGAAAGCCAGAGTTACATAGAGAGAGGAGAGGAGAGGAGAGGAGAGGAGAGGAGAGGAGAGGAGAGGAGAAGAGAGGAGAGAGAGGAGAGAGCTTCCATTTGATCGTTCACTCCCCAATAGGCTGCAACTGCTGGAGCTGCATTGATCCAAACCCAGGAGCCAGGAGCTTCCTCCAGGTCTCCTATATGGGTGCAGGGGCCCAAGCATTTGAGCCATCTTCTACTGCTTTCCCAGGCCATAGCAGAGAGCTGGATCAGAAGTAGAGATTTCAAACTGGCACCCATATGGGATGCTGGCACTTTAGGCCAGGACGTTAACCCACTGTGCCACAGCGCTGGCCCCCATAAGTTGTTTCTAACAAAAATTCAAGAAACAATTCTGTATTAGGCATAGTTGTCAGAATACAGAAAAAGAGAATATAATTCCCAATCAATTATATAAATTCAGTGTAACCTTCATACCAAAACTAGAAGGGGTGAATACAAAGGAGGAAAATTAAAGAAGAATTATAAGAACATAGTTGCAAAAATTCTAGGTACAATTAGCAAACTGATGTGGCAAGAAAGAAATTTGTATCTTCACTGAGATGAATTTAACTAGGAAGGTGAATGTGGTTTAACACATGAAAAATAATGCTATTCAGTACATTAATAAGTTATGGGAGAAAAAATAATACAACTACCTCAAAAGATGGGAAAATTTGTTTGGAAAATATTTACTTATTTATTTATTGGAAAGGCAGAGAGACACACAGAGGGAGAGGGAGAGAAGGAGCAATCTTCTGTCAGATTGTTCATTCACCAAAATGCCTTCAATAGCTGTGCCTGGGCGAGAACACAGCCAAGAACCAGGAATTCAATCCAGTCTCCCATATTTGTGTCAGGGACCCAAGTACTTGAAGCATCAGCTGTTGCCTGCCAGAGTATATATTAGCATGAAGCTAGAATCAGAAGCAGAGTTAGGACTCAAACTCAGACACTCTAGTATGAGATGTGGGACTCCCAATAGGTGTCTATCTGCTGTATAAATGGCCATCCTGGGGAAAAAAAGATTTTTGTAAAATTCAATATCCAGCTATATTTGAAATACTTAGAATACCAGGAATAAAAGAAAAGATGGAAACTTCTTTAATCTCATAAAGGGTTTATAAAGAGAAATAAAAGAACCCACAATTCCTGTGAAAAGTGAAAAACTACTTCCTTGATATTGAGGTTAAGAAAAGTATGTTTATATTGGTTGAATTCTGTAATTAATACAGAATTATTCTTAAGTGTTGAAACTTAACTGAAAAGTGATCCCTGTTAAATATAAGAGTGGGACTAAGACAGGGAGGAGATGTATAATTTTGGACATGCTCAATCGGACTTGACCCAAATGGTAGAGTTAGAAACATACCAGGGGATTCCAATACAATCCCATCAAGGTGGCATGTACCAATGCCATCTCACTAGTCCAAGTGATCAATTTCTGTTCACAATTGATCATAATGATAGGACTAAGAGTCAAAGGGATCACATAAACAAGACTAGTGTCTGCAAATACTAACTGATAGAATAAAAAAAGGAGAGAACGATCCAACATGGGAAGTGGGATACACAGCAGATTCATAGAATAGTGGATGTCCTAAATAGCACTCTGGCCTCAGAATCAGCCCTTAAGGCATTCAATCCAGCTGAAAAGCCCATGAGAGTATTTAAGGCATGGAAAGCCAAGACAATCTGTCAAAAAACAAACAAACAAAAAGACCTAAATGAAATATCTCTGTGAGATCCCAGTGGAAAGAACAGGTCATCAAAGAAGGAGGTACCTTTCTCTGAAGGGAGGAGAGAACTTCCACTTTGACTATGACCTTTTCCAAATATTATCAGAGTCAGTGAACTCACAAGGCATCCATAGCCTTGGCAACTCATGACAAGAGCCTAGGGAGATTACTGACCCCAAAAGCAAGAGTGTCAATTTGTTAAGTCAACAACAGGAGTCACTGTGCACTTACTCTTCATGTAGGATCTCTGTCCTTAACGTGCTGTACATTGTGATTTAATGCTATAACTAGTACTCAAACAGTATTTTTCACTTTGTGTTTCTGTGTGGGTACAAACTGTTGAAATCTTTACTTAATATACACTAAACTGATCTTCTGTATATAAAGAGAATTGAAAATGAATCTTGATGTGAATGGAAGGGGAGAGAGAGTGGGGAGTGGGAGGGAAGTTATGGGCGGAGAGCCATTGTAATCCATAAGCTGTACTTTGGAAATTATATTCATTAAATAAAAGTTAAAAAAAAGAAAAGTATGTTTATCTCTACCACTTTTATTCAACACATGTCTAGGGAGCCCCTAGCCAGTGTATTAGGCAATAAACTAGTAGGTAAAGGGAGACATTCCAAGACTGTGTAATAAAGAAGGGTATATTGCTCTGGGATAGTGGTAAAGGGTAAAAAAAAAGGGGGGGGTGGTGAGAGTACATTCTCAAGGGAGAGTTAGAGAGAAAACTGCAGTGGAAATTTAATGGATGGAAGAGGAATGCCATGGATTAGTATGAAATGAGTGGACGTGCAGCATGAGCACAGATATAACACACTACCTCAGCAGCAGCTGAGAGCTGGAGAAAGTAGCAGCTTTGGAGAGCGAGCTGAGATCAGACTGCAGGGGTCTGTGCCACTGGTGATATAGCGAGAGGGAGAACTTGGCAGGAGCCCAAAGAGGGATAGAGTATCCTCTAATCCAGTGGAAACAAAGGGCCATATTTCTGTCTCCCCATTCTCCCCACAACAGCACCTGACAGCCAGCTAAGTGGGGCAGGGACCATTGTGGGCATAAGCAGCAGCTGCAGAAGCTCTTGTCCCTGTGCTCAACAACCGGCCAAAACAAGACGCCATCTTGTCAATGGTAGCAGTGGCAGCAGCTCAGGAACATGAACCCAGAAACGGGAGCAGGGAGAAGACAACTTTGTGAAATGAGTTGGGGCTGAGGCCAGTTGTTCATTCACACTCATATGATTCAGAGGTTCTAGCAGAGAGAAAAATCTATGAATCTGGCAGGGAGGATTGACAGGGTGCTGGGCACCCACGTAGAACTGTAAAGTGCCCCAGCCCTCTCAATGTATCACAGGCTTTGGAGCTCAAACTCCCTAGGCAGAGCACCCACAGGCAGTTGGCTCCGGGAATGTCTCTGCTTCTCTGTGGATAAGATAGGCTAGTAGGGCAGAGCAGATCCTCAACAACCTGTGACAGTGGGATCCTTGTGTGGTGAGACTGTGGGAACTCTGTGACTGCACAAGAGGCTGCAGGGTATAGGTGGGTCTCTGGGCAATCAATATGAGTGGCTGGACACACTCAGAGCTCCCTGATTGCCTGGAGTTTTGTACCCACTGTGGCCTAACAACTGGGCATTGCTTACCTTGGAAGACAGGAGGTGAGGATGTGGTTACACCAACAGAGGTGATGATATCCTCCTGTGTAAAAAGAGGAGATCAGGGACTGGTGCTGTGGCTTAGTGGGTAAAGCCACTGTCTGCAGTGCCTTAATCCCATATGAGTGCCAGTTCAAGTCCCGGTTGCTCCATTTCCCATCTAGCTGTCTGCTATGGCCTGGGAAAGCAGTGGAAGGTGGTCCAAGTCCTCTGGCCCCTGCACCTATGTGGGAGACCTAGAAGAAGCTCCTGGCTCCTGGCTTCAGATTGGCACAGCTCTGGCCATTGCAGTCATAGGGAGAGTGAACCAACTGATAGAAGACCTCTCTCTCTCTCTCTCTCTCTCTCACTCTCTTTTTTTCTCTCTCTCTCTGCTTCTGACTCTGCCTCTCTGTAAATCTGACTTTCAAATAAATAAATAAATCTTAAAAAAAGAGGAGATCTACCACACCCAAATTTGGAATTACCCTGGATATTTGCACCACCCTGGAGCAATGATAAGAGCTCGCTGGCCACACTCAGCACACTCCTCTGGGTATTCACTGAATTGCAGATAGTATACTAAACCATGGAGGCACAGTTCAAAGCTAAAAGCCATCAAAAGGAAACACCATCAAGTATTTCCACAAATGCCTAAAAATAAATAAATTCAAGAAACAAGAATAATGAAGATAACATGACACTGTTCCCCAAAGGACCACAACAACACTTCAATATTAGAATGAGCATATGAAGAGTTTGATGAAATGCCTGAGACAGAATTCAAAAGATTAATCATAGGATTATTCAGAAGTAATAAGAAACAAATTCACAATCAAAGAAATCCATTGCTGACATGAATGAAAAATTCCCCCATGAAATTGAGATTTTGAAGAGAAATATAAATGAAATATTAGAATTGAAGAATTCAATATGTCAAATAAAAAATACAGTGGAAAGCCTTAACAATAGACTTAGTGAAGCAGAAGAAAGAATATATGAACTAGAAGACAAATCTTTGAAAATAAAAAATAAAAAGAAATTAGAAAAGTTAAAACAGTGTTGAAGTTTTAGGGGATACTATCTAATGACCCAACATACAGGTCTTAGGAGTTCTTGAAGTATGGAAAGAGATGGTATATTAGAAAACCTATTTAGTGAAATAATTACAATAAACTTCCCTAATTTAGAGGAAGAAAGGGACATCCAAGTGCATGAGATACATAGAACTCCTTATGGACTTGACCAGAAAAGATATTCACCACAACACATGGTAGTAAACTTTCAAAAGCAAGACACAAAGATTCTAAAATATGCATGAGAGAAAGGCCAGATTAATTTTAGAGGATCTCCCATTGGACTAACAGCTGAATTCTCTTCACAAACCATACAAGCTGGGAGAGAATGGACAGACATAGGCCAAGTCTTAAGAGCAAAAAAAAAAAAAAAAAAAAATTGTCAACCTGGAATACTGTACCTGGCAAAGTTCTCATAAAAAACAGAAATTTAAAGAATTGGACACCACTCACTCAGCCTTATAAAAGATGTTTAAGGATGTGCCACAGAGAAACACAAAAAGATGATCCTCATATTCAGGATAGATTCCTGAATACATACAATCTACCAAAACTGAGTTATGAAGAAATAGAAAAATCTAAACAGACTAATAACCAAGACAGAGATTGAATCAGTCTTAAAGATTCCTAACAAAGGAAACCCCAGGACTGGATGCTGAATTCTACCTGACATTAAGAGAAGAACTAATTCCAATTCTTCTCAAACTATTCAAAGCAATTGAAAGGAAAGGAAAGGAAGACTTTACTTTCAATAGACACAGGGAAATCATTTGATAAAATACAATTCCTTTCATTTTGAAAACCTTAAGCAAAGTGGAAATAGAAGGAACATTCATCAACACAATCAAAGCAATTTAGGACAAACCCACAGCCACCATCTTATTGAATGGGGAAAATTGGAAGCATTTCCACTAAGATTTGGAACCAGACAAGGATGGCCATTTTCATCAATGCTATTCAATGTAGTCTTGGAAGTTTTAGTCAGAGCCATTATGAAAGAAAAAGAAATCAAGGAGGCTACCAATTGATAAGGAGGTAGTCAGGTTATCCCCATTTGCAGATGACATGATTCTATACATAGGAGAACCAAAGGACTCCACTAAGAAACTTTGGGAACTCATTAAAAAGTTTGGTAATGTGGCAGGGTATAAAATTTACAAACAAAAACCAAAACCAATAGCCTTTGCATACAGAGACAATGCCATGACTGAGAAAGAACTATGATCAATCCAATTCACAATAGCTACCAAACAATTAAATACTTTGGAATACATTTAACCAAAGATGTCAAAAATTTTCATGATGGAAATTATAAAACATTAAAGAAAGAAAAAGAAGAAGACACAGCAAAATGGAAAAATTTTCCATGTTTGTGGACTGGAAGAGTTAATATCATCAAAATGTCCATACCGTTGAAAGTAGTTTGCAGATTCAATATGAATGCAATCTAAATACTAAAGACATTTTTCTCAGATCTAGAAAAATGATGCTAAAATTCATATGGAAATACAAGAGGTCCTGAGTAGCTAAAATAATCTTATACAACAAAAATAAAGCTCTAGGTATCACAATTGAAATCCAGATTTCAAAACATACTACAGGACAGCTATAATCAAAACAGCTTGGTCCCCGCACAAAAAATAGACATGTAGACCAATAAAACAGAATAGAAACTTCAGAAATCAATCCACGCATCCACAACCAACTGATCTTTGACAAATGAGTTACAATCAATATTGATGCAAGGACTGTCTCTTCCACAAATGGTGCTGGGAAAACAGGACCTCCATGTGTAGAAATATGGAGCAAGACCCCTACTTTACACAAAAATCCACTCAAATTGGATAAAGACCTAAATCTACAGCCTGATACCATCAAATTACTAGAGAATATTGGGGAAACTCTGCAGGACAACAGCATGGGCATATATATATATATATATATATGTATATATTGTAATGTATATAATGTAATATATTAATATGTATATATTAAATGTGTATGTATACATAATTATATATATGTACTACTACATATATATGTAATATGTATATATACATATGTATATATATGTAGTACTACTATGTAGTACTACTCGATATTAAACAAATGGAATCTTATTTTTTATAACAAAATGGATACAACTAGAAACCATTATACTTGGTGAAGTAAGCCAGTCCCTAAAAGATGGAGACCATATGTTTTCCCTGATCTATAGTAATTAATAGAGTACCTAAAATGTAATGTATTGGGTTGAAATTGTCATTTTGAGATTCGAAGATATTTCTAGTCCTTGTCTCTACAGTTGAGGAACAGTGCTTTTTTCTTCTTACTATTTGTTGAACTCTTTCCTTAGTGTAGGATTAATCTTATCAGTATAAAGTAAAATGAAAATAGATCCTTGGAAAAATTAAGAGTAGGAATAGGAGAGGGAGGAGGATTGATTTTGAAATTCATATGGAAAATGAAGATAGCCACAATATGCTGGGAGAGCAATATGGGAAGATGATGGTCAGTAATTAAGAGAGTATAATATTGGTTCAGGGAGAGACATGCCCAGAAAATATCCAGGTGTAAGTGGACTTTTTATTTTTGACAAAGCAACATTGTAGAACAAAGGGAACACTGCTGTTTTCTCTAAATATTTGTAGAAAAATTGAATAAATGTGTAGGAAAAAACTTAGAAATTCTGTTTTTATTTTATATCACCCAAAAGTTCATTCATTGTGTTCTATGGATCTAAACGTTCAATATAAAAGCTTGAATCTTCTGGAAAATGTCATAAAAAAGATCATAAAAGGTCTTTATTTCCCTAGGATACAACAATTCCTTAAACAAAATATAAAAAGCACTAAACACCCAAAATTATTAATAAATTTGATTTTATTAATGAACTTTTTCTTACCAAAATATATCATTCTGAGAGTGAAATGTCAAGCCACATAATGTAAATAAATGAATATTTGCAATACATACAACTTACAAATGGCTCACTCAAAATACTTAAGAAGAGTGTATAAAATTGAATGAAAAGGGATAGGCAAATCAATAAAAAAAATGGTCAAAAGACTTGCACTTGTCAACAGAAACTCAAAAGAAAATTCAAGGGGCCAGCATTGTGGCGCAGTAGGTTAATCCTCCACCTGCAACATCTACATCCCATATGAACACCAGTTTTAGTACCAGCCACTCCTCTTCTGATCCAGCTCTCTGCTATGGCCTGGGAACGCAGTAGAAGATGGCCCAGGTGCTTGGGCCCCTGCACTCTCATGGGAGAACCGGAAGAATCTCCTGGCTCCTGGCTTTGGAATCAGCTCATATCTGGCTGTTGTGGCCATTTGGGGAGTGAACCATCAGATAGAAGATCTATCTCTCTGTCTCTCTCTCACTGTCTGTAACTCTACCTCTCAAATAAATAATAAAATCTTAAGAAAAAAAGAAGAAAATAAAATTCAAATGGCCAATAATATATTAAAGGTTGTTCCAACTTAAAAATAAGAGTACAAGTTAAATCACAATAAAAAAGTAATATCAATTCTGCAGATTGGCTAAAGTGAAGCAGTGTGAAAATATAATCATCAAGTGTTGAGTACAATATGTTGCAATCAGAAGCTCATACTCTATTGATAGGAGTGAAAATTGCTATAATTTCTTTTGAAAATCATTTGACAGCATCTACCCTATTACACAGCAATTCCACCAATAGGAATATTAACTAGAATAATGTGTGTACTTGTATATAAGAATGTTCAGAACAGTGTTTGTAATACAATCTAGGAAGAATCAACATGTTCATCAGTATTATTAATTCATAATTAAATTGTGACATATTCAAATAATTAATCATTATATAACATACAAAAAGAATGAAGTACATTCATATTTAATAGATAACAAGTTCTAAAATCATAATATTGACTGAAACAACAGACAAAAATTAATAGTTAACCTCTGATTGTTATTGGATAGGTCCTGTTACTCATGTGCACACTCTTACAGTTATAAAAACACTGACTTCACCTTCTGAGAAAAAAGAACATTTATTATTAACTATGTGCTTGCAGGAGAAAGGGGCAAGTCATGTCAAAGCCCGAATCAATCTCCCTGCAAAGAAAGAGTTTTAAGAATCTATGGAGTTAGGGTAATTGGGGTGTGACTGGGTGAAATAAAATGACAGAATGTGGTAAGTATGGAGGAAGCCCTTCGAGCTTGCACCTTGACAAATGATGTCTTTATATACAATGTATGTTCAAAGATGGCTACTAGGAGGTCATCAGAAGTATGTCATTTAACATTATAATGAACCACAAGGTAACTCTCTGGTCAGTCTGAGTTGATATGTACTCAGCATAGGTTCTAGTTACAAGGCTGGCTGTAGCTAGTTTTTGTCCAGTTCTAGAAACATAGCTCAGCACATGTTTTTGCTAAAGAGTCTAGTATAGGAATTCAATTTATTATGCAATATGTAGGCAAAGAAATATTGGATGTTAGCATGTTAGGCAGCTACTGGAAACTTGCTGCTAAGGAAGGAGAAGGGATCATTTGTGTTCTGCAGTTCTGTGATTATTTTTATATTATTATTTATATTATTTTAAAAATATCAAAGAAAATGGCAAAACATACTATATTTTTTCTTTTTCCTTTCAAAGAATATAGCTGAGTGATAAATATAGAAACAAAAAAGGTGTCAGAGAATTGACTACTTGGAGGAGGTAGGCATGCATTATTCTATATCCTGGCTTGGTAGAAGAGAAAGTTTGTTGGAGAATAGAATATTTTGCTGAGCTGGGGTGGACATTTGTCAGAGTGGTAGTGATGCTGTTTGAGATGTTCACATCTCAGATTGGAGTGCCTGGGCTTTTGCTCCTGCTCCTCTCTCAATGCCAGCTTCCTATGAATGTGCACCGTGGGAGGTAGTTGAGACCCATATTGAGTTCTCAACTCCCAGATTCACCCTGACCCACCTCCAGCCATTATAAGCATTTGGGAGCTCTATGCATTGGGAGTCCATCTGTTTCTCCCTGTCTGTATTTCTCTCTCTCACCCTTCTTCCTCCTCCTTCTCCTATTCCCATTCTTACTTTTTACAAAGATCTATTTCTTGGGTTTTATTTGAAAGTTAAGTTGCACATAGAGTAGGCAAGAGACATTTGCAAACTGATCTCCAAAGGTAGGTCATGATTCAGACCCTTGCTGCCTTGATGGTGTCTCTTTAATTAACAAAGCAGAGGCTCTAATGGAGAGGCCTCTGAGTGCCGGCAGTTAATGGTCTGTTAGCATTTTATTTTAAAGGCCTGGGGATAGAGGGCTTAACCCAGGAAAAGCAACTTGGAAAACAAATTAGAAACCACCAAATGATTAGGCTCCTTAAAAATAGTTCTATAGAAAGAAAAAAATGCAAGAAAAGCTAAAGATCTTAATTTATTTTGTTTTCCACTAGTAGAACTCTCTTTAGTACACTTTTCCTTTCTCCAATTTGATTAGATTTTAAAAATGAAATCTTTAAAATCAGTTTTTGTAACAGTCATTTTATATTGAATAATAATGAACTCCTTTGAATAATATACATAATTTCCCTTAAATATAATCTTTTTTATCAAATAATGATCTGTTACATATATTACAGTTTGTTGTTACCTTGCAGTTCTAAAGAATTATTATTTAGTAGGTACAAAAAAATTTAAGAAAAAAAAGCAAGAATCCAATGTGGAATAGTCAACAGCTAAGTAACTTCCTCCAGTGGAATGTTGGGCATTTAACCTAGTTATTATGCAGCTGGTTAGGATGACTCTGGCCCACATCGGAATGCTTATATTTGATGTCCTTTTCCAGTTTCTGAATTCAGTTTACAGTTATTGTAGACCCAGGGAGGCAGAACTGATGACTCATGTAGTTCAGTCCCTGCCACTCACATGGGAAATACAGATTGGGTTCCCAGCTCCTGGCTTCAGTCTCCCTGGCCAAGGCATTTGGGAGAGTGAACCATCAGATGGGAGAGTTAGCTCACTTTCTGTCTACCTCTCTCTCTCAAGTAAATATACAAAGAAATGAAATAAAAGCAGTGTGTTAGAGTTGTTTTATAGAAAACAAAAATTTCTTCCTATTCAATATAGATAGTGAGCAGAAGGTACAGCCTGTAGCTACTGCGTGCACCTGAATCAATCTCTTATGGCAATTGCACATGTCTTGGACCTATCTTTCCTATTTGATCAGTTAAAATCTAGATCGGTTAGCAAGCCTGAAAACAGATATTTTAACTTATCAGTGATAGAGCAAATATTTCTCAAACAGTATTTATAATGGACAGGACCTACAACAAATGAGAATAACCTTTGTATAGCAATGTTTGGCTGCTCAACCTGAATCTCTGGTGTAGGCACTTGCACTCTCCACAAACATTTTGTTTACACATTCCTTAGGAGTTCATAGTATTTTTGAACATTGTGATGTCTCATTAGGCAAGGATCACTGAAAAGAAATTTTGAATTCTTTACTTTTTCTTCCATAATTTGGTTTGTGGATAGTAGTGAAAATTGAAGTTAATACTCAGAGTGTGAAAACTACTTCATCCTGTTGCCTTTCTCTACACATTCTCTTTCTGCTGCAATACCAGCAAGTTCAATATTTGGTTCTGAAAAGAAAATATCCTTTAAAGGAGCTCTTTCTGGTTGTAAGTGTCATGCATTAAGACTGCACACATAGCATGTTGGACATAGAGGACACTCAATGTCAAGTGTTTCAGTTGCATTAGATCATTTTTTATCCCAAACCATCTAAAGAATCTAAAATTCAAATCTTCCTCTTCTGCTACTCCACAAACTGGATTGGTTCCTTGGATTTCCTTGGATTCAATGTCTTCTTGTATCAGTGATATCATAAAACAAACAAGGGCCTCAAAACTCAGACTATGGAACAGAGAAGCGAGAAGAGAGCAAATCATTAATGTCTGAGATTGTTATGAAACACAGCTGTGCTGATTGAGGCTGAGGAAGTTACTTTGGGGGTAATGATGCTCTTTTGGTTGAGAGATAAAGGAAAACTTAGGCTGTGGTTGGAAGTCTATGGTGGAACCTGTATCAAAGAACATCATCCCAACAGCGGTTGTGAAAATAACATTAGAATGGGATGAATATTTACATATTTTAATAATAACAAATTATCTCTCCTGAAAGTAATTAATTATGAAATTGCTTAATTATGTGGCAGCAGTAAGGGGGAAACAATGTTTGAGAGTTTTCTGTAAATTCAAGTTTTTAAGTAAACAATTATTTGAATCTAGCTTCTTTATTAAATTATTCTTTGCTGAAATCTCAGGATGTCAAGCCATTTTTTTCCCACTAGTACTACACCAAAATGCAGTAATTATGCAATTAGAAGAAATTACTTTTTTGGATTTCTTTCAGTTTTGAAATAGGCATTTAGAAAGTGGTGGAGAAAGGAGATACAATAGAATTCCTGAGAAACATGAGCTTGACTTTGAAATATTTATTCAAGCAAAAACTCTCATTGATTGCCATGTCAATTTCTCAGCATGCCTGCAGAAAACTAAACACAGAAATATAGAATCTAATGTTTGGAAGGAAACCTACAAATTATCTAATCCAGCTTCCTACATAATGCAGAAAGATTTCCCACCACAATGCCATCAGAAGGTCACAAATTTTTATTAACACAAAATGTGTGTTTCAGAATTCACTGTCCTGCAGTAGTGGTGAGAGAGATTGACTGGTCATAGTCTCCTTAAAATTTTAACTGTCACATTAATTTCTGCTTTTTCACAGCACAAGATGGGTCTAATTAATCTTCCACCTTTATTTCTTCAAATATTTGCACATGTTGCTTATTTTTGCTGTTGGATATCTTCTCTGCTTCAGACTCAGCATTCCTGCTACTATTATGAATCCTGGCTGTTGCATGATTTACCTACCAGCTGTGTTTCAGGATGCTTTTGTTAGAAGGAGCTTAAGTATGTGAGTATCTGCCCTGACGTTTAGTTTCTCAAACTTGATAAGTTCCAGCAGCAGCAGCAGCGCAGGTGAGCTCATCAGGTGCTAAAAAATCTAATTTCCCCTTTCTTGTGTTCCTAAAGTACACGGGGCATCAACTCATCATAAGGATCCAAAACCAGACTACTCAAGTCATTATATCAGTGGTGTGGTCCTAGGCAAAGGGCCTATCTGTGTCAGTTCCTTCATCAGTAAAATAAGACTAATTATAATACCTGTCTTGCTCCATGGAGATTAAAAAAGTTAATATTTGTAAAGGACTTAGAACAATGCCTGACACATACTGTTTTCCAAGTATTCATTAAATAAATGGCTGAATCAAAGATTTTATATTTATATTGAATTTTGTAAGTTTGCTTTGGGCCAGTTCTAGGCTTTTATTTTTCCTGTATATTTGTTTAGCAGAGTAAGCCTTTTTGTTAGAATACCGTGCAAGACTCAATAAATAGAATAATAAAGAGGTGCTCTGTGTGGCTGGGGAGAAGACCCAGATACTTACTCTACCTCAGGTGAGCTTTAACCCATATGTATCCCGGCAGCCCAAGAAGTATCTGTGTATATGTTGTGTTCTGAGAAAACAATGGGGATATGTTCTTGTGATATGTGTACATATATACAAATGCATAAACATATATAAGGAGAGACAGAGAGAGACACATATACATGAAGATTTCTCATGCACTAGTTCACACACCAAATGCCTGCAACAACCAGGACTGAGCCAGACCAAAGCTGGGAGCTGAAAACTCAATCCCATTATTCTTACATGGATTATATAGACCAAACTACTTGAACCATCATTACTGCCTTCCAAGGTCTGCACTCCACTCCTGGGAGTGGAGCTGGAACTCACACTCAGGTACTCACATAGGAGATATAGTCAACCCAAGCAGTGTCAACTGTTATGCCAAACTCCCACACTCTATTAATATATATTGTTCATGAATTGTTTTCTAATAAATGTGACAATTTTCCCACTTTTCAGAAACTTCATAAGCATAAAGAACCTACTTTTAATCATCAAAATGTTATGTGTGTGATGGAAAAGAATACATTTAAAATATAGGACCATAGCATTCCTTAAATTTCCTTTCTTGCCAGGTACTGATCTATTATTTAACATTTGTGTACCATTTAATGCTACAATCGTCTGGCTCACATCCCTAAAATTTTCCCCAAACAGTGCTGTGATTTTGTCAAATGATTGCCTGAAATAAAAGTGCATCCTGTTTATAGCATCCCTTAACATGAAAGCCTACTGGCATTCTCCAGAAAGAAGTAAAGCTTATCAATTTGTTATTTGCACTTATACTGGCTCTTAGGAATTCTGTCTGTTCTATGCTTAGAATCTCCCTGGGCTTTTAGTCCTTTAAAAATTTATCAACGATCTGCATTAAGTGGAACCAGACTAGGAAATGACCTGGTAAACATCAACTTGTATTGGGGCCATTGTTGCAGCTTAGTGGGTTAAACCACTGCCTGCAATGCTGGAATCCCATATGAGTGTTGGTTCTTGACCTGGCTGCTCCCCTTCCCATCCAGCTCAATGCTAATGCTCCTGGGAAAGCAGCAGAAGACTGCCCAAGTCCTTGGGCCCCTGCACCCATGCAGGAAACCTGGAAGAAGCCCTTGTCATTCCAGGCTTCAGCTTGCTCAGCCCTGGCTGTTGAGGATGTTTGGGGAGTGAATCAATGAACAGAAGATTCCTCTTTCTATCTCTTCCTCTCTCTCTGTAAGTCTGCCTTCAAATAAATAAATAAATTAATTGAAACAAAACAAAGCTAGATCTTTTACTTGCAATGTTAAGAGAAGTTCAAGAATTATAAAACATCAGCTTATATCCTGAATATTAGACTCATTTTTGGCCCTTAGTTTAAAATGATGGATGACCTGATCATCAAAACTACTTAGTGAAAATCAAAAGAGATTTCTTAATAACGTCGTCTAGTTGTTTCCATCTTCTGAGGTATTAGAGCCTAGATTAGTGTGTTAGAGTTACTGTAAAAAAAATCTTAAATTTAATGGCTTGAAATGATAGAATTTGTTCTTTCAGTTAAGGAGGTCAGAATTTTAAATCATGGTGGCAGTAATCAAGATTTCTTTAAAGTTTTTCAAACAGAACCTGTTCCTTGTTTATAGTTTTTGTTCTAGCTTCTCACAGCTCCTAGTTATTCTGGATTTCTGATAACTCACTCCAGTCTGGGCAGTCATCTGCACACTAATTCCCCCTCCCCTTTTTTTGTCTCTTACAAGGACACTCGTCATTGAATTTAGTTCTCACTTTGATAATCCAGAATGATATCTTCATCTCAAGATCCTCAACTTTAAATGAAGACACATTTTTTTTCCAAAATAAGGTAGCATTCAAAGGTTCCAAGGACTAAGACATGGATAGATCTTGTTGGGGACATTAATCAACCTCTCTACAGTACCCAAAGATTTAAATTCCTATATGTTGCTTAATTCTATTTGCCCCCTTCATGGCTCCAAAAGGGTGACTTATAAGCAACATTGAAAGTTAAGATGATGATGAGTTATAGTGAGGATACTTGAAACCATGATGTAAAGGGTGAAAAAAGTAGGGCTGTTTCTCTCTTGTGAGAAAGAAAAATACTCAAGCTCTCTACATATTTTAAGGGATGTCATGTGAAAGATCAAATTTACTTCTATGACATTCTTGGGAGGGATTAAATTGACTCTCTGTAGTCAATGGAAGAAAGATTATAGTCTCAATTCAAGATATATTTTCCTAAAATTACTATTCAAAATGAGAATGAATTGACACAAAATGTAGCTAATTTCCAACTACTGACTACTAACTGGCTATACATAGTTAGGTAAGGAAGTTATAAAGCTAATTAAAATATCTAACTACTTTCTAAACAGATACATCAGTTTAGAAAATCAGAATGCACTTTAGAATCCATTGGTAATCTTTTGTTAACTGTCACATGTTCATTAGGTAGGTAACTGTGGTTAACAAGCACCTTCAGTGAGTCCACTTAATTGTATTGATTTACTTTAGTGTATGTCCAAGTGTTATCTCAGATCATATGTATAATGATTACCTGAAAACTTCATAAAAATAAAATTTCTTTATAACATTCACAACATTTTTGAAAGGGAGAGAGAAAGATACAGTGAGAGAGAGAAATAGAGACAGAAACAGAGAGAGCTCTCTTCCTCTGGTTTATTCCTAAATGCCCTAGTCCTAGCAACTAGGACTGGACCAGGTTAAAGCTAGGATCCTGGAACTCAATGCAGATCTCACATGTGAGTGACTGGAACACAACTAGTTGATCCATTCCCTGCTGTCTCCCAGAGTGTGCATTAGCAGGAAACTGGGCGCAATATTGAAGTCAGGACTTGGAACCAGGCAATCTGATATGGAATACAAATATCCCAACCTGCATCTTAATCCCTTCGCCAAAGGCCCATCTATTCCGGAAGTGCAAATTCTTCATCTTAGACCCTTGAATTTGAATCTCTGGGGATGTGGTCCTGCAGCATCTCTGTTTCAGCTACCCCCCAAAGGTGATTGTGATACATGCTAAAGGTTGAAAATCCCTGATTTAGATTACTATTCAAGTTTCTTCCAAACCTGGCTTTTTTTCCCCAAAAGATGGAGGAGAACGACAGAGTATTCAATCAACAACAGATCTAAAATTGAATTGAAAATGTGAACAGGAAGTCATGGCAGAATTGCCAGCAACTCCATAGAGGCCATATTGTTCTGCATATTGTTCCTCTAAGCCTGGATAATCATGCTCAATGATGTATATTCACTTTAAGAAGATTCTTCAAGTGGAAAATGTTCCTGAAAGGTTTAAACACCGTGAATGATCCTGAACTCATCATTGTGTCATGGAAGCAGGGACCACTAAGAATGCAGTCATAGAAGGAAAACAAAAGGAAGCAAGAGTTTGGCAACCTAATATAGATAAGATTGAAGTTATTCTAGCTAAGGCTAACTACACAATTTGGAAGAAAAAAGAACATTTTATTTTGAACCAATGTACATTAGCAACATTTGAGAAATGAACTTTGAAAATTGAGTATACCCAGAAAGAAGGAAAAAGGAAGAAAATAGATATAGGAACTTGGGTCCCAGAATTGTAAGAGATGTAATCATTACCCTCAATATGCTATTATAGGTGCAGCATATATATCATGTAGAAGAACATATATGCCCTATTATTTTACATGTAGAATAACAGGTGCTTCGAATGTAGGAACTGTTACAATTAGTAAGCTAATGCATATTTATGAAAAAATCTTGGTTGGTAACATATTCTTTACATTTCTTAAGCATTTAAGAGATGAGAACATTAAAGCTCCAAACTTATTTCAAAAGAAAGCTAGAAGATTTACGACATATTGAGAAGTGAAGTCTTCAGGTTTCAAGAAAAAGTTAATTTAGCAGCCAACTGATGCTGTGTTCAAGGCACAATTTTGCTATCAGTCTCTCCACAATGAGATTCCATATACCAGCTTCAGCTCAGGGCTAGCTTCCTGTCGGTGCATGCAAACTTTCTCCAGCCAATGTAGCCATATCTTTCTCCTGTTGACATCAGGGAAGAAAGGATTTATCTGTTCCATACTCATCTGAGATTTCTCACCAATTGGATTATCTTAGGTCAAAACCATTCCTGAACTAGTAACTACAGACATTGGATTGGTATAGGTCAATGAAGAGATGGAGTGGGAGGATAGGATCTATAACACTACAATCACAGTCAAATTTCTCTTTGGAAGAAGAAGAAAGGCAGGGATGTTAGTGCAGCAATGGACAATGGTTAAGAGATAAATCAGATGAGAAACACCTAAATGTTTGGAATTTTCCCGAGAGACATATTAGTAATGAGTATTTATTCAATTATTATAATTACAAAGTTGTATAGGAGAGTTCTGTCAATAAATATTTTGATACTTATCTACTTTTATGTTCTTAATTTTAAGTGAAAATTTAATAGGTAAGCAGAAAATTTCATTGGCAAAAATAGGAAAACCATTTTACAATTTATCAAATTTATTAAAACATTCCCAGGATGTATTTTTAAACTCAGACATCACAGTATAGTGTATGTGTAAATGATCCCAAGAGTATATAGGTTGTTTATAGTTAAAAGAGAAAAAAAGTTAGCCTCCAAGAATAGAGGGAAGTTATAGGATGAGCAAACATTTTCAGATTCCATGCCCATGCGCACCTGAACAGAACATATATGACCTTCCTGAGTCCTTAATTCACTTGACCATTTATAAATTTGGATTTATGAATAAGCAACCATCCTCTCTTCTTCCATGTTTGATATTGTATGGTCCTTGTTTCAAATGTACAGATACATTGACTTTCTTTAAAGAAATATTCTCTATTTGTTGTCCTTTCATTTAGATGAGTTGGGCTCAAGTCAAGGCAGAAAAGAGGAGTTCTGCACAGGCATGGCCTTGGTCTCCATCAGCATAATAAGCTATTGCCATTAGCCATAGTCCTCTAGCTAAAAGGCAGTCTAGACACCAGTCATGATGGAAGCATCCTCCACAATGATCTCCCTGTCATCTGTACATCTTAGCCTTTTAATGAAAATATCTGTTGGAATCACATTCAGCCTTTTCCCTAGTAAACATAATTGTCTCCACTGATTATACCATTAGTGGTGATGCGGGACCCTAGCAGAAAGATACATGGAACAAATGACCTGGTGGGTGCCTCCACAATCTTCTGCAGTTAGCAGTTTTCACTGTGCCTGCATTGGCTTTCTGTAGCAGCTTAGAAACAGACACATCCCTAACAAAATGAACATGATTTATAGATGATCTCTCTTTAATAGGAAGGAGAATGTGGTGTAATTGACAGGACCCTGGATTGAGGGTCAGAGGAAGTCAGTTTGCTCCCAAACCTGCTACAAATTAGCTATGTCACTGTTTAATCAATTATGGCAACTGCTTTTAGCCTCAGCTTCCTTATCTGTAAGATGGTTGTTGAGAATTTAAATAACCCATGAACTTGAATTTTCACCTTCACACTGATGTCTTCTCTGCATTTTCACCATGGCTCCCACCCCAACCCCAAGGTCATTTCTTCTTACCTGTAGTTACCAGCAAAGGCCTTAGGATGGTATCAACAAAGATTAAGCCCCGCTTTCCTATTTCCTCCTGTGGCACTGTGTTGAGTTTCTCAGGATCTTAGCTTCTTCAATTTTAAAATGATGTGTTTGGTGCTGGTGTCGTGGCACAGCAAGCTAAACTACTGCTTGTGATGCTGGTAACCCATATCAGAGTGCTGGTTTGAGTCATAGCTGTCCCACTTCTCATCCAGCTCCCTGCTACTATGCCTGTGAAGATAGTGGATGATGTCTAAATTCTACAGCCCTGACCACTCAAGTGGGAAACCAGGATGAAGTTCCTGAGAGGCCTAAACTTGGCTGTTGCAATCATTAGGAGAGCGAACAAAGGCTTAAAGATACCTCTCTTTCTGTTTCTCTCTGTCTCTTTGCTCTCCCTTTCTCTCTTTATCTCTCTCTCTTCATCCTATGTTTTAAATATATAAATAAATAAATAAATCTTTAAAAATTAAATAAAATGACATGTTTGTAATACCTCCTTCTTCATAAGGACAAAATAAGACTACCTAGTAGATATAGGTAGTCTATAAATGTTCATAACAACACATTCCAATAGGAAGGAAAGGCACCCTTGCTCAATCCTGACAGCAAAAAGATACTTGTGTGATTCTTGAGGATCATGAACTGGTCATGGAGTATGAAATGCTGCATTATTTCTTGTAGATAAAGACCCCCAAATGCAACACATTAATTACTATTTTCTGAGATTACAATCTTTATTCTGCTAACAAAAATTCATATAAGTGCATGTTTTTCTGTTTTGAGTGTCTTTCTTTGCAGGTTTCTGTAGCCGGAAGATCTCCGTTCCGCTCCCAGTGGATTCAGTGTAAATTCCCCTCTCCCCTGGGGAAATGCACTACCTTGTTTTGGGGGGGGTTTGGGGTTTTTTTTGTTTTTCTGTTTTTTTGTTTTGTTTTGTTTTCCTTTTCCTTTTTTTCCCTTTTATTTGGAGGGAATGGGAGGAAGTGGGAACAGGGAGGTGGGAGGTGGATTTTGTTTATTTTTTTAGCTCATTTCCAGGGGGTGGGAATTTTTTTTAATATGTGTCATGAATAAAGTTGTTTTTGAAAATAAAAAAATAAGTGCATGGAAAGTCAAATTTTAATGAAATATATGAAAATATATTTAATCAAGATTTCCTTTTGATCATGAATCAAGCATTTGATGGCTATGTAGCTACCACATGGTTCCCAAATTACTTCAGGATCATGACTGTGAGTACTGTCACCAAGCACCTTCCTTTATACATAGCATGTGCTCAGTGAACGTTTGTTGGTAGAATGGATAGATAGGAATGGACATCAACAATCATTATGCTATTGTAAGATAAAGTGCTTATAAAGAAAATGCAGGCCAGCGCCATGGCTCAATAGGCTAATCCTCTGCCTGTGGCGCTGGCACACCGGGTTCCAGTCCCAGTTGGGGTGCTGGATTCTGTCCCGGTTGCTCCTCTTCCTGTCCAGCTCTCTGTTGTTGCCCGGGAGTGCAGTGGAGGATGGTTCAAGTCCTTGGGCCCTGCACCCGCATGGGAGACCAGGAGAAGCACCTGGCTCCTGGCTTCGCATCAGCACAGTGCGCTGGCTGCAGCACGCCAGCCACAGCGGCCACTGGGGGGTGAACCAACAGAAAAAGGAAGACCTTTCTCTCTGTCTCTCTCACACTGTCTAACTCTGCCTGTCAAAAAAAAAAAAAAATGCAGATATTTTACCACCTTGTTATCTCCATGGAAAGTGTCTGATCTTATATGTGTCCAGTTTAATTTAAATTTCAAATGAAGTTTTAATATTAGGTTAACTAAGTATCAAATACTGAATATTTTAAAATAAAAATGTCCAAAATATTTAATCTTTTTAACATGAATGTATCTCAAATATTAAATGAGACATACTTATCCTGAATGAGACATATTTATTCTTTTATTCATGGTTAATATGAAATCCAGATCAACTGAGCATCCTGGATTTTTAAATCTAGAAACCCTACTCCAAAGTCTAGTTGGCCCTCCTACACAACATTTCTACTCGGCTTCCCTGTACCACCTTACATGATCTGTGTTTTCAGACAACTTATGCAGCTAATTCTCAGAATTTTTATGCCTCATTTTGCTTCCCATGACTGGGAAAAATGCAATCTCTTGAACTTTCTCCTGACCAACCTTTCTTCATAAAGCTCTTTCATTCACTTCAAAATATGTGAACATAGGGCTAGGCATTATGTTACAGAAAATTAAGCCACTGCTTGGGATACTACATTTCATACGTGAGTGCTGGTTTGAATGCTGGCTACTCCCTTCCTTCCTTCTTCCTTCCTTCCTTCCTTCCTTCCTTCCTTCCTTCCTTCCTTCCTTCCTTCCTTCCTTCTTCCTTCCTTCCTTCCTTCCTTCCTTCCTTCCTTCCTTCCTAATTTTCATTTAAGGTATACAAATTTCATATATACAGATTTAGGATCAGAGAGATACTTCCCACCCTACTCTCCCTCCTGCCCACACTCCAAATCTTCTTCCTCCCTCTCCTATTCCCACTCTAAATTTTTACAAATATCTATTTTGTTTACTTTGTACTCATAAGACTAACCCTACATTAAGTAAAGAGTTCAGTAAAATAGTATGGAGAAAAAAAATCCTCCCTCAACAGTAGAGACAAGGGCTATAAACAATCATTGAATCTCAAAATGTCAATTTCACTTCAATACTTTACATTTTAGGTGCTCTATTAGTTATTATAGATCAGGGAAAGCATGTGGTATTTGTCTTTTGCCTGCTGGCTTATTTCACTAAGTAAATGGTTTCTAGTTGCATCAATTTTGTTGCAAGAGACAGGATTTCATTTTTTTACAGCTTGTAGTACTCGATAGTATGTGTGTGTGTGTGTGTTGTCTGGATATATATATATATATATATATATATTATATATATATATATATATATCTCAGTTAACAGATAACAGTTAATAGACATCTGGGTTGATTCCATATCCTTTCTATTGTGAAATGTCCTGCAATAAACATGAGGATATAGATACTTCTTTAATCTACTGATTTCATTTTGTTTAGGTACATTCCCAGAAGTGGGATTGCTGGGTCATATGATACACCTATTTTCAAATTTCTGAGATATCTCCATACTGTTCTCTGCAATGTTTGCATCAGATTACATTCCCACCAATAGTGGATTAGGGTTCCTTTTCCCCCATATCCTCACCAGCATTTAATTTTTGTTGATTTCTGTATAAGAACCATTCTAACTGGGTTTATGTGAAACTTCATTGTGGTTTAGATTTCAATTCCCCTGATAGCTAGTGATACTGAGAATTTTTTCATGTGTCTGTTGGCCTTTGAATCAGTCTCCTGCTAACACATCCTGGGAGACAGCAGATTATGGTTCAAGTACTTTGGCCCTGCTACTCATGTGGGAACATCAAGATAGGGTTCCAGGATCCTGGTTTCGGCTTGGTGCAGCCTTACTTTTGCAGACATTCGGAGAGTGATTCTCTCTCTTTCTCTCTCTCTTCCCCTCTTTCTCTCTTTCTCTCCATCTCTCTTTGACTTTCAAAAAGATGAAAATAGATAAATATTTTTTTTTAAAAAAATCTGTTATACTGCTCCCAAATTCTAGCCCTGCAAGTTTAACTATCCTCAACATGACACACTGACACCTCAAACTCATCTCATTTGAGAACCAGACTTCTTTCTTACAGCTTTTGTTCCTTCCTGCTCTGAATTCCCTCACTTGAAAATGCAGTAATGATTTTCCAACCATCAGCCATGCCAAACCACAAAGTGGCTGCAATGTTTCTCCACCTTCCTCACTGCAGCCCATCCAATCAAGTCCTCAGTCCTGTTGTGTTTCTCTTTTATTATCAAAACATTGCCTCAGCCCATTCTTTACCTTGCCAAAGACCTTAGTGCAGAGGAGTCTAACATCAGCTCATTTTCAGACCAATGTGATTGCACTCTTACAGCTCCATAGCTCCCTCCTCCAGGCTATTCTGCCAAGCACATGCCCAGGTTAATGTCTCTAAAATACAACATTTTCTGACAAGAGAAAGACAAATATCCCAACAGAAAAAAGAACAACAGTTACGCACAAGCACTTGACAGTAGAGAAATCCAAATGATTGAGAAACACATGAAAAGATGCTCAAATTCACTAATGGCCCAGGAAAATGCAAACTGAACTAATCATCAAACATCACTTTAGGACCAGGATACTGAGAAAGAAATGAAAGGAGCAATAACAGCTAATACTGCAAGGGATGTAAGAAAAAGAGTCCTCTTACCTACAGCATGAAGAAATGTAAACTGCTAGTCTTTGAAAGCAATCTAGCATAATCTATCAAAATTCGAAACACACTTGTATTTTGACAGGTAGGAGAAATACCATTTCTAGGAAACTATCTCATAAAAGGAAATCTACTAGCACTTAAATACATATGCACATAGGTATTTCATGCAGAGTGCTTTGAAACAAAAAGCAAACCAATAAAAAAGAAAAAAAAAATCCTTGATGAAAGGCAGAAGTTTGGTGTAGCATTTAGGTTAAGACTCTGCTTGCGACTCCCATACTCTATATCAGCGTGCCTTGATTCAAGTCCCAGCTCCCTTTTTAACTCCAGCATCCTGCTAATGTGCATCCTGCAAGGCAGCAGATGATGACTCAAGCATTTGGATCCCTTCACTCATGTGAAAATCCTGGACTGAGTTCCAGGCTTTGGCCTGGCCCATCTGTGGTTTCTGCAGGCATTTGGAGAGTGAATCAGGGGATGGAAATATCTATCCCTCTTCCCTCTGTTTTCAAATAAAAATGAAGATAAATTAATAACAAACTTAAGAAAATCCTAGAGGATAAAATTATTGCCAAGACATATGAAGATGATGGAATAATCACCATAGAATATTTCATAGATATTAGAAGAATAAACTAATGTATTAGCAGTGTAGGAGTTGATTAACAGGGATTTCCACGAGTGAGAGAAGATCAAGAGGGGTTCTATAAAATGGCACTTTTAGTAGTAACCCAACTCATTTATGCATTTGTATCCAGAGTTTATGTTTCTGTTCAGACACACACATTTTCATGAACATAAAAAAAAAGCAGAGGGGTATATTTTACAAAACTGTTAATATGAATTATTTTGGGTGAGAAGTGATGGAGTTCCCATGTGAATTCACAGGGGCAAGGGAAAATGCAAAATATTGGTTTTTAAATCTCCTATTGTAACTAAAAATTTAACTTATAAATACTTGTGAGGTATCATGTAATATTTCAATATATGAATGCATTAATCTTTACATCATGATAAACATACCTGCCTCCTCAGGCTTTTGTCATTTCTTTATGATGAAAACATCCATAACTCTTTCATGTAGTTTCTTAAAAATCATATTCAGTGTATTATTATTATCTAGCATCATCCTACTGTACAATAGAACTTCAAAACTTCTTCCTTCCATCTGCCTATAATTAATATCCATTAACCAACATTTCCCTGTCGCTCCCTTCTTACTACTCTCTCCAGCCTCTGGCAATCAACACCCTGTTCTCAACTTCTGCAGAAGATATGTTAAGTGAAATAACCCAGACACTGAAAGACATGTCCTGCATGATACTGCATGATATCAGTGATGTGTGGAAGCTAAAAAATTGATCTTCTGCTAGGACATTTTATGGTCCTCCTTTGCCTAAAAAAAGCATAATAAATATTTAACCCCACTTACTAACTCAGTCTTTTCTGGCATTGTATACTACGGTTTCCTGTAAGAACATCCAATCCCAACCAAACTTCTGTTTTTACTGATCTCTCTTTCAACTCTGTCTCCAACTTGTACATTCACCCAGATTGTCGTCTGCCTTTTTTTCAGGTATTCTTTTAAGGAATCCCTTAATTTTATTTGTCTTACGAAGAGTATCCTATATGTACTGCTCTTCCTGTTTATATCTTCTCTGTAATAGTTATTGATCAGTGTTCTTAGGGCCCCTTCATTCAACACCTGCCTGCTAATTCCACCTGCTTACTTGTTAGGAGTGCATTTCTTCAACCACTGGGACTCATGGACTTGCTCCAAGGTGCCCCATTGAATACTGGTAAGAGTCATTATTCCTGTTCTCCCATCTCAGATTTAAGCCCAACTTCTTGAGACCAAATGCTATGTACTTTTCATTAAGCCGTGTTTAGTGTATTTTATTCTTTTATGAATTCTATGAAATTTTATGAATTTTATGAATTTTATGAAAAAATGCCACCTGCTGCCATTCCATTCTGAGGCCAGTATTACCCAGTATCTGAAGCCTTATTTTCCAACTGGTTTCCTGGGTTCTCAACATTTGTTTTTTCTCAGCTGCATAGTGGATGCAGTTCCTAGAGCTTTTGATGTCTGCTCTGGTATGGGTTGTGTGTGTGTGTGTGTGTGTGTAGTCACTGCCATTGGTGAGAGCCTGCCCTCTGCTGGGCACCATGCTCATCATGTTATAGACAGCACTGTTACAAATCATGTTTTGTGATTAGCCCTTTACAGATGGTATAGAAAGAGCAGGCAAATTATTCCAGGTCATGTAGTAGGTTAGTGGCAACAATGCACTGATCATTTGTGTCTCCCCAAAATTCATATGCTGAAATGTAATGCCAATGTGATGATATTTGGAAGTGATGCCAATGGGAGGTAATTATTAGGATAGAATACTCATGAATAGGGTTAGTGCTCTTATAAAAAAAGAGAGATGGCTTGCTTTCCTATGTGTCATTTACATACAATAGAGGGGCCAGTGTTGTGGCATAGCTGGTAAAGCCACCGCCTGCAGTGCTGGCATGTGATATGGGCATTGGTTCGAGAGCCAGCTTCCCCACTTCCAATCCAGCTCTCTGCTATGGCCTGGAAAAGCAGTGGAAGATGGGCCAAGTGCTTGGGACCCCTGCACCCACATGAGAGACCTGGAGGAAGCTCTTGGCTCTTGGCTTCAGATCAGCCCATCTCAACCATTGCAGCCATTTGAGGAATGAACCATCTGATGGAAGGTCTCTCTCTCTCTCTCTCTCTCTCTCTCTCTCTGCCCCTCTGTAACGCTGCCTTTCAAATAAATAAATGAATCTTTTTAAAAAAAAAAGATATAAGGAGAAGTTGACAACCTCTAATCTAGAAGAGAGCTTGACCAGATCCCAATCATGCTAGCACCCTTATCTTGCACTTATAGACTTCAGAACTGTAAGAAACAAATTTCTACTGCTCATGAGCCCAAAGATATATGGTATTATGTAAAAAAAAGTCAAAGCTAAGATAGTTGCAAAGCTAGGAATCCCAGATTCCAAAACCTGTGTACATTTCCAGGATCCTCTGCAGGGTGAATTACCTGCAGCCTCAGAGTCAGGAGCTAGAACATGGTACAACAGCAGGCTTGCATGAAAGGAAGATTCACATCAAAGCAGAAGGAGCACAGATCTCTTAGTCAATCCAGTCCCAGCTGGCAGTAGACCACAACAGCATAAGGGTGGGAGTCAGGAGGCCGAGAATCAATGCAGGTGGTCTTCCGTGTGCCCTACAGGTAGTGTCTGACTTCTCAAATAGCTTATTTTAGACTCCTATATGCATTTCTGTGAATTTTTCTCCTACCTTTAATCTCCTTTCATGCCTAAATCTCCACACAATCAAACCCCCAGTGCCTTTCCAGATGTCCCTATCCAGTTGCTTTCCAATTCTGGTTGTTGCTGAGAGTGACAGTAAGTCTATCCTGGGGACTAGTTATGAGTTCATGTCTTTCTGATGCTTCAGATATGTGTGCGACTGTAGGCTCTCCTCTCAGGCAAATGAGAACAAAATGATACCCCTATGGTGGAGGGGTATCTCTGAGTCTGTTTGGCATGCACCCCTGATTTTACGTCCCCTGAGAATTTCAGAGAGAAAAATCTATGGCTGATTGCCCCAGCTTTTCTTTCACTTTTCTGGTAGGTACAGTATCTGTAAGCTATGGTATTCACACATGCCCAGCGTGCTGTCAGCAGGGATCAAAGACAGAGTCAAAAGAGGCAGAAATAGCAAAAATCCAATTCCGATGCATTGCAGCTTGCAGTCATTTAGCATTTCATCTCCATGAATTTCCCAGGGTGCATACAGGAGTTGTGTGCATTTAAGTTTTGACCCTTAGCTGCCTACTGTCCTATTCCCTGCTGGAGTGTCAAGAAATTCACACTATTATTCAAAGGGGACACATGTGGGGGTGATAAGAAGACAATCAACTCAGTTACCTGGCCACATTGTTTTAAGTAATTTCTGACTTAAGATTACCACATCCTTGTCCTTTGGATGTTCCCCACTTCCCCAGCCCTTTAGGTAAAACCTGCACCCATTTGGCCTGATGGGGTCAAAACATCACAAAATCATCTGTTCTAAAATAAATCTTATTCATTTTTTCTTAAAATATCAGAGAAGCCAGTATGCTCTCAAAAACCTTGTATATCAAGAGACTGGGTTCTCTGGTCCTCATTTGAACTGTTTGAGGTTCTTGCAACACTAGAAGTTCAGTCAGTTTGATGTTATGACTTTGAGTTTGGTGTTTAAGGCACTATGAAATAAACATCAATACAATGCTGGCTCTTGTTTCATTTGAACTATTAAGCCCTCTAGGGCAGACTCCGGCAAATCTAGAAATTTGAGTTTCACCGATTACTAAACTTTAAAGAAGGACTGAAGTTATGGATTAAGGGAGCCTGAGTTTCAAAAACTGCTTCTAACTTAAAGTGAACAGCTCAGGCTCCTCATCAGCATTTCCTGAGCCTTCTCTGGTTAAAAGTTGGTCCCATTGGAAGTCAATCTACAGCCTGCCTCTATTCTTCCAGAATTACAGGTTGCCATGGTTACAGTGGCTTCTGGAAATGAACTTCATAATTGCTGCATATTGCATATAAACAGCTGGATTCCCTCTTTCAATTTCACTCTGAAACAATGAAGGCCCAAGAAAATGGCCTTGTATTTGAATCATTGACACGCTAAAGACCATTATACCAGGAGTGAAGCATCATGACATAGGGAAACTTGAAGAAATAATAAAGTCAAATTCCTGAGGCTCTATATATGTAGATGAATGTGAAATGTATGTCTGATTTCTCATACACAGAATCAAAATACTTGAAAAGCTTAAAGAGGTCTTCCTGTGAAAGACCCATTAATCTCATCCTGTTTTAGAGGGCGAAATAGAAACCCAGAGGTTGAGGTGTTTTCTGTGTAAGGTCACACAGCAAGATAGGTACAGAACTAGATTCATAAAACAACCTAGTCCTATGGATACTGTTGCAGTGCTAGATCACAAAGTTCTGACTTTGTTATGAATCAGCTCTGTGGCCTCCAATTGTCATTTAATCTGATGTTCAATTTACCAACTAAAAATTAAAGAGGTTAGAAAAGTTATTGGTGCAAGGCAAGTACTCAATAAAATCGTCTTTCTGTATCTACAGATTATTGGCTATCTCTATTCCAAATACCTGATAAACTGGCCCTCCATGAGTTTCTCAGATATCCAAATTGCATATCCCTCTTCAGAAGCACATTGAATGTGATTATTAAAATACAATTACTATGGGGCAGGTGCGATATTAATGGCTGTTAATATCCTAGCAGAGAACACTTGATCAAGTTGATGTATAATGCAGTGTTGAGGTACAGATGAGTAAAGAGAAAGGGATTCCTGATGTGATATAGAGCAAGATTGCTTGGAGGTGGCAAATGTCTTGAGGGAACCCAGGTCCAAAGTAAGAGCTCACCTAGTTGACAAAATAGAAATTTTAAAAATTAGTGTAAAAAGAAGGGACTCATTTCACCCAAGGGTTTCTTCTATGTTTTTTCACCCATTCATGTAGTTGCCTTTGTGACAAAGCATCACAACACTCCTCCAGAAAAGTTACACATGGAATAACAATGATGCTAGGATAATAATTTTTAAAAATATAAGAGCAATTGACCACACACAGCTCTTAATATGGAGCTATTTCTCTGTCCTACCTGGAGCTTGCACCAGTCGCATTTGGGTTCTGCATATAAAATCCCAGAGGCCAGTCTCCTTGCTCTTCAAAGCTGAACAGCCTGCCCTCTCTTCCTGCCCTGCTAAGGTTTGATTTTCCACAAAGTGAGCCTGCTTTGAAATGCAGCATGCAATAAGGAGAAGTTTTCTTCCTTGGAGCTGGACTTTCTTTTCAGGAGGAATCATTTTCAGAAAGTTTGAAAAGAGGAATATATGGCACTGCACAGCAAATTCTCCGAGGGTCTTTGCCCCCTTATAAAGCCACATTACTCATTTGAGGAAACAACAAAACAACAGAAATAAACACACAACATAGCCAAAGAACTCTTCTTTAATTTCCATGGCTACCACTCAGGCTAAGAAAAAACATCAGGGGCCCTTCTCCCTCTCCTCAGTTGGATGCAAATTGACCTAGTAATCCACAAGTACTTGGGTATAGCTTGATCTCACTTTGGTCCTCTTATGACTCTCACAGGATCCTCCTAGGACTTTTCCTGCTGTGGGTCTTGTCCCTTGTATTTTCTTCCTTTTTCAGCATCTATATTTCCTATTGCCCCTGTCAAGGATATCATTTCATCATACAGCTTTCTCTTAAAAATACATGTCTCTATCCCTGCGCAGGTGCTCCCATATGTGTCACATCTTTCACAAAGCCCAAGATTCCCTTTTAGGGGAGCATTTGGATACTTCACATATTGGATTTATTTCAATTGACTCAGATCTCAAAAGCTATTTGCTTATTTTTGGTATTATGATATGATTTAGAATTTTGATGCCCAGGCTTGAGTACAGATTATCATGCATCATTTTTAAAAAGATTTATTTATTTATCTGAAAGAGTTACAGAGTGAGAGAGAGAGGTAATGAGGGGAGAGGAGGGAGGGAGGGAGGGAGAGAGGAAGAGAGAGAGAGAGACTGACTTACTTTCATCTGCTGGTTCAATTCCTAGATAGGGTCAGTGGCTGAAGCTGGGCCAGGCATAAGACTGGAATCAGGAACTATATCTGCATCTCCCATTTGGGGGCAGGGACCCAATACTTGGGCCATCTTAACTGTTTTTCCCTGAACATTAGAAGGGAGTTGGGTCAGAAATGGAGCAGCCAGGACTCGATCTGGCATTCATATAGGATGCTGGCATTTCAAGAGCTGGTTTTACCCTCTATGCCATAACACCAGACCCTCATGCATCTATTTTTAACTGAATGTCTATAGCATGTTAGAAATTTTCATAAGTAACATCTTATTTCCTCCGAAGTCCTTGGAATTGGAACAAAGGTAAATTAAACTAAAAACAAGACACATGGGGAAGATCTCAGGTTCTGCAAATAGACAGATTTGATTTTTTCTAGTCATTATGTTAGGTAGGAAGTCAGTTATGAGCTTATGTGTGTGTGACAGGCCTAAACAGAAGACATCTATATGCATCTGCATCTCAAAGTCATCCTAACAATGTTCCAGGGGAAGCCCAGATTTTCGCATCCTGCCTGCCCTGCCCCCTTCTACCTGGTAACCTGCCAGGTGGAGGCCCTCACCCCTCCTGCTAAATCTTCCACAATCTCCCAGGTGCAGCTCAGCATCTGCATCTCAAACACCCTGCCCTTTCCTCAGGTCTGATAACATTTGCATCCATAAAGTCCTTTGTTTCAGACCTTCAAGAGAAGTTTTTCTATTTACATCCAAAAAGCCCTTTGTTCCAAGAGGAGCAGAGGTGGGGAAGCAAGACCCGTCTCCTTAAAACGCGCAGCCTCAACTGGACTGCGCGCTCAGTTCTCTGCATCTTTGCTGAGCCGCCCGCCTGGCCTGGCCGGGTGTACTCTCCACTCACCCATGCAGCCCCGCTCTCCCCCAGTCTGAGGGACTGGGCACTCTCTCTCAGGCCCTGTCTGGAGAGGTGCCCATCCGTCCTTACAGATGTTCCTTCCTAATAAACCTTGCTATTTTACCTCCCACTACTCTCTGTCTCACGCCTGAATTCTTTCTTGCGTGAAGACAAGAACCCTGCAATTTCTCCGGTAACAATTATGTTCTGAGATCCATATCATACCAATTCTCTTTGGATTTTTATTTCTATTCATCTCTAGGGAAAGCTAGACAGGAGTTTCTGGGTGTTGTGGGAAAGCAAGGGTTTTTTCCTAGGCTGTGCTAAGGAGCAGGAATTGGATTCTCCAACTAAAACTGTTTTGTGCAGTTCATTTAAGGAAGATAATATAAACTTGCCTCTGTCCAAAGACTAATCAGAAGGTTTCTGGGTATGGGTGATGATGAAAGAAGTAGAGTTTCAGGACAAAACTCTTTGTTGAGAAAGTCTCTATTTCCTTGTCTTATGTAATCATTATCCAAGGCTGTCATTCCTACCTCTGTGCCCTCAAGAGCAAACACAGCCAGCACAGTGACATTTTAATAATAATACTTTGTACTTATACAGCACCTGTCAGCCAATGATCTCAAGGTACTTTCCCTGAGATTAACTCATTAATCCTCACAAGGGTAGGTGACTCTACCAAGGTCAAAGTACAGTGAATATCAGTGGTGAGTGAGAGAGCTTTGAGCTCAAGGCTGTCTATGTGCCTCCCCACCACAAAACCTCTTGTGATGCAACTAGACTCATAAAGTCACCATGAGAATACTGCACATTTGGATCTTCCATGAAAATCTTTTTGCTTCATCAGTTCAGTGAATAGACATCTCTTTTTAGAAACTCCCCATCCAAGGTCACAAACAGTGTATGTCAGGGACTGTGAATGTATAAGTTCTTGGGAGAGGCAGAGTCACCTGGAATAGCACTTTGAAGAATGAACCAACTTGTGTCTTGGATTTGGCTGTTAGTCTTACACAGTTCACTCTTCCTTACAGAATAGTGTAGGTGGAGAGTGCTCTTGTAACTAGATATGCCTAGCAAAGAGCCTTAGGGCAGGCTGGCTAAGTGTGAGATGCAGCACTCAAAGGCAGTTAATCTTCACTTCATTGTAGAGATCACAGCCAATGCAGGTGGTACAAAATGGTTGTCCCAAGTGGTAAGGACACAGACACAGGGGCTGTAAATAGCAGTTGATCTTTGAGTATTGAGGTAGCTCTCAGGAGGAGTGACTTTTGAACCAGTGCATCCCAGACCACTGAACTAGGACCCCCAGACTGGACCTGGACCAGGTACTGGGTTACCAGTACCAAGACTCATAAGAACTTTGCCTTAAGTATATTTGCAAGTATTGGGAGAGGCTGACTTTGAAAATTCAAATTTAAATTCAAAAACATTGAAAGCAAGGGCCTGTAGAACTGTACAAAGAGAATTAGATGGGAGTCTCTTTTTTTCCCTGTGCATTGACAAGTTAAGATTTTGGTTACGAACGCTTAGTTGACTTCTTTTGGGTAAGAATAATAAGGAAGGTGATTACTGGAAGGAAGATCTGAGCATTATCAGAATTCCCTGAATCCATGTATATTGCCTCAAGATCCAATGTAAGATAGAGCCTGTAGGTGGTGATGGAGAGGGAGACAGAGGTGGGAATAGTCATTATTGGATCAGTTGAATATACAGAGTCTACACTGATGACAATGTGATTATCCATATGAAGAATAATTGCCCAGTGCTTACAAAAGATGACTCAAAGATTTAGGAAGAAAAAATTTGCTATCAAAAAATCTCCACGGAATGAGATAAATTTAAACAGGGCCCTTGTGGATAGGTTGGCTTTCTTAGTGTTAGTATAAAAGAGTAAAGGCATAATAATAAACACTATGCATTGGGTCCCTACTATGAGTCAAATTCATTATATATATTATCTTCTGAATCAACACAGCATAATAACAAAGAAATTTCTTCCCCCATCTTAAAGTTGGTGAGGAGTATGCAATTGGTATAGTTGTTAAGATGTCAAGACATCAACATCCTACATAGGAGTGCCTGAGTTTGAGTCTTGAATCTGCTTCTAGTTACAACTTCCTGCTAATGTGAATCTTCGGAGGCTGTAGTGATGGCTTACCCTGTTTACTCTCTGCCACTCATGTGACATACCTAGATTGTGTTCTTGGTTCCTGGCATCATCCTGGTCCAGCTCTGGACATTTGTAACAAATGGACAGTGAATGAGGATGGGAAATCTCTCTCTCTCTCTCTCTCTCTCTCTGTTGATCTACATATCTCTGTTCTCTCTCTCTCTCTCTCTCTCTCTTTCTCTCTCTCCCTCCCTCTCCCCATTTCAAATAAATAAATAAATAAATTTTAAAAAATGGAGTGGATGAAATGAGCTCAAAAAATTATTAAACCATAAGTAAAGGTTATAAGCAAATAAGTAGCTGACAATAGTACTCAAACTCATTTTCAAACACTTATTTGTTATTAATTCTCTTTTATTTTTAAAAATTTATTTATTAATTTGAAAAGCAAAATGACAGAAAGAGAGAGAGATCTTTCATCTGCTAGTTCATTCCCAGATGGCTGCAAAAACTGGTGCTTGGCCAGTCTGAAGCCAGCATCCAGCAACTGCGTCCTGATCTTCAACATGGTTGCAATGACTCAAGTATTTGGGACCATCCTTTGCTGCCTCCTAGGCACATTAGTAGGGAGCTAGGTTGGAAGTGGTAGAGCAGGGCCTTGAACTGGTGCTCTGATATGGAATGCCAGTTTCCCAAGTGGAGATTTAATCTGCTAAGCCACAATGCCTGCACCTCATTCCATTTTATTACATCTTCTCTCTTCTACCTGCACCACTGTAAAAAAGATAGAACTAAGGCAAATGTACAGCATGAGGTGGTCGCCCAATTAGTGGTGCATTACCATTGACAAAGAGGAGAATAGCAGCAGTAAAGTGAGAGACAGTGTCTGAGATTACACAGTGCATGGCCTTGAATGCCTAGTATAGGAATTTGGACTCCATCCAACAGACACAGGGGGTCATCAAATAGTTCTAAGTAAGAAAGTTTCCAGAATTTTTTCTTAGGAACATTTATCTACCCACAACATGGACTGTGGTAGGGGAAGAGAGTGTCACATGAGGAGATTATTATAATTGTTCACATATTGGGTGATACTGGGCAGATCCTCAAGCATCCTTGGTGAAAGGAGATGGATTTGAAAATAATTCTAACAGGAAACTCAAGAGGATGTTCCAAGTGTCAGAATCACTGTCTCAAACCAGTAGGGGTATAAAATCTTGATGGCCTCATTATCCTGAGAGCCTCAAGATATCTGACTTTCGGCCTGTGACGGAACAAAGAAGCCTGAAGACAGAGTGCTTGGTTTTCAACTGGAACATGTCTGAAAGTGAGCAATGCATACCCTCTTTCTATTGTTCCCCTCAGAACTTGCCTCAAGACTTGATTCTAGCTATGGTCAGGGATTTCTGGTCCTAGCCAATCCTAGTCTTACCTGATTTTATTTGTAGATTCTTTCCTCTAGCTAAACATTGAGAAATTGGACAACTTTAATATCATATTAGATAGTAACTTGTAATCTAGCTGTGAACAACTTTACAGAAAAAAGGAGCTGTTAGACAACATGGCCTCAAGGAATCTGCAATGTGTACAGAGGGTAGTTTCAGGTCGGAATAGTTTCATAAAGGAAAGCCTGTTGTAGACCTGGGATTACCTGGGTTAGGACACAGATGCATGTTATTATATCACTGAGTTCCTTGCAAATCAATTGTCCTAATGTTATCCCTGTTTGTGGGCTGCTGAGTTGCTTCTTTCTTTCTATTCCCTTTCTGGGAAGAAAAGATGGCACTGTCACACGGAAAGGAACTGAAGTGTGCCTACTCACGTCCTCTGTTTTCCTTGGGTTCCCGCGGTGGAAAAGCAGCAAGAATTGACAGGTCTAGGATGTGTATGGGGGACAGAGGTCCAAATCACCTCTTCCCCAGAAACATTTGCTACAGGTTCAAACCAAGAAATAATTGAGCACCATTTGTCAAGCATGGTGTCTGTGGTGACCGGATTGCCAGGTAAGGCTAGAGTGGAGGATCTAAGACTAAAATTAGAATTGGTGCTAAGGGAACTGATAAAAGGCCTTGATGTTAGTGAAAGGAGACTACCTCATTCTACAGAGGAAGCAAAATTTATATTTATGTCCCTGAAGGGGTTTGAGGGGCACTTGAACTTTCAATATTAAAATCTTAACTTCAAATAACACAGAAGAGAAACCCTGCCTTCCTTCTATATAGCCTCTGTCTTCCTATCTTGTACAAGATTGACAAACTGGTAGAATAATGCAAATGCCATATTAACTGCCCTTTAGTCCTTTATATTTTAGTGGGGAAGGTTGAAAAATAATGCACCTCACAATAAAAACTGTATAACCTATTAAGAATTGAAAACTCAGAAATTTCAAGTGGTCCTTAGGCCAGTGGGAGGAAGAATGAAGAGGCTAGTGAAACCAAGAATCTCATATCAGATGGCAGGATGCATCATGCGACCTCCTCTTTCCTCTCCTTGCACTAAGATTGCAGCTTCCATTGAGGCCAAGGAGCTGTCAGCAAAGTGTACAATTGCTCATTACCAGAGAGAGGAGCTGCACACTGGGAGCCTTCTCAGCCCCCTGGGGCACAGAGACCCAGGATGACAACGTGCAATGCACCCCCTGCTGGCTTTTATTGTATGCTAATGTAATAGGCCCATCAGTCTGAAAGCAGTCTGTGCATAGAAACAGGATTTCTTTCTGTCTAGTTGGAACAGTCATCCAAAATGAGTGTGAGTGTTACAGGAGGGAGGAGCACATGGAGCAGAAAGGGAGAATGTGTGGGAGTGGGTAAAAGGAAGACTCTGTAGGGGGAAAATGAGAGAAATTCCAAGATCTTTCTGCTTTAATAAAGTATAACTTAAGCAAAATGCAGGGTAACGGATCAGTGTGTGCTTCTTGTTGCAGAACACTGAAAAAATATCCAAAGGACCAAGGTTGCTCATAGGATAGAAGCCTAAGGTCACCTAGTTTTTAAAGAATGAGAAATTGAGCACAGGGACATGTGCACAGTATGTTTCCTTAGGCAAATGTTGCTACTTCCTGTGCTCTTTTCCATCTTTCCAGAACTGACACCATTCTCCTATTGTATTGCATTGCCTTTGAAATCACTTTCCTTCACATAGGCATTGATTTCCATGAGTGGCTTTGCAGATACATTTGTCGAGTATGTGGAAAGAAAGGAAAACGGAGGATTGGAGGAAAGAAGGAAGGAAGGAAAGATGGAAGGAAGGAAGAAAAAAAGAAGGGAAGAAGGAAGGAAGGGAGGGAGGTTGGAAATAAGGGAGAGAGGGGAAAAGGGAGGTAGGGAGGAAAGGTGTCAACCTAACTGATCCTGAGTCATGTGCTGGACATGGTGCTAATTTTTCTTCTGATAGCTTTTCTTGGATTCTTACCTCCCTAGATGAACCCCACACAGGGGCTTACAGATGGAGATTTATAAACTCACCCAGGGGAGAGGGTATCTAGCCTGTTTATCATTTTGTTCTTCCTGGTCTTCCGGTTTCCAGTCTGTAAGATGTACAGTCAGGCTTCTCTGCTTCTCATTCATTGAAGTCTTTTTCCAGCTAAGCACAGGCTCTTAAAGCAGAAAGTAAGGCTGTTATTACCTTTGTTTTGCACGCTTCCTATGAAACATAATGCAGATTCAAGAATACCTCAGGTTTTCAATGCACATCTGCAGATTAATCATTTCTTCTAATAGTACAAATTAAAAAGTAAACAGTGCAATATCCAAATTTTCAATCTGTCATCAGAATATTTATTGCCTAATCTTTGTCATGATTGAAAAGCCTTCAGCAGCATTGAGTCCATTCATCCTTTCAATCCCCTCTTGGCTGCATCAAAGTTATTGAGGGTGTGAAGGCCCTTTGGTGTCACAAGAACCGAGCTGGACAGTGATTCACACAGCATGGCAAAGAGTACAACCGTTATCAGATCCCTCCTCTCTCTGTCAAAATGTGCTTTCAGGGGCCAGCGCCGTGGCTCACTTGGTTAATCCTCCGCCTGCGATGCTGGCATCCCATATGGGCGCCAGGTTCTAGTCCAGGTTGCTCCTTTTCCAGTCCAGCTCTCTGCTATGGCCCAGGAGGGCAGTGGAGGTTGGTCCAAGTGCTTGGGCCCCTGATCCCGCATGGGAGACCAGGAAGAAGCACCTGACTCCTGGCTTCAGATCAGCACAGCACCAGCTGTGGCGGCTATTTGGGGAGTCTAACTCTATCTGTCAAATAAATTAAGAAAATAAATAAATAAAAATAAAATGTGAATTCATTTCCTTTTCACATAGCCTTCTTGCTGTATTAAAGATTTCAAATTCTTTCCTAGCACTCACCTGATCATCCCCATTTGGAGTGTGAGTCACAGGAAAGCAGGGTTTAAAGAAGTTAGGCTGTCAGGGAACAGCTTCCAGGAGCTAAGTTCTGCCACCAGTCTGGCTGTGTGAATGTGGACAAGTGTCATACTATCATTCTTTATCTATGCCTTAGTTTCTGTATGTAGAATGAAAAGCATGAATCTCATGATTTCAGCCTTTCAAATCTTTGTTGAATCTTCCAGTTCCACATAAAGAGTTCAGTAGAAACTTTAATCCCTCAATACTTCTGGGGCCTTTCTGCATTAGCACCCATGGTTCTTCTTACTCTTTAAAGCTACCTTGTCTTACACAAGAGTTTAATCCTGGTGTCCAACAAGGTCAAAAAGACTCAGCTTCTGAAATGAAAAGATTAATGTTGCCATGGATGGGAGAGAAACCAGAGGGAGATTGCTGCCCGAGCATGAGAATTCTATCTTGTAGGATTTTTTTTTTCTTCACAGCAAATAAGGTTTATGGATTGCAATGAGGAGTCTGTCGCATTAAAATAAGTCTTTTTACAGTATTTTCCCATTTAAGCCTCACATGGGCGGCATGCTGGATTGGACCCGGAAAGGCAGACTCACTAGTTTTTCAATTTAGTTTGTTAATAGCCTGCCTTTCATAAAAGCATCAGGCACAATCACACCAATCCCTAAATCAATAGGATGATGCAGCAATGCCTCACAGAAATGATATTTTTGAAATAAATATATACCATTCAGCCAGGCCCGTTTGACATCAAATTTATATACTCAATAAGAAAGCACAATTAATGGTCCCGAACTGTATTTTCCTTCACCTATTTCACATTTCAAGAAGCACAGGATTTCTTAAGAAAAAAAATAATAAAAGAAGCAAGGAAAAAGAGCAAAAAAGCATTCCATTCATAAATGGAATGAAGGTATTAAAAAACAATGCTGGCTTGTCAGTGCCTCCCCAGAACCTGTTTATCTTGCCTCCAATCTCATTTCTGTCTTTATTCTGGTCTTTGCTGAGATATTATCTCTTTAAGAGAGGACTTTACTGACCTCTTGTATAAAACAGCACCCCATCCCCTCTCTGAGTTTACCCTGCTCTGCATAGCATTTCATTATGTCACACTTGTTTATTGCCACCTTTCCTCCTGACAAATGTACCCTCCATGGAGGCAGTATCTGTGCTGTTGTCTTCAACACTATACATATCTGCAGGAAAGCATTTGGCTTTCAGTAAGTGTTCAAATTAATTTTATGAATGAATTGATGAATGAATAACTATATCATTTCCTCTACAAGTTGTATGAGAAGCCTCCAAAAATTCATAGAAAATGTATATCATATAAAACTGTACATAGATTTCAAACATTTTTTGCCATCATAAGCTTATCCTTTAATTCATTATTCTTTTTATAAAAAATATTTATTTGAAAATCAGAGTTACAGTGAGAGGAAAGGCAGAGAGAAAGAGAGAAGTCCTCCATCCTCTGGTTCATTCCCCAATTGGCCGCAAAGGCTGGAGCTGTGCCTATCTGAAGCCAGCAGCAGGGAGTTCCTCCCAATCTCCCACGTGGGTGCAGGGGCCCAAGGACTTGGGCCATCTTCTACTGCATTCCCAGGCCACAGCAGAGAGCTGGATTGGAAGTGGAGCAGCCAGGACAAAAAGCAGTGCCCATATGGGATGTCGGCACTACAGGGGGCGGCTTTACCCGTTACACCACAGCTCCGGACATAATTCCATTTTTCAATATAATTTTCTTTTCTTTTAGGTAAAGCAGTTAATTTTTTTTTTTAATTTGTAAGGCAGAGACCGAGGCAGACTAGCAGATACAGATCTTCAAACCGGCAGTTCACTCCTGAAATGTCCGCAACAGCAGGAACTGGGCCAGATCAAAGCCAGGAGCCCAGACATCAATCTAGGTCTACCATGTAGGTGGCAGGGACCCAATTAGTTGAACCATAACCTGTTCCTTATAGGATTTGTGTTAATAGGAAGTTGGAATTGGAAGCAAATATGAAACTTAAACACAGACATCTCTAATATGAGATTGGGGCATCCTAGACAGAATCTTAACAGCTGCCTGAAGCACCCACCTAGTCTTTTTTGAAGTCTTCTAATGTTGATTATGGAGCTATGTGATCACAACCCTATAGTATAACAACAATAGAGAACATGCACATTTCCCACTTGCTAATCAATTGATCAAAAAAGATATCAATTTTTGTTATGCGTCCCCATGTGTATATGTGTATGCAAGTATAAATGCATATATACATGTGAATAGGCATGTAGAAAGACTAATTTATTTTTTATAAAAATGTAATATACTGTAATAAAATGTAATATAATGAAAACTATGCTAATTGAGGAATATTATTAGGCATACCTTTATTCTTCCTCTGTGTTGCCCTCCACATTGCTAAGGGAAGTTTTGTCTTCACCTTCATAGGTTTTCTGTTTTTTTCTACAACCTGAAATTTACATTCATCTATGCCAATCTAGTTTGTACTGAAAGTGGAGGAAAAGGACTCTTATGGAATGTTGCTGTTAATGGTTTTTGAGAAATACAATTAAAATAAAGAATTAGATTTTGTTTACTCATGTTTGTTGAGTAGTGTGTCGTTGAATCCAGCACATGCTAAGGCTGGACTTCAGTGGATCACAGGTTAGTCTTGGGCTTTATTTGGTGCTTCTGTATGAGTCTTGTTGGGTTGTGCCAACTCTACCTCTGATGGAATCATCTTAGAGTAGTGCCAAGAATAAATTTTCACCCGGAGTGCCTTTGTCTATAGTTGTGTATTGTTGAAAAGCTTGAGTAGTCTCCAAGAAAGCCATCATTGTTGATGAACTGCAACAAGTAGGACACATTGTGAGGCCTTTCATACCACAGTGGTGACAGAATTCCAAAATTCGGGAAAACAAGCATTGTATAGCATTAAATATTTCAGACAATAAACAGATTTTTGTGATTTTAATCCATTGAAGATGTCAAAAAATCCCCATAGCAATATTTGAACTGGGTTAGATATTCTGTTTTAACTTCTGCAGATATCTGTTTTTTGAAAAATACTAGTCATTTGGGGGAAGGGAGGAGAGATTAATGTTGAGACTCATTAGACCCCTACAGAGCATTGGCGGTACCAGTACTGGGCATTGGGCTCTAATATGGGGCTAAATCCAGGTTTGGAACTTCTGATTTGTTATTTCATGGCAAAATACTTGAGGTCTCTGTTACATTAAGCACTGTTACTAAGTTCTCTCCTAAGGAGTCTACCTTTCCCATGTGCCTTTTCTGTGTAGCACCAAGAAGTTACGGTGCTCATAACTAAAAGCAAAGAACTGTTAATCATGTTTAGAGCATGCCACTGAAACAGGAACAGAATAAACAGCTCTGCATCTGCAGGAAGAAAATTTATGACATGTAAGGGAGAATTTAAAGGGCCAGTATCTATCTGCTTCATTGAAAGGTATTTCACCAAGTTGTGGTGTAAAAAAAAAAAATGTATATGTGATTGTCTCTTCATTCTAGAAAAGATAAATGATATGCAAACAAGGGCACCATATATCAATATGGAACATTCACAACCAGTATGATGGGAGGTCAGTCTTGTTTGGTCAAGAAACTATAGAGAAGGAAGCTTTTCAGCCAGATTTTGCAATATGTCTTTGCCACAGGTTTATTTGTGAGAATAAACACACATGTGGAATAATCCTTATTGTCCTAAAAATAGATATTGGGTTCTCAAAGGAACATTAAACCAGGTCATTAATAAATGATGATCACGCTTATGGAGTCTACTTTATTTGCTAGGCACTGTCCTGAGCAATGTGGAGCAATTATCTCATTTAGGGCTGGTGTTACAGTGCAGCAGGTTAAATGCCTGCTTGCAATGCTAGCATCCTATTTTGGAGCTAGAGTTTGACAATTAACTGCTTGGGCTTCCAATCTAGCTCCCTGCTAATGCACCTAGGAAGGCAGCAGAGAATGATCAAAATGCCTGGGCCCCTGACACCCACATGAGAGACCCAGATGGTGTTCCAGACTCCTGGCTTTGCCTGACTCAGTGCCAGCTGTTGTGATTATTTGGGGAGTTAAGATCAAACTGTTTCTATCTCTGTGTTTACCCCTCTCTTTTTCTTCCTGCCTTTCCAATAAATAAATAAATCTTTATAAAAGTTACCTTATTCTTTGTAATTTCCCTAAAAAAGTGGTAGATATCATTAGTACTGCTATTTTACAGATGAGGAAACTAATGTATTGGGAAGGTAATAACTTGTTAATGATCCCTCAGGTGAAGGAGCCAAAACTTAACCCTTGTCTATCTACTGCCATAACCACTGAACTCTTCTTTGATTACAAAAGCTAAGTCTAACTGAACTTAAATGTTTAGGGCAACACACTTCACCTAACAGGTGATTGTAACGATCACTGGGCAAGTATACCTCAACACATACTACTATATTCTCAAATTAATGTGATTATTTCCCATTTTTAAATAAAGGGACAGAAACAAAGAGAGCTCAAGCAACTTACTGAGGGTCACTTAACTAAGAAGCAGCAGAACATGGTTTACAACCCTGGAAGTTGATTCCATAGCCAAGCTCATGAACTTCATGCTTTAATGCCTGTCAACTTTTACATTAGTGTTTTCCATGCATTACTGTCAATTCCACTCCTTGATGTACATTTTGAAAAAGATTTATTTAAGTCAGAATTAAAGAGAGAGAGACAGAGAGGGACACACACACACACACACACACATGGGGGGGGATCTTTCATCTGCTGGTTCACCCCCAGATGTCTGCAATTGCCAGCTGTTGGCAGGGCAGAGCCAGGGGCCTCATCCAGGTAGCCTAGGTGGGTGGCAGGGGCCCAAGTACTTAGACCATGTTCCACTGCTTTTTTCCCAGTCCATTAGCAGGGAGCTGGATTGGAAGAGAAACAGTCGGGACCAGAGCCATCACCCATATGGGATGCTGGGGTTGCAAGCAATGGCTTTATTTGTTTATGCCACAAAGCCAGCCATGGTGTAGTTTTATTGTGTGGGAACAATATTGACATTTAAACCCTGATAGTTTTGCACTGCTTTTCTTACTAGCACCACCAGAACCAGGTGTCTTGTGGGTGGGCTGGGGAACATATTGGGAATGATTGGAGAATTGTAAAATCCCATTCACTCAAACACTTCTATAGAATTTCGTCAAGTTCTTAAAATTCTGATCTTTGCATTTAAATATTTCTTTTTAAATTTATTGTTAGGTAAACTTATAGACAGTGAAAGAGAGAGACAGAGAGAAAGGTCTTCCTTCCATTGGTTCACTCCCCAAATGGCCGCTACGGCTGGCGCTGTGCTGATCCGAAGCCAGGAACCAGGTGCTTCCTCCTGGTCTCCATGTGGGTGCAGGGGCCCAAGCATTTGGGCCATCCTCCACTGCCTTCCTGGGCCACAGCAGAGAGCTGGACTGGAAAAGGAGCAACTGGGACTAGAACCCAGTGCCCATATGGGATGTCAGCACCACAGGTGGAGGATTAACCAAGTGAGCCATGGCGCCGGCCCCTGCATTTAAATATTTCTAAAAATCAGAATTAAGGAAAGAATATGTTGGCGCTAAGAACAAAGACCTTTTTCAGGGATAACACCCTAGCTGTAGTTAACTTAAATGATTCTCTTGAAGGAATGGGCCAGAGGACTGATCAGTTAGCCTGAGATGAGCAGAAAAGAGAGACTTTAAGGCAAGGAAGGAAGCAGGCCACTTAGCACACAATAGACAGCAATCTGGATACTGGACACTCAGGAGGCAAAGGACATCTGCTGGAGAAGGAGAGTGAATCTTTGGTGCAGTGGTGGAGGGAAAATAAAATCCTCCTTAAACTCTACATTTTTCCCTTGGCTGAACATATCCTTGGGAACCACAGCTTGCCAAGTCTCTCTCTCTCTCTCTCTCTCTCTCTCTCTCTCTCTCTCAATATCTATTGATATCTATATCTAGATATATCTATATCTAGATATCTATCTAGATATTGATAGATAGAGAGAGAGAGAGAGAGAGAGGCAGAGTTACAGAGAAAGAGGGAAAGATAAAGGGAGAGATAGCCTCCAATTGCTAGTTCATTCCTCAAAGGAATGTGATATCCAGGATTGGGCCAATGTGAATCCAGGAGCCAGAGGTTTCTTCCTTGACTCCAATGTTAGTGATAGGGGTCCAAGCACTTGGTTCTTCTTCTACTGCTTTCCCCGGGCACATTAGCAGGGAGCTGGATTGGAAGTAAAGCAAGTGGGACATGAACCAATGTCAGTATGGGAAAACAGCATCACAGAAAGACACTTAACCTGTTAGGCTACGGCCAGCCCCATGTTAATATTTCTATTTGTTGCACAAGCAAATTATGTGCACTGTATACACAAGGTGCTTCCCCAGCTTTAGCTAAGATCCCATCTTGAGCAACACTGTGAGATGAATTTTCTTAACTCCATTTAACAGGTGGGAAGTGACGCTCAGGCACTCTGTGACTTGTGAGGGGTCCAGTGCAGGACCTGAACTGAATTCTGCTTAATTCTAGAAGCTGAGGTTTCAATCATTACTGCCACCCCATTTTCTTTATATTATGTCTAATCTTTTGTTGTAGGATTACAAAGCTAAGTAAATAAACATTTTCCTTTTAAAGGTATGGTTCAGTTACCAGTGTGCGGGGACTGAATCTTTGATGCAGATGAAGGTATGATTATGTCCCTGGTGTCCCATTCAGCAAGTCAACTAGAACACTTTCCAGTCCATGGTCCCTTAAGCCTGACTACTCTCAGCACCTGAAGCTTTGATTGTGTCTGTGATTTTATTTGCTGCTATTTCAAGAGTGACTGCTTTCTGGCCTACAGATGTGAGTGCAGAAATGGTGAGGTAAGGATGGAGAGGAATGTAATTTAATTTAAATTGCATTTTTGAGCAACATAGACACTTGGTTATCATTCTTTATGTACTAGAATATACCACTCAGCATATTCATCTGCACATAGTTAAACTTAAAATCACACCTCTCCACCCCTATGGGAACTGCACTTGCAGTAAATAATATTGCAGTTTGGATGGAGGATGCAAATCTGAGGTTGGTGAGTCCTGGGTGTTTACTGGGAGGCAACAGAGACCATAGATCAACCCATATGAATGGCATGTTCTCCTCAATGGTGATACACACAGGGCAGCAGAACATTCAATAAAGAGGTCAGCTCATCTCTTGACCACACAGATCTACCTGTCAGCTATTATAGCTGACCTTGTCACCAGGAAATGGAGAATCTAAAATAAAAATTTGTAAAATGTTGTTGAATTTCATTCAGAAAAAGACTTCACATACTGTGAATTAGTGTTGTCCATCATTAATCATATACAAGACTGGTCTCAGGTCCATTTGATGGACAAGGTCCTGTAAACTCAGAATCATAAAGAACTGCACTGATTTGTAGCTGGATTCCTGTATTCTATGGGTACAGGCTCTAACATGGTTGTAGATCTTAACTCAAAGCCAACATGTGAGGGCCAGAGCTGTGGCACAGCTGGGTAACACCCTGGCCTGAAGCGCTGGCATCCCATATGAATGCCAGTTTGAGTCCTGGCTGCTCCACTTCCACTCGACCTCTCTGCTATGGGCTGGGAAAGGAGCAGTAGAAGATGGCCCGGCTGGCGCCGCAGCTCAATAGGCTAATCCCCCACCTAGCAGCGCCGGCACACCGGTTCTAGTCCCGGTCGGGGCACTGGTCCTGTCCCGGTTGCCCCTCTTCCAGGCCAGCTCTCTGCTGTGGCCAGGGAGTGCAGTGGAGGATGGCCCAAGTGCTTGGGCCCTGCACTCCATAGGAGACCAAGATAAGCACCTGGCTCCTGCCATCGGATCAGCGTGGTGCACTGGTCGCAGAGCGCCAGCCGCTGCGGCCATTGGAGGGTGAACCAACAGCAAAAGGAAGACCTTTCTCTCTGTCTCTCTCTCTCTCTCTCTCTCTCTCTCTCTCTCACTGTCCACTCTGCCTGTCAAAAAAAAAAAAAAAAAAAAAAAAGAAGAAGAAGAAGATGGCCGAAGTCCTTGGGCCGCTGCACCTACATGGGAAACCCATAAGAGCTTCCTGGCTCCTGGCTTCAGATCAGTGCAGCTCCAGCTGTTTTGGCCAATTAGGGAGTGAACCATCAGATGGAAGACCTCTCTATCTCTCTTTCTCTCTCTCAGCCTCTCCTTCTCTCTCTGTGTAACTCTTTCAAATAAATCAATAACAAAATCTTTTTAAAAAAAGCCAACATGTGAATATATGATTAGACTCTTCTGCCTCCTCATCCAATCAGGAAAATTAACCCTTTGTTTCAGTGGAAAGGAATAGTCTTCTCAGGTGACTTGTGATTTTCAGATCATTAGTCAAAATTAATTTATTCTGACCAGTAGTCACAGCATGCAATTGACCTGTGATTTATGTGCTTATACCCATATGGAAAATTAATCTACAGATGACCCAACATCAAATCCCTCAGGGTTACTTAATTTAGGGAGTTACTACTTATGTCATCAACCCTAAGACCATGTCATTGTCTCTCAGCCTGGCTACCAGCTGGACCTCTTGCTGGTCCTCACCAGTAAACAATTCCCACCAACTCCTGTATGATTTTTTATACTTCCTAAATGATTTCCACATGTGGTATCTGATTTCATCCACAGAATAACTCCCCCGCCCCCAATCATTGCTGTTTATTTCATTTCAGAATTGAAGAAACAGATTTAAAAAAGTGGCCCAGACAGGAAGATAGAGCAGAGCTGAACTTTAACTTAAGCTTTAGGGAAATTGGCTCTGTGTTCTGTCCTATGGCCCCTGACATAGGGTGGGGGTGCTAGAACTTTCTTTACCTCCATTACTTCTCGCCTTGTCACCACATCCAGAATTCGTCATTCAGAACACTGCAGTCCTATCAGCTGATCCTCTTGTTACTCTGTTTAAAAATCCCAAACAGTTTTGTTGTTGTGTTCTGTTTCACAGTGGGGAAGGCTTTTCAAAGCTTCAAAGTGCTGTAGAATTAACAATATTTAAAAGGTAGGCAATCATTCAGAATTTTTGTTTTTTGTTTTGGTCTTTTAAAAGTTTAAGTATTTTATTTATTTTTTTATTTATGAGACAACATTTTAAATTTGCATTATAGTGAAAGGCTTATTGGCTCCACTAAGTAAAGAGTTCAACAAATAAAAAGTACAAAGACCATAGCCCAGCAGTAAAATAAGCATGGATTGTACACAATCATCAAAGGAAAATATGTTCAACTTAACACATAGAAAGTAAATATTAAGATAATCACAAAATCAAGAAAACTATTTAATTCTTATAAATGTTTGGGCAAATACTTAAAACATAACTTGACAAAATACTGTATTTGCAGCAACACAGTTATACCCAGACATTTAAAAAATAATGGAACAACTAAAGAAATATTCGTTTATAATAATAGAATTTTAGACACCATGATAACTAGATTGGGACAGTCTAACTCAGTACGTACTGTGCCTTTTCAATATCATATTTACCAAACCTCCTTTTCATATCTACCTTTGCTTTAGGGTCACTTTAGCTAAAATTGGGGTTGGTAAACCAACTATGTCATGATTGAAACTGGAAAACTATGTCATTTGGTTGAAAGTGGAAAAGGGACAATTTTTCAGAACATCTTTGACCCATGAAGCTCCCATGCACTGCCTGTTAGAAGTCCTAACATTCTACAATTAGTCATTTATTCTTTAGGTTACATATTTCTTTTCCCATATATCTCTTTTAAAGCATAAAATGCTCTGAGAGCAAGACTTCATTAAGGTATTTTCAATATCTAGTAATTCATGATGAATGATATCATATGATACTCCGCTCAATTAAAAGAGAAACCATAACACATACCTACAAATAATAAGCTCTCTGTGAATGTAACTACTGTATTTTGAGCAGTGTGAACAAAATATGAGTGTGTGAACAAAATATGGCATCTGCATTTCATTTATTTTGAAATATGTTTCCTCATTAAAAATATTTATTTGTTAATTGAACAGCAGAGAGACACACAGAGAAAAATTTTCCATTCCCTGGTTCACTTCCAAAATGCCCTCAACAGCCATGGCTAGGCCTGGAGCCCAGAATGCAATCCAGGTCTCCCTTGTCAGTATCAAGCAGCCAAGTACTGAAGCCATCACCACTACCTCTCAAGATGCTCATTACCAGGAAGGTGAATTGGAAGTGGATCCAGGACATGATCTTAGACAATGATATGGAATGCGACAGTCCCAAACAATGTCTTTTTTGAGGTTTTTTATTTAATAAATGTAAATTTACAAAGTACAACTTTTGCATTGTTGTGGCTTTTTCCCCCATAACCTCCCTCCCACCCACAGCCATCCCATCTCCCGCTCCCTCTTCCCACCCCATTCTTCATTAAGATTCATTTTCAATTATCTTTATATACAGAAGATCAACTTAACATATACTAAGCAAAGATTTCAACAGACTGCACCCACACAACCGTACAAGATATAGAGTACTGTTGGACTAGTAGTTTTACCATTAATTCTCATAGTACAACACATTGATGTGCCAAACATCCACCCTTTATTCACATTTTGGATCACGATCAAATTAGTGGTGTTCATGGTGTTTCCTTATTAATCTTTGCTTTATTTTTGACCATATGATCAAGAACAAATTACTTACCAATTCTCACCTCAGTTTCTCCAGTTACAAATGCTATTAATACTTTCTACCTCATCATTGGTTATGGAGATTAAGTGAAATAAAAATCAGTGGCTGCGATGAAATGTACATTGATCTAAAACCAAGTCACCTTCTATGGGCTCAACTGTTTTGTACCCTCAAGTATTGGGAATATCACAAACCCAGACATGAGGTTACTGCTGGTTCCAGAGATTTCACCAGCAATGCTGAGAAACCTCCAGCTCTGGCTTAGCCTAGAAATTCAAAGAATGAACATCAACCTCTCCCACTAGGCCCAGAAGGAGACAGTCACCCAGCTATCCCACCTGATGTCAGGACTGCTGCTTTGCAAAGTCCTTGCACTTTGTTTATCAAGGTTTGACAAGCACAGCTTATTGGAAACAGTTGTACAAAATCCCTGAGAGTTTTACAGCTCAAAATTTATGATATCTTGGTGTTTTACAGAATGTGTGTCTCTTTCCCCAATCTGCAGTTGCTCAAAGTATTGTGTCTCCAGGGTAGGTGATCCAACACAATATGATTCCTAGGCTGCATTTGTCTGTATCTTTGGAGACAAATCCATCTACATGAGTTTACTATATAGACCTGTACTTGAATCCTGGGAAATCCTGGCTAAGCACCCCACTGACAGGCAAGCCCCATCAGGGACTGATGCCCTCCAGAACCTCTACCTTCATTCATAATTATTTGTAGCAATGTACATACCTCTATATTTGCTAAACATCTGTGTGCTCAGTACCATCAGCATCAGAGATTGAGCTTTTTCTAACTGGTCCTATTGTCTCTAAAATGAACTACATCTTTGAGACATTCATGAACTTACATTATAAAACATCCAAAATCATGGCTGGCACTTTGGCACAGTGGATTAAATTGCCAAGTGCAGCACTGGCATCTGATATGGGCACTGTTCGAGTCCTGCTGCTCCACTTTTGATCCAGCTCCCTGCTAGTGTGCCTGGGAAAGCCATGGAGAATGGTCAAGTTGCTAGGGCCCTTGCACTCACATGAGAGATCTGGATGGAGCTCCTGCCTTCTGGCTTCAGCCTGGCCCAGCCCTGGTTGCTGTAGCCATTTGGGGAGTAAGCCAGCAGATGGAAGATCTCTCCTCTTTCCTCCTCCTCCTCCTCCTCCTGCTCCTCCTCCTCCTCTTCCTTCTCCTCCTTCTCTCTCTCTCTCTTTCTCTGTGTGTGTCTTTCTCTCACTATAACTCTGACTTTCAAATAAATAAATAAATAAATAAATAAATAAATCTTTAAATTTAAAGAAAAACACCCAGAATCTCAACCATGTCTGTGGTACCAAAGACTAAGATACAGACTATGAGATATTCTTGGGCACTATACAAGCTGATGTTATCATCATTTAGCACTTCTTTGATCACTAAACTGTGTAGTCTTAATCTGTGTACATATGCAAATTATCAATTGAGCTGATTTTCCATAAAGCACTGATCTGGGAGGTTTTAAAATGCTTGCTAAACAGTAGCATCTCTTGGGCAGCTCTGGGAAATAAGTGTTCTGGGATGGTGTTCCTGATTCATACTTTCAACAGTGGGTTCCAAATAATGCTGAATATGGTGTCAGCAGTTCTAGGGTGTCAAATTATTCAATGATTTGGGGAGCTAATCATGGTCACTGAAAGGTCACCACAAAACATACCACATGCCAGAATAAGGGAAAGGATTTATTGACAGGAGGAAACCCGACAGGCTGGAGAGAGTGAAAAAGAGAAGGTGGGCAGGAAAACAGGCTTTGTTATAGATTCGCAGGGGTGAGGGAATGGGAACAGTGAATCCCATTAGAGTGGGGGTGGGGTTGCTTCTTATGGATGGGCCATTGGGTCACCTGGCACCTAGTAAGCCAGGCTGGGTCCTGGAAAGGCCAAACATAGTGTGTGCAGAGGCCGCTGGGCCAGAGCCCAAGATGGTGTCCAGGGCTTGAGATGGAGCTTTAGATAAGATGGCATCATTTCACTGACAGTCACTATGGATATTATCATGTTTTGGTAATTAACTCTGATCATCCTTATAATGTGTCTTTGGAACAAAGCAATACAATAGCAGGAAAAACAAAAAAATAAATAAATAAAATTGGAGTGAGTCTGTTGGGACTTTAGAGACTTATGTGATTTTTGAGAAATCTGATTCTCACCTAGAATCCTAGCCCCATGTTTCAAAACTGAGGCACTTATCACTGCTCTTTGTGAGAATGCCTGGAATAGACTACTTCAGAGAGTTCTCAAAATTAGTCCCAGTGAAATTCTACTATTTCACTTGGGAAGAGTAAACAGTTTCCCATTTAGACTATTTTTCTTTTTTTTTTTAATTTATTTGACAAGTATAGACAGTGAGAGAGAGAGACAGAGAGAAAGGTCTTCCTTCTGCTGGTTCACCCCTCCAAATGGCTGCTATGGCCAGCACTGTGCTGATCCAAAGGCAGGAGCCAGGTGCTTCTTTCTGGTCTCCCATGTGGGTGCAGGGACCCAAGCACCTGGGCCATCCTCCACTGCCCTCCCGGGCCACAGCCAAGAGCTGGACTGGAAGAGGATCAACCGGGACTAGAACCCAGCACCCATATGGGATGTAGGCACTACAGGCAGAGGATTAACCAAGTGAGCCACGGCGCCAGCCCCTAGAGTATTTTTCAAGTTTTCAAGTGCACCAGCAAGAGCAGAGGAATCAGTCCTAACTTTGCAATGCATCTAGAACCTACTGTCTTCTTCAGAATTTGCTCAATGGGGAGATGGTATTACAATGAAGTCACATATCAAAGCTCTTGTTCCAATACAGGCTTCTCTGCTTGTGATTCAGTTTCCTATTAATGCAATCGGGAAAGAAGTGGAAGAAGCCCAAGTATATGGGCCCCTGCTATCCATGTGGGGGACCAAGATGGAGATGCTGGCTCCTAGATTGGCCCTTCCTGGTCCTGGGTGTTGTAGTCATTTGAGAGACAACCCAGGAGATGGAAAATCTCTTTCTCTCACTGTATTTGTTTCTCTCTCTGACACTCTGCCTTTCAAACCAATAGAATAAATCTTCTTCCACTTCTACTTGCTCTCCTCCTTCTTCTTCCTCCTCATCTTCTTCTTTTCTCCTCCTCATCCTCTTTCTTCTTTTTCCTCTTTCTTCTTCCTCCTCTCCTTCCTCCTTCTCTTTCTCCTCCTCCTCTTCTTCCTCCTCATCCTCCTTTTCTTCTTCTTCTTCTTCTTCTTCTTCTTCTTCTTCTTCTTCTTCTTCTTCTTCTTCCTCTTCCTCTTCCTCTTCCTCTTCTTCTTCAGAATTTCCTGAATGGTTACGCTTATGTGGAGAACACTGGTCTCACTTCCAGGGATGATATCCCAGAGGGCAGTGTTCTGGGTGTTTTTGCATCTAAAGTAACCTTCCCTGCCAATAAGACTGGAGGTAGCTGATACAAACTTTTACCTGCATTTTTTTGTGCTCAAGTTCTTATTCATTTGAGTCTCAAAATCTTTTGCTCTCAAATTATATACCTGGCCGGCGCTGTGGCTTAATAGGCTAATCCTCTGCCTTGCGGCGCCGGCACACCGGGTTCTAGTCCCGGTTGGGGTGCCGGATTTTATTCCGGTTGCCCCTCTTCCAGGCCAGCTCTCTGCTATGGCCCAGGAAGGCAGTGGAGGATGGCCCAAGTGCATGGGCCCTGCACCCGCATGGGAGACCAGGAGAAGCACCTGGCTCCTGGCTTCGGATCAGCACGATGCACCAGCCGCAGTGGCCATTGGAGGGTGAACTAATGGCAAAAAGGAAGACCTTTCTCTCTGTCTCTCTCTCTCACTATCCACTCTGCCTGTCAAAAAAAAAAAAAATTATATACCCAACCTTCATCAATATTTTAGTACCTAGCCTCTTTACCTCACTTTTGAATTGACTTTTCTTTTGGACTTCTCAATATCACAAGGATTGTTCTCACTACCATGTTTTTTTTATGTTAGTCCTAATTTTGGCCACCTCTCTAGTGTTTAAATAACTTTAAGGCAATCATAAAACTTCACCTCAACATATCAAAATCTCTAACCCACCATATTTTTAAATTTCTCTTTTTAGATTCCCTGAGCTTTGCCTTAAGGATCCAGCTGACATATATATATATATATATATATATATATATATATATATATATATGATGGATTTAATTGTTATCAAGCATGTGAGCCTCCATATATAAATATTCACATTTTTAAAGCATGGTAGAAAGAATGGTATGGGTAAAAGGATAAACATCTCAATCTCTAAACTGTAAATGAGGCAGAAATAAAGCAACTTTGAAGCAGAAAATAAAGCTACCACCCCTGAAGATGAAACTTGCCCCTTTCCCAATGGTGAGGGGAGCAGGTTCAGTGCAGCATTTTCTCCATGAACTACAACTGCCTGTCACAAAATATTTTGATAGGCACTCACCTTTATTTGGATCTTGGATGTAAATATTTCCTCAGACCCTAAAACTGATGTCCTAACTTTACAATGCACATATTGCATAAATATATGTTGATAAATAAACTTGCTAGCTGGTATATGCATTGCATGTAAGCTTTCTTTTTTTAAGCAAAGATTTGAATTTTATAGACTGTAAAATATGGATATTGCTCTATTTATCTTGATGTACTTCTATGAAAAGGTGACTGCTGTGATTGGAAAGTCATATCATATAACTAAAATAAGGTACTTTATTTAGAATTTTAAGATATCTCCTGCCCAATATGTATAACCATAACTATCTTGAAAAATTAGTTGTTTATTGCATAAATATTTTCAAGAGCTCTGGCTGGAATCCTGAAGTGGTTTATACACATTGTGAAAAAGGAGGATCTGGCCATTGCTATAAACATAGGGTCCATGAGTTGCTAACATAGGGGGAAAAAGGGCAGTAATGGAAACACCAGCCAGTGTATGAAAGAAAAAAAAACAACTATAACAAGCTACTGACAGTGTATTAGAAAAACTATTTTTAAGTGGTTTTACTGGAAAAACTTATCATTTAAAGAACTAGATTGTTAATACTGTAGACTTTATAGGCCAGATCTGTCCTTGGCCACATATATTTCTCCATTTATTTATTTAATTAATTTACTTGGCAACCTTTTAGAAATTTAAAACCATCCTTATATCATTATTCATAATTTACCTAGTACAGCTCTAGAGTCAATGTTTTAAGATACCTTTAAACAGCAGAAAACTTTTATTCAAGAGATGTTTTATGCTAATTGCAATAATCCAAATCAACCCAACTGGAGTGGCTGAGTGGTTGTTAGAAGTCTCTAGACACTTCCTACCCTGCTTTCTCTCCACAATCCTAGATAGCCCTAAATCAACTACACCTAGTGAGAGACCTCTTGAGAATACAACTTCCATATCTTGATATCTGTGTCCTAAAGAATCTAAAAGACTTTCAGTAAAGTAAGAAAAGAAATGTGAGGGGCCAATGCTGTGGCGTAGTGGGTAAAGCTGCTGCCTGCAGTGTTGGCATTCCATATAGGCACCGGTTCTAGTCCTACCTGCTCCACTTCTGATCCAGCTCTCTGCTGTGGCCTGGGAAAGCAGTGGAGGATGACCCATGTCCTTGGGCCCCTGCACCCATGTGGGAGACCCAGAAGAAGCTCCTGGCTCCTGGCTTCCGATCAGCAAAACTCTGGCCATTGTGGCCAATTAGGGAATGAACCAGAGGGTGGAGGATCTCTCTCTGTGTAACTCTGACTTTCAAATAAAAAAATCTGCAAAAAAACAAAAAGAAAAAGAAAAGAAATGTGAAATTTTCAGTCAGAACAACAACAAAAATCCAGACCTTATATCAATCTAAAGGAAGCACCTAACAGCTTGGCAGTTATTGTCTGCATATTTTCTCTATGATGCCACCATATTCAGCATCCCAAGTGAAAAACCTTTTCTTTATCTCTTGCATGCACCATGTCTTGGAGAGAAATGCTTTTCCAATTTGCTTGCTCTCTTCCTGTCCCAGTTCTACCATAGAAAGTGAACTTTTATCTCCTTACACTAGGATAACTGTGTAAGTACCTTAACTGGTTCCCCTGCAGGCTCCTTTTAGACTCCTTGCTCTCTGTCCTCACCAGCCTATCCCAGATAGGCTACATTTTGTAATTACATTGCTTTGATTTGGTCTCTTCCTTCTCTCAATGACCTGAATTCAATTCAATTCATTCAGTCATTGATCAGATATTTATGATGCTCAGAATTCAATGTGTGGGAAACTGCTGGATCCCAGATAGACATTAGACTTTCTGCCTCCCATTAAAAGAGATAAGACACTAGCAAAATACCTGTGAAAGCGGATGGAATGCGACAAGAGCCATTTGAGTAGCACAATCAAAGTTCAATAAAATAGCTAGAGAAAATTTCTTGGTGAAGAGATTGAGAAAGACTTTAAAAAGTATTGAAGGATTAGTGGGAAGTCACTACATAAAGACAGTATTGGTAGGGCATTCTGATTAATACTGGGGCATGAAATAGGAAAGCATATACATTATTCTGGAAATTATGGCCAAATCATTTTATTAGGTGAATGATAAGATAAATTTGGGTAATGAGTGAGGCCAGGTTTATAGAAAACTAGACCAATGTGTTTGAACAATAGTCAGTAGATTTAGGAGAAAAGCCAACGGTTTTGAAGCCCATATGTCTTACCGTTGCATGAATATATGTTTACTTTGCAGAGATATGATGTAATGAGCAGACTTTAAGCTGATAGGGAACAGATAGATTCAAATTTTCATTACAGTTACCCGAATTTTATCTTCTGGATTATAAATAAAACATAAGAGAATAAATAAAATGACTATTTAGCATTTATATTTCTAAATGTGTGTGTGGACTATGAAGTGTTGATGCTATATGCAAAGTGAAGATAGGGTTTTGGAAAATGGCAAGAAAGACTAGATGTGGAATTGCCATGAACATAGGAGATACAGTGGAGTTGTGTTTGGTAAAATTGAGAAATAGGAAAAATATTTGTCTTTAATTTTTCAACCTAATATTGCACAACATGGCACCCTATCACTGCCACATTATATCATGAAATCCTTCCAAAAGGAAGAGTACTTGCTTTGATTCCTGTTTATATTTCCAGTACATAGCAGAGGTTCTTGCCCATAATAACTATTCAGTAAATATTGCTTGAGTGAATGATCTCTCAAACTCCATCAAAACCCCCGCTGTAGAGGAAAATGTGTAAGTAAATGTGTGCTAAAAAGTCAGTAGTCACTCATACACTACCAGAAGTTTCCTTTCTAAGAGATGGCTATGGAATACAAATTTGATAGTGGGGGAAGTGTAAAAGTACTTAGAAGAGCAATGGCAATTTATGCATCTAGGATATCAGTTGACTACCTCTCTTTTTCCCTGAATCTGGGGTCTTCTGCTTCACATTAGAAGGCTGAGGCTCTAGGTATCAATTTTGTCAGGTTAAACTGTCTTTAAGTGAAATCATGTTGTCTTGCCCTATATAGCAAGGAAATGGCCTATAGAGAACCCCTAAATCAGACCCTGTAGATAACTCAAAGTTTTTCAGATTGAAGGAATCCTCCTGAGTATGTTACTAGACTTTGTGTCCAGTGTCTGAATACCTGTTATCCTTGTCTATAAATAAATTAATAACCATAATGATAATTTGCCTTTCACATGGAAATCCTTCTAGAGTTGAACAGCTTCACTCTGCTGTGACTACACTGGAACCTGCCATATAATCCAGGCTGTTCTTCCTGTGCAAGATTTCCAACTTAATAACCTTTGAAAAGTCCCTTTTTTGTAACAAAGCATGTTTACAGATTCTGTGGATTAATATGTAGACTTATTTGGGGACCAATTTTCTGCTTACCATAAAATGACTTCGATAATAGCCCTCAGGAGAACTTTGAGTGCTCTGGTTTCTGTAATATGCTTCCCATGAACCAATCTCTGTGTCTTGGAGGACTGTAGTTTCTTATTGGCTAGCCTGGATCCCATGAGGCCAAGTCCAATGGTAAGCAATCAAGTGTTGGTGATGTTAACTCCAATGATACTAAGAGAATGGTTTCTCTGCAAGGAAAAAGAAAACTTTTTTACCAGCATTGGTTAAAGGATGCTATAGGAAGATGACTGCCAAAATTCATCATATAGAGCAATAGATGAGCATATATGCCTAGTTGCCAACTCCTGAAAGAAGGGAACCATGAGCTAAACAGTTCTTACTTAAGAATTATCTTAAACTATGAGTATTAAAGTTTGAGTGGAGATGTGCATTCATGTTGAGTCAAAGGACAGTGCAAAACTGTTTATCAAACTCTTATTCTTTATATTGGGATTGACTGAACCAATTGGTTACTATGAGAGAGAAAGCTGGAGGGCATCAAAATGGGACAGCTCACAGAAGACAGACAAGGATTGTCAAAAGCATAGAATGTACCTCACCTTTCACACTCTTGATTATGGGCTGGCTCTGAGTCTTCTCATGTCAACATGTATAATTCCCAAGGTAAGTGGCTATGTCTCATAAAAGGAGGTCTTATCCTCCCATTGTCCACTGTGCTATCTCTTCCTGAACACCTTCTCATCACAAGAACTAAAGAACTAATCACAGCTTTTTCTTCAGTACTTTTACCTCTATTCCTGCAAGATGTCAAGATCTGCTCCATACCTCTATTCCTGCAAGATGTCAAGATCTCCATTCCCAAACCCAAAGGAGAGGTAATTGTCCATGAGTAGACCCATTCCTCCAAAGGTAGCAGCTCTTCTACATTTGAACATTAATTCATAATCAAACATTGATGAATCATGCTATTTTACTGAAAAGCACAGTCCTTAAGTCAACCACCTTTAAAACATTTGTGTATTTTAGCTCAAATTCATCTGCAGTCGGAAATTTTAATGAACTGTTCATCAAAGAAGTCTCAGGAGTCTGGGGATAAGTTTAGCATAACAAGAAACTGAATGTTTTCTTCCTCTCTACTTCGGGAGCCCCATTCCCTCTGGTTTCTAAAAAGCAACCTGTCATTGGTTCCACCAAACTAATAATGATTCTAAGTGGTTATGATTGCTTCCGTGTTTTAAACTGATGTTATCTTTTTATCCCTTAAGAATCATGTTTTTCATAATTACTTCTCTTTTGTCCTTTCCTTAAGACAAATGATTTTGTAATTAGCGATGAAGGAAGGAGTCGTCACTCCAAGACATCTGTCAAGTTGTCAGGAAGTATGTCTCCCTGTAGCTATATTTAAACTTTCTGTTTAATAGCCTCTTGCTTTATTTCACAAGAACATCTCTGCGGAATCATGCCCAGGATCCCCTAATGATCAGGTTCTATAAGACACAGAGCAATTAGGCTGTAAGAAATATCGCTCCCCAGAACGTCCTTCCTGTTCATCATGTGCACCTCTCCCTCCTAGCATTCCCTTCACCCAATCCCAGCCTACACAAATGTGCCTGATGGATGGATTCTAACAATGAACTCTAGCTGGTGAGATGGCTGAGTCTGTCAACAATTGGGGGGGGCATTTTCCCCAAATTGAGCACAAGGTTGTAACCATATATATTTTTTTGTTCTGTCTGCAAGAAAAATGGCAAGCTAATGTGAAAAATGTAATAATTCTCCCTCAGAGGGAGCTAAGTGTGGCACCAGTACCTTGTATTTTCCCAGGCATCCTACAGAGAGATGAGTGCTAGCTCACACAGTTGCTATTCTTCTACAACATCTGTAGCAAGGAACAGGCTTCCAGTGACTCCTAAAGCTTCATTCTTTAGAAACAGAACTCAAACTGGCAGAATACCCTGTGGAGAGCTGAGGAATGTGGACAGCCCATCTTACCACAGTATTCAAGATTACCACTGATCTCTAATTCAGATGCTATTCTGTCAATAGCTGAGACCCTAAATCTCACAGAAATCTCAAGCTGCTCTAATCACTCACTCTCTTTATACTTCCATAGCCTGTTTAACTCATGACTCCTGTACTTCATAAGAGAAAGCTAGGCAGAGATTATTCAGTAATTTTCCGAGAGTTACCCATATCTAGCAGACCCAGGAATAGCACAGTTTCAGTGAACGCCATTCTGATTCTAACCTTCCACCTGACCCTAGAAAAGACACAGAGACAAGACTGACCATGTTGAAAGGATGAACACATTGCATTTTCCTTCGTGTTTTAGAAGACTTCAGTTGGTATATTTTGCTACTACTTTAGGGCATCCTTTTAGCTTCTCCCCCCTTCAAAACATCCATTCTACCGACCTGGGTCCCAGGCATCTGCCACACATTGGAATCATTGGATAATTATGAGAATAAATTATGAAAAAACTAGTCTTAAAAACACTTTTACTCATAGATGTATTTGCATTTAAGAGCAGGCTCTTGAAGATCAAAAAATACTGTTATGAGGTAAAAAAAAAAAAAAACAGTACTGTATAAGGTAGAATTTCAGGCATTAGAGATCTTAGAAGTTGAGACTTTTGTTTTCTGAAGAAGCTGGCAGGCTGGTCCTAGAAGCTCTGTCATCACATCTTGGGAAGCCACTTGTTCTTCTTTCCTGAGTACAGTGGCATGAGAATGCTACGATATGTGGGCATAGCTGCAAAAAATTCAGTGACTGGAATGATAAGGAAAATAATTAAATCATTATGCTGGCTTCCTTCCTTAGTTTTTCCTATTTACCCCTTTGTGTTGCTCATGACTCATGATTATATTAAGTTAAAACGAAATCACAAAACATCACTAAGCTGCACTCATCTTTTTCTATCTAAATGCTACTCATCTCTTGTGGCTATTTCCATGGTCCCTTAAATTATTTTCATTCCTACTTCATCTTTTTTTTAGACCATTCTTTGCATCAGTGTCAGACTGATGATCTTAAAACACTAGTTGCATCACTACCTTGTCCTTTCTGCTGTCAAGAGGGTGAAAATGTCTTTCTGACACTTACAGGTTAATTCAAGGCTTCATGTCACCCATTCTCACTTCTCCCATCCTTATTGCTTATCATTATTTAGCAATGGATATTGTGATTTCATTAAATATGGCATCTCTCATTGCTCCAACAACTCCATCCTAATTCCTATTGGCAATATTGCAGAAAGTAGAAAATGTTGAGAAGATCTAGAGTTCCAAAAAATACCACATAACTTCCATGTTGACCTTGGTCTCTCTACCTCTTAACTCTTTTCAAATGAGAGAAATCAGTTTCTGTCATATTTAAGTCATTGTTATTTTTTTTTCTTCTGGTTGATTATCTGTCAGCTAAATGGAATTATTAGCAAACTACAAATACACGGAAAAATTCTCTATAACTTGCTATTCATATTCATAGACAAATGATTTTTCCTACCTCCAGCCTTCCCCCCAAGTCATGTGTTTTTTGGTTTCTTCATTCATTCATTCATTCGTTAGCTTGAAATATTTTACTGAGAGCTCGTAAAGTCTGAAAATATGAAGAAACTTTATTTTTTTAAGATTTATTTTATTTGCTTGAAGACAAGAGAGACAGAAAAGAACAGGGAGAGACAGAGAAAAAAATTCTTCAGTCCACTGGTTCATTTCCCAAATGGCTGTAAAGATTGGGCCTGGGTCAGGCCAAAACCCAGGAACCTCATGTGTGATAGAGGACCTAAGTATTTCTAAGAATTTGCACCATCTTTTTCTTTTCTCCCAGTCACATTATCAGGGAGCTGGATCAAAAAGCCTAGCAGCTGGGACCCAAAACTAGTGCTCTCATAGGTGATGGTGGCATCAGAAGTGGTAGTTTTAAAAACACTGTGTCACCATGCTAGCTCCAATATAAAAGTACATTAAAAAGTTCCTAGATTTTTTCCAGCCTTTCACTTTCAGTCTGTATGCATCATTGTTGGAAAGATGAGTTTCTTGTAAGCAGCAAAAAAGATGGGTTTTTGTTCCTTTACCCAATCAACCAATCGGTGTCTTTTAACTGGGACAGTTCAAGGACATTAACATTCAATGTGGACTATTGAGAAGGAGTAACTTTTGCCCTGTCATTTGCCAAAAGATTTTTTCTAATATATGGTTTTGAGACTGCTGTGATCTTTGGCTGTGAGGTTTCCTTCCTTTACCTTCTTTCATATTGGTGACCGTGTTTCTGTGTTTTCTGTATGTAACACATCTTTAAGCATCTTTTGCAGGGCTGGACGAGTGGTGAAAAAATTCTTTCAGTTTCTGTTTTGCTGTGAAAGGTCTTTATTTCACCTTCATTCACAAATGAGAGCTTTTCAGGATATAATATTCTGGGCTGGCAGTTTTTCTCTCTTAGTACCTGGGCTATATCTCGCCATTCTCTCCTAGCTTGTAGGGTTTCTGATGAGAAGTCAGCTGTGAGTCTAAATGGAGATCCTCTGAGAGTAATCTGGCATTTCTCTCTTGCACATTTTAGGACCTTTTCTTTGTGTTTCACTGTGGTGAGTTTTGATTACGACGTGTCGTGGTGAGGATCTCTTTTGATCATGTTTTATTAGGGGTTCTGTGAGCTTCCTGTACTAGGATGTCTCTGTCCTTCTCCAAACCTGGGAAATTTTCTGCTAGTATCTCACTAAAAAGGCCTTCTAATCCTTTCTCCCTCTCCATGCCTTCAGGAACTCCTAGAACCCGAATGTTGGGTTTTTTTAATAGTATCCTGTAGATTCCTGACAGTGTATTTTTTTAGATTTCTGATTTCTTCTTCTTTTTCTTTAATTTGACTGTTCTCTGTCTTCTAATTCCGATATTCTCTCTTCTGCTTCACCCATTCTGTTTTTTAAGGCTGTCTAATGTGTTTTGTCATTTGATCTATTGAGTTCTTCATTTCATTGTGGTTTTTTTGTCACTATCACAGTTTTCATGTTCTACTAGTTGTTTCATTTCATTTTGATTCCTCCTTATTATTTCATTTTCATGAGAGAGATTTTCTATCTTGTCCATTAAGGATTTCTGTAGTTCAAGAATTTGTTTTTGAGAACTTTCTTAATGTTCTTATCAATTTTTTGAGATCCGCTTCTTGCATTTCCTCTATCTCTTCATCTTCATAATCTTGGATTGGGGTGTCTTGTTCATTTGGGGGCATCATAGTGTCTTCCTTGCTCTTGTTACCTCGGCTTCTATGTTTGTTGTTTTGGCATGTTGGAGATAATTTATGTTTTTTTTTTGTTGTTGTTGTTGTTTGTTTGTTTTGCTGTGGTGTTTTTTTTTTTTCTCGTTATACTATGCTTCTAAGTGAGCTGTCTGCTTTGTTGGATCCTTAGGGGGGGCTGTGATGGGTGTGGCCAGAGAGCTATGCTTGATTCTTCAGGTTTAAGGCTGTGCAAAGAGCGACTCTCCCAGATTGTTCACTCCCTTGCTCCTTGCTGGATCGCTCTCTCTCTCTCTCTCTCTCTTTTTTTTTTTTTTGACTCAGTTGGGAGTGGAATTGAGGGTAGTTGAAATCTGGCCTCTGTGAGTATTCGTTTGATCTATCCCTGGGGACCACACAAAAGAGTTTATGCAGCCCTCAATGTGTTTCTCGAGTTTCTCCAAAGTTACTGAGTTTGGCTGCACTTTACATATGTAAAATGGCGGTGTTTCTTTGTTTTGCTTGGTGAGTGAAGGGAGAGGCCCTCTGTCCCCCCCCCCCCCCAATGTCTCCAGTTTCTGAAGTCTTTGTCTTACCTCCCATTGGTTTCCCGCACTGGCGAGATTCTGAGGCTCGTCTCCCACGGTTGAGTTTCCACGCGGTGGGCTCCCTGTAGGTCCTCTGTGTCGCAATCCACTAGATCCGGAAGCGTTTCCTCTGCAGTTTTTTTTCTTGAGTCTTTTCCTGAGGCTTTTATGAAAACTTTATTTTCCCAAACTACGGCGCACGTCCTCACTATCCGCCATCTAGAGTAGACTGGATAAAGAAATTATGGGACATGTACTCCATAGAATACTATACAGCAGTAAGGAACAATGAAACCCAGTCATTTTGCAACAAGATGGAGGAATCTGGAAAAACATCAGGCTGAGTGAATTAAGCCAGTCCCAAAGAGACAAATATCATTTGTTTTTCCCTGATCGGCGACAAACTGAGCACCAAAGGGGAAACCTGTTGAAAGTGAAATGAACACTATAAGAAACAATAACCTGATCAGCTCTTGTCCTGACTCTAGATGTACAATGTAATACTTTATCCTTTTTAGTATTTGTTGTTTGTTGTTGTTGTTGTTTGTTTCTAGTACTAGTGGTTGAACTCTGTAATTAACACACAATTATTCTTAGGTGTTTAAATTTTAACTGAAAAGTGATCCCTGTTAAATTTCAGAGTGGAAAAAGAGAGGGAGGAGATGTACAATTTTGGGACATGCACAATCAGACTTGCCCCAAAATGATGGAGTTAGAAATGTGCCAGGGGATTCCAATACAATCCCATCAAGGTGGCATGTACCAATGCCATCTCACTAGTCCAAGTGATCAATTTCAGTTCACATTCGATGGCTCTGATAGGTTCTAAGAATCAAAGGGATCATACAAACAAGACAAGTGTCTGCTAATATTAACTGATAGAATCAAAAAAGGGAGAGAAGGATCCAACATGGGAAGTGGGTATACACAGCAGACTCATAGAAATGGCAGATGTCCTAAACAACACTCTAGCCTCAGAATCAGCCCTTAAGGCATTCGGATCTGGCTGAAGAGCCCATGAGAGTATTGTAGGCATGGAAAGCCAAGATACCATGGAAAAGAAAAAAAAAGAAGCAGACCTAAATGAAAGATCTCTGTGAGTGAGATCCCAGTGGAAAGAACGGGGCCATCAGAGAAGGAGGTACCTTTCTCTGAAAGGAGGAGAGAACTTCCACTTTGACTATGACCCTATCGGAATAAGATCAAAGTCAGCGAACTCTAAAGGCTTCCATAGCCCTGGCAACTCATGACTAGAGCCTAGGGAGATTACTGAAGCCATGAACAGGAGTGTCAAATTGTTAAGTCAGCAACAGAAGTCACTGTGTACTTACATCCCATGTGGGAACTGTCCTTAATGTGTTGTCTAATGTGCAGTGATGCTATAACTAGTACTGAAACAGTATTTTTACACTTTGTGTTTCTGCATGGGTACAAACTGATGAGATCTTTACTAATTATATACTGAATTGATCTTATGTATATAAAGATAATTGGAAATGAAAAAAAAAAACAAACCTGGTGTTAAATTGGAAATGGCATAGAAAATTAATTAATTTTTAAAAAAATATTATGTAGGATCTCTGTCTTTAATGTGCTGTACACTGTTATTTAATGCTATAACTAGTACTCCAACAGTATTTTTTTTTTCACTTTGTGTTGCTATATGGGGGCAAACTGTTGAAATCGTTACCTAATATATACTAAACTGATCTTTTGTATATATGAGAATTGAAAATGAATCATGATGTGATTGGAAGGGGAGAGGGAGCGGTAAAGGGGAGGGTTGTGGGTGGGAGGGAAGTTTTGGGAGGGGGAAGCCATTGTAACCCATAAGCTGTACTTTGGAAATTTATATTCATTAAAAAAAATTTAATTAAAAAAAAAGACAAAAAAAAGTTCCTAGGAAATTGAAATTAAAAGATAAATTAATTTTTATGCAAAACACTTTAAAACACATGTATAACTATTTTACAACATGAGTTATTAATGAATTGTTTTAAAAAAATTAAACATTACTACAAATTCTATTTGGAAGTTAATGCCGGTCATCACTTCCAGTGCTCATCCTTGGATCCTCCTTTCTCTTTTCCAGTAAGGCCATGCCTGACAAGCACCCAAAGGAAAAATGGTCACATAGACCTGAAATCATGTCTCTTTCCCACAGTTCCACTTGCTTCTAGTCAATGATCAGTGTGGTTTAGACCTCTTATGTGAACTTGGAAAATTAGACACAGCTTAAGTGCAGAGGGGTAATCCAAAAACTTTAGTACATTTTTTCAGCCTATGGAATTTTAATGGTTATAGAATAAAAAATAAAATTGAATTATAAAAAGACAGTGACAATTATACATTTAAAAAGAATAAGGAAAATAAGGCTATGTCCTTAGGGAGAAGAGAAAAGACTGAGCAGGAAGAGAGGGGGAGAGAGAGAAAGAGAGAGATAAAGAGAGAGAGATTGGTTCACTCCTCCAGGGTTGGAACCAAATCCTAGAACCCAATCCAGATCTCCTATGTGAGTGATAGAAATCCAATTATTTGAGCCATCAATGCTGCTTTCTCAAGGTCTGCATTAGTAGGAAACTGGAGTCAGGATCCAGAGCTGAGATTTGAACATAGGTACTTTAATGTTGGATATAGGTATCTGAACCACTAAGCTAAACACTCACTCCCAGTATCCTATAAGTTAGGTCTATAAGTTTTTCTTATTTTTTAAAAAGATTTATTTTATTTACTTGAAAGACAGAGTTAGAGAGATAGAGCCAGAGAGAGAGAGAGAGAGAGAGAGAGAGAGAGGTCTTCCACCCACTGGTTCCCTCCCCAAATAACTGCAATGGTAGAACTGAGGTGATCCAAAGCCAGGAGCCAGGAGCCAGGAATCAGGAGCTTCTTCCAGGTCTCCCCAGTGGGTACAGAGGAACAAGGACTTGGCCCATCTTTTACCACTTTTCCAGGCCATCCACAGGGAGCTGGATCAGAAGTGGAGCAGCCAGGACTTGAACGGGCACCCATATGTGATGCTAGCACCGCAGGCCAGGGCTTTAAACTGCTGCACCATAGCTCTGGCCCCTATAAGTCTTTCTTTGTATTACCAATTGATTTCACCAAAAATGCCATCATGATTCTATTTGTGACACTTAATTTTTTATCAGGAAGGTTAGTTTTGTTTGTTTTTGTTTGTGTCTTTGTTTTAATGTTAGCATATAAAGGTAGGAGAAGGAAAAGGAAGAAAGTTTGCTTCCTAACATTGGTGACATCAGAGATGGTATAGAAAGGGATGTACTTTTTTAAAAAAGATTTATTTATTTATTTGAAAGTCAGAGTTACACAGAGAGAAAAGGAGAGGCAGAGAGAGAGGTCTTCCATCCGCTGGTTCACTCCCCAGTTGGCCTCAATGACCAGAGCTGTGCTGATGTGAAGTCAGGAGCCAGAATATTCGTCCATGTCTCCCACGTGGGCGGCAGGGCCCAAGAACTTGGGCCATCTTCCACTGCTTTCCCAGGCCATAGCAGAGAGCTAGATCGGAAGAGAAGCAGCAGGGACTAGAATTGATGCCCATATGGCATGCCGGCACGGCAGGCGGTGACTTTACCTATTACTCTACAGCACTGGCCCCCAAAAGGAATAGTCTTAAGAGCTCAAGTTGAATGAGAAACCAGTGATCTTCCTGGGCTGCTTTCTACTTCCATGATTCTACTCTTCTGCCATCTCATGTGAAGAATACATCCTGATGAAAAGCCCTTTTCTTCATTACCAACTCAGAGGCCCCCAGGAAATTCATGTCTTTTCTGGTCATGCTTATTCTCAAGCATGCAGACATTAACACTGATACTTCTAAAATAACTGCTGTCAACAAGGTTACATCATGGTGTTTATGGTAAACTGTATCTATCAGAGTAAATAATTTCAAGAAGTCTCTGGTAACTGTGGTTTTCATCAGGTATACTTTTTTTAAAAAATTTTATTTATTTATTTATTTATTTGAGAGGCAGAAGTACAAAGAGAAGAAGAGACGAAGAGAGTGAGAGCAAGAGAGAGAGATATCTTCCATCCGATGGCTCACTCTCCAATTGGTCACAATGGCTGGAGCTGGACCAATCCGAAGCCAAGAGCTTCCTCCAGGTCTCCCACACAGGTGCAGGGGCCCAAGCACTTGGGCCATCTTCCACTGCTTTTTCAAGCCACAGCAGAGAGCCAGATTGGAAATGGAGCAGCCGGGACTGGAACTGGTGCCCATATGGGATGCTGGCACTGCCGACAGTGGCCTCACCCACCACACCACAGTGCCGGCCCCAAGGTATACTTTTTATAATTTGTTTTAAGGTTGCAATGTTACAGAAAAAAAATACGGTATCAAAAGGTGTTAGTAAATGAATCGTTTTACTATGAAGATTCCAGGGTAAAGACTAAGAATATCAAAGCTACTATTGTCTTTGAAGTGACTGTTGAAAAATGTTAATAAATATTGGGTTTCACAAGCATCAGAAAAACAAATACTTAATTGGAACAACGAATATTTATCCAAAAACTCTCTGCTTCATATCACATACTATGGTTTGAGAAGTTATAAGTATATAATGAAATGAATATACTATATGTATAAAACAAGAATTAGTTACCTCAAAAAATAAACATCAGAAAGAAAGAATGTGTGATTGAAAGTCAAAACTTTAGGCAGAAATTTGAAAGGTCATCTAAAAAATAAAAAATAAATTTCTTAAAAAGAAGAATATGACTAGCAGGTAGTGAATAAAAGAGAAAATATCAGCAAATTATAACATCACTTCTGCATTGCAGCACAAGACAGATGGGAGGAAGAGTAAAGGAAAATAGATGGAACATAATTACTTTGTCAGAGAAATAATGCAAGAAATTATCCTAAAACTAAATGACATATTTCCAGATGAAAAAAGTCTCACTTAATAACATATATAATGATAGAGAAAAGATCCTCACTAGTGATTAACATCATTAAAATTATGAAATACCAGAATAGTGGGACTTGAAATAAGGTCCCAAGTCTCCATAGACCAAAAAGAAAGGAAGGAAGGAAGAAGAGAAGGAAGGAAGGGAGAGGAGATGGAAGGAAGATAGAAAGAAAGAAAAGAAGTGTGAGGGCTTGGAATCAGAATCACAGTTCATTTCTAAAAAGGATTGGAGAGAGTTCTTCAAATTTGCACAGATTATATTTTACATAAAATTTAAGATCCAAGCAACATCAAATAAAAAATGAAGAAACAGAAAAATGCTCAGATTTGCTGGTATTCAGACAATGTATCTCCCATGTGAATTTTCTCAGAAAGCAGCTATAAAAATTTTCTATTTAAATCGGAAAGTTGGAGCCATATGATACAGGATGTGGTACTTCCACAGAGGAAATGGCAATGGGATTCTGGCCTGATGGCGAAGGGAGGTCCACTGTGAGCAATATTTGCATAATGCATTATAATGTTATCAACAAATTGACAGGATAGTGCATAGGCAAGTCTGTGAAGGACACAGTGGGAAGGGTATGTGTGTGTGCGTGCGCGCACGTTTACCATGTGTCAACAGACACAATGGGAAATCATGATCCAGATGGAATCACAGTATTTTTAGAGAGGAAAGAAAAGTTACATGCCCTCTTGTATGCACATAATCTTCCGTATTTTTAGAAAATAGAAACCCTAAAAGGCTGGTTGGCTTGCTTAAGTTAGTGGCTAAACAAGAATAAGAATAACATTTTATTCTTTACATCTTTTATTTCTTTGTCTAGTACTCTTCCCCTGTATTGGTAAGTTGGCCAGATATTTTAGAGGCAAACAAGATTTGTAAGGGGGTTCAATCACGGCACTCACAGTAGACGTGCCACTAATTTTCCCTCTTTACCACTTTCAAGTTGCTGATAACCACAGCAACTCTCTAGTGTCAAAGTCTCCCATTCTCTCTAAATAGTGGGAGCAGATATTATGACCGGCAAGATTTCTATCACTTCTCAATGAAAACACTCTGCCTCATCACTGTGCGCCTCTCTTCTGTCATTAGGTATGATTGTGTGCATGCATGCATATGTGTGAGAACCTCTGTCTCTCCACCCAAATCAGGAGGCCCCTAGGAGGGAGCAGCCTCTTCCATTTCTGTATAACCCCCAATGAATGACCAAGTCTTAGTGAAAAAGCAAGGCAGGGAGCAAACCTGTAAATAACTAACAACTGTGTCAAAGGGAAAAACAAAATAAAACACTGCAGGTGGGAGGCAGCACATAAGGGGTCAATAGTAATCACAGTGGATAAGATCCTTGAGAAATCATATGAAAATCTGGTTGTTTGGGGGGGGGGCATTGAAAATGTTCTGGATGATATTATAAATACCTTATGTGCCTGAACTCATTTAAACTTTTGAACTAGTGTGATTTTTGTTTTACAGGTGAGACAACTGAGGCACAGTGACATTCCAGGTGACAGGTTGTTATGATGTGTCTTCCCACTTACCTTTCAGATTGTGTGATTTGAATTTCACTGGTGATACTTTGCAAGATGTCCATGTCTGGTCATCCTTCAGGCAACTCTCTGAAGGCAAGCCCATTGTCTGTCACATCTCCCTGATGCACACGTTTCTAAGCAGAGCCTCCTCATGGAAGGAGCTCTGAGCACTTGTGTATGAGCTGAATAAATGAGGTGATGAATGCACAAGTCTGCTGCACAGTCTCTGGAGATGAAGACCAACAGTCAAAGGAGACAAAGGGAAGTGCGGTTCGACATGCCACCTGTATTAAATTAGCCTAAATACTTTGAGAAACAAATGGCAAAGTTAGCATTGTGGTGCAGCAGGTTAAGCCAACAATGGACATGCTGGCATCCTATATCTGAGTGTCAGGTTGAGCCGCTGCTGCTCTGCTTCTGATCCAGCTCCCTGTTAATACACCTGGGAAAGCAGCAGAAGATGGCCCAAGGACTTGAGCCACTGTCACCCAAGTGGGAGACACAGATGGAGTTCCAGGCTCCTGGCTTTGGCCTGGCCCAGCCCTGACTTGTTGCAGCTAACTGGGGAATGAACCAACGAATGGATAGAAGATTTCTTCTCTCTGTCTCCCTCCCTCCCTCCCAACCTCCCACCTTCATACTCTCTTTGTCACTCTGCTTTTCAAATAAATAAAATAAATCTTAAAAAAAAAACTTAGGTGATACTCAAAATTTTTAAGATTTATTTGTTTATTTGATTAATAGAATGATAGAAAGAGAGATGAGACAGAGAAAGAAAGAGAAATCTTCCATCCTGGTTAACTCCCCAGATGGTCACAACAGCCAGAGCTGGGAAGGTCTGAAGCCAGGAATCAGGAGCTTCCTGTGGGCTTTTTACATGGGTGAAAGGAGCCCAAGTACTTCTGCCATCTTACACTGCTTTCTCAGACACATTAGCAGGGAGTAGCCAGAACTGGAACCTGTGTCTACAGGGGATGCCGGTGTTGCAGATGGCAGCTTTATCTATTAGCCAACAATGCTGGCCCCAAAAATATTTTGTGTGATATAGATGAAAAATATATTTGCAACAATTCTCAAACTTTGTCCAAAAATGAAATCATAACAGTGTTTATATATATCTTTTGATGATAATTTGTATTACTAATGGTTTATCTTTGGGGGATTTGAATCAGTGTAACTTAAGAGAGTTTTTCATAAAAGATACAGCAAGTTAAGTTGGCTAAATTTCAAAAGAAAAAGAATATGCTGAATAAACAATGGTTTAAGGGACAGATGTTTGGCTTAACTGTTAGGGGTCTGCATGGGATGCCCACATCCCTTATCAGAGTGTCTGGTCCAAGTTCTAGCTAAGCTCTTCATCCCATCTTCTGGCCAGTGGAAACTCTGCAAGGCAGTAGGTGATGGTTCAAGTATTGGGTACCTGCTTTCTATATGGGAAACCCAGATTGAGTGTCTGGCTCCTGGCTTCAGTGTGGCCCTGCTCTAAGTGTTGTGGTCATTTAGGGAGTGAGCCAGCACAAGAGAGATTCATTCATCCCCCCCCCAACACACACATTTATTTTAAATAAATTAATATAAATAATTTTTAAAAAATTTAACTTGGTAAAGTATTAAGTTGTTCATCAACATTCAGGACAAGGGCTGATCAAGTAAGTCACCATTTCTCATAGTGCCCATTTCACTTCAACAGGTTTCCTTTTTGGTGCTCAGTTAGTTGTCACCGATTAGGGAGAACATATGATATTTGTCCCTTTTGGAATGGCTTATTTCACTCAGCATGATGTTCTCCAGATTCCTCCATTTTGTTGCAGATGACCTGATTTAATTGTTTTTGACTGCTGTATAGTATTCTATAGAGAACATGTCTCATAATTTCTTTATCCAGTCTACTGTTGATGGGAATTTAGGTTGATTCCAGGTCTTAGCTATTGTGAATTGAGCTGCAATAAACATTAATGTGCAGATGGCTTTTTTGTTTGCCAAATTATTTTCCTTTGGGTAAATTCCAAGGAGTGGGATGGCTGGGTTGTATGTTAGGGTTATATTCAGGTTTCTGAGGAATCTCCAGACTGACTTCCATAGTGGCTTAACCAGTTTGCATTCCCACCAACAGTGGGTTAGTGTCCCTTTTTCCCCACATCCTCCCCAGCATCTGTTGTTGGTAGATTTCTGTATGTGAGCCATTCTAATTGGGGTGAGGTGAAACCTCATTGTGGTTTTGATTTGCATTTCCCTGATTGTTATCCCTTTTAGTATTTTTTTGTTCTATTTAATACTATTGGTTGAACTTTTTAATTAACGTATAAATTATTCTTAGGTGTTTAAATTTAACTGAAAAGTGATCTCTGTTAAATATAAGAGTGGGAATAAGAGAGGGAAGAGATGTACAATATGGGACATACTCAATCTGACTTGCCCCAAATGGTAAAGTTAGAAATGTGTCAGGGGATTCCAATTCAATCCCAGAAAGGTGGCATGTACCAATGCCATCTCACTATTCCAAGTGATCAATTTCAGTTCCCAATTGATCATAATGATAGGACTAAGAGTCAAAGGGATCGCATAAACAAGACTAGTGTCTGCAAATACTAACTGATAGAAAAAAAAAAGGAGAGAACCATCCAACATGGGAAGCAGGATACACAGCAGACTCATAGAATGGCAGATGTCCTAAACAGCACTCCGGCCTCAGAATCAGCCCTTAAGGGATTCGGATGTGGCTGAAGAGCCCAAGAGAGAGTATTTTATGCATGGAAAGCCAAGACACTCTGGAAAAAAAAAAACAAAAAAAAAACCCTAAATGAAAGATCTCTGTGAGTTCCCAGAGGAAAGAATGGGGCCATCAAAGAAGGAGGTACCTTTCTCTGAAAGGAGGAGAGAACTTCTACTTTGACTATGACCTTCTCTAAATAATATTGGAGTCAGCAAACTCAAAAGGCTTCATAGCCTTGGCAACTCATGACAAGAGCCTAGGGTGCAGTCAAAAGGAGGTACCTTTCTCTGAAGGGAGGAGAGAATTTCCACTTTGACTATGACACTATCGGAATAAGATCAAAGTCAGTGAACTCTAAAGGCTGCCATAGCCCTGGAAACTCATGACTAGAGCCTAGGGAGATTACTGAAGCCATGAACAGGAGTGTCAAATTGTTAAGTCAGCAACAGAAGTCACTGTGTACTTACATCCCATGTGGGATCTGTCCTTAACGTGTTGTCTAATGTGCAGTGATGGTATAACTAGTACTGAAACAGTATTTTTACACTTTGTGTTTCTGTGTGGGTACAAACTGATGAGATCTTTACTAATTATATACTGAATCGATCTTCTGTATATAAAGATAATTGGAAATGAAAAAAAACCTGGTGTTAAATTGGAAATGGCATAGAAAATTAATTAATTTTTAAAAAAATATTATGTAGGATCTCTGTCTTTAATGTGCTGTACACTGTTATTTAATGCTATAACTAGTACTCCAACAGTATTTTTTTTTCACTTTGTGTTGCTATATGGGGGCAAACTGTTGAAATCGTTACCTAATATATACTAAACTGATCTTCTGTATATAAAGAGAATTGAAAATGAATCATGATGTGATTGGAAGGGGAGAGGGAGCGGTAAAGGGGAGGGTTGTGGGTGGGAGGGAAGTTTTGGGAGGGGGAAGCCATTGTAACCCATAAGCTGTACTTTGGAAATTTATATTCATTAAATAAAAGTTTAATAAAAAAAGAGCCTAAGGTGATTACTGATGCCATAAACAAGAGTGTCAATTTGTTAAGTCAACAACAGGATTCACTGTGCACTTACTCCCCATGTAGGATCTCTGTCCTTAATGTGTTGTTCAATGTGAATTAATGCTATAACTAGTGTTCAAACAGTACTTTACACTTTGTGTTTCTGTGTGGGTGCAAACTGTTGAAATCTTTACTTAATATATACTAAATTGATCTTCTGTATATAAAGAGAATTGAAAATGAATCTTGATGTGAATGGAATGGGAGAGAGAGTGGGAGATGGGAGGGTTGTGGGTGGGAGGGAAGTTATGGTGGGAAAAAGCCACTGTAATCCATAAGCTGTACTTTGGAAATTTATATTTGTTAAATAAAAGTTAAAAAAATTTAACTCGAACATATGTTATAATTTTGTTAAATTTTTACTTTGTCATCTATGTAAAAAGTTAGATGTTTTAAAGAGCTGGATCAGACAATGGCTTTTTTTCATGGAAAATGGGATTGTATGTTTATTTTTAAGCACAAAATTTTTAGAAAGCTTTTATTTAATAAATATAATTTAATAGGTACAGCTTTAGGAATATAGTGATTCTTCCCCCCATACCTTCCCTCCCACCCAACTCCTGTCCCACCTCCTATACCCTCTTCCATCCAATTCTTCATGAAGATTCATTTTAATTATCTTTATATACAGAAGATCAACTCTATACTAAGTAAATATTTCAACAGTTTGCATACACAAACACACACACAAAGTGTAAAGTACTGTTTATTGACAAGTTTTACCATTAATTCTCATAGTACAACTCATTAAGGACAGAGGTCCTACATGGGGAGTAAGTGCACAGTGACTCCTGATGTTGATTTAACAACTGACACTCTTATTTATGACTTCAGTGATCACCCGAGGCAGACAATGGCTTTCTTAACTCTGGGCAGCAAAACAAGGCTGTATAGTTAAAAAGTCTGGTTTGTTAAATTCTGATTAAATGGGATTTTTGTTTTTGTTTTGTTTCACTTGTTTTTTTGTGTGTGTGTCAGGCCTTCCCTGTCTTATCCTACAATCAATACATGCTTTTCTTTTTGTCTTTACCAAGCTGGGGGACTTTCAAATTATTGTTGGGGTTTTAGTCCCTCAGGTGCAGGGCATTTCAGTCTGAAAAGCCTCTGAGTCCTTTGCTGTGCTTGTGTGTTAATTAGAGTTGGTTTCATGATCTTTGCTGTCAGTTTCCTCTGCTCCACAATTTGAGAGACAGTGATGCTAAACCAATCCCTGACCGTCTCTGGAGACCATTTCCAGTTGCATTACTGATTTATTTTTGTCTTGACCAGATGGCTCCAGGTTCCTGTGACTGTACCGGAGTCCCTTTGATTACCCTATTTATCTCTCCCAGTGCTCAATTTAAGGGTCAAATCTCATGTAACACATTTGCCAGCTAGATAAACCATTCAAGCCCACTGCTGTTTGGACACCATACTTCTGACATATGCTCTGTGCCTCATTACACACCAAAGTTATTAGATTTAATATGTGTTTTTATAAACTCCATAACAAAAGCAGGCAGGGTTTCTGTGGGTTTGTTTGTGGATCCTTCAGACATACAGCCAAGGGAAGGGCAGCCTCCAGGCAGATTCGGCGAAGAGGAGAGGATTCTGCCTGTCCCCCAAGGCTTCCTGACGGAGGCCTTCCTCGCTTTTATGGAAGTGGCCATGAAAAAGATGAGCAGAACATTTTTAATGAAACCAATAAAAATGCAAAGGAAGATTTAATGTTTAAAGAAACAATAAATCAAAAGTGACAACTGAAATGCAATATTTCACCATGAGATTGAGGAAATCAATTCATCCAAAGGGCACACTTGGCTTCTGTTAAAAAAAAAAATCCCCACACATACTCACACAATAAAAGCTATCATATCAGGCGAGGCTAAATAAGCTCCAGTTAATGGATTTTGAAACCTTGAAAAACATGCATGGAGCCAGACAATACAGTCTGAAGGTATTTGGACTCATACACACACACGTACACTCTGCCATATCTGTAATCCAAAAGAACCATAATTTATATGATCAGGACTTTCTGTAAGATAGATTATTACAACACACACACACATACACATATATGTGGATATATATATATATATATATATATCCATTGTTCAGGACGTTCTGTGGCTCTGTGGGCTCAGGATCAATTATCAGAAGACATTTTCATTCCTAAGTCTTTTCCCCATAAAACTTCTCATGAAATGAGAAACATAAATGAACCCTAAAAACAGAAGTGGTAACTAGGATGCCAACCTCCGAAACAAAAGAATCAGATACTTTTGGTCCATCTGATAAAACTGATACAAAGTGAACACAGCAAAATTAAATTTATCAAATATATTTTTGCCTCATAGGGGCTCACACACAAGTAATTGGAATTTTTCACCTACGTTAGACGTTATAATACAATGCAGTTTATGGAAAGTACTACAGAAAAGTTTAAAAATGCAATACAAACAGGCACATGCATCTTGGAACAGCTTACCAAGGAGGTGCGATTTCATCTGGACCTTAAAGGATAGGAAGGAAGGCAGAAAGTTGACAGATATCATTTTTGGAGAATAAAAATGAAGAAGTAAGGGTGGAAAATGAGTTCAATGGTGCAGTTAAATAAAGATTAAGAGCAAGGAATATGTGAGAGGCAAGGATCATGCAAGTGGGAGGAAGCATGAGAAAAAAGAGGGTAGAAAAATAATGTCAATAATAGATAATAGAACTAGTAAAAATGATTATATGTGGGATGCTTAACTGAAGCACAGTGCCAGGTGGTTGTCAGGAGTTTTCACATTTAGTCCTCTCTACAACTCTTGAAGATACATATGAACTTCCTTTAACCAATGAGGCAAACTAGGCACTGTGACATTATCTCAGTTGCCCAGTTGCCCAGTTGTCTGTAAGTGACAGGAGTGAGATTTCACCCCCTTGGTGTGATTCTGTGAACTCTATACAACTGAACTTGTTTAGTAAGAACTTACTGAAGGCTCCTATGGCTCATCCAGCCTGTTGACTGCTGACTCTGTTTCTCCCCACACTCACACATTCTCTTGATTCCACGCATCCCCAACATGTCCAGTCTCACTCTCATCACAAAATCTCTCATGACATGTTCAATCCTCACTCAGTTCTGTTAACTTTAGCATTTTGTTCTAAAAGTTTAGCAATTGTTTTCTAGTCAATATTTAATCTCCTTGAATTGTTCTAGAATTGTTAATTCAGGTGTGCTTCTTTCACTATACACTGAATGCTTGTGTCCACTGTGCCCTAAATTCACAAATTGAAACCTAAGGCCCAGTGTACTGCTGTTTGGAAGGGGATCCTTTGTGAGGTGATTAGGAGCCCTTGTGAATGGGATTACAGAGCTCTCATGACCTCCTGTCTTGTGAGGACACAGTTAAAGGAAACCTAGGAGCCAGGAAGTGGGCCCTCACCGGGCACTGAATAAACAGTGTCTTGATCTCAGACTTGCCAGCCTCTGAAATTCAAGTTTCTATTGTATATGGGCCACCCAGTCTATATTTTATTGTAGCAGTCCAAACAAGCATCTCCTCAAGGATACTTCAGCTTCTCAAGGGAAGAAATACTGTTTTCCTTTCTTTTGTAACTTCCTCAGAGGTAAGGACTTCATTCACCTACAAGTATGATGATCTATTGACTGATGACACTTTTCTTAAAGATCCCTCTCGTCCCATCTCATACACTTTTCTGATGCCTTATTGAGTGACTCCCTCAACAGCTAAGTCCTGAATTTTCTAAATATGAGCACGCTGTGACCTCTGGAAAATATGCAAGGGTTGTTACTTCAAAAAGTTTGTGGGAGAGTTAAATTTAAAATAAGTTTATCTCTGTGCAAAAATATTTAAATCTATCTATAGTTTTTTCCACAATGTACATTTTTGTGACTTTTTAAAGACACCTCATATGCATTTATATGATTTTCTTCTCTCTGTCTCACCAAAATTGCTTATCTTTCAGTTCCATTGTCCATAACTTTTTGAAGTGTCCTTGTCACTTAGTTCAAGGAGTTGCATAGTATGATTCAGATCTATTGGGGAATGTGATCATAACTACACAGTATCAACACAGAGAAGGTAGGGGTTGTCTCTCTCAGAAGCCAAGATAATCTTCTGTGTGGCCATGTTTTTTGTTTGTTTTTAAGAATTTCTTTCTCTCATTTTTTTTTTTTTGACAGGCAGAGTGGACAGTGAGAGAGATAGAGAGAAAGGTCTTCCTTTACCGTTGGTTCACCCTCCAATGGCCACTGCGGCCGGCACACTGTGGCTGGCGCACCGCGCTGATCAGAAGCTAGGAGCCAGGTGCTTCTCCTTGTCTGCCATGCAGGTGCAGGGCCCAAGGACTTGGGCCATCCTCCACTGCACTCCCAGGCCACGACAGAGAGCTGGACTGGAAGAGGGGCAACTGGGACAGAATCCGGTGCCCCAACCAGGACTAGAACCCGGTGTGCCGGCGCCGCAGGCGGATGATTAGTCTATTGAGCTGCGGCGCTGGCCCTCCCTCACTTGTTTTTAATTTTTAATATTTATGTTAATTTTATTTGAAAGGCAGAGAGATAGAGACAGAGACAGATCTGCCATCTGCTGTTTCACTCCCCAAATGTCCTAAATAGTCAAGACTCAGCCACTACTAACCAGGATCCTGGAGCTCCATCTGGATTTCTCACGTGGGTGGCAGAGATCCAAGTGCTTGACCTATCATCTGCTGTCTCCCAGGATATACATTAGCAGGAAGTTGTATTGGAGGAGTCAGGATTTAGCCAGTCTTAAGTGGGATATGGACAAACCAAGGAGCAGCGTAGCTGCTGTACCTAATGCCTGCCCACTGTGTGGCCCTCAGTATGTGTTTTCTCAGTATGTATTTTCACCTGATCATTTTGACAGTAGGCTTTTCTTGAGCCTTGTGAACTTTTCATAAAGTGACCATAGCTGTTTAGTTAAGTAAACAAGAATTTTTCTCTATGGCCTTTAAGGTAAGGGTATAAAGAACTCATGTTAATGTAAGCTGAACATTTCTAGGGATGACACTTAATTCTTTGTGATATATTTGAAATAACAGTGAGCATATGTATAAATGTTTTAAATACTCAATATTTTCTGCTTCCCAAAACAAATTTTAATCATTTAGCAGTACATCTTTTAACAATATGTGCATTTTTCATTTTAACAGCAGTTGTTAAATATGCTTCAAAATTCGTTTTATAGACATCAAGTTTTAGACTGTGAAGCAGCAGGATTGTTCACCACTTTTACATTTTTTGTTTTTTTTTTTTTCTTCAATTACATGTCAGCTGTCACTTACCCTTCTGTCATCAGGCATATATCTAAGAACCCACTTCTAGGTCACTGCTTCTAATTCCTGTGGGAAGAGATGCTAGAAAAACAAGTGTGTTAATGAAATCACAATGCCAGAACTAGAGCCCAGGGGAATAAAATGTGTAGGGTTAGTACATGGGCTTTGTCACAGTTGATTTAGGAGCTTAAAGGTCTTTTGTGACATCTTCCTTGTCTATGTGTTTGGTTGAGGTGACTGAGTCTGCGGATACCATGGATAGATATTATGGGAAATATGAATTCTTTATTAAGCCTAGAGCAAGTTTTTTGTTTAGAAACAGCAACAAAGGAACACAATTCTTTTGATTCTTACAGGCATGAGCTAATTTTGGAGAAAAGAACATATGACAGATACATTGCCCATGGAGTAGATAAGCATCAAAAAGATTTTCTGACCAGATAAGTATGGATCTCATGTTCCTTTGAAGGAGTGGAAGAAACGGTCTGGAACAAGCACTCAAGGCTGAGTGACAGAAAGACAACGCTGCGGAGGTAAGAGTAAGGAGGTCACACGCGGGGCAGTTAATAACTTAGGTGGGCTTGATGTCTCACCAGCAGGAGATACAATGGTTTCTTTTCAGAGTGAGAGAGAAGGTTAGATTTAAGACTCACGCCATCTTCAATGCACACAGTTCCCCTGCCTTCATGTATACTCAGAATGACTTTGGGATTCTTATCGGCTGCTTCTAATTTAGAACTGTAACTGTCGGCTTTTTCACAGAGCCAGTGCCTCTCAGAAGTCACTCCTTATGAGGCTTTGTGGAAAATTTGGACAGCTTAGGACACACACATGTAGGGGAGGAAAAAAAAAAAAAGAGAGAGAAAGAATGATGGGAAAGTAGGTCCATTTTATTTTTCTGCAGTTGGCCTTTATTTTTTAAATAACCTTGTACTCCTTTTCAATTTCCCCTCAGAACCGTTTTTCCTCCGCTCACTCTCTTTTTCTTCATTATTTTAATGGCTACATCTTTGCTCTGATGTGTCAATGGGAGTGGAAAATCCTGTGAAGCCAGAGCTTAATGAAACGCCAGCTGGAACAGAGGGATAAAGTTTCTTTGGAGCAGCTTCAAAGGGATGCGGGCTGGGTGAGCTCAGGGACAATGGTGCCCAGGCCGGAGGACAGGGACAGCCCAGCCAGCTGGCCGGGTCTGGCCGTAACGAGGCGTGAAGGGATGGGGACCCACATCACCATGCAGTTGGGGGTGTGGGCCGGGGGATTTGCGCATAGGCACACACAAGCTGAATCCTTATATTTCACAACAAATAGTTTTCTTCTGAAATGAGGGGCCAAAATGTGACTCCGTCCCGAGGAAGCCTGGGCTAATTTTGCTAAAAGCCGTGGTTTCCTGAATGCAGCCAAGTGCCTTCCCTCCCAACACCTCCCATTTTGGAATAAACTTTACATTTCCTTTTAAAGGAGAATTACCACAGAAGCCTTAGCTTTGATAGGTCTTGCGAGAGAATTATGAACACACATTGGCCATATTTCTGTCAGGTGGCATTTTTCTTTCTTTCTTTTTCTTTCTTTCTTTCTTTCTTTCTTTCTTTCTTTCTTTCTTTCTTTCTTTCTTTCTTTCTTTCTTTCTTTTTTTGTTTTTTGTTTTTGTAAGTAAAGTAGGAAGAGAATTGAAAATAGGTTTAAATCTAGAAGGCTCAATTTTCATGCCTGGCCATTGGTCCCAGGTTTTAGCTTTCGATGTGCTTGTACTTTGAATGATATTGAAGACAATCAGATATAATTTGTGGGTAGAAGTGACTTTTAGGAAACTTCAAGGTACCTCTGCCTCTACCTGCTTTATTCCAATGTGAGTGCTTTAATACAGCATGTATGAAACCTACAGACTTGTCCCTGCTGTTATGCTAATGAAGTCATTTGATTAATTACATTGACTAGCTCATTTTATTAAATAAACTTTCAGAATTCGTAAACATTTGTTGTTACCTTTGCAAACTGAGTTTTCTGAAAGCTGAGATACTTCACAGCCAGGACAAACACAGAAAAGATAATTTTTACACATTCCCCTTGCTTTTGAGAACTGACAAAACAGGTTTGAGACATGTTTTATGTTCCAAACAACAAATATTTACTGAGAAATCAAGATTGATATGTTCCCTACTCCTTATGGCCTAGAAAAATAAAATATAGACCTTTGTTCAATTCAGTCCCGTAAGCAGGTATAAATCACCCATCATTTGTGGCTATTGTGCTACCTGCTGAGGAAAAAACCCAAATAGGACACTGTCCCACCCCTTACACTCTTTCAGGCAACTTCACTGTAGCTATGATAAACAAGATACTAGATATGGTATTCTATTTTTCTTGGTCAAAACAAGCAGAATACCACAAATTTCATCTAATTCAAATTAATATAGGTATGAATTCTAAAAAAAAAAAAAATCTGTGGGGCTATGTGGCTTTTAGCCAAAGCTTCCTAAAGGAGGTAACATTTGAGTTCTGTTGGTAAAGAGAAAGAGGAAACTATAATGCAGAAAAAAATATTTTAAAATGTCTAGAGGAAAGTAGTTACAAATCATATGAAGAAAACTGCAAAAAATATTCATCATAATCATTTGAAATAATTTGAGAAAGCAAAAGATATCTGAGGATGACAACAGATATGTGGTAGGATAAAGGCAAGGTGGCGGGTGGTGGTTGTGTATGAGGCTTGGGCTCACTCTGTAGGTTTTGGAGAGGAAAGGAGAGTTTTCAATACTGGAGAGATTGGGTACAGCATAAGATATTGTGTGGGTCATTGTGACTGTGCTGGCACACGTGTAATATCATTCAGCCTCTCATTGCATGTTCACAATACTGATAATAGCACTGACAAAATATGGAGGTTCCTTGGAGAGGTGGTTGGGTATGTATTGCCCTGACATCAGTTTCTCAGTGCTTGCCCATGCTTTTATCAGTGGATGCTACTCCATGGCCACATTAGCTAGCTTGCAGCCCTTCTCTTCTGGCACCAACTAGTACCAGACCCCTTCAGGGCTAGTAATGGCTTCCTGCTGCTGCTATCTTAGGTCCTTAACTTTGCCTTTTGGACTTCTTTTTTTTAAGATTTATTTATTTTTATTTGAAAGTCAGAATTATACAGAGAGGAGAGGTAGAGAGAGAGAGGTCTTCTAGCCAATGGTTCACTCCCCAGATGGCTGTAATAGCCGGAGCTGCACCCCAAGAGCCAGGAGCTTCTTCCAGGTCTCACACATGGGTGCAAGGGCCCAAGGACTTGAGCCATTTTCTACTGCTTTCCCAGGCCATAGCGGAGAGCTGGATCGGAAGTGGAGCAGCCAGGTCTCAAACTGGCACCCATATGGGATGCCAGCGCTTCAGGCCAGGGCATTAACCTGCTGTGCCACAGCACCAGACCCAACCTTTTGGACTTCTTTAGTCCTCCCCTCAGTGAAACCTCTTGGGGCACTAGAATTTCATATATTGTAGGACTTTGATGGAATGCCAAATGTGGGTTAGAAAATTTGATTAAGAGAATGCTATGATGCTTCAAGTGAGAGTGATGAGGGGTTGAACTATACCAAATGTTTTCTGGAAGGATTTAGAATGTTAAAGTTAGTGGCTGATTATACTGATTAATCAATAGGAGATCTTTTTTAAATTTTATTTAAGTTGTATAAGTTTCATGTATTTCTTATATACAGATTTAGGAACACAGTGATTCTTCTCAATTTACTCTCCCTACCACCCACACTCCAACCCTCCTCCCTCCCTCTCCCATTTCCACTCTTAATTTTAACAAAGATCTATTTTCAGTTTACTTAATGATCATAAATTAAGCCTACACTAAGTAAAAGTGTTCAACAAATATTATGAAGAAAAACACACTGTTCCTCAATGGAAAAGACAAGGGCTATGGCATTCATAGAATCTCATAATGTTCATTTCATTACAATGCATTACACTTTAGGTACTCTATTAGTTACCTTGAATCAAGGAAAACATATGATATCTGTATTTTGGGGACTGGCTTATTTCACTAAATATAATGGTTTCCAGTTACATTCATCTTGTTGTAAAAGATAAGATTTCATTTTTCCCAGCTGAGTAGTACTTCACAATGTATATATACCATAATTTCTTTATCCATTCAACAGTTGATAGACATTGAGATTGATTCCATATCTTAGCTATTGTGAACTGCACTGCAATGAACATGGGGTACAGATAATTCTTTCATATACTAATTTATTTTGGTTTAACTAAACCCCCAAGAGTGGGATGACTGGATCATAAACAATCAGAACACTAGGAACAAAGTTCCAAAGAGTAGAAATCCATGTGCAGGGGCTCACAGTCTAGGGACTAGAGATATTAAGATTAATGCAAATCCTAAGGCAGGGATAGTTTGAGTCTAGTCTTAACTACTTCAAATAATTACAATGTTTTGAGTATTGTAAGGTACTATACTTGAATGATATCCAATAAATAATTGTGATGCTTATTGAATATCTAATATTAATATGGTTTGATAATACTCAAAATGAATCTAGAAACCTGTGAGTGAAAAAGAGTACATCTCCTAAATCTTTATCTGTAGCTATTCTTCAATTAAGGCCTAGTCACTATTCCAGATTTTCACTCTTAGGTCTCTACTTAAATATCATTTGCATTTGATGCTATTTACACTAAAACAGGGAAAAATAACATCAGCTATCTCAAGTCATCATGTCATTGTCTCTAAAGCAGTTTGAATTTTAATGATTTTCTATGGGGTACATATTTCCCATCACAGAGTAATGGTAGTGAGACCAGCTGGCCATGTATCCAGCAGGAGACACGGATTGATTCAACATAAAAAATCAAATAGGTAGCTTAGAGATAAATATTCCAATACAGACCTCCTCCACCCATTCTTTAATCTACTACAAATAATTTGCATAGCAAGCAGTGAATATTTGTATAATTAGCCAAGCAGGTATTTGGTTTCACCATATTTGGTGAAGCTACTGCCATCCTGATGAAACAAATAACCAAAATATTCAGCTGTTAAAAAGACTTCAATTCATAATGACTTTCTTGGGGTGTTTTATGGGAGTCTGTGTCTCACTGCTATGTGTTGAGGCACCCTATTTTTTTGTTCAGGAATGAGAGGCTCTGCATTAGCCTAAGAACAGTTTTCTTCAAGTTACCCTCCTTAACAATCCTGTATAGCAACAACCATTCATCCATGCTCAAAGGTGCCATACATTGCAGTCTCTTATTAAGATCAAAATGCCTCATGGCCCATGTAAAACTTTATACCATGGTCAAAACAGTTAAAAGTCAATCCCACAACTCTAAATCCACCTGGCCTAATATAAGCCTTTTAAAACTTGATAAAATACCCTGTCTACCCATTCAAAACTGAAACCCAGAACCGCATTCCTTGCCTCACCAGAAATTTCAGCTACTGCTCAATTACTATGGTTTTCCAGATTCTAGTATTTTATTTTACAATATCCCCAGACAGTGCTCAAAAGTGTTAAAATCTTGTACATTTTTCATATAAAGTACAGCTACTCCTGTTATACTGCTGCCTTAATTGTAAATATAAAATTTTAAGCCTTGTGTGTGTATGTATTTGCACCACTGTAATTGGTACCATTCATTTGATTATGATATGGCAGAGTTTGATTCCTAGAGTAAAATATCTTGACCATGGCCAAGAGGTGGGAAAATTGAGGTTTGTTGTTTGAAGAGAAGGCTTGTGCATTTACATTCATTGGGACACCTGTTAGTAAATTCTGCTGGTAAAATTACTGGGGACAGGACATACTCCTTCTCTAGAAGTTAAAGTTTCATCAGGGACCTCTAATATGTCTGATTGCATCTTGCCAAGAAATATTTATCTAAGTATAGATTTTTAATAGAATAAAAATGGATGGCATTTTCAGAACCAGTTCTCAGCCTTTATTTCTAGGATAATTTTTATAGGTAGTTGTGTTTTTGACCATGTTTTCATTATGTTTGATGGACTTTCATTATTTCCTCTTTGGGACACAGCCAATCCATATCACTACTCTTTTCTTTAATATTAATGAAAATGCATGCCTCTATACCTAAAAAATCATATTGAATATTATACTTTATAACTTCTGATTAAATAAGAGGATACTCCATCCAACTGTTCAAGGAAGAGTTCTATACTTCTGCCTACCTAAGAAGGCAAGTAGGTATGGAGATCATTCCTAAGATGCCATATTAAAAACCCTGATGATCTTGGGAAGCTTTGCAGAAGGGCTTATGGAAACTGAATTCAGTACAGTCAATATCTCAAAGGCACTTGAAATACATTTGAATATCAAAGCTGTTCAACCACTGATAGAAAAATATATACATATATGTGAAATAACAAGAATATTGTTTTTATAGTAGTTAGAATAAAAACTATTAAATCTGGGTGTATTACTTGATGGATTAAGACATACATATATACACAAAGTCACACTTTAGCCTTTACAGTCCAGACCCAGGAAAGACAGAGGCACAGTCCACATTCTTCATTATGGTAGACACATACACAGAAGCACACAGCTGAAATATGTGGTACAAAATGAGACATAATTAATTATGAACATCCTTTAAATTCAATAATAACATAGAATAAAATGATATCTCATTTAACAAAGCTGCTACATGTAAAGGTCTTTCAGGGCCTCACTCAGAAACTCAATCTGTTTCATGGCATATACTACTCTAGGCATTTGGCAGAAAGTTAAGCTCAAATGTGAGAAATGCACACACACTTACAGATTCATGCAAGCCATGTGTGGGGAGTTTCAAGTATTCCCCAGAATTTTCTGTTTGGGAACCTATCAAATCCAAAGAAATTTCACTTGTCTAGGACTTTTCATAGCCCTGACTATGAGGAAGCTCTGGCTTCTCCATTCAGTACCACTCCCAGCTTTGGAACAACTCACTTTTACAAGTTATCTACTGAACATAGTTATGAGCCTTCTCTTGTCAGGACGATAACTGATTTTGCTCTGGCATATTGTTTCATTTTTGTGCATATTTCCTCCTCATATCTCATTGATTCTTTCACATGTATGTATGGTGCCTCAACAAGGTAGTTGTCCCAGGGATACATCAAGGAATAAGATAGACCAAAACCCCTGTCCTCATTGAGGTCACATGCTTCTCCATAGGAATGATTCCTCCTTATTTTCCTTCTTCATCTTATCTATATATCAAACCAAGACTGTATTCCAACTCCTTTGAGAAGCCTGAATTTCTTTTGCTATGAAGTTTCACATTTTCTAATTTGTGAATCACCTGTTCAATTTTCAGCAAGAAAGGATTCCATGTGGTGTGAATTTACCTGTATCTGATCATCACACATACTTAAGCTGTGATTCTTTGTTTTCTTTCCATAGCATCTATTCAGTATTGAGAATATTTTGATTGATTATCATATTGCTATCCTTTCCTATAACCTCTGTCAAAGAAACAGTCTCATGAAACTTTCTTGATTTTTCTTTCTTTTTTTTAGATTTATTTTTATTTATTCTAATAGCAGAGTTACACAGGTAGAGACAGAGAAAGAGAGATCATCCATCCACTGGTTCACTCCCCCAATGGTTGCAATGACCAGAGTTATGCCAGGCCAAAGCAAGGGGCCCAATGCTTCTTCCAGGTCTCCCACGTGGGTGCAGGGGCCCAAGCACTTGGGCCATCTTCTGCTTTCCCTGGCACATCAGTTGATTCAGAAGTGGAGTAGCTGGGTCTCAAATTGGAACTTAATATGGGATGCCTGTGTTGCTGGTGAAGGCCCAACCTGCTGTGACACAACAGGGAACTCATAAAATTTTATTGAATTTGCATGACACTTTATTTGTTCAAATTTTAAAAAAAGATTTATTGCTGCTGGCACTGTGGTATGGAAGGTTAAGCCACGATCCACAGCACTGGCAACTCTTATGGGCACTGGTTCTAGTCCCGGCTGTTTCACTTCTGATTCAACTCCCAGATAATATGCCTGGGAAAGCAGTATGTGACGGCCCAAGTCCTTGAGATCCTGCACTCATGTGGGAGTCCAAGCTGAAGCTCCTGGTTCCTGACTTTGGCCTGTCCCAGCCCTGACCATTGTGACCATTTTGGGAGTGAACAAGCAGGTGAAAGACTCTCTCTCTCTCTCTCTCTCTCTCTCTCTCGCTCCTTCTGCCTCATTCTCTTTGTAACTCTGCCTTTCAAAGTAAAAACAGCTACAGAGAGATCTTCCATCCATTGATTCACTCCCCAGGAGTAAAGGACCCAGAGCCAGGAGCCAGGGACCCAGTTGGGCCATTTTCCACTACTTTTTCCAGGTCATTAGCAAGGAGCCAAACCAGAAATGGAGCAGCTGGACATGAACTAGTACTCATATAAGATGCTGGCTGGCATCACAGACAACAGTGTTACCCACTATGACATTGGCCAATTATTTACATTTTTAAATCTATTATTTATTTGAAGGGCAGAGAGAGAAATACAGACAGGGAGAGAGCACCCATCTGCTTTCATTCCTCAAATGCTAGTAACAGCCGGGTCTGGGCCAGTGCTGAGGCTGGGAACTGAGAACACAATACAAGTCTCGTACATGGGAGCTGGAACCCAGTTACCTCAGTCATCACCAGTGTATCTTGGAGTCTGCATTAGCAGGAATCCTCAATCAGAAACCAGAGCTGGGAATCAAGCCCAGGCTCTCTGGTGTTGGATGTGGGAATCTTAACTGCTAGCTAAGTGTCCACTTGCAGCAGTTTAACCTTTGATTTAACACATTATCATAGTACCTTTTCAGTGAGAGTTCTTCATTTATTAGGTAAAATGGTTGTAATTCCAATTTCAAATATAGGAGAGCTAAAGGAAATCCATTGACTTGTTCAAAGGCGCAGATCAAGTTAGTCCCTATACTATGAGTTGATTAGGGTCTCATGTCAAGTTCCTCTACCTTTTTCAGTGCTCCAGATTTATGGAATAACCATAGAGGAAAGTTTAATCAACACTTAGGTAGCACAGAATGTGGGGTGGAAGAGCTTTCAATTACTGGTGAGGGAGTGGGAGATGAACAACTGAACTGAAAACTGCAGGTAGTTCAAAATTTCTGCTTATTTCAGCACCCTCCTCCACAGAATGGAGACAAGTGAGTTTGATGCAAACCTCCCTCTTCAATCCTACGTTTGTGTCTCCACGTCCAATTCTACTGTTCACAGTTATACATACTATCCTTATGGAGAAGTTTGCTATAGGATTTTGAGCAAAACAATGAACATACCAAAAGCACTTCAAACTACCACCTCACGGAATATTGGGATCATAATGAGAGTCTTTTGCATAATATTTATTAACACAAAGTAAAACCACCATATACATTAGAGTTCTACCTTCAAAGGTCAGCCATCTTTCCCAACTACTAATGCATATGCAGGATTTTCCTTCTCTATATTCACAAATTACATAATATTCATTCCATAAAGGTGGAGCTTATGCCTGGTACTACCCAATGTCTTGTCTTACAGAAATTCAGTATTTTTAAAGTTATTTCTTCTAGACTATCTCACTAGTTCTAAATAAACTAATCAGTTAATTCTGCTGAATACTGTACTTTATATTCCTTAAGAAAATCCTCAGTGGTGAACTGGGCAGTCGTGCAAGTCTGTATAGTTCTTGCCCTGGGTCTGACTAGTCAATTGGTGCAGACCCAGAATGGGGACTGAAACCTTCCACACTATAGGAATTAATCTCTTCACCTGCAGCAGGTCACTTATCCTTATGCATGTATCCTCTAATAATTACTTATGATGTAAAATTTGTCTCCTTACTATATAGCACCTTGCCCATGGGAGATCTTTAAAATTGATTGATTGGATGAATTTATGAGTTCTGATTGTGTTATAATTTGATGAAGAAAAATAAGGACTTAAACCCCTTTTGTTTGTTTTCCCATTATCTATTGTGTGCTTTACCTAATTACAAATTACAAGTTGAAAATAGGAGAATATATGACATTTAGTAATGTGCATAGTAAAAGTTCTTCATATATGATTATCTCATTATTATGTTGGCTTCAATATAAGACTTTCTATACACAAAAGGAAAGAAATGTGTGATAGTTATTATTTCTATTGGAAGCACAGGCATGTTTAAGCACGTATAACAGCTTTCTTTAATGTGTTGAGAGGAGGGGCAGCTTGGAGACCAGGAGACTGTCTTTTCGGCTTCATGACTGAGGAGCTGTGTGACATTTGTCAAATCAATTAACCTCTCTGTGTTTGAGAGTTTCCATGTTTTGAAGAGGTTAAAATAATACTTATTTTCTATGGCTGTCTACACCCACAAAGTGAAAGACATGTCTTAGGGGAGTGAAGGCAATTATTTAGATGATTCAGGCCAAAATCAATCCTGCCATGAAGGAGAAGAGAAAAAAAATGTGCATTTGGGCCTCAGCTGTCCAGATTGCCTGTCGACATCAATCAAATTCACAGAATAAATGGCTCAACTCTTTGCTTCCCTTTGCTTATGTTACGAAAACACCTTTGGGGGCATATTAGCTTGTTAAGACCAATGAGTGAATCATTAATGGCTTCAGGCCACTTAGCATACATCCAAGAATAGTTGAAACACAAGAAGGCTCTGGGTTTCTGGAATGTCTGGGTTTCAAAGGATGTACGTCTCCCAAAGTCACCTTCAAAATTAGCAGCAAAGTGGAAGGGGCTTGCAAAAGCAATCTAGACCCAGTTTTGTGTCCAGTGCTTGCTGAATATTATTCTGAGTGCTTCATTCATCTTTTTATTTCATTTGATCTTCACAATAGCAATAGGACACAGGAAGGTACAAAAGAGGAAACTGAGATTCAAAGAGAGTAAAGAGTCCCAAATCACCGACAGCTAGCATTCTGAGGCCTGGAACCTGATTCTAAATCTGTGAACTATCACATTTGCCCTTCCCCCTGTACAGGACTAATTAATATTCAATAAAATTTAACAAATGTCATTGGACCACTATAATACACCAAGCATGATGTTAGGAGCTGAGTCCAATAAGGTGAATGGGTATTGTCTTGCTGCCATAGACTGTTACCTGCATGGCATAGGTAAGAGTGGTACATATTAACCTGGCACTAATGCAGCATGAGCTGTCTGCATGGATATGCAGAGAAAGATCAAGCCAGAGACTTCTAGAAATCCCTTTCAGGAGTATACTGCTAAGCTTTACTAAAAATAATATCTTCCCTTGGGATCAGAATCTATTTACCTCTTGTGTTAGACCAAAAATCAAGAGGAGAGTCAGCCTTGGTAGATTCACTGTCAGAGCAGACAGATCCTGGTATGGAACCACAAGGCCATGGTTTTACTCCCAGTCGCACTTTTTAGCATGTTTTTCATGAGGCACGAGACTTTTAACTTTCTCTGAGCCTCAGAGGCTGCCTTGGTAAAAGGGCAATGAAAAGGACTGCTTCGTGGGAGTAATGTAACTCAGAAATCATGAATAGAAAATACCTAGTACAGTGCCTGGCATGGATAAATTTCCTGCTAATTTTGAAGGTTAACTTGAGAGGTATGCATCCTTATGAAACTGATACAATCCAGAAATACAGGGCCTCCTTGTGTTTCAACTATTCTTGGATATAGATGCCAGTATTGTTTGCCTAATGATTTTTCTTAGAAATAAATATTTTGGAGATGAAGCTTATAAATAGCCCATTAAGTTCTGTTGGAGATTAAAGAATAGATTTCTTCTCTGCTAGAACTGTTGCTTTTGACCTAAATCATTTAGGCAATAATCAACTAAAATGCACAGGTTTTAATGAATTAAGCTTTGTAAGTGAGCCACTGTACTTGCCACATTGAATTTTTATCCTTTACCAGATTCTGACATTCAAAACCATTTCTATTTAAGTTTTGGTCTTTCCTTTCAAAAGTAAAATTATGACATTTGTCATGTGTATTAGTCAGCTTTTCATCACTGTAACAAATACCTGACAGAAGTTAAGTATGAAGGAAGGAGTTTGTTTTGGCTCATGGTTGAAAATGTTCACACTGAAGATCAGGTAGGCCCAATTAGTTCAGCTATCTGATAAGACCAGAAGATATCAATGACCAAGCATTTGTGGAGGAAAAATCACATGGTTAAACCATGAAGAAAAGAAGAGAAAGAAAGAGAAAGAGAAAGAGAGAGAGAGAGAGAGAGAGCAAGTGAGCATGAGCGCAGGCTTGATTCAAGCATTTACATTCAATCTTCTAAGAACTGCCTTCCAATGGCAAGCACCCAAAGACATAAGGAGATTTCAGAGAGTCACCTCTTAAACACCATAACTGGATTACACTCTACCCTTTTGCTATCATATTTTATGACTTGGGTTTAACTGTCTTCATGTGTTCAAGTGTATATCCTGTTCAAACCACAGCATCATGTAATATCATGTGCCATTTAAACTGCTAGACCAGTCCAACGGCCTTGTTGATTCAGTGATTCAGACTTATTATTTTTTTAATTTTTTAAAAAAGTTATTTTAAAGGCAAAGTTAGAGAGAGAGAGAGAGAGAGATGTTCCATCTACTGGCTCCATTGCTAAATGACTGCAAAGGCAGGGGCTAAGCCAGACAGAAGCCAGGAGACAGGGGTTTCTTCCTGGTCTCCCAGGTGGATGCAGGGGCCCAAACACTTAGGCCATCTTCTGCTGCTTTACCAGGCCATTAGTAGATAGAGTCAGATTGGAATTAGAGCAGTTGGAACTTGAACTGGACACCCATATGGGATGAAGGCAGCAGCTTTACCTGGTACTTCACAATAAGGTCCCTTTAAATTTTTTGTGTTATTTGAAAGTGAGAGTTGTGGGGGAGAGGACTTGTGGGGGAAAGATATATCTTCCATTCACTGGTTCACTCCCTAAATGGCAGTGATAGCCAGGTCTGGGCCAGGCTGAAATCTAGGAGCCAGGAACTTCTTCCAGGTCTCCAATATGGGTGGCAGGAGCCCAAGTACTTGGGCCTTCTTCCACTGCTTTCCCAGGCGCATTATCAAAGAGTTGGATTGGAAGTGGAGCTGTTCGGGCATGAACTGGTGCCCATATAGGATGCCAACATCACTGGCAGGGGCTTAACCTACTCTACTACAATGTTGGTCCTGATTCTGAACTTTCTTTCCCCAAAAATCCCACTCCAACATCCTTGGCACGTAAAGCAGCTTTAAATAACCACTAATCCCAGCACTTTCTATGTAAATAAGGCTATATGGAGTGCTGTGGCCAGACGGAGCCTTCTTCTTCTAGAAGCAAAGTGTCTTCAAGACTGGGAGTCAGGCCATATCATCTTAAAATTCCAATTAGTGCCCAAAATACAATATATCCATATATTAATGAAATGTAATTAATTTTTAGGAAAAAGGATATGGAGCCAGCTCAAATAACCATCAAGAGCATATTTGAATGCTCTGTAGAAGTATTATACAGGCTTACAGTGATTTACCAAAATAGGACAGGGTAGAGGCCAATAGGGACAGTTTTCCTGCTTTGCCTTAAGACTCATGTGATGGTGTAGTTTCTCTGTTGAGAAGATAGACACGTTTATCAGATTCTGCAACCCAAATACCAGTAGTTCTATAAACAGTTGACCCAAATCTAGAATGTTGATATGCACAAGACCTTTGGCTTTGCCTAAGTCACAAACTGGCAGTTCAGATAACCTGGCCATGTAAGAACGCTTTCAGTGGGTATCAAGTGAGATGTGTTCTGGTACATCAGTTTCAATGAGATCCCTGGCTCAGAAGGCATGGTTGAGAGTCATGAAATAAATCAGTAAAAAGATCAGCACTCAGTCTCAGCCAGGAAAAGTAAAATATACTTTGAGTGATCTATTAAGAGAGCACAAACAATGATCAAACCTGGATGTAGGTGAGGAGCTACTGATTGTTGATATTAGAGCTAGTCAGAGAGGCAGAAGAGGGTTGAAAAGACCTTCCCTGAAGCCACATTGAAAGCTTGGACTGTGACAAGGCCCTTAGATTAGAGGCATACTCCCCAAAGACTGCAGGCAGAGATCTGCAATCAAAGGAGACAGATGCTTAACATGCAATACTGCAGCCAGGGAAGAGGCTAATGAGATTCTAGGCTGCTTGTCCACAGGGCCAGCCATCACAATGTCACCAGGCAGGGAGGCTGCTGTCCCTCTTATAACCACTCTTCTGAAACTGTGCTTGTGACACAACATCTGATTCTTGTGGCTTAATAGTGACATTGTCTAGTTAGGCTAGCCATGCTGCAACAAAGAGACAAGGTACTGATTAACTAGTTAGAAGGAGATGCCTTGTTGCAAGGCCTCAGATGGTTTGTGCGTAGTCACAAGGGGAATGGCAAGGAGAAGAAGTCACCCATTCAAGACTCTGCAGCATAAACTTGATTTTTTGCATGTAGACTGATGACATGAGTTGGATACTTGGATTGTGCCGTGTAGACACCGTCCAAGTTTCATAAAGTGACCCAGTCTATAATTAGAGAAAAATGCTGGAGAACTTTTTTCCTCCTTCTAGAAATTTGAATTTGTTTGATATTGTGTATGCTTATTTCTACCTGGATGATGACAGGAGCTCATGGACTTGGCAGGATTGCAAGATGTTGTTGATGAGAGGAAAGTCAGATTAGGGCAGTGAAAATATGCAGCATTGTCATAACTCTGGGACTATTCACTCTGATTACTCACTGTGAAGCAGAGCCAAGTTTCTTAACTCTCTCAATTCTCAGTCCCATCATCTGTATTGTGAGAGCAACCATTACCCTTGTGGGGAAGATCAATGTAATAATGGAACTGCATTGATTTTAAAATGGAAAATATACACAAATGAGATATCTGTGATTAAAGCATTTCTGTTCATTGCTTTGCTAGTCAATAAGAATTCAAGAGAAGAAATTGATCAAAAACATTGGTCAGTGATAATAAGTACCTTGCCCTCATAGATATTGTGCTAACTTAATTCTTGAAAGACAAATTTGAAAACTTTTATAGTTATTAAAAATTTAGCTTAAAAACCAAAAACTTAGAAGAATACTTTTTGATATGTCCCACATTGATTGACTACTTAACAAACCAAGTTATTTAAATAACTGTATGCTTAAAATTGTTCTCCTTCAAAACTGCCAAGGTGTGGAGTTCAGCATTTTTCATACCCACAGAGATCTTTATGGGGCTGCCATGTACAGCTGCACAAACTGTGCATTATATAGCTTTGCTTCAACATTCACATAGACCTTAATGAAAATAGCATCTTCTAAAGTTGTTTAGTGAAAGGCCCTAATTCTGTGAATAATGCTAGAAGAATTTTTAAGGCAATGTTCAGCAATGAATCAATCTCCATGAAAGATGTTTTTCATACTGGAAAATACTCTTTAAATGTCTCAAGAACTTTATACCTCATCTGCCAAACAAGACTATCAGCTACTTAAAGGTAAGGGATAATATCTGCATTTTACGTTCCATTTTTCTTATACCTCATAAGTGGTGCAAAACTTGAGCATTTATGGACAAGAGTCAAAAATAGCTAGACACCTAAATTACAGGCTAGATCCACAGTCTCAGGGGCCACTCAACAAATGTCAGTGGTGCAATCTAAATTTCCAGTACAGTTTGTGTCACAGGGCAGAAACTAATGTCTCAGGGCTGAAGTAAACAAAAGACATTGCTTGTTTTGTCCCATGCCTGAGTGACCCTAAGAATATGACCCAGACTAGGTTATCCTAATTTGGGCCTGATGGGCTGAGAATGGCTAGTAGCCCTACAGTCTCCTATAACCTCTGAGAATAACAGAGACCTCTCCCTGAAATCTTGTTCATCGCAGAGATGAGGTCAACATTCACAGAGGCAATTAAATTTGAAATAAGATTTAAAACTATAGAATAATTTGTTTAAATAGAATTCCTTTAAACTCGTATTTAGCCCATGTTGTGTTAAAAGTTGAGTTTTTGGAGCCCAGTGTTGTGGCACAGTGGGTTAAGCCACTGCCTGTGATGCCAACATCCCATACAAGTCTTGATTTCTCTACTTGCCATCCAGCTCTCAGCTAATACAGCTAATACACCTGGGAAAAGTGCCAGAAGAAGGCCAAAGTGCTTGTGTTCCTGCTACCCATGTGGGACACCTGGATGGAATCCAGGCTCCTGACTTTGGCCTGTCCATACTGGCTGCTGGCCATTTGAAGAGTGAATAAATGGGTGGAAGATCTTTCTCTTTTTCTCTCTGTCTCTTCTTCCCTCTTAAATTCTTCCTTCAAATAAATCAAAACAATCTTTAGAAAAATAAAATAGGGTTCTTGTGGATCACCATTTTTAGTTACTTCTACATACAATAAATATGAAAAGTTATTTATTTCAAATCATTTAGCCATGGAGAAGAGCTGTCTTTATTGTCCATGTCTTATTGCAACTGTCTCCCTGACCTGGCATTGGAAAAAGTGACTCTGATGTTTAGAAATTCAGACATGTAGCAAAGAGATAATGGGTTATACTGAGGGGATGGTCTCCTAATTATTCTTTTCAAAGAGTTGTCCATGAATGTAAAGGAAACCATTTTCAATTTATATTGAAAACAATGCTTTTGGGGCTGGCACTGTGGTGTAGCGGGTAAAGCCACCACTTGCAGTGCTGGCATTCCATGTGGGCACTGGTTCCAATCCCGGCTGCTCCTTTTCTGATCCAGCTCTCTGCTATGTCCTGGGAAAGCAGTAGAAGACGACCCAAGTCCTTGGACCCCTGCACCTGCGTGGGAGATCCAGAGGAAGCTCCTGGCTGCTGGCTTCAGATCAGCGCAGCTCTGGCCATTGTGGTCAGTTTTCTTCCTTCCTTCCTTCCTTCCTTCCTTCCTTCCTTCCTTCCTTCCTTCCTTCCTTCCTTCCTTCCTTCGTTTCTCTCTCTCTCTCTCTGTCTCTCTCTCTCTCTCTCTGCCTCTCCTCATCTCTCTGTGTAACTCTTTCAAGTAAATACAGAAAATTTAAAAAAGAAAGCAATGCTTTCAGGAGAAAAGAAATATTTAATCGCCTTCATTTCCTTGGTTCGCTTTAGTAAATATCAGTTACTAAGAACTGAGAACACATACTATTATCATGATGCCAAATTGAACACTGACACATGTGAGTAGAACACACTGAAGGCAGGGTGGGATCACTGGGATGGTGGAGACACTGGACTGAAGAACAATTTCCAATAAAAACTTAATTAACATGTTCTGGAGAATATAAGCAAGACACATAAGTAAACATGTCCCCAAAATTTGCACCTTGGGAAGTAATTGATTCTTAACTAGATACTTCCCAAGGTGCAAATTTTGGGGACATGTTTACTTATGTGTCTTGCTTATATTCTCCAGAACATGTTAATTAAGTTTTTATTGGAAATTGTTCTTCAGTCCAGTGTCTCCACCATCCCAGTGATCCCACCCTGCCTTCAGTGTGTTCTACTCCCTGGCGTTAGGAAGGAGATGGATGGGTGCCGTCTCATGACTTCTGTTGGTACCATATAAACTTCACATTTCTGATCAACACCAGTCATTTTATGAAGATATTTCAAAAAATTAGTGGAAATTGGAACTAGAAATTAGATTGATTTCGGTGACAAAAATTTTTTAGATGCAGGCATAGTTTTTTCTTCCTTCATACATAATGCCCATGAACTTTTTGATGAACCCTAATATTTGTGGAGAAGAATCTTAGCCACAGTGTTCTTTAAGCTAAATTGGATCTTTGGGAAAGAAGAGTGTTGGCTTTAATTTTTCTCTACAAATGCTTCTCTAGAGGATAACATTCCCCATGAAGTTTGAAAAGAACAAAAAACAGTAAATAGATTTAATTTGTGATATTTGATGTATTAACAACATCTTCAGATTTCCTAGGTTATCTATTTTTAAAAAGATTTATTTATTTATTTGAGTTACTGAGAGAGGGAAAGACATAGAGAGATCTTCAGTCTGCTAGTTCACACCCCAAATGATCACAGCAGCTAGGGCCGGACCAGGCTGAAGTCAGGAGCCAGGAGCCAGGAGCCAGGAGCTTCATCTGGGTTTCTCATGTAGATGTCAGGGCCCCAAACAGTTGAGCCATCTTCCACCGCTTTTCCCAGGCCATTAGCAGGTAGCTGGATCTGAAGTGGAGCACCCAGGACAGGAACTGACACACATATGGGATGCTAGCATTGCAAGCTGCACATACCTGCTCTGCAACAATGCCAGCTCTTGATTATTATTTTAGCAAACAAATTTTGTTCCCAAGTGCTTTATTTACTTTGTGTTTCTTACCTTACATAATTGTTGGTATGTTCTTCTATTTGTTCATTTGAATGTATTTGAAGTTATTATTTGTTTCTCGTTTTGAGATCTTTTCTATTTCTCAACTCTCAGATTAACTTGCTAATTCATAAAATCCCTTTGTTTCAATTCAAGACTAAGAAATGGGCTTTATACAAACATCAGGAGTCAATTTTTTTCCTTGGGGGTCATTGAGAACTGAAATTTTTAAAAACCATGTGGGTTTATGGACTATTCTATTCATTTGAAGTATGTTTTTCTTTTTCATTGTTATGTCACATGGGAAAAGAACTTGTTTACTTGTTTGAATTAATCTTTCGATATTTTGATTGATTATTGGCAATAATAGCTTATCAAAAGTTTACCTTCCATTAAATGTCATTTTGAATAGATCTTTACACTTTTTCTGTGTCTGTAGCATTGTGGAAGGTAAAGTCAAATACATATTAGACAAGAGATACAGAACCGGTAGCTTAGTCACAAAATAGAATTATAATATGTTAGGATTTATAGAAATTTACTTTGTAAATATTTTCTAAGGACTCATAATTCACTCTAGAAATTTTCATTTTACTTATATTTCCTCTTTCCTCTCACTTTCCTCAAGGTGATTTCCCTGGATTTGACCTTTGGTTTGTTGACTGAGCACAAATAACCAGCATTAATTAAAGGATATAAAGCAATACCCTATGAGTCTTCTTTATCATCCATCTTCATCATCAATCCCACTGTCCTTGCTTAGTGGGGCCAATGTGGTAAAGGTAGTTGTTGTTTCACTTTATATGAATACCTTGGACTGTTCTCCTTCCCTGGCTAATCTGTCTACAAATCATATGGCTATGGTTGCTGTGGGGATGAGCAAAAAATGAAAGATGGATCAGCACAGATGTCATACCTCACATCTACACTTAAAACATGTAAACTTGGTAGAACTCTCCACCAAGAAGTGTCAATTTTACTGTATGGAAATTATAGTTTAATTGATAAGAAATTATTAGGTTTTGCTTGTCAATGCATGCTATTGTAGGATCTACTATTCAATAAGATCTTGATTTCAACTGTCAAAGGATTAGCTAGCTCTGTTTATCTCTGTCCTTAATGTGTAGTACAATGTGAATTAATGCTATAACTAATACTCAAACAATATTTTATACTTTGTGTTTCATTGTGGGTGCAAACTGTTGAAATCTTTACTTAATATATACTAAATTGATCTTCTGTATATAAAGATAATTGAAAATGAATCAATGCAAATGGAATGGGAGAGGGAGCGGGAGATGGGAGGATTGTGGATGGGAGGGAAGGTATGGGGGGTGGGGAAGCCACTGTAATCCATAAGCTGTACTTTGGAAATTTATGTTTATTAAATAAAAAATAAAAAAAAAATCTATGGCAGGCGCTGTAGCTCACTCGGCTAATCCTCCGCCTATGGCACTGGGGCACTGGCGCCCCAGGGTTCTAGTCTGAGTTGGGGGCGCCGGATTCTGCCCCAGTTGCTTCTCTTCCAGTCCAGCTCTCTGCCGTGGACCAGGAAGGCAGTGGAGGATGGCCCAAGTGCTTGGGCCCTGCACCTGCATGGGAGACCAGGAGGAAGCACCTGGCTCCTGGCTTTGGATCGGCACAGCGCCAGTCATAGTGGCCATTTGGGGGGTGAACCAATGGAAGGAAGAAATTTCTCTCTGTCTCTCTCTCACTGTCTAACTCTGCCTGTCAAAAGAAAAGAAAAGAAAAGAAAAAAACATCTATCTCTAAGAGCTAAGATTTTTGAAAATATATTTGTGTTGATATAGTAACACAAATACTACTATTTTCAAATATCCATTAACAGGAATGTGAACCATAATCACTAAAATCTAACTTACTTTCATTTCTACCACTAAGACTTTCCACAAACCATCCAAACAATTATCCAAAGAGGGATGAGTGGTTTATTTTGGACAACACCTTGTAAGAAGAATGATTTCTGACACATTGTCTGAAGTCCCAAGTTATTATCCCTATTTTTCACATAAGGAAAGCCAAACTCAGAAACATTAAGGAGTTTGTTCCTCCAAATACCGCTAATTACTCACTCAATCCCCAGGCTGAAGACCACACTGCTCTGGGTTCTATTTGTAAACTGACCTAGCCCGAAAGACTTGATGGCAGTGACATATATTTCCCACTCACAAATGCACACTCATATTTTGACAGTCTGAGAGTAGCCAGTCCTATCCCCCTTATATTGTGATCTGAATATGAAATGTTGGCCCAGGACTCAAGAAAGACAGTTTGATTAGGAATATATGTGTTTCCCTACAGTAGATTTAGGAATCCAAATGTCTCCACAAATTTGTCCATGGGAGGTGTACTTTCCTGCATTTTCACTTAGCTCTACTTGAACATCTTCAAATCTGACTTTGTCTCTGGAATATACATTTATAGAGTTAAAACAAATGTATGTGTGTAGACACACACAAACCCACACACCTTGCTGGAATTCTGGTATACACAGAGAAACTGTTTTTTTATGAAATCAGATTATTACATTCTATGCCTTCTTTGAAATTCCATGCATATTTTTAGGAATTAACTATTTGTTATCTAATGAACAGATTTTTGATACTTTCAATGTTAGTAAATAAATCTTTTGCATCTCTGTGAACACGGTTTTAACTTACCTTCAAGTACTTTTTAATATCTTTATTAATTATGTTTCAGATTCCCCTCCTGCATTATGGTGTGAAGCTTAAAGGGAAATATTTGTTTCTAAATAAATTCCTCATTAACCTATATACAGTTGTATTCTTGACTATTTGGGGTTTTGCTTATTTGTTTGTAAAACCTACTGAGTCCCACTGAGGGAGTCATAAGAGCTGTTGACTGTTTGCCAAAGTATCTATTGTTAAATATTAATACATTGATACCACAAATCCTTGTTGAGATCCACATTTGTGAAAACCCCTGTACTGAGCCTGGCTATTTTCAATGATTCAATCCTACCCAAAAATAAGATCTCTCTCATAAACATTTGGTACAAGCTTTAACCAAATGATATGACTTTTCCCACAGAAATGTCTCTCTCAAGATGAAGTCTTTGTATATGCACAGCCTGGCAGACGCAGTATTCAAATTCTATTTCTTTCTTTTTCTTAAATGTTTAAAGTAACATAAAGTATGCTGGAATAGTGATGAAATCAAGAGCAAGCCTATACTTTTTTTTTTTTTTTCATTTTAAAAGCATGGTGCTTCTCAGTTCTCCTCTACCAATCCACTTTCATTTCAAACAACATAGTCTAATTGTCTTTAAATATAAATGCTCCCATCTCCAAGGAACAGAGGAGTCAGAGAAAGGCAGCAGCAGGGGGAGTATGCTGAGAAAGGCATTGGTACCCTAAGGGACAATTTTTATCTCAGGAGAAGTGACCTTTCAGAGAAAGCAAATTAAATTATCTTTCTCATCCGTTACTTTTTCTGTGACATCATTAAAATGCACATTACATACCAACACGTGTTGTTTTGTATTCATAACCTTAAACTCAAATTAATCAGTTGTCACAGGGAGTTAACACATTTGTTAATGGTGCCTAGCCAAAAATCTGTATTGTTACAAGAAAAGCAGCTTTATGTATACACCCTTGAGAAAAACAACAGAGGAGAATTAACGGGTGGACATTGAACATTCTTCTCTCTTGTCCAGAGAAGAGCAATCTTCATTCTCTTCTTGCTTGTTGAATTACTACTCCTGCTTTGATGTTTGACATGAAGTTTAGGGCCTTGATAGTACTCAACCCTTTTTTTATAAGTCTGATTAATGTAAACCTGGTCCTACAAAGTTGAATAATTGGATGAATTTAGCAAGTAAGTGCTTATAAAGTGCTAATGTGGACACCAGGCCCTTATTATGGATTCCTTATTCAACAATTTATTGAGAATTAAAAACATGCAAATTAATTTGAGTAACCCAAAGCTGAAAAATTCATAGTTTTGTCAGCCACAGTTAGTCTGTGGAGTCACATATTTTAAGCGTTCTGAAAATGAAGAATGCTTGGAAAACAAAGGAAAGACTGCTCAGGAGGGTCATCCATACTGAATCCTGCTCAGGCCCATTTGGGCCTACAGAGCATCAGTAGAAGCTGACCTGTGAAACACTGTAAAACACGCTGCACAATGATTTGGTAGGCTAAAGAGAATGGCAGGAAGGACTGGGGAGTGTGCCAAGGCCAGATGGCACTCTGAGGAAAGGTCAAATCACTGAAGAGTTGTAGGGGAAAGTGTGACTTGATAAGAAATGGGAAATGCATTAGAGGAGAGGAAGACCAAAGGGAAACAGAAAAAACTCATTCACTTTTTTTTGGGCTTTAGGGGCAAGTAATGGTAATATGACCTGCATGAAGGTAATGAAGTTGAGGTTAGGAAAGAGGAACAGAATTCAGCCAATGTAAAGGAGGAAGAAGAAATTCTGTGACTGGATGGATAACAAGATGGACAAGGAATTCAGATGTGAGGAAGATGTTGTAGTGTCCACTCTCTCATATTTTATATTCTGTTTAAGAAAACACAAAGTGGAAATTGAAACATTGATATTTTAAGTAATTTATCAGTGTGGAAATAATTGAACATTGCAATTAGCTCAGCGTCCTGTAATGCCTTTTATTCATGTGTCTGGCAATAGTTACCTTCCATGTTATGATCATTTATGTGTGGAAAATACATGGTACAAAAAATACTTTAAATACCAACATATATTATTGTAAAAAGCCTAAAATAATATTGGGGTAATATCCCTAATTATATGTCAAACTGTTAAAGTAACCTGGTTAATTTATTAAAAAGATATTTTTCTCTTCTGTATAAGTCTCTGGGAAAGAAAGGAATCATTCTGTTGTGCAATATGGAAACCAAACAGACATATTTCTGTTTCAGAATATCCCTGGGGAATGAATTACTCACCTTGCTAGGTCAATATTTGATTTATATTAATTTTTTATTTATTTATTTTTAACAGGCAGAGTGGACAGTGAGAGAAAGAGAGACAGAGAGAAAGGTCTTCCTTTACCATTGGTTCACCCTCCAATGGCCGCTGTGGCTGGCGTGCTGCGGCCAGTGCACCACTCTGATCCGAAGCCAGGAGCCAGGTGCTTCTCCTGGTTTCCCATGCGGGTGCAGGGCCCAAGGACTTGGGCCATCCTCCACTGCCTTCCCGGGCCACAGCAGAAAGCTGGACTGGAAGAGGGGCAACTGGGACAGAATCCGGCGCCCCAACCAGGACTAGAACCCAGTGTGCCTGCGCCGCAGGCAGAGGATTAGCCTTTTGAGCTGGCCTAATTTTTTTATTTTTTAAGATTTATTTTTATTTATTTTGAAAGAGTTACACAGAGCAGTGGAGACAGAAAGAGAGAGAGAGAGAGAGAGAAATCTTTCATCCACTGGTTCTCTCCCCAAATGGCTGCAACCACAGGAAATGAGTGGATCTGAAACCAGGGGCCAGGAGCTTCTTCTGCATCTCCCACATGGATGCAAGGTCCTAAGGACTTGGGCCATCCTCTGCGGCTTCCCCAGGCACATTAACAGGGAGTGGTACAGCTAGTACTCAAACCAGCACCCATATGGGATGCTGGTGCTGTAGGCAGGGGCTTTAACCCACTGTGCCACAGCTCTGTCCTCTGAATCCTTTTAGTAAGCTCATTTTTTAATGTCAACAAATGAAGTATTTTGTTAAGTTGAGAAAATATTCACAATAAGTTCTTAATTTTAAAAAATAATACAGTTTTATATTCTTGACTTCACATTTAACAGAGACATAAATAATACCCTATTTTTTTGCTATAACTGTGAGCAGGTGTCAATAAAAATTACATATTTTTTCTCAGATACATATGAAAAGGATTTTATTTTAAAATATTTAATTGACAAAAGATTATGTATATTAAAACTGTGCAAAATGACGATTTCATTTATGTATGCACTGTGTAAGGATACTATAATCAAATTAATTAATACCCATCACTTTGCATAGTTACAATGTGTGTGACTATTTAAAATCTACTCCTTTAGCAAATTTATTGAATACATTGTTATTAACTCTGTCACTATTCTGTAACTTAGATCCCCAGAACTTGTCAATCTTTTAAGTTTTATAATTTATAATTTAAACATGATCATCTTTTAATTTAAGTTTACCTGAAAATTTAAAGGTTTTATTTAAAATATCTTCCCTTTACCCCTACTTTCAACCCCTTCATAGTATCATTCTATTCTCTGCTTCTGGGGTAGTATTTGTCTTACCTGCAAGATTCCAGTTAAGATACCCACATCCCATATTGGCGTACGTAAGTTCAATACCCAGTTCTAGCTCCTGATGCCAGGTTCCTGCCAGCACAGATACTGGGAGGCAGCACTGATGGCTTGGCCCTGTGGAAGACATGTAATGAGTCCGCTACTCCTAGCTTTAGCTTTGCACAGCCTGAACTACTATGGGTATTTGGGAAAGGAACTGGCAGGTGGTGTACTTTCTCTGTGTTTCGGTCTCTTTCTCTGTCTACTTATCTCTCTTTGTCTCCCAAATAACTAAAAATAAAATTGAAAAAATTATTCTCTGCTTCTATTAGCTCATTTTTATAAGAATTCACATAAAAGTAGGATCATATAGCATTACTCTTTCAATGACTGATCATAAATGGCAGGGTTTTATTCCTTTTTGGGTCTGAATAATATTGTATAGTATGCTTTATGGATCATATTTTCTTTATTCATTCTCTCATTACAGGATGTGTAGTCTATTTCCACATTTTGGTTATTTTAATTAATGCTGCAATGAACATGAAGGTGCAGACAACTCTTCATGTTTTTGAATGAACAAGTGTAGCTCAAAAATACACGGAAAATGAAATGCTTATTTTTGTGCAAAAAAAAGTTTGAACATCACTCACACAAGTATACCCAGATATGGGATTTCTAGATTATATGGCTATTCTTTTTCTGAATTTCTTGAGGAACACTTTATATATATATATATATATATATATATATATATATATATATAGTGTAATGTGTACCAATTTACATTCCTTCCAACAAGGTACTAGAGTTCCCATGTACTAGCATGTTATCTCTTGTCTTTCTGATAATAACCGTATTATTAGATGTGAGATGATGTCTTATTCTGGTTTTGATTTCTCAGACATTAGTGATGTTAAGCATTTTTTCATATATCAGCTGGTTATTTGTATGTTTTCTTTGGAAAAAAAAATGCCTTTTCAGGACCTTTGAGTAATTTATAAGTGCACATTATCTACATATTTTCAGAGTTCCATGAAGTTTTTGAGATTTTTTTTTTTTTTTGACAGGCAGAGTGGACAGTGAGAGAGAGACAGAGAGAAAGGTCTTCCTTTTTGCCGTTGGTTCACCCTCCAATGGCCGCCACGGTAGCGCGCTGCAGCCGGTGCACCTCGCTGTTCCGATGGCAGGAGCCAGGTGCTTCTCCTGGTCTCCCATGGGGTGCAGGGCCCAAGCACTTGGGCCATCCTCCACTGCACTCCCTGGCCACAGCAGAGAGCTGGCCTGGAAGAGGGGCAACCGGGACAGGATCGGTGCCCCGACCGGGACTAGAACCCAGTGTGCCGGCACCGCAAGGCGGAGGATTAGCCTAGTGAGCCGCGGCGCCGGCCTGAGATTTTTTTTTATAATAAATCTTACGCAAATATATGGATTGCAAATATTTTCTTCCATTCAGTTTTCTTAATACCATTTATTGAAGAGATTTTACTTTCTTCAGTGCATGTTGTTAGAACACTTGTCAAAGATTAGTTGGTCAAATATATGAATTTATTTCCAGGATCTCTATTTTGATCCATTATGTCGATGATTTTATGCCAGTACCATACTTATTTTTTTAAAAGATTGATCTATTTATTTGATAGTCGTGTTACACAGAGAGAAAAAGAGAGGCAGAGAGAGAAATCTTCCATCTGCTGGTTCACTTCCCAGTTGGCCACAATGGCAGGAGCTGGTTCTATCCAAAGTCAGGAGCCAGAAGCTTCTTCTGGGTCTCCCATGCGGATGCAGGATCTTGGGCCATCTTCCACTGCTTTCCCAGGCCATAGCAGAGAGCTGGATCGGAAGTGGAGCAACTGGGACTCGAACTGGCGCCCATATGTGATGCCGGCACTGCAGGCGGCGGCTTTACCCTCTATGCCACGGTGCTGGCCCCATGCACCATACTTATTTAACAGTAATTTTCACACTGTTGAAAATCTGAAGCCAGGAGCCAGGAGCTTCTTCCGGGTCTCTCCTGCATGTGTATGGGTCCAAGTAATTGGGCCATCTTCCACTGCTTTCCCAGGCCTTAAGCAAAGAGCTGGATGGGGAGAGGAGCAGCCAGGACATACTGGTGCCCATACATGATGCCTGTGGTGCTGGCGGAGGCTTAGCCAACAACACCACAAAGCTGTCCCCTCTCTCTGTCTTTCAAATAAATAAAATTAATTTTGGAAAAAAAAATAAGTAATGTAGTGGCCTAGTGAGTCCCACATATTCTGTATCTTATTATATGAGCACTCTGTTAATGCAGTTTTCTTTTTTATTTTTATTTATTAGAAAGGCAGAATTACAGAGAAAGAGACAGAGAGACAACAAAACAAAGAAAGAGAAAGAGAAAAAACAAAGAAAGCACAAAGTCAGCCACACCTGAAACTGATGGTGCCCTTTGGACTAAGGTAAAATTCATCTGGAGTGACTGCATCTGCTGCTTCTGATCCTCCTGGCTCTGTTATCTACACTGTTATTTTCTGTTCTTGTCCTTGCCAACATGCATTTTCAATTTTTACATATATTTTCTCAACATTATATCTTTAATGCCCACCTCCTGGTGACCTTAGTCATCTGTGCTCTTGCTGGCTTGTCCCCTAGGAAGCCAGCTGCCACATTGTCCACTGCCCCATGGAGCGGATCCCATGGTAAAGAGCTAACCAAGTGAGCCACGGCGCTGGCCGAATTTGTGATTTCTGTAGCTCGGTCTGCTAAGAAATAATTAGTAACTTCTCAGAAAAAAAAAAACCATCAGAAAAAGCAACCAGCTAACCCAGTAAAATATCCTTGTCATGCACTGGAGAAAATTGGGACAGCAATCATTGCTTTGCATTATGAGTCTGTCATGCTACATCAGTGCTTTTTAAACCATGTGTACACACTACTTTCAATTAAAAAGAACTGTTTATTTAAAAAAATCAGGGTACACATTGGCACAATGCTTAAGATGCCACTCAGGAAGCAAACATCCCATGTGGCCCCAGCCACTGTGGCCATTCAGAGAGTGAACAAGCTGGTGGAAGATTCTCTTTCTCTCTCTCTCTCTCTCTCTCTCTCTCTCCCTCTCTCTCTCTCCCCCCCTCTGTCTCTATAACCCTGCCTTTGAAAGATAAATAAATCATTTTGTTAAAATTAGTTTCATGTTTACACTTGTGACTGACCGTGATCCTTCTACGTTATGTAAACTCGGATGTTTTTACTGGATCTGTTCAGATTTTTTCTTGCAGTTATTCCCTCTGTAGGGAAGTGGTTTGTCGGTGTAATCTCACACAGTCTTGCTGTGCTGGGAATATGGTTATTTTACTTTGTTTACATAACTCTATCTGAAGATCATGCTAGCATATTTTCTTGATACTTGCATACGTTTTCTAGAAAGAGCTCATCCCCATTCACTGCTATACTGGGAGAAAAGTGAACAATAATTTATTTTTACTATTTTTTGGAACTTGCACTTTTTAATCTCAAGTTTTTTCCCAGAAAAATTAATGTGAATTTTTGTTTTCTGCAACACATTACACAAATAAACAGCAGCATTTCTAGTGATCTCAATGCATATTCTCAGTACACAAAAAAATGTTTGTCCACATGTTCTAGGTGGAAATTTGGAGCAAATGGAAGTATTTGACTTTCCTATATCTCACAGAACTTGGATACTAATATCTAATTGATGAAGTAATAAAAAATACCTGGGCTAAGTTAACTATAAGTCATCTATATAAATCATATATTGTATGTATTTGATTTATATATAATTAATTTCTTATAAATTATATAATTAATTTCTTATATATAATTGATTAACAATTAATTTCTAGCACCTCTAGCCTTTTCTTTCAAGAGAGATATTCAGTCAACTCACATTTTCAATATTTTTCTACTTTGACCAAACTCACTCCCAGGAAAGGTGTTTATTTCATTAGGGATGTATTTTAGAGCATGAGGTACAAATCTCTGTGTGTTTGTGAAATGGAAGTTTGTCTCCTTTACAGGCACTGGGAAGCACAGGGTATAACTCATTGGGAGAAAGCCCTTTAAATAGCTCCCATAGAACCACAGTCTATTGTGCCTTGATACAAGCAACAATACATTTGAATAATCACTCAGTTCTTCAGTACAGCTGTTAATGTTGATGACCCACAGAGTCTGAATTTAGAATCCAGTGCGAAGTGTAAGGCTATATCCCTCATTCTTATGAGCACAGGATCTGAGGCTGTGTGGTGCTATCTGGACTCACAACCTGTGTGGTCCACTAATTGCTGGGAGACCTTAGGTAAGTACCTCTGACCCTCAATATCCTCCTCCATGGAGGATATTGTGAAGAGCAGTTCCTCCTATGTCACAGGGTTGCGTAAGGACACATGAGCACATGCGGGTTTCTACCTAGCATAGTAACCAGCTCGTGGGGAATTAGCAATCATCTTTTCCATCCTACTTCCTTGTAAGTTGAAACCTCTAAAAATCTGTCTATGTTTTCACTCTAGCTCCTGTCCAGTGTCTCAGTTTTGGAAACATGGAGCAATATTCATTGAGGAAGGATTATGCCAAGAAAATTTGTTATGGGTAACTACAATTTAGAATGATGACAATATGCCACAGTCTTTCTACAGTCTACCATTTATACAACTATGATCAATTCTGGGCTGGCCGAAGGAAACACACTTTTTCAGATACCTATATTTTGGAATACCCAGCATATATGTGTACTAGGCATTCACACCATGTCTTCCAAGATCTTTTGTAGCTTTCAGGGATCCATCAGTTCATCTGGCTCACCTCCATGACTCTAGCCAGAGAATAGTGTCCTCTGTCCCAACTCCTGTCAATATTGCACATGGCCAAGAGATGGATTGCAATGTGTCACATCTTAATCTGTCTACTCCACACATGGGTGTACATAAACTCATGTCTCTCAGGGAGGTCTGATACAAAAGAAAAATTGGAAGTATTATAATTGCATTCTTTCAGGAATAAGAATTATCCCTTATTATAAAGCTAAACAACAACTAAGGACTTTCCTCTTAGGCCAGTAGACTCCTTGAAATTGCTTGTGATAAAATAATATCAGTATTAACTTCTTTTCCATGCATTATGGCTATAAAATGAAATCAAAAGAAGAAAGTCATCATGAGGACTTTATTTCAATTATATTTCTGTAGGGGCATTTTTGGCCCATGATTCACAGTTGAAAAGGATTCATAAGTGAAAAGAATGGCTGAATTATTAAAACTGAAGTGCATAAGTAGTGCAGAGACATAATAATAACAAAAATTCCTTCTTACTCAGTATTCTAGAGTTATGTCTTGGGCTGCCTGGTTGTGTGTGTATGTGTGTGTGTGCATGTGCGCATGCACACTGCACAAGCATGTGCCCAGGGAATGCCCCAGCAGCCACCTAGTCACAACTACCCTCCCATAATCATTTGCTTTCTTAGTCTACCCCAATTCACTGGGATAAAAATTATTTAAATTATTCATCATCTAAATGCACTAAAATGCATGTGGGCCCAGTTGACAGTTATTTTATGCCTATTAGGCCTTGCAGTCCACAACAAAGAAGGAGGGAGCTGGGCTTCTGCCAGTATCACAATGACACACTGTTCACACATCAAAGCAGTGATGTTTATGGGTTCCTGTTTGCATCATGCCTCTTTGGTAGCTCACTTCTGAGATTTCCTTTGAAGGAGAAGGGAATGCAATGTGTGGCAATGTTGATAGTGAATTTCACCATCTCTTCTTAGGAAAGCTAAAGGGTGTAAAGTCTAAAATGATCCTATCTGAAATTTAGATAACATTTGATTCTTCTTAGCCTTTTCAGAGTTTTGCAGTGAGATCTCTGTCTATAGGCAGGGGAAGATTCACAGAATCCTCTGCTTTATTTTTCAGAAAGAAGTTTGAATGCCACTCAAACTAAGCATGCTTATGTTTAATGCCTTTTTATGGAAGCACATTTGCATTGGGTAATAACAGGATAGAGTTATGTTATGTAGTTTGATAACTTTCCCCCACCTAAGGATTGATTTCCAAAATCTCACTGAGAAATACAACTTGGTAGGGGTGTGGGGGTGCAGGGAGGGGTAGTGATCCAGATTTCTTTGCATTTCTTCTTGGATGAAACCAAGGGCACTTGAATGTTGTTCAAATTTATGACCTTGAGTATGAAATATATCAAGGTCCAGTGTGCATGTGCGTGTGCACACAGTGGATACAGGACTGTTTGAGTATTTACTATCAAGTAGTCATTGATGCATTGCAGTTTGTAGAATCAAATTCATCATTCATACAAGTAATATATTTGTACAAATTGGACAAAGTACAGAGAAGAGCCACAAAAATGATTGAAGGGATGAAGTCCCTAACATATGAGGTGAGATTAAAAGTGTGAAGCTTCTGTTAGGAGAGGTGGAATCACAACCTCTGCCACAGGGCTATAAACCCCCACAGAGAAATCTGCAGGGTAGTAAAAAGGGCATTACCAAGAAGGAACTGAATAGGGAGTGGTTGTCTGCATATCAGGGAAAAAAGTTTGTTGGAGTGGAAGACATTAGGCAGCAGAATTACTTCCCCAGGGAGACAATGGAGTCTGTGACCCTATTACAGCACACATAAAGCCTGGCCAGACAGTCCAGTTCGCAAGTATGCTATGGGGATGCCCCCCTCCTCTGCCCCTAGGAGACATGCAGGGATGGAGGATGGAGTACAACTCCTTTGGATCTCACCATTTACAGTTCCCATTTGGTGCTGAGATGTGCATAGAAGTCAGGATGCCCCAGATGCGAGGGTTAGATTTTATATTTCTGATACAACTTAGGTATTATCATCAGACTCTTTTCTAAAACCTTTGATATATTTAAATGAAACAAAATCTCTGGGTTGCTTTGGAAACAGCATCATTTGACACATGCTTTAATCTGGAGACATTTCCCCAAATATTTTTTAAAATGTGCATGTATGTCCTGTGGGGAGGCAAGTAGCAAATGAACCTGTTTTAACTGCAATTCATCTCAAAGTTAACTGTTTTTGTGCAGCCTATGTTTCTGAGTATGCATGCCAAATCTGCAGCCATGCTAATGGAATATTAATATATTCTTACTAGAAGGACAGATTGAGGTTTGAAAGGAAACAAAAAATATAATATAATATGAAAGAAAGAGCAAATGAAAGAAATTGGAGCCAGTTGGATTGCAGGGTCTCAGTCACAACCCCCTGGGGGAAGGACAGGGGGAAAGAGAGGCAGCGCTTTCTCTTTATCTTGCGAGCAATTACTGGCAATTTGTTCTGGCCAGTAAAACTTCTGATATTATCATGGTTGCTGAGTAATTTATCATCAAAGTTTAATGTGAAAACAGGTGACTGTGTAATCACCAATCTAGGAACAGAAATAGAATCGTTATTATTTCTGCCTGAAGAGAGAGATTTTTTTTTTTTCTGTCAATTGACTTAACGGCCAAAAGGCTGTTCATCATATCACCATGAATTATAAAACCTCTATTAAATATTCATAAAAGTTTTGAAATGAATGTGTGATAGAGATGAAAGCTGGGCTAATTTAAATACCTACCAGACCTGTCTTAATTACAGAGGTAAAATGAGATATAAAAATTATAGCAGCAAGGAAAAAAAACTTGAAACAGTTCATTCCATACATTATAGAAAATGCCTTTGCAAGCCACCATACATAAAGGCAAGAGCTTGGTTTCCCATCCTCCTTAGAGGTTTGCTGAAACAGAGTTAGGGATGTCTTTATTCTACAGGAAGTAGAAGGGAGGTGTCTTTTGGATTTTAAATCAAGTTATATTTACTGTCTTTCCAAAATGTAAACACAAATCTCAACTGTAGCAGCACATCTATTATCTCCCCCTCAAATTCAAGCCCTCCCCCCCCCCCAAAAAAAAAGTGATGGTGAATGGAAATCAGGGTGTAATCAGCAGAAATCCCATGGAAAAGCCCAATAGATTTTCCATCTATTGATTTTGTTAATCTTAGATTTTGGCAATTGGTAAAAATGACAGTGTGTTGTGGTGAGTTTTTTTAAGCTTTGACCATCATAATTTCTTGTCCTTCTTAAGAGAAACACTCTCCATAAGGCCTACAATAATCCTAGGAGAATTCATTGAAGCCAAGGTATATGCATATTTCCAAGTAACTTCAAGCATAATTTGCTAAGCCAAGACATTTCCTGTTCCTTCAAATCTATCTAGTAGGTAGCTAATGAGAACTTTGACCTTTTTCTTTAGGAAAACAGCAAACTTGACAATATTAATAATAATATTTGTACATTGATCATTGGAACATAATTTGTATGTGTCTTAAACTGATCCTATGCTTTCAAACATATTTTTACTGAACATAGATGTGTCGCTGCATAAAGAGGAAAAAAGAAAAGTAAGCCTTGGAGAGCACAGGTCTATGTTATCTCATGATAGACTCTCTGGCTAAAAGTCAGGTACCAGTTTGCCTGACCTTGAGCCAGGTGTTTTATCTTGCTGAGACGCAGTGCCCACATCTATAAAATGAGGGGAGTAATTTGATGATGGCTAAAGATTCAACCAGCTCTAAAATTCTGTGAGTCTACAATTATAAACAGGATGATAAGATGCTCTTTGGATCACAGGGCACCACCCAGGAGAATGAATTCCAGTTTTAATTTCCTTTTTGGTGATAGGAAAGCTGAAGACAGGCAAGGTTAAATGACCCACCCGGAAGCCCAGAACAATCAGCAATGGAATCACGGCCTCAGCTCACAGCCCTGGATCCTTTTTCCAGTTTTATCAGCGCATTGAAGCCAAGCTTTTTCATTCTGTTTGTTAGTATCGTATTGGCTCATTCATATTGATAACCTGGGTGATACCAATGATTTGGTAGAAATGTCCTATTTTTCCAAATCTATCATGTGTACTCATTGCCTCCTACATGAAATTTTAGGCTGCTTAGCATGCATATCAGATATCCATGTAGCATGGTGTTTATTTAATATTATATAATAGCCTATTACCAAAAATACTTTGATAAAGATTAAATTAAAAGAATATGAATTTTTCAGTAAAATTCAAGGAGGTAAATTTGGGATGAAAATTAATGTAGAAGAATTTTAAGATGAATAGAGAGTGAAATTTTTATATTTCTTTTGGTCTCCTCTCCTTTCCCTTCTTTCCTTCCTCACTTTTTTTTAACATTAAATTGATTTACTTAATCATTTTATTTTTTTTCTATTTTTTCCTTCTTTCTCAACAGTCTGCCATTAGCCATTCTGAGAACTGCATAAGTACTTCTGACTATCTCTCTTAACAAACATAGTTTTTGTTATCTTTGCAGACCATGCTATCTCTTAGACTGTTTCAAGATGCATTCTATAGCAGGGATGCCAAAATTCAACTAGTAAGGACAGCCAACTTTTAATAATCAGTCAAGACAATGATGATCTCACCCAGACTGTGCCTGAGCTATGGTCAGATTTTCCTAGAAAGTGAGAATATAGAGCTATAGGTTGAAATTTGGGTCCCCTGGCAGAGTGTGATAAGGAGAACAGGAAAGAAGAAAGTGACAAAGGAAACACTGATATCTTTGTGACACTAATGACTGCAAGTATGTGTACTGGTGCAGTTTTCCAGTCTTATGTTTCTCAGGGTTGTTAGACAAGCTGATCCAATTTTTGTTTCATAACAACCTTTATTTTATCTGTAGTCTCATACCTGGCTGAGATTCCAAAACCTAAACCAATGGCTGGAAGACAGTGGTTTCTTGGTTCATGTCTTTTGATAGATAATGCTTAAATTGCTTATTGCTATGTAATAAATCATTCCAAACTTATCAGCCTAAAAATTATTTTTATTATTCATTAAGACTGTGTTGGTGGACTGGACTTACCCTCAAAATTCCTCTGCTACCAAGGATATCACTGGGTCTGTCGTCTGGGAAGTCAGCTGCTCTGGATCTTTCCAGACGGCTCAATACAGGATGCATGACTATAGGTGGTGCTGGCTATCAGCTATCAGTGAGTGGTAACAGTTAGCTGGTAAAACAGAGTATCATGCTTCACCTAAATTTGGACTTTCTGTGTAGCTCTGGAATCCCACAGCATAGCATCAAGTTACCAAAAACATTGAAGCAGAAGTTTATACCTCTTTTTTAGGCTTAAGTCTGGAACTGGCAGAGGGCCACTGTTGCAACATTCCATTGGTTAAACCAAGTTACAAGCTAAACCCAGATTGACTGTGGGGAAATATAGATGATGTGAAGAACACATCTGGGTGTGCCAACATATGACTAACTACATGTAGGTAATACAAAAGAAAAGCACAAGAATAAAATTATAGGGTTGTGTGTTTGTTGCATTGGCTAAGATGCCATCTGAGAAAACTAGCCCATACTCAAGTGTCTGGTTTAGGGTTCCAACTACACTTTTTATTTTAATTTATATAAAGCAGCAACTTTCATGTATTTAGTATATGCAGTTTTAAGAACATAATGATATTACTCACTCTACCCTCTATCTTCCTTCCTTATTTTTCTTTTAATTTTGCAATGATATGCTTTTAATTTCACAAGCTTAACACCATACTAAATAAAGAATTCAACAAGTAGTAAGTAGAAAAACTAGTATCCTGACTATATTTCTGATTCCAGCCACCTGCTAATGCACACCCTGGAAGGCATCAGTGATGGCTCAAGCAGTTGAGTCACTGCTACCACATAGAAGACCTGGATCTCATCTTCTGGTTTGGGCATGTCCCAGCCCAAACTGGTGTGGGTATTTGGGAAGTAAACCAGACGATGGAAGATGTCTATCTGTTTCTTTGCCTTTCAAATATATACACAAAATTTTTAAAACAAAGAGAAAATAGTTATAATAGAAAGCATTTAGATAAAGTTATAAAAGAACTATACACTGATATTTCTATAGGACAGTAATAAACAATGTGGACTGATAGTACAAAGGATACCTTTCTCATGCTCAATAACATATTGTCTAAAAGTCTAACTACAATAAAATGATCTAACTGATACATTCTTGGCTTGCTTAAAAATAAATGATGTAAAAAGCAAAAAGGAACTATCTATATTATTTCCTTGTGAATTTATTTCTGATTAGTAGTTTCTAAACACCATTGTTGAAGTCAACAGAATGGTTCCATGACCATATGTTCTTTGACTAAGCTAAATGCAGGTAATATCGCCATATCTAAGTAGCATGTGATTTTTATTATTAAGTTAACCGAAGAAATAAAGGATAAAATTAGTAGGGAGAAAGAACTCTGCCTCCTTTCAATAAAATACATGGTTTGTCATAGTAGTAACCCTGCCATCTTTGATAGTACATGAATATCATTCAAATAGTAAAAGTTTCATCAAAAGGATTGCCAAATCTACTTGCTCTCTAAGTTGATTTAGCAAGGGCTTGTATAACCTGAGCTCAGATATGATACCCTATTTAATTTTTATTTAAGCTTTTTTTAAAAAATGAGAATTATCAGTGTTATATAACAAATAATCAGTGCCTGTGTTGTATGAAGGCAAAGGCTAGAAAAGTTGGAAGATAAAATGAATAAAAATAGTCTGGAAAGATTTTGACTATGTGGTTATGATATACATTCTTCCAAGTAATGATAATATTTATACAACAAGATATACAACAAGAAAAAATGCAACTTAAAGCAAAGAATTCACCTTCTGCATTGATATTATGACTATATGAAACCAAATAACTTGTATAACTTGATTGTCATATAAATTTCTCTATTGAATTGGTAAATCCTTTTTCTTTTTGTTAACTTTCTTTCTACAGTGGGTTCCCTCAGTAGCCCTCTTGAAAGCAAATGGCCACCTGAATGCATGTCCCATTCTGAAAGCACTCTAGTGCAAGGATGCCCCCTTCTCCACAGGCAAGTTGCATTAAACTACACAGTTTTCAATTGACGCCTTAATCATATCTTCCATTGTTTCTTCCCTCTATGGAAAAGAAAAGGTCTGGCTAATGACCTTCTTGCAATAATTCTGCTTACATTTTGAAGACATATGCTCTGTCAATAATGCATAATTTGGCTTGCAAATATATAGTGGAGAAATATATTTAGCAACAGATTAATAATTATTTTCAATATAATGACAATTTAATTTTTTTTTCTTTTTAGAAAACTCAACTTTTGAGAAAGCAATTTCTACTCATGTAACGATATGGCTTTTTATTTAAATGATTTCCCCTGAGTATCTATTTAAAAATATCCAGTAATGTTAGTTCATCATCTCTGAATCAAACTTTATTTTATGTATAACTTTTTAAAAAATAAACAAGCAGCAGGTTTCCCTCTCTTTGTACAAGGAAATTATAGGGTCAACTTTGAAACCCTAGCTTGGGTCATTTTATTGTACAAATGATGAGCTGAGGACTCACAGCAGTAATGTGTCAAAATTTATGGCCACTCATTTTTAACAGTCTGCTTTCCCCTCACAGGAGTTTTATCAGTATCCCTGAGGAATGGCAGCTCAGCCTCAGCTCACATGGTACCCACCTCCCAAGCAGCTAAGAGCTGATGCTGAGAGAACTCACTGTGATTCCACACTTTTCTACATGCTTGAGTACAACCACTGTTTGAGCTGAAGAACCATCATATCTACATGTCATATCCAAGATGAAGATACTGAGATGTGAGAGCTTCAGTGACTTGTCCAAGGTCACACAGGCAATATGAAAGGCTACTTAGAGCAGGATGGAGACACTCTCAGATTGTTAGATTATTTGTTCTAACATTGATCCTATATCATCCTCACCAGGATTTTCTTCTGTTATTCCTAATTCTATCACTTAAAGATAACATTATGCTTTTTCACCCTCATTCTTCCGTTTTCACATTTATTCTTACCTTGCAATTTTGCCTCAAGTTTTATAAAGAATTTAGAAAAATGTCAAACGGAACTTCTTCAGTCATCAAAAACCAAGACACCCACCTGGAAGCTATGTAGTTCATATTCATTGACTGCCACACTGGCTCAGTGGTGATCCCTTAAGTCAATGACCTATCTAATTTAGATATTGCCTCAGTTTTCTGCTTAAATAAAATAAAGGCATTAAATTTTCACTAGATTCATTATAAAGACTTTTCAGTTCTCAACCTATCTTCAGTCTACTCCAGTTCAGCCATCTTTCACTTTATTTAATATCAACTAGTCAAAGTCAATATTACAGGATCTTGCAAACTCTGAGGAAAACCTGTGAACAAAATCTGTTTTATTTAAAATATTAGCATTCCTCTACATGGTTGACCATTTCTTTATTCTTCAGAACTTTTTCCCTTGTTCTTTATAATACTATAATATATGGTATATTTTCCAGCTCTACTGGTAACCACTATGATGTTATATTTGCTTGTTCCTCATTTATTGCCCAACCTCAAAATATTGGAATGCTCTGTGGATCAACCTGAGGTCCATTTATTTTTTTAAAAATTTAATGTGTCTAATGATACATGAGGCTAATTTAAAAAAAAAAAAACTAAAACCAGGCCTGTTCAATTCACAATTCCATGCCCTAAAACATCTTGGCATCTAGTTTAAACTCTTAACAGTTTCTTCATGTAATTGTCTCCATATTTTTAAAATGTCCTTTGCAACTTTCTAACTTACCAATATTATATATTTATAGTTCTTCTATAGAAAGTAAATAGATATGAGCCAGGGGATTTCAAATCAATCTTACCAAGGAGATAAGTACCAATTCCAGCGCACTTGGTAAAGTGATAAGTATAAATACACAACCGATCAAAAAGATTTCAACAGTTTGCACCCAGACAGATACACAAAGTATAAAGTACTGTTTGAGTACTAGTTATACTGTTAATTCACATAGTAGAACACATTAAGGACAGAGATCCTACATGGGGAGTAAGTGCACAGTGACTGCTGTTGTTGATTTAACAATTGACACTCTTATTGATGACGTCAGTAATCACCCGAGGCTCTTGACATGAGCTGCCAAGGCTATGGAAGCCTCTTGAGTTCGCCAACTCTGATCTTGTTAGACAAGGCCATGGTCAAAGTGGAAGTTCTCTCCTCCCTTCAGAGAAAGGTACAGCCTTCTTTAATGACCTGTTCTTTCCTCTGGGATCTCACTCACAGAGATCTTTCATTTAGGTCATTTTTTTTTTTTTGCCAGATTGTCTTGGCTTTCCATGCCTGAAATATTCTCATGGGCTTTTTAGCCAGATCCGAATGCCTTGCAGGCTGATTCTGAGGCCAGAGTGCTGTTTGGGACATCTTCCATTCTATGAGTCTGCTGTATATCCTGCTTCCCATGTTGGATCATTTTCTCCTTTTTAATTCTATCAGTTGGTATTAGCAGACACTAGTCTTGTTTATGTGATACCTTTGACACTTAATCCCATCATTATGATCAATTATGAACTGAAACTGATCACTTTGACTGGTGAGATGGCATTGATACATGCCACCTTGATGGGATTGAATTGGAATCCCCTGGCACGTTTCTAACTCTACCATTAGGGGTAAGTCCGATTGAGCATGTGCAAAACTGTACCACTGCTCCCTCTCTTATTCCCACTCTTATATTTATCAGGAAGGAATTTCTCTTTTTAAAAGCACTATGTTTCAATACCTTATATATAGGTTTTTAATATATGGTCCATTCAATTTTCACAATTACTATATATTAATAAAACATAATAATAGTCTAATATTCATCAGTTCCTTAAATCCTCCAAGTCCAATCCTAGGTAGTATCTCTGAGTATTGCACATGGATGCAGAGTTCTCCCCCAGATGATCAGTCTAAATGACTCATGATACTCCCTCTCCACCCTTGCCAGTAATCAGATTGAGGTTGAAAATCTGGACTAATCAGAAGAAATCTCATTTGGAAGCTTCCTATAACACAGTGTTTTGTTGTCAGGAGGGAGCAAGGACAAATTGCCTGTCTTTCCTATAAGATATGAAGGAGAATGAATGTTGCCCAATGATGCTGAAAACATTTTGTGATATGGAGAAGTCACTGTGATGTCAGAACCAGTACACTTAGGAGATGTGAAAGAACACAGAGAAAGGTAGCTAAGCCCTTACCTGTTAGAGAGCCACACCCTGTCGTTCATGATTTAATCCACTGGAGTCAGATCCATGAAACCTGAATCAGCTAAATGCATTTTCCCCTAAATTTATTTTATTTATTTGAAAGGCAGAGTGTTAGAGTACAGATAAGGAGGAGGAGGAGGAGGGAGAGGAAGAGGAGGTGGAGAAAAGGGGGAGAAGGGAAGAAGAGGAGAGAGAAAGAGAGAAATCTTCCTTTAGCTTGTTCACTCTCCAAATGGCTGCAATGACTGGGACTGGGCCAGGCCAAAGCCATTAGCCTGGGACTCCATCCAGGTCTCCCACACGGGTGAGAGGCTCCATGTACTTGGTCTAGCTTCTACTTTCCCAGGTGTATTAGCAGAGAGCTCTGTTGGTAGGAAAGCAGCTGGGACTTAAACTGGCAGGCTGATATGGAATTTCAGCATCCTGGGCAGAGGCTTAATCCTCTGTGCTACAGTGTTGACTCCAGTTAAATGCATTCTGTAATATAACTTAATTCAGATAGCAATTCCATGAGATATAATAATTATTATTATCTTCATTTGAAAATACACTGAGGCAGAGAAAAATTGACATCCACCTTCACTGGTATCATAACAATCATGTTCTGGGCATTGTCCAAAGTTTGCAGGCATTATCCTGAAGTTTCTTCACAGCCCTCTGGCAATGAAAAACATATTATCAGCACTTGCAGATGAGGAAACTGAATCACAATGTTCAGTGACTTGCAGAACACACAGCTCCTAAATGCCAGAGTTAAATCTCTCCTATTCTATTTCCAAATCTCTTCTGACACTGCCTCAATTGTCTATGGACATGGAGCACTGAGTGTGGGCACCTTGGAAGCCTCAGTCTTGATCTTCTTGGACACTGACATGGAGAAGACCCCACATCCCAGTCTCACCTGGGAAAACAAGCCCTCTGAACTGCAGGAAGAATGTCTGTTTCAGCTGTGCTGATTCTTTTTTCTTTGGATCTCTCTGCAGGTTTGGCTCTCAGAGGAAGAGCCTGGGACATGTGCCTCAGTTTTAATCAAGCTGGACATGTGGGCAGAGATGCTTACCCTGTGGTGTTTCTATATTTCTTTGTCTGACTCCCAGTTACACACAGAATCACAATGGAGCAAGGTGAGATTTCTACAAAGGAAAGAAAAAGAGTTAGCAGAATTTCTTCCTAAATTTCCAAAGGTCTGTGGCTAGGGAAGCTTTTCATTCTGGTGCTCACCTGATCCATGTCAGCTCACCTGTTCTGTAGATGTGCATGGATAGGTTGGCAGCCAATATTAGTTTTGACAGGACTTTTATTCCTGTGAGCATGGTGGCCAAGGCCAGCAAAAGAAATTAGTGCAGCCAAACCCATTTTGACACTGTTCCATCTGTAAAGCCTTCCAGCCTGGTATGATATGGGCATGAACCTCAAAATTATCTGGTGTGATAAAGCAAAAGTCTGCATTATTCCGTAATATTAATTATTCTTAGATATTTCTTTGGATTTTGCATAAAAATGGACAATTGTATCTAAAAGATCAGAATACTAAAATATTAGTGCTGGAAGGGGCCTTAGAGATGTTCAAATTTTCACTGTAGAACCAGGCAAAATGAATCTTAGAGAAGTGAAGTATCTTATTTAAATATCTTGGGCTATTTTAATCAGATTTAAACAAGACTAAGGTCTAGACATTGGTTATCTTCTTTTCATCTACATGTTGGACTTTGTCATATACTTCATAAATAATTACGTATACCAGGGAACTTTAGTATGTTCATGAAAACATGGAATTAAAAGACTAGTTTGTCTAGGTGCAAAGTTTTTGAAATCCATGCATAGAATTTTTAATAATATACATTTTTCATGAGCCTTCTGAAGACCATTCTATGTATGGATTTCTAAACTTATTTGTACCCATAAATTCATCTTTTAATTCCATTTCCCCAAATTTTGGAAGTACCTTATGCAACCCATATAGCTTATTTTTGTTCGCTATGTTCTTTGAGGAGCCCAGGTAATATGCACATTGCACAAGATAAATGGAACAGAGAAAGGACAAATACATGAGATATAGGGCATGCACAATGAAAATGTGGTCAACCACAATTTTAGTCTTTCTCTCTCTCTCTCTTCTCTTTTATAAGAAACACATAAATTATCTATGAAGCACTTATTCTGAAGCTTTAACCATAAAAACCCAGTTAAATATATGAAAGTACACTAATAATCACGTTTCATATGCCAAAAGACAAATTTAACTTATAGTCTATTTGAGTTTATTACACCAGTAAGTGACTGTTTTGTGTATCCCATTTACCTATCCACTAAAAGTCTGTGGTTCTGTGGTTAGCCAGAAGACTGGAGAAGTACAGGATGCTGTAAGGTATTAAGATGAAGAGGAGACATAGTAAATTGAAGTGGTAGTTGGCAGTCTGATACATAGAAATGGTAAAGCAAACCCAGAACAAAACCAGATCACTTCAAAATGCAGTGATTTTTCACATATAGGCTCTTCTTCAAAAATAGATACTGAGGATATAATGTCATTACATAAAAACTCATGTTTGTAACATAAGGCATGTGACACTGATCAACAAAATGTTTTCTCAGCTGTAATAAAGAAGGCAGGATAGTAGGTAATATTTCCTTTTACTGGTCCCTAAAAAAACAAGAACAAGTTAAAGGGAGTAAGTGTTAATTGCCTGGAAATGTAGTTGCTGAACTTTTAGTTATTGCAGGAACTTGATAAAAATAAACACTCTTGAATTATTTTTTGTTTGTTTGTTTGTTTTTTTTTTGTTTTAACTTTTATTTAATGAATATAAATTCCCAAAGTACAGCTTATAGATTACAATGGCTTCCCCCCCATAACTTCCCTCCCACCCGCAACCCTACCCTTTCCCATTCCCTTTCCCCTTCCATTCACATTAAGATTCATTTTCAATTCTCTTTATATACAGAAGATAAGTTTAGTATATATTAAGTAAAGATTTCAACAGTTTTCCCCCACATAGCAACACAAAGTGAAAAAATACTGTTGGAGTATTAGTTATAGCATTAAATAACAGTGCACAGCACATTAAAGACAGAGATCCTACATGATATTTTTTTAAAAATTAATTTTCTATGCAATTTCCAATTTAACACCAGGTTTTTTTTTTCATTTTCAATTATCTTTCTATACAGAAGATTGATTCAGTATATATTAAGTAAAGATTTCATCAGTTTGCACCCACACAGAAACACAAAGTGTAAAAATACTGTTTTAGTATTAGTTATAGCATCACTTCACATTGGACAACACATTAAGGACAGACCCCACATGAGATGTAAATACACAGTGACTACTGTTGTTGACTTAACAATTTGACACTCTTGTTTATGGCGTCAGTAATCTCCCTAGGCTCTAGTCATGAGTTGCCAAGGCTATGGAAGCCTTTAGAGTTTGCTGACTTTGATCTTATTCTGATAGTGTCATAGTCAAAGTGGAAGTTCTCTCCTCCCTTCAGAGAAAGGTACCTCCTTCTTTGATGGCCCTGTTCGTTCCTCTGGGATATCACTCACAGAGATCTTTCATTTAGGTCTTTTTTTTTTTTTTTTTTGCCAGAGTGTCTTCCTTCCCAATTTGTATCCCTTTAATTTCTATTTCTTGCCTAATAGCTCTGGCTAAAACTTCCAGAACTATATTGAATAGCAGTGGTGAGAGTGGGCATCCCTGTCTGGTACCAGATCTCAGTGGAAATGCTTCCAACTTTTCCCCATTCAATAGGATGTTGGCCGTAGGTTTTTCATAAATTGTTTTGATTGTATTGAGGAATATTCCTTCCATAATTAGTTTGCTTAGAGTTTTCATCATGAAAGGGTGTTGTATTTTATCAAATGCTTTCTCTGCATCTATTGAGAGAATCATATGGTTTTTCTTCTGCAGTCTGTTAATGTGGTGTATCACGTTGATTGTTTTGTGAACGTTGAACCATCCCTGCATACCAGGGATAAATCCCACTTGGTCTGGGTGGATGATCTTTCTGATGTGTTGTTGCATTCTATTGGCCAGAATTTTATTGAGGATTTTTGCATCTATGTTCATCAGGGATATTGGTCTGTAATTTTCTTTCAATGCTGCATCTTTTTCCGGATTAGGAATTAAGGTGATGGTGGCTTCAAAGAAAGAATTTGGGAGGATTCCCTCTTTTTCGATTGCTCTGAATAGTTTGAGAAGAATTGGAGTTAGTTCTTCTTTAAATGTCTGGTAGAATTCAGCGGTGAATCCATCTGGTCCTGGGCTTTTCTTTGTTGGGAGGGCCTTTATTACTGCTTCAATTTCTGTCTCAGTTATGGGTCTGTTTAGGTTTTCTATGTGTTCCTGGCTCAATTTAGGTAGGTTGTATGTGTCCAGGAATCTGTCCATTTCTGATAGGTTTCCCTGTTTGCTGGCATACAAGTCCTTGTAGTAATTTCTGATGGTTCTTTTTATTTCTGTGGTGTCTCTCGTTATGTTTACATTTTCATCTCTGACCCTATTTATTTGGGTCTTTTCTGTTCTTTTTTTAGTTAGTTGGGCCAATGGGGTGTCAATTTTGTTTATTTTTTCAAAAAACCAGCTCCTTGTTTGGCTGATTTTTTGTAATGTTTTTTTTTTTTTTTTGGATTCAATCCTGTTGATTTATTCTCTGATCTTAATTATTCATCTTCTCCTACTAGATTTGGGTTTTGTTTGCTGCAGATTTTCTAGATCCTTGAGATGACTTGAAAGCTCATCTATTTGGTGCCTTTCCAATTTCTTGATGTAGGCACCTATTGATATAAACTTTCCTCTTAACACTGCTTTTGCTATATCCCATAGGTTTTGGTATGTTGTGCTGTTATCCTCATTTACTTCCATAAAATTTTTGATTTCTCTTTTAATTTCTTCTATGACCCTTGTTCATTCAGGATCATGTTGTTCAATCTCCACGTGTTTGCATATGCTCTAGGGATTCCCGAGTTGCTAATTTCCAACTTCATTCCTTTCTGGTCTGAGAAGCTGCATGGTATGATTCCAATTCTTTTGAATTTGCTAAGACTTGCTTTATGGCCTAGTATGTGGTCAATCCTAGAGAGGGTTCCATGTACTGCTGAGAAGAATGTAAAGTCCTTAGATGTAGGATGAAATGTTCTGTAGATATCTGTTAGATCCGTTTGGGCTATAGTGTCATTTAAATCTACTGTCTCCTTGTTGATCTTCTGTCCTGTTGATCTGTCTATCTCTGAGAGTGGAATATTGAAGTCCCCCAGTACTATTGTATTGGAGTCTAAGTCTCCCTTTAAGTCCCTTAACAAGTCTTTTAAATAAGCTGGTGCCCTGTAATTAGGTGCATATACATTGATAATCATTATATCTTCCTGTTGAATGGATCCCTTAATCATTATATAGTGTCCCTCTTTGTCTCTCCTAACAGTTTTTGTGGTAAAGTTTATGTTGTCTGATATTAAGATGGCTACGCCCGCTCTTATTTAATTTCTGTTGGCATGGTATATCTTTTTCCAGCCTTTCACTTTCAGTCTGTATGCATCATTGTTGGAAAGATGTGTTTCTTGTAATCAGCAAAAAGATGGGTTTTGTTCCTTAACCCAATCAGCCAATCAGTGTCTTTTAACTGGACAGTTCAGGCCATTAACATTCAATGTGACTATTGAGAAGAAATAACTTTGCCCTGCCATTTGTCAAAGGTATTTTCTAATATATGGTTTGAGACTCCTATGATCTTTTGCTGTGAGGTTTCCTTCCTTTACCTTCTTTCATATTGGTGACCGTGTTTCTGTGTTTCTGTGTGTAACACATCTTTAAGCATCTTTTGCAGGGCTGGACGAGTGACGACAAATTCTTTCAATTTCTGTTTGCTGTGAAAGGTCTTTATTTCACCTTCATTCACAAATGAGAGCTTTTCAGGATATAATATTCTGGGCTGGCAGTTTTTCTCTCTTAGTACCTGGGTTATATCTCTCCATTCCCTCCTAGCTTGTAGGGTTTCTGATGAGAAGTCAGCTGTGAGTCTAATTGGAGATCATCTGAGAGTAATCTGACGTTTCTCTCTTGTGCATTTTAGGATCTTTTCTTTATGTTTCACTGTGGTGAGTTTAATTATGACGTGTTGTGGTGAGGATCTCTTTTGGTCATGTTTATTAGGGGTTCTATGAGCTTCCTGTACTAGGATGCCTCTGTCCTTCTCCAAACCTGGGAAATTTTCTGCTAGTATCTCACTAAAAAGGCCTTCTAATCCTTTCTCCCTCTCCTTGCCTTCAGAAACTCCTAGAACCCGAATGTTGGGTTTTTTAATAGTACCCTGTAGATTCCCGAGAATGTTTTTTAGATTTCTGATTTCCTCTTCTTTTCTTTGGTTTGACTGTTTCCTTTCCTGTTCTCTGTCTTCTAAGTCCGATATTCTCTTCTGCTTCACCCATTCTGTTTTTAAGGCTCTCTAATGTGTTTGTCATTTGATCTATTGAGTCCTTCATTTCATTATTGTTTCTTGTCTCTATCACAGTTTCATGTTCTACTAGTTATTTCATTTCATTTTGATTCCTCCTTAATATTTCATTTTCGTGTGAGAGATTTTCTATCTTGTCCATTAAGGATTTCTGTAGTTCAAGAATTTGTTTTTGAGAACTTCTTAATGTTCTTATCAACTTTTTGAGATCCACTTCTTCCATTTCCTCTATCTCTTCATCTTCATAATCTTGAATTGGGGTGTCTTGTTCATTTGGGGCATCATAGGATCTTCCTTGCTCTTGTTACCTTGGTTTTTGCATTTGTTGTTTGCATATTGGAGATAATCTTTGGATTTTGCTGTGGTGTTTTTTTCTCATTATACTATGCCTGTAGATTAAGTGGGCTTTCTGCGTTGATGGATCCTTAGAGGCTGTGATGGGTGTGGCCAGAGAGCTCTGTTTGATTCTTCAGGTTTAAGGGTGTGCCAAAGGTGACTCACCCAGATTGTTTTTTCCCTAGCTCACACTCTCTTTTTTTTTTTCTTTTTCTTTCTTTTTTTTTTTTTTTTTTTTTGACTCAGTTGGGAAGTAATTCTGCACAGCTGAGTGGAACTGAGGGTAGTTGAAATCTGGCCTCTGTGGATATTCGTTTGATCTACCCCTGGGACCACACAAAGAGTTTATGCAGCCCTCAATGTGTTCTCAAATTTCTCCACAGTCCCAAGGTTACTAAGTTTGTGTACTCAGTGAGTTCGCTCGCCCCCCCTCGCTTTTTCACACTCTCAGATCGTTAGCTCCACCTACTTTCACTAGATTCTAACCTCCTGTTATTTCTCCAGACATGAGTCAAGTTTTTCTGCTTGGCTACTCGTGGTTGCCGTTTTACATATGTAAAATGGTGCCTGCTCTTTGTCTTGCTCGGCTTTGTAAGGTGAGTGGAGAGAGAGGCTAGTGTCCATGCTGGTTCCCCTTATTTATTTGTTTTTTTTTCTCTTCTCCAGTGAGCCTGGTGAACTTTCCCCAGTGGGGCCTCAGGCCTCTTTCTGCCTTTCCCCGCCAATGTCTCGGGTTTCTGAGTTTTTTGTCTTACCTCCCCTTCCCACACTGGTGAGATTCTGCAGCTCAGCTCCCACGGCTGGGCTTCCACATGGTGGGCTCCCCATAGGTCCTCTGTGTCACATCCACTAGAACCGGAAGCATTTCCTCTGCAGTTTTTTTCTTGAGTCTTTTCCTGAGGCTACAGTAACTCCACTTTTATTAAATTATCTTTTCCCGGACTATTGGTGCATGCCCTCACTATCCACCATCTTGTCTCCTGCAATCTCCATTCTTGAATTCTTCAGAAAATTACAGATCAAGAGAAAAGAGTATCTGATAGGGATCTTCATTATTTTAATATTGGGGTTAATGGTCTCTAAATTTATTTTGTGGTTATATTTAAAAAAGAATGAAACTATTTTTTTGTTAGAATCTTACCTCTTCCTTCAATGTCCTCCTATCTCTATTTGGTGATACCTTCAACCCCTTCTATGTCAATGACCAGTCAGCCAATTTTGTCTTGCTCAACCTAATGGCAGGGACTTGTGGACATTGCAGTACAAGGGTACCTTTTGGAAAAATCAAAGAATCTTTGATTTCTAGTAAAATTTTTATCCCCCTGCTCTAAGATTCCAAGATAGCATCATATTTTTCATTTTATTGCAATTTATTATTTATTTGTAAGGCAAAATTACAGAGAGAGCAGAAGAGAGACAAAAGGAGAGAAAGAGAGAGAGAGAGAATGTGTGTGTGAGAGAGAGAGAGAGAGAGAGAGAATATCTTCTATCTGCTGGTTCAATCCCCAGATAGCCCTAACACCCATATCTGGGCCAGCTCAAAGTTATGAACCAGGAACTCCAATCTTAGTAGCCCACAGGTGTGGCAGAGGGCAAGTACTTGGGCCATTTTTTTTTATTTGACAGGTTATAGACAGAGAGAGAGAGAGAGAGAGAGAGACAAAGAGAAAAGTCTTCCTTCTGTTGGTTCACTACCCAAATGGCTGCTATGGCTGGCACTGTACCGATTTGAAGCCAGGAGCCAGGTGCCTCTTCCTGATTTCTCATGCAGTTGCAGGGGCCCAAGAACTTCGGCCATCATCCATTGCCCTCCCGGGCCACAGCAGAGAGCTGGACCCTGCGCCCATATGCAATGCTGGTGCCCCAGGCGTAGGATTAACAAAGTGAGCCACGGCGCTAGCCCCAGGCCATTTTCTACTGCCTTCCCAGATGTGTTAGTAAGAAGCTGGATAGGAAGTGGAGTAACTGAGTCTCCAACTAGCATTCAGAAATGGGATGCTGGCATTGCAGGCAGTAACAGCTGTTGCATCACAACATCAGCCTTGGACTGGTGCCTTTTTTATTACCTATTTTATTCTTTTTCTCTATTCCTCTTTTGGGAAGCAGACATTGAAAATGAAGACATTCAAAAGTGCTGCACTGGGACCGATGCTGTGGTGTAGAGGGTTAAACCCACTGTCTGCGGTGCCAGCATTCCATACGGGTGCCAGTTCGAGTCCTGGTTGCTCCCCTTCTGATCCAGCTCTTTGCTATGGCCTGGAAAAGCAGTAGAAGATGGTCCAAGTCCTTGGGCCTCTGCACCCATGTTGGAGACCTGGAAGAAGTTCCTGGCTCCTGGCTTCATATTGGTTGCAGCCAATTGGGGAGTGAACCAGCTGATGGAAGACCACTCTCTCTCTCTTGTCTCTCCTTCTCTCTCTGTGTAACTCTGATTTTCAAATAAAATAAATAAATCTTAAAAAAAATGTGCTGCATAGGGGCCAGCACTGTGGCATGGTGGGGGTAAGCTGCCATGTGCAGCAGCAGCCTTACATGTAGGTATCAGTTCAAATCCCAGCTGCTCCACTTCCAATCCAGCCAGGGGTGGTGGCAGAGAATGGCCCAAGTACTTGGTCACCTGCACCCACACGGGAGACCTAGCAGAAACTCCTGGCTCCTGTCTTCGGACTGTCTTAGCCCCAGCCATTGTGGTCAATTGAGGAGATGGTCAGCAGATGGAAGATCTCTCTTTAACTCTCTCTCTTTTTGCCAAAAGGCAGAGTCAAAGAGAGAAAGAGGGATATATATATATATATATATATATATATATATATATATATAATGAATGATATATATATATATATATATGAGATATATATATGATGAATGAGATGGGAGAGAAATTAGGAAGTGGAATGGTTTGGGGGTGGGAGGGCAGGTAAGGGGCAAAGAAAAACAATAATCCAAAAGTTGTACTTATAAAATTTATATTTATTAAATAAAAGCTTTCTATAAAATATCACTGAGTCTGAAGAATATTGAGAAAAGAGTTGAATAAAGTTGAACAGAGTCTGAAGTACTTGCAGGCTACTATCCGGCAGACCAATAAACACATTTCAGGAGTCATGGAATAAGAAGAAAGAGAACAAGGGGAAGAAAAAATATTTTGAAAAACATTTTGAAGAGGTAATTACTAGAAACTCCCCAAGTTTGATCAAAGGCATGGTATAAATATCCAAGAAGGTCAACAAACTCCAAGTAGATATACTAAAAGAAATTTACACTGAGAGACACTGTAATCAAACTGTTAAAAGACAGCAACAAAGATAATATTGAAAGCAGCAAGAGAGAAGTGTGTTGTCATATACAAGGCAACCTCAACAAGATAATTTGATATTTCTAATCAGAAACTGTGAAGGGCAAAAGTGATATAAAATCTAAAAAAATCTAAACCTACATATTTACTATTGTATTGACAGCAAATCAATAACATTGAAAGGAAAAGTGAACAGAAAAGCAACAACAAAAATTACAGGCCAATAATCCATATGAACATTGATCAAAAAATCCTCAAAAAGAATACAGGTAAACTAAATTTAGCAGTATATTAAAAGATATAGATATAGATATAGATATAGATATAGATAAGAGATAGAGGTAGAGGTAGAGATAGAGATAGAGATAGAGATAGAGATAGATAGATAGATAGATATCTCCAGTGGCTTTTATTCTTGAAATGCAAGGATGGTTTGACATACAAAAGTTAATCAGTATAATATAGCACATTAATAGAATGAAGAACAAGATAAACATAATGAACTCTACTGATAGATAAATCCATTTGATATAATTATTCTTTCATGGCAAAGCAAACAGACAAAAATTTAACAAACTTGTATTAGAAGGAAACGACATCAGGCTAATTTAAACCAGGTATAACAAACCCGAAAAATATCATAGTCACTGGTGAAATACTGGAAGTTTTTCCCCTAACAACAGGAACAAGTCCAGAATGACCATTAATCACTTGAAATCAACATCGTATTGAAAGTTCTGACAAGAATAATTCAGTAAGAAAAAGGAATACATAGCATCAAAATTACAAATGAAGAAGTACAATCATCTGCATTCACAGATGACAGCTTATCTATAGAAAATCTTTAAAGATTTCACAAAATAACTGTTAAAACTAATGAAGTAGTGCAATACCAATCAACACCCAAAAATCAGTGTTTTTAAATACAAGAAACCTTCTGAAAATGAAATTTACAAGTAATTCAATTTACAGTGGCATCAGAAAGAATGAAATAAGAATGGGCATTTTTTGCAACAGTTAAGATGCCACTTCAGATTCCTGTGTTTCATATCAGAGTACTCAGTTTTGAGTTCTGGCGTCACTGCTGATCCAGCTGCCTACTAATGTGCACTCTGGGAGGTAGCAGGTGATAATTCAAGTACTTGAATCACTGCCACTCATGTAGGAGAACCAAATGGAATTCTGGGCTCCTGGTTTCAACCTAATCCCTCTCCCTCTCCCTCTCCCTCTCCCTCTCCCTCTCCCTCTCCCTCTCCCTCTGTGTGTGTGTGTTTCCTTTAAAATACAATGAGATTAAATACAAATATTTTAAGATAATAAAATACTTAGGGATTACCTTTAAAAGGTGAAAGTCTTGTACAATGAAAATTACAAAGCATAGCTTCAAGAAGTTAAAAAATACATAAACACAAAGACCTCCCATGTTAATATCATTAAAATGCCAATACTATTCAAAGCAGTGTACAGAATCAACCTAATCCTTATCAAAATTCCAATGATATCTTTTGCAGAAATAGAAAACTCCATCCTAATATTCATGGAATTTTAAGAGACTCTTAGTAGCCAAAATAGTCTTAAAAAAGAAATTTTGAAGACTCACTCTATGGTTTTAAGACCTACTACAAAGCAATGTTAATCAAAATAATGTCATATGGCATAAAAGACAGACATGTAGACCAATTTAATACAATAGATTCTAGAAATAAACTCTCATATATATTATGTAATGATTTTAAACAAGGTCATAAAAATCATTCAGTGGAGAAAGGTCAGTCTTTAAACAAATGGCATTGGAAAAACTGCATGTCTACATTATAGAAGAATAAAGATAGAAACTTAGCTAGTCTAATATGCACAAATTAACTCAAAATGGATCAAAGCCTTAACTGCGAGAAAACATAGATAAAAAATTTCGTAATACAACATTGGGTTTTGCAATGATTTCTTGGATATAAAACTGAAAGCACAGATGGAAAAAGAAAAAATAAACAAGTTAGAACTCTTGAACACAGTCTTTTGTGGTCAGGGAGAGAGAGGGAAAAAGAGATAGTACCATTAACAGAGGGAAACACTACCTATGGAATAGTAGAAAATGTCTTCAAATAACATACTTAGTAAGAAATTAATAGCCAAACTATATAAAGAACTCATAAAATCAACAATACCAAACAAAACAAAAAACTCTTGCAAAAAATAATCAAAAACTTAAACAGACATTTCTCCAAAGAAGATATGAATGCTCAATAAAATAATAAATGATGTTCAAAATCACTATTACAAAATTACAATTAGCTACTACCTCACAATATTTGGGATAGTTGCTATCAAAAAATAAAACAGTAAAAAGCATTGGTAGAGACTTGATTAAAGTGGAAACTTTGTATACTGTTGGTAAGAATGAAAAATTACATAGCTATTATTTAAAATGTGATCCCTCAGTAAGTTGCAATTACTGCATGATCCAATAACTCCATTTCTGAGCATATAATTGAAAGAACTGACAGAAGGGTCTCAAAGAGATGTATTTAATTTTACACTCATGTTCACTGGCTAAATTATTCACAATAGTTAAAATATAGGAGTAAATAAGCGCCCATCAACAGATGAAAGGATAAGCAAAATGTGGTATATAAGACTTGAGGAAAGTACAGTTTCAATGAAAAGAAATTTCAAAATCCATGCTAGTTTTTCCATAATACACATTTCCCATGAACTTTTTAAATACTTCTCATACATACAATACAGTGCAATACCATTCTGCCTGAAAAAGCATTGACATATGCTATAAAATGATAAATCTTGAGGCCATTATGTAAGTGATAAGAAAGAGAAAACCTGTGATTCCAGTTCTGAGGTACTCTGTGAAGCCAAAATCTAAGATACAGATAATAGAATGTTGGTTGCCGAGGACTGGAGGGAAGAGGAAGTTTCAATTATTTTTTAGTGGTATAAACATTTAGTTTTACAAAATGAAAGGAATAATAAAAATGGAAGTGGTGATCTTTGCACAACAATACAAATATGCTTAATGTCACTGAATTTTCCAAATATGGTTAAAGCTATGATTATTATGCCATTTATTTGACATTGATTGGGAAAATGTGGGAGAAAGCTAAAAAAAAAACAAACTTAAAGTAAAAGAAAACCATTAAAACTTTTATTAAAAGTGAATTTTATAAAGCTTTGGTCTTTATAATATAGTTCCATCAAATGCCAGATACCGAATAAAATTTAATTCAAACCTTGTACTTTACAGATGGAATCGAGACAAGTGAGAGAAAAAATCTACCACTCTACCAGTAACATCTACATTAACCAAAATATAGATTCTCAAGGCTGTACTGATTGGTGTAAGGGCTATAAGACTAGAAGCCTAATTTGAGAGTTATTGCTACTCTATTTAACTCAATAAGTAACAGAATATTCTGGTATTGATAGCTATTATCATCTAAAATCACAGTATTAATGCCATGTAAATAAATATTTATTATTTTTATAAATAAAGTTTTATTGGGACATAGCCAATTTATTCATTTCTATATTATCTATGGCTACCTTTGAGTTACAAGAGAGTTGAATAGTTGCCACAGAGATGATACAGTCCACTCAAACTAAAATATTTGCTGCCTTTCCTTTACAGAAAACTGTTCAAACTCTGATGTTCAAACTCAAAAGCTTAAAAGTTCTTAATGAAGAAGTGAAAACTGAGATAGTTGTTTAAAAATTGGCAGCATTTGAGAAATTAAAGAGAGGAGAGTGAGAGCTTGCCTGAAGAAGGAAACACTGTGATTACAAGTATGGACTGAATAATAAGAATGAAGAGGAGACTTCTGAATGAGAAGGAGCAGCTTTCTCATGGATAGCAGAAGTAAAGTGTAGTCAAGTGGTGCGATGCCAAACTGAGTGCAGCCCTGAGCTAGGCAGAGAAGCATCAGCTGCACAGGTGAGAAGTATGTCTGTGGAAAGATTTGGGTAAATGAGTGACAAAAAGTTGGTCGTGTTCACAAAGTTTAATCTGAGACAGGAAGCAGGATATGGAATTAGATGCTACTCTGCTGACTTGCAATTGGGATTGCAATAGGCTACCAAGTCTTTTCTGTATGTTTTACATCTGTGTCGGGCTTCCCAAATGCAGCACTAAGACACCATGAAATACTAAGAATAGGAGATCAGGAACAAAGTGTAAGGCATTATTCAGGCCATAGACAAAAGGCAGTCCCTGTTCACCCTTCACTGGTTAATTAAAAAAAATTATTAACACAAATTAAACACTTACAATGGACTGCCATTAACCCAGCCAATTTTTTTTCTACTTCTTCCAATGAGAAAAATGAAGCTTAAAATCTAACAAAAGTCCCAAAGTTACCAAAGGTCACTGCCCACTAAGATGAAAACTTCTCCCTGGATGAGTCTAATCCCACAACCACCATGCTGCCCTGCAACCTATGAATGGCTGCATATTCTGCCCCCACTTAAATTACAGGGAACTCTGGTATCTAGTCCAGAACTTAATCTAAATGACAACCTTAATCTAAAAGGTGGTCGTCCAGAAGAATAGGTACGCAAATTCTCAATCATATGTTCTTCTCAACTATTACACCAGCAGCTGTTGTGTTCTGTAGATTGGGTGTGAGGTCTTGAACATAGAAACCAATTATGTGACCTTGTGGAACCTCTTCTGACAGTTGTTGGCTATTTTTTTCAAAGAAAGTACATTTGTATAAGATGAAATTATCAGCATGTGACCATATCTTGTGTGATATTTCTTTTAGAAGAGGTTATTAAGAGAGAAGGAGGAAGAGAAACACAAGAATAAAAGAAAATGACAGTTTGGTGTAGCTCTACCAAGAAAGATGTGTCTCTCCTGTGACCTCAAGCCAGCTTTTGAGGGAATTGAAAGAATAAATTATTGGAATATGATTTTAGAAATTATATATCAATTGAACCAGGAGGTCTTTGCAATTAGAATATCAACTGCGTGTTTAAAAATATGGCCATAGCCCAGGTCCAGCTTTCTCTTGAGCCACAGTAGAGAAAATTATACAAATAAGTACGGGTTATTATTTGTTAAGGAAAGCTGGAGAACATTTACTTAGTCTTTAGTGGTATAGCAGGCAATGTGAAATTTCTCTCATCTAAATGAAAAATTGGAAACATAACTTTTATGCATAGATACTATCTGGAAAATCAAGATATTAATATACAGGCTGAGAGAAAATGAAGCTGAAATGAATTCTCTCTTTTTATTTAATAGCTGAAGTTGGAGGATTTTTTTCCAGTGGAAAAGTAAACTAAACACCATTTCTTTTGGCTGAGTGTAAGTTCTTAGGGGTGAGACTATTTATATGGTTGTATTGTATTTGAGGGCATCTAACAAAGTGCTTTGTGGTGCTAACACCTTGCTAAATGGTTTATAATCATGACTTTGTAGAACAATTAGGGAAAGTAAGACACAAGAGCGAGCATTGGGGTGCTGTGGATAGTCACTGGTTGGGATGTCCACATTAAGTTGCCTCGGCTTCTGATCCAACTTCTTGCTAAAATACACCCTGTGAGGCAGCAGATCTGGGAGCCAGTACTTGGGTCATTATCATCCATGTGAAAGACTCAGATGGAGTTCCTGTTGCTAGCTTTGGCCTCTCCCAGACCTAGCTGTTGTGGGAGAATGAACCAACATCTTAAAATGGGAACACCCATGTTTTGTTACTACTACTACTTGGGATAAGTTTTTGGGCTAAAATGATGTTGAACCACATTCTAAAACTTCAGTTCCCCACTAACAATCTGATGAGAGAATATGGATGCTGATCACAGGTACTGGGCAAATCAAAGTCCTCCTTACATGTGAAAAGCTCTGAATCAATTTCTCATACTGATCTCCTTCACTCATTCTCCCCACGGTTCCATGTGTCTGAAACTTTTGGAGCAGAAGAAGGGTTAAGAAGGATATGCACAAGGAAAACCATTCCAGTCCAGGAGATAAAGTTGAAGTAGAAGTGCAAAACACACTGTCTAGAGAGGTGATGGCTCTTAGAGGAGGAAGACTGTGACTGAGCTTCTGAATGTACTGTGTTTGCTGAGGGCATCAAGAGAAGATGAATCCTGCATGAAAATACTTCCTGAGGTGAGGGAAATCTCCTCAATATTTTCTTTTATTCCACAAAAAGCTCAGTGCCAATATCTTACTATATAGGGTCACAGTTAGAAGATTTGTGCTACTATCCTTAGAGTATGACTTACAGAAAATATTTACTGTGATAGGGATGACACCTTTCATTTGTCAAAATCAGAGTCCCTTACTTCACACTGGGAGACAATTTTGACTATTGGAGAAATGCTGTCCAAGAATGTGCAGACTTTCTCACTCAGTAGCAACTGTGACCAAGGGAGTAGACTAATGTCCCAGAATTTTTATATAAGGATTTATTTATTTATTTGAAAGACAAAGAGAGAGGGAAAGACAGAGACTGAGATCTTCCATCTGCTGTTTCACTCCCCAAATGGTCACAACAGCCAGGACTGGGCCACGCCAAAGCCAGGAGCTTCATCCAGTTCTCCCAGGAACCCAAGCACTTGGACCATCTTTTGTTGCTTTTTCAGGCTCATTAACAGGGAGCCAGTTTAGAATTGAAACAGTTGGTTTCAGCGCTGTGGCACAGTGTGTTACAGCCCAGCCTGTGGTGCCAGCATCCCATATGGGTGCTGGTTCCAGTCCCAGCTGCTATGCTTCTGATCCAGCTCTCTGCTATGGCCCGGGAAAGCAGAAGATGGCCCAATATCTTGGGCTTCTGCACCCACATGGGAGACTTGAAAGAAGCTCCTGGTTGCTGGCTTCAGATCAGCTTAGCTCTGGACATTGCGGCCATTTGTGGGGTAAATCAACGGATGGAAGACATCTATCTTTCTCTGCCTCTGCCTCTCTCTGTAACTCAGATAAATAAAAATAAAATAAAATAAAATAAAATAAAAGGAAGTGAAACAGCCAGAACAGGAACTGGAACTCATATAGCTTGCCGGAGTTGCAACCTTCAGCAAAACCCAATACACAACAATGCTGACCTCTATCCCATGATTTTGAGACTAAATTTTGTACATGAGTATAAAGCAGAAAAATGTCCCATTGGCATCCTTGGAGAGCACACAGATAAAGATTCAGGAACTTGGAAGATACAAATGGCAAAGCTAGAAGGGAAAAAGAAAGGGAATGAACATTATTCACTTACAGAACAGTGCAACTGTTCATTAAATTGGAGGATGCTACAAACATCAGTGCCCCCACCCCCCACCTTCAGGTCATGCTGAGAGGGGAGTTCCAGTCGATGAATGATTAGGAAGAAGGATTTCTGTGAAACATTCCCTATGTCTGGAACAGATATAGGAGCAGTAGAAATGGGGACTGGCATAAATAGAGATTGTCCACCATCATATTTTGATTCAACTGATACCTGTGCTTCATAGCATTTCTGTCAGATTTCCTAGAGCATGTTAATAACAACCAATGCTTGTTATTACTGTTGGGAAGAAGTTTTGGATTTGGGCCTTCTTTCAGGAACATTTGGGTTCAAACTCAGTTTTGCCACTTTTTGCTACATCATTTTGGATATTTGCTTATCTTTTATGAACTTATGATTTTTTGCATGTAAAGAGTATTAGAATTTTAGGGCTATTAAAATAAAATCGTTTGAGTTATGTACATAAATTTGATACTTAATGAATGTAAATCTATTCCTTTTAACACTTTAGCAGGATAAGAAGCAGGATGTAGAGTGGCAAAATCACTTGATTTCGTGTAAGAGGACCTTGATGTCAGCTTTAGCTGACTTTGGTGTGGTTTTGATAAAGGAGGGGGCTTTCTATTCTTGTCTCCTTGCTGAAAATTGAGAGAATTTATTCCAAAAACAATATAAGAATATTATAAGAAAGGGAAATACCACACAAAGCTGTAGAGGAGGTGACACATGCACACATGAAGAGGGTTTTGGACAAGGAAGGAAGCAGCTCTCAAAATATTCCTGCATGTTTGGTAAGTTCAAACCTGTGTCTCAGTGATTTTTTTTTCCTTTCACTTTTTTAAAATTTTTTAAGGAATACAAATTTCATAAGTAAACTTTAGGAATATAGTTATTCTTCCCACTATACCCACCCTCCTATCCTCACTCCCACTCCTCCTCCAGAACTCTTTCCCCTTCCCAGTAGCATTCTCCATTAAGATTCATTTTCAATTACCTTTGTACACAGAAAACCAATTCTATACTAAGCAAAGATTTTAACAATTTGCACACATACACACACATACAGAAAAAAAGAACAGAACAAGCATCACAGTTAACTCTCATAATACAACTCATTGAGGACAGAGGTCTGCATGGGGAGTTAGTGCACAGTGACTCCGTTGTTAATTTAATAATTAACACTTCTATGTATGATGTCAGTGACCACCTGAGGCTCTTGACATGAGCTTCCTAGGCTATAGAAGCCTTTTGCATCCACAAACTCTGTATTTGGACAAGGCCAAATACTTTTAGAGAAAAGTACATCTTTCTTTGATGGCCACTTCTTTCTGCTGGTGTCTCAATCACAGAGAATCTTCATGTAGAACATTATTTTTTGCCACAGTGTCTTGGCTTTCCATGCCCAAAATGCTCTCATGGGCTTTTCAACCAGACTAGCAAGACTTAAAGGTTGAGTCTGAGGTCAGAGTGTTACTTAAAGCGGTTGATATTCTGAGTCTACTATGTGGACTGCTTCCCATGTTGAACATTCTCTCCTTTTAAATTCTATTTATTATTATTACCAGGAATTTATCCTATTTATATGATCACTTTAGCACTAAATTCTATCTATATGTTTAATGTATATGTTTATTTTAACACTTACTATGATCACTTTAACAATTAAGAGGGCATTTTTATCACCAAGCTTAATGGGATTTGGAGTCCCATGACAAGTTTTTAAACTTTACCCTTAGAAGTAAGTCCATAGGAATGTATGCAGAACTATACAGCGTTACAGTTACAAACTTATCTTGATGGATAACATGGCCTAGTAGCAATATGATTATAAACCATAAATACCTTAAATAGATATTCCCTAATATTCAAGATACTATATATATTATTTTTGGTGTATATCATGCCCAAAACTAAGCAAAGGTCATTTCTTTGCCTCCTTGTGTCATATATAAAGTTATGATAATGATACTGCTGACTTCCTAGATCCTTGAGGATTAAATACAACAGTCTCTCAAGAGGAAATGTTTGTTGTGACTGCTCAGGTTCAAGTCCAAACCTTTAAACAGCTACCTATTTAGCCTTTCAATATTCAATGTTCTCATTGGTAAAAATGGGGTATCCACAGCAATTCCTTCTTAGGATAGTTGTGAGGAATAGTGAGATTGTGCTCATAAGGCAGAAACAATTCCTACCACATGTTAAACACTCTGTCAATGATAGCAGTTATTTACCCATACTTATTCATCCTAACATCCATGGAGGAAAGAGCTGGCAGCCAGGCTTTAATTCATTTAGATTGATCCCTAAGATTGCAGAAAAGGGAATATTACTGCAGTTGGCTTCCACATCCATGAATTTTGCACCCATATATCCAAGCAACTGTATATGGAAAATATATTGTTCTGAACACATGCAGACTTTTGTTTTGTCATCATTCTCTAAATAATATACTGTAACAACTTTATACTGTATTACATAGTATTCACATTGTATTAGGCATTATAAGTACTCTAGAGATGACAGGAAGATGTATGTAGGTTATAGGCCAAAACTTTACCATTTTTTATAAATGACATGAGCATTTACGGATTTGGGTATCTGTAGGGATCCTGGAACCAATCCCTGTGGATGTGAGGTGGGGAGGGGACTGTACTGTCAGCAAAACAATTTTATTATTGTATTCTTCAAGAAATGCAAGGAAACAGGAACTGAAAGGACAAGTGAAATATATCACCCATACTATGTCAGAAACGAAATAAAATATATACCCAAATGCACACACAATGTACAATGACACACTTTTCCAAATCATTTTGTGAATGTTTCTAGTATGCTTTGTCTTTTCAATTTTCTCAGTGATTTAAGAAATCCTTTTCTCTACTTATCAAAGTAGCACATGTGAAGGAAGATAATTAGATATGCAGAATAAAATGTAAGTGATAAGTTTAAAAAATGGCCAGCACTGCAACTCACTAGGTTAATCCTCCGCCTGCGGCGCCAGCAAAGCAGGTTCTATTCCCGGTTGGGGCGCCGGATTCTGTCCCGGTTGCTCCTCTTCCAGTCCAGCTCTCTGCTGTGGCCCGGGAAGGCAGAGGAGGATGGCCCAAGTCCTTGGGCCCTGCACCCGCTTGGAAGACCAGGAGGAAGCACCTGGCTCCTGGCTTCAGATCAGCACAGTGTGCTGGCCGTAGCGGCTATTTGGGGGGTGAACCAGCGGATGGAAGACCTTTCTCTCTGCCTCTCTCTCTCTCACTGTATAACTCTGCCTGTCAAACAACAACAAAAAATGCCTAGAAACATTCTACTAAGAGGTTAAAGACTGCTAATATATTTGAACACTTCCTTCCAGTCTTTTTTTCATAGTCATATTTAGTAAAATTTATACTGTTCATGAAACATTGCATCCCTGGTTTTATTTAAAATTGTATCATGAGCAAATTCTGATGCTGTAAATTGTTTAAAATATACTAAAGAACCAAATAATTTCCATTATCCTAAGTTTGCAACAATCCAAGTACAAAATTACTTTTTCACGTAACTTTTGTTCTCAAAGAGGTTAAAGAGATGATGGGTTAACTAAATATTTATTGAACACCAGGTGTAGGTCCCTGTATTGTACTAGTCATAAGGGATGGATTAATGTAGAGTATTTTTTAGAAAAATTCAAATTAGGCCAAATAAAAAGTTAAAATTACCATTTAGAATAGAGATGCTGGGGGGGAGGGAGACAGAGAAGGAAAGAACCATGAACAGCAGTTTCCAAGCTGTGAGCTGTCATCTGTAGGGAGGCACGAACTGCCTATATAAAGAAAATGCAAGTATTAGAGTGCATTGTTCATAATACCTGTACATACTGTTTCTGAAATTGTGTTCCAGTTATCTTATGTACTCTGTTATACTAATAAAAAAGAAAATACTCTATCTGTGGATCTTGGCAGTGAGGGTAAAAAAAAAAAAACTACATTAAGAATATAATAATTGTAGTTCACTTGGACTTGGGTACTGTGTTGTTTTCAGCCTATCCCTTAATTTTCAAGGAACTTGAGATCTGGAGAAGAAAAATGATTTACTCAATTTACTCAGTGTTACTGGACACATAGAATCAGAGCCTCATTCCACTTTGCTGCCCTTTCCATTGCACACTGAACATGAAGATCTGAACTGTTTTTTCTTCTTTCAAATCCAGAATTTGTTCCATCTCCTGTCCTTGTTCAGTTCCCTTTCAGATTACTTTTAGTTCTTGCAAGCCTGATGACTAATTAGAGTCAAATATGTCTTGTTTGTCACATTGAATGGAGGGCTTGGACAAAGCCATCGCATAGAGACAGAACTAAAATTACAGTTCCCAATTCAATGACATTTGCATTTCTAGCCCTACAGTGCTTTATAATCTTCTTGTAAATATATTCAATGTCAAATACAAAGAAACACTCTATGTGCCAACACAACATCCTCAGGTATTATACCTTTAAGTTAAAATGTATTGAAATAAAATGGGGAGAGGTGTGGTATAGAAGTAAAATGCAGTTTGCATTCATCAGAAGCCTTGCTCAATAAGTACTGAGTTTTGATCGATTGATACAGTGTCATATTTGACTAAAGAGGTGGGGAAGTTGCTACTGTCGCTTTGTGCTGGATGGCAGCAGAATGCACTATTGATTTTATATGTTGGATGGGTTGTCAGTGTATAGTGCATTGTTGATTTTGACTTTTATAGCCAACATGTTTCCTTTAATTGGATCATTTGTAAAAGAGAGGAGGGGACCTGTTCTCTTTTGACAGTGACTGATTACAATCATTTCATGTTTGTCAATATTTGATAAACCCACTCTTATCCAACAACATGGCTGCCTTTATACATTTGTTCATTCTCATTCCACTTTCCCATTCACCCCAGTATCACTTGTGAATAGTCTGTCCCAATTTTCACTCACAAGTCACTGCTATATTTACTCATATTGCAATAATCAATTTGTCCCTTAATATTACCAGCCAAGTACCTCTGACAATAACCACTGATTCACTTCTCAACAATTTCTTCAGGCTCCAACTCCCGCTGATCTCATTCCCTTGGGCTGATCTCATTCCTTGACTATTTCAAATAGTCAGTTATGCAGGTATTGCAGATACCCACAATGCACTCATCGTTGTCATCTATTTTTGGCTGACAGAATCTGAAAGTTCCTAGAGGGAAGAATAAGCAACTGAAGTTGGTCATTTTTGTTCTCTCATATCAAGTTCATTCTATAGCCCAAATTTGAACCATGGTTCTCAGGACCCTTTAGTTCCTGTTAGCGACATCATCTGATTCTGAGGAGTTGTACCTGATTCTGCGGATGTCTGGTGGTTCACTGATTTCGTAATTACCCATCTCTTTGAAGGTTGATAGTTTTATCTCTTGTTTCCTATAGTCCTCTGGTTTTTTTCCCAGCAAGACAGGATTATTGATTTGGTTTCTATTCTTGTTCTAGAAAATAAAAGAAAATCTTCATAGCCCCCCTTTTTCACCTAAATACCAAATACTCAGATATGAGCATATGCTTAAATTAAATTAGCAGATAATTTTAGGAACTGGATCTTAATGGAAAAAAAAAAGACTAGACTACAAATAGGAGATGTGATTTATGATCCTCTGCACCTTGGCTAAGACATTCAACCTATCTGTGCTTAAATTTATTCATTAATAAATTATGAAGTTTACCCTAGATCGCTTTGAAAGTTCCTTCTATCTTACCCTATAATATCATGGTTTTTACATACCATGTTTCAGTGTGATAGAGGCTTGCAGAGTAATCTATGTATTTTTCCAAAAGAAGCTTTCCAAAGTAGATAGATAATTCAGGAAAGTTGAGATACCTTCTTGTTAACTCACTGGACAAATGTTATAAACTGCCTCTAGATGCTCCCCAAGTAATGATGGATGATGACACATTTACTCTTTTTTCCCTCTGTATTCTACAAATCATACGTTCTGTTGACAGGCTTTCTTATCTGTGCCAAGGATGAGTGTTTCAGACATCAATTCTTTATAATTAGAGGATCCTGACAGCACATAGTCCTATATAGCATATTGGATATTTGCAGGTACAAACATTCATTGTACCTCATTGACATGAAAAAACCAATACAACTAAAATTAGTGAGGTTCAGAGGAACATGTTGTTATTGCCTGTATGGAAAAAAAAAAATACCAAAATGCTGCTTTGTAGGAATTTCTCATTTAGTATTGTATACATAAAGATGTTTTTATTTATTGAAATATCTGAAAATTCTAAAAATTTTATGATATCATGTTTTGAGACATTATAACTATTGTAATACTGTAGTAACAGATATAATAGAGTTTAAACTGAATAGAATAACAAACTTGAAATAGCTTTATTTATTTTTTTCTAATGATTACTTTCAATTCTGGACCCTCGAGTTTATCTTCCTCTCTCTCTTCTAATATTTATTTATTTATTTGAAAGGCAGAATTACAGAGAGGAAGAGGCAGAGAGAATCTGCTGATTCACTTCCCAGATGGCCATAACGGTCGGAGCTTGGCTGATGCTAAGCCAGGAGCAGCCAGGAGCCAGCCAGGAGTTTCTCTCAGGTTTTCCAGGAGAGTACAAGAGCCCAAGGACTTGGGGCATCTTCTACTGCTTTCCCAGGCCATAACAGAAATCTGGATGGGTAGTGGAGCAGCTGGGACTCAAACTGATGCCCATATGGGGTGCCGACACTGTAGGCAGCGGCTTTACCAGCTATAGCACATGGCCAGTCCCTCTTCCTATCTTTTAAGGACATAGAGGAGTCTCCTGGGTTAGTGGGTCTCCTTTTGGTGGTAAAAACAATCCTCTCAGTCAGGAACTTTTTTAGAGAATTGGGACATGCCTTTCCTTCCTCTCCTTCCTTTTCTGTAGTGATGGTTGACTCCTGGGAAACTGGTGAGTTCAGTGACTCTTACTCAGTCCTGAATCTGTAGAGTCTCCACATGGTGAGTATCCAAGTTGTATCTCAGAGAGACATTTTGCATCCTACCATGCACAGATTCCCATATGTGGAAGCTGTCTTTTGAGACTTAGCTTCTCATACCTTTTCAGTGCAATCCTTATTGATATATCCCCATGGCTATTTTTGGAGCACCTCTACCACAAGAGATGCCTTTTGGGTAGATATGTGGAAATCATTTCAAGCCTCTATGTTTGGTGCATTAAGCTGGCCCAAGAAAAACTCATTTTATACACCTTTCCTACTTCAGTGATAGGAGTGCCCTTTCTCTTTTCTTCTGCAGAGTCCTTTCAATTCCTTGATCTTGCTCATATACAACCAGGAACAAATGATCCAGAATGACACCTCAGTAGATGTTCAATCAGGGAATGACATGAACTGTGCTGGTAGGAACCACCAATCTCTACAATGAATTGGACATTGAAGCACTGCCTATGTAACATAGAGAGAAGAGGTCAGAATATTCTCTCCCATGAATGATAGCTCTTAATTAAGCAAATTTTCTCAGAATTCTTCATTTTCTCTACAAATAAATTGAAGGAGAGTGACAAAACAGGATTCTACAGTGATAAAATATGCATGATATCTGGCTTCCTTTAGAGCGATGTGTACATGAGAGTTGTTTGCAGCCTTATGGTGTTGGTTTAAATCTTACTTAAGTGGATATTTCTATTCAAAATCTCTCTATATAATTTGTACATATGCTGTATTAAGAAAGTATGAATGTTTTGAAAATTTATCTTTGTTCTAGAATTAGTCAAAATACAGATTCATGAATAATTTGAGATTTCAAATGAAATTAGCATATAATTCCAAGACAAAAACTATTATTTGCTAGCAGTTTTACCCATAATTTCTTTACTATTGCCAGTATAAAAGTCGAGATAAAGAAAAAGGCAAACAGTATCTTAAAATTTTAATAAAAGTGGAAATCTTCCTCTAATATTTTGAGGAAAACTGTCTTAGACATTATTTTAAATATGCTTGACCAAATTAAACAAACTTAAGGATTAACTACCAAATATCTAATTATTCAGAGCTGTATTTAGCATTCCACTTATGCTTGGATGAATTGAAGACAGCAAGATCAGAAATCACATCAATGTCTAGCACTTGATGGTCCCCATCTTGTGCTACAAACTATTAGGGAAACAATTGTAAAGAACACTCCAATCTTTTGGAGACATAGAGTCACCAAAAAATTTCTAGTGCCATAAATGACAAGGTTCACAAAGGGATGTTACAGGAAGTATAAATCATACTCATTTTTTCTGAGGAGAGAGAATATGTAGAGAGTAATAAGTCATGAGAATCCAACAAGTGAGTAAAATCATACCAATCAAAAAAAGAATAAATTATTCTCAAGCCAGTCAGTTTCCACACCTGGACTACACTGTACTTATTGCTATTAGAGCAGTATAGGACACATCAAGCAAAGCCTCATATTCAAAACTCAAGGCAGGCAGGGAATTCTTTCCAGCCTTATTGTGCCGTGTTGTTGGCTTTATTTTTCCCCTTCCTCTTTCTTCTGCTTTTTTAGAGTTTCAGTCATTTTTATTCATTTCAACAGCAGGTGTGAAATAGTAGGCTGTCATCTGCCTTTTTGTAGTGCTGCAGGCCAAAATTATAAATGGGTTGACATTAATGGCAGTCCAGAATTTAGTGCTGTATTGGTAGATGGTATTGAAAATGTTTTGATATGACAGATGAAATGCCTGCCACTGAAACTTCAGTTAGACTTTAGCTGGCTACATCTGGCAAGGATTTCTTGGTCTTTTTCTGTTCTTTTTATACTGTGCTGTTGGTATCTAGTTTGTAAGGCATTTCTTTGGCTTTACATTCCATTTTTTGTTCTCTCTTTTCTTTGATGTTGAATTTTCTTTATCTTTTTTCTTTGCCTTTAATTTTTGCCATCAGTAAAAGCTAGGGGAAAGTAAGGCTTGTCTTACTCTGCTAGAAATAGTAGGGCTTAAGTGAGCAAGCAAACCCCTTTTCCCTTATCTGACCTCCTGATAGGAAGTGCCCAGGGCATGGTGAGAGCTGCCAGGGTGCTTGCACCTATCCAGTTCTTCACACTCACAGACGCACAGGGGATCTGGTTAAAGTAAACATGAGGAGAGCCCTGACAAGCAGAATTCCCTGAACTCAATTGTGTAGGTTGCTTTGCAGAAAAAAATAACAGTGTTCATTGTTTAAATAAGTTTGCGAAATGCTGGTTAAACAAAGATGAATGAATTTCTTTCCTGAAGAACTCCTCAGAGCCTTTGAAGAGAGATTTTCACTGTGTGTTTTCTTTTCAGTTACTGTGGTCCCTAGGTTGTTACTTCTTAAGGTCTCTTAATTAATTTTACTTATCTATAGAAAGACTTGCTCTGCCAGAACAGACAAATGTTGACCTTAACTACTTTATGTGAAAAGGGTATCTTACCCACATTAGTTTCTTAAGAGTTTCAGAGATAAATTTTTTTGTTTCCTCCTTGTGAACTCCGGCCTGCTCATATGTGTTTTCCTCAGTAGTAATGAAATAGGCAGGCATACAGGTTAAAATCGATTAGGTTTGTGAGCTGGAAGACTAGGCCTACGCCATGCCCCTGTGTGACCTCATGCCCTACCTGATACCTTCACCATGCCCCTGTGTGACCTCATCCCCCTACCTGGCCACACCTGGGTGCCCACCAGCCAATCAGGTTAATTAACCACTCCCCTTTGGAGATGGGTTAAAAGCCTGGGATACGGTATGTCCCGCCCCCCTTCTTTTCTTCCCTGGCCTCTTACCATATGAAATCAGACATGACCCCCTAAGATTTATACAAAAATGTGGCCCTTTAAAGTTCCCCAGAAGTCCCATCTGAGGTGCCACAAATGCTACCGGAATTTGGGGTGCCATACGATTTCATCATATGCTTATTAATAAATCCCCAATATTAATAAGCCCAAGAGGGTTCTTGCCTAATATTTAGAGAAGAATTCTAAATACCAGCACAGATAAACGAGGCAGCATGGTATATTTTAAGCTTTTATTTAGTGTGAAAGGTGCATAGGAAAGTGAGGGCTTTATCTAAGAGAGAGAGGTAAATCTGGGTTCATGCCGAGCACCAGGAACCAGCCATGTGGAGGAGCATCTAGGCCAGGAAGCCTAGAGCGCATGGCCTGGGCTACAGCAAGCCACCTCCTGGCAAGAGACCAGGGAAGAAGAGAAGGGGGCAGGACACACCATGTACTGTATGCCTGCCTACTTCATTAGGGTGTGCTCGGGTCCCAAGTTGCCACAAGTGCAAATTTGCTGTTGTCTGCATATTGAATGTCACTATTTAACTTTGATTTCTGAACATTGAAGAAGATCGTCTACTTACCCTTTAAAATGAAAAAAACATCTTGCCTTTTATTTTTTGAAGATTCATCTGTTTGTTTTTTCCTAAGATAGAGAGCTTAACTTACCCTGAAACTGTCAACAGGATGTATCTTTCCATGCAAAATTTCTTAGTCCTTTTCCTTTCAATATTCCTGTATTTCATTTTATAAAACACCTAAAAATTCTTCAGATCTGTTTTTTATAGCCAATATACATATACATAGATGGCATGGAGTATAATGAGACTTTATTCTACAGGAGGAGACTATGTAATGTGGATGGTTAGAAAATAAATGTAGCTGTTACTCCCTAGGGAGAGGGGATTGTAGGAGGAAAGAATGAACAAGGTGGAGGCTGTATGAAAATGTCAGATAGCACATCACCTGTAAGGGAAAAAAGGAACAAAGAGCTCTGTGTGGAGTTGTGACAGTGCTGAGAACAATTAGTTTATTTTGCATGTGAAAGGAGTGAAGAATTCCTGGTGATGGCATCTAGGTAGGGCCCTGAGCATGAATAGGCCTGGTCCTGGTATAGGAGGATATTTCAGGAGGTAGAAACTGTGTGAACAAAATTAAATCCAGAAAAGGAAGATATATAATATGTTTAGAGAATTTCAAGCAGTGGAGTTAAGGTAAAATGCAGTGTATACAGGTAGAATTGGGATGAGCTCTGGAGCCCTCACCATAAAAATTGGTTTCAGGCCAGAATATGAAGGCAATGAATTGCAGGGGGTGGGGGGGAGAAGTGGGTGTACATGATCTGTAGGTGAAGTTAAACTAAAATGAATGTGGAAGCAGACAGGTCTTCTACTCAGGTGCATGTCTGACTGAGAGATTCTTCAGTGGAAGTAATAAATATGTAGCTCAGATTAGCTGTGATTGGAGCAAGAAGAGAATGAAGTTTCTTTGTATTATTGCTAAACATGAATTTATTTGTGACTAAGGCAGACCTGTTAATAAATTTCATTGTGCTCTTTTTGGCTTGAGATTTTTTTCTTGCAACTTCTCTATGATTAATAAGCAGCTTCTATGAAATTTTAGGTGTAATATTCATATTGAATATTTTGGGTGGCTTGAATAATTTTTTAAAAAAATTTGTAGATACATGATGCCAGAAATACCAAGTATATCTCAGAATTTTCCAACACAATTGATACCTGTTATGATAAATGTAAACACCACAAGATGGAGGTAAAACAACTGCATAAGATGTCAGGGAATGAGACTCTGAATTTGGAGCAGATACTACATTTGGCAGGTATAGTCTTGTGAGAATTGTATAATATTATCTTTAATTATGGAGTGGTGGCTGAGGGAGTACAGAAGTGGAAAAGAAAGGAAATGAACTAATGATACAATGAATAAACTAAAATTTATCTAAGAATAGTCATCAAAATGTATGCTCTGAATATGGCCATTTATTACCAAATCAAGTTTTCTGTACATCTGAAAGCCAGGCTAGTTTCAGTCTTCCTTCACATCACATCTAATAAAGGAGGATCACAGTAGCATTATCTGTTTTTGGAAGGAAAACTCTGAAGGCAATAAAAAGAAGGAGAGAGACCAAGGGCTGTGCAATCAGTTGAGATTTTGAGCAAAATTCATCATCTCCTACTATGAAATTAGTTGATAATTACCACTTATTTTTTGCATGAAATTATAGTGCAACATATAGGGCATCTATTCAACAGACATTCAAAGTGCTATGGAAAACAATAGAGGAAAATATCAACTGATTTGCATTATCTTTAAGGCTTTCCCCCAGATAAGACATTTGTACTGACATTTAAATGTGAATTGAGTTTTCTAATTGTACAAAATTGCTTTTCTGGGAGGTGTAGTGTAGTATGCTGCAAGAAAGGTATATGACAAGAGTAGGACCACAAAGCAAATGGTGATCGAGAATACCTAGAATGTTAGGAAGGAGCCTTGCTATGACTGATCACTGATGCTAACCCGAAGACTTGGAGTGTTTTCCTTGAAGGGGTTACATTGGAGATTTTGTCCAATATGGATATGGAAGCTTATTATGTATCTAGAATATGGAAACTTTTTAGTTTACTAAATTTTTTAGAAATATGCAACTATAAATGGAGGACCATCAGTTCTCTGGTAAAATCTCTGATTTCAGACCTCTGCCTAGGAAAACAAGTGTACCACTTGACACTAACAAAATGACTTAGTAGTGATTCACTCATACCTTCTATGAGTTCTTGAACAAAAAAAAGATTGTTTTAGAAAATCTTTCAGAAATCTATATAACAATCATCCTAGACATTAAATTTGATTAAATTCAATAACTTTCCCTGAGTGGATCTTATATAATGGGCACTGTAACACACACTAACAATGAATTAGTGAACAAGACATAGCTTTTGCCACCAATAGGCTACAATTTATTGGCACAGCTATGTGTACAGACAAGATATCTTCAATCCAGTGTAATGAGTGCTACAATGGAAATGAGAGAAGAAGCCCAGGACAAACCACATATCCTTATTTTCTTTACTTTCTGGAGAACAGATCTGGCAAAGAGAGACTTCCAGAAGAAAGTATTATTCTAATAATGTGTAGTTAGCTAAATACCAGGAAAAAACAAAAGTACAAATTGTATTAGGCATCAATGATTTGGTGCAGCAGGTGAAGGTACTGCCTGTCATACTGGCATCCCATATGAGGGCCAATTCTTGTCTGGCTGCTCCACTTCCTATCCAGCTCCCTTCTGATGGCCTGTGGAAGATGACCCAAATGTTTGGGTCCTGATATCCATGTGAGAGAGCTGGAAGAAGCTCCTGGCCTGATTTCGGAAGGGTCTGGCCCTGGTTGTTGGAGGTACCTGAGGAGTGAACCTGTAGATGGAAGACCTCTCCTCTCTGTCTATCCCTCTCTCTCTGTAACACTGACTTTCAAATAAATAAATAATGTTTTAAAAAGTCTATTAGCTTGTAAGATATCATATCAAAGTACCACAGATGGGGTTTAAACAACGAAAATGTATTTCTTCACAATTCTGAAGGCTGAAAGTGCAAGTTCAAAGTGTCTGCCTACCTGTGGTTTCTCCTGAGGTCTCCTCCTTTCACTTGCAAATGGGTACCTTGTTGCTGTGTCTTCATGTGGCTTTTTCTCTGGGTATTCGTAAAAATAAACCCCTATACAGTGCTTTGAATGCAGATGGTTGATACTAACCTGTCCCAGCCTCTCTCCTTAGGGTAGTTAACCTTGTCCTGATTTTATAATTGCAAATCAACCTCTAACTAAAATTAGCTTACTGAATTGAGTGGGGCAGCCAGCCCTACAGGGTCCCTAACCATGAGATTCATGAGCTCATGTATTTCCCTGTGGTAAGTAATACCTTGATGTTAGGTCTTATCTTGAGGGGTTTCTTCTCCAGGAAATCCAGCTCCCAAATTGAATGTAGCCCGATTTGCCATCAATAAAATTCTCTAAGACATTGAAGGACCCTTATGGGGGAGAGGGACAAGAAACAAGGCCTGGGCAGATATCAGGGGCTTCTTAAGAGGTTAGATGTTCCCCAGGGTCCAGCGGGCACGTTCTCTGGGAAGGAAAAGTCTATCCCCTTTAGAGAACCTCTAGGCATGCCCAGAGCAGAGCTGCCACTCCCCCTTCGGAGAGTCTCAGTACTCTCCTCAGCATTCTCTTCAGCTGGTTCCCTCAGCACTCTCCTCAGCATTCTCTTCAGCTGGTTCCCTCAGCACTCTCCTCAGCATTCTCCGGTATGCTAATTATCCCTCTATATAACCTGTGTGAAACTGCCGCTCAGGGCTCCTCACCGCCTTAGGTGGGGGCCCGTTTGCGCAAACGTACAATAAATACCTCATGCTTTTTGCATCAACTGGTCTGGAGTCTGGATTTTTGGGCGTCCTCTCGAGCAAGTGGGCATCTCTACAACTGAGAGGTCCAACATTTTGGCGCCCAACGTGGGGCTCGAGGTCACCCTCAGACCCATTCTCTGCAGGACCAGTTGGAGGTATAATTAAGTGTTTTCTGTCTGTTGTTCTTTGTCTTGAGTATTCTGACTGGATTCTGACTGAAGTATTCTGACTGGCCAGTATCTGACCTGACTCTGTGGGACCAGTGGGGGAGGCAGGCGTGCCCTGCAACCCCTGGTCCGTTCCGGACCAGTGGGGGAGGCAGGCGTGCCCAGCAACCCCTGGTCCGTTCCCCGGAGGACGCTCCGGGGTATGAGGGGAAACCCTCGGTCTGTTCCCCCGGAAGACGCACTCGGGGTGGTCTGGAGGTGGGTCGGAGACCAAGTCTCCCTCCTTCCCGGGGAGGGCTGGTCAGGTAGCCGCTCCCAAAATTAGCGCAAGCCATGGGGTTTGTCTTGCTTATTGTGTATGTTTGTGCATTGGCTGTTCTTTTTGTTTGGGCTAAAATCCTTGCACACATGGGTCAACAAATAACCACCCCTTTAAGTCTCACTCTAGATCACTGGAAGGACGTTCGAGAACGCGCGCGCCACCTCTCAGTGGAGATTAAAAGGAAACAATGGGCAAAATTCTGTTCCTCAGAATGGCCGGCCTTCGAGGTCGGCTGGCCAAGGAACGGCACTTTTAACCTCGATATTATTTTACAGATTAAGGCGCGGGTCTTTCAGCCAGGATCCAATGGACACCCTGATCAGGTGCCCTACATTACTACGTGGGAGGATCTTTCACGTAATCCCCCTCCCTGGATAGAACTCTTCTCCTTCCCGACGGAGCCCATACGGACCCCGTTACCCCCTCCTCCTATCCCGGTTGTGCCAACCTCCTCCCTATACCCTCTGAAGGAGATTCGAAATCCAAAACCTGACAAGCCACCGGTTCTTCCGGCTGATCAGGACTTTCTGCTCTTTGACTCTTCCCCACCCTATCTTCCCGGCCAGCCTGCTCCCCCGCAGGAACTTCCACAACAACCAGAGCGGGATGTGCAACCTTCTGCACCACCCCTTGATTCCACGAGGGCAGGGGAAGAAGTCTCAGCGCCTCCCCCGCCCTCCAGCCGCCTGCGCCTCCGTCGGGGGCAGGCAGGGGGCTCGGGAAGCGTCTGGAATTCGCAGGCTTTTCCTCTTCGCTCGGTGGCTGGCCAGATGCAGTACTGGCCATTTTCTGCTTCCGATCTTTACAATTGGAAAACCCATAACCCCTCTTTCTCTCAGGACCCCCAGGCTTTGACTGGGCTGATCGAGTCAATTTTATTGACTCATCAGCCCACCTGGGATGATTGTCAGCAGCTTCTGCAGACCCTCCTCACTACTGAGGAAAAGCAGCGTGTCTACCTTGAGGCACGGAAAAACGTCCCTGGAGCAGATGGCCGACCGACCCTACTGCTAAACGAAATCGAGGAGGCGTTTCCCTCAACTCGTCCTGATTGGGACTACACCACCGTTGCTGGTAGGGAGCGACTTCGTCTTTATCGCCAGATTCTCCTTGCGGGTCTCAGAGGGGCTGGAAAGCGCCCCACCAATTTGGCCAAGGTACGTGCAGTAGTACAGGGGGCTGAGGAAACGCCGGCAGGCTTCCTAGAAAGATTAATGGAAGCCTACCGTATGTATACCCCGTTTGACCCCCTGGCAGAGGACCGGCAGGGAGATGTAATCATGTCCTTTATAGGACAGTCAGCGCCGGACATCCGCAATAAATTGCAGCGGCAAGAGGGGCTTCAGGGGTATACTATACAAGATTTAATAAAGGAGGCAGAAAAGATTTACAACAAAAGGGAGACCCGAGAGGAGAAGGAGGAAAGGGAAGACAAAAAAAAAAGACAAAAAACGTAATCGAGAGCTTAGTAGAATTTTGGCCACCGTAATGCAGGATACAGAAAGGAGTAGACCAGGACAGAATAGGGACTTGGGAGACAAACGAAAGCCTCGGGTGGAAAGAGATCAATGTGCCTATTGTAAAGAAAGAGGACACTGGGTCAAAGACTGCCCGAAGAAAACACAGGGACCAAAGAGGAGATCAGTTCCAATCCTGTCCCTGGAAGAAGACGACTAGGTGAGTCAGGGCCAGGAGCCCCCCCCTGAGCCCAGGATAACCCTTGAAGTGGGGGGCAGACCGGTAACCTTCCTGATTGACACGGGAGCCCAGCACTCGGTACTGACTTCAGAAAAAGGGCCTTTAAGCTCCAAGATTTTCCTCAGGCCTGGGCAGAGACTGCGGGAATAGGGTTGGCCGTCAATCGGCCTCCCTTAATCTGAAGCCCACGGCCATTCCCGTGTCAGTTCGTCAATATCCGATGGGCAAGGAAGCTAAGGAAGGTATCCGGCCACATATCCGGAGACTGTTACACCTAGGCATTTTAAAACCTTGCCGTTCACCTTGGAACACCCCCCTACTACCAGTAAAGAAGCCTGGTACGGGTGACTACCGCCCGGAACAGGACTTGCGGGAGGTTAACAGGAGAACGGAGGATATGCATCCCACAGTGCCCAACCCCTACAATCTGCTAAGTACCTTGCCTCCGACCCACGTATGGTGCACTGTGTTGGATCTAAAAGGTGCATTCTTTTGTTTAAGACTGAGCCCTCAGAGCCAATCCATCTTTGCTTTTGAGTGGAAAGACCCAGAGACCGGGTTTTCAGGACAACTCACCTGGACAAGGTTGCCTCAAGGATTTAAAAACTCGCCTACCTTGTTTGATGAAGCTCTGCACCTAGATTTGGCCGACTTCTGAGTCAACCATCCGGACCTGGTCCTCCTGCAATATGTGGACGACCTCCTCCTTGCCGCTGAAACTGAGCAGAGCTGCCACTCTCCTCAGCATTCTCCTCAGCAATTCATTGCCCCGGGCACCAACGAGGAGACGACCCCGTAGCAAGGGGAAACAGGATGGCAAACGAGGCCACTAGGGCGGCAGCCCTGAGCCAACAGGTGCTCCCGTTAAAGACAATTGAGCCCACCCAAGTATCGAGGGAACCACCTTTCCTCTATTCGGACCAAGACTTAGATACGATTCAGCGGCTCGGTGCAGAGTATGATGAACAAATAAGGGTTTGGAGGCTCGGAGAGAAAATAGTCTTGCCACACCAATTGGCTAAAGAAATAATTACCAGCCTCCATCAATGGACTCATTTGGGATACAAAAAGCTAAAAGCAGCCTTACAGGAAGATAGGCAGTCTTACTACTTGACTCTTTAGCCCAGCAGGTGACTGAATCCTGTGTTCCGTGTGCCAAGGTAAATGCCAGACACCTCAAGCTCCCGGAGGGAGCTAGGGTAAGAGGAGACCGACCAGGAATCAACTGGGAGGTCGATTTCACTGAGATAAGGCCGGGCAGTTATGGGAATAAGTATCTTCTAGTTTTTGTAGACACCTTCTCCGGATGGACTGAGGCATTCCCCACAAAACGGGAAACCGCCCAGGTGGTCGTCAAGAAGATCATAGAGGAGATCTTCCCCCGGTTCGGCTTGCCTAAGGTAATCGGGTCCGACAATGGCCCAGCGTTTGTCTCCCAGGTAAGTCAGTTGGTGGCCAAAGCATTAGGCATAAATTGGAAATTGCACTGTGCCTATAGACCCCAAAGTTCAGGACAGGTAGAAAGGATGAACAGAATAATTAAAGAGACCTTGACTAAATTAGCGTTGGAGACTGGTGTTAAAGACTGGGTCCAACTCCTCCCTATGGTGTTGTTCCGGGTCCGAAACACGCCCTCTCATTGCGGGCTGCCACCATACGAAATCTTTTATGGAGGGCCCCCACCAGTAGCAGGCTTGCTTGACCTTGCCAGTGACTCCGTTGCCGATGCCCCTAAGTTACAGGCCCGGTTGAGAGCACTCCAGATCATCCAGAACCAGGTCTGGAAACCTCTTGCAGCAGCCTACCAACCCAAGACGACAACCATTCCACATCCTTGATGCTGTGTATGTCCGAAGGCACCAATCTAAGACTCTAGAGCCCCGGTGGAAAGGCCCCTTCACTGTGCTGTTGACAACTTCCACCGCTCTCAAGGTCGACGGAATCGCTGCTTGGGTCCACGCCTCACACGTGAAGCAAGCACCACCTCCCCAGGGCCCCGAGGATCCGGATAGACCAGCCAAATGGAAGCTCCAGCGCACTCAGAACCCACTCAAGCTAAGACTTTCAAAAAACTGTTTAATATTTATGATGTTCCTGGCCTTTCCCCATTGTTTTTCCAATCCCCATGTTCCGCAATTGTTAACGTGGAACCTAACCCAGTCCAGCAAGAACAGAGTTTCCTCCCTCCAGTGAGGCAGGTTCTCCCCAGGCCGGTTCAATAGATTTTAAGATTAAAATCTTTGCAAAAAGAAAAGGAGGGAATGAAGGACCCTTATGGGGGAGAGGGACAAGAAACAAGGCCTGGGCAGATATCAGGGGCTTCTTAAGAGGTTAGATGTTCCCCAGGGTCCAGCGGGCACGTTCTCTGGGAAGGAAAAGTCTATCCCCTTTAGAGAACCTCTAGGCATGCCCAGAGCAGAGCTGCCACTCCCCCTTCGGAGAGTCTCAGTACTCTCCTCAGCATTCTCTTCAGCTGGTTCCCTCAGCACTCTCCTCAGCATTCTCTTCAGCTGGTTCCCTCAGCACTCTCCTCAGCATTCTCCGGTATGCTAATTATCCCTCTATATAACCTGTGTGAAACTGCCGCTCAGGGCTCCTCACCGCCTTAGGTGGGGGCCCGTTTGCGCAAACGTACAATAAATACCTCATGCTTTTTGCATCAACTGGTCTGGAGTCTGGATTTTTGGGCGTCCTCTCGAGCAAGTGGGCATCTCTACAACTGAGAGGTCCAACAACATAATATCAGTGGTCAATTGAAGAAGAGTCATGAGAACTGGAGACTAACCTGGAGCTTGGACACAAACTGAACAGGTACCTCTCAGCCCCAACTTCAATCTGTAAGAACCTTCTCTAATTCTCAAGGAGCATGAAATGTGAGCAATAGTTATCTAGCTCCTCACTCTTCACTTTGCAATAAACATCTCTTTTCTTGCCCCATCCTGCTGTCTGTGATCAACTTGCTTCCCATTGGAGGAGCAGACCCAGTTTTGGGAGTTGTTCTATATTCTGTGAGCACTTGTCTATAAGGATGCAGTCTTATTGGATAAGGACCTTACCATTATGACCTCATTTAACCTTGATTACCTTCTTAAAGGAATTATCTCCAAATCCAGTCCCATTGTGTTAGGATTTCAACAGATGAGTCTTGGAGAAAGATAGTTAAGTATAGAACAAAAGGAATCTGATTTGTGTGTGTGTGTGCCTGTGTATTTTATATCCCATTTAATTAAAGTCTAAATAAGTAACTAGATCACTAAGTTGATAAACTAATTCAAGCAAAGGGGTTAATGGGTCACAAAAATGTAATTTGTAAACTCTTCTGGCTGAATTTTCTAAATAATATAATTCATTGGAAATTGACATGTCATGCAAGGGTTCTTAGCTTTAAAACAAACTGAGACAGCAAACAATTTAGGACAATGGACATATTCTGATGATACTGTAGGCATGACAAAAGCCTTCCCTTTTCTCTCTGAGGTTCACTGAAATGAACTGACAATAAGTAGATTAATAAGAGAAAAGGTTTACAAGCATATAACCATAAACAAGGAAAATCATAGCACAAGAGATAAAAGAAATATGGATTTATCCAAAGAGCAAGATTATGGAATCTACAAGTAATTTCCCTATGGAAGGAATAGAGGCTTGGATTGGGGTGTGCTAGAGGGTGGTGATGACAAGTTATGGAGGGGTTAGGGTAGGAATTCCCATAGGACCAAAAGTCATATAGAGAAAGTTTCTCATGTAATCTCTCTGAGCCACCATCAGAAGAGTAGTGGAAAAGTCTGTCTAGGCCACTTATCTTGGGTGTAGACATTTCCATTTGTTAATCTCTCCATTTGTTAATCTCTTCTGGATATTTGATGAGATTCCTGGGGAGGCATTGAAGCAGCTTTCCTGGGGCAAACAAGGAAATTCCAGAGAAGAGTCCTTCCCTGCCCTTAAGGGAAAGATAGGGCAACATGGGAGGGACTTTCATTCTGAAGCAGCATCTATGGCCTCTGGGGATGTGAAAGCACCTGGCTTTGAGGGATCATTTTCTGAGCCTTCAGAGTACCCCAAACCAAACCCACTATATAAATAATAACCTCCATAGTCTATGTGCTTTTCTGACATAGAAAGGAACCACAATACACGGGCTCCCTTGTTTCCTTGTTTGGGAGTTTGTAACTGCTGCTCATTGTGTATTCAAAGATCTAAACAGAAAGTGCACACACAGACGCACATGTACACAAGACCAACAGCAGTTGAAGACAACACTCCCTGGGTTTCCTTTTTTGGTGTTGAGTTGTTATATGTTCCACAGAAAGTGGTGCTGGGCTCTAGAGTTGGGTGATATGCTAGTCAAGTCTAGATGGAAATAACCGCAAAGAGAAGAGTGAGGAGACAGAACAAGGGTGTCTTCACCTGTCCACAGTCAGCAGGTTTCTCCCAGTCCTAGGAAATGACCCTGTGGGATCAGAAGTCAGTTTCCTCTGGAGACATCCTTGAGGATAGGAAACCTGCTTTGGGCTTGACCTGGAGGATCCCGTGTGGATCTGAGTGCCAGAATTCCTCTTTTCCCCATCAGAGTGGACTTGTGTCCATGGACTTACCAGATAGATTTCTGGCTATGATTTCATTGGAATAGATTAAAGCACCCCCAGTCCTCAGGTTCTAATCACTAATACTTCAGGATTATGGATTTATTGACGCAGGTGAACCTGCTAATGATGACAGTGTGTTTGGGAAAGGAGTTAAAGTGACAAATGGAAAGAGGCACGGTCTTTCTTGTGCATTGCTCCTTTCTCTAGCAATTGAAAATCTGTTCATTGACCCAAGATCAACTTAGTATTCACCAAAATTAACATCACACCTCATCTACAGTCTCAGAGGCTGTGATACAGATCTTCAGCCCTGATCACCTGTAGACTAGAAACTTCTGATATGAATCGTGCATCTCCAATCAGACATAGTTTTCTGTGGGTCACAAGTCATGTGTCTCTTTCGTTAGCATCCCATTGGATATGACATTGCCAGACATGTGGCCATCCATTCATTCACCCAAGCATTTAACATGCATTTATTCATACCTCCTCTTCACCAGGCATTTTTTTAGACTGGGTTTCCAAGGTAGAACAAAATGTACAAATTCCCGACGCTCATAAAAAACTACCACAAATGTTCACATAAGTAACGTAAGAAATTTCCTGTGCTAATATCAGTGGGGCATCCCTTAAGATTTGATGTTTTCAAATTAGAGTTAAAAAAAGTAAACAAAAGATAGAAGCAAAATCATTTTATGATGTTTGCACAAATCCAATTCCTGCTTTCTTTCTTTTAGCACATGACAAAACTATGGGGCCTCCCAGGGGCAGAAAAAATCCATCACAAGGGACCTAGAGGTATGTTGGAAAGAATTCCGACCAAAAAGATTTATGAGGCAGTATAGTCCTTGCTCAGGGAAGGGAGGGGAGTGCTATAGCTTAAGATGTTTAAAACCTGGCTGCAAGAGAGGCAGGAAAATGCACCACGGGGAACAATTCCCTGCCAGGTTCTGAGGGATGGAAAAATGACTTAATGGCACTTTCACTGTCTTAACTTAGGTGATTTTTTTTCTAGTAAGCAGACATCTTCTATAATTCCCTTTGTAAATAGGCTCATAAGATATAGATGTGCCTTTCTCTGACGTGACTTATACAAACCACTATTGTTATTGTTACTCACAAAGAGTTAGAAACTCATAACTGAGGGATGAAATGGAATAGGTGGACTAAACTAAAATTCACTTCTTTACCCAAGTCCCGGACCAAATTATGTACAACTCAGGAGGCCACAATACACTACAGGGTTGTAGATGTTCAGGAGTTCAGAGTTAAAAAAAAAATGGAATTTTAAGGTTATCTGTTTCAACCACTGACATCAGATGTCAGTGAACTGGTGGTTTTCATTCAAGCACTTTTGAATGGAAATATTTAGGTTGTTGGGCATGAAAGAGCTATACTGTGTTGCGAGTTCCCTAGGCATTGGACACCTCTTTTTCTTCCTAACATTCTATCCCTAATGTGCCTTCCCAATTCCTACAGAGTACTTACTGGTGTCCCTAGTACAGATGTTAATATCCCAAGCAGCAGAACCCCTCTGCAGCTTCAGTGCTCTCAGCTGAGGCTATCCTGGGATTCAGTTCAAATCCTTCCTCATTCAAAAGTTAAAAGACAAAACCAAGTTCCCAGGCCAAAGGCACTGAGGCTATTTGCTCAGACATTTGAATTCTAGTGAAATGCATTCTGTGTTCCCACCCATTTGTACTTAGGCTTATAAATTGCTTTGTATCATGGGTCATCATTTTTACATGGATCTCTCGTCCCAATTTCCTACAACTTTCTGTTTGGTCTAGAATGGTAGAGGCTTAATAGAAGATCGATAGGTTGCAGGGAGAAAGGTTTATTAGTACTGGATAAAATGTAGATACAAAACAATATGAGTGACAGTATTATGGGGTGTTCTATCAAATATTCAAGGTATAGATGTATTTCCATGCAATCTAAGTTAGTGCAATCACAGAAAAATTTCAACTCTTAAATTCACTTTATGTAGCTGACATAGACTTGAAACCATATTTGGTCAAGAACATGCATATTTAACCATTTGTGCATATACACACATATTACAAAATAATCATCTTTAATACAGCTGCAAAAGTGGTAAATAAAATACTATCAAATAAAATCCTGCATCATTTTAAAAGATTGATATAGCATGTTGGAAGAAAATTGCTCCAAGGTTACAAGATGGGCCTAATTTATCCTATCAATTGTTCACAGGGAAAAAAAAAAAAAAAGATAGCTTACTTAATAGATGTCAAAGAATTTTCATAAAGTTCAATCTATTTCTGTTATTAAAACTAATAGACTAAAGAAAAAGGAATTTCAGAATGAACTATAAATAAAAGGTAACAACTTGCTTTCCAAACTGGCTATGTATATTTGACTCCATGAAATCTCATGAACTCCACAGGCATTCCCAGTAACTCCTGTAAGAAAACAAAGATGCTCACTAACATTCCAGCTATTCAATACATTAATGAAGTCTTAAATAATAAAATATGATAATAAAAACATAGGGATAAAAATACTTTGTCACTTTCAATTACAAGATTGTCTGCTCCAAAAACTTAGTGAATCAAGGGAAAAATTTGAGTTTATGCTGCAGTACAATAATATTTAAGGCTAAAAAGTAAATATGAACTCCTAAGTTTTCCAATAGATTAACAATAATCACTTAGAACACATAAGGAAAAGAAGACTCCACTTAGCAATGAAAAGAAAAAAAAATATAAAATAAGCAAAAATGCATTAGTCAAACAAGCTTATAAAATTTTATCTAAATATGCATAAATAGAAACATTTGACATTTGCTGACATTTGCTTGGGTTTGTGTGTGTGCAAGTACATGAGCACCTGTGAGTTTGCATAACAATAAACAGTAAAGTCCTATGATTTTTGATAAAAAATATAATACTATGAAGGTATTTATTCTTCTTAATTAAGCTTTAACTTTAGTGTAATTTCAATAGATATTTAAAATATTTAATTTTAAGTGAATTATACTGTATTATTTTGGGAAAAAATAAATGAGAGAGTAAGTCACTTTCTAAAAAGTCATAATCAGGGTTCTTTGTCTTATTGGATAACCAACATTTTTTACAGCTATAAAAATTAAGATAATATGGTGTTGGTACACCAAAAGACAAAGAGATCAATAAAAATAAGAAGCTGTCTAGAAATAAACCAATCTTCATAACAGAATTTCATGTATGATACAAAAGCTGTCTTCAAAAAATGGGAATATGGTTTTGAAAAAATGCAGATGGATAAAAACAAATAACTTCAAGATGTTAGGATCATTCTTCATGCATTACACCAAAATGAATCTCAAATAATTTAAACACAGACATAATTTTAAACTTCAAAGCAATAGAAGAAATAATAGGGTCTTTTGTAGTAACACTAAAGAACAATATCGGACATTAAATATTGATAGCTTTTATCAATCCAAAATTTAAAAACCCTATTGAAAAAATAACTTCACAATGATATAAATAAATTATTACAAATATTTTCAGTATGTACAACAATCACAAGGTTAACATCTTTAATACATAAAGCATGTTTTCTAGTAATAAAAATAATAGAAAAATGAGATATAGAGATGAACACATAATATATTAAAGAAAATACAGAGTCAATTATCTGAAGCTTATAACAGTTTAACTCAGAAAATTTAGTTTTAAAAATTTTTTCTTAAGCAGTGCAAACAATATGAAGTTAACCTCAAAGGCTATTTGATTTTAATGGTGCACTGTTTGTATTAACAGCCTATTTACCCTTATTTTTCCTGTTAAAAATTTAATATATCCATATGCATAAGAGGATACTTCAAAATGTTTGTGGAAAATTGAATGAAAGGGAATTTATTTAGCACAAACGTTGAAATCCTTGTATAGAGTAGTCTTCAAAAACTTCATGGAAACACATTAAAAAAAAAAACAAAAACTATACATTGTTACATTGAAAAAAAGTTACCCAGGTTCTAGTCCCTGTCTGGGCGCAGGATTCTGTCCCAGTTGCTCCTCTTCCAGTCCAACTCTCGGCTGTGGCCCGGGAAGGCAGTGGAGGATGGCCCAAGTGCTTGGGCCCTGCACCCGCATGGGAGACCAGGAAGAAGCACCTAGCTTCAGGCTTCCGATCGGTGCAGCACGCTGGCCGTAGCGGCCATTTGTGGTGTGGACCAGCAGAAAAAGGAAGACCTTTCTCTCTGTCTCTCTGTCTCTCTCACTGTCTAACTCTGTCAAAAAAAAAAAAAAAAGTTTTATTTTATTTGAAAGAGAGAGTGATGGATAGAAAGAGAGGCATGTACAGAGAATGAGAGCAGAGGGGAGAGAGAGAGGGGGAGAAAGGGAGAGAGGGAGAAAGAGAGGGATAGAGGGAGAGAGGCAGAGAGGAAGAGAGAGAGAGAGAGAGAGAGAGAGAGAGAGAGAGAGAGAGATTTTCCATTTGCAAGTTCACTCCCCAAATAGTCACAGCAGCCAGTTCTGGGCCAGGCTGTAGTCAGGAGCCACAAACTCCAGTCTAGTCTCCCTCATAGATGGCAGAAGCTCCAGTACTTGGGCCATCTGTTGCTGCTTTCCTAGGCACGATAGAATAAAACTGAATCAGAAGTAGAATAACCAGGAAGTAGACTAGCACTCTGATAAGTGATGCCAAAGATGACTTAGCTTCCTACACCATAATGCTAGATTCTGAACATTTTTCTGCATCAAAATAAATTTTTTAAAGATTTATTTATTTATTTGAAAAGCAGAGATAGAGAGAGAGAAGGAGAGAGAGAGAGAGAGAGAGAGAGAGAGAGAGAGAAATCTTCCATCTGTTTGAAGCCAGGAACCAGGAGCTTCTTCAAAGTCTCCCACTGGGTGTGGAGTTCCAAGCCCTTGGGCTATCTTCCACTGCTTCCCAGGAGCATTAGCAGTGAGCTTGTGCAGAAGTGAAGCAGCTAGGACTCAAACCAGTGCCCAAATGGGATGCCGGCACTGCAGGCAGACACTTACCTATGCCACAGCACTGACCCCAAAACAATTTTTTTTAATTTTATTATTTCCATGAACTTTTTTTTTGTATATTCATAAACTTCTTAAAGACTATTGCTAAAAAAACAAACAAACAAACAAAAAACTTTTGGACCATTTCCACCTGAGACTCAGGTCCACCTGAGACTTACTGTGAATCTAAATTCAGCAAGGACCCCTCCTTCCCATGGAGCATTGAAAAGATTGTTAATGTGCCTTTGTCAATATAAGCATTGGGGAGCATCCTATAGTCTGCAGTGATCATCTTGTTTTATGTGGTATGGTTCTGCCTGATGATATAATGAGACTGGACCTGTGCACTAACCAGCAGACCGCTAATGCCACTGTTGAGCCTCCTCTGTTCTGCAACATCTGGCATCATGGGTGCTATTCCTGGGGCTCTCTTTAAAGGTACACAATGCAGACCCCTGTATTTTATGTGAATGGGTACCTACTGTTACAGCCTAATAATGCTCAGCATGAAATTAAAAATATGACATTCTGAAAAGAAAAATTATTGTTAAAAATATCTGTATGTGCTACTATTCCATGGAATTATTGGAGTTATGAATATTCTTTTTATTTATCTGTATTATTCACCTACTATTATCTTCAAAAACATATTTAATTGTAAAAGGTGTTTTTTTTTAAGATTTATTTATTTATTATTTGAAAGGCAAATTTACAGAGAGGCAGAGGCAGAGAGAGAGAGGTTTTCTATCCTCTGGTTCTCCTGAAATGACCACAATGACCAGAGCTGGGCCAGTCTGAAACCAGGAGCCAGGAGTTTGTTCTGGGTCTCCCACACAGGTGCAGGGGCCCAAGGACTTGGGTCGTCTTCTATTACTTCTCCAGGCCATAGCAGAGAGCTGGATCAGAAGTGGAGGAGCCAGGACCTGAACCAGCGCCCATGTGGGAGGTTGGCACTACAGGCAACAGCTTTACCCTCTAAGCCACAATGTTGGCCCCAAACGTGTGCATTTTGTGTATTTATATTTATTTTTTCCTCTAGAAAAGTGAAACATGGGCCTGCGCCGCGGCTCACTTGGCTAATCCTCTGCCTGCGGCACCAGCACCCCGGGTTCTGGTCCCGGTTGAGGTGCCGGATTCTGTCCCAGTTGCTCCTCTTCCAGTCCAGCTCTCTGCTGTGGCCTGGGAAAGCAGTGGAGGATGGCCCAAGTGCTTGGGCCCTGCATCCACATGGGAGACCAGGAGAAAGCACCTGGCTCCTGGCTTCTGATCAGTGCAGTGCACCGGCCACAGCACACTGGCCGTGGTGGACATTACGGGGTGAACCAACGGAAAAGGAAGACCTTTCTCTGTCTCTCTCTCTCTCTCACTGTCTAACTCTGCCTGTCCAAAAAAAAAAAAAAAGAGGGAAACATGACAAATTTTGAAAATAAAGAACATTTTCTTTGTTCAATTTTATGAATCCTTTCTCTAAACCACCCATACTTTCCTCCAGTTAATTCTTTGTGAAGTTTTTTTATTTTTAAAATTTTTTGGCCGGTGCCGTGGCTTAACAGGCTAATCCTCCGCCTTGCGGCACCGGCTCACCTGGTTCTAGTCCCGGTTCGGGCGCCGGATTCTATCCCGGTTGCCCCTCTTCCAGGCCAGCTCTCTGCTATGGCCCGGGAAGGCAGTGGAGGATGGCCCAAGTCCTTGGGCCCTGCACCTGCATGGGAGACTAGGAGAAGTACCTGGCTCCTAGCTTCAGATCGGCGAGATGCGCTGGCCGCAGCGGCCATTGGGGGGTGAACCAGCGGCAAAAAGGAAGACCTTTCTCTCTGTGTCTCTCTCTCTCTCACTATCCACTCTGCCTGTCTCAAAAAAAAAAAAAAAATTTCCCAAAGAAATCTTTTATTTAAGGAAGCAAACTTTATGCACTTCATTAGTGTAACTTTAAGAATGTAGTGATTCTTCCCACTATACCTGTCCTCACACCCTCCTGCTCCCACCTTTCCCATTCCCAGTCCCATGCTCCACCATTTTCAATTAACTGTATGCACAGAAGACCAACTCTATACTGAGTTCAAAAATGTGCACAAAAACAACAACAAACTGTTCCTCAACAGTTGAGACAAAGGCTTTTCAAAGTCACTGCATCTTGAAGTTAATTTCACTTCTTCTTTTTTTTTTTTTTTTTTTTGAGAAAGTTAGTTTTAAAGAAGCACCCAGAAATAATACATCTTTTGGGAACAACTAGACGTAACTATAAGTTATGAGACATAAGACCTCCATTTAATATATTAAAAGAAAATAAGTCCTTGTACCTCTAATGGTAGAGCTAGAAATGTGCCAGGGGATTCCAAATCAGTCCCATTAAGGTGGCATGTACCAACGCCATCTTATTAGTCAAAGTGATCAGTTTAAGTTCATAATTGATCATAATGATAGGATTAAGTGTCAAAGGGATCACATAAACAAGACTAGTGTCTGCTAATACTAACTGATAGAATTAAAAAGGAGAGAACAATCCAACATGGGAAGCAGGATACACAGCAGACTCATAGAATGGCAGATGTCCTAAACAGGACTCGGGACTCAGAATCAGCCCTTAAAGCATTCAGATCTGGGTAAAAAGCCCATGAGAGTTTCTCAGTCATGAAAAGCCTAGACACTATGGAAAAAAAAAAAAAAAAAACTTAAATGAAAGATCTCTGTGAGTGAGATCCCACCAGAAAGAATGGGCCATCAAAGAAGGAAGAGTTCTCTCCTCTCTAAAGGGAGAGGAAGAGCCAGAGAGAGGTCTTCCATCCGCTGGTTCATTCTCCAGATGGCCTCGATGGCTGGAGTTACACCAGTCTGAAAGCAGGAACCAGGAGCTTCTTACAGGTCTCCTATGTGGGTGCAGGAGCCCAAGGACTTGGACCATCTTCCACTGCTTTCCTAAGTCATAGCAGAGAGCTGGATCAGGAGAGGAGCAGCCAGGACTAGAACTGGCACCCATATGGGATGCTGTTGCTTCAGGCCAGGGTTTTACCCTGCTGTGCCACAGCGCCAGCAGCTCAATATGATTTTTTTTTTAAAAAATCTAGCTAAAAAGGCAAAAATAATAATGAATAACGAATATGCAATTGTATATACAATCTGGGTTGTATTTGCCAAATACCAATACAATCATAAAATTTTTCTTTTAATTTAGGAAAGTTTCTAAGATGGTAAAGGGTTTTATGTCCCTGAGAGTTATAATTCAGTCCTTAGTGATTCATAACCTGAGTCAAATTCTGAGTTTATATAGGGCTTCAAAGCTATCTGACAGCTAAAGGATGCCATATCTTCCATATGGATGCAGTTATTGCCTGGGCAAACGTGGGTAATCAGCTCTGCATTCTTTCACAGGAGCTGGAAGAATGCTTCAGAATTCTGCTCTGAACTTGGACGTGGCAGCTGCTAGCAACCCCTAATTCTATTTTTAAAAGATTTTATTTATTTTACTTGAAAGTCAGTGGTACAGACAGAGAAGGAGAGAGAGAGAGAGAGAGAGAGAGAGAGAGAGAGAGAGAGACCATCTGCTGATGTACTCCCCAAATGGCCACAGTGGCCTGGGCCAGGCTGAAGTCAGGAGCTTCCACTGGGTTTCCTATGTGGATGCAGTGGCAGCCACAGGGTAGACTTGGACCATCTGCTGCTACTTTCCCAGGTGCATTAACAGGTAGCTGGATTGGAATTGGAGCAGCTGGGACTTGAACTTTTGCCCATATGGGAAGCTGGCTTTGTAGGTAATGATGGCTTAACATGGTATACCACAATGCTGGCTCTCAACCCCATAGAGCAGGGCTTCAGTTTGCTTCTTGTAAGCTACTAATGATGGGAATTATTTTATTGTATCTCAACTGAAGGAACAAAGTCAGAATACAAAAAGCTTCATGAAAATGCATGTTATGGCAAAACTACGCATGGATTTAAAAATCTTTTTCACTAAAATAAATTCTGTAATTCCCATTGTCCATGAACTTTTTAAGTGCCCTCCTATGACTCTAGCAAGGGCAGGATATTTTTGTAAGTTTTGTCAATGTTGTTTTGGTGGTGGCTGCTTAGGAATTTTGAGAAATCTGGGGTGAAAATGCTATGTTTTAACTTGAGTAAAAAAAAAAAATATAAAACTCAGGAAAAGCGAATCATTATGGAGTGAAATATGCGTGCAGGGTGATCCCATGAAAAAAAGATAGGTTCAACAGCTAAAAGCAAGGCATCAGGAGATGGTTTGAAAGTTAATATTTTGGAAGTTGGAAGACAGCTGGGGGGGGGGGGGTCGGTGTAGAAATTGTCCAGAAAGGTGCAAACTTTTGTTCAGAAGACGACTGTGTGTGTTTCATTGTTTACATGTTCGGTCTCAATGTAAAATGTATTTCATACTGCAGTCGTGATCAAGCCAAATTCTAAAGCCACAGCAAAAGCACTTTCAGAAGAAGACTCCATTCAATGCCAGGCCTTTGTCCTGCCCCAGAAGAAGAAAAGCAGGGCAAAGGAGTAGGGGAGGAAAGTGGAGAGGACTAGATAAACGGCAAATGTCAGAGTTGCTTCTGAGCAAAACATCTGTTTACAAAAAAAAAAAAAAAAAAATTCATGCCATTTTTTTTCCTTGAGAATAAAACCAAAGCAGACCCCGAAATGGCACTGACATTGGTGGCCCAAGTGTCCCCCTACTGCTTTCTGTTAAGTCTGAAAGAAGAGGAATAAAAGCGCCGTGCGAGACTTCAGTTTCATTATGTTCCCCGCAGTTTAAAAAGCAATGGTAAGTGGCGTCAAGGTCTTTAAAGAAACAGAACAATCGCAAGGGCTTCCAGAATGTTTACTTTGAAGGAGGGAACATGTATTTTTCTCCACATGAGAACAACAACAACAAAAAATCCATCATTCCCAAGTCTGAGCACAGATGAGGAAATGCTGGAAATGGGCTGGGAAAGCTCTGACTGTCCAGTTCCTCTGGGGTGTACTGTGTGGTGTGAGGAGGATGGGCCCTCACCTCCTCTGAAAACACCTGCTTTGTTTCACACCAGCTCCCAGGTTGCACATCAAAAGCTTACAATGTGTGCATGTGTGTTTTTAATTCATCTATTCAAAATACATCTGTGATAATCTCCTTGGAATTCATGTTCTTGCTTTATGGCTTTTGTTTATATGGTAATGCAGTTTTCACATCTAGATTATAAACCCCTAGGAATAAGAGGTCATTTATGTCTTGCTCTCATCAGTGACTATTGCTGTAATGTGATATCTCAAGAAGATATTTTTGAATGAATGAGTGAGAATTCTATTGAGAACCACGTCAAGAATTGGGTCCTAATTCCTGTGTCAATTATTGATCTCCTTCTAAGTCTCATTTTCCTCAAAAGTCAGTGATATTATATAATAATCTCCAGCGTCCCTACCCTGTGAAATGTTAAGAGCCTCTTTTCATAATGCATTGAAGTGTTTTGTTTCCTATAAATTTGGGGCATAATATACCCTAAATACACTTGAACTTGACTTCTCATTTCATTATGTCTCAAAGTGTGGTCTATGGACAAATTTCATCAATATCCTCTAGACAATTGCTTTAATGGAGCTGGGAATCTACATTGGAACAAGCAGCCTAAATATTAGGCAAGATGATTAATGTATTGAAACACAAATCTGAGGAAGTCCTAGGTTTAGCACTGAATCTAAGGAAGGACTAGCAGCATGAAAAAGAGAGGGAAGATTGGGGTGTAAAATAAAAATGTCTGATCCTTGGAGATGCAGTTCATTTATTCAAATAAAATAAAGGAATGTGAGGGATGGACCCAAGATTTGCTGTCCCTATATCTAGTTTGATAGAGTCCCCTTGTTATTTAGGACAAACACTAAGTTCCTGAGTGTTTGGGGAAAATCACAGTCTTTCTTCCCAAAAGTCACTTGTATGCAGGCTGCCAAGCCTCCTCTGAACAGTGAAGATTCCAATACCACCATTGGAAGAAAATGGTAACAATTCTGCTGGTCTATGAACAGTGCTTGGTGAATACTTGGTTCTCTCACTTTAGTGTAAACTCACATGTACTACTTTCTCCATTTGCTTTATTCACATGGATGTCATAGTATTAAAAAGCGAAATAATGTAAATTGTAGCTAATATTTAGAGTTCTTCACAATGCTCTGAGAGATATTATTATCATATTCATTTTATGGTTAAGGAAATTGAAACATCACAAGGTGACATACGTTACCTGGATTGATATCTCTTACAATGAGTTAGTTTTAAGTACAGATAGGAAGACATATTAAACAAGGGCTTCAATTGTGAGCTTCTCTTAGATTAGAAGCAACATATACATAAATAACTAATGCAGAGTAGTATTAATAAGTTCCAAGAGGCATAAATAGAATAAGTTCTGAGGGGAAGAAGTCATTTTCAAGGGCAGTATTAAGGAAAGATTTTAAAAAAGGGTCATCTTTAAAATATTGCCTTGAAAAATACTGTGTTCTGGTGGGTGAACCGTAGGAAGGTCCTTTCAAGAAAAGGGCAGAGCTAGAATAAGGTTGCACATGTGGAAAAGCATAGACCATGTTAAAAGACGAATAAGTAAGCCAAGAGTGGAAACTGTGGGGGCAACAAGGTGAAGAAAAGGTAAAGTGACTGATGTTCAGCAGACACCAGGTAATATTTATGAAATGAATACAAAGTTAGTTTGAGGCCACTTGAGAAAGCCTCAAATTTGAAGCTGGGATGTGGACTTTCCTGGGAGGCACTAGGTAGTTATTTCAGGTTTGGAGTTGGAAATACCATGTTTATGGAACTACAACTTTGAAAGCAGTTTCAGATTAGCCCAAAGAGGAGAGAGACGAGGGACAGTGATAAATCAGGAAGCAGCTGGGAAATTGTGGAGCTAAACTATGGTTCAAAATCATAGTGGTACAAGGTTGATGAGGAATAAAGAACAGAGGATGATGAACACTTTTTCTCACCTATAATGTATCTATTCTTCCTTCCTTCCTTCCTTTCTCTCTCTCTCTCTCTCTCTCTGTCTCTCTCTCTCTCTCCCTCCCTCTTTCTCTCAAACCAGTCTCCTAACAAAGGGCCATACATGTTTATCCAAGACAGCAAATATATTCTCCCCTTGTGGAAAGATGACCTATGCACACCATTTATTTTTCATTTTCCCATTAATTTTAATTACAGAAATGGAATGTATTAGGCTACCTTTAAATTTTCATACCATAGATGCATGCTGAGAGCCCTTTCAAACTGCATTTCAAACATTCATTTTCAAAAGTCTGTGTGAAAGGAGATAGAGAAGAACTGACACTGTATCCTTTATGTATCTGCATTTTAATATGAGTTTTCTTAATGTCCTGCCTTCTGACAAATGGCAGGTTTTGAAACCTTTAAATGAATACTTTTGGGGTTTGTGTCCTGGGGAACAATTCTGCTTAGCTAGAAAGACAAGGGACCCAAAGCACCAGGCCTTACTGTCAGCTTTGTAACCTTCTCCAGTGTTTGCAAAGTGCTGGGCTATTTCTGAACCAATATTTTGGTAGTTTCCAGCTGTCATCAGCCAGGAAATGTGTTGTGCACCTTCCTTTCCCTGTTCCTGAACACCTTGTCCTGCTGCAGAGATTTCTTCAGCACAGACAGAAAATACAAAATGCATAAGTCCTGGTAATCACACAGAAGAAGGGCTCCATTTGCATACCCTTCATAATTCAATTTAATTTTTTTTTTGTCAAGAGTTCTGAATGCTTTGTGTTTGCTTTAATCAGAATGTTGACATTTACACTGAAGCCAATTTCTCTTTTTCTTCTCCGTGTTTTGTTTAACCACGACAAGTGACAGCAAACTGGAAAGAACAGACTTTTAAAATTGGCTCGTTGCCCGGAATGCATCATTTCTCTTGTAGCTTTTCCCCCCTTCCTATGCATTGCAAGAGGAAACGTGAAAACATACTCTGTGAACACAGGAGTGAGGTGTTACTGCTTTTAGATAAAGATTTGTGTTGTATTTTAAAACTAGATTGCTGTATAGTTTCAAGTTATTAACAGGAGCTGGTTACGCCATGGCTCCCAGTCCTTGGAGAGAGATTCTTACTATATTTCAGTAATTCAATGCAAATAGAAAACTATACATGAAAATATTTGAAGGCAAAAAGTATCAACTTCCGAACGCTACAGAAAGCACAGAACAAACATGGCACCTGCCATTAACTCTTTCCAGCAATATTTTCTGTGATCTTTCCCTGTCCTTCCCCAAATGGTGAATGAAAACATTGTGAAAATGAACCTCCTTACCTTTCTCAGAAGGGAGGAGAGAACTTCCACTTTGATTATGGCCTTATCTAAATAATGTCAGAGTTTGTGGACTCAAGAGGCTTCCATAGCCTTGGCAGCTCATGACAAGAGCCTCAGGTGATCACTGAGGTCATAAGAGTGTCAATTTTTAAATCAACAACAGGAGTCACTGTGCACTTGCTCCCCAAGTAGGACCTCTGTCCTTAACAAAATGTGTCATACTATGAGAATTAACGGTAAAACTAGTCTTCAAACAGTACTTATACTTTGTCTCTGTGGGTAGAAACTGTTGAAATCTTTATTTAGCATAGAGTTAATCTTATGTATATAAAGAAAATTAAAAATTATCTTAATGAAGAATGGGATGGGAGTGGGAGTAGGAGGTGGGATGGTTTGGGGGTAAGAAGGTGGGTATCGGGAGATGAACTACTATAATCCAAAAGTTGTACTTATGAAATTTATATTTATTAAATAAAAGCTTGCTATAAAAAAGAAACAAAAGAAAATGAACCTCCAAGTATTAATGATTCAGAAAAGCAACGAGCAACATTGTAGCAGGTACTCTGCCCTCTTCAGCAAAAGGGCTATTGTTGGGTCCCATGTTTGATCTCTAATACTTCATGAATTGTATAAGAATGCAGTGTATATTTGAAGAATTCACCCACATACCAGACTCAATAGTTTAAAACAGAAATAAGTTTGGAAATGGTTTTATTTGACACAGAAGAAAAATACAGCACCAAAGTCTTGCCTGGTTGTAATAAAATGTATCCCTTCGTGGAATTTAATTATTCCTCAACAAAGAGACTGCAAACAGGAAAGACTGAGTTTCAAATAAACCAGGTGGTGAAATCATAGATTTCTCTGCCAGAATAGAAGCTGAGCAGTCACTGAAGTACCACCCTACCTTCAGGCAGAAATAAAAAAAAATACATTTTTTTTTGTGTATATCAAGAATCTGTAGTAAATACACAAATATCAGATATTAACCTTAAAGGAATCTTAAAGAACAAACAAGAAAGTAACAAACTCTTCCTGATTTCTCTATTTATTCTCTAGTTTGGGATACCACGTGAAATTCATCATGAAATATAGTCATGGAGAAAAAAAAGCCACTTTAACAGTGATTTTCAAACTCTAGATCATGATTTATAAAAATGAACTCAATTTAATTACTCATGAAACACTTTGTTAACTAAAAAAAGAAAAGAAAAGAAAGGCAAGAAAAGGAAAGAAAAAAGAAGAGAAGAGAAAAAAGAAGAGAATTGATGATTTGGACCTTTTTAGTTATGCATTCTTAGATGAATTTTTTTTTTCAATTAACTGTTTTAGTCAGTTGTCCACTAGTCAATTTTTCATTACTGTAACAAAATTTCTGAGGCAACAAACATTTTAAACGAAAAAGTTAATTCAGCTCACAGTTTGGGAGGTTCAAGTCGGAGATCAGGCAGATCTATTCATTTAACCTCTATGAAGGTGGCAACGCTGAAGCATGTGTGGAGAAAGGATCACATGATAACCAAGGGGATAGAGACAGAGGTTGAGCCCAACTCAGGCTTCAGGAACAATCTTCTCTTGTGGGAGCTACTTTCCAAGAGCATGTTATTTTCATAACTGTCTTCACCAGAAATGCAGCCAGTGTGGGTCTATGGGATAGTGGGCTGTGAGCTAAGTACATTTTTTTACCTTACAAAGTTTGTTGCCTTAGGTATTTTGTTAGAATATTGAAAAGCTAATACAGAAGACTCATAGTAGGAATTATGGTTCTTATTGCAACTATACCTGAAGATGTGAAGAGCTTTTGGAATTGGTTCACTGGAAAAGGCTCAAAGAAATTGGAGAAGCAGGCTGGACAAAGTCCAGACTACTACAAGGAGATCATTATGGGTGCTTCTGATGAGGTTCAGTAGACCAGAGTGCTGATAGAAATGTGGACAGTAAAGACCATGCTGATGAAGCCTCAGATGGAAATGAACATGATTCCATTTAGTGAACTAAAGGCCACTCTTGTTACACTGTGGCAAAGAGCCTGCCTGTGTTTGTGGGAAGCTAAACTAGATGACAGGCAGGTTTATTTGGTAGAAAAAAAAAAAAATTCAAAACAGCAGAGCATTCAGAATAAAGCATTTACTGGCTGCCTTTATCCAATTTTACCGTGAGAATCAGGTCAGAAAGAAGCAGACCAGGAAGAGTTGGAAAATTTATCCCCTGGTCAGAGAAGAAGAAAAGGAAAGTGAGTTGGAGAGAATAATTGCTAGAGATTAGCACAGGTAAAAGGGAGCCATGTGCTAATTGGCAAGACAAAGACCTCGAGGGCATTGCAGAAATCAAGGTTTGGGAGAGCAAAATCCTTTCATTGAACCCTAGGGCACTTTTGGCAGGCTTTTGCAAGACTGCCCAGGGAGTTGTTTTCCTGCATTCTGCCCACAAAGTACTCCATGGCTGCAGCCGTGATTCAAGTGGACCCAGGTGTGGCTTGTGCTAGCAGCAGATGCTGGCATCATCCGCCTTATCCTGGCTTTGCAGGCTTACAAAAGGCAAATGTTATGGGGTCATGGTGACTTCCACTAAGATTTCAAAGGGAAGTTAGTGAGGCCACATAGAGTTGTGCCCGAGCATTGGAGATCCTGATGGCAACACTGCTAGTGGAGCTGTGGAAATGATTCTGTAATTGGATCACAAAAGTTAGAGGTACCATCAATATGAAACACGCACCAGGCAACCCTGGGAAAACTGCAGACACTGGCATGCAAAGCCAGTCTTAGAGAGCAGACATGTGGGCTTTGACAAGCAAAACTGTAGGGACACTGCCTACACACTTGGGTGCCCATTCCTGGCCACTGCCTGAGCTGGATACTGGACATGGAGCTTTATGATTTAATGTTTGCCCTACTGGATTTTAGTTTTGCTTTGAATCAATTTTCTCTCCTTTTTATTTCTCTATTTTCACTCTATGGAAATGCAGACCCTGTGTCTGTCTTGCCTTTGCAACTTGAAAATACTGAACTTTTTTTTTTTTTTGGCCTTAATTTAAAAAAAAAAAATTACAAGACCTCACAGTTGAAGGAGTTTGCTTAGCATATCAGATGAGACTTTGGACTTTGGACATTTGAATTAATGTTGGACTGAGTTAAGACTTTGGAACTAGTGGAGAGGGAATGATTGGAAGGGCCCAGTCTCTGTGCTCTGGGTTCCCTGCAAGTGTTCCACCATTGTCATTATCATCTTCATCAGATGTCCAATCATTGGGACTGACAATCACGGACCCATTCTCCAAAGGTGAGCTAAGTAGAACATTCATTTTATAAAGTTAATTACCTCATGTATTTCCTTGTGGTAACAAAAGTCTGACAAGTAGAATTCTTGTGTATACATATATTTGTATGTGAATTCGGTTATAATGTAAGATGCTATTCCTTACAATAGTCAGCCATGAAAAAACTTCAAAAACACTAGAAATATAAGCATACCTGTCTTCATCAGCCTCTCATTACTTTAAGGAAATACTTGAGTCAAGACACTTTATGAAAAAGGAATGTTATTCTAGACCATGTTTCTGGAGACTCACAATCCAAGACTCTGTTGGTGATATTACCCCTCCCACTCCACCTTATATGCCAGCATTATTCAATCACAGGGGCTTTCTGTTGAAACCTTTACTTAGTATATACTCGGTTGATCTTCTGTATATAAAGATAATTGAAAGTGAATCTTCTGTCCCAGTTGCTCCTCTTCCAGAACCGCTCTCTGCTGTGGCCCAGGAAAGCAGTGGAGGATGGCCCAAGTCCTTGGGTCCTGCACCCGCATGGGAGACCAGGAGAAGCACCTGGCTCCTGGCTTCGGATCAGTGCGGTGTGCCGGCAGGACGCCGGTTGCAGCGGCCACTGGGGGGTGAACCAATGGAAAAGGAAGACCTTTCTCTCTGTCTCTCTCTCTCTCTCACTGTCCACTCTGCCTGTCAAAAAAAATAATAAGTAAATAATTTTAAAAAAAGAAAATGAATCTAGATGAAGAATGGGATGGGAGAGGGAGTGGGAGATGGGATGGTTGCGGGTGGGAGGGAGATTATTGGGGGAAAAGCCACTATAATCCAAACGTTGTACTTTGGAAATTTATATTTATTAAATAAAAGTTGAAAAAAAAAGAAAATAAACAATCACAGGGGTTTTATTTATCCTCATGACATCATCTAATATTGATCAATTTCCAAAGGCTCTAGCTCTAAACACAGTAATTGAGTTAAGTTTTACAGTGGTCTCAATGCAGCTATTTTAATTACAATGAAAGAAGTGTAAGGAAACATGTTCAAAGAAGTAAAAGAACTATGATGACAATTTCACAAACAGAAAATATTAATAATGGGATAATACTTTTAAAATAACTGAAAATGAAATACCTAGCAGAAAAGACACATTACTGAAATGAAAGATCACTAGAAAACAACATGTACAATATGGCAGAAGAAAGATCCAGTATTATTGAAATAAATTGATAATCAATATGTTATCAAATCTAAAGAACATAGAAAGGAATGACAACAGAAAAGTAAGCAAATACTTGAATACCTGTGGGATTCCATCAGGTGCACCAAGATAAGCATAATGGAAGTGTCAGACTAAATGGAGAGAAATTATTTGAAGTATTTGAAGAAACAATGACTGAAAAATTACCAAATTTGATGAAAAATATTAACCCACAAATCAACAAACTCAAGATAAAAAATACAAAAAGATGTATAATTATACATATGAAAGGCTTTGAAAACTAATGATAGAAAACTTTGAAAATGGTAAAATAAAATTATACATCAAATATAGGAGAACCATAATGATTTTTAACAGTTGATTTCTCATCAGAAAGAATGGCAGGGGCCCAGGACCGCGGTGTCGTGGGTAAAGCTGTTGCCTGTTGCACCGGCATGCCATATGGTGCTGGTTCAAGTCCTGGCTGCTCCACTTCCAATCCAACTTCTTGCTATGGCCTGGGAAAGCAGTAGAAGATGATGGCCCAAGTCCTTGGGAACCTGCACCCATGTGGGAGATCCACAAGAGGCTCCTGGTACCTGGCTTTGGATTGGTGCAGCTCTGGCCATTGCGGCCATTTAGGGAGTGAGCCAGAGGATGAAAAACCTCTCTCTCTCTCTCTCTCTTCCCCCCCACCCCGCGCCAATGCATCTCTGTAACTCTGCCTTTCAAATAAATAAATAAATCAAAAAAAGCAACAATGGAAGACAGAATGTCATACTTAAAATTCTAAAACAAAAACAAATTCTCACCCACAGTTTCTATATTCTCAAAAATTATTCTTCAAAAGTGTGGTAAAATAAATAAATGATCAAAAAGCAAACACTGGGGTAATTTATTGTTAACATGATTGCTTAATAGAAATACCAACAGTTGTTATTTAGGTTGAAAAGAAATGACACTAGATGTGTTTGTGTGTATGTGTGTGTGTGTGTGTGTTTGTGGAATAAAGCTAACAAACAAAAACTGCTGAAGAATTTTATCAGTCTGATTTTTCTTATATAATATATAGGTATATTTTCTTTCCTTTATTTACTTTTAAATGTTTTGCAATTCTTAAATATATTATATTGCATTTAAACTGAAAATCTCTATTATACCAAATTTGGCTTTCATCTAGACCCCTCCCTACCTCCTATTCGTTATTTATATTCTTTCTCGAGGTTACTCAAAAGGCATGTCAATCTTTGTCTTCTTTTGCTCTGGAGCCTATTTTATATGATATTAATACAGTCATCCATCATTCTTTGATTAATGTTTGTATGAAATATGTTTTCCAATATTTTATTTTCAACCTGTTTATATCATCATCATATTTTTTAAAGATTTATTTATTTATTTGAAAGTCAGAGTTACACACAGAGAGAGAAGGAGAGGCAGAGAGAGAGAGAGAGAGAGAGAGAGAGAGAGAGAGGTCTTCCATCCACTGGTTCACTCCCCAATTGACTGCAATGGCCGGAGCTGCACTAATCTGAAGCCAGGAACTTCCAGGTCTTCCAGGCAGGTGCAAGGGCCCAAGGACTTGGGCCATCATTTTCTACTGCTTTCCCAGACCATAGCAAGAAGCTGGATTAGAAGCGGAGCAGCTGGGACTTGAACAAATACCATATGGGGTGCCAGAATTGCAGGTGGTGGCTTTACCTGCTATGCCACAGCGCCAATCCTGATATCAACATATTTGACATGAGTATCTTGTAGATAGGATATAAGTAGTTAACTTAAAAAATATCAACTTTGACAATATCCGTGTTTAATTGGTAAGTTAATTTTTCTACTTATATTTATCTTCACCATTAATTTACCATTTTCACTTAATGTGATTGTTAGTATGTTAGAACTTAAGTCTTTTTTTTCTCTATTTGTTCTTTCTCTTTTTCATTCCTTTATTCTTCTTTTCCTATGTTCTTTAGGCTACTAGAACATGGTTTATAATTTCTATTGTTTAAAGATTTATTTATATATTTATGAGTCAGAGCTACAGAAAGAGATGGAGAGATAGAAATCTTCCATCTGCTGTTTCACTCTCCAAATACAGTAAATCTCATGTTAACTGTTATTAACACGCACACACACACACACATACACAGAACAAATAACAGTAGCACTAACACTAATGATACTATTAATACTAATACTTAAATGGGTGAAGGAAACTTTTGGAGTTGTTAGACATGTTATGGCCTTATTAGTAGTGATGTTATATTTTAAAGATTTATTTATCATTTTTATTGGAAAGGCAGAGTGACAGAGGGAAAAGGAATGATAGAAAGAAAGAGATCTCCCACAAACTTGTTCACCCCTCAAATGGCCTACATAGTCAAAACAGGGCCAGGATGAAGCCAAGAGCCAGAAACTCCATCCAGGTCTCCCACACAGATGGCAGGAATCAGTAATTGGGCCATCTCCTGCTACCTTCCCAGGCTCATTAGTAGGGAGCTAAATTAGAAGCAGAGGAGCTGGAACTTGAACTGGTGCTCCAAGATGAAATGCCATTGTTGCAAGAGGTGGCTAAACCTACTGAGTCAGAATATTGGTCCTTACTAGTGTTGATCTTATGTGTGTATATCTATACTCAAACTCATCATGCTATATACATTAAAAATGTTAAACTTATTTCCATGTCAGTAATAATTTTATAAAGTGTTTTTCTTTATTTTTTTCTTAAAAATAAGGTAAATCACAAAACACTTGGGTAAAGGATTACTCTAAACAAGTACATACCAATAAATTTAAAATATTTTGCTTTAAAAAATAGAGGTTTGTGAGTGTTTCTTCCTCCCCAATCTGTAGATATTTTAGTTACTTTTCCTATCTTATTGCATTAGCTAAAACATCCAGAATAATGCTAAATAAAAGTGAAGATAGACAACAAATTGATTTTTCCTAATTTTAGTGAAAAAGCAACTAGTTTTTCATCTTTTAATATGGTGCCTCTTGTACATTTATTTTATAGATATTATAAAATGAGGGAATTATTCTATTTCCTGGGTTGCTGATAACTTTTGTGTTGAATGGGTGTTAAATTTTGTCAAATGCTTTTGTCTGAATCTATTGCTATGATCATATGCTTCTTCTTTGTTAGCCTGTTGATTTGATGTCTTACATTAATTAAGTTTTTAAATTTATACCTTCCTAGCAAATTTTGGATAGATCAGACATGGCTATAGTGTATAACTCATTTTACACATGGCTCTGTTTGTCTTGCTAATATTTTATTGATGATTTTGAATATTATTTTCATAAGAGAAATTGCACTATTATTTTCCCTTTTTTCTAATGTCTTTAACTGATTTTAGTATTTGAGTGATGCTGGTCTCATTGAAAGAGATAGAAAGTATTCACTACTATTTTCTGAAAGAATTTCAGAGAATTCATATCATTGCCTGCCTAATGTTTGGAGAAATCCATCATTAAAACTATTTCAACAAGATATTTTCCTTTTTGAAAAGTTATAAATTGTTAATCCAATTGAATATTAAAATTATTTAAATATATGTGCCTATTTAAATTATTTCTTTTCATTTGAGTGATTTTTTATAGTTGTGACTTTTAAGAAAATTGTTCTATTTCACCTTAGTTATCAAATATATAGTTCTAGCATTGTTAACAATATTTCTTTACTATCATTTTAATGTTCTTTGTCCTTTCATTTGTGATCCTACTAGATGTCTTTTAGTCCAGCTTTTCTATGGCTTTATCAATTGCCTTTTTTTTTTTTTTTTTTTTGACAAACAGAGTTAGACAGTGAGAGAGAGAGACAGAGAGAAAGGTTTCCTTTTTCTGTTGGTTCACCCCTCAAGTGGCCACTACGGCTGGCACGTTGCAGCCAGCACACTGTGCCAATCCGAAGCCAGAAGCCAGGTGCTTCCTCCTGGTCTCCCATGGGAGTGCAGGGCCCAAGGACCTGGGCCATCCTCCACTGCCTTCCCAGGCAACAGCAGAGAGCTGGACTGGAAGTAGAGCAACCGGGACAGAACCGGCTCCCCAACCGGACTAGAACCAGGGATGCTGGCACTGCAGGTGGAGGATTAGCCTAGTAAGCCACAGTGCTGGCCCTTATCAATTGTCTTTTAAAATATTTTTTTTCACCTACGATAAACAAATTTCATGTATTTCATATATACAGATTTAGGAACATAATGATGTTTCCCACCCCACCCACAATACTGCCCAGACTCCCACCTTTCTTCCTCCTTCATCTCTTATTCCCTGTAATAATTTTTACAATGATATAACTTTCAGTTTGCTTTATACCCATAAGAGTAACCTTACACTATAAGGGTTTAACAAAGAGTAAGCAAAAGAAAACATTGTTGCTCAACAGTAGAGACAAAGGCTATAAACAATCCTAGAATCTCAAAACATCAATTACACTCCTATGCATTACATTTTTGGTATTCTATTAGTTATCACAGATCAGGGAAAAACATATGGTATTTTTCTTTTGGGGGCTGGCTTATTTCACTAAATATAATGGTTTCCAGTTTTGTCCATTTTATTGCAAAAGATTTTACTCTTTTTATGGGTGAGCAGTATTCCATGCTCTCTCTCTCTCTCTCTCTCTCTCTCTCTATATATATATATATATATATATATTATATATAAAATTATATGAATATAAATTTATATATATAAATAGATATCACAATTTCTTTATGTAGTCATCAGTTGATGGACATCTGGGTTGATACCTTATCTTAGCTATTGTGAACTGAACTTCAATAAACATGAGAGTACAGATAACTCTTTCATATGCTGATTTTATTTCATTAGGGTAAATTAACAAGAGTGGAATTACTGGGTCATATGGTATATCTATTTTTAGTTTTCTGAAGTATCTCCATACTGTCTTCCACAATGGCTGTACCAGTTTACTTTTCCACTGACAGTGGATTAGGGTATCCTTTTCCCTACATTCTTGCCAGCATTTATTATTTATTAATTTCTTTATGAGAGCCATTCTAACTGGGGTGAGATGGAATTTCATTATGGTTTTGATTTGTATTTCCCTGATGACTAGTTATCCTGAACATTTTTTAAGTTTGTTGGCCATTTGAATTTCCTCTTTTGAAAAATGCCTGTTCAAGTATTTGACCCAGTTCCTAACAGGACTCTTTGTTTTGATTTTTTTGAGTTTCTTCAGTCATGAAAACATAGAAAATGTAAAGAAACCAATAACCAAGACAGAGATTGAAACAGAATTAAAGACCCTCCCAACAAAGAATTTTGCTGGACCAGATGGCTTCACAGCTGAATTCTACCAGAAATTTAAAGAACTAATTCCAGTTCTACTTAAGATATTCAAAACCATTGAAAGGGAGGGAATTCTACAGAACTTTTTCTGTGTTTCTGTGTGTAGCACATCCTTAAGCATCTTTTGTAAAGCTGAACAAATGGTGACACATTCTTTCAATTTTTGTTTATTCTAGAAGATCTTTATTTCACCTTCACTCATAAATGAGAACTTTGCAGGGTACAGTATTCTGGGTTGAAATTTTTTTTCCTTTAAGACTTGGACTGTGTCTTGCCATTCTCTCCTAGCCGGTAGAGTTTCTGATGAGAAGTAAAGAGTCTAACAGGAGATCCTCTGAAAATAACCTGGCATTTCTCCAGTGCACATTTTAGAAACTTTTCCGTATGTTTTACTGTGGAAAGTTTGACTACAATGTGTTATGGTGAAGATATTTTCTGATCTCAACTATTAGGAGTTATGTGTGCTTCCTGTACTTGGAGATCTCTTTCATTCTCCAAATTAGGGAAGTTTTCTCTAATTATTTCACTAAATAGGTCGTCTTGTCCATTCTCTCTTACCACACCTTCAGGAACTCCTAAGACCCATATGGTGGGTCTTTTGATAGTATCCCATAAATCTCCAACACTATCTTCATGTTTTTTAATTTCTCCTTCTTTTATTTAATTTTTGTTCTGACTGAAATATTTCCAAAGGTTTGTCTTCTAGCACAGATAGTCTTCTCATTCACAAAATCAGTTGCTAAGGCTTTCCACCGCATTTTTTTTATTGATTTACTGAATCATTCATTTCTAACATTTCATTTTGATTTCAATTTAAGATCTCAATATCATGGGAAAATTTCTCATTCATGTCATGTATGGTTTTCTTTAGTTCATAAATTTGCTTCTGATTGCTTTTAAGTAACTCTATTATTAATCTTTTGAATTCCATTTCATCAATCTCTTCGTCTTCACATTCTAATATTGAAATGTTGTGTTTGGGGGCCGGCGCCGTGGCTCACTTGGCTAATCCTCTACCTGTGGCACCTGCATCACATATGGGTGCCAGGTTCTAGTCCTGGTTGCACCTCTTCCAGTCCAGCTCTCTGCTGTGGCCCAGGAGGGCAGTGAAGGATGGCCCAAGTGCTTGGGCTCCTGCACCCACATGGGAGACCAGCAAGAAGCTCCAGGCTCCTGGCTTTGGATCAACACGATGCGCCGGCTGCAGCGGCCATTGGAGGGTGAACCAACGGCAAAAAGGAAGACCTTTCTCTCTGTCTCTCTCTCTCTCTCTCACTGTCTGTAACTCTACCTGTCAAATAAAAGAAAGAAAAAAAGAAAAAAAGAAATGTTGTTTTCCTTTGTGTGTGGGGGGGTCATGATGTATTCCTTATCCCTGTTTCTTGGATTTTTGTGTTTAATTTTAGGCATTTGTGGAGTTACTTGCTGGTTTTTTCCTCTGATGGCTTGCTTTTATCTTTGATCTATGCCTCTGTGGCTTAGTGGAATATCAGCACATTCAGTGAATACCAAGAGGTATGTGTGCTGGGTGTGGCCAGGGAGCTCTGGTCAGTTCCGCAAGGTGGGGCAAATATCCAGGGTAACACCCAAGTTTCATGTGGTAGATATCACGTTAACAGCAGAGAGGGGATGAATACCTATGTTGGTGTGATCACCCCCTCACCTCCTCTCCTCCAAGCTGACCAATGGCCTGGTGTTAGATCCCAGTGGGTTCAACACTCATCCCCGCTGCTCTATGAACTACACAAATGATCTGTGTGGTCCTCACTCTGAGCATGGTTCCCACTTCAATGACCTCCTTTAGGCAACCAATGAGCTCTGAGCATATAGAGCAACACCCAGTGACTGCCCAGAGACACAGCTACACCCTGCACCCTCCCATACAGCTACCAAGTCCCCACATAAGTCTCACACTGTAGCTGAGTGCAGAGGTTCCACTCTGCCCTGCCAGGCTGTCCAGTCCACAGAGAAGCAGATGCTCTTCCAGCTAGCTCTGCCTAGGTGGCTTGAGCCCCAGAGCCTATAGTATGTTGGGAGGCTGGGGCCAAGTTCAAAATCAGTAGGGATTGCGGATTCCCTCCCCCCATTAGAATCTGTGTATCACATGCCTACACAAGAGCCACTGGCCAAATGTTACCCTCTCCCTGCCAGTGCTGCCAGTACTGAGGTGAAGATGGTGTCCTCTGTCTCAGCCAGTTGCTATGCACATACACAAAGGCTTCCTTAGGTGTTGCCCAAGCATGTCACCCACCCTTTCTCAGCTGCGTAGCAGGTGCCGTTGTAGGGAAGATGGGGTGAGATAAACGTGCCCCTTTTACTTCCACTGCTCTGTGGGTAACTGCTAGTCCTAGGACTCCAGACTAGACTCATGCAACACTCTCTCTTAAGCTTCTTTTTTTAAGATTTATTTTATTATTTATTTGAAAGTCAGAGTTACACAGAGAGAGAGGAGAGGCAGAGAGAGAGAGAGAGAGAGAGAGAGAGATCTTCCATCTGATCGTTCACTCCCCAATTGGCCTCAACTACCAGAGCTGCGCCGATCCAAAGCCAAGAGCCAGGAGCTTCCTCTGGGTCTCCCACACAGGTTCAGGGGCCCAGGGACCTGGGTCATCTTCCACTGCTTTCCCAGGCCATAGCAGAGAGCTGGATTGGAAGTGGAGAAGCCAGGACTAGAACTGGTGCCCATATGGGTGCCGGCGCTTCAGGCCAGGGTGTTAAACTGCTGCACCACAGCGCCGGCCCCATCTCCCTACGATTTATCACAACAGGTTGCTGCAGTCTGGTCTTACTCTCATCTCCAAGCTGCTCCCACACTGGCTCTGTGTTGTTACAGTCATATGTTTTACCCTAATTTGTGCTACACATCCACATCTACTACACAGGGCCATAGTGTTTCTTTTCCATTTCTTAGAATTTCCAGTGTGGTTTTCTCTCTAATTCATCCCTGAAATTGTACTTCCTAAACTTCTTCTTCTATTTATTTATTTTTATTTATCCCTTGCCTAGCAAGGTATTTTATTCTCTATTCTACCATCTGGCAATCCTCTACTTTTCCTTTTGTCGATTTTCAGTTTTCCTGCTTTTAATGTCATTGATTTAATTTTTATTACTTTTTTCTTTTACTTGATTTATAGGTTTACATTATACATCTATTTCTGATTTCCTATGATTGAAGCTTAGATTATTAATTTCATCCTATATTATTTTAATGTATGTATTCAATGCTGTAGAATTGCTTCAGGACTATTTTCACTGCATTCCATAAATTTGATAAATTTTATTTTCAGTTTAATTTATGCTAGCATATTTTAAAAAAACCTCTTGAGATTTTTCTTTAATTCATGTGTCATTTGAAAATGTGTTCGTTAACAGATGCTGTGATTTTATAGCTACTTTTTCCTTTATCGATTTTTGTTTGAATTCCATTGTGCTCTATGTGTGCACTTTGTGTGTTTTCTCTTCATGTAAATTTGTTTCATTTTGTAAGTGGGGCAGAATGTGGTCTTATTTGGGTGATGCTTCATGTGAGCTGGAGAAGAATGAGGAATTTTGATGTTCTTAGATGAATTATTGTATAGATGCCCATTAGATCCAGTTGATTGATATTGTTCAATTCAATTACATCCTCAGTGCTATGCTACCTGCTGTACCAATGACAGATAGAGGAGTGTTAAAGTCCCCAACTATAACGGTGGATTTGTCTGTTTCTCCTTATAGTTTCAATAGTTTGTGTGTCACTTATTTAAACACTTTGCTATTAAGGACATACATATTAAACATTGTTACATCTTCTTCAAGAAATTATCTCTTTATAATTATGTAATGTCTATCATTATTTATGATGAGTTTTCTTTTTCAAAAGTATGCAGTACTTGAAGTTAATAGAGCTTTTTCATATTTCTTTTAATAAGTTTAACATGATATGTTTTTCTCCATTCTTTTCCTCCTAATCCACTTGTCTTTATATTTAAAGTGGAATTATTGCTGACAACATTTACTGTGGTCTTGTTTTTTTATCTCTTCTGACAGACAATCTCTGACTTTTGACTGTGATATTTAGATCAATCGCAACTAATATGACTATTGATATGGTTGGATTAATATACATCATGATTGTAACTGTTTTGCATTAATTATAATTGTTTTTTGCTTCTTTTTAATCGTCTATTTTCCCCCTGAATCCTCTGTTTTGGATTTAATATTTTACGTGGCTCTATTTTATTTAGAATCTCAGTGTATCATTCTTCTATTAAGTACACTATTATTGGTTGTCCTAGTGTTTCCAATGTATATTTACAACTAATGCATGCTCACTTTTGAATAACACCGAACTACTTCATAGATAGTACAAGTAATTTATAGCTTTATAAAAAAAATATTCCAAGTAACTTGATGGAGTAGGAAGCCCTGGGCCCTTGTTTTCCCCACAGATACAGAGACTCTACAGCAATTCACAGATGAATTCACTTTTTGAGAAATGAGAAACTAATTGAAAGCTTCTTATGTGCAAAGAAAATACAAAACAAGAATCATTGAATCCTACAGAGAGATAAAGTACACCATCTCTCTGGAGATGCTTCTTCCTCAGCACCATGTAATCAAAGACAAAACCCATTAAATTCCAGCTCCACTTAGGGGAAAGAAAGGTGTTAAGTCACAAGTCCAGTGCCTCAGTTTTTCCAAGGGAGTTCCTCGGATGGCTAGCTTTTGATTTGCCAGTTTTGAAGCTCTGATAGATAGAGCATAATCTAGCCACAGAGGGAGAATGGAGGGAGGCAGGGGCATGGACTGGCAGATGTCATTGATCTACCCCCTGCTCTTCATGAACTTAGTAGATGGAAAATTCCAGCTTTCAGTATTTGTCTTGGGAGGGAAACACTGCAACCCTCTGTGTGTCCAACACCTCAAGTTCTCCAAAGATGTGCAAAGTACTAGCATTTTTCACCCATCCTGGAGCTATAATGGGTCTACCACAGTTTAAGTACTTAATGAGAGAACAAAAGTGGTGCACTGCAATGATAGACAGTGTTGATATCCACTCAATACAGAGAGGAGACAAAGACTTCAGCCCTCTGCTTCTCCAGAGAGGGAAACAGTTGGGAGAAGCCCCAGAATATGGCCCCAGAAGCTGGGCATTTCAGAGAAACTCTTTTCCTCTATGCAGTCAGTACGTAAAATCTTAGAGAGGTAGCTGCTCTAATGAATAGATGGCCAACACAAACAAGAAAGGGCGATGAAGAATTAGGAAATTATTTTCCAAACAAAGGAGCAAAAAAATTATCCCCAAAACTGACCCTAGTGAAATGATTTAATCTGATTTACTTGAATAGCAAAAATAACATTCATAATGTTTCTTAACAAGATCAAGAGAATCACACATTAAAGGAATTTCAACAAAGAGAAAAATCTTAAATTCTACAAACCATAGATTACAGAGCTGAATAGCCAATAGCCAAAAGGGGGAGGGGGGGAGGGAATCAGTAGACTAAATCAACCATCAGACTAAATCAAGCAGAAGAAAGAATATGCAAACCCAAAGAAAGGACACTGGAAATAATTCAGTCAGAGAGAAAAAAGATTGAAGATTAAGAGAACTATGACGCATCATAAAGTGGGACCAAAATATGCATTATGGGAGTTTCAGAGGAAGGGAAGCAAAGAAAAACTAAGAACACATATTCAAAGAAATAATGACAGGCAGGTGGTTGGCCTAGTAGTTGATGCCAGTTAGGATGCCATATTGGAGTGCCTGGGTTCAAATTCCAGCTCTCGGCATGATTCTGTCTACCTGCTAATGTTAACCTTAGAAAGCAGCGAGTGGAGGCTCAAGTAGTTGGGCCCTGACACTGATATGGGAGATCTGGATTGATTTCTTAATCCCACAAAATTTTAGGAAGTGAACCAGTAGATGCAAGTCTCTCAGTCTCTCCTTCTCTCTCTCTCTCACAACCAAAAATAAATAATTATTTTAAAAAGGTATAATGGCTGAAAAATATCATAAATATGAAAGTAATGAATACCCATAGCCAAGAAACTCAAAGAAAAACAACAAAAAAAATGAATCCAAAGAAAACCAAATAAAGATATGTAATACATAAATTGTCAGAATTCAAAGATAAAGAAAATTTTGAAGCATCCACAGAAAAATACCTTGATATACACAAAAGAAACTTTGTAGGATTACATGTGGCCAAAGGAGAAGTGAACCAGGGATGGAAGACCTCTCTCTCTCTCTCTCTCTCTCTCTGTAACTCTGACTTTCAAGTAAATAAATTAAAAAATCTTTAAAAAAATTCGAAAGCTTTTCCTCTACGATCGAGGAAAAAAAGATAAAAATAACTGCTCTTATCACTTCTATTAAACATAGTAATAAAAATTCTGGGCAGAGCAATTAGGTAAAATAAATAAATAAATAAATGGCATTTATACTAGAAAGGAGTAAAAATTTCCCTGTTTTCAGATGACATGGCCTTCTATATAGACTTACTCTAAATACTCTATGAAACGTAAAATCAATTCAATAAGGTTGCAGGAGATGAAACAACTTATAAAATTCAGCTTCATGTCTATACATCAATAGTGAAATACCTGAAAAGGAAATTTAAATCTAATTCAATTTATAATAGCACCAAAGGAATAAAATATCTGAAAATCACTAAGAACGTTAATGACCTGTATAGTGAAGACAAATACTGATGAATAAGCTAACCATGATACATATAAATTGAAACATGTCCAATGTTTCATGAACAGGAAGAATTAATATTATTGAAATATCCACACTACTGAGAACAAATCTACAGATTCAATGCAATCCCTGTCAAAATCCTAATTATAGTTTTAAAGAAATTTTTTTATCTAAAATTTTATGGACTCAGAAAAATCCACAAACATTCAAAGTAATTTAAAAAGCAAAAGCTGGGGTCATCTCACTTCCTGATTTCAAAATATATTACAAAGCTATAATAACCAAAACAGAGTGGTACTGACATAAAGGCAGACATATTACCCAATGGACCAGAACAGAAAGTCCAGAAATAAGTCATGCATATATACTGAATTGATCTTTAACAGTAATTCAAAGAATACACAATGGGGGAAAGAATACATTGTTCAATAAATAGTGTGAGGAAAATTGGATAGTCACAAGTATAAAATGAAATTAGATCCTTATCTTACATCAAGCACAAAAATTAGGAATATTTTCCCCCATTTGTAAAGAACTTTATCTTATGAAATAACATCAGAAAACACACATCTTTCGAGTAATACTTTTTTCATTGCTTGTTAAGATCTGAAACACATATGAAAGAAATTTTTTAAAATTTAAGAAATGTTTTAACTATGTACTTAGGTGGAAAAATACTCTCTTCCATGAGATAAATTTATAGCAGCACATCTTTTATGTATCATTTCTCTAGATATCCTTCTCTTACATTTAACTTCATTGCTTACTAAGGGTTTATACACATTAAAAAAAAAACTTTGAAAGGGACCAAAAACTGTAAAAATGTCAAAATTCAACATAAAGAAAAACCTGCAAGACATTTGTCTTGTGAATGAGTTCATGGCTATGATACCAAAAGAACAGACACAACTCAAAAATAGTCAAGTGGTACTTTATCAAACTGAAACACTTTTGCATAATGAAGGAAACAGTAAAAAATGAAAAGACCACCTATGTATTCATAGAAAATATTCTAAAACTATATACTTGATAAGGGATTAATCACAAAAATACCTAAGGAATTCCCAGAAATTAATAATAAAAATAAACTAGTAACTTGATTAGAAAAGAGGCTAAGGATCCTAATGTTCAATGTTATGAGTCATTAGGGTCATAATGCTAGTCAAACCCTCAATGAGATATATTCTCATATTTTTCAGGATGACTTCTATAAAACCAACAAAAGTAACTATCAAGGCATTGGAGAAAATGGAACATTTTCAACATTAATGGAAATAAAAGATATTCTGGAAAACTGTATTATGTTAATAAAAAACTTAAATAGAACTGATGTAATTCATCAATCTGACCTCTGAGCATTTATCCCAAAGAACTGAAATTGGGATTTTAAGGAGATCCCATTCTTACAATGACCATTGTAAAATTATTGACATAGCTAAGATGTATATTTACACAAAATGGATTAAAAAAGTGACAAATAACTATACACAAAATGGAATACTATTTAGTCTTTAAAAAGAAAAAATCTGCATAAAAACATGTATGAATATTGAGGATATTGCATCATGTGAAATCATCTAGTCACAGAGAAACAAATATTATATTATTCCACTTATCTCCATTTCCTGAGGGGCTGGTGTTGTGGCATAGTAGAAAAAGCCGCCACCTGTGACGTCTACACTTGGGATCCAGCTCCCTGCTAATGTGTCTGGGAAAGCAGCAGAAAATAACCCAAGTTCCTGGCCCTGCCACCCCTGTGGGAGACCAAGGAGAAATTCCTGGCTCCTGACTTTGGCCTGTCTCAGCCCTGGCCCTTAGGGCCATTTGGGGAGTGAATCAGTAGATGAAAGATACCTCTCTCTATCTCCCAATCTCTCTCTCGCTGTAACTGTAACTTTCAAATAAATACATGAATTTTTGAGAAAATAATAAATCAGTTCTCTTAAATAGTTAAGCCCATTAAAACAGTTATTGGAAAGGTGTGTGTGAAAGGGGAAGTTACCAATTAGAGGACATAAGATTCAATCATGTAAAATGAATATATAACAAAGTATCAATAGTTAATAACATATTGCATACAAAGTTTTTGTTAAGAACATAGACCTCATGTCATGTGTTCTTACCATACTAAATGAACTGAATGGTACTGAGCACTCCCAATTCTCTCTTTCCAATGCCGACAGCAGTACTTTCATTTTTTTTCACTTATGTGTCTTCTCATATCACTCAATACAGAGTTGATATTACTACTTTGGGCAAAGTTATTAGGTAGGATATGGATAACAAAAGTAAAAATATATATTTTACTTCCATTTATTCCTTTTGTTATGGTACTTTCATATTTATGTGAACCTGAATTTTTTTTTTTTTATTTTTTTTTTTTGGTATTATAATTTTTTTATTTTGCTGTTTTATTTTTTTTTTTAAATTAAACTTTTATTTAATGAATATAAATTTCCAAAGTATAGCTTGTGGGTTACAATGGCTTCCCCCGTCCCATAACCTCCCTCCCGCCCGCAACCCTCCCCCCTCCCGCTCCCTTTCCCCCTCCATTCGTGTAAAGATTCATTTTCAATTCTTTTTGTATACAGAAGATCAGTTTAGTATATATTAGGTAAAGATTTCAACATTTTGCCCATATAGCAACATCAAGTGAAAAAACTACCATTGGATTACTAATTATAGCATAAAATAGCAATGTACAGCACATTAAAGACAGAGATCCTACATAATTTTTTTTCAAAATAATTAATTTTCTATGCCATTTCCATTTTAACACCAGGTTGTTTTTTTTTTTTTTTCATTTCCAATTCTCTTTATATACAGAAGATCACTTCAGTATATAATTAGCAAAGACCTCATCAGTCTGCGCCCACACAGAAACGCAAAGTATAAAAATACTGTTTTAGTACCAGTCGTAGCATCACTTGGCTTTGGACGACACATTGGGGACAGATCCCGCATGGGGTGTAAGTACACAGTGACTCCTGTTGCTGACTTAACAATTTGACACTCCTGTTCATGGCGTCAGTAATCTCCCTGGGCTCTAGTCATGAGTTGCAAGGGCTATGGAAGCCTTTAGGGTTCGCTGACTTTGATCTTATTCCGATAGGGTCATAGTCAAAGTGGATGTTCTCTCCTCCCTTCGGAGAAGGGTACCTCCTTCTTTGATGGCCCCGTTCTTTCCACTGGGATCTCACTCACAGAGATCATTCACTTAGGTCTTTTTTTTTTTTTTTTCCCATGGTATCTTGGCTTTCCATGCCTGCTATACTCTCATGGGCTCTTCAGCCAGATCTGAATGCCTTGAGGGCTGATTCTGAGGCCGGAGTGTTGTTTAGGACATCTGCCATCCTATGAGTCTGCTGTGTATCCCACTTCCCATGTTGGATCTTTCTCTCCCTTTTTGATTCTATCAGTATTAGCAGATACTTATCTTGTTTGTGTGATCTCTTTGACTCTTAGACCTATCAGAGCTATCAATTGTGAGCTGAAATTGATCACTTGGACTAGTGCGATGGCATTGGTACATGCCATCTTGATGGAATTGTGTTGGAATCCCCTGCACATTTCTAACTCCCCCATTTGCAGCCAGTCCGATTGAGCATGTTCCTAATTGTTTACCTCCTCCCTCTCTTTTTCCACTCTTAGATTTAACAGGGATCACTTTTCAGTTAAAATTTAAACACCTGAGAATAATTGTGTGTTAATTACTGAGTTCAACCAATAGTACTAGAACAACAACAACAACAACGAATACTAAAAAGGATAGAGTATTACATTGTACATCTAAAGTCAGGACAGGAGCTGATCAGTTCATTGTTGCTTATAGTGTGAACCTGAATTTTTAACCTACACACTTTTCATTTTTTTGTATGAACTTATTGTATTTCTAATGGTCTCCATTCTTCCCAGATTTTTAGTTTGCTTTCTGTCATGAATTTTGGAAAATTTTTAGCCATTACTGCATTACATATTTCTTCTGCTCCTCCATTCCTCTCTTAATGAACCCCTGCCCCTGAGTTGTGATCCTCACTACTACCTCTACCTTTAAGCCCCTTTCTTTCCTTATATGAGAGGAAGACTAGAAAGGACTAGGGTTGCATAATTTCCCTTCCTTCATCCCAGATAAGTCTTCAGTGAAGTGTTTTTCTTTGTTGGATCAGTTGAGGCGGCTAGTTGTAGGAAATTCTCTGTATTACATAAAGATGCTTATGCTTATTGGATATTTTAAAAAACTGCTTACAATTCCCTTGGATTTCAGAATGGTTCTTTGTGCTTACCCTAGTCAAAAAGAAGAGAATTTTTCTTCATCTTTATTCTTTTTTTAAATTTTTTTATTTTATTTTTTATTTTAATTTTTTATTTATATTTATTTCTATTTTTTTTATAATTTCATACAAAGTGCAACTTTTGTATTGTTGTAGCTTCCCCCCCAACCTTCCCGCCTCCCGTGGCCCTCCCCTCTCCCTCTCCCACCCCGCCCTTTATTGAGTTTCATTTTCAATTACCTTCATATACTGAAGATCAACTTAGTATATACTAAGCAAGGATTTCAACAGGCTGCATTCACACAACTGCACAAGGTATAGGGTATTGTTTGACTAGTAGTGTTTTTAAGTTTCATAGTAAAACACATTAAGGACAGAGATCCTACGTGGGAAGCATGTATGCAGTGACTCCCGTTGTTGATTTAACAATTGGCACTCTTATTTATGACGTCAGCAATCACCGAGAAATCACTCAGAAATCAACAGCCTTCGTATACACAGATATTGCCAGGGCCGAGGAAGAACTTCTAAGATCAATCCCATTCACAATAGCCACAAAAACAATAAAGTACCTTGGAATAAATTTAACCAAGGATGTGGAGACTCTTGCTATGAGCTGTCTGGAATTGTGATGCATCTGGCCTTATTTTTATTGTAAAGGATTGCTTTAGCTATTCTTGGTCTCCTATTTCTCCATATGAATTTCAGCATCGTTTTTTCTAGGTCTTTGAAGACTGACTTTGGTATTTTGATTGGTATTTCATTGAACTTGTAAATTGCTTTTGGGAGAATGGACATTTTGATGATATTGATTCTTCCAATCCATGAGCATGGCAGATTTTTCCATTTTTTTGTGTCATCTTCTATTTCTTTTTTTTTTAGTGTTTTGTAATTTTCATCATAGAGGTCTTCGACATCCTTGGTTAAATTTATTCCAAGGTACTTTATTGTTTTTGTGGCTATTGTGAATGGGATTGATCTTAGAAGTTCTTCCTCGGCCCTGGCAATATCTGTGAATATGAAGGCTGTTGATTTCTGAGTGTTGACTTTGTATCCTGCTACTTTACCAAACTCTTCTATGAGTTCCAATAGTCTCTTATAGGAGTTTATCGGGTCCCCTATACATAGTATCATGTCATCTGCAAATAAGGATAGTTTAACTTCCTCTTTTCCCATTTGTATCCCTTTAATTTCTTTTTCTTGCCTGATGGCCCTGGCTAACACTTCTAGGACTATATTGAACAGCAATGGTGAGAGTGGGCATCCCTGTCTGGTGCCAGTTTTCAATGGAAATGCCTCCAACTTTTCCCCATTCAATGTGATGCTGGACATTGGTTTATCATATACTGCCTTAATTGTGTTGAGGAATGTTCCTTCTAATCCCAATTTGCTTAGGGTTTTCATCATGAAATTTTGCCGAATGCTTTCTCTGCATCTATTGAAATAATCATATGTTTTTTGTTTCTCAATTTATTACTGTGATGTATTACATTGATTGACTTTCGAATATTGAACCATCCTTGCATACCAGGGATAAATCCCACTTGGTCCAGGTGAATGATCTTTCTGATGTGCAGTTGGATTCGGTTTGCCAGAATTTTGTTGAGTATTTTTGCATCTATGTTCATCAGGGAGATAGGTCTGTAGTTTTCTTTCTCTGTTGTGTCTTTTCCGGGCTTAGGAATTAAGGTGATACTGGCTTCGTAGAAAGAATTTGGGAGGGTTCCCTCCCTTTCAATCATTTTGAATAATTTGAGAAGAACTGGGGTTAGTTGTTCTCTAAATGTCTGGTAAAATTCGGCAGTGAAGTCATCCGGTCCTGGGCTCTTCTTTTTTGGTAGTGCGTTTATTACTGATTTAATTTCTTCCATGGTTATCGGTCTGTTTAGATTTTCTATATCTTCATGGCTCAGTTTAGGAAGGTTGTATGTGTCCAGGAATCTATCCATTTCTTCCAGGTTCCCCAATTTGTTAGCATACATCTCTTTGTAGTGGTTTCTAATGATTCTTTTTATTTCTGTTGTGTCTGTTGTTACATTTCCATTACTATCTTTGATTTTACAGATTTGGGTCTTCTCTCTCCTTTTTTTGATTAGTTGGGCCAATGGTGTGTTGATTTTGTTTATTTTTTCAAAGAACCAGCTCCTGGTTTTGTTGATCTTTTGTATTGTTTTTTTTGTTGTTGTTGTTTGTTTCAATTCTGTTTATTTCTTCTCTGATCTTTAGTATTTCTTTCTTCCTGCTGGATTTGGGCTTGACTTGCTGCTGTTTTTCTAAATCCTTGAGGTGCATGGAGAGTTCATTTGTTTGGTTCTTTTCCAGCTTCTTGATGTAGGCACCAATTGCTATAAACTTTCCTCTTAGCACTGCTTTTGCTGTGTCCTACAGGTTTTGATAGGTTGTGTTATCATTTTCATTTGTTTCTAGAAATCTTTTGATTTCTCTTTTAATTTCTTCAATGACCCACTGTTCGTTTAGGATCATGTTTTCCATTCTCCATATATTTGCATATGGTGTAGAGATTATTGGGTTGTTGATTTCAAGTTTCACTGCACTATGGTCTGAGAAGCTGCATGGTATAGTTTCAATTTTTTTGAATTTGTTGAGGCTAGCATATGGTCAATCCTAGAGAACATTCCATGTACTGGGGAGAAATACGTGAACTCTGTGGCTGTGGGGTGGAAGGTTCTGAAGATATCTATTAGGTCTATTTGGTCTATAGCGTCAATTAGCTCTGTTGTTACCTTGTTGAATTATTGTCTGGTTGATCTGTCTATTGAGACAGATCTGTCTATTGAGAGTGGGGTGTTGAAGTCCCCTGTTACTATTGTATTTGAATCTATATCTCCCTTTAAATCCTTTAGTAATTCTTTCAGGTAGCCAGACCTCCTGTAATTAGGTGCATATACATTTATAATAGTAATGTCTTCCTGTTGGATAGATCCTTTAATCATTATATAGTGCCCTTCTCTGTCTCTTTTAATATTTTTTATGTTAAAGTCTATTTTATCTGATATTAGGATAGCCACATCGGCTCTTTTTTTGATTTCTGTTAGCTTGGAGTATCTTTTTCCATCCTTTCACTTTCAGTCTGCGTGCATCTTTGCTGATAAGGTGTGTCTCCTGAAGGCAGCATATGGATGGATTATCTTTCTTGATCCAATCAGCTGGTCTATGTCTTTTGGTAGTAGAATTAAGACCATTCACATTCAGTGTGATTACTGTTAAGTACTGTCTTTTCCCATTCATGATTCCTGAAATGAGCTGTTTATGTATTTTGAACTTTGTTTGTAGGTTACTTTACATTCACTTTTTTTTTTTTTGGTAGTGAAGTTCTTGTTTTTGTATTTCTGTGTGCAGCATGTCTTTGAGCAAGTGTTGTAGGGTTGGATACAAATTTTTTTCATGCCATTGTCTCCTTGCCTGTAGTGTTTGCGATGAGAAGTCTGGGGTGAGTCAGATTAATTTACCCCTGAATGTGATTTGTCGTTTTTCTCTGGCACATTTTAGGATTTGTTCTTTGTGTGTCACTGAGATGAGTGTTGCCACAATGTATCGCGGTGAATTTCTCTTCTGGTCTACCCTATAGGGAGTCCTATATATAGGGAGTCTGTTGAATTTGGCTGTTGTTATCCAGCTGCCTTTGTTTGAAGTTTTCTGATTTATTTCATCGAAAACACCTTCCAATCCATTCTCTCTTTCCACCCCTTCAGGGACTCCTATTATCCAAACATTACACCATTTGATTGAATCTTGTAGGTCTCCAACCATATTTTTTAATTTTTTAATCTCTTCTTCCTGCGTTTGAACTGACTGTATTATTTCTGGAAGTTTGTCTTCAAATTCTGATATTCGGTCTTCTAGTTCATCTGTTCGATTTCCAAGGGATTCCACGGTGTTTTTTATATGGTCAATTGAGTTTTTCATTTCTAGTATTTCATTCTGGCTTCTCTTTAGGATCTCTAATCCTTGGGCTTGTTTTTCGTTCAGCTCTCGACACTGTTTCTCATTATTTCTAAGTAATCTGATCATTAATTTTCTGAATTCTTTTTCTGGCATGGTTTTAAATTCTTCTTCTTCATCCTCTGTTATGGTTGGTTTAGTCTGCTCCATTGGCGAGTTTATATGTTCTTCTGTATTCTTATTGTGGGTTTTTGTTTTGTTTTTTGCATTCTGTCTGGGTGGTTTTTCTGGTTGATTTCCTTCTGCTATAGACTGCTGTGAGTCTATACCAATATCCAGTGTAAGCAGGCTGCTCTGCCTTCTAGAGTTTGTTTATTTATTTTTTACTCATTTATTTTTTTGTTTTATTTTATTTTACTTATTTATTTATTTATTTTGTAGCTTGCATGGTTTGCTCTCAGGGCTTTGAGGTACCAATCTCTGCCCCTTAGGGGCCGGTTTCCTTGTTCCTATGTTTGCCCTTCCATGTCTGTGCCTGGGGTTCATTGGTCAGCCACTCTCTCTCACTGCACCTCCTGCATGAGGAGTGTCAAGTAGCTCCAGACCACCTTTGGACTCCGCCCCTGCTGCTTCCCCCTATTGAGCAGAGGCCAGCCTCCTTTAAGCCCGAATGTAAACAAACAGGATGGCGGCACCATAGGTCCTCCATGTCACATCCACTAGACCCAGGAGAGTGTCCTCTGCAATTTTTCCCTGAGCCTTTTCCTGAGGCTACAGTAACTCCACTTTTATTAAACTATCTTTTCCCAGACTATCGGTGCGTGCCCTCACTATTCTGCCATCTTGGCTCCGCCTCACCTGTCTCTTCCATCTTTATTCTTAGAACCTATTGGAGGTAAAATTATTCAACGTATGGAGGCCTCCCTTGATGGGGTTTAACTCTTAAGCTGCTCCACTCTACCGCTAGGAATTTGTTGATGCTGTCATTCACTTCTCTACCCTTAATGACTCTGTCAGATGGAGGTGAAAGTTCAGATTTCTCATGTGGTCTCCACTGACACTGCTGGCAGGGATGCTCATTAGCATACAGTGTAAAAGAAAGTTCAAGCTCCAGAACTGGTTTCCTCTGACATCACTCCAGTGGACATTTGGGTATCTCATCACAGTCTTACGAATTTGGAAATGTTGGCTTCCCACTAAGTTTTTGCTATCTTGGTGGTGATGGTGGCTCAGAATTAATTTTCTGTATGGAGCAGAGTAGAGCAGTAACTATGTAAAAGTTCTGCCTTTCTAGGTTTGCATACTCTTTCTAGGTTTGTATAATCCTGTTTCTTCAACTAGAGATTTTTGTGAGATTTGTTTTTCTTGTCTGTACCTGCTGTTGTTTCTGGTTTATAGCTTCTTCAGGAGCAAGTCTTGTATATACGAGGCAAAGAATAAAAGAAAAAGGAAGGAATGGAAGAAAGAAGGAAGGAACAAACAGGGAGAGGAAGACAGAGCAGGGAGGGAAAGTGGAAGGAGGTAAAAAAGTAACAAAACACAGGGAATTCATGGTTTTATACTACTGTTCTTAGCCAATCTGCATTATTCACTCCACTTTTCAGAGTCATTTTATTTTTAATGTTTTTACAACAACCAGAGTAATTAGTTATACTGACTAGGGATAAATATGCCAAGTATATTCTCTCCATTGTCCAAGAAAAGAAAATATTTCTTTTTTAAAAAAATTTTTCAAATAAATCAAAATTGTTTCCATTACATAGATTTGTCTTTCATACTAAAATTCTTTTTCCATATTACTATATTACATATTACTAAAAAGATGGTCTTGGATCTCAATTTAAATGTTCCCTACTTGGATGACTCTGAAACCAAGCAATCTACTTTTCTCTTACAATGCCAGGCTCTACTACATTGTGCTTTTTAATTTTATTCATTGCAATTAACCTGATATTTTCTTCTTAGATTGCTTTTTATATTTTGTATTTATTTTCTGTCATTGGAATATAATATTTATAGAAGCAGACATCTGGTCTATCTTGATAACTACTGTTTCTTCATATGTTTAGAACAGTTCCTGGCAAAGAGTAAGGATTCAACAAAGAGTTGTTGAATCTGAATGAATTGTTTCCACCTTACATTTTCTTGGTTTAGTTTCTCATTATGCTGGAGGAGAGATGTCTTTCATCATACTTATGCTAGGAGCTCCATTTTGCCCCTCTTGATAATCCGAAGTCACAGGCAAGCAAAAGAAAAGGGCTGAGTGACAGGCTTATGGCTTTGTGGTTACATCCTGAGGATAATTAACTCTTCTAGGCCAGCTGTGACCCCTGCTGGGAGTCAGCCTGTGTCCAACATTATGACAGAATTGGTCCCAAATGAGGCCACTACACTTGAGTCTGTGTAGCAACTCCTGAGATTTTAATGAACCTAAGGCTCTGCCAAATATGAAAACCAAGGCAGAATTTAGGTACCAATTTATTCCCAAAGGAGACTTGCAAATGATTTGAGAATTTTAGAAAGCAGATCCAGTGGTCTAGGTTGTGTATTCCCTATGTGAAATGATTCCAGTGGTAATGATGTATCCTATTCTTATTCCTTGCATTTTTTTTTATATTTCACCACAGATTTCTCCATATCTGGATATCAACACATAGAAACTTAATCTCTCAGTTTTAGGTTTTTTCCTCACCTTTTAAAAATGCAAATACATCAGGGAAGGGGAACAGCTGGTCAGTCATTTTGATCTTAATGTAATGAGTTTATTAGAGTCAGCCTGGAGAAGGAATTCTGACACAGTGCATACTATACAAACCTGGCTCTCTTTTGAAGCTTGCCAGTACTAGGAAGTTTCCCATAGGAGAATTTCTCAGACATGCAGCAATGCAGTGACTCTAACACACACAGATGAAGTGGAGATGGATGGTGTATCCTGGAAAATGAGGAACTGGATCTCAGAAGAAATGGACACTGTAGATTGAATTATTTGAGGGGAAGATATGGTTTCTCCAAATCCCAAGATCTTTGTGTTCCACACTATGAATGGCCAATATGTCTTGGATATTCTGTTTAAAGACTTGTTTTTTTTAAAATATTTATTTATTTATTATTTGAAAGAAAGAGACAGAGAGAGAGAGAGAGCAAGATGTCTTCCATTCGCTGGTTCATTCCCCAACTGGCTGCAATGCCTGGAGCTTCGCCTATCCGAAGCCAGGAGCCAGGAGCTTCCTCTGGGTCTCCCACATGGGTGCAGGGGCCCAAGGACTTATGCCATCTTCCACTGCTTTCTTAGGCCACAGCACAGCCGAGAGCTAAATCAGAAGTGGAGTACCTGGGCCTCAAACTGGCACCCATATAAAATGCCGACACTGCAGGCAGCTGCTCCACCCACTACGCCACAGTGCTGGTCCTAAAGCCTTGTTATTTTATATGGCAGATTCCTATTACTTAAATAGATTAATTGCTGTGAATAAAATAAGACTGGTGATATAGTTAAGGACGACATGGTGTGAGAGAAAATTATAATACTTTGACCGGAATGGCCATCAAAGACAGTAACATTGGAGGTGAGAATACAGGGCCATCATGATTAAGATGTGGGAAAGAGAGTTCCAGGCCATGAAAGTAGCCAACAGAAATCCATGATGTGGGAAGCACTTTGGTTTGTCTGAAGAATAAAAAGAAGGTCATGTTTCCAAGGGTTTCGAGGGTAGAACTTTTTATAATCATATAGTATTTTAATTACATTTTCCAAAACTATTAAGTACAAACAAATATTTGGAGGAGTTTCAGGATAGAAAGTCATATAGGAGTAAAACCTTGATTATAAAAATTCTCAGTTTGGAATTATATGATTATACTTCTTATATGAATATTACAATTTGATGAGTCAAACTATTTCTCAAAAATTTTATTTATTTGAAAGGTAGATAGACATAAAGAAACAATTTCTCATCCTCTGACTCATTGCCCAAAAGCTTGTAACAGCCTATGGTGGGCCAGGCCAAAGCCAGGAGCTTGGAACTTGGTACAGGTCTACTTCATGGGTGGCATGAGCCCAAGTACTTAAGCCATCAACTTTGACCTCCCAGGATGGATAAGGAAGGAAGCTGGCATCTGGTTCAGAGGCAGAATTCTAAACCAGGCACTCCAATACAGGAGTGCATTCACCACTATGCAAATATACCAGCACCTAATCCCAAAATAGCTATTTCTTTAAATGATTCCACAACAAAAAAATCAGAATAACAGCTGAGGTTGAGAGGCTTATCTATGGTTTAAAGGCTTTAGACCATAAGAAAGATGTATGGATATGTGCATTAGTCAATGAAAATGGACAAAGCTGATTCTTGTGGGGGAAGAAATATACCCCAAAATGTCATTAACTTAAAAATTAACCCCTTCATCTTATTTCAAAGTGTTATTTCCTTGGTATGTGACCAGTTAAATATTCTGAATCACCCAACTGCAGCCTCTCTCACAGTTTACAAACTGATGTAGATGTTTTTCCATATCAAAGCAGTTTGAATAGGCTTGTTTCCAAGCCATTTGATGGGGCACTACTACTTAAGTAGCTGAGACACCTGAGTTTATAGGAGAGGAGGTGAGATAACCATGTGAAAACTCCTCCAAACTGGCATAACCAATTGATGGATGACCGCTGAAAGATTTAAGCATCACTTTCCATTTTTCTATATAGAGGGGGAATAAGCAGATAGAATCTTTAGCACCATTGCCTGAGTGTCTGCTAATGCTTTTCCATCTCAATAAATATACTAAGGTTCAAAAAAAAGGGAAAATTTCATATAGAAATACTTGGAAGAGCACTTCAAAAGTTTGTGAAAATGGAATTAAAAGATAAGCTTATTTTGTTGCAAGAAAATCAAATCAGTACACAATTCTTTCCTAATGTACATCTTCCATGAACTTTTTGAAGATGCCTCATACTCCTCCAAGTGTGATATTCATAAGATTTATGCTAAGATATGGAAAATAGCATGAGTATAAAGCTTATGCTTATCTCCTTCTCAGAGTGGTTGGATGGCAGGATCAGGCCAGCCTGAGCCTTATGGAGCCCAGGCATCTTGCAAATGGTACCACGAGGATATAACAATGGGGTACCAGAGAAGGTGCTTGGAAGCTGTACAGGAGCTCCTTCCCAAGCAGTTATCACATTTTGGAGTCTAAGGTAGGGACTGGGAATCAGCGAGAAGAGCCCAGGAATTGAGTAATTTAAAAATTATGGATCATGAAAGAGTAATGCAGTATTTCCTTCTGTTGAGTTTTCACATGATTTTCAAGACTGTGTGCGATGTAGGATATAGAATAGCATCTCTTTCCTTCTTATGCCTGCATTTCTTCATCCCTCCAATCAGACACAATTCATTCTATTATTTATGCATTTATTTATTTATTTATTTATTTATTTATTTTTGACAGGCAGAGTTAGACAGTGAGAGAGAGAGAGAGAGAGACAGAGAGAAAGGTCTTCCTTTTTTCGTTGGTTCACCCCTCAAATGGCCGCTATGGCCAGCACGTTGCGGCCGGCGCACTGCACTGATCTGAAGCCAGGAACCAGGTGCTTCCTCCTGGTCTCCCACGCTGGTGCAGGGCCCAAGGACCTGGGCCATCTTCCACTGCACTCCCGGGCCACAGCAGAGAGCTGGACTGGAAGAGGAGCAACTGGGACAGAACTGGCACCCCAACTGGGACTAGAACCCAGTGTGCCAGCGCCGCAGGCAGAGGATTAGCCTATTGAGCTGTGGTGCTGGCCCCACAATTCATTCTAAAATGTTGCCCGAATCAGCAGTATTTCAACAATCTCTTCCAACAAAGACAGGCGTGCAACACTAAGCCCTAACATAGCCAAAATCTTTCTCTTCATCCAGTAGGACATCTTTAGATTATGTAGAGAGAACATCGGAACATAGAGCATATAATTTTGTGTTGAGGACACACAAAGCAGAGGTTTAACTCGGGTGTGAGCACAATCTGTGATGAGATCAGCAAATTTCAAAAAGTAAGCGAAAAGCTGTTTGGTAAGGTAAGGACATGGTAGTATCTCCTCTTTCTGTGCATTTGTGTGGGTTGATACATGAGTCATTACATCAGAACCAAGAGACACTTTTCTTTGGCTCTTCCTGCAAATGGGTCAGTTTTCAGTCAGATAGACTTCTACTTCTACTCTGTAAGTAGTTGACTCCTATGCCAAGGTCTGTTGCTACTGAGAATGAGCCAAGATTTTCACCTCGAAATAGGTACCCTAAATTTTCCTTGTTCCAACAAGCTTGGGTCATAGATGAAGACTGACTATTAGATTTGCTTTGATTTTTTACTCTGCAGGACAGCCAAACTTTTTTTTTTTCAGTGTCACAAAGTCTTCTTTGGAAAACTAGTATGTCCCATCTTGAGCCAACAATAGGGACAAAGGAAAAAAGCCAGCAGCATAGTTTGCATCCTCCCTGTTCTTTTCCTGCATTCCCTCAGAAGGGCATTCAGGAGAACCAGATTATATGACTAGTGAAACTGTTATTCTCTTGAATCACATAAAACATAATGAGCTTGAAGGACTGAAGTCCCCATTCACTCTAGTTTTATCAACATGCTGTGTCCCCCCAAAGACTCCTTATAGAATTGCTCCCACAGACCCTGCTGTTTCAGGGTAGTCAGGTGCAAGGGAACTGGCGTTTCAGACATCCATTCTCTTTTTTTCCACAACCTCCTCAACTTTAGCAGATTAACATGATATCTCTCTTGCACATGAATGGCAGGTGAACATGTTTTCCAGTGCAGAAAAGAAACCACAATATCCATACTTCAGGCTTATGGGATCAAAAAGAAACTAAAAAGTGGCTTGGCTGCTGTTCCATCCGCTGACAGGCAAGGGAAAAGATAAGATGCTTCAGTCTACCCCCAATACAAGTTCAGTGTAGTCACAAATACAATTTAGCTGAGTGATATCTAGAGATGTCTATCAGACCCTTTCACGATAGCGGGGATACTATACCTATGGCTTCAGACCACAGGGTTGGATTATGCAGGCTGTTATGCTGATCTCTGTACAATTTCTGTGCTGGTATATATGAAGTTTGGGACAGGATGATCACATCTGTATACTCACATGAGTGGCAGGCAGGGATACCAATTAGCAAAGGTCTTTGGATTAATGTCAGATTTCTTTCCCATGATAGGGAGGTCAGAAGGATCTAGTTGGTGCTCTTCTGTTAGATCACAGTGGTATAAATGTCTCTTTCTCACAGCTGGGATATATAGAATCAAAAAATAATCCAAACACACTCTGGAGAAGGCCAAGGGTAAGAGCCCAACAGAATATTCATGGGGTCCTCAAAATAAGGGAAGTGATATTTCCTATGAAATAATTTTCATATGTCTGTGTTATTCTGCTTGGTTGCTATAACAAAATTCCATTTCCAGAGTGATTGAAAGAACAGAAACTTATTATTTCATTATGGTAAAGGCTGTATTGTCCAAGATGAAGGCTCCAGTGGATTTTATTTCTAGTGAGGGCTTCCTTCCTGGCTTGCAGATAACTACCTTCTAGATTTTTTTTCTTCCATAGCCTTCACTCCCTGCATATGAAGAGAGAGAACAAGGTCTTTGGTGTTCCTCCTTATAAGGACACCAATCCTACTTGATCAGGGTACCACCCTTATGATCTCATTTAACTTTTAACTATTTCCTCAGGGATTTAAGGGGACACAAAAGTTTAGTCCATTGAAGTATGCTTGGCAATATTCTGGAATAATGTGATAAATAGGTGTTTAAAAATTTGAGAATATTCCCCTTACTCAAAGTGGTAGGTCACTCAATGTCAGATCCATTCTCCCTCCTTCTCCCTTTCTCTCTTCCTTTCTTCTCCTGGATATTTAATAACTAACTACTTGACATTTAAATGAAGTTTTCAGGGCCGGTGCTGTGGCATAGCGGGTAAAGCCACTGCCTGCAGTGCCAGCATTCCATATGGGTTCTGGTTCAAGTCCCAGTGGCTCCTCTTCTGATCCAGCTCTCTGCTATGGCCTGGGAAAGCATTAGAAGATGGCCCAAGTCCTTGGGCCACTACAGCCCAGATCGGTGGAGCTCTGGCCATTGTGGCTAATTTGGGAGTGAACCCACAGATGGAAGAACCCCCCCCCATCCCGCTTCATCTTCTCTGTGTAACTTTGACTTTCAAATAATTAAAATAATTCTTTTAAAAAATGAAATTTTCTTCTCTGTTTATTATATATAAAATGGAAATACATTTTTAGAAGATTTATTTCATTTATTTGAAAGGCAGAATTACAGAGAGAGATAGGGAGGGAGGGATAGATAGATGATAGATGATAGATGGTAGATAGATAGATAGATAGATAGATCGTTCAATCTCTCATCCCTGAGTTCACTCCCCAAATGGCTGCAATGGTCAAGGCTGTCCCAGGTTGAAGCCAGGAGCCAAGAGCTTCATCTGGGTCTCTCTTGTGAGTACTTGGGCTATCTTCCACTCCATTCCCAGGTGCATTAGCAGGGAGTTGGATCAGTAGTGGAGCAGCCATAAGAGATGTAGGAATTGCAAGCAGTAACTCAACCCATTACATCAAAACACTAGCCCCAGAAATGTATTCTTACCTCATGCTTTCATAAGGACTAAAAAGATGCCATATGTAAAGTACTGTTTGATGTGTTGAAACTCATATTCATTCATTGAACAGTGTGTAAATAGCTGACCTTACCTGTTGAATTTTGGAGTCCTCACAACACCATCACATTCACTTATAGTTGGTCCTGGGAACTCAATTCCAGTGATAGTCACAACAAATAATATAGCGGTCAGCGCCAGGCAAAGCTGCTGTCTGTGGTGCTGATATCTCATATGGACACCAGCTCATGTCCTGAATGTTCATTTTGACCCACCTCCCTTTTAATGTCCTGGGAAAAAGCAGAGGAAGATGGCCCTAGTGTTTGGGCCTTGATACCCCCATGGGAGACCTGGATGAAGCTCCTGGTTCCTGGCTTAGGCTTGGCCCAGTGCTGGCCATTGTGGTCATCTGGATCGATCTCTCTCTCTCTCTCTCTCTCTCTCCCTGTCTCTCTAAAATTCTGACTTTCAAAATAAATTAAAGATTTAGAAAAAAAGAGAAAATAATATAATTTTTGAAGGAGTTCCAGAGGAATGAATTGACACAACTATTCAGCTCAACACTCACTGGTACAGGCATTTGAATCCAAGTCCTCAGGCTGCTGGCTCAGGGCTCTTCCCAATATACTGTTATGTATTTTTGGAATATGAGGGCTGGAATGTTTTGTTATAATCAGTACCAAATTTTGACTTATGAATGGGTGTTTAGCCTATTGCTTCTGATGTTGACTGAGGTATCTGTATTCCTTATAGAAGTGACTGGCTTTGATATTCAACTCAGGCTCCTGATTTCAGCTTCTTGCCAAATGAGATCCTAGGATTTTGTAGTGAAGTCTCAACTAACTGATTCCTGCCACTCATTTGAAATTCCTGGGTTGTGTTTCTGACTCCTGATTCCAACCCTTGCCTTCACAGGTATTTGGGGATTGAACCAGCAGATCAGAGTTCTCTCTGTATGTCCACATGTCTCTCTTAGTCTTTCTGCCTTTCAAATATATTTTTAAAAAGTTTAAAACAATGGTAACAGGTTATTAGTACCTTCATTATTTGATCCTGTAGTTAGGGATCTTGGGAGCATTGCATCAAAGAACAGTATCAGGAACTATCTGTTTGTTTTGTTTTCTCAGATATCAGATTTTCTGAATTAGACAACTCAAAAACAGATCAGCTGCACATGAATTTTTCATTTGTGAAACTTTCGGAGTCTCTCAGTTTTCAGCTTATGCCAGCTCTTCACACAGACTAATTCCAAATTCCTCCAAGCCGTAGTAGAGTCAGACAGCCTTGTATTTTTCTTCTTGCTTCAAACTTAGCAGTGCTTTCTCCACATGTAAGGTTCTGGGAATTGGCTACCCAACCAGGGGTTTTCTATTTTGTTTAAGGATCTTTTAAACTTTTGTTCTGTGACCTGCCATCCATATAACCTTTCGTCTTAAAAGCACCTATCCTTTCATCTCGGTAAATATGTTTTCACTGGGCTTTAAGACTACTGGTAAGGAGTTATTTGGCCTGAATCCAGTACATGCAGATTCTTTGAAACAGTTAGCAAATGGATCGGAATACTTGTGAATGAGTAGTTCCTTTAGAAAGCCACTAACCATTATTTTAAGTAAAAGATATGAGAAGCATGGATAGATTATTTTTAACTATTGAGTGAGAAATCATTTTTAACTTGGTATGGAATCTCCAAACTTATAACATCAATTAATTTAAGAATACATTTTAAGTAAAGTCAAAGATTAGAAAACACTTGTATTTTCAAATCCATATCACAAAAGGCTAAATTTCATAATGTATGAAAAACACTCATTAATAAGTAAAGAATTACAGAAAAGTGGATATAATGTTATTATCAGAATAATTATGAGTGGTTTTCAATATATGAAATTATAATAAGCAGGGTTTACAGTAGAAAAATGCAAAATAAGATAACTATGAGGTATTGATCTCAATCTGTTAGATTAGTAGTGACTTAAAATAAAATAACAAAAAAAACCTTTATGACCGTTTGTGTTGGTAAGAGGAATTCTTACATATGGCTGGTGGAAAGAAATTTGGCATCACCAATCAAAATTACCAATATATTCCCTATTTGATTCAACAATTATACTGCTAAGATTATTTTCTACAAGGGCCGGCTCCGTGGCACAGTAGGTTAATCCTTTGCCTGCAGTGCTGGCATCCCATATGGGTGCCGGTTCTAGTCCTGGCTGCTCCTCTTCCAATCCAGCTCTCTGCTGTGGCCTGAGAAAGCAGTAGAAGACAGCCCAAGAGCTTGGGCCCCTGCACCCAAATGGGAGACCAGGAAGAAGCACCTGACTCCTGGCTTCAGTGCAGTTCCTGCCATTGCAGCCATTTGGGGGATGAACCAATGAAAGGAAGACCTCTCTCTCTTCTCTCCCTCTCACTGTCTATAACTCTACCTCTCAAATAAATACATAAAATCTTAAAAAAAAAAGGAAAAAAAAAGATTATATTCTACAGATATTTGTTAAGATGTGATTAATCACAGGTTGCTTCTAATAGCAAAAGTTTATACAATCTTGGCACATATCAATAGGAGGAAAATTTTAAAAATTATGGTAGATATATACGAGGGAATAGTACACAGAAGTACAAAGGAATGTGAAAATCTTTCTGTATTAATTAAGATGGTCTTTGAAATGCTTTGTTAATTAAAGAAAGTAGGTAGAGAAACATGTGTAAGATATAATTATAGGCAGCACCTCTGTGTAGAAAGGAAGGGAAAAGAAGATATTTTTACATATTTTATTATAATTTGCTTAAATTTATTTAGCATAACTCTGGAAAGACAAGAAACAAAAGTCACAGGGGTTTTTTTTGTGTGTGTGTAAAAAAGGAAACCAATGTTTAGCACATAGTTTCCATGGAGAATGTTCATTATATTTATATTTTTTAAAAAGATTTATTTATTTGAATCAGAGTTATACAAAGGGAGAAGGAGAGGCAAAGGCAGAGAGTGAGGTCTCCCATCTGCTGTTTCACTCCCCAGAGGCCGCGGTGGCCGGAGATGTGCAGATCTGAAGCCAGGAGCCAGGAGCTTCTTCTGGGTCTCCCATGCAGGTGCAGGGGCCCAAGAACTTGAGCTGTCTTCTACTGGTTTCCCGGGCCATAGGAGAGAGCTGAATTGGAAGTGGAGCAGCCGGGACATGAACTGGAGCCCATAGGGGATGCCTGCATTGCAGGCGGCAGCTTTGCTTGCTACGCCACAGTAACAGCCCATATATTTTTTATTTTATCTTTAGATTTTTTGAGCCAGTTTGATTTCTTGCAACAAAGACATCCATATTCCTTGAATAAAAATAATGTATGTTTTCTGATGAATAGTCTGATGAATGAATAAAATACCGTACAAAGACTACATAAAGGGGTATGACGAGCAAAAGAGAAGCTAAAATCATCCTTTTGTAAGACATCCCATAAAAGTGAGGAGATAATTATCAAGTGGTTACATTACTTGAAACTACCATTCTGTTTACCACCCTCTGAGGAACATAGCTCCCCTGCACGCTGAAAAAACCACATTGTCTCTAAGCAAAACGAGGATTAAGAGCTGGTCCCTGGGCTGGCACCACGGCTCAATAGGCTAATCCTCCACCTACAGTGCTGGCACCCCAGGTTCTAGTTCCAGTTGGGGCGCCGATTCTGTCCCTGTTGCTTCTCTTCCAGTCCAGCTCTCTGCTGTGGCCTGGGAGTGCGGTGGAGGATGGCCCAAGTGCCTGAGCCCTGCATCCACATGAGAGACCAGGAGAAGCACCTGGCTCCTGGCTTCGGATCAACACAGTGCGCTGGCCATAGCACGCCGGCCGCAGTGACCATTCGGGGATTAACCAACGGAAAAGGAAAACCTTTCTCTCTGTCTCCCTCTCACTTTCCACTCTGCCTGTCAAAACAAACAAACAAACAAACAAACAAAAAAAAAGAGCTGGTCCCTGGATACTTTTGTTTACCAGGTGACATTGAGCAAAATATTAAATTATCCTGTATATATTTTTTTACTTTGGATGCTTACTGGGAACCTTTCAAATGGGGAAGTTTAACAAGAAATATGAACACATATACCATTTCTTAATTCTTTAAAGGAGTATTTAATCATTTGGGATACTAGTTTGGAATTCTCTGTAACATTTTTTTTTTCATCCACTGTTCATTTTTTCAGTTAATGATTTTTTTTTGTCTACTCCAAGCATCTTCCTCTTTCCCAGGTCTCTGATGAGTTGGAAATGAACGTAGGTACAGGTAAATCCTAGGCCAGGCAAATAGAGTTTGAGCTTCTTCTCTTACTCTCCTTATGATTGGCATAGCCATGATAATGACACTATTTCGGTCCTATAACACTTTTTATTTCCCAGGTACCACACAGAGATGAATCAGATTCAATCTTCCATGACCTCCTTTAGCACATTACTAATTAGCTAAATATTTTCCCTGCTTATTGTTATTATTAATGAAAAGTACATGTTAAAGGAGAGTATGCAAAGAAGATACAAGCCAGGGCAATGTTTTATAAGCTCCTTGGAGCACAGAGATACACAAACACAGGACTGGTGTTGCTGCTGAAGGTTGGGATGGTAGAATTGCAAGGGAGTAGCTCTCACTAGAAGTGTGGTGCATTGGCATTTGAATAGCTAGTGCGCTGCATAAGGAGTCCCAGGATGTCATGAAAAATCATCCCTTTTAGCTCTTCTAGACAGTGATGAGGATCCAGTGAAACAGATATCATGCAGAGTATGTGAGCATTTTAGGAATATTTGGAATGATGGGTGGAAAGGTACAGTCTGAGACAGATTGACACACATAAAGTTCATTGGAGTGAGAACAAGGAAGTCTTATACCCCTCAAGGAGGGGGTATAAAGGATGTGAGATCAAGCTAAAGGAGCAGCTAGAATACAATTTGTTAGCCAGAGAGTCTAAACAGATTATAAGAGGTTCTGGGATTATCTTTAAAGAGTAATTCCCAATTAGGGCAGAGAGACTACGTATTTATCTCCTTCAGCATTTTGTTATTACTCCAGATAGTAAAGGAGGCGCTTCCTTCTATGAAGGGAAAGTATTCTTGCACAAAGGAGCTCTTTTCATCCAAAGACAGATTTTAGAAAAGACTCAGCTGAGAGCTGCCTGTAGTGAAATTTGCAACAGGTGGTGAAATTAATGATTCAGTCCTGGTGGTGGGCATCTGGTCAACTACTACAGCATCTAGTACAAAAGGGCTGGTCAATTTAAGGATGGACTTCTACTCCTAAAATGCTATTTGTGAAAACAAGTCCCTTCAGACTTGTCATTTTTTCTCTAGGAATAGTGTGGACTCAATGCTCCTCCTCTCAGAAAAAGAATGCCATGTGATTGCTACAAGTTATTTTAACAGTCGCTTCCAGGATTTCTCCAGAATCTGCTAGAGGAGAATTTGTGCTTGGCACTGGCATTAACCTATATTCCTGGCACAGGTCTTCATCTCCTCAAACACACACCTGAGAACTCAAATAGCTCACAGTCGGAACTGCTGGCAATCTTACTTGTGATAACAAAATGGAAAGGTTCGAGCCAAGAAAATTTTAAAAAGACATACGGCATGACAGATGATGCCTCACTCCAAGAAACCCAAGGGCAAGTTAATACACTTTTACCTGAGGGCATTCAGTATGAAGGAAATGTACAAATGGCAGCTGAGCCCTACCCAGTCAGCAGGACCAAAGCAGGCCTGGCTGTGTGCAGGGTGTAGGAAGAGATTTTTATGTAGGGTGACTTAGAGGGGCCAACAAAACCTTAGGCACCTAAAGGACTTCATCCAGATGTAGTTTATTTTCTGAAATTCCATCATGTCCTACTTAAGTCTCTGATTCTTGTCAAAAGTGTCATTCATAGGGTTATTGTGTGACATAATTGTTAAGACACCACTTGGGACACCCACATCTAGTAACAGAGTGACTTGGTTCCAGTCCCAGCTCTGCTTCCTGCTAATGTGCATGCTGGGAGGCAGCAGGTGGTGGTTCAGGTTACTGGGTCCCTGTCACCCACGTGGGAGACCTGGATTGAATTCCAGGCTCTTTACTTCAGCTTGGCCCAGCATAGTTGTTGTGAGTATTTGGGGAGTGAATCAGTGGATGGGAGATAGACTTAGAAAAAAATATGACTCCTTTTCACTAGCATCAGTCTGTAGAAAACAGGAAAAGGAAGTCAAAATAAGTAGGATTATCTAACAACCAGGAACTAGCGAGATCCCAGGGAAGACCCTTCTTTCTGGACTTGGATTCTGCGGCTAATCCAGTGTCTGCGATTCTTATGCCTTTTGCTATATGAATCATATGTGTAGTCTCTGATTATGCTGATTCCAGACCATCTGCATCTGTTATCACCACCTACTTTAAAAGTTTTGGTTTGGTTCCATTGTTGCTAATGGATACCTAACAACTTCTATATCTAAAATGTGACAAAATTTTTGAATTGTAGAACAATTATTCCCAGCTCCAGAGAGGTTCTGTGCCTTTTCCAGGAATCCTCTCATTAGACTTTGTGTACATGTATTTTTGATTGTGTGTGTGTGTGTATGTGTATGTGTGTCAAGTAAAGAGACAGAATGTGCAAGCAACATCTTTTTTTTAAAAAGATTTATTTATTTATTTGGAAGTCAGAGTTATACAGAGAGAAGGAGAGGAAGAGAGAGAGAGAGAAGAGAGAGAGGCCTTCCATCCACTGGTTCACTCCTCAGTTGGCCGCAAAGGCCGGAGCTGCTCCTATCCAAAGTCAGGAGCCAGGAGCTTCTTCCAGGTCTCCCACGTGGGTGCAGGGGCCCAAGCACTTGGGCCATCTTCTACTGCTTTTCCAGGCCATAGCAGAGAGCTGGATCAGAAGTGAAGCAGCCAGGACTAGACCCGGTACCCATATGGGATGATGGCACTGCAAGTGGCAGATTTACCTGCTATGCCACAGCGCTAGCCCCACAAGCACTATCATTAAGTTGGACTGTAGTTATGCTCTTTGCTGTGTTTCTGCATATTCTGCACAATTCCACCAAAGCAATTGACCATGAAACTCTCATGCAAACAAGAGGACTGGTAGTCTCTAAGAATATGCAAGGCAGACTTGACCCTAATATAGCCTGTTCACTTTTCTCACCTGCACTGCAATGACCCAGCTTAATTAGTGGTATGTTTGAATTTGAATAGATGGTTAAAGGAATGTATGAATGATCAAAAAGAATGAAAGAAAATGAACTTCCTCAGAGAAAAAAACAGACATTGAATTCTAAAGAAAATTATTTCCTGAGCAGTTAAGGCAACCAACAAAGTTTGTTGATGCTTCTGGGGACTGATAACAGAAAGAAACCCATACCATCCCTCAAGCTGGAGGTCAAGGAAGAATACCACCTGCAGAATCTGGACAGAGAGAGCACAGCCACTGCCAGACCACAAGACAACTGGGGTGGGAGGTGGGGTTTGGAGAAGAAGAAGACATGCCCTGGAGTCTTCTTTTTTCCTTTTGTCTTTTGCTGGTATAACCCACTGGCCAATCCCAGCTGAAAGCCATATGGCAAGGGGACACCTGGGATTCAATCTTTAAAACTCTGTACCCCCAGTCCTAGAGGACAAAGAGGGTTATAAATGGGGAATATAATGAGAACAGAAGCACAAAGGATATGGAAGTACAAGATCCAAAAATGATGAGTGGGGTGCTAGGGTTGTGGCACAGTGGATTAAGCCACTGCTTGCCACCCGGCATCCCACATTGGAGTGCAGGTTTGAGAACTGGCTATTTTATTTCCAATCCAGCTCTCTGCTAACGTGCCTGGAAAAGCAGCAGAAGACAGCCTAAGCATTTGAGCCCCTGCCACTCAAGTGAGAGACCTAGAAGGAGTTCTGGGATCACGGCTGTGGCCTGGCACAGCTCCAGTCATTGTGGTCGTTTGGGGAGTGAAGCAGTATATGGAAGATCTCTTTCTCTTTGTCTGCCCCTCTCTCTCTGTCCTCTGCTCTTCAAATAAATAAATACATAAATCTTCTAATATAAACATTAATTAATTAATTAATTAATTGATTTACAAAAGAGAAGCAAACATTTACCCTGGCAGTTAAGGTTCTGTGTCCCACATTTGAATGCCTGGGTTAAATTCCAGCTCTAGCTCCAACTACTGATTCCAGCTTCCTGTGGGTTGGGGGTTATTGTTCAAGTAATTGGATTCCTGCCACCCAAGTGGAGATCTAGATTGAGTTATGAACTCCTGATCTCTGATCTCAGCTCTTGTGAGCATTTGAACACTGAGCAAGCAAATGGAGCAACTCTATCTCTCTGTATATTAAATAAAAGTCATAATAAATATCTTAAGAGGAAAAGTAAGTTATCAAGAGAAGGAAAAATACCACATGGATATGGCGGAAACAATATCAGCTAATTTCAACTACGTGGGGTTTGGAAATGACTGGTCCGGATGGATAACATCTTTGACTGATCTTGATTCCCCTCAGTTCATGATTTCCTCCAGCAGTTCTCTGAGTGCCTGGTATGTACTCTGAAGAGACAAGCTTTAGACAGTATAACTTTGTAGAATAACATAAAAGAACAGTAATCACTTCCTAATTCTTTATGTACTGGGTATCATGCTAAATGGTTTATGTAAATGATCTAATTCCATTCTCACAAAATCAGAAAGAAAAAAGTTATAAACTGTTTCATAGTCCAAAAAGCTCAGGTTAATGACAGCAGAGTTGCCAAAAGTTATACAGTTAGGATGTGAGAGAAGCAGGACTGTTTGACTTCAAATTTGATTCTCTTTCCTAATCATCACTTAATTACTTCACCATACCAGTTTGAGTTTTGATCACCTCACGTGGAGTTCTCCTAAAATTATACTTGAGTAACTGAATTCAATTAGGATTATTTTTACTATGTACTATAGGAAATTAATAACTAAGTTTTGATGATGCCATTATAGACCCAAGGAGGGAAATTAAGTGACTAGTATAACTACTGAGATCACACACAGATCAATCAATCTAGAGAGTCAATAGTTTTGTTTAGTACCAAAGATCATATATGGACAGTGGAGTGTTGAATAATACACTTGATGCTTTAAGAACTGGTGTTGCATGTGAAGTTTATTGGAACCTAAGGTACACTGTAGTTTCAGAACAGGTTGGTTAATCTTGGATTACAGCAAGGGGAGATGCCAGTGATGAGTCAGAGGAAATGCCTCCTGAAATATGGCAAACTGGAGTTTGAGAAAACAGCAGAAGAAGGAAGACCTACCTGCTACCCTGTTTCCCTGAAGCAGACATAAAAACATAGGAAGGTCACTCTCTGTCTTCTCCCTCCTTTTCCTTCTGAAGACCTTCATGGTACAGGTCTCCTTCCTTATACACAGAAAGAGCAAATTCCACTCAGAGACCAACCCCCCCAGGAAGAACATGAACAAACAAGCCTTGTTAAGGTCCCTGTTACCAGCAGATCATACCCTTTTGTCTGCCATTCATACTTCTGCATGATTGTCCATAAAAATACACTGATTCTTTGGGTTTTCATATATGAAGACTCCTATGTCACATAAAACTTGGAACACTTTTGTCGACTTTTCTTTGCTATCTTACCTTTAGAAGACAATCATTTCTTTAATTGAATAGTGCTAACTGATCATAGCACTTTGAAAAATAGAAATCACTATTTCTATGTAAGTTATTATTTTGTGGCATTTAAAAACATAATTGCTTTCCTTTACGTTTCTTTCTGAACTGAATTTTTGTATGTCATATTATCATTTAAATGCAAAGAAGGAACTAGCTATTTCTGAGGAACATTTTGGTGAATACTCTTACAAAGGAAAGAATCACCTTGGAGTTTAAGAGAATTCTGATTTCCATATATCAAGTTTGTTTCAAGCAGTGAGGATCTGTATGTGGCAGGGTGGGGAAAAGCTGGGGAGCACAGCTTTGGGGACTGGAATGGAATTTAATGTGTATTTTAAAACATAAATTGCATCTTCATGTGGTGAGCTCTATGTGGTGATGATGGAAAGTAAATCTGTATTTTTGTACCCTGATTTCTACTACAATAATGTTAAACCAGTATAAAATGGAGGGGCTGTTAACTGAGTGGAAATAACAGGAAGAAAAAAAAAACACACACATAACTTCTCATTTTCTTAATAATGACTTCCTTCTTTTTCTGAGCTTATTCAACCTCAATTTGGTTAGAATAATAACAAATATGAATGCTTTAGGGAAGTTTTTCTTCTTCTTCATATTCTCTGCACTATCTTTCATCATACAATAGAAATAAGGTGGCAGCAAGCAGAGGGATAGTCACTGGGGGAAATAAAAATAAAAAATTGGGAGGCAGTTAGAATGGCAAATGAGAATGACAGCATTCAAGTCTAACAGAACAGATATGTGACCCTGAAAGAAGAAAGTATCTGTATCACTTTGTTTAGAATGGGTAGTTTGATACATAATTATTCTCTAATTCTCTCATTCAACAAATAATCAATTACTGACTAATCAAATGTTTGGGTCACTGGGCATGGGCAAGTAAACAACACTCAGGAATGGTTTTGTGTCATTTACTATCAGGCTATAAAAAGAGAGTTTTCCACTCTGTGGAATGCTGAATGTAACTTCACAACTTTGCCTAATGAATTCATCCAGCAGCCTTATTGGTAAGGCTTCCTACACATCTCATGATAGGTGACGTGGGGCACCTGGGCTAAATCACAGAAGAGAGCAAATGCATCAGCTTAGGTTCCATAGTAGAATTCCTTGAATTGAAGACATGACAAAGGACATTCTGGAAAACATAGACACCTCACAAATGATGCTATGGCAACTTAGATGGCCTCTTTTTTCAACACATTTGAAAAGTCAGGAAACAGTCACTATCTTACGTTATGAAGTCATTTTGTCATTGCATAATTCTTTTGAATGCTCATAGTTATTGTATTGTATAGCTTTTACTTGATTAGAATGTTTGTAGTCTTATAACCTATATGACAGTCCCATATACCTTTATAAAGATATAAGAAAAGCACAGCATTACTTTCCCCTCAATATTTTCCCTTGTGACTAGACCTGCAGTCTCAATCAAAAGAAAATGTTCCAAAAGGGCAGACACCTCTGAGCTTTGAGGATATCTGATGTGCTCACAGCGACATGCTCTTACTAGCTCCTGTACTTTTTATACTTAGCTAAGCCCACTGCCCTCTGTTCAAACACTTGCCCCTGGCAACACCCTGCTGAGCCCTTCCCCTTCTCCCACTCACAGAGCAACTGTCTTCTTGCTCATGCTCACTGACAAGCAGCTCAGACAACTGGAGCTCATCCAATCCTTTCCTGCCGGGTTCCAAGTTTCTCCACAGTATAGTCACTTTGAGCACCTGCTGAACTGGTGCCACCTATGCAAACATTTTCTTCATAACTATCAGAGGCCTCAACCATGCTTTCTTTCCAGCTGGTGACAAACATTATAATGATAAGACCCTTTTGTAAGCTATATTTGACTTTACTTTGACTTTTTAAAAAAGATTTATTTATTTATTTGAAAGTCAGAGTTACACAGAGAGAAGAGAGGCAGAGAGAGAGAGAGAGAGGTCTTCCATCCGATGGTTCACTCCCCAGATGGCCTCAAAGGTCGGAGCTGCGCCAATCTGAAGCCAGGAGCTAGGAGCTTCTTCCGGGTCTCCCACATGGGTGCAGAGGCCCAAGGACTTGGGACATCTTCTACTGCTTTCCCAGGCCATAGCAGAGAGCTGGACAGGAAGAGGAGCAGCCGGGACTAGAACCGGCACCCACATGGGATACCAGCACTGCAGGCGGAGGATTAACCTACTGCACCATGGTGCTGACCCCTACCTTGACTCTTAAAATAACCCATCAAGTATTGCATTTTTCTAATGAGAATGACTTGTTGTCTCATTGTTCTTAAAGGTGAATAGTTCCTGAGCCAATGTGAGTTGAGTAATAATGGGGAGGAGACATGCTCTCAGAGCTCATTAAGATGATGATGCATTTAAGTATTTCTCTGAGAATGACTGGTTGTCTTTGGTTAACAAGAAGAAGTCAGTGTGGGGGCCGCCGCCTGCAGTGCCAGCATCCCATACGAATGCCGGTTCAAGTCCTGGCTGCTCCACTTCCGAACCAGCTCTCTGCTATAGCCTGGGAAAGAAGTAGAAGATGGCCCAAGTGCCATCTTCTGTCTTTGTTTTTGCTGTTCCTAGTCCCTTGCTACTTCTCCAATGGGATATAATTCCAAAGCTGTTATGCTTGATCATATTTGTTCCCATACATATCCAATTCTTAAATTCTCCAAGAGAGGCTGATCTGAGTTTAACTGAAATATAAATGACTCCATCCTTTACTTAAATCTTCCACTGATCTCAAATTAATGCCACCAGTTGACAAAAACACAGGCCTTCTCTGGTGTTATTATAGACTCATAGATATTATTCTATAGATTGTAAGACTCATTGGGTCCAACAGCAGAATTTTAACATAGTGAGAAAATTGAGGTCTATGGATTCTGAAGAATTAGATCAAGGTCACACAACTACCTTGTGACACTTTCAGGGAAGCCAGTCCTCTGACTGTTAGATCAGGGCTTTTCTCCACTCAAAGCTCTAATTTCATATTTGTTTTATTTCATGTCACTTTCAACTTAAATGCTCATCTTTACAAATACTCAAATGTATACTTAGGATACAAATGCTCAAATGCTCACCTGATGGCAGAGGTAACAGCAAAATGTATACATAGGACCCAAATGATAAATACTGACTACGCCTCATCTGAGGAGAGAGTATTTTATTATATTCCTAACACAATGTAAGTAAGACCATATGCTATACAGGAAAGCTGCAGTTCCATCCTTTCTCACCACGTAGGGCAAGGTCCTCAGCTTATCTATTTCCTCATCTATTAAATGATAATAAAAATAGAACCTTGCTTCTGTTTGCTTTTTTTTTTTCAAAAGTAAATGAATTAGTTGATATTAAGAGCTGGAACAGGCCGGCGCTGTGGCTCACTAGGCGAATCTTCTGCCTGTGGCAACAGCACCCTGGGTTCTAGTCCCAGTCGGGGTGACGGATTCTGTCCCGGTTGCTCTTCTTCCAGTCCAGCTCTCTGTTGTGGTCTGGCAAGGCAGTGGAGGATGGCCCAAGTGCTTGGGTTCTGCACCTGCATGGGAGACCAGGAGGAAGCACCTGGGTCCTGTCTTCAGATTGGCTCAGCGTGCCGGCAGTAGCGGCCATTTTGGGGGTGAACCAAAAGAAGGAAGAGCTTTCTTTCTGCCTCTATCTCTCACTGTCTAACTCTGCCTATCAAAAAAAAAAAAAAAGAGCTGGAACAATGCTTGGCATTTCGTAAGAGCTATATACAAATTAAATGATATTAACTGATGAGGAATATCTCATTGAGAAAACTTGGAGTTGAAAATGTCACCAAAAAAACTGGAAATATCTGGAAACTGAAATTGTACTTAATTTCTATCTCCTTTACTTTTTTGCACTTACCTGCTGTGTACTTTTCCACTAGAATAACCAGTGTTATTTCTCTTCAACTAGATTTGAGTCCTGGAACATGTGCTTGTTTATTTTTACTTACTTATGTACTTCAGGACCAAACACTGCTCTCACATAAACCACATTCGCTGGAGGTGGGTGGTGAATCAGAGACTTCTGGGAGAGGCTGGATATAGGAGAGTGACTGAAGCTGATAGAACAAAGCATTGGTTAGGAAACAGTGTGCTCATCTACTTTGCCATTTCTTTTTTGTTATAATGATAATTTAAATTCATTCATTCATAAAAATATTTATGAAGTATTTAGAGTGTGCTAGAAATTCTCCCATATCAATGAAAGATGCAGACCTAAATCTTTGCCCTTGTGGTACTCATAGTTGATTAGTGGAAGACATGCGTTTCACATAAGAAATGAGTGAACTGGATGTGTGTCACCTGGTGAAAACTGCAGTGAAGAAAGACAAAGAGTGAAGAGGTGTGGAGTGTAAAGAGGGAAGTTCATTTAAGCAAGATGTGGAGGGAAGACCTCACTGCAGAGGCAGCATTTGAGCAAAGTCTGGGAAGGAGTTTAGGAGGCAGTTTAAGCAGATTGTGAGGTGAACAAGTCTGGAGCCCTGCATAGGAAAGACGGAGGTATGGCCAAGTGACAGCAAGCAGTCAGGATGGGTGTACTCAGTGAGGTGGGGTAAGAGTGGTCAGAACGAAGTCCAAAAGATAACAGAAACCCAAGTCCTGTCTAAATGCAGAGGCAGGAAAAAGACTATTCTAAGCAGGCAGGATGGATTATCTCACTCACCATTTATAGAATCACTATTGCATCCAGTTTGAGGATACATTGTGTTAAAGAGTTTGCAAGCGTGTACCATTTAATGACCATAAGAGCTGTACAAGGAAGATTACTTTTTCCAAGAGGAAAAGTGGGTTTTGCTGATACTTGTAATAGCAGCTCAGGGATTCAGAACCAGATGTACCTATCTCCAAATTCTGTACTTTCAACTATTAGTTCTTGTTACTTACAACATTCTTTTGAACCTTAGCCACATTGTAGCTCTAGAAGAACTTCTACTTTTTCTATATTTTATACCAATCACCAGGTGTTACTCCCCAGGCATATGACTGAACCTGACAGAGTGCATGGATTACATAAAGTGATCTGAATTATCCTGCAATTGTCCTGTAGGAAATAGGGATCACTATCATAAGGATTGACTAAGACAAAGAGAATTCAGGACATAATAAATTTCATCTTTTTTCAGAGAGGCCAATGTGATTTTAGGAATTGTTTGTACTTTCAAGTTGATTATTGGTTTGGCACACAGAGGAGAGCTGCCCACTGACATGATTTTACATGCTTAGACATATGCACATTGCCTAGTTTGACAGCAGTGACCTTGTTTTATAATGTGTGCCTTCACATCACTTCTTGAGACATCTGCTCTCCCTTACCCTACCAAGGTGCCTTTTGTTAACTAAAATTTTGTTCCTCAATATTTTTATTTTACATATTTTCCTCTCTCCTCTCCTCTCCTCTCCTCTCCTCTCCTCTCCTCTCCTCTCCTCTCCTCTCCTCTCTTCTCCTTTCCTGTCTTCTCCTTTCCTGTCTTCTCCTCTCCTCTCTTCTCTTCTCCCCTCCCCTTCTCTTCCCTTCCTTTCCTTTTCTTGCTTTTCCTTTCACATCTTCAATATACTATGGATTTTATTGTCCTTACCATACTCCCAAAAACACTATTCTATTTTTGCCTCCAGTATCTTTTAACTTAAATTCTTATTGCTAAAATGAACCTCACAATTGTAAGTGATTATCTGTTACCAACAAGATTATGTAGAAATTCAGTGCTAATGTTCTAATCCATGTCATCTGGCTAATTATCTATTAACCATTATATTCCAGGTGACATTAATTGTCCATTTTGTCCTCAATGAAAACTATGGTTTTCTACTTTTATTACTTTTGTCATGTGATTCTTCCTTTTAAAATTTTTCCTGGGTCAGTGCTGTGGCACAGTAGGTTAAGCCTCTGCCTGGAGGGCCAACCTCCCATATAAGTGCCGGTTCCAGTCCTGGGAGCTCCACTTCAGAACCAGCTCCTTGCTAATGTGCCTGGGGAAAGCAGTGGAAGATGGCCCAAGTGCTTGGGTCCCTGGACCTTCATGAGCGACCCAAAAGAAGCTCATGGCTCCTGGCTTTGGACAGGCCCAGCTCTGGCTGTTGCAGCCATATGGAGAATGAACCAGAAGACCTCTCTATCTGATTTTCCCTCTCTCTGTCTGTAATGCTACCTCTCAAATAAATAAATAAAACTTCATTTTTTCCCTATGTCTACTATCCTCTATCAAAAAATTTTTGCAAATAGTACTTCACAGCACTGCATCATTTAAGTCAAGCCAAGTTTAACTGCAGGCAAAAAATATCTATGGCTAAACACAACAAGTCTATTATTCAATTCAGGAAATATCTTCTATGGGTCTGGTCCATGGTCCAATGCACTGACATTCTCTTGTTGGTTTGGGAAGCAGGGATGGACTTGTGGAAATGACATGTTCATATCAATGAGTACTTCCACAATTGTCTTAATACTTCCACAGTGAGTACTTCCACAATGAGTGCTTCCACAGTTCTCTTAGAGAGGGTCTCACATGAGTAACTACACACTCTGATCCAGAAGGGATATTCATCCACAATCCATTGAGCAGCGCTAGCCACATGGCTCCACTCAAATCATATGGGGTAGGTGAAGGCTATATATGAGTCCACTAATGTGTTTGGAATAATAAAAGAAAAAATACTGGAGAGGAGAAAGTTTCTATTCCATCCATGGAGTCTTTCCACATCTAGTTACATGATAATGGTGTAATCTGTGAATATTTCTCCTAATAATGGAAGGCAGTATATTTTAATTGTTTTGAAATTAATCTCCAGGAAGCATACCCAGGATATTAGAAAGGCTTCACTTTTTCTCAGACCTGACTAGATATTTCGTAACAGCCCCAGAGGTGGCAGTCCCTGTTTCTAAACTCTGTTCTGACACCTGTTTCCTGGTGATGATAATGTCTTAGGAATTGCTAACGATTCTTAGTAATGCTGGGTCCTCCAGACTCTCTTAGTTATGTTTTAAATCATAGGACTTCCTTACAATTACTCATATGAAAATAAGGATCTATTTGACTGATTTTTGCTTTGATTATCAATTATGAAGATGCTAGCTCATATCTTTATGGTGGAGAAGCAGCCCCTCCTAAAACAGAATCTCTCGTGTTCTCTAAAAAGTCATAGATAATGGGAAGAGTCAGAAATGTCAATCTAGAGGACAACATTTCTAATTCTGGAGACTTTCCCTGAGTGGGGGACATGGAGGTAAGGCAAACTTCCTTTGCCTGTTCTAGAGATTACACATTGAAATAGGTTATTTTTTGGAATTTAAAGTACTGAAGCCATTCTAGGTAGGTAGGGGGACAATATGACCAGGTACTCCAGACAGAATTTTCTAAAAGATATCATTCAGAAATGTGGGAATTAGAAAGAAATGACAAATTCCCAAGTAGTTGCTCTAAAGTATATCCTATAAAATGGGAGGATGCCTGCTAAGGAATTCCTGAATGTTTCAATAAGATGCCTAACATGGGATTTGTCTCCCATTCTTCCTATCCACCCCCAAGTTCTTTGGGAATGCAGCCTCATACCACTATATATAACCCATACTCAAAAGGTCAAGAAGGAGTCATGAAGTCTGCAATGCATGAATCGCTACTACAGGAGTTCTATATATTTTTTCAAAGATAGGGCTTATAGTTCTTTAAAGCAGTCATCAGTGTTATTATAAAATTGGTAGATAGGGGCCAGCGCTATGGCATAGTAGGTTAATCCTCTGCCTGCGGTGCTGACATTCCATATAGGCACTAGTTCTAGTCTTGGCTGCATCTCTAATTATCAAGATTTCTGCTATAACCTGGGAAATCAGTAGAGGATGGCCCAATCACTTGGGCCTCTACACCCACGTCGGGGACCTGGTAGAAGCTCCTGGCTCCTGGCTTTGAATTGGCTCTGTTCCTGCTGTTGCGACCACTTGAAGAATGAACCAGCAGATGGAAGAACTTCCTCTCTGTCCCTCTTGCTATAAGTAACTCTACAACTCAAAATAAATAAAATCTTTTAAAAAATTGGTAGATAAAAATTGCCATAAAATATGGCACCAGTGACATTGTAATTTTGTGACACAGAATCTAGTGCTATGGGGAGTCCAAGGAAGATGAAAAGCACATGATAGTCATAGGAGGTTCCAGAAAACAAAGTGGGGATTGACTTTAAAGTAGAGTTGTATAAGATATCATTCTCCAGAGATGGAATGCTACATTGTATTATGAGATTTTGAAGGCATATGGCCCTATACAACTGAGCTCAAATCTTAGCACTTCTCTGAAACTTCGAACCAAGAAAAAAACTGAGTGTCTTATTTTATCAAGTAAAAAACGGTTCTGATAATATATTGTAGATGCATTATGTAAATGGTTAAACATATGTAAGATTTATAGTATAGATTCTGGCAAATAGTTGATGATCAATCAATTAGTACAATTTTTCCTCTTCTCTCTTCTTTTAAACCAATGTGACCAGTTTATTATGCCTGATGATACTCCTGGGAGAAGGAAAATATTAACTTACACTGATAATGAAGTGCAATTACTGATATATATTTTTGTCAAAGAAGAAGAGATGATAAAAGGTTAAGTGTACCCAAAGAGGATAGGACACTTGGGAATATGACATGGACAAACAGATGATACTGAATTTCCAGTCTTGCCTATGGCCAGCATTTCTTAGAGTATGGATTGTGTGTGGGTTGAAAGGCAAAGAATTGGGGCATTTCCACCTGTATCGGAGCACATAATTAATGCCTCAGAGCAAGCAGGATATCCACTTTGCAGGAGTAAAGAGTTTGTTTTAGGAACTGCTCTTCAAGCTGAAATATTTAAATAGTAATAGAAAGACAAATAAAGGCATTCTAATCTAGTAGGCACATACAAATTTCTAAAATCAATGATCACTCATTAAAGGTAAGGTGGTAAATATGGGGCAGATTGTTATAATAAAGAAACTTAAAATCCTTTTGGAAAATTGAATAGATCGTCCAATATTAACATACGCAGTTCAGTTAAATTTGAAGCCAAGAACTCCAGAACCATTTTATAAAAATAAAAAAGAACCACAAGTCTTGAGATGAAAATAGAAGGAAGGAAGGGAGGGGAGGAAGAATGAAGGGAGAAAAGTTTAGCTAAGCAATGAAATTTGAGAACATAGTTGTAAGTTTTGTCTCAAGAAAGTCAACACAGTAAGTATAGGGAGCTTTTTTCCTACCCTTCATAATCTGAGGATTGTGGACAAGCCACTAAACTTCTTCAACCATGGAAAGAATTCCTTTCTCCACTTCAATAAAAATCACACATTAACTTTATATATATAGCTAAGAACAAAACCAAGGAGCAAGCATCTCCACGCATGTACCATAGCTTGTATGTGTTATAGTTAGGGCTTGGTTATCACCTGTTAGCTCTTGGATGTCTCTCATAATGTTGGAGAGAAACTTCCTATGAGGTCTAAGGTATGAGTGACACAATTATGGACAGGCAAGTTAAGGAGGATAAGCTCTTGCTGGAAGATTTCACTTATTATAAACCAATAAGCAACACTTAGGATGTGACATTTCCTTTCTAGGTTTTGGCAATAGGGAAATTTATCAGTCAGAATTTACAAACCCATAGCACTTGTACCGCAGTTACCTGGCAATTACTTTTCAATGGTACACCCACTGATGGTACAGACAATAGCTGCAAAGGGTAGAGTATGTTCATTTGGGTCAGCTTAGACCTTCAGATATGACAGATGCTGATTGGGGCTGGGATGGGAAGAAGCTATTTTGTCCTCATCTGAAGTTCTGCTTTGGTGGTGTGGGAAAGTGAAGAGGGCATTGATTTTGTTGGAATCACATTCTGGATTGTCTATCTTTGGCTGGTCTGTGTGAGTTATTCATCAACAGAGTACCTACTCTATGATAAGCATGATACTAGGCTTTGGGATACAGAATATGCTTAAAATAACCTTTTATCTCCTTAAATATATGTAATCACATGTTTCAGTGTATGGTTGAGAAACAGTATCACAGGTATCCATGTGATATAGTAACTATGCTTTCCTCTTCTAAAACATATTGCCTTTTCTGTACAAATATTGGACAACTGCTTCCTATAGGAGAATCTCCAAACCAGATGTTTTGAAAACAAACAGGAGGTTATAAAAAACATGGCAAGTGATCGAATGGCAGCATTACATATGATTTCATATTAGGTAGAATCAAACTACTTACTGTTCAGGAATTATCATAATGAAGTCTAATGATTCTTTCCATTTCATGGCAGGGAGACAATGAGACACTCAAAGGAAACAGAGATAATCAGTTCTCACTTCTTTTTTTTTTTTTTTCCTTCACTGTTAAAAGGTACCCACATTTCTTTCAAAAAGTCCAAACTACAGAGAATGGAAAACATGGCCACAGGACAAAACTGATTATTACTATGGTATTGATCCAAGTCACATCAAAATGAATTTAATTCCAGTCTCCAACAATTTGATTCCATTTGGCATAGAAGTAATATTGTCACTTTTGTGATTTTAGCAAACACTAATTACAATTTTGTAGACAGTGAATGATAACAGGATGTTGTAATGTTTCATCATTTTATTAAATATGTTGTGAAACTCTCTGTATTTAAGCTTCTGGTACTATTTTCTACAATCATGGAAAATGGTTCGATTTTGTGTTTCTACTCCTCATCCCACAAAATAGCAGAAATTATCATTGGGGCCAGTATACCCTCACAGAAATGTGAATTCGAACACATATCTAGGTGGTCCAGCTCACTTTATAGGTTGAGAATTTTCTGATGTGCATTAATATCAAGATCATTCAACTGACTAAAAACAATAAATAAGTAAGACATATTTAAATTATCTTCTGGGAAATGTTCTGAGAACTTTACATCTTTTAAGTCTTTTAGTTATCTAATATTCTTAGTGTCATTCTAAAATTGATATCACATGATTAGTACTTTATGGATGAGGAAAGAGAGACACAGAACAGTTAAGTAACAGTCTTAAGGTCTCATGGCTCCTATGTCAGAGCTCAGGGACAAGCCTGCCTGCCTGGCTCCAGAGTCTGTTTTACAAATGTACTCCCCTACTTCTCAAGATGAAAATCAATGCAGTCATTAGTTACATTTTAATAATAATTTTAAGTAAACTTTTATTTTACAAACTATTTTTTGAATCAAATTAATTCTTATTTTAAATAAGATGCAATTGAATTATTTAGTTGATGAACTAGCCTTTTTGAGGAGCTGAGATAAATTCCAATTACTTCCCCTTATTGCATTTTTTTTTTGACAGGCAGAGTAGACAGTGAGAGAGAGAGACAGAGAGAAAGGTCTTCCTTTTGCCGTTGGTTCACCCTCCAATGGCCACCACAGCTGGTGCGCTGCGGCCAGCGCACGGCGCTGACCCGAAGGCAGAAGCCAGGTGCTTCTCCTGGTCTCCCATAGGGTGCAAGGCCCAAGCACTTGGGCCATACTCCACTGCACTCCCTAGCCATAGCATAGAGCTGGCCTGGAAGAGGGGCAACCGGGACAGAATCTGGTGCCCTGACTGGGACTAGAACCCAGTGTGCTGGCGCCGCAGGTGGAGGATTAACCTATTGAGCCATGGCGCTGGCCCCACTTATTGCATTTTACAACTTCAAATCATCTCTCATTTTTCATGAAAGTTTGCTGTAATTTTCTCCAAAAATTTTCTTAGGCTTCTTGATTTCACCAGTGTCCCCTGGGATGTATTCTAAATTTCAAAATGTTGTACAATAGAAGGTTTCCCCATTCAGGCAAAGGAGGGATGACATTACCTGACATGCTTTGAGAAGGTAAAGCCGCCCCCTGCAGTGCTGGCATCCCATATGGGCACCAGTTGGAGTCCTGGCTGCTGCACTTCCAATCCAGCTCTCTGCTGTGGCCTGGGAAAGCAGTAGAAGATGGCCCAAGTCCTTGGGCCCCTGCACCTGCGTGGGAGACCCAGAAGAAACTCCTGGCTCCTGGTTTCAGATTGGTGCAGCTCCAGCCTTTGCGGTCAATTGTGGAGTGAATGAGTGGGTGGAAGACTTCTCTCTCTCTCTCTCTGCCTCTCCTTCTCTCTCTGTGTAACTCTTTCAAATAAAGAAAAAAAAAAAAAGAGAGAGAGCGAGAGAGAGAATGCTTCCTAGAGGAACCCAGATTATAAAAAATCTAGGAAGATAGAAGGTACCTAGATTTCAAAAGAGAGGAAGTTCTGGATACAGAGGGAAAATTCAGAGTTTACAGACAGTTCTAGAAACTCATGTGGCAACTGAACTGCTGAAGTTGAAAAGAAGTAGCTAACTCTAATCTCTACTTTTCCTTAAATTACTGTTTCTCTCAACAACACAATGTGGAATCTTAGAAGCCATGTTCCTTTCACCTACAGTTGCTATGCATTTTAACTCCAACAACACTGATCATACAGATCAGGACGTAATGTTCAAAATTAGAAAAAAAAATAGTAAATTCTGAATACAAGAACTCGAGGTCCTTCCCTCACTGAACCAAGAGATTTGATGATACTTTTAAATTTACTGTGGGCATGGACAGTAGGAATGTCAAATTCACCCCTGATTCAAATAGACAATCAAAGCACATATTTCTAATTCTAAGATAAACAGATGACTGGGGTAGATGGAGATTGACAAAGCATAAAATTTATGGGGAAAAACTATTTTCTCAATTTCGAAGAGATTGTGACCCATCCTGAGGATGTATCCCCATGCTAGGTGGTTTTTTGAAATATTCCCATGTATGTGGGTATTTGTGGTGGTCAATTCTTCTTATCATCCTAATATTTGGAATGGTATCCATGTAGATATTCTGAGTTCTGGGAGTAAAGGAGGCTGGTTGCTTAATTCATTACAATAATTTATGCCTTTAATCTTTTAAAATGAGCCCTATGACCCTGTAACTATTCCATACAGTATTTATAAATATGATTGACACAGTGTCCACTTTCAAAGTGCAATCAAACAAAAGAAAAATAACATTAAATCATGCAAAATCAGCTGGCTGGACTCTGGAGTCATCTAGTTATGAGCAATCATGCCTTTGTTCTCCCTTTCACCAGATGTGCGAAGTAAGAATGTGATAAAGATCTTGAGCTGAAGGGAACTTCAACCTGCATTTTTAGATAGGCATATGTCTATCCAGGAAGAAGACCTGAAGTTATAGGCCTTTTACTATCGTAAACACTTACACTAGAGTTACCATGCCTTTACCTGACCAAGCAGTAGTTTCTACTCCACACTTATATGGATTGAGTGAGCACCGTGGTGAATGAATGAAAGTTAGGGTCTGAGGGGTGGTCGAAATAGAGCATATACTCTCCTATAGGAGCAAAACAAAACAGGGTAAAAAAGTCATATAAATTGTGCCCAGAATGACTGGCAAAGCCATTTCACACTTTAAAATGTCTCTGGATACCAACTTGAAGAAGAAGACAAATAGCAGATGAGGGGGGGCTCCTATTAAATGTGTTTTGGTGCAAAATAAATAAAGCTTGCGGTTCACCAGCTTTCCAGGGATGGACAGGCCCCTTTTGACTTGAACAAGAGGCATCCATTTTAAAATTACCTGAGTCAACACAAGCTGAGTTTTCAGCCTCACAGAGGGTATAAGGACTATTGCAGGGAGGAGGGGTGATGGATGGTGAGAACTGGGCAAATAACACTCTTCATCTCCATCAATCATTTTGTACAACATCTGGTCATCTTCAAGGGAGAAAACTTCACAGAAAGCCTTGAAATATGTGTAATCAAATGTCAACATGCAGCTAATGCTTCAAAAAGTATATTTAGTAGATAAAAAGAACCCTCTAATGCCACCATAGATTATCATGAAAAACACATTCACAGCTTTGCAAAAATATTAATAAAAACACATAAACAAACAACACTTTCATGAGTAAGTTACACTGACTTCTATTAAACAGATAAACATAAATGTAAATATTCTAGTTTGAAAGCTACCACTTCAGATGTAGCAGCATAATCTGAGTTGAATCCTTTAGAAAGAGGTTTACCTACAAACATAAAATTTGGGGGTTTGAATAATCAACATTGGCAATCTAAGTCTCTAGTTTAAGAGTTAAGCGGTACTTTCTTTTCTCTTTGCTGCTTACAAGAAACACATCTTAACCAATGATCTTTCCACTGCATCACATGGTGAGATAAAAAGATGTATATGAGTAATTTATTGAAATAAGAATCATTTGGCTTGGCAAGTGAGAGAAGGTGGCAAAGACTCATAGGGATATTGACTCATTTCCTATGAAGCTTTAAAGAAATGGCCCTCTATCACGGTAAGAAAATTTTGACTAGAAAAAGGAAGTGGTCACTGGGAGTGAGAATTTGCCATTAGCCTATGCTAAAGGAATATGTTTTCTTTAACAGAACTGGCCCTGCAATCATCTGTCTGGGGCAGTTAAATTTAATCTGCCCTAAAAAACAACATGCAGAACTGGATGAACTTTGAAGGTACCAACCAGTTCTGTGAGACTGTGAGTTGGAAAGAATGAAAACATGTGACCTTCATGAAAATCTCTGGTTTCTTTTCCCTCTTTTCCTTGGCAATGGGACTCTGGGGGACTGGGGCACATGTTCTTCCAGTAGAGGTCATGCTGATGACATTTCTATAGATTTTTTCTTATTCTCAAAGAATCAAAGATACAAGTGCTGGAAAGGACCTCTTGCTCCCTTCTTCTGTTCCCCAGAGGCCTTTCAGAATTGCTTCCAAAATCCTTTCCTGTTATGGCCACTAAAATTTCAAACAAACAAATAAATGAAGTAAATGTCAAGGCCTTTTTAGAGCTCATTTGTAATTTAATAGATCTCTTATTTCAGATATTTTCCTCCAAACCAGCCCTATTGTCAAAGAAAACCATTCTATTCCTCTTCCTAACTCCCCCAGACTTGTTCACTAACCTCTTATTGCCCCCACAAAGACCCTAATCTTGTTGGTGATTGTCTCAACCATCAATCGGCAACTTGACTTTTGTCCATATTCAACTTGATTCAGGTGGCTTCTTTGTGTCACTGTTTCTCTGAGAACTTGAATTACCAAAACATAAAAAATACAAAGTGGTAACTTCTAGGCTACAACCTGGATGAACTTTGGGAGGAGAGAGGGGAGAGGCATTATTCTTGGGAGAAACTTGTTTTTAGTTTTCAGGTTGATGTCTCATTGATGACCCCACCTCTTCCTTACCCACAGTGACTTTAGTCTGCTAAACACCTGCATCTCTCTTGAAACAAGTATTTTGTTACAAGTAAAATATTGGTCCTATTAATTTCTTTGTGTTCAAATGAACCTACCTGATCATCACAGTCTGTATGTATGTGTGTGTGTTTGTGTGTGTGTACACTTGTAGTTATATATAGTTATATATTTTGTTTCTTACTAACAGAATGGTTGAACAGAACTATCTGGTTTAAAGGATGAGCCTGACTGATTACTGTAATTCATAGGGCCTTAATTAGCTGCACAAACCATTAGCTACAATTAGACTATTATAAAACACTTGATGCGCTATGTCAACCATGGGGCCTCATTTATTCTTGTGGCAGGGATCAGGAGGGGGAGGGCAGGCACACTATACTGCCAAGCATGCTAATAAAGAATGATTTTTGATTTAAGATGTTGCCGATAGTGCCACAAAATTAATCTCAATAGCTGTCTAATTTGTGTCTGTGGATGGTATATTTATTGTAAAATGACACCAAAGCTAAATGAGTTACCTGCAGCAGGAGTGTTAATGTTAGTGCCTGGAGATTCCACTCCATATGCTGGGATAGAGCAAGACGCTGGTGCCGAGTGCTCCCAGCGGACTGCTTGGCCTCATCTGTCTCAGAAAGCTCAGCAACCTGACTTCCACTTTATGATCCTTAAGTAATAATAATAAAAGAGAAAGAGGGTGAAATGGAGAGACACTAACATCAGCAGAAACAGACAATGTGAAAAGGAGAGAGAGAGAGAGATGAAACTTCAGAGAGGCAGTGTTCCAATATGAGTTTCCTAAAGCAAAGCTTAGCTCTAGATAATTATGGGAATGAAGACGATGACAAAATCTAGGATGCCATTCAGCTGGTTTTCCATTAAAGAAGATATGAAAGGGATATGCTGGTGAGTAGCACTCTCCCAGGAGGCAGAAGTGAGGAAGGAAACATCAGATTCCACTCCAGGATGTTTTGATAGTGGCCTTGTACATTACATAGAGATTTGAGGCTTCAAATCATGTTCATTAGAACAGGAGTCATTAGTGGGTATGAAAGAAGCTTGAATTCAGGGGAGCAGAAGGAGAAGTGCCTGTGCAAGGCCACATGGTTAGCTCTCCAGTTGCAGGATCAAAACTCAGATTTCCTGAATGAAGTATGACCCAAGAGCTTGCATTTAAGATGTTCTAAAAATTGGATTATTAGTTTATATACCAAATACTGAAATGTGATGAAATGAGGTTCTGAACATATCTGTACCCTTTTGTATGGTAAAGATGCAATTTTTCAAGTTTATCTGTAGTATCTCTTAGCTATTTTCAGTCTAATGTGTTCTCAATGATGTTCTTTTTTAATTAGTTTATGGGTTTTATGAATAATGCACACTGGATTAAATTTCAGCCAAATGTTCCAGAGTATTTGTTGGGATCAGGATAGCTGCTGGAACAAATTCAATCAAGATTGTTTCTAGCCTAGGAGTTGAAGCTGGGATTGCTGTGCAGCCTGAAGTTTTCCTCCATTGATGATTCAGTAACTGAGGCTCTTCATAGCTTGTGGAATCACCAGCCCTCAGGGTGTCTGAGTGACCTCCATGCAGACTTAGGGAAAATTAAGATAATAGAGAGTGTGGAAGGATTTAACTTGCCAAGAAGAGATATGGAATCAGGTTTTTGATGAACACTTTTTTGCTGTGACCACAGTTAACCTGTTTTAATATCATATGTACCAAATGATACTAAAACAAAAGCAGGAGAGGAAGAGGAATAATAGATTAATAACATTTATTATTATTAATAATTAGGCATGGGGCCAGCACTATGACACAGTGGGTAAAGCCACCACCTGTAGTGCTGACATCCCTTTTGGGCGCCAGTTCAAGTTTTGGCTGCTCCACTTCTTATTGAGCTCTCGCTATGGCCTGGGAAAGCAACAGAAGATGGCCCAAGTCAGTCGTTGGGGCCCTGCACCCACGTGAGAGACCCAAAAGAAGCTCCTAGCTTTGGATCAGCCCAGCTCTGGCCGTTGCAGCAAATTGGGGAGCGAACCAGTGAGGGAAGACCTCTATTTTTCTCTTTCTCTGCCTCTCTGTAGTTCTGCCTTTCAAATAAATAAAATCAATCTTTAAAAAATGATAATTATGCATAATCTTTGATTTCAAGAAAGTTAAGCCTAATGCTGGATATAGCTTCACACTTTTCGGTCAGATGAATCATTATTTTTTTTCTTACATAATTAGGGTTGAGTATCTTTTCTGTCACTAAAAATATAACTAATAAAATAAGGGAAGGGATTATTTAGTTTTCCAGGGAGATGGCAAAGAGTAAGAGTCAATGATATAAAATAATAGTCAATTATTTAATGTTAACTTTTCTCTCCTGCTGCTGCTAATTATGGCCTGTGCTCATTAACACAAAACTGTTGACTGAACAGTCAAGTCTCTTGAAAGTCTGTGTCAGAGTAAAGTTATGATTTCCTCCACCCTTGGTAAGGTGCTGAAAAGTAAAGTCACAAAGCCAAGATGAAGATGTGCTGAATCTCCTGGAATAGCATGTGCATCCTCATCACAGCAGTCAATTAGGAGGAGTGCAGCTAAAGAGCTTTCAAGAAAATGATAAGGAGATGACAAAGAGGAGTTGGAGAGGATCATTCTTGATAATGTTTGAAATGTATAAGGAATGCCTAGATAGCAAAAAAGAGTCATGCAAAAGGAGTATTAGGTTTAGAGTCCACAAATTCATGAAAAGAATAACTAACATTTCACCTACAATTAAAAAAAAATACTACATGGACAATGTCAGACACCAAGTCAGAGGCTAAAGGATACAATGGCTCCTGACCCCTCCCATTTTCTAGGAAAGAAAAAGTCCATTTCCTAGGAAAGATGATTTTATTGTGTATCAGATACATGCACTTGAATTTGCAATTTTGTTCTACCCACTACTGATTAATGAACTCAAGCAAGTTATTTAAATACTATTATGAGTGGAGCTCCTTTTTTTCATCTGTAAAGTGGAGATAAAAATAAACACATCACATGGACATGCTTTGTGCAGTTTTCAAATGTTGCTCCTTAAAATAATAATTCCTATTATATGGATGCCTGTAACCCTTGACACTTGATATCAAAATTAGTTACCACATAGACTCATTAAAAGAAAACTGATAAATGTCATGCATTGTGACACAGTGAGTTAAGCCACCACTTGGAATCCTGGCATCCCACTTCAGAGTGCTGGTTCAAGTCCCAGCTGCTCTGCTTCTGATTCAGCTTGCTGCTAGTGCTCCTTGGAATATAGCTCAAGACAGCCTAAGTACTCATACCCCTGCCAACCATCTGGGAAACCAGGATAGAGTTCCTCACTCCTAGTTTTAGTCTGGCCTAGAGTTGACTGCTGTGACCATTTGGTGGGCAAAACAGAAGATGGAAGATTCTCTCTCTCTCTCTCTCTCTCTCCATTTCTGTCACTCTTATTTTAAAATAAGTAAGACAATTTTTAAAAATACTGATTGAGGCCGGCGCCGTGGCTTAACAGGCTAATCCTCCACCTTGCGGCGCCAGCACACCGGGTTCTAGTCCCGGTCAGGGCGCCGGATTCTGTCCCGGTTGCCCCTCTTCCAGGCCAGCTCTCTGCTATGGCCTGGAAAGGCAGTGGAGTATGGCCCAAGTGCTTGGGCCTTGCACCCTATGGGAGACCAGGAGAAGCACCTGGCTTCTGCCTTCGGGTCAGCGCCGTGCGCTGGCCGCAGCGCGCCAGCTGCGGTGGCCACTGGAGGGTGAACCAACGGCAAAAAGGAAGACCTTACTCTCTGTCTCTCTCTCTCACTATCCACTCTGCCTGTCAAAAAATAAATAAAAATTAAAAAAAAAATACTGATTGAATGTGTTATTTTAAATGAGGGAAGAAAAGGCAGACAGGATATTCACATGAATTTTAGCACTATATAGATGGATGTATTCTTAAGAAAAACAAATTTTCTCGTCCTTGCATAATACTTTATTGATGCTTCTGACGAAAGACATAATTTAGGAAGCAATAGGCAATAGGATATATAAAAAGTAAATAAGATTTTTAATAATGTGTGAGTGAAGCATAGGCATTTTTAAACTTTATTAAATCATATTAAGACCTCCTCTTCTCTCAAGTTCCTAAAAATGCTAGAGTGGTTCCCTTGATATCTGTGAACATCAGTGAGTCTAGTGAAGACTCATGCAATCATTAAACAAGAACTTATTTCTTCTAATGCATTACATTTCCAGGTGCCTCTCTCTCTGTCTGTCTCTCTCTCTCCAAATATATTTTTTGTGTTATAAAAATAGCAAAAGTAGCAAAGATTTACACAAAACATAAAATATATTAAATAAGAAATAAGTAATATGGATTATGTATTAACCTTTTTCAATCTACATACCCTACAGTAACGAAAATCATCACTGGAGATATATTTCTGGGATTGGCATGTTGGCTTGGTTTTGGGAATCTCTATGCTAAAAGAACAGTGAAATCATTTGGTCTGACTCTGCAAAGGCAACTGCAGGCAGCACTCAAAATTCGATAAATCCATAGCAAGCTAATTTTTGAATTGATAATTTTGTATGGCCCTCAAATGCTGTTATAAATATCCAAATGGCCCTTGGCAGAATAATGGTTTCCTACCCCTGCAGGCACTTTTTTAATGCAAAGATTCTAAAACAGAAGGTTAAAGAAATAAAGTTAACTGACAGAAATGATATATATTTGATCACCTTGGCCATCATATAGGAGGATGAATATTGAGTGTGAGACAAATGGAAAGTACCCTTGAGGTGATAATTCAAATAAACCAAAACTGCAAACAGCTTTAGAGGTTATTTAGTTTGCTAACCAAGTTTACAACTGAGTAAACTGAGGCATAGAACACAGGTGGGGTGTAAGTGTCAGCTTCTTCATAGGTAAAACAGTAGCAGAGCATGAAACACTGAAGTCAGTGATGATCTGTAATGGGAGAGTGACTTTGAGATGACAGCTGTTTCTAGCTCACACAGTGAAAGCAGTTTCTAGATCTTTCATCCTTTCTATTAATGAATTTTTAATACATATCCCAGAAGCTTAGCGATTCTTATATTAATCAAATCTAATATATGTAAATCATAATTTATGAAAACATATTAAAAGTTATGTTTCTGCTTTACAAATAGATACATGACACAATTTCTTTAAATACTAAACTAACTTTGAGTGTGCAGAAAAGACAGCTCTGCAAAAGCTTTTGAGACATAGTAATAGCTCAAAATTCAGGGAGACCTGGAAATGTAGAAAGCAATTTGTATTCTGTGAGGCAAACAAGGAGAAACTCATGATACAAAATTGTCACTCTCTTGTTGATCTTTTACATATGAGAGGTACCATGCTTAAAGAAATCCAATTCTGTAATAGTTCTCTTCTCTAACCTCCCCAAAGAGGGGTGAAAAACACTAACAAGATAGAAGAATATGTCAAATGAGCCTTAATTTTTGGCCTCTGCTCAGAAATGATGGTGCCACTCTATAATTACAGCTAAGAACATAATCCCAACTTCAAGAGATAACATTTAAAAATAATACTCCACTGGAAGAGGACATCTCAGCTGTAAATCCAGGTTTATCAAAAGCCACCTTACAACCATCACACAACGTGGGGGCCTCTGTCGATGAACTACAGAGATATTGCCACAGACCGGAATTATCGGGTTCCTTCTGTGCAGGGCCAGTTGATCTGCTTCTTTTAAGTGCTAATACTTGCAGAGCACAAGAACAGGTAAAAAGGCTGGGAGAGGAAAATACTGGTGCTCCTTGTTTGCAAGACTGAGCTCACTCCTGCTAAGTTTCTTTAATGCAATATTTTTGCTCCCTCTTGTTCTGCAAGAAAAAAGATCTCTTGAATCCAAATTTATCACAATCGAAATAAAAAATGTAAAAGATCAGTATAAAACATTTAGCAGCAACAGTTAATAATGTATATGATAACATATTGCACTAATATATTGACAAATGTGGCAATAAAGTATTAATGTGATTATGTATCATCAAATATACCAGTCATTCATCCTTTCTTCTGCTCCAGTTTAAAAACAAAGCAAATCTTAGACTATAAAGTGTGGGTAGAATCTCCAAGTGTGATTTCAATTAAGCACATCTCTGAGAAACTCTATCCATGAGCTCCTAAAGAGGCAGGTTATCAGTTTGATTATGAGAAAATGCCCTTAGGAATGGTGACAAAAGCCACAAGAAAATGCCTTCCATATTTCAATCCAAATCTGGAAATCGTATCTGGCCAGCCTTGGGCCAAACTGAGATACCAGGAAAGTTTGTTTTTCACAGTCCCCTCTCCATGTTCAGGGGCCTGTTTTCTCCATCACAAAGGTTACAATGAAGGATGGTCAGTTTTATTGTCAATCTAGCTGGCCTAGGCTCCCCCATCCCGTCCCCCGCTTATGCAATTAACTAAATGTTGCTATTCAGGTGTGTAAAGATATGATGAAAGCTTATAATCAGTGGACTTTATTTAGGGGCAATTAATCTGGGTGGCCTGCCTACAACAGTGATAAGACATTAAGGTGGAATATAGGTTTCACTGCCTGAGGTCACAGGTTCAATTCAGACTTAGAAGTCCCAGCTGACCTTTCCTGACAGCCTGTTCTACAAGTCTGAGACTTACCTGACCAGCCCACAATCATCTAACTCAGTCCTTAGAACAAATCTCTTAGTGTATGTCTCTTACTGTTTCTGTTTCTCTGCTTGAAGCTCACGGATACAGTATTTTAAAGATCCATTGCTACCAATAACTATATTCAAAACTTCACTTATCAGGGAATAATTTGTTCCCAGCTACTTTGATAGGTGTGCATTTATGAAATCAAGTTGTACTCTGTGTAAAAGAGAATTGCTAGCAGCCTTGAAGATATAGTGTTTGAAGAAAAGAAGGCACAAGCAAGAAGGATTTTCTCTGTATAATCTTCTATAATTATATCATTCTACCTGTAATTTATGTCATATGGGCAACCTCCATACACATTTACAGATAAGGCTAATCCTGAAATCATATTTTTAAGCAATTTGAAAATATTTTAATGTTTTTCTCTTTTTTTTCAAGGGATTTATTCTTATAGAGGTATAGAGTTGATGGTTCTGAAACATATAATACAATGCTATTTGGTGTTTGGTAGTCACATGTCCCTTTAAATTTTAGCCAGCATGATAAGGCAGTAGGGGAAGGCACTAGGAGGAAGACCCCTGACCTAGAAAAATGTCTAGGTTAAATCATAAAAACTGCATAAATAAAACAATAAATAGTATGTATCTTGGCTATGCTAGCACGTGTGACAAAATCAGAGACACTGAGGGAGTGATTATGGTTGATTTTGATCTCCTGTGCTTATCTGTCAATTTGAGAACATGCCCTAGGTTAGTACAGGCAATAGCAACACAGGTAAGGGTTCTATTTGTTTTCTGCAGCCTGGAGCAAAGCTTCCCTGTGTCTGGCCGAACCCAGCCAAACCCAGGTGGGATCAGCTACCAGAAGGAAGAACAATACTTTTACTGCAAGCCAATGAGATTTTGGTATTGTCATGTAAGACTGATCAACTTTCCATTATAACATGAATTAGAAAAAAGAATTGTTTTAGTTTGGTTTTCTTTTTCTTTTTTGCAGCAGTTTTAGTCAAAATTCGGGCCCTAAGATTATCTTAGAATACATTTTCAAGAAATAGGAGATAAAACATTGTGAGGAAAAGCAACTTTTAAAATGTTTAAAATGAAAAAAGTGGCATAATAGGCTAAATCAGTTTACCTGTTGGTCCAAAGTACAAAGAAGTACATTAGGCAGAGCGAGGTAATTGATTTTCATCTTGATAAGCCACATCCGATGACAATTTAAACATTTTCTCAATTTGACCTAATTTCACTGGCACAAAATTCTCTGAATAACTTTGCCCAAAATACCCTTCTTCAGCCCTTTCCTAGCTAAATTTTTTGCCTATTTTTTTTTTTTTGACAGGCAGAGTGGACAGTGAGAGAGAGACAGAGAGAAAGGTCTTCCTTTGCCGTTGGTTCACCCTCCAATGGCCACTGCGGCCGGCTCGCTGCAGCCAGCGCACCGCGCTGATCCTATGGCAGGAGCCAGGTGCTTCTCCTGGTCTCCCATGGGGTGTAGGGCCCAAGCACTTTGGTGTAGGGCCATCCTCCACTGCACTCCCTAGCCACAGCAGAGAGCTGGCCTGGAAGAGGGGCAACCGGGACTAGAACCCGGTGTGCCGGCGCCGCAAGGCCGAGGATTAGCCTGTTGAGCCACGGCGCTGGCCTTGCCTATTGTTAAGGTGACACACAGTATGGGAAGGCAATTTCATTCACCTGTTGTTTATGAAAATTTGACAAGAAGTACCAAAGTGTGAAAGGAGTACGTAATTTCACATAGCAATAGCATTAATAATTTGGTCTGCAAGTATCCTCAAGAAAGGAATCAAGATCGTAGTGTCAATCAAGAGGAAATGGTTAGATTAATTGCAATACTACCTTTATTAGAGTGCCTTGGGCCCACAAAAAGGAATAAATAAGGATATCCATGTGTGATATCATTTAAATACTACCTCAAGTTAGTATTAGGTGGGAAAAGCAATGTGTACAACAGTGTGAATAATGACTTCTCAAGTGTGTGCATAATTATATATATGCATGTAGAAATATGTACATCAACTTTTCATTAAGAAGAGCTCAGAGGAATCTCATTTGTAGTGGCTGTTGGGGAGAAAAGTACTTGCCTTTCACTTGTAGTCCTATATTCTTCGTCTTTCTTTTTTGAATCCCCCCTCTCTCCCCTATTTCTTCCATCCCTCATCCCCTCCATTCTTTTTCCTTTCTTCCTTTCTCCATCCTTTTTTCCTTTATAGGTAGATTTTTTTTTTTAAATTACACTAGAAATACTATTCTATTGTTGTGGCTCCTTATGCTTTTGTAGATTATAAAAGCATGAACAAATAGTATTTTTTAAAAAAGGCATCTTATATTGAGGAATCTTTTCAAACCACTTCTGGTCAGAAACTCACTTTGCTGTCCAAAGCACTTAGTCCACTTTTTTCCTGTTGTTCTGACGATTTTTGATTGTTGTTAACTATAGCCATGTCTCTGTTATTTTGTAGATAGAATATGCCTGTTAAAAGAACATTTGCAGGTCTTACAAATTCCTGGGGATTGGTTCTGAATTAGCTCACAGCTGATTGTTTGACCTGGAAAATATCTTCTACTTATCTGAGTTTTAATTTTGTCACCCAAAAAGTGAAAAATTACAATAATGGTAAATAGAGTCTTAAAAACAAACAGCTCACTAGGCTAATCCTCCGCCTTGTGGCACCCCGGGGTTCTAGTCCTGATCGGGAACCGGATTCTGTCCCAGTTGCCCCTCTTCCAGGCCAGCTCTCTGCTGTGGCCAGGGAGTGCAGTGGAGGATGGCCCAAGTCCTTGGGCCCTGCACCCCATGGCAGACCAGGAGAAGCACCTGGCTCCTGCCATCGGATCAGTGCGGTGCGCCAGCCGCAGCACGCTGGCCGCGGCAGCCACTGAAGGGTGAACCAATGGCAAAGGAAGACCTTTCTCTCTGTCTCTCTTTCTCACTGTCCACTCTGCCTGTCAAAAAAAAAAAAACAAACAAACAAACAAAAAAAAAACAAAAAAAAAACAGCAAAAGGAAAGTAGGGTTCACTGAGGGTCTAGTATACATCAGATACTTTCATATATATGATTGCATTAGGTATGCCACTAATAAATTGTCATCAGCTATCTATCTATGTTTCAGTGAATTGAAGCTTGGTAACTGCCAACAATCAGAAATCAAAACCTGGACAGAGGTTCAACCCATATTTCTTTTAATTTTAATGCTATGTGCTTGTGCTTGTTTTTCCATTACATCAATTATCTTTTTCATAATAATAGGACAATGTGATTTGATCCAATAATATTAATAATGTAGAACTTAAAGGTATGAATTTTAACCCCAAAGTCAGTAGACATTAGAATAGTATATTAGCAGATTTCTTTGACTGTTTACCTTTAATATCCCTTAAGGGCAATAGTAATATTCAGCCAATAGGCTCAATATACTTACAACTGTAAAGAACAGTACATAACTCAAGTATTGCATGTGGCTAATTCAACATTGTTAGAATACATTTTAACATTGTTACAATACCCTGAGGCTGGCGCTGTGGCTCAGCAGGTTAAAACCCTGGCCTGAAGCGCAGGCATCCCATATGTGTGCCGGTTCTAGTCCCAGCTGCTCCTCTTCCAATCCAGCCCTCTGCTTTGGCTGGGAAAGCAGTAAGATTTCCCAAGTCCTTGGGTCCCTGCACCTGCGAGGAAGACACAGAAGAAGCTCCTGGCTCCTGGCTTCGGATCGTCACAGCTCTGGCCGTTGAGGCCAACTGGGGAGTGAACCACCGGGTGGAAGACCTCTTTCTCTCTCTCTCTCTCTCTGTCTGTCTCTCTCTCTCTTTATAACTCTGACTTTCAAATAAATAAATAAATTTGTATTTAAAAAAAGTTAGTCACTGATCCACCATTGTTAAAATTGAAGAGCTGTTTATTCACAGGTCCATCAGAATTACAATACAAGATTTGATTCACTGACAAATCATAGACTGGGAATTCTTTTCCATCCATACTTTAAAATTATTCTTTTTTTTTTAAAGAATTTACTTATTTATTTATTTGAAAGACATGGAGAGAGAGAAGTGGTGGAGGCGGAGGGGAGAGGAAGTGGGCTTGGAGAGGTTGAGTAAGAGACAGAGATCTTCCAACTGCTGGTTCACTCCTTAAATGGCTACAAGAGGCTACAAGAGCTGGAGCTGGTCCAGGCCAAAGTCAGAAGCTAGAAGCTCCATCTGGGTCTCTGATACGAGTGGAAGGGGAGCAAGCACTTGAGCCATCAATTGCTCCTTCCCAGTCACATTATCAGGGAGCTGAATCTGAAGCACGGTAGCCAGCACTTGAACCAGACACTCTGTTGTTGGATGCCGGTGTCCCAGATGGCAGCTTAATCTGCTGTTCTACAATGTCTACAACAAAAATATTCTTCTCTATGGACAAATTTACGGTTAGATTCCCTGCAAACATCAAGCAAAGCATCACAGTCTGCTCTATAAGTTTAGCCATAAATGCTACATTGACTAAAATAGATTAACAAAGTTTTAACATCTAAAAAGCTGTATTCTTCCAACATTTTGGCTGAAACTTGAAAATTTAAAGGTCCTGGTGACATGTAGTTCTGTACCTCTGCAGCTACCATTTTATTTTTATGGAAGACCTGATATTTCAACATGTTTCAAATATTTACAGAGCTAATAAGTAGTAAAGTCTAACCCCCTAGAAGTAGGTGGATTCTAGAAGTATATATTAATAATAAATAGTGCTTTCTTCTGGTAGTACTCTTATCCTTTCAAAATATTGTACATATGAAGAAGAAAGTCAGAATACAGGAAAATTAAAACTTAAATTAGTGACAGAAATCAAACATTTTTGGGAAGTCTGCATGGCCATTTATGTATGTGGTACTGGGGAAAAATCCTTCCCATCCCCAAGCTGGTCATGAATGGTCAACTTCATGTTCTTTTCGAGAATATGGCTTGGAGAGACATTAATAACACTTATCTGATGTCTTTGGAAATTGCTATCAGAAATTTTATTCCTATGGAACTCTGCTTCACTTTTTAGTTTTTATTTCAGGAGAACTCTTACCCATAAAGATTTAAAATTTTTCCCAAAGCCTCACTCAGATAGAGTCAGAATTAAACTCAAGACTCACAGTTAGCACTTGCCCACTCTTACTCACCTGACAGATGTTTATTTTCTTTGACTATGCACTAGTAGATTTACTTTCTTCCCGAGTTCTTTAATAAAAAGTGTATGGAGAAAGGTTTCAATCCAGGAGTTTGAGAGTATTGCTGTGTGTATTTGTTTTTTAATCAGTTTGCTTTTTCTTGGAATATCAAGATCTTCAAGCATGATACAATACATATGTTGTGACACAATGCACCCCACCATTAATCATCTCATAATCTTGGTTATTGCTTTTGTCCTTCTGACATGGATGCTTCCCTGAAAAGATATTGAATCAATGGTTTATAGCTTTGAGGACATTCTGCCAGGTCTTTATTTCACTTTTGATATGACCTGGAGATCACTGCTTTATTCCAAGGAGCCAACAAGAGACTGCCAACCAATGTTGGAAAGACTTGAGTAATTTGTGGTCTCTTCTCTGTGGTTGAAAGATGAATAGGACTTGTCAGAAATTAAAAAAGAAAAATACCAGACAAGAGTAACTTTTTTTAGTTTGGTAAAAGGAGGAAATACAAGTAACAAGTATAAATTTTAAAAATATGAATATATATTCTTAAATTGAAGGGGGCATATTTTTTACCATACACTGAATCTTATTCAACTTCAGTTTTATTTAAGAGCACCAAAATCATCATGAATTTCATTAGAAATGGAAAAAATTATAATATGAATCACAAGTGTTGGGAATGTGGTGTTCAAAGATGCAGAATTCACTTGCAAGAGAAATGCCCTGTACACATTCTATACCCTTTCTACATTTTAGCTACAAAAGATATCCAATAATTTTTTGGTTTATGAAATATTTTTGTTGTATGAGCAAACAGAGGATTTGATTTTCCCAAAATACTAGTAGGCAGTGCATCATCAATGTACCCTTGCCTCATTCCTCAAAGTAGCCTAAATTTGGTAATAAATTGATATATGTAGATCTTTCACTTATGAGAGCTCTCTCAATTCTCCACATCTGTAAAATTAATATGATATTAATACCTACCTTCTAGGAAATGATGCTTAAATACAAAGGTACTTCTAAAATTTCATGTGCAATGCATATTATGCAAAAACCATGCATGGATTTCAATTTTTTTGCTCCAAAATTAGCTTATCTTTTAATTTAATTTTTCTAAAAACTTTTAAAATGCCCTCATAAGGGATAACATGTGGCAAGTGCTAATAATATAGCATAGCACCTTATGCGAGTGAGTTATATCATCATGCTAAGATTTCTCTTTCTCTTACTGTTCTAGATCAATTTACATATTTCTCTTTTGTTGTTGTTGAATAGTTTTTTAAAATTATTAATATAAAGAGAACAGATTTTATGCATTACATAGGTAAAGTTCCAATAAGACAACCACACTTCCCTTACTCTGCTTCACCCACCTCCCACAAAATTTCCCTATTACATCCCCTGTCTTCATCAGTTTTGCGAAGATATAATTTGAATCCACTCTATATTCACAAGCTTAATTCATAATATTCAACAAATAAAAAGTAGGAAGACCACAGTTCCAATAAGTATAAACATGAACTAAAAATGACAAATTATATTGCAAGGTGACTATTTCATTCCTATACTTTTTTGTATTCTATATTAGCTGCCATATATCAGAGAAAACATATATCTGTCTTTCCATGACTGGCTTATTTTACTATGCATACTGGTTTCTAGTTGCATCCATTTTGTTGCCAAAGGGGGGGGTGTTTTTATGTCTTAGCAATATTCCATAATGTATATACACCACATTTTCTTCATCCAGCCATCAGTTTATGGACATCTGGGTTGATTCAATATCTTAGATATTGTGAATTGAGGTACAATAAACATGGAAGTACAAATAATTCTTTTGTTTGCAGATTTAAGTTTATTGGAATAAAATCCTAGGAGTAGAATTGCTGGGTCATGTAATAGATCTACTTTCAGATCTCTTAGGAATCTGCATGCTGTATTCCATAATGGTTGTACTAGTTTACATTCCCACCAACAATGTATTAGGGTACCCTTTTCCCCACATTCTCACCAGCATTTATTGATATTTGATTTTTGAATGATAGCATTCCAACTGGGGTGAGGTAGAATTTCATTGTGGTTTTAATTTGCATTTCTCTGATGGCTAGTGATAGTGTACATTTTTTCATGTGACTGTTAACCATTTGAATTTCATTCTTTGAAAACTCTCTGTTCATGTCCTTCACTGATTTCTTGACTGGATTGTTGTTGAATTTCTTAAAGTTCTTATCAATCCTTGTTATTAATCCTTTATCAGTTGCTGAAGTCCCCCATTACTATTTTATTGGAGACTATGTCTCCTTTTTAGATCCATTACTATTTAATTTAAATATCCAACCATCCTGGAATTATTATTATAGTCACATCTTCCTATTGAATTGATCCCTTAATCATTACATAATACTCTTCTTTTTCACTTTTCACAGTTTTGTGTTAAAGTCTTTTTCTCTGATATTAGGATGACTATACCTGCTCATTCTTCCTTTCCATTAGTGTAAAATATCCTTTTTCATCCTTTCACTTTGAGTCTGCATATATCTTCAGTGATGTGGTGTGTTTCTTGAAGGCACCAGACACATGAGTCTGTTTTGCCACCCTTTAAGCCAGTCTGTATCTTATAATTGAAGAATTTAGGCCATTTACATTTCCAGTTAATATTGATAAGTAACAATTAGGTCTTATCATTTTTTCATAAATATTCCTATTGTGTGCTTTAGGTTTCCTTGTGCTTTTATAAGATTATCTGCCCTTGCATTCTTTCATAATAATGACTATTGTTCTCTATTTCTCTGTGTAAAATATCCTTAAGAATCATTTGTAATTCTGGAAAGGTAGTGACAAATTTAATTTCTGGTTTTTTTTTTCTTCTTTGTTGGTTTTTATTTCACCTTCATTTATAAATGAGACCTTTTTTGGGTTGACAGCTTCTTTATTTTAGGACATGGACTGTCTCTCCATTCTCTCCTAGCCTGTACAATTTCTGTTGAGAAATCAATTATCAGTCTATTACTATGAAAATAATCTGGTGTTTCTCTTGTGCACATTTAGAATCTTTTCTTAATGTTTTACAGTTGAAATTTTGACTACAATGGTGAATATCTTTTTTTTTTATTTGACAGAGAGTTAGTGAGGGAGAGAGATAGAGAGAAAGGTCTTCCTTTCGTTGGTTCACCCCCCAAATGGCCACTATGGCCTGTACTGCACCATTCCAAAGCCAGGAGCTGGGTGCTTCCTGTTGATCTCCCATGTGGGTGCAGGGGCCCAAGCACTTGGGCCATCCTCCACTGCCCTCCCGGGCCACAGCAGAGAGCTGGACTGGAAGAGGAGCAACCCAGACTAGAACCCGGCGCCCATATGGGATGCCGGCGCCACAGGTAGAGGATTAACCAAGTGAGCCATGGCACTGACCAGTGAATATCTTTTCTAATCATGTCTTTTAAGAGTTCTATGTGCTTCTGTACTTGCATGCCCCTTTCTCCAAATTAGAGAGGTTTTCTGCTACTATTTCACTAAATAGTCCTTCTAATCCATTCTCCCTTTCCACATCTTCAGAAATTCTTAAGACAGATATGTTTGGTAGTTTGATATTATCCAAGAGATTTTTGAATATTATTTTCAGTTTTTCTAATTTTTTTCTTTTTTTTCTGAGAAATCAGTTAGTCCAAGGATTTGTCTTCTATTTGACATACTGAATTCTTCATTTTTAATATTTTAGTTAGATTTCTCATCAATATCTCAATCTCTCAGCAATGGATTTATTTATATCATAAATTTAGTTCTCTATGTTTCCGAGTAATTTTATGATCATTCTTCTGAGTCCATTTTCAGGCATTTCATCTATTGCTCTGTCCTCACATTCTAATATTGAAGTGTTTTTGTGTTCCTTTTGGGGGGCCATGTTGTCTTCCTTGTTCTTGTTTCTTATATTTCTGTGTTTATTTTTAAGCATTTGTGCAAACACTTGTTGGGTTTTCTCTTTGTTCTACGCCTCTGTGGCTTCGTGGAGTGTTGGCTCCTTCAGTGGATATCCAGAAAGGTGTCCTGGACTGGGGAGATTTGGTCAGTGCTCAAGAGAGGGGCAAGAACTCAGGATGATCCCCAAGTTGAGTATGGTAAATCACTGCTATTATTAGCATCAGGGAGGGTAGGATTACACCTGTTGGTGTAATCACAACCGCATCTCCTCTCTTCCAAGATGATCAATGCCTGAGGTTAGCCCGCAGTTGGTACAAGCCCCACCAATGCAGTCACTTAAACCACACAAAGGATTTGTGTGGTTCTCAGTGTGATCATGAAACCTTATGCAATGACTCACCCCAGGCTGTCAATGAGCTGTTAACCTCTGAAACCAGACACAGTGATTGTCCAGAGACTCAGCTACATCCCACACCCTATTGTGTAGTGGCAGAATTCCCACAGTCACAGGGTGTAGGTGATCCACTCTCAACCCCACAAACCGCCTCCATCCACGGAGAGAGATGAGACATTCCCAGAGCCAGCTGCCTTGAGCCTGAAATAGGTTAGGGAATGGGAGCACCTCAAGTCCTAAGTGGATGCCCAGCCCCCTGCCAACCCTTCCAGTCACACTCAAAGTCTCTGGGGAATGTCGATTTTCCTTCTGATAAACTACCCTGCCATATGTGTGCGTGAAAGCTGCTACAGCCTTTATTGGATTTAAGAAGGCACTTTTTCCCTGCTGGTTGCCGGGGTCTTTGTGGTGGGATGGGGAGAAAGAAATGTGATTTTTCTTTGCTGGATTAGGTGAGTACTCTACCCTCCACTAGGGCTCGAGGCCAGACTCAAAGTCAGTTGCAGTCTGCAAGTTTCTCCCTCAGGCAATATCACCAGTGGCATGGGCTGCCACAGTCTGCTCTCACTTCACATTCAGAAGTTGGTGTCTTCTCCAGCCCCCAACTGTGGAAGTCATGGCTAATGTCCCCTCTTGCTGCTGTATGTCTGCACTTTCTATTTTGTGCCACAGTATCTCTTCTTTCTGTAGAATGTCCACTGCGAACTTCTCCCCAACTCTCTCCTGGGAATGCACCACCTCCATTTTTCTTCTATTATCTTCCCCTGGTCAAAATCAGCACACTTTTTCCCTATTCAGCCATATTGGTATCTCCCAATTTAGATATTTCTAAACTGCTCTGATGTTCATTTTATTGGCCAAATTTTCCTGTTGCCAATGTCTGTCTTCTTGATTCTCTCTTGGTTGTTACTCACAGAGATCACCCTTCCCATTCTGTGCATGCTAAAATAATGATAAATATAAAAATAAATATTAAAATGATGCCATGAGTCACTCCAAATATATAGTTGAAATTCAGTCATCCTGTATGTATATAAGTAAATCAATGGAAATTGTTATTTTTGCTTCTTAACCTAAATGTTACTATAATTTCACATAAAACCTCTTTATTCCACAAGCTTCATACATGATAAGTCTTTAATTAACATAGGTCAAATGACTATTTTGTAAATAGATTAATTAATATATGGCATCTGTATTCCCCTTTCTCTTATAGGTATCTTTAGAGAAGCACTGAATAATAAATATTCTTTGGCAGAAAAAAGAATCATGGACAAATCAATGCATGCAATGAAGCAGTCTATTCTATGCCTCACTTCAGAGAACCTAAGCAAATGGGTAGTTTATGAAGTTTGAGACAAAATAATTAAGCAACCTTCATTTTAAAACATTTGGTTTAATTAAATGTTACTATAGCTGTAGTTCTCAATCAGTATATCTTAACTGGAGACATTCAAGTAGTCCAAATTCTACCATGGGGAATACTTTGAAAGGTGTGAGAGATTTCTGAGGACCTTGGATTATCATTATCCACAGAATATTTCATGCTGATAAAGGGATATGTTAGTAATATTATTTAAAGTTTTTTAATATGTTCTACTTCACTGTTGATGACATTGCCATAGAGCCAATAAGATCCTGATCTTGGCACAGAATATGTATGTGCGCTGAAATTGAAAGCAACGTCTCCCTTTTATTTATGGTTCTTACAGCATCCTTTGTTCTTTGCTACCAAAATGTTGCCACTATGTCTAGCAGTTGATTGAACCAAAGCTATGATCTCTCCACAGTGATGGACACAACTAAAATTCTTTACATTGTTTTTTACATGCAATGCTGGAACTACTGCTATTTAGAGTAGACACAAGACTGGTGATAGAATTTAAAGTAATTGAAAGGATTTCCTACTCTGAAACACAATGATGTCAATGATGTCATACAGATAAACACACCAACTGGCATTACAAAAAGCATTGGAAAAAGATCTTGCCTTTTTAAAGGCTTTCCATTCAGGGAGATATTCCTGTTGAGAGGTGGCTGGTCTGAGGAGGGTTAATACCTCAAGCCACCAACGAGTATTAACACCCCAGCCAAAATTATTTCAGCCAGTGCTTTTCCCTATGAGGCTTTCTAGTAAAGTGCAAAGCCCTGAAAGAAGGCAAAGCAGAATAAATACCACTGATGGGATACTAGGCAGGGCCAAGAGCATTATGAAAGCTGGCCAGGCAGAGGCATTGTGAAGACTGTCTATCTAGTTTGCAATTATGCTGGGAATTGGCCAGACTCTCAAGATTGTCCTAGGCCTCTCAGAAGGAGGATGTATGAGTCACATCTTAAACATAAGTTTTAAAAACACAAAATTGTCTGTTTCCTAGGCTAAGACTTTCCAGGTTGCTAAATAAGAACTTGAATTTCATCTGCACAGCAAAATAGGAAAAAAGTTTGGTGGAGAGCCGAGGCACTCAGGCATGTGCCTAAGGATGCCAGGGCTGTAGTGAGTGAATGAAGAGGAGAATAAATCAACTCGACTAAGTAATTTTGGCCAAAGGACATTTTTTCTTTGCACAAAGAATTGATGTGAAATATTAGTTAGCCTGAATAATGTGGAAAATTAATTCCTTCTGTTTTCCACTTAATTTGTCAATGTATATGAGGCCTGAGGGTGGGTACACTTAGAGTCTCCATGATACAGTTTGGATGTCTTCCTTGATCAAAGTCCCTGAATAATTACTCAACTCTCCAACTCCTTTTTTAAAGACTTATTTGGTTTACTTGAAAGTGATAGTTACACAGAGAGAGGAGAGACAGAGAGAGAGAGAGAGAGAGAGAGAGGGAGAGGTCTTCCATCCGCTGGTTCACTCCCCACATGGCCACAATGGCCGGAGCTGTGTTGATCCGAAGCCAGGAGTGAGGAGCTTCCTCCAGGTCTCCCATGTGGGTGCAGAGGCCCTAGGACGTAGGCCATCCTCCACTGCTTTCCCAGGCCATAGCACAAAGCTGGATTGGAAATCGAACAGCCGGGTCTTGAACCAGCACTCAAATGGGATGCTGGGACTACAGATGGTGGCTTTACCTGCTATGCCACAGTGCCGGCCCCTCTCCAACTCCTTTTAACTTCATGTTCAGCTCCTGTACTCCTCCTGGGAACTGTGATAACACTGGACATCTTTCTTGTAGATTCTATTCTCATCAAGGAAAGTATGAGTCAAAACATTTCTATTCACTTAGACTTTTTCAGGTATTGTTAGGCCAATGCTCCTTGTTTCTTAAAGACAATCTTAATTCCATTTTTAAAGATTTTATTTATTTATTTGAAAAGCAGCATCACAGAGAAGCAGGGTGGGGGGAAGAGAGAGAGAGAGAGAGAGAGAGAGAGAGAGAGAGAGAGAGAGACAGGGGGCTTCCATCCGCTGGTTCACTCCCTAACTGGCTACAACTGCTGGAGCTGTGCCTATCCGAAGCCAGGAGCAGGGAGTTTCTCACAGTATCCACGCGGGTGCAGTGGCCCAAGGACTTGGGCCATCTTTTTCTGCTATCCCAGAACATAGCAGAGAGCTGGATCAGAAGTGGAGCAGCCGGGACTCGAGCCCTTGCCATATAGGATGCTGGCACTGCAGATGACGGCTTTACCCACTATGCTACTGCACAGGCCCCGACTATGTTTTTGTTTTTGTTTTGAAGATTTTATTTATTTATTTGAGAGGTAGAGTTAAAGACGGTGAGAGGGAGAGAGAGAGAGAAAGGTCTTCCTTCCATTGGTTCACTCCCCAGGTAGCTGCAATGGCCAGAGCTGCGCCCATCCAAAGCCAGGAACCAGGTGCCTCTTTCTCGTCTCCCATGCAGGTGCAGGGACCCAAGCACTTGGACCATCCTCCACTGCCTTCCCAGGCCATAGCAGAGAGCTGGATCTGAAGAGGGGCAGCCGGGTGGAAGAACTGGTGCCCATATGGGACGCCAGTGATGCAGGCGGAGGATTAACCTACTGTGCCACTGAGCTGGCCCCTCGACTATGCTAATTATTCACATCAACATTAACCTTTCCGTTTGGGGGACAGGCTATGCTCTGTGTTCTAGAATGGAGATCACTGAGGTCTTCTTAGATTAGAAACATTGAGAGCTCTTCTTTTGCTGAGTGGGGTATGTAAGCTGAGGGGAACTACTGGATGGAGACATCCCTCCTTACAATAAACAGAATTTTTAGAGGGGGGGACGATAAATTTTTAGAAACAATGAAGTTATTGGAGTAGTTGAGTAACTCTGAGTACAGAAATATCTGAAGGATATTTTATAAAATGCAAAGTAACTTTAAAAATTTGTAGAAAAGCTGAATTAGAAAAACGTTTGTGGGTAAACCTAGTAGATTAGATGTTCACATCCATATTATTGTGCCTCTGCTTGAGTCCTAGCTTTGCTCCTGATTCCAGCTTCTTGCTGATGCAAACTCTAGGGGACAGCAATTTAACGACTCAAGTAACTGAGTCCCTGCTGCCCATGTGGGAGATCGGAATTGAGTTCTTGGAGCCCATCTCTGGCACTGGACCAGCCCTGAACACCAGGGACATTTGGGTAGTGAACTAGCAGGTGGAAGCTCAATCTCTCTCTCTCTCTCTCCCTCTCCTTTTCTCTCTCTCTCTCTCCTTCTCTCTCCTCATACTCCTCAATTAAAATTTTAAAAACTGCTTCTTTTGGTGCAAAACAATTTTGAAATCAATGCATAGATTTTTCATAATATACATTTTCCACAAGCTTTCTGAAGACCTTGAAAGTTTGTTAATACTCCACCATCCATTCTGCTCAATGTGTCTTGAACTTGGAACTGTCATAATGTTGAAGTATTGAGGTCTTCCACAGCAGGGACATTCTTTAGCAAAGAGGCTTCAATGTGGGCGGTGTTGACAATTGGGTTGCACGTGGCATTTACTTTTGCTCTAGGTCATCATATCCTCCTCCACATGCCCCTCTAGTGGTTCATGTGTTATATATATTTGTAGCTCCATTGGACTTTGTACAATTACTCTCAAAACTGTGACTATCTGGTGGATTTTTTGCAAAAACAAATCTCCATTATTAAGATAAAGACTCTAAATGAAGTAATTTATATGGAGATGATGAAGTTGTGCTTTCAAAGTTGTATTTTACATGTTTCTTTTTATTGTGGTAGGTGCTCAATAAAAATGTCTTTATAAAGGTTAACTAATGAGCAGAACTTTGATTTCAACCAAGAACCTCTTACCTGTGTTTCATTTGCCAGTGCCACTGTGTATACAAACCATGCAGATCCTTCACTGCCCAATTCCAGATGGCACCATTGTCAAGGACTTTGAAGTAAGTGGTGTCTCTGGAGGTAGCAACAACAGCAACAATGGAAGATGAGACTTTACTGCAATCTCTTTTCTCCATCAAAAATGGGTGAGGGCTGCCATGAAGAGTAAGGTACTAAAAGACTTGTAGACATTTATTTCTGTCTCTTTCTACTCAGGTCTGAATTTGATTTAGCAGTAATACTACATCTACTACCCGTCCAATGCTGGAGAAGACACTAAGAGAGTGCAAATTAATTATTATGTACCAGCTCCATACTCCAGGAAGTAGATAACATTGAAGCAGTTATTAAAAAGTAATAGTCTTAAGTTTATTATTTTTTACTCTTAAAATTAAGATTCATTTTCTTTATTTGAAATCCATAGACACACACATAGACAAACAAACATACAGACATCTTCTATCTGCTGGATTACTGCCCAAAGGACTGTAACAACTGAAGATAGGCCAGGACAATGCCAGAAGTGAGGAACTCCATCTGCATCTCTCACAGGGTTGACAAAGACCCGCAAATTTTAGTTATTATCCACTGCTTCCCATGGTGTGCATAAGCAGGAAGCTGAATTGGAAGTGGAGTTGGGTCTTGAACCATGGTACTCTGATATGGTATGCGAGTGTCTCAAGAGGCAGCTTAACCCATGCACCCAAATATCTGTCTCTCCTGGGTTTTTGTTGTAAGACATTCCAGACATTTCTTGTAGCTCCATCAATGTTTAGGAATTTTTGTTCATTTTAAAGATATTTCTTCCATATGGAGTATCCTGGAACAGTGGATGCATGGATGCAGGTACACATGACTATCTGTAAGGATACAGGAAGTAAAACATTTCTTTCTAAGCATTTCAGTCGATGAAAGAAAATAAACTTTGATAATATTTCTATATAAATTTCTGGTTGTTCCCTTTAGCCTGTCTGGTTATTTGTCACATTGAGTTACATGGCTGAGGTGTTCCAAGGGAAAGGGAGAACTTATGGTCCTTAGAGGGGATGATGGAGACCTCCTCAGTCCTTCACTGCCTTTCACCATACTGTTATGGATTGCAATTCGCATCTTTCTAGTTATATGATTTCAGGAACTTACTTGTAATATTGTGCTTAACATGGTTCCAGAAATGTAGATGCAGAGTGAAGATTCTATCAATGATGCACACATAGGTAGAAATCCTCAAGACTACTTCTTGATCTTCTTCAGATACATAAACAACAGGAAAAGGCTAATAATATATAAGTAATGGTTCCAAATTTTAAAGTCATGAGTGACTTTAAAATATGGCTTTATTTCTAAAGCCATTAACAAAGAGTCTTATTCTAAGCCTAGCTTGTCCATTGAGAGACTAACAACTACTCATACATATGTGAAAATGAATCATCTACAACATGAAATCAAGCCTCTATAATTTTCAACAATAATTGAAATAAAGTGCCATACAAAATTTCTCTTGAAGTCCTTGTAAATAATAAACATATAAATGAATAAATAAATGCATACAAATAAATCTACATGTATTGAAATTGCATGCTCAAGATTTTTTTTAATACTCTATTTTGTTTTCAAGCAAATCTTCAGTTCTCTCTCCCTTATGTGTGATAAGGCGTGTTTAACAAACATTACTTAGGCCACTTTTAATCCTGGTTACCCCCTCTGTAATAATGTTCCATTATGACTTTTTAATCTTGCACATTAAGGACTTTCATTAAAGCGAGCTCAGGTTAGCATTTTTTAACCTGCTCTAAAAACGTTAACATGAGCCACAGTGGGCTACCAGCTCAATAATCTTCCAATTGTCCCAAGCTCCAAATGGCCCATTGAGGCTCTATTTGTTCCAGTCTATTGGTTAAATATGTATTTGTGTGGTTTTTTAAAACACTTAATTATTTACCTGAGAGGCCCTAACAGCTGGTCTGCTAGGTAAAGGCAATAGGAGACAGTTGAACATTAGACCCATTCAATTTAAATACATTTTTAAAAATGAAAACAAATTAAAACGAAAAATCTATTTCCATTCCCTTCTACCGTGTAAACATAGATTGAAAGCACATGCTCTGAATGTTAAGATCTGTTAAAAGAAGTACCTGTAGAAAATCATATTTGCTCATGCTGAGGATCAGTGACCATATCTAAGCTATACAATTTCAATCTTATTTCATTATTTCCTCTTATATTTTAATGTCTAAAGTACTTCCATCATATTAAAGGATCATTTCAAACCTACAGAAACTAATTTTTGAGTTCAATAGTGTTTTTTTTTTTGTTTTTTTTGTTTTTTTTTTTTTTTTTTACATTTACTTATTTGCTTGAGAGGTAGGGCTACAGAAAGAAAGAGGGAGAGAGAAAGGTTTTCCATTCTTTTGGTTCACTCCCAAAATGGCTGCAATGGCCAGAGCTGGGCTGATCTGAAGCCAGGAGTCAGGAGTTTCTTCTGGATCTCCAACATGGGTGCAGGGATCCAAGCACTTGGGCCATCTTCTACTGCTTTTCTAGCCATCGCAGTGAGCTGGATCAGAAGAGAAGCAGCTGGGATAAGAACTGGCACCCATAAGGGATGCCTGCGCCCCAGGCCCACTGCGCCACAGCACTAGACCCTGAGTCAAATAGTTTCAATTAATTTTTATGTGTACTGGTAAAACTAGGACAATCTAATAACAAATATCAGCTCTTATATTCCTAAATGTATGTAGTCAATAATTCACTATAGACACTTAATCTATACAGTAATCACTCTTCAAACTCCTGAAAGAATTTAGATTTTCATATTAATCCCAACATACCCATGGACAAAGGTAACAACTGCATGTCCTTCAGATATCATATTGAAATCCTTAAATATCTTCAAAAGCTAACTGTCAGAAAGAAGAACCTTGAAGAAAATACTCCTTAAGAACTTAAGTAAGCAATATGCTATGATGAAAATTCCTTAGCTGTGCTGAAACGGTAAGAATAAATGGGTTAGTTGTCAGTGTTTAAAACAACTCTGATTTTAGGTTCCTTGAAATGTACAATGATTATTTCACATGTTTCATTGGTTCTCCTGAAATATAAACTATGTATACACAATGACAATACATGCGGCTTATCTTAAACATTTGATTGACAGGACACAAGAGTGTTACATACCCTGCATCTACTTTGAATCTAAAAGTTATAAATAAGGTTACCAAAACATTAAGTAGAATATGCTCCAGAATTTCCATACCTTGACAACTGTGCCTTTTTGGAAAACTTGAAAGCAAGCCTGAATTTAAAATTCGAAGGCTCCATTAATCTCTGTGTTTGATCCTGGAGGCGTGGGGAAGGTGATCTCCACGGGCCTCTGATCTCACCTGCATTTTCTTCTCATTCTCAGTTAGTCCTAAGCTGTAAGGGAATTCTCCAGTCAACGTGCCTGACCTTTGGGAAAGTTCACCATTAAGTGGCCCTCAACTATCCTGCAGGTCTAGAATTACAGACACCCAAGATCTAGCCAGCTTTGGAAAGAACAAACGTCAAAAAAAGTCCATGCAGTCCCTAGACATGGACTCAGAAACATTTCGAAGGGGAATTACATGGGCCTCCTGAATCCAGATAGTTTACAAAAGAGAGACTACCTCAGACTTGTGGATTCCCTGTTCTTGCCCAAGTTGAAGGTACTCACTGTTTATTTGTATCTCTCATAGTGCTTAGCACAGAGTCTTGTAAAGTACTGTTGCATAAATAGATTGCTTGATGATTATTTGGTTAAGGTTAAATGAACTTTGACATTTACTTATTTATAATAACCACCACTTATAAAAGTGAAACCCATGGGGCTGGCGCTGTGGCATAGCTGGAAAAGTTGCTGCCTGCAGTGCCTGCAACCCATATGGGTACCAGTTCAAGTCCTGGCTGCTCCACTTCTGACCCAGCTATCTGCTACGGCCTAGGAAAGCAGTAAAAGATGACCCCAAGTTCTTGGGCCCCTGCTTCTGCATGGGAGACCTAGAAGAAACTCCTGGCTCCTGTCTCCTGGCTTCAGATAGGCACAATTCCAGCCGTTTTAGCCATCTGGGGAGTGAATCATCGGATGGACGATCTCTCTCTCTCTCTCTCTCTTTCTCTCTCTCTGCCTCTGCCTCTCTGTAACTCTTTCAGATAAATAAAATAAATCTTTAAAAAAAAGTGAAACCCATGAGATAAGGCTTGTATTGATTATTTTCTCTATAATCATTTAATAAAATGGATAATTCTCTTTATCTTACTGTTAGATTTTGCCCTCAAAACATGGTTTACTTTCAGAATAGCATTTAAAATTTCATGTAGCAAATATACACTATAACTCAAAGTCTTCCAAGTTCTAAGTTGCTATTAAGCCAGATTCTTTGGGTACTTTGCATGGCCACTTGGATAGCCAGAAGAGTTAGAGTGACTTCAACACTCACTGACTGATGGCTTCTCTGAGGTAGCTGCTACCATGCAGATTGTAATGTCAGTTCTTTTAGATCTTTGTATAGGCAGATTTCCAAGAGGATGAAAATATCCATTGAATCATGAAATCACCATTGAAAATGTTACTTGATTTCATCATATGTTTTTCCAAAGGGCGGTGGGGGTGGGGGACCAATTTCAAACTTGATCATTCCTTTCTGTTTTGTCTAGCATCTACCTTGGACATTTTGCAAAAACATTTTTTTAAATGTGATTTGCAATTTTGGACATTGGATGCTTCCTGTAAGAAATCACGAACATTTTTTTTGAGCCCAAATTTCTGTGTTCCTACTTTTACTCAATCTTGGTCAAAGCCCAGAATGAGGGATGTGAGAAACTCTAAAATTCAAACTCCTTTACAGAAAAGTTAAAACAGATTATTCAAAAGCAAAAATGGGTTGCTTTGAACTTAATATTTTAAATAAATATTTGAATTTTAATGTTTCATATTATTAGCACATTGTAGATATATTGCGGATAAATTAATAAAACATTCCATTTCCAGGAATCTCCAATGAATGAGGAATTACAATTCTGTTTATATTTATATTTCTAAGCCTGGTACCAAGACAACGGCCAAATCAGAAAATCACACCTGTAGTGTGCCTAGAAAGTGCTATATAGAGAACTGCACTATCACCATAAATGGTTTGAATGGAAGAAGAGCCTATGAAATGCATGAAATAAGAAGGACTAAAAAATGATATTTAATTGTTTCTTTGAGCCAACTAGATTATGTTAGTCACTCACTCTAGTAAGTTGTTATGCTTCAAGTTGAACCCTATCATATTCCAATTTATCTAACAAAAAGACCCAATATGATAGCACTTAAGTAAAAAGTCTTATTTTGATTAGATATGTTAGTGCATTGATATTCTCTTTGAGTCTCATTCCTGTGTGAAATGAAAGATTTGTATGAAATCAAAAATACTTAAATTTTCTAATGGCTCTAATACTATTGCAACCTCTTTGTTCAATAATTTTATTTTAAATTTTAAAGTAGGAATATGCATAAGTGTGATGCATTTGTTATCTATTTTTCTCCACTGAAGAATATTAACAATATTCATTTTATGCATAATATTGTTGAAGAGTCTTTAGTGATATGCAAGATAAAACTTCCATAGGATAAGGAAAAATGACTCTCAGACCTTTTAGAAAATGTATAACTGCTATTGGTATTACATTTTTTTTTTATTGCCACAAGTCAACTCTCCCTTGTTTAAGTGACTTTGCATGCATCTCACTTTCTCATCAGTCTCAGCAACATAACAATAGGTAACCCCTGGCATCTGAAAGAAACATTTCTTTCTTTCTTTCTCTCATCAGCTCAAGAAGCTCAAACACTGGACCATTTTCACACAACTCCCGAAGGGATGCTGCAAGAAACAGGAGAATAAGACTGTTTTGTCTTCTGTTGCCTGCAAGTGTGGCAAATCCTTTTCTGGCAAAGAAAATGAGTGGAAAGATAAGTGAACTGTCAGGATAACTTGCTGCTGTTTAATTCAGGTATCTGTTGAGAAAGAGAAAGAGAGAGAGAGCAAATGAGAGAGAGAGAGAAAGAGAGAGAGAGAGCACATGCATTCACTTGCTCTGAGACTTTGCTAAAGTTTATATAAACCTGTGTGTAGTTATTCCACTGCTTAGTTAAAGCTGTTGCTGATATGCATTTCCAGCACAGGAATGGAAGGAAATTTTGCTCTTATTTGACTTCAGAACAGAATGCATTTTAGAGTTTCCAAGTCATTAGAGAATGTAGTTGGTGGAGGTTAAAGTGGCCCACTCTTGCTCTGAAATCAAGAACACTCTCTGCCTCTTGACCCAACCACGTTTAAGTTGATGATTCCCCACATAAGTGATGTGATGTGACTGCAAATGAGGGCAAAGAATGCAACAGTGTTACAGCCCAAACCCACCTTCTTTCATATCTCAAACCTTTTCCTAGAAAATAAAAGCTGTCATCTTAAAGAATCCACTGCTGTGGTGTTTCCCAAGTGTTTTTTTTTTTTTTTTTACATGAGTCCTAGGAAAGACTAATGTACCATATTCTCCAAATAATTTGATTCTTCTCTGAACAAAATTTCCCTTTTATGAATATGAAATTTTGGTATTAAATTAAACAAATTAAAAACAATGTTCAATTTGTTATCCTTAAAAAAGACAGAAATGAAGTTTCCTCTTGTGGCCCTGTATACAAGTATGTTATATGGAGAACACAAGAAGGGATTTCTCACTTTCAAAGTTCTTATTCACAGAATTTCTCTATTTACTGAAGTGCAAATTACATATTATTAAACTTCAAGTTATGGTATTATTTGGAGAAGACAGGTCTTGATAAAATTCAGTCTTGTTACTCTGCAATTAATTTATGACTACCTTTAGCATACATGGGCAAATTATCATGGATATGCTAACAAGATGGATACTGTATATACTAACAATATAGGTACTGTATACTTACCAAGGATAACCAATTGAAACAAAGGAATTGAATCTACCTAACAAACACTGGACATATTGGGAGACTCTTAAGTCTGTCAATAAGGGAACAAAGGCAAATCCCAATGTGGACAGAATTGGTAGGATGTAGAAGAAAGTGTTGATAGTATCCTAAATCATCACACATCAAAGAACGCAAAAGACACTGTAAGCTCAGTTTTGAAGAAAGAGGGTTTAGCACTATTTCAAGTCTACAGAGAAGTGACATTCTGTCATAAAGAAGGTTAGATTTTCTCATTCTGAAAACAGATTAAGCATGGTTTGCATGATTTGCATTATTGGTTAGGGAATTCCACTGTAAGGCAGTATTCAAGTAGAACCAAAATGATTTTGATTAAAGGTAAACTGGAGGGTCACACACTTATATAAAGAGTCTGGCCCAGAAATTTGGTTCAGTTATTAATGTTGCCACATGATAGACCCATGTCTTATATCAGACTGTCTGTTTCCAGTACTTGCTTCTCTGTTCCTATCCAACTCTCTGCTAATGCATACCCTGGGAGGAAGTAGATGATGTCTCAGGTAGTTGAGACTCTGATGGAGTTCTTGGTTCCTGGCCCAGCCTTCACTGGAAAGTGCACTAGTGTACAGAATATCCCTCTCCATCTCTCTGCCTTTCAAATAAGGCAAAAATAAATAAATAAATAAAAATTTTAATCTTTCATAAACTAGAGGGAGGCTGATGAGAATGGCTTCCAGTTCCCTTACTGTAGTCCTACTTCTACCAAGGAGTTTACAAATCTCATTGAGTATTTCAAATGTAGAAGACATAAACTAGAATGAAAACAAGAATTAATATGATATTTTATGAAGTTTCATTCAAATACTGCAAGACTTTTTTTTTTCTCCCAATGGATTCTTAAAGAAAGTCAATGTGTTTAATTTTGGCCCCTTTGGTAAGCCTGGCACATATATTCTTCTTATTCCTCCCATTAAACACTTAGTTCATTTTCCTAGAACTAAGTTTCCTAGAACTCTGATTCCAATATGAAACCAACAGCATGATTTAAATCTGTATTTTTTTTTCTAGAAGAAGATAAGTAATATAAATTTGGGCTAGTCTGGGAATTAGCTAGAATTATAATAATGTATATCAAGCACTTTGTAGGCATTTAAGTGTCAAAATCCATTGCTTAGCCTCCTCTTTTTTCCCTCATCCGTGGAAACATACCCAAAGGTTTTCCTCCTTGAAATCGCTTGCTATTACACAATTGTACCACTCATTTGATATTGAGTTATGCTTAAGTTTTGATTAAATTTTCAATGTTTTAATATTGTCTTCATAACTAGACCTCTATATTCAAAAATTTAAATGATGCCAATAATTCAGTCAGCAAAATTCTCTGAATTTAATATTTGGGCAAGATATGACGAATGATTTGTGCCTACTCCAGTTGATAAGAAAGTGCATCATCATAATTAAATTTATAGGACATGTCATCACTTATATAGTTAGTAGGAAATGATATTGATATAAAGATAATGTAGGATATATGGCCCACACTTTATATGCATTACAGAGAGACTTTCTGTATGAATGAGTACAGCTGGGGTGTGTTTCCAACATGCACTCAAGCCATGAACTAAACTTCCTGTGAATTGTGTGGAAGGTTTTCTCAATTCCATAGTGTAGCAACTTACAGTAAGACCAACCTATAATGAAGTCCCAGTGCTGTTGTCTCTTGTCCTTTAGGAATTGAGATCCTGGACACAGGCCATTATCTTCCTGAACTATCACCCAACATTCAGAACAGAAGGTTCAGAGCATATGAATAATGCCACAGGAGAAGAGCTTTTGTGTTCCCAAGCTTACCAATTCCCATATGCCTCCCCATCTACCTGTTGTGGCAGGGCTTTAGTAAGAAGCCAATTATTTCAGAAGGGTTTTTTTTTTTTTTTTCCAGTAAGGTAGGTTCACTGCTGCACATTAAATTCCTGGCTGTAGACATAATGGCTACTTGATTAGTTTTGCCTGTAAATGTCAGCCCACAGGAAAACAACTCTAATCCACAAACTCTAACATTATTGAGCTGCCAAGAGATTATAGTTCATGTAAGACCTGATTTGAGAGTGATTATTATTCAACCTACTAAAAGTCTTCATAAACAGACCATCTGACCTGTTTATATGGTGCAAGCTCATTTTATATCACAAGTATAGCAATGGACAGTCTGCAATGGCAAACATCCATGTGCAGTGTTGATAATAGAAAAGAAGAGACCTCTAATCAAATGCCATTATTTAGAAAGAAGGCCTATAGAAAAAGCCTTGAAGTTTCAGAATCCTTAAGTATCCGATAATACTTTAGAGATTCTAAAAGCCCCAACTTGTGTTTAGCCGCAGACTCTATCTGTTTCTAGTTAGGAAAACAGGAAGCACAACAGTTATTTTAACAAGCAGAATGAAATATAGCAACATAGAAATAGTGGGGGTCTGCGAAGGCAGAAAGGGAAACTGAGACAACACAGAAGTAGACACTGTAGGAAAGTTTCCTCTCCTAACCTAAAAGAAAAAGTGTGAGGATGTTAAAACAGACCGTAACAGGAATCCAGAATTGAGTTCAGACTTTCTTTGAGGTACACTTCCTAGCTTTTGTCTCAGGAGCTGCAAGGATGGCAGGCCCTTGGAGGAGCAAGTTTGCGTCACTTTGAGGTCACAGTGGAGCTGGTGCTGGAAGTGGGATTAAAAAAAAATGAAGCTGGAATAAAATGTTCCTGAATCCAAATATTGCTGTATAGTAAGAACTTCCTAGGATCGTAGATACGTACATCCAAACAACCCCCACCCTCCAAACAAACAAAAATGAAGAAGCAAGATTTTCTTTCTTCTCCAACATTAGAACAACCTTAGAGAATGGGAAGATGGAGCTACTTAGCAATGTGAGACAATATCTTGAGAGATAACATCATTTTAAAAGTGTTTGCTTTTTTCTAACTGAAAGGCAAAGTGATGGCAGGGTGGAGGATGGGGCATCCACATGTTGGTTTACTTACAAATGTCAGAATTGGGCCAGACTGAAGCCTGCACCCAACAATTCCATCTTGGTCTCCCATGTAGACAGCAGGGTCTGAGCAATTGTGGAATCATATTCTTCCAAGAAGAGGAGCCAGAACTCAAAGCAATATTGGATGTGAGTGTCCCAAATGATGGCTTAACTAGCTGCACCACAATGCCCACTCAAGAGAGACAAGGTCCTAAGAGTCAACACAGCAATGATATTTTATTCCATAATTTTATATACCAGAATATTTGATAGGGTCCAATACTATCACTTCTCCTTACCCATGTTGAAAACAAGGCAGAGAAATGTACAAGTATTCAAAACTTGAGCCCTTATTTCCCAATATCAGCCTGTGGATCTTTCCTCCTATCCAAACCTCTTTTCAGAAACTGGTGAAAATATCTGCCTCAGATTGAGGAAGCATCAGCTCACTTTGCATTTTGCAAATAAGGTGCCCAGTCCCCAGAGACTTCTGCCTCTTTTAACATCATCAACACAAGCAAATATAGAACTTTTACATCCTTTATACAATCAACATAATCTTCCCCCCTTTTTTGAAAAACAAACAAAAAAGAATTCCTAAGATGTAGTCAATGTATTCCCATGCCTCTTTCCATTGTGAGTGTGGATGCAGAAGGATGTAAAGATTGTTGCCCATTCTATCTGATAAGTAGGGAACCTGAGCCTCTAACACTCTGGCTACTTACATGAATCACTTAACAAGTACATGAGAAGGAGATGGAGAGTAAATAGCCTATCAGCAGATCAATCCATACATTTAGTTCTCATGCCATGGTACGAAAATTATTCTTTTGTTTCTGACATTCTATTTAAAAAGTATATTAAATCATAATGCTCAAAGTGGAGAAAAAATATCCCCCTGTGCTCTTGTGTAACGTACTGACAAGTACAAAGGACTTCTACGAAGTCTTTTTCTTTTTTGATAGAAAAGAATATCAAGAAGTTTAGAGATATTGAAAAGGAATTTACCAAGAAAAAATTGTGATATATCAGAAAAGAGGCATGTAAATCCAATAATAAGGACAGTCATTATTCTAACGCTGTTTGTCCTTTCCTTCAAGTTGGTACTATTTAGATATTCACTAATTTTACAATGGAGACATTTTAAACATATCAATAAGTCAATAAATCCATGAGGCTAATGGAGTGGTGCTTAACTTGGTCTTTATGGTAGGGTTTCCTTGGATGGGGTATTATGTTGTTATAAATGCTGCTGTTGAAAAGATTTATCCCAATCGATTGGTACTTTTAGCACACTGATCTGTCAAATAAGAGAGTTGTGTAGATGAGAGTATAGCCAAATCTATCCAAATTAAGAATTAGGTGGAAAGAACTTTCTGATTTCCTGAGCTTCTAACAATCTCTCTTGTTATTTCAGTCCCTCCCCATGCTTTCTGCGGTGCTCTTTCCTACAGATGGGCTTTTTCAGCTGCTTGCTCTTTTGCCTAGATTGTCTCCTCCAGGACTGTCTACTTGACAATAAATCCATTCCTTTATGAAGGACTGACTGACAGACCCAGTCTTTGATGGAGCACTCCCATAGTTTCCAACTAGTTTCCATAATCCACCATTCTTTGCCTTTTTAGAAATTCGTAAAATGGCACATCTTGCCATTCATAGTAACTATCACTTCATGGCCATTTAATGGACCTTCCTCCAAGTCTAGGAGCTCCTCAGAGAACAGTAAGGGTTTTCTTTTGCTCTATATCTTCCACTTTCCAGGCTGAGCTGGGTGTAAGAACCAAGCATATCCTGAGTACTTCCTTGTTTGAATTGTCAGCATGCATATTTATAACATAAACAATTTTTTCCTATATCAATTTACAAATTCCAAAGCAGTTCTACAGACACTACTTCCTTGGATAATATAGGAATCGTGGATATTAGATACTCTTATTTTCCTACTAATAACTAAAGATACTGAGACTTTGATTGGTGAAAGGAGTATCCCAAAGTCACAGTAAACAAATAAAGAATGAGAACCTGATACTGGGCCTTTCAAAATAAATCCAGAGTTCTTTAATTACAGATTCTAATCTACATCTCTCTCTCCCTTATGTTAGAATTTCGCTGGATCAATTCTTAATGAAAGAGCAGAAAAAGGAAGGCTGTAATTATTTTTAAAATGTGATTCTATGGACTACCCTAATCAGACTGTTCTATATTTTTAATTTATTTGTTTAAAATTCAGGTTCTGAAGGCCTCATTGTGACTTGATGAATGCGATCTTTATCAGAGGGCCTGAGAGAATCAAGATTCTTTAGCAAAATTTACTGATATGTGCAACCTACCAATTGAGACAAACTGGCTGGGTGACTATATTTTGTTACTTTATAAGGCAAAAAAAATTGAAATGGCATTTTCCTTTGCTACTTTATAACCAAAACAAACCTTTTTAATTTTCATTTCTTCAATATTCCTGCTTCTCCATCATTCAGGACAATCACTTTTATGGTGTGGATATAGAGTGCACATAAATCCTTTCTAAAACATCTATCAGTATGCTTCATTGTAGCTAGTAAAGCTAGTGCTGTTATGAAAATGTAGTCTCTGAAATGCAGGTCTTCTGAGTACAAATTCAGAGAAAATGCTCTGCCTTCACCACGTATGTTTGGAAGTACCCAATTGACTAGAAGTAACTTGAATGTGCATGGGATGGAGCACATGTAGTTGTAGGGAGCCCAAGGGAGCCCACTGTAATTCGAAGGGAAGGCAACACCAGGAGAGAGAACAACCCAACAATAGAATAAGCGATCTAGGGCATGCCAAATTTCTCAGCATGGGGACTTTATCAATAACACCAACCTTGTACACAAATACATTTATACCATCTCTTATATGACATCTCTTAGTTTATCTGTACATATAAATATACTCTGATACCTGTAAATGCAATTATATTGTTTATTTCTAAAGTTATGATTCATTCAAAGTTATGATTCATTCAACAGCTATTAATGAGTGCCTAGATAGAGCCACAAAAGCACAATTTCCTCCATGTTTAGTCAATTCCTTTCATTTATTTCCTCTTTCCGTTTTGTTTCTGAGTCGTATGACATGCTGTAGGGACTAAAGCAGGTTCCCTTGGACTAAATAACTCTTTCTAGTTCCAATCATGTGTACAATGCTTATTATTTGGGAAGGTTCCACCCACTAACAACTCTGGCTTCAGAATATATTGTTTTCAGAGCTCTTCTGACATCACTCAGGCATGCTGATTGTACACAAACAAATATGTCTGTGCTTGATAAGACTAAATTGCATATAAGCTCAAGTTCTTTGCCATTATGTTTAAACAAAAATAACCATGTTATTTCCAGATCCAGTTAGACCACAGGAAAAGCTGCCAGTTCTTGCCAAATAGCAAAGGACAGATTGCTAAGAACAAAGGGGAAAAATACAAAACTTATTTTCCCTCTTAGAACAAACCAAGCATAAGAGTCCAATTGGAAGGCTGGAGGCATTATTTGATAGACTGGGCTGGAGCCGAAGCCAGCTTCCTCATGGATTGATCCCTTCTAGTCAGAAAACAGCACTTACTAATACGAGACCTTACTGACTATAATAGGATTTTCCAGAGAACTTGATCTAATTGTGTGTATGGGTATGGGTATGTGTATGAGTGCATATGTGTGTGTTCAGAGTGAGACAAAGATAGAGATGTATTGCAGGGAATTGACTCCCATAATTGTTGAGGTGGAGAAATCCCAAGCTGGAGACCCAGGAGAGCTGATTTTTTGTTCCAGGTCGAATTTGAAGGGCTGGTGAACCAGGAGAAGCAATGATGTCAGTTCCAGTCCCCAAACTGGAAGGCTATATGACTAATGAAGAACTAATCCTTTTAGTTTTAGAGCAGAAGCAAAAATGACCAGTGTCCCAGCTTACACAGTTGGGAAGGAGGAATTCCCTTTTATGCAGCCTTATGTTTTGTTCAGGTATTCAGTTGACCCATGTTAGGGAGAGCAATCTTTCTACTCAGCCTACTGGTGTAAATGTTAATGTTATCTAGAGACACCCTCACAAAATCACCTAGAATTATGTTTGGACAAATGTCTGGGCACCCCAGTGTCCAGCAAGTCAACACATAAAATTATCACACTGGCTTCGGAATCAAAGGTTTTCAGCTACCTGGAGGTGTGAAGGTCATTTGGTCTAAATCCCCACTCAGGACAGGGATCCCTTGAGGGTCATCTGAAATCTGAATGTGCCTCTCACATTATACTTTTCTAGGTGGTGCATTCTTTGGTTGGACACTTGAACTAAACTACTTAATTATCATTGGCCTACTTTTTTACTGATTTTGACCCATCTTATCAAGTACTTCCTTAGTTTGAAATGCTTTCCTAAGGACGTCCTCCCCTTCCAGTTTTCTTTTATGTCATCAGGCAGATGCAATCATAGTACAAGGCAGAGCCATTAAGTCTTGTGCAAATAGGTAATGGGAGTGGGCAGGAGGCATCTTCATCAGAGTTCTTATGCTCCCTTCTTGCTGTAATCAGACTGACTTGAACTGATCAGTCACACTGGACTAGTACCTTCTGCATATTATGTTTTGCCTCAGACACTGTAAGGAAACATGAATTCTTAATTTAAATGATTATAATGCAGGTGGAGAGACATCTAAAGAAGATAATACAAATGCAGTGGAAGATACCTTGCATATATAAGAAGCAAACAGCAGGTGGTCAGATTGCAGGAACTAAGAGGAGGAAGTAATGCATGAAAGCAGAAGGTAGAGAAGGACTGTGCACTTTAATCCTTAAAGCATGGGTATGTGTCCTTTAGGTCCTTTTAGAGGCAAGGCAAGAATTTCTAGGAAGAAGAAAGGGTTTATGTGAAGGGATGAAGGTGGGAAGGAACAGTTATCTGGATCTTTGAGGGGCCACATTTAATGGAATGCAGGCTCCTGGGCTTTTGAACATAAATTGCTCAAAATTAGAAAATGCCTTAGGCCCGGACACAGTAAGACTCCATGATATTAGAAGAAAATCCTGAAGAAGTTTGCTGACTCTAGGGATTTAAAGTATTTATTTACCCTGATTGTAGGAGCTGTTGAGACAGATAGGAAACTTGCCTCCACACAGCCAAGCCCCTAATGGGTTGCACCAGGTCCCCAGCGGCTCTTTCTTGGGATGAGCAGAGATTTCAGTCTCTTTCTCCACGCCAATTTTCACACTGCCCCTGCCAAGAAGGGGTGCAATTAATGTTGCTGCTGACAGTTATTCCAACTTGGGTCCAGGCTCCTGGGATAGAAAGTCCCATTGGAATACTGAGCAGTGTATCTGGACTTGCAGTAAGAACTGCTTTTTAAAAAGTAGAGTGTGTGTGTGGTGTGCTATTAGGAATATTGTTTTTTGAAAATGTTCTAGAATTTAAAAAGAAACAGCTACATCTCCCTTTCCTTTTAAGTTATTTGAAAATAATTAGTGCATATGTAGCAAGTTTCCAGGAACATGCTAGATGCTACAGTATGGATGTAAGATAAAAAGAAAAAAACAATGTCCCACTGTCTTTGGGAAATTAGAATCTAGCTTGAAGAATACGTTACTGGGTATGGTGCAATGCCTTACAAAGGGAAGTTGCTCTAAAACCTTTTTTGAAGAAGTGATTGGGTTGCATATAAAGGAAGCACAGTAGAGTAGAACTATTTAAAAGATAAAAAGGAAGCCACAACAGTTTATTTGATAACAAATTATTAACACTGCCCCTACTCCTTCTGTCATATATTTCCTGGTGTTGGTTCTCTTTTATTATGGGAATCTTTAAGTGAGCAAAATATTATAAACATACTTTCCCCTCCCATCATAGACCTCACCTGCCTATAATTCTCACTCAGAAATAGATAAGTACGATTAGTTTGTGCCTCACGTCTAGTTACCACTCAGATGAGCTAGCTGCTGAAGCTTTACATTTTCACGTAGCACTCCTATTTGTATCTCCTTTTTTAATTATTTCTACAGGTTTTAATTTGTAAACTGTCATGTGAGACTTGGGGTTGCATTTTGCCAGAATAACTGATATGATTGCAAAAACGAATTATAGCTATACCTGAAGCTTTTTTTCCAGACAAAAAAATATTACACCTCTCTAGTGTCAGAGGGGAAAAACTCTCTGGAACAAGATTCTAAGCAAACACAACAATTCTGGAGTCCTGAAAATTGACATATTCAATTAAATGCTCACAATCTGGTTAGCTTTCAATAAATACCATTTAAAACCCAAAGCCTCCCTATTAGAAGCATGACTCCAGGTAATGAAGCTTGTATCATTGTTGTGCTAAAGATTTTCATCTAGTAATATGCAGCTTCAAAATGCTTACCTTCAAGCTCAGAAAGCAATTTGACTCAGCAATTAGAGGTTGCTGGCAATAAATATCATCATTATTTGAATTTGATATTCCTTATAGTAAAATCTTTTAATTTAGTTTCCACTGAATTGAAAAGGGGTTGAACAGAAAGTTGACTTACATTGTAAAAAAATCCTTTATTATACAGAGATTAAGGTGTGAAACATAGTATGCTTGAAAGCACAAAGGAATTAACTATTTTTTAAAAAAACTGGCTGTTAATGAGCTCTGAAAACCCGAGTCACAAATATGTCTACTATTAGAATCATTTTGAGTAAAAATCAGAAATATAGATTTAATATGCATTCACATCAATATGTGTGACTGACTATCTATCTACCTACCTATCTATCTATCTATTATCACATACCAAATAGAAAGATAGGTGTGTATATGCCTATATATATATGTATGTACATATATATTTGCTGGTTACAAATTACTTTTCATTAATGAATATCATGTGTTTTAAATACTACTAACGATCTCTATATCAGAAACGTTAAGGTTCAGTTATCATAAGTACTTAAAAGTAGTAGAATTGAATCAAACTTCCCACGAGTCTGACTTCATTAATTCACAATGTCTTGCCCTCTAACTAGAGTGAATTGATGTTTTCGTTCTAGTGTATTTAATCAAATACTGAAGAAGCAAGGAGGAGGTTAGGGTGGAGGGAGAAACAGGAACGTAGGCAACTTTTACTTAATATTTTAAGTGTGAAGTCACAGTTGTCAATTCTCATTGACATTTTCCCATACTCTGCTTAATTAGTGTCTTTATTGCCATAAACTGAGCCTGTTTCTGCTTGCTAAGTAAAAACTGGGAAAGAAAGCCATTTATTGTGACACCCCACCGCAAGATGTTAATCAGTAAGTTTAACCAGCTCTCTTTTCTCATCATTTCTAATAAATATTTAAGCATATATTTGGTTATTTTGGGTAAGGTATCATAGAAGAGCTTGAGATTCATACCATGGAATTGGCACCAAAAGGTGCTGTTGGAAGTCTCAAGCAGAATCATAGATTCATTTAATTGTCACTTTTTTATTAGCCAGTTTCTTTTTTTAAACTTTCATTTAATAAATATAAATTTCCAAAGTACAGTTTTTGGATTACAATGGCTTTTTCCCCCCATAACTTCCCTCCCACATGCAACCCTCCCATCTCCCGCTCCCTCTCCCATTCCATTCTCATCAAGATTCATTTTCAATTTTCTTTATATACAGAAGATCAATTTAGCATATATTAAGTAAAGATTTCAACAGTTTGCACCCACACAGAAACACAAAGTGTAAAATACTGTTAGAGTACTAGTATAGCCAGTTTCATTTTATTTACATTTAACACGATTATACATACACATTAGTGTGTCTAACAGGATCTGCACAGTTACATTAAAAATATAGGAACAATATAAAATATGTCATATTTATATATTTTTGCTTCATAAATAATACTGTAAGTTTCTAAATTCAAATATACTGATGTCCCAGTGACTATAATGTCATGACTTAGCTGAACTTATTTAAACAGCTTAAAGAAAGAGACAGTACAACAATTATGAAGTCATTAGACCATTTACCTAAATACTATTTTAAGATAAGCTTAAAGGTTAGTAAATATGTCCTCATTTTAAAGTAGCATCTTTGGGACTAGCGCTGCGGCACAGCAGGTTAATGCCCTGGCCTGAGGCGCCAGCATCCCATATGGACATCATTTCGAGACCCGGCTGCTCCACATCTGTTGCAGCTCTCTGCTATGGCCTGGGAAAGAAGTGGAGGATGGTCCAAGTCCTTGGGCCCCTGCACCCAGGTGGGAGACCTGGAAGAAGCTCCTGGATCCTGGCTTCAGATTGGCACAGCTCCAGGCATTGCAGCCAACTGGGGAGTGAACCATTGGATGGAAGGCTCTCTCTTTCTCTCTCTGTCTCTCCTCTCTTTCTGTGTAACTCTGACTTTCAAATAAAAAAAAATAAATCTTAAAAAAAATAAAGTAGCATCCTAGGCTTCAACATGATAGGAAAAAGATTGAAATATAAGAACTCCTGGTTTGGGTAATATTTTTAATAGTCCAGAAGAGACAGACTGAACCAAGAACCAAGAGAAGGTACTGGGAATGATGATGTGGAAACAATCCTCTCTCTCTCTCTCTCTCTCTCTCTCTATATATATATATATATATATATATGTGTGTGTGTGTGTGTGTGTGTGTATACACATGTAGATATGATATATAGATATAGATATACATACACACATATATAATGTTTAATATCCATAAGTAACAAGTTTGTGTCTCAGTGTATACTGGGCATGAGGCTTGGGAAACCATTTGTGATGCTCCTACATGTTCATTTGAGACACTCCATAGATATCAATGCCTTATAAATCCAATGAATAAGAAAGAAGTCCTATGTAAACATATGAGGAAGACAGAAAGGGTTTGTATCTAAACTCTCCAGCATAACTTACAGGCATGATAAAGTACAAATTTCAATAACTGAGGAGCTTCATCATCTAATTTCTTATAAAACAAGAATGAAAAATGACCAGAAAATGTAGGCATCTAATTAGGTACTAAATTCTAGGATAATTTTTTTTAAAAGGAGAAATTTGTGGGAAGAGTGCCAGAATCAGAAGCTTCATGTAAGACTTGAGATTCAAGTCAGTTCTCAATATGTTTTCAAATAGGGAACCACCTCCTACATGAGGGAAGAACCCAAGGCCAAAGACAGTGGGGTGTCAGAGGAAAAAGCAAAGATTTAGAAAAGACACAGCTGGGCATGAATTCTACCTGTTACTCTTTGAGTGCACCTGTCCTGCTACCTATGATGAACAACAATTCTACCAATGGAAGTGAGACCTAAGTGTGGTGAGTGTGGTTGTTGCTTACAACATGCCACCAAACCGAAAGTCCATTCAAAGGCAAGTGGGTAAGACTATGAATATGGAGGAGAGACATGAGATTGTATGATTATGATATATGCACCTCTGGTATTATATTTCAATAAAAAGATGGAAAAGTGTAAGCCAATGGGGATGATAAATGACATGGCATTTTAGGAAAGTAAGGATAAACATGTGCAGGTCATCATATAGTTTAGTACTTACTGGAATTGGACAATTTTTCTGATGAATTTGCACATTTCCCCATCATTTCTACTCTTTCCATAAGCCCTATTCTATCCACTATTGCTCAAATCATATTCTCTGAGCAGAAATAAAAAATTCTGGTTGAATTGAATTTTACTAGCTTAATAAAATAAAAAACAAAAGCAAAAACTGGAAAATTAAGAAAGACAGTAGGATAGAAAATTACTAAAAACAAACAAGCATTAGTCCATGGAACTACTTTTCTAACAGTGTTGAATTGTAAAACTTTACTAAAATGTCCATTGAGACAATGGTTTGCTTCTTATTCCATCCATGTTCCTCTGTTTATATCAGCAGCCTAGAAATGTCTCAAAAAGTACATTTTGTGAGTTTCCAATGACTTACTTGCTCACTCATCTCATTATCTGGCAGGCAGTTTGTCTTTCTTTTTTTCTTCCATCTAACAAATGTAAAACCTCCAGGGTTTTCTATACATATCCTTTTTGAAAATGTTTGTTTCTGTTTGTATGGGGGTGTGTGTTTCTCTAAAATATAGCCAGAGCCCATTAGAATATGCTGTCAGAGTCAGTGGTAGGATTTTGTGTCATTTCCCTTTCGACTTGAAAAATAGCATTTTGAAAAAAATATTTTTCATACAGGACATTTTTCTCCCTATTCACTTTGATAGCACCACCTGCTTCGGGAAATATATATTTTCCACAAACCACTCAAATGAACTAATCCATTTTCACTATGTGTCCTTTTTGGCAAAATATCTACAGAATTTGCTTTCATAAAGATAAATTCCATTGCTTTGCTTGTCTTTTTTTCTTGCTTTCTCTCTCTTTATGAAAGGAAAATGATTCCTTGTTTTCTTCCTTGTGGGGAAATACATACAGAAATGAAATTCTAGGAACAATTAAACCAGTGAGTGGAACTCTGATTTTGAACAAATTTATTTTAATCTCTCTCTCTTTTTACTTTCCTCATTTATAAAATGAGAATGCTGAAGCAAAGTGTCCCCCACATTTTATTTGCTACAGTTTATGTGACTCTGTTCTCACGATATTTTACCTGAAACCAGAAGTAGATGTGAAGTGGCCTTTTTGATGATCTATTATTGCTATGGTCAGATATCACTTGATTTGTGCAAGTAGTGACATCATCAAATTTGTAAGTAGTTTTCACAAGTGGTAAAAATAGAGGTTGAGATCCTCTCTTTCAAATTATATGTACCCTAATCAAGAGCTGGGACCAACAAAAGGAAGACAGGGTAGGACTCAATAGACCCTGTTTCTTACAGACCACTCAAAGGGGTGAATCAAAAACAAAGTCCTCCTTGACAGGAATACGCACATGGTCTCCCATGGAGACTGCTCCTTGCCTGAGTTCCCAGAACTTGCCAAGCGGTTCCCAAGGCAGAGGGCCAGATATCAAAAGGAAGATATCTATATCTCAGGGTTTAGGAAAATTGTAAATCTCCCTTTACCTGCTTAACATTTGGGAAGATTAATTGTATGTGAAACTATATAACTATTTACATGCACATATATGTATTTTATATATACATGGTTTTAATATGTTGTATCTGTATGATAAAGCTAGTCAGACTAGACACCTTCTATGGGAGTAGGGTAGAAATTGTAATATCTAAATTTATGCAACCTGAGCATCTGATTTTAATTTGACACATCTAGAATCATCTCATGCTCTAGAGATCATCATTTCATAGGCATTTGGATGATGTTAACTCTGGAATCCCAAACAATGATTTAAAAACACAGCAGGGACATATAACCCAGGTATTTCATGTTGTAGCAACAGCATTAGTACCACCTCTGTAATGTTCTTGGTTCTGGAGGAGGGCAGTGGAGAAGATTAAGATGAGTGGAAGAAGAGGGAAGAAAAATGTTCATTGAGCATTTGCTATATGCTAACCTTTTTTATGCATGGACATTTTTAAAGATCAGTTTCTCAGGGAGTAAATGTTATTATTAATCATATTTCAGGAAACAAGAGTTATGAAATCTAAGTGACAATTTCAAGGTCACACAGTTATTACGTAACACATGCATTGTGACCACAAGATTTTAATCTCTTCTTTAACCATAGTTTCATTCCCTATTTCCTAAGCCAAATTCAGGACAAGGAAAATTGACTTCCAGTCAGGATTTTAAAGCTAATTAGCTAATTTTGACATGGCACCATTATTCCCCTCACTGGACAACTTCATGCCCACTCGGTCACCCAATTCTGTTTGCAGCCAATGAAGTAGGGATCCAGCTGTGGTACATGCAACTGTTGAGTGGTGAGTAGCTGTTTGAAAATGCACTCAGACAGGCATTAGAAGGCCTAGGCTGTAGTCCTGTTCTCCAGGGGCCTATATTCAAGGCATAAATTGACATAACGCATATCCTCTCAAATTTAATCTTCTCTTTTGTAGAACATAGAAATAATATCCCACCTATAGTCTTTCAAGAATACTATAAATAATTCAGAGAATATATGTAATCAAGGACAGCAGTTGCTGTGAGTTATAATCCATGCTTTACCAATTAGATTACATGTCACCAGAGAAATGACTGGAAGACTCAGTTACAAAGCTACCTGATAGCTTAAGTAAAAGAATGAAAGGTGGTGAGGAGTGACAACAACCAAGTCTTTTAGGCCTTTTGTCCATTTGGCCGCCACATCATGCTACTCCCTAAAACATGCTTTATTTCTATGCATTTAAATCAGAAGATTGGTAAAACCTATGTCCTCATCAATGATTATCAGTCCACTTATTGCTCATAATATTTGGCAAATGTTAGAAGACACAGTCCAGCTGTCTGTCCAACAGCAGCATCACTGTTACCCTGTGTGGAAAGCCTGGGGCAGTGCTAAGTGGAATTTCTCCTGGACCAATTTTGCTGCTCACACTCTTGTTTGGCTCTGACTGTGGTGAGTTTGTTCTGTGATGAAGAAGCCACTGTTGCTTGCTGTTCTAGAACGTCCCTCTAAGTGGGATTTTCCCAAGAGCTTTCCCTTAAAGAAAAGCTGAACAGAGGGCTGGTTTTAGAAGTGGCTGCTGAACAGGAGATTCACAGCCTCTGGGGAAAGGTCTCACCACAGGCTATTATTAGAACTGAGCTGTGAGTTTGCAAATGGAAAGTGAGACTGTGCTTGCATGTGCGTGCACACTCTAGATGCCCAGCTGCCAGCGAGTGGAAGGACTCGCAGACGCCTTCCCAGGTGGCATCTGTCTTGCCTGTTCACTCGGAAGGTGTGCAGTCACACTCTGTCTCTGAACTTGAGAAGAAAATTGTCTCAGTACAGGCAGTTGCTCTCGTGTGCAAGTCAGACAGGAGCAGGAGCACCTCTCTCAGTGAATTTCCACTGAAGTAAAGTAGCAGAAACTGACATGCGAAGACTGTCGAAGGGGCTGACATGACAACTGGGTTCTTAGATGCATGACAGTGGCCAGAAATCTAAGGCCTGAGTTTGTGGATTCATCCAGAAAATCAATGAAGTGGACCTATAGTATTCCGAGTTAATTCCTGAAAACTTACACATTTGTATGTTCCCCTCACCATGTATTGTTCTTTATACCTATATCCAGGTGTGATACTACATGGGCCTCCAGATACAAAATCAACCCAGTGTGTCTCTTCATCTCACCACTTATATCATTTTAATGACAATGGAAATTCCTTCCAAATTTAGGATTCTAAGACTCCAGTCCAAAATGGAGCAGCTGTATGTATGTTGTATGTCAAGAGAGATAATAATTTTTTCTTCCTCTATATTCCTTCACAAAAAAATGGATTTCTGGGCTATTTCAACTACAGACTCAAATTTGTCCCCTTGAGCTCCTAATCTCATTGTACAAACAACTCCTTACCCCATTCTGGTTCCCATTAAAGGTCTTGCTTGCATCAATTTAATCTACATGGGCGTATTACAATGTAAAGGTGGTTGTTAAAGATCTAAAAATGTGAATTAATACAATTCCAGTGGAAGAATAATATGCAATATAAACTGCATTTTAAAAATATTCCAAGCAACTATTAAACTTAGTTGGAATCCCATCTGTGGTTTATTAGCTGTGTGAACACAGATAAGTTACCTAAGTTTTCTGGACTTCAGTTTCCTTTTCTTTACAACAAGGATCATGAAACACTAAATTTAGGGGGAGTTTGTATTAAACATGCATGTGAATGTGTGCACACACACACACAAGCAACACATCTTATGCTTCCCTTATCTATCATATTTACAATTGTAAGCACATATTCATTTCCAGACACATTTTAAAGACATATAGCTCCTAGGGCCAGCGCTGTGGCATAGTGAGTAAAGCCGCCTGCAGTGCCGGCATCCTATATAGGCGCCGGTTCGAGACTTGGCTGCTCCACATCTGATCCAACTCTCTGCTGTGGCCTGGGAAAACAGTGGAAGATGGCCCAAGTCCTTGGGCCCCTGTACCAGCGTGGGAGACCCAGAGGAAGCTCCTGGCTCCTGGCTTTGGATTGGTGCAGCTCTGGCCTTTGTGGCTTATTGGGGAGTGAACCAGTGGATAGAAGACCTCTCTCTCTCTCTCTCTCTCTCTCTCTCTCTCTGCCTCTCCTCTTTCTATGTAACTCTGACTTTCAAGTAAAATAAATATATCTTAAAAAAAGACATATAGGTCCATAATCATACATGTGTGAGAGAGTAAACCACAAGCTACATACCATCTCCAATAATTTCTAATTGCCATTAATAATGCTAACACCCAACCAAATATTTGGCTTAAACTGGAGAAGAAATACGGAGTCTTCAAAATTGTCATGGAAATTGCATATCATGAAAACTATGCATGTTTTTCAAAACACTTTGCCTCAAAATAAAGGTCTCTTGTGCTTCCATTTTGCCACAAACTTCATATATTCCAAGTGATATTAAGGGTCAATGAAATTAGGAGAAAATGGAAAACAAGCAAAATATTAACAAAAAATATTATTGATTGATTGAAAATCAATAGCCAGAGAAACATTCATGTGCAAAACAATCAAGCAAATAACAAAGGTCAAGCTATGACATTGTTCAAGCAGACTAATTAAGGATCATACACAGATTCCCAGAGCTGGGAGGGGTTTGCTTAGAAGTCATCTCTCAGAATTTGATCATCGGGAAGGAGATCACTGGGAATGGAAGTCACTCATCATCAATGTCATTAAACAAGTCCACCATCTCACACATTTCTAACACATTTCCTGTCAACGTCCCTGAAAGATTTCCAGGAAATTCTGGGGACGGAGAGTATGCAAGTTGATTAGACTTACTAAAGTGTAGACCAACACCACCTTAGCAACTTTTTTACATCAGCACTATCCTCTTTGAGTCATCTTTTAGATGGTGTAGAGTATACACATGTAGTGTTTCTATTGATTTTATTTAAATTTTTATTTTATTATTTACTTGAGAGGCAGCGATATGGAGAGAGAAAGGGAAGGATAGGACCAGAGAGACAGACAAACGGAAATGCTGTTCATTGTTTCACTCCTCAACAGCCTGAGAACTGGGAACGAAACATGGGTCTCCCAGGTGTATGATATTTGAGTCATTACCCACTATCTCCCAGGATATACATTAGTAGGAAGTCAGAATGAGGCCACAGGCACTCTGATATGGGATGTGGGAGTTCTAAGTGGTGTTTTAAACACTTCTTCAAAAATCTACCCTGCCATTGATAATTTTTAAAGAAGATCATACTTGTATTCCAATGAGTGCTATCCTTCAAAATAGTCACATTGGGAGGGCATGTATTTAATTCTGAAGAGGCTGCCAACTTTAACATATGTTTCGTACCTCAGTGAGAATGGATTCAGATTCACATTATGATCTGTAGAAGAAAGAACTATCCATTCTCAACAGGGACAGTCCCTCAAAAAACAGTTTTACAAAAGTTTTCTCCAGATCTGTCCCCAAAATGACTTTGGGGTGTTTCTTGGAAAATAAATCCACCCTACAGGATGGTGATTTATATCATAGAGCGTATTCTAGCACATGTGACACTTTTTCCAGAGTAAAAATCTCCAAATGTTTTGCACAGAAACAGCATTTTTGGAAATTGCACACATACAAATTTCAACAGAAATTTTCTTGAGATTTCGTTTGGTAAAAGGAAATATATGTAAGACCAACATAAGTGTTAGATATCAGTCTTACTTTCTATTATAATGAAATAATCAGGACGTTTTTATCTTGAAAAATGGAATTTGCCAGTGTTCTGAGGACTGTACTTTATATATTTTTAATATCTAGTATTATACAAGGGGTGCTGGTTCTGTCCCAGTTGCTCCTCTTCCACTCCAACTCTCTGTTGTGGCCCAGGAAGGCAGTGGAGGATGACCCAAGTCCTTGGGCCCTGCACTTGCATGGGAGACCAGGAGGAAGCACCTGGCTCCTGGCTTTGAATCGGTGCAGCGCCAGCTGTAGCAGCCACTTTGGGGGTGAACCAATGGAAAAAGGAGGATCTTTCTCTCTCTCTTACTGTCTAACTCTGCCTGTCAAAAAAAAATCTACTATTATATAAGATGAAAAGATAACTAATAAGGACTTAATTGTCCAATGATGGCCAAGTTCCTATAAGCTAGTAGTTGGCTACACACTACTGGAGTCACACAGATTGTAATCCAATTAGTCTTGGGTTAGACCCTGTTATTAGTACTTTTTAGGATTTGCAGTGATTTAAATCCTCCTCTGGGTAATAAAACTAATGGTCTGAATTTCTGCAAAAGTTCAATTTTCAACTCTTTGGTCTTTCAGAAAACTTCTTCCTAGGTATCTCAAGGGCTCTGGTGGCTTTTAAAAGAATATAGAGATCATTAGATAACAACTTAAGAAAACATTTACCAGAAGGTCCAATGCCTTCTACAAATTTTAAGAATCATGTATTTGGAAACACCTCTTAAATATCTAACATGGTGTAGTTTGTTTAACCACCAAACTTAAGCACAACCATATAAAATGTTTTTAGTTTCTTTCTACCCACAAGTATAAAACATATGATGCAGAGATTCAGGTCACACGAATCAAAATGTATCTTTGATTAATTTTAGCAGCTTAAATTTATGGACAATCTTATCTATAAGCCAATTAAAATAAAATTCTTAATAAAATTTTCCCATGTGGATGTACAATATGCACACACATATAACATAGCATAATAGACCAATATAGCAATTTTAATAATAGCTTTTAAAATCTTTAACTCTTTTTGTAAATTGCCAATTGATTTGAATTGCTTTTTGTTTTTAGTAACCTCAGTTAACCATACTTTCTCTCAGTTGGTACTGTTTATACATTATTGGCTTCATCTGTTTACAGAGCCATCCCAGAGTACTGAATACAATAGAAGTGGCTGGAAAAAGTCCATAGGAACCTATAGGAGGACAGCTAAACACAGAACCAACAACGCTTTAGTTTTATGAGCAGCACATCATATATAACTGTGGATGACAAAAGACTTTAAGTTGCCATGTTTAAAATTATAAACTCATCAGCCAACAAGAGGCAGTTGCTTACTTCACAGTATTTTTGAAAGCACCTGTAGGATTTTACAAGTATTTAACCCTTTAGGCCTCTGGGGCTTTCTCATTAAGATAACTATCATGTCTAGTAACACAAGATCATTAGACTTTTTAATTCTCAAACATTTGTATTAATAGCATTTTCCATTATAGAAACTTAAAATTTGCTAAGTATTCATGTAATATTGCTATTGTCAGCAAGCGATCTAGGACTTGCTCCCTCATTTCTCTATTCTAAGCCCAACTTGTTCTTTCATTTCTCTATTCTCTTCAAGGTAGGAAACTAATTCTATTATAAAGGAATCTGTTGGACCCACAATTTAATCTTTAGACCTTATAAAAAAGATGGCTAACATTTTTCTGTAATAGCATAGCCAAAATAAGAGCTTAAATAATAATCTCATAGCTAGATTTACTTCACCATCAGCGAAGTAAACAGTAAGTAGAAAAAAACCTCCCTTTCAGACCAAAGGGAAAGACAGTTTTTAACTGAGAATATAATTTTCCTCATGGGCATTGTCTACCTTAGAAAAACTACTACAGAACATGCCTGTGACTATAGACTTGTAGTTCAGGCCACCGAAGATTAGAGATGGGACTTGGGCACTCCCTTGACTTGCATCCTCGTCTGCTTTAACAAAAACCAGGAGGAAAAGAAAGCTAGGCATCAGAAGCAATGGGTGGCAGGCCTATTAATGGCTGATCTGTACAGTGATCTGTCCTCAAGGAGACCCAACAGGCTAGTCTACTGCAGTGGCTTTCAATGTGGTAAGCCTGGGCTTCAGCAGAAGTCAACTTGTGAAGAGCCCTGGCAGCTATGCCAAGAGTTCAATCACTGGAAATGGACCTGCCCTGGAGTCGAAGGATGCCCAGATCAGAGCTACAGATCTTACTGGCTCTAAGCTGAAGAGCCCTTCACTCAGCCCAGCTTCCAAAGTGACCACTGCAGCTGAGGGGACGGCCATGTAGGGTCAGCAACATTGCAGGCAGAACTGTAAATTTCTTGTTAGAGATGCCATCTGCCTTTACCTGACCAGCTCTCCTCCCAGGCCAGCTAAGTAGTGAAAGTCAACAGACTGCCTTCCCCTAGGAGGTTCATACCTCCCTTAGGATGCACCCCATGTGAAGAGATAGATAGGTCTGGGCCTCTTAACTTACAAGGCCTAAAGCCCAACAGATTATTATCAAGCCCCTTTTATCAGGTTCTATTTGCCTCTCAATCAGAAAACTTAATTGTAGCTTAGACAGCACCTTTCTTAGCTCCCTTAATAATGACTCTGTCCTTTGTTCTAGACCCTGTCTAGCGCATTTGGGCCTCATTCCTTCTTAATCATAACCTCTACTCTACCTCCAATGGCTCTACTCTCAACCTGTGTGTACTGATGGTCCTCTTCCCCATTTAATGCTGTATAATTGTTCAGACCTGGTTAATGCCACTCTTAGGATCATTGGTTACTATCCTCACTCTGTCTTTTATGACCTTATCTAAATATGATCAGAGTCGGCGAACTTGGAAGGCTTCCATAGCCTTGGCAACTCATGACGACAGCCTAGGGTGGTTACTGGCGCCATAAACTAGAGTGTCAATTTGTTGGGTCAATGGTAGGAGCCACTGTGCACTTGCTCCTCATGTGGGATCTCTGTCCTTAATGTGCTGTACATTTTGTTTTAATGCTATAACTAGTACTCAAACAGTATGTTTCACTTTATGTTTCTAAGTGGGTGCCAACTATTGAAATCTTTACTTACTGTATACTAAATTAATCTTCTGTATATAAAGAGAATTGAAAATGAATCTTGATGTGAATGGAAGAGGAGAGGGAGCAGGAGAGGGGAGGGTTGCGGGTTGGAGGGAAGTTATGGGAGGGGGAAGCCATTGTAATCCATAAGCTGTACATTGGAAATTTATATTCATTAAATAAAAGTTAAAAATAAATTAAAAAATGAATATAGAGATTAAAATGATTATAGCCATTCATTATTATTATCATTGTTTGAAAAATGGGAATGTAGAATAATAGATGGGATTTTATGGACTTAAAATTTTCCTTAAAATAAGCATTCAATGGATGCTTCTATGGTAAATAAGTCTGTTGGATAAACATGGCAGATAAGTAAGGACCAAAGGAGAGAAAAGCAACAGTGTAAGTTAGATTGAGGAAAACAACACCAAAAAACTCACACACAAAATAGACATCATCAAAAGTACAACTCCATGTGCTCTACCATTAGCTCTAGGCTCTTCTATCTACTTAATTTTTCTACTTTCATGTATATCAGACGTTTCAAACTTCATGTATGTTTAACTGTACTCTTTCTTTTAGCAAGATTCATTTAATTTATTTGGAAGGCAGAGTTATAGATAGAGAGAGGGAGAGATAGAGAGATCTTCCATTTGCTGGTTCACTCCCCAAATGGCTACAGTGGCTAAGGCTGGGCCAGGATTAAGCCAGGAGCCAAGAGCTCCAACCCTGTCTCCCACATGATTGCTTGGGCCCAAGGATTTGGGCCATCTTTCACTGCATTCCCAGGTGCATTAACAGGGAGCTGGATCTGACATGGAGCAGCAGAGTTTTGAACCAGTGCCCATATGGGATGTCATATGGGAAGCTGGCACTGCAGGCAGGAGCTTAAGCACTCACCACAATACCGACCCCTAACAGCACCACTCACCTTTAAATTTGTTCCTTCTAATGTCTTCTGATTCCACTATTCACTCTGTAGTTTTGGTCATTAAAAAAGTAACAACCTCACAGACAAACAAAAAGATAGAAATAAAAGAAACTCCAGGAATCTGACCTTTGGCACTTGCTTTGTGTTTGCTGCTAACTCACTCGTCTCTGAGTTTCTCTTTATGTTGCTTCCAACTTCGTAAAAAACTTCACTTTCACTCTTTGGCACTAGAATTTGGTATTTGGTCTCTTAGCTTTGCTCTTTAGTTTCTTTATATGGATTTAACTCATCCATAATGAATAGCACTGGGTAGAAAATAAATCTGTATTTTAGCTCAGGACCAAGATCAACAGGGCCTAGTTCCCCATTATGAGGGGATTCCAATACATAAATTTTAAGAAAATTGAGCAAGTTTATTTAATGGAAACCTCACTCTTCAAAATACTAGCATATCTCTAGTGCATTCCAGGATCAGAGAGGTCACAAGCAAACTTTTTGGATAATTCTAATTCAGAGATCTGCAAGAGTATTTATGACATTGCATTAGATATACATTTTTTCTCGCCTGTTAAATGTTTTTATTGTAAAAGGAAGAGAAGAAAAATGTATATTATAGGAATGGGGAAAATTCAGTCTGCTCCTAGAAAAGATAAAATAATATCAACCAAATATTTATGCAATTAATTTGATTTCTCAGCACATTGAAATTATTCTCTATTTAAATTTATTTTGACAACTTGCCTATCTCACACATTTATTTAGTTTACTTTGAGGTATTTCTTATTTTTTATAGGATACAACTAGAACTGATATTATGCCAGTATGCACAGGTATGGCTTTATTGAGTGATTATAGCCAATATCAATTCCAAGTGGTATAGAATCCCTTGTGATTATTAAGCATTTTTGTATCACTCCTAGCTATACCATTCAAGGAGTACATATTTGTTAAGTATCACCATCTGTAGCATGCTGGGCTGGTTACAGAAATTTATATAAAGTATTTTGAGACCTGACAGCTGACCTTGATGAGATTACAAATTAGAAGTAGATGCTTGGGGCTGGCTCCATGGCTTCCTGAGTAAAGCCAGACATGCAGTGCCGGCATCCCATATGGGTGCCAGTTCAAGTTCCGGCTGTTCCACTTTCGGTCCAGCTCGCTGCTATGGCCTGGGAAAACAGTAGAAGATGGCCCAAGTCCTTGGGTCCCTGCACCCACGTGGGAGACCCAGAAGAAGCTCCTGGTTCCTGACTTCGGATCAGCCCAGCTCTAGCCATTGTGACCACTTGGGGAGTGAACCAGTGGATGGAAGACCTTTCTCTGTCTCTCTTTCTCTCTCTCTCTCTGATTCTCTGTAATTCTGCCTTTCAAATAAATAAATAAATATTTTTTTTAAACTTTTATAAAAAGAAGTGAATTCATAATACAAACACATACACTCAAGCATGTGCATGTGTATGCACAAATACATACAATGTAGTAAATGACATGAAGTAGCTGATTTGTCAGTTAAATGAACGTGAGGACAGAATCAATTCAATGTGATTCTAATCTAAAGATGCTTCCTGAGAGTTAGTCAAATACAAGGCACTCAGATTTGATGTCTGTCATGGAGCTTAGTGTAAAGTAGGGCAATAAGGGGCCAGAAGCTCAAGGGTGGGTTCAGAGGTATGTACAGGATAGGATGTCAGGCACAGTAGAATGAATGACAAGAGACTTTAAGTGGATCTTGAAGACCAAGTGGGAATGTTATGAAATGGATGTTGTGCCAAAAGTCTTCCTGGCAAAGAATGAACAACTTAATCCAAGGAGTCAAAATTAAAAAAAAGTATGACTTCCTTGGAGAAAGTATCTATGTAGTCTCAAGCAGGGGATCTAGTTTAGAAACAGAGGTAGATGATATACAGATTGCAGGAGGTCCTAGAAATTAGGCTGAGTTTGGAGTTGCAAAGGAAAACCTCTAGAGGATAGAAAAGTGAGAAACAGGGCCAGACTTGAGATAAAAGACCGTTTTCCAAAGCTTGTGCAAAAGTTAGTTTTAGCATGTTTTTCACTAGAATAGAGTCCTAGAACTCTTCACAGAATGATCACTGACGTCGGCAGGATGCACTCCAGATGGCAAAAGTGGAGAGATAGCAATAACTGCTGTGAGACTTTCAAGTCTGGTTTTAGGATATTTGGCACATTGCTGAACGTGCTAATGTATAACTCAATGTTTAAATCGTCATTTGAGATCCTTAATTTTAAAGCAGAATGGGGGTTTATAGTAGTAGATTTTAGAAATAATGTGGAGAGTTGATAGACAAAGAAAGAGAACATTAGCCTGTGGATAACTTATGTATCACAAGTTACATATTTTAAGTAAATGTTCACTGGATCATTTAACTTGGCATTTATAACTTGCATCAAAAATAGAAACTTTGTTCAGCATACAAGGTACAAAACTTATCTTCTACAGAAAGATAGAGAAAAAGCTCATCTAGGCAAGAGCAGGAAACTGCCAAACTTCTTTGACTTTCAGAAGGTTATAGACAAGGTTGACAATGTCAATGCATGCAGCGTGATTTATCACGAGCTTCAGAAGGCCCTCAATAAAGTTCCACATGACAGCCGTCCATTGAAGGCAAGAGCTAAGGAGATCCAGGGTGGAGCATGGAAGTGAATAAAGAACTAGCTTAAAAAAAAAAAAGGAAGAATAAAAAAACAAAAGCAGAGGACAGAGATGCTGCTGACATGATGAGGTACATTGCCTTCCAGATAAGTTTGATAATAGCTAAGCTTTTTTTATATAATTGTGTTAGTTTTTGTAGTTGAGAGCAGCATCTCAAAATGTTTATTGTGATAGAACTGCAGAAACTGAAGGAACTAGGTGCTTAATAGCCTAGATAAGATTAATTTCAAGTTAAACTGCCCCTAGCCTGGTTATGTTTTTACATATTGCTGCAGTATTTGATCAGGAAGGAGGCAGAAAATAAACAATCTCAGTGAACCAGCAAGTTGGCTTTTTAAACATTAGAAACAGTTTCAACCGCTGAGATTGAGCTAATGAATTAAGATACAGGGAAGCATACATAAGGCTAAGAAAAAGAACATGTGACTTCCATCTACCTGGGAAGGTTTAAGCAAACCAGGTAACTTGTTGGGGGTAATTTTTAATCTATAACTGAACAAGTTCGAGCCAATGATTTCTGACATCTCTTTAATAATAACCTTATATAACATGATAATTACGACATAAAATGCTGAATATTTACCTTGAGTGACCAGGAGACCTAGTGCTGACTACATCATTTCACTTAACAGATAGGGCAGAAAGTGACCCCAATCAGCCCCTAAACCATATAAACAGTTCATAATAGAAATAATAAGGAAAGAAATGCCAAGTATTTTCTGCAAAGTAAAGTTATTTTTACTAAATTATGGGCCATATTTTTTGGATGTGTGCTCTCAAACAAATTAATACTGCTTGCTAGAAGAAAAAAAAAGAAGATGCAGTGTCTCAAATATATTGGATACATAAAAGCTGGAGATGCATAATCGTCTTGCAAGAGTTCTTAAATCTCTGTATATAAACTGTTTAAAAGTAAATTAAAATTATTCCTTAATGAAATACAAATCTGAAGTCACTTGAATAACTAATCATTTTATGACCCATGCAGTGAATTTTTAATGCCTACTTCTACCTGATTATTTTAGATATGTCTGTGTTGTAAATTAAAAGCTACATAAATCATTAATGTGTTGATACAGATCAGTGAACTGCTTACACTCTATGTGATTCCTTAGGACCCACAATGTCTGTTCACCTCCCTTCCTTTCAATTATATAGCTGCCAGGCTCTTTTCCTCTGTTTATTTTCTCTAAGGTCTTATTTAGTGTTGCTGCATGCCAAACCTGGATCATCTTTCCAATGTAGACTGATGTTCCAATCAAAGAGGCTCAGACTGCAAAAATGAGCAGTTCAAAGACCTAAGAGTGTGGACAGAGATATTATGAGAGGCTAGAACTGTTTTAAATCCACACTCCCAAGAAACTGTAGCAAAAAGACCTCTTCTTTGCACTTTCTTAGGTCAATGTGGCCTCTACTCTCCCCGAAAATATTGTACCCTTTTTGTATCTTGAGTTATAGCGTTCCTATAGCCTAATAAGAGGGCTCTAATTCTCTATCAGTCTAGTACTTTTACTTCCTTCAGAGGCCAACATCTGCATCATCTACAGCACTGATCAAGCCCACTTTAAGATTAAGAGAAATGCAATTCATGTCAGAGGACTTTATTGAATTAAACTTATGGAGTATATGTTGTGAAAATTTTTTCTTCTAGATATTACAGAGAGATAAAAATATGTAAGACATACTTTGTATTGTATAATGAGAAACAGTAAAATATTAAAAATAGTGAAACAATAGCATATGCTATGAGAGAGCATCCAACAAAGTTCTATAGATATTTAATCAGGGAAGAATAAATACAGGATTCAAAGGATGAATAAGAAATTGCCACAGATATTTGGGACCAAATAAAACAACAAAAGGAAAGATCTTCTTTTAAGTACATACTCAAATGTGACTCCAGTGCAGACTATGAGTTCAAAAAAATAAATGTACCATATAAAAAACATATTGAAAGACATTGAAATATTTCATACATTGAGGTCTATAAGTTTTCTGAATCTGAAAAATAAAATTATCATTGAAATTTTTTGAATGGGAAGTAAGATGATCAACCATGAATAGCAAGTGATTTAGTTTAGGTTACATAGCTGAAGTTATGAGACCACTTAGAGGTAAAATACCCATCCTATTTTCGTTCAACAATGCTTTTTGAGGCAGATACAGGTATAATACGTATCACCCTTTAATCTCAGTAGTTTAACAAAAGTAAAAATTTAAAAACATTTACATTAATGGAGCTCATGTTCAAGTGGAAATAGACAAGCAATATAAATAACTAGTAAACAGACATGTAACTGGTGATGATAAGAATCATCACTAAGGGTGAAGGAAGTATAGGGTTATTGGTTTTTAATTTTAAATAGGATAGTCATGGAAAATATTCCTGAAAAATTTGTCAGTTGAGTAGAGGTATAATTAAAGAATACAGTCATGCAAATATTTAGAAGTTTTTAGTGCTTCCTTAAGGTTTATATGATTTTTTTCCCTCCAAGTATGCCTCTCACTCTTGTGAGATGGCATCATATGCTCCTTTGTCTCTGACATTTTTGGGAGCAATAGGATAGAATCTATAACTAGCTCATTGCTGTTATATAACCGGAAGCATATACTGTAGATATAAAAAAACTACCAATATTCTGAATCCTTTATTTGAGAAGGTGGTCCCTCAAAGCTCTTTACAGCCATTTTGTCCAGAAATTTACATATATATATATATATGTAAATGATTAATCGCCACCAATGAATTTCTTTCCATTAAGTATGAGAAGGTATAATCTCATTAATGAACACAAAACATAGGAAAGGTATTTTCAAGATATTTTGAGTGAATAACTAAGAGTTGAACGAAAGTAAAATTAAAAATTATAGGAAAATGGGGGACAATAAATTAGAATAAAATTTAGAAGAGAAGAGAGTAGTATAGTAAGGAAGTAGGTTAGTGAAAGAGAAGTAATTTATTTTATTGTGCTGATGATAAGCAATGTGGGAGATGACAAATTAGAAGAAAAGATATCTCCTTCTAGGTATTAGATATAGCTGTTTCAAATAGTCTCTCTTGTTCATTTGACTACTGTTGTGCAAAGAATAGTGGAAATATGAAAGTTCCATGAATTTTTGTTTGGTACAACTGACACTCTCACAACAAATTTTTCTATGGGTATAGCAGTTCAAAACCACTTAATAGATCTATCTGGAACAAAATCTAAAAACTAAAGTAAAAAATGGCAAATTACTCTCAAGGAATGGAGTTTTTAGTTATTGCAGTAGCTAGTAAGAAAGGAAGAAATTCCAGACAAGAGGAAGCTACAGAAAGAATGCCCAAAAAAATTTCATATAAACCCTACAAAATGATTTATCTGATTCCTACATTATCTCTGGACAAGGCATATGTCAGCTGACTTGGCAGAAAGCAAAATTGTTGTAAAATCAGTGAAGAAGCCATCTGATGCCTAGTACTGGGAGAAACACTTTCGAATTTGAGTCAAGCAAAATTAACTCTTATGAGAAGGATAAAATAGAACATAAGTGGTTCTCTTCAATTTATCATTCATAATGTGAAGTGTACAGTTAAAAGTTACCAGAGATAGTCAAGAGAAAAAGCAATAAATAGAAATCAGCCATAAGATGATTGGGATGCTATAATTAGCAGAAAAATTTTAAAGCAGATTTTAAGATACATTAAAATTTTAAAGGAAATGGCAGTAATGATGAATTAAGAGATTTGTATATTAGAGTAGTAAAAATCATAAAAACAAATCATTTTAAACCTCTAAAAATGGTAAGTACAGTGTTTTAAATAAAAATTACACTAACGGGCTTCACAGTATATTAATGAAGTATAAGAATGCTTGACCATGTATCAATATTGAGCTTCAATATACTTCAACAAAAATTACATAGTCTGAGAATAGAAAAAAATCAAAATTAATAACAAAGCAAATGCAGTTTTAGTGACCTATGGGACAATGGCACAAATTCTAACTCAGATGTATCTGAAGTCCTAGGAATACAGGGGAGACTTAATACATTAATGGCTCTGCTGCTTCTAAATACATTGGCTCAAAACTTCAAATGGAGCTACTCCTTGCTAAGTTTTATGAATGCCTCTCTCATCTACTCTTCTCTACAATTTTCATTCCTCCCAGACAGATATTGACAAGAGGAATTTATACATAATATACTTAAAATATTCTATAACTCAAAAACTAAAAAAAAAAACCCTCTAATAAAATTGATGTGTATATACACATAGGAAAGAAAATAGATAAGTGGTTGTAATATATATGAAGAAATGTTCAATATCATTACTTCTTAGGGGAACACAAAATACAACTACAATGGATACTTTAATAATCAAAACTTACAATAGTTAAATTAAAAAATAAAAACTATTGACAACATCATAGGGTGTTAAAATTGTAAAACAAAATGAAGACCCATAATTTAGTGTTTAAAATGTAGAATTGTATAAGAACTTTGCTAAAAGTTTTGGTGTTCTTAAATAAATTAACTAAGTGTCTATTAGATGAAGAACAAATTCTACTAAAATATATTTTCACAAAACAGCAAAAATGCACAAAAGTTGTATACATGGATATTCATAGCAGGTGTATATAGAAAAAAGAAGGAGTTTAATAGCACACTGTAAAATATATATTTAACAAACAATAAAGAAGTACTGGAAGAATGGAAGAACAAAAATGATCTATGTATAAAACTATCAAAAAATTTCAAACATACATCGCTCGTGTTAATACATTTTATGTAAGTGGATTAAATAACCCAAAAATGTAAAGATTGGCAGAATGTACATGTATATGTACATGCTTCAACCCAACAACTGTTTTGAGTCTCTGAATCTAAAATGTTTCTTTTGTTGGGTTGAATCACATAAGCATGTCCATTCTGCCAATATCCACATTTTGGGAGTGTTTAATCCACTTATATAAAATGTGTGGATATAGAGGATGTGTATTTGACATTTTCTTGTTACACACACACATGCACATATACACATTCACAGAGACAGAAATCTTGTGGACAATAACTAATAGAGCTGACTACTTTAAAATAGACAAATAGTATTACTAGATAGAAAGGAGGGTGCTTGGTAAGCATAAAAATTATCTGTCTGCAGGATGATATAACAGGTTTTTAAACATATGTCAAATATTCTTATAACTTTCATATTTTTCTACAAGTTTGAAGTCATATCAAAATAAAATTTTATTAATAAAGACAAATTTAAGACCAAATGACAGATGATGGGTAAAAGGAGAAAATTTTGGGGAGAGAATACCATCATATGAAGTTTTCAATATTTAATTGAATGATTTGTAATTTCATTTAGTTATTTGACATTTTTGAGTATATATTGTTCAATGGCATTTGTCTTCCTAAACATTCAGATTTAGGTAATACAGCAATGCATAAAATATCCACTCCCCCGCCGCCCTTTCCTACAAAAAACAATAGATGCTTGATTTCAAACAAAATAGAGCTTGCATTCTGGTTGGTAGAAGCATTATATCTGAAGAATATAACGTGAAAAGCATGTGAAATTATTTAACAAGGATTTATTGTGCACTTAGCAATTGGGCAGACCTTGTGTTAGGTGTTGATTGTAGAATAGTAAGTAATGTCACTATTCTCATGTTGATAACAGCTAACACCTAAACTTGATTTATTTTGTTTTTGCCTCCCAAATCCTGACAATGTGTCTTTGTTCTCCCCTCCAAGAATAAAGAAAGGCTAGTCTTTGAGAAGGTTGATTGTGTGGCATCTGCCTTGGCTGCCCCACTCACTTTCCTTCATTGTGTAGGACTGATACCTGATTACCAAGTCCTAGTCCACCACGGATTGATGCAGAAGACAGACCAAGTTCTGCAAATGGGAGAAACAACTAGGTTGCATTGTTTTGAAAGGTTTGACTTTTAGAATAGATGTAATTAAAGTGAGAAATAATATAATGGTGCAACGCAAGATCAAAGTCTATTGCATGAAACAGAAAGATAAGTGGAGAAGGCAGGTCTCATCTTTTTTATGGTAGTGGCCCAGATTGACAGACATGTTTCCAGAGAGAGAAGGCAAGATCAGCTACTTTCAAAAGACAGTGGTGTTTGCTTTTATGGCTTCTTGTCTATGCAAAAGATGATCCGGATAACCATACTAATGTCTTCCTCCACCTGCCATTCACCATGGAGCCCCTGCCCTTCAAATTCTAATGTGTACTGGGAAGCAAGTACATGATATTTGTTAGATACATAATTCCCAATTTTTCCATAATCACTAAACACCTACTCATCCACACATATGTAGTCTGTCTGATATTCACTTTTGAATTCACTTATGGGTAAAGAAGCATAGTCTTTACATCATAAAAATGCCAGTCTCAATCTTACCAAATATGAAATGCTCAAAATTTGCCATCTTTGGTTTTCCACTTCTGATCTTGCTTATTTGTTTGTTGTATTTTGTTTTGTTTTGTTTTTTCTCCCATCTTTCTTGAGCCTGAAAATGAATGAGTGGTATATTTTCTCTTTTGTTAACACAAAAGCAAAAGCAAACTAACCTAGTTATTGCTCAGCATTAACCCAATCTAAAAATGAATGAATTATTAACCCAGGAACTAAGGTTGTATTTCAAATCTTCTATTAATCTCCTAAAATTAGGTCATCACATTGCATTTATTTGTGTGATGAGAAAATCTTTAGTTTATATATGTCAAGGCAATGGGAGCTTGGTGGCTGAGAGATGGGTTGTGGAAGTTTGCAATTTGTTTCTATGGGTCACATACCTAAAGTGTTATCAACTTCTGTTTCAAATTAAAAATATATAGTGGTTTTTTTGAGTCAATTTTCATTTTACCTCTTCTAGTGAATAGCAAAACAATAAAACATTATTTTATTATTTTCACTATGTTATACAAAGGGAAATATGGATTTTTGGTATCATAAATACTTCTCAATCACCAGCTCTTGATTATTTGGAAATTGTTGACAATGACTTGTTCCCAATTTTGTAACATATAGTTAATTAAGACCTATTGGTAAAATGAAGTGTGAGGCAATGAGAGAAGCTGATTACAATATGTCGGATTATTATTTAGATAAATTTATGTGGTGCCATTGATTTGAAAATTATGCTTTTTTTACTGCATATATCAAAAACCTTTTAACTACTACTCTAGACTTGATTTTAGTACAAATATTCAGGGACAAATTCTTCAATTAGATGTTTCTGAAAGACACATTATTCAACTGATCCAAATTTACATTGCCAAATATTCAATAATCATGAAAAAGAAAAAAATGAAGAGGAGAATGGGGTGATAACGAAGGAAAACAAGCAAGAAGGAAGGAAGGAAGGAAGGGAGGGAGGGAGGGAGGGAGGGAGGAGGGAAGGAAGATGGACAAAAAGAAGGGAAAGGGAGGGAGTGAAGGATGGAAAGCAGAACAAGGTGGAGATGGAAGAAGATAAGAGGGAAGCAGAAAATGGAAGAGAAGCAGAGAGAGATGAGAAGAAGCAAGAAGTCAAGATGGAAATTATAGAAAGGGAAAAAAAGCCTAGCCAACTAATAGATTAAAAAAAAAAAAACTTCAGGTTTATTTTGTTTTGTCTGCTGTGCAAAATAGAAAAGTTATGAAGTACTTTGGTTGCTCCATTTCATTATAAACAAGAACAAATGAGCTGGCTAAAATATTGGAAAATCTAGGTAAAGCTGGAAAAGGTTTGAAAGTGAGTAATCAGGCACAGAGCTTCTGTCTGTCTGAAGTAATAGTTCTTTGGTTTGCCTATGAAAGCATCATGGATTCTATCTTTTGTCCTAGGTAGGTCTGTGATGTTACCACAAAGTTCTGTTCAATTAGAGCTAGTAGCTCAACTAAATCCAATTTTAACTCTTCCATGTTCCCCCTCTTCCTCACTGCTCTTTCATGCCTCTCTTAGTTTTCCTCATCACACTTCTTTACAATCTTCACAGTGAACCCAGTTTTCCAGAATACAGCTTGGGTGGAAGCATTTAGGCTCTTTGAACCACCCCAAGCAAGGTGGGCCAGATGCTTCCTTAATGCAGGGAGGGTGGGCCAGAGCAGTGTCCACCAGCTTTGAAGGAATCTGACCTCTCATCCAAGGCTTCTGTTGCAGCGACTTTGCTGCCTATTAGGGATATGTTTCTGTCTGCAATTCATATACATAATATTTGCATTGTCCAGGCTACTCAAGTGTTTCTCCACATCTTACTCCTCATGGAAGAGTCCTGTGTTTTCTCTGTCAATGGGTCCCAGTCCATGAAGGGAAATGAAAGCTCCATGAGAAGAGTAAAGAAGGCACCCCGTTTAAAGTAAAACCCACTGCCCAAACTCAGCCACTGATCTGGGAGTGTGAATCCTGTGTGGGCTACACCGCTTTCTTCCACGTCCCAGCATCTTATAGATAATGTAAGAGCACTTTCAGCCTCTCCCTGCACAGGTATTGCAGGTAACGTGGGCAAGTGTGATCACCTGCTAATGAAACTTTAACTAGAGTACAGAAAAATAAATTAAAAATCCCATAAAGATACAGCAAGTATTTCCTAAATGTTTTTTTTTTCTTCCTCTTCTTTATTCCTTATTGTTGAATCAATCTTCTTTCTGGCATTAGTTTTTACAAACTGAGGACTAGTGTACTAGAGGCTGAACACTGAAATATAAAAGATGCATGAGTGTCTCTGAACCCAAAAGCAGGGGGTGGAGCCCAAAATACATTCCATTAAGGAACAGGTAAGGACCTCCCCAGGATACCTGGGCAGCCTGGTGCAACTGGGGTACAAGTGACAATGAACTATGACTTTATAACTTCTCTTTCCATTTTATATCTGTCTCAGTTACCTGAACTATCAGGTTACAGAATATTTTTTGTCTATTTTATACTTTGCACAGTGGAAGTTTAACCATGCTAAGAAAGCATAAACGGTTCTTCTGAAAAGACAGGCACCATGGAGTCAGAGGGACATGAGTGTAAATCTCAGTATTCCACTACACAGTTGTGTGAACTCAGTGAGTTACATTTTTTAAAAGATTTATTTATTTATTTGAAAGCCATCATTACACAGCGAGAGAGAGGAGAGGCAGAGAGAGAGAGGTCTTCCATCCGATGGTTTACTCCCCTATTGGCCTCAATGGCCAGAGCTGCGCCGATCTGAAGCCAGGAGCCAGGAGCTTCTTCCCGATCTCCCATGCGGGTGCAGGGACCCAAGGACCTGGGCAATCTTATTACTGCTTTCCTAGGCCATAGCAGAGAGCTGGATAGGAAGTGGAGCAGCCGGGTCTCAAACTGGCAACCGTATTGGATGCCGGAGCTTCAGGCCAGGGCGTTAACGTGCTGCTCACTATGCTGGCTCCGAGTTACATGTGTTTTTAAGCTTCAGTTTCCTGATCTGAAAAATGAAGGTATTGTCTTCCTGCCTTGCAATGCAGTTTTGAGTTTTAAATAAGTTAATACTTGCGCAGATGCCTGGTATACTGAGCAGCAAATATTAAGTGCTCGATACAGGCTGCATTGACTCTAACTTGAATTAGTTGCTGACCACAAATGTCCAAACCACAGGTTCCTCTCACTGCTCATGTTCCACATGCTGGTCTCTTATAAATTGTTTCTGCAAGAAGGAAATGTCTCGCAAAAGGAATCAAATACTTCTGGCTTCTCACAGTAAACCACATCTCCTGCATAATAACATGAAGCAGAAAATGAAGGTAATTTTTTGATATTGTCAGCCAAAATTCCAATGTTTGAAGGACAGTAGGATTTCACTTTACTCTGATTCATTTACATGGGTGTGCAGTTCAAAATAGCTGCTAAACAGCTTATAGGCGCACCTGTATATATAGAGCTTATGCAAAATATTGAAAGCAAACTAGTTGTAGGTACACTGAAATTAGAAAGTGTTGTAAGTTATTGCTATAACTGACAGAACATTATGAACTCTTCATTATAGATTTAGAGTCTTCTCCGATTTTCTCATTTCCAGTCCTTTAAAATTCAAAATTGGATCATATTTTATGCTTGCAGGGTGTTTTCTCAATAAATATAGCCTTTCACATTGGTTTCTTTTTCTGTTTCTGCACATCTGGTTGGTTATGTCTCCAATTAAATTGCATTCCAATTTATCTTATAATAGTAATAATAATAAAACTTTTGCAGATCAAATAAAGCCTCCCCAAGGAGTTGTTTCTCTCATACCCTGGCTAGAGTGCAGCTAATTCTGAACAGTCAATAGTGGTTTGGATCTATTATATTTTACTCACAAGGACTGAAGCTTATTTTTTTGTTCTGCTGGATTTGTTTATTTGTTTGCTTGTTTTGAAGGAGTGGAAGAAAATTGGCAAAATATATCATTCTAAAGTTGTGTTTCTTTTATTCATTTATTTATTCATTCATTGAACAAGCACTGAACTATGGATTGTGCCTCCAGTCCATTTTGTTCTTTTTGGCATAGGCATTAGAACCATATGGTAATAGTAATTTTTTTCTTTTTTGTGTAATTGATTTTGTTGTTTGTTTATTTTTAATGAACACAAGAACCTCTCTCCCCATGTAAATACTTTCCCTTTTAATTGGTCTTTATTTTGGAATGCTTGCATTCTAAACTCCCCCTCCCCTTGATTTTTCTTTTACCTCAGAAGCAGTAAATTCTCAAAAACTTGGAGACAAGCAGAGAGATATTGAATTTTAGATCTCTAAGCAACCATAGAAATAACGTTGGTAAAATACTTGATCATGCTGTGGGTAAATGCTATGTTTGGCCAGAAATATATATGACTGGGTATCCTGAATGGCAATCTTTCAAAAAAAGCTCCAGAAATCATTTCAATGACAGGAAATGGATCAGTACACTTAGTAGTCTCTAACAGCAGAATAGCACTTTATTGATTTTCATGTGTCAGTCCTCAGAAAATTCTTTAATGATAGAATAAATTGGTTTTATTAACTTTATTTTCTTACTTATGAGAATACAAAAATACATATTTCTCATTAACAAGTCAATTAAAATTGGCATGGTAAGAAAAGGCAACCTCATAATGTAGCACTTAATGACACAACTTTTAAGGAAATACTTCAGAATTTAGAGTCAATATCACACCTTAATTGCACTATATTCATGTTGTTTACTTATAGTTACCTAGAGGAAATGAAAACTTAAGTTGTGATTATTTTTCTTTTGGTCTAATTTTTTTGTAAAGAGTACCAGGTATAAGAATTTTCCAAGCCTTGAGCAACTTACAGAGTCATATTTAATAGTATTTTAAAGATATTTAAAGATAATTTCTATTGACTAGATAACTTATTCTTGATGAACTTGGGGGGACAGATAGCTGAGGATTATTTGTGGTTGAAGGTTACAACTACCCTTGTTGAAGTTGCTTTGCATTTTCTAGAGCTAGAACTTAATCATTTGATTTTGTAAACCCTTGAAATATGAATTTGAGTAAAGGTGCTTAATAACATTAATAATAAAGAAGTAAACTTAGCTTTAGGTGCCTAGAGAGGAGTCAACTCAGGATGCTTTACCATTGAATATCATCAACTCATATATTGCTAAAAGTTCTATAGAAGGAACTAGTCTCTCTCTCTCTCTCTCTCTCTCTCTCTCTCTCTATATATATATATATATGATTAACTCCCAAGTTATTGCTCATTTTGCATATTTGTTATAATAATTTGTGTAGGAAAGAAAGGTAAACCATAATATCTCAGAGGTACATCAATCTTGGGGGATATCTCATCCAGACCTTTTATTTTATAGGTGGGGAAACTGAAACCCACTTGAAAGGACACCCTCCAAAGGACATCAGTACAGCAGAGAAGACAGTATACATTTCTAAAATTACAACTTGGAAGGAGAACTAGGAAGCAAAGTGAACTGCATGCCATAGCTATTAAATAACAAGACTCTTCAGACTGGTGCCATGGCTCCATAGGCTAATCCTCCACCTGTGGCGCCGGCACACTGGGTTCTAGTCCTGGTTGGGGTGCCAGATTCTGTCCCGGTTGCCCCTCTTCCAGGCCAGCTCTCAGTGAAGGATGGCCCAAGTGCTTGGGCCCTGCACCCCATGGGAGACCAGGAGAAGCACCTGGCTCCTGCCTTTGGATCAGCACGGTGTGCCGGCCACAGCTCGCCAGCCGCAGCGGCCATTGGAGGGTGAACCAACGACAAAGGAAGACCTTTCTCTCTGTCTCTCTCTCTCTCACTGTCCACTCTGTCTGTCAAAAAAAAAAAAAAAAAAAGACTATTCAGGTACTATATTAAGTTCCCAGAAGGCTAGAAGAAAATATATACTATGCTTTATGGTGAAAGATAATAAGATATCAGTTGGTAGAAGTATTCAGATATAAGGGATAATAATAGTAAAGTAGTGGGCATTTGGCACAGTGGTTATGACACCACTTGGAATGTTTGCATCTCATATTGAAGTTCCTGGTTTCAAACTCTGGATTTTCTTCTTCAGATCCATTTTTTGCTAATGCATACTCTAGAAAGTAGCATGTAATGGCCTGGGTCCTTACCACACTTTTAGAAGACTTGGATTGGTTTCTATGCTTCTGGCATGGCCCAGCCTTGACTGCTACAGGCATTTTGAGAATGAACCAGTGGTTAAAAAAGAAATATATATGCATTTAAATATGTTATATATAAAATATTAAAAAAGAAATGGTAGTACATAACAATCCACTGTGTGATAACAATTGCGTGAGAGGTATAAGAATAAGGAATGTATAAGGTTAAGAGGGCCATTTACAAAGAGTGAATTTTAGTTGGACTTTAAAATTTGACCTGGACTAAGGAGTAGACAGAAGCCAAACAAGCACGGCTTTTTAGTGGAAGGGTGGCTACTAACAAAGGTAAGCAAACGGGAGTAAGAGTGGCAAGTACCAAAGAATGAGGGACTTGGAGTCCCTTCTTGCCAAATCTGCTACCATGGAGAATAGCCATTCAAGCCTGCCCTTGAGATGGAAACAGAAGGGGACTATGGATATGTCACTCATCCTTTTCATGAGGAATAGTTTCTATGAAAAATATGGAATCTAGAAACATGCAAGGCCAGTTCTAGGGAGCAAACTATTTCACCTCTTTAGGGTTCTGGTGGAGGTCTGGCAAAGGCAGGGGCAGGGCTGAGGAAACAAGTGGAGAAAAATACCATCCTGTAGCCACTCTGGAGCATCTGGCTTCCGCTGGGAGTTGCAGACTCTGATGTCTTCTAGCACCCTACAGTTGAGTTCTCCCCACCCAACAGTCTCATTGGAGCTCATGGTGATCACTTTGGAGTCAGCCTCCTTCAGAGAGGAGCTTCTCAGTCCTGATAAGAGAGTAAAACATTAACCTAGTTAATTAAAAAAAAAAGATATATTTATTTATAGGAGGTGAAAGAGAGGAGAGGAAAGGATTGGAAAGGAGAGGGGAGAACAGGGGAGGGGAGAGGGGAGAGGAGAGGAGAGCAGAGGAGAGGAGAGGAGAGAGGAGATAACATAGATATCTTCCACCCACTGATTTACTACCCAAATGGCTGCTACAACCAGCGCTGGGCCAGGCTGAATCCAAGAGCCAGGAATTCCATTCAGGTCTCCCACATGGGTGGCAGTTGCTGAAATATTTGGACCATCTGTCTCTGCTTTCCCAGGCACATTAGTGGGAAGTTGGATCAGATGTGGAGTAGCCAGAACAGCTTTGACATGGAATGCTGGCATTGCAAGACTCAGCTTAAACCATTGCACCAAAATACCAGTCACTAGCACAGGCTTCCCTGGCCTAGTTTTCCCTACACAGTGCCTAGGCTAATATCTACCTCACATCCTCATTTTCTCTTCAGTTATTATTCTGCATTGACCTCATGATCGTTGAATTAAAATCCCATTTTCATGTAGGTTGTTGATTGTAGGTTCAGTGGTAAGGAAGAAGAATGCTGACTGAGAAAATGAAAGGATCTCCTGTAAGGAAGCCAGGCAAAGAGACAGAAAGAAGATGCAAATGGATGGGGAGATCTAGGACAAGGTGAGGATATTTAAGGAGGAAAGCATTCTCAGCAGGAGGAACTAGTGAGGTTAATGTGAGGGCTGAGGACATCCACTGGAGATCCTTCTTCATGTGCTAAATTGATCCACTTCTGTGGGAGTTAGCAAAGGGATTCCTCACCCAGGATTCAGACATTTACTGCCTCAGATCAGTGGGCTAGAGAAAATCACAGAAGAAAACGAGAAATTTGAGATGTTTTGTTTGATTATGTCTGAGGGGTGGTAAAGAAACAGAAAGCTGTAAAGGGGTGGTAAAGAAACAAAAACCTGGCTTTTGTTACAGTGGCCATAATGGCGCAACTGTGGAAAGTTTACAGTAAGAACAACAGATGCCTTCAGGTTGTGCCTTAAATAATGCAGCTCAGAGACCTATCAAAATAGTTACAGATTGTGGAAAGACCTTGTTGATTTTTTGTAAAAAGATTTTATTTCTTTATTTGAGAGACAGAGTTACAGACAGTGAGAAGGAGAGACAAATGGCCACTACAGCCAGAATTGGGCCGATCGGAAGCTAGGAGCCAGGAGCTGCTTCTGGGTCTCCCACATGAGTGCAGGGACCCAAGGAATTGGGCCATCTTCTACTGCTTTCCCAGGCCACAGCAGAGAGCTGGATGGGAAGAGAAACTGCCAGTACTAGAACTGGTGCCCATATGGGATGCTGCTGCCTCAGGCGGAGGATTAACCTACTGTGCCACAGTGTCGGCACCATTGATTTTTTAAATGCACTACACCATGATTTGTCGTTGGCCATGAAATGATGGTATAAATATGCTTGTTAAGTAAGTTCATTAATTTACTCATTCAATAATGAGAAACTACTGTAAGTTATAATTTATTTGAAAAGGTTTTGAAAAATATTTGTTTCCTAATTGACAGACACCACATGCAGTCTACCTCAATGCTGTTTGAAGTTAATATTGAGCATTGAAAGCACCTTTAAAGGATAATTTTTTTAAAGATTTATTTATTTATCTGAAAGTCAGAGTTACACAGAAAGGAGAGAAGAGAGAGACAGAGAGGTCTTCCATCCACTGGTTCACTTCCCAGTTAGCCGCAATGGCTGGAGCTATGCCAATTCGAAACCAGGAGCCAGGAGCTTCCTCCAGGTCTACCACATGGGTGCAGGGGCCCAAGGGCTTGTGCCATCTTCTACTGCCTTCCCAGGCCACAGCAGAGAGCTGGATGGGAAGTGGAGCAGCTGGGACTTGAACCAGCACCCGTATGGGATGCTGCACTACAGGTAGCAGCTTTACCCACTATGAGACAGTGCCAGACCAAGGATAATTGTTGACTTGAGGTCTCTCATTATGTGATACTAACTCATTCATTCATCTATCAAACATTTATTCAGGTTTTTTTTTCTTCTAAGATTTATTTATTTGAAAAGCAGAGTTACAGAAAGAGAATGGAAACAGAGATATTAAATCTACTGGTTCACTCCCCCCAAACGACCACAACAACCAGGGCTGGATCAGGCTGAATCCAAGAGCCTGGAACTCCTTCAAAGTAAAACACATGGCTGATCATCTTCTGCCACCATCACAGGCACATTACCAGGGACCTGGATTGGAAGTGGAATAGTCAGGACTGGAACCAGCGCTCATATGGGATACCCGCACTGCAGGAGGTGGCTTAACCCACTGCAGCACAATGAAGTCCCCCTACTCAGTGTTTTCTTTGTGCCACAAGCATGGTCTGGGTCCTGCGAATTAATGTCTGTCTGGGTACACGTCACTTTGTGAATATACTCAACTTTTCATAGTAAATACGTTCCTGAAAATTGAACTATAAATTGAGTCATGAATAAATAAACTAACAGAGCCTGATATTTGGAGGGAACCCTGAGGAAAATCCTTATGGTGTTACATAGAAAAATCTTTTTGTAAAGAAAGTTGTCATATTTTTGCATGTCTTCGTCCTGAATTTCTACATGCTAAATAGGAATATCACCTGTACTTTGTTCCCCATTTGTGGGGTAGTAGCATTTCAATTGGCTGCAGAATCTTAAATAATCATTTTCTTTCTCAACATTAAAAAATGTTGAATGGCCAAACACTCATCAAAAATGTCAAAAATGTTTTCATTTTTGAAAATCTACTCTAAATGCTGAAGTGGCTTGATTAGGTTAGAGTGGTTTTTATATCATTTTCTATAACCACTTAACTTAAGGGTAACTTTTAATGACATCTTACCAAGAGCTTATAGAATTTTAAAGCAATCAGGGTTTTTTCCTTCAAATATAGTGTGACGAAAATTAAACCAATTTATGCTACATATAAGGCCTTATCTGTGTTCTATATTTATGTTGTTAAGAATATGCAATATGATTTTTAACTTTATAGTGTTACCTTATATTTGTAAATCACTTTATATTTTTAAAGTAATTTAATGAGCTATCTCTTTTGAATCTTGTGTAGCAAACAACTGACACATAATTTCATTTCTTGTTCTGTAAGCTAAAGTATAAATTTACCCAAACTGATTAAACTAGAACTTGTTTTGATTCTTGCTTCATGTTGCAGGCTCTGTTTTCCCCTTCTATTCACAGGAAGAATTGTCTTTAAGACTGGAATATAGGAGAGAGATTTTTAACCCACTCTTTACTTATTCAATATATTTCTTTTTTTCACTTCAAGGTTTGGAGTGGTGACTCCTTTATATAAGCAAACTACTCTGAGAATCAATCAGTCAATCAGAGTAGTGGTATGATAATGCATGATGGTTGTCCTTTCTTCATATCCTCACCAAGACTTTTTATTGCCTTTTTCATTATAGCTATCCTCATAAGAATAAAATAGCACCTCATTGTGGGTTTTTCTTTTTTAATTTATTCATGAGAGAGAGAGAGAATGAGCCAGAGCTCCCATCTCCTGATATACTCTCCAAATGCAAGCAACAGCAGGAGTTTTCTGGGGCTGAAACCAAGACCAGGGAATCCAATTCATGTCTCCTTAGTGTCAGCAACTGAACCACTTGAGTCATCTCTGCTTTGTCCCAGGGCCCATAACAGCAGGGAACTGGAATCAGGAGCCAGAACTGAGGATTGGACCTATGCGTTCTGATATGGGACATGGACGTATTATCCTCTAGACAAAACACCTATCCCTCGTTATGATATTAATGTGTATTTCCCCAATGACTAATAATGTTGGACATCTTTTCATGTACTTATTTTCCTTTCATACTTGTATGCCTTCTTTTATAACGTGAATAGGAGGTTTTTTGAAATGTGCAACATTCTATGTAGTTAAGTAGTGTTCAAAATTCCAGATTACATAAATTGACCTAAGAGAGTCCTTATTCTTGGGAACATGATGTAACCTCAGCTTTTTACCTACATATTCAACTGTTAAACAGAACTGAGGGATATAGCAATGGGCCTGTTGGTGTGGAACTATAGAAGTGGGCTTTTTTGAAATAACTATGATTTTCTCTAACTCATTTATTTTAAAGGGAAGGAAGCAATTGCCACCAATCCTGAGAAGCTTCATAAAAATTTGCGAATTCCTCATGAAATATACATGAGATCCTCTTGTATTTTTTTTTAATCTTGTTATAGGATTTCCTTTTAAAAAGATTTATTTATTTATTTGAAAATCAGAGTTACTAAGAAAAAAGGAGAAACAGAGACAGAAAGAGAGAGAAAGAGAGATAGATAGATATCTCCATCCACTAGTTCACTCTCCAAATAGGTGCAATTACCAGGGCTGGGCTAGGCCAAAGCCAGGAGCCAGGAGAATCTTCCGGGTCTCCCAATCGGGTACAGGAACCTAAGGACTTGGACCATCCTCTGCTGATTCCCCAGGCACATCAGCAAGGATCTGGATTGCAAGTGGTGCAGCCAACCAGCACTCAAACTGTCACCCATATGGAATGCCAGCACTGCAGATGGTGGCTTTACCTGGTACACCACATTACTACCCATTTTTGTACACCACATTACTACCCATTTTTGTAGCCTCTTTCAGGCTGCTCTGTCTAAAGAACAGAGGTGGGTTAAACAACATGTGCCTGGAACATCCTTTCAAACCATTCCATTCCCATGAACTTCTTACAAATGGACACACACATCTAAAATACTCACTTTTGAATTTACCATTTTGCTAATTTTCACATATTATTCAGAACAGAATGCTTTCATCTTTAGTTAGAAGAAAAGGCTCATACTTTTCAACAGAGAGGTCTTATTTCATACAAAAAAAACAAGATTGCAAGTTCTCCAGGGTGCTTGTTGTATAAAGAGAGAGAGAGAGGGAGAGAGACTAGCATATCAGCTGTTTGATTATACAGGACCTACTTAGCCTAGTTGATCAGTTTTGTGTAATATTGAATAAGGCCACAGACATGCAGAGAACCACTCTGCAAGTTCACACAAGAGTCAGTGCTATTTCCTTAATCTGGTAAATCTTGAGATAATGAGCACTTTCTGAATAAACTTCGATTAAAAAAAAAAAAAAACTGGCGTAGACTTCTTTAAAAATCTAATTCCCAGAAAAGGTACTATATTCATCCTAACCAGCTCCAAGGCAAACAGTGTGATTAGAAGTACATTCATAATTCAACGTGGTTAAATGCCAAGGGCCAAAGAGATAGCACTCTGCTGGCCAGTGTGGAGTGAGATGACATTCATGGTTGATTCAGCTCCTTGCAGCAAGCTGCGTAATTGGAGAAACCGAAGGAAGTGACCCCAGCCATGTGTCCTAGTGGTGTCAAAATATATTCTTGTCAGTCTGACAAGTGGCCAGTTTGAAGGGTTCTTTTCAATTAAAGTAAAAATGGTGTTACAATTTTTAAGATTTTTGGAAATACTAAATCTAAAGTGAGAATGAAGGACTAGAGTAAAAGAACTGTCTCTAGTAACCATGGACATAAGAAAAGTTTTTATAGTTCCCAAAGTCTTTTGTTTTAAATCACATCATTTGAGTTCCAGACTGTATAAAGTTGAGGTTAATATGTGCATTTCTTTTTTAGATGAAGAATCCAAGGCAAGAAGCATTTAAGTGAGAAGCAGTTTAGTCTAGTAGTTTGAAACAAAATATTGAGTGTCAGAGCTATTGAGTGTGAGTTTCATCTGTGCTGTAACCTGGAAGAGTGAGCTGTGACAAATTATTTCATGTCTCTGTCATCAAATCAGCAAAATGTTGATTAAAAATGGCCACTTTGCGATTAGGTTATGGTGGGGATGAAATCAAATACCATGTGTGACTCAGTTACCTCCATGGACAACCCATAGTAGTTATAAGGAACATCTTATCTGTTAAGGCCACATAAGCAAAGGCACATACTTCAAATAAGACCCATATAAGGAAGCTGACATCTACTGATTCCCTATCTCAATCTCTTTCCAACACTTTTTCTGCCTCCTACATCGTATAACACTCTTTATTTAAGTCATGGGTATTCAATCATCACAAATGCAAGGATTCCTTGGTATGCTCACAAAATTATGATAGTCTCAGGAATAATTCACATTCAAAGTATTTATTCCACAACACCTTGCAAGTGCACATAGAGGTACACCATGCACACATGAGATGAACAGACTCACAAGGTACAGTAAGGCTTAGTCAGCAAGAGTCAAGAAGAGGACACCTGTGGACTGAAATATGAGAGAGAAGGTTTATGTTTGTTGTTGTTTTTATTGGTTGTTAAGTACAGGAACAGACCAAGATAATCCTTGGAGTTCCAACTCTGGTAAATGAGGAGAGGAGGGGCAAAGAAACTAGTATGAGAAAAAGGATCAATCAGAAAAGAATTCAAAAAGAAAGGTAAGAAAAGCAGAGTTCAGGAGTTGGGGATGTTGACGTTGTTTTACAAGGGGTGTGAGACCAGACTGGCGAGAGGCAGGGCACTCTCTGCAAGTCTCTTTGGTGGGCCTCCATGTGTCTGATTGGACTGCTTCAGAGGTAAGTGACTTCTTTCACTGTTAACTGTCACAGAAGACGATAAAATCCATTGTCATACCTAGCTTAGTATCATACTTTAATTTGATCTTTAGATAAAAATAAAACTAAATGTGTGCATGTGTAAGTGGGGGTGGGGGTCAGTGTATGTTTCCTTCCAGGAACAATTTTTACTCTAATACTCTCATTCCCTGCAATTCATGGCTTATGGAGCTGGCTCTAGTTTAAGGAACAGCTGGGAAGCTGGCTCCCTAGCCTTCAGGCCACTATTGACTACAAGTCTTCCAGCACAACCAGATTAATGGGATTGAGTACAACTATAGTAGGTTGCACTAATTAATCAATTTTATTTTACTTTATATACTTGCAGTCAAGGCTTTTACATTTAGCATGCAAATTTATGTAAATTAAAATTCAAATACATGCAAACAGATATGCAAATATGTGTCCCTAGATTTGCTAAGGAAAAAAATCTGGTAGCCCTACTGTAAGTTCCTAAAATGCAGTTGGGGGAAGGGAGAGAACTTGAACTATTCTTGCAGCTTGATCTGCCTTTCATTTGTTAATATATGCAAGTTGAAAATGAAAATAAAAACATGTTTTACTTCAGCTGTTCCCTATGTTATAAAATAGAAAGCTGAAAATCTGCAACAATAACAGGAACAAAATCTGTGTCTCCTCATTGAGATAAGAATTCCAAACTTTTATTTATTCCAAAATCATCTGCCTGTAGGCATGGAATCTCATAAGTGCAGGTTTCTCACTTTTAATTGATCGGATTGAAGTTATAACTAAACCCAGGGGAAATGTTCTTAGAGCCCTAAAACACAAGACCTTATAATATAAGCTTTGAGCTGGATATAAATTGCTCAGGAGTCCACAAAAGAAACTCAGGAGAGTAGGAGGAAAATTAAATAATGAAAAATTACAATTTGATTAATTCATATTTTTTTTAAAAGATCATTTTTTAAAAGATCATTATTTGCTAGTGAGCTCAAGTTCAGGGTCAGAAGCATCTTCTATGATGGTCGAAATGGAAATTTCCTATAGGAAAACATAAGCCAGAATCTTAATTGAAAATATATTGCTGTGGATGAGATAGTTATACATTACAGTTATTTACAAATAGATATAATCATTTAGAAAGTAGTAAATGAGTGAGCAATCAATAACTTAGGATGGGTACTAGCCCAGGTGTCTGAGACCTGGATTTACCATAGGTTTGCTGCATTATGGTATGGTATGCTATGGCATTTGTCTTCATAAGGAATAGCTATGACATGCCATGACACTTGACCACATTATATGACATTTGTCTACAGATCCTCAATTTTCTCATTTGTAAAATAAGATAATAGCAATTGCCTGACCTCCTTTAAATAGTACCACATTTTCCGAATGAAAAGCAGTTAAGTGCTAAATGGACTTTAATTACCTTTTCAGAAGTTTATCTGTGGTCATTGCCAAGTTTTCCTTTCTGGGAGGTCTCTAACCACTGGAGACTTGGTTATAGATTCAATCTGATCAATTAAAGATTAGCAAGTTTGTGTAAGAAGTTCGATGTCTCAAGAAAGATATTTCTGCTATAAGTATAACTTGAAGTTAGCTAAAAGAGGAAACTTACCTGCTAACAAAGTAGTGAAAGGGGACCATTTCTCAAATTTGGGATCATTTTCTTCTGTGAACATGAGACTTTTTGATAAAAGATTTAAATGTTCCTCCCAGGTTCCATGATCTAGTGATCTAGTGCCGATAGATTCTGGTCTCTCTGTTTTTGCTTTTGTTTCTGTTTTTTTTTTTTCCTTAAAATTTATTTATTTGAAAGGCACACAACACACACCCCAAGACTCTGGTTTGGGTTCACAGTAGTCCTCATTTTGTATCTCAAACCAGTCTGTACTGGGTGACTTTTCATGTTTCTGACATCTACCTCTTCTCAGCTGCTATCAATATTTGGGGCAATGGTCCTCTTGTAATTTGTGCCAAAAAATATCAACTGCTTAAAGTAATTTGCATTTTCTCATTCATTCATTCATTCATTCATGTATTATTTATTTGCTCTATGAATATTATTGAATATTCAGCATAAATGTGACATGATCTCTGAAGACAAAAATTTATTTACAATCTAATGGAATAGAGAAGACGTATTACATCCACCAAATGAAATTTGCCCTCATTTCCTGGATGTGAGAAGGAAAGTATTTTAATGTCAGATAGAAGCTATCTCCAATAATTAGCTAAAAAGCATTTGATTCGGTCAATAGATGCAAAAGCCAACATTTACTTAGAACAGATTGTCAGAATCAGGTGCCCGCTTTAAGAAAATTAACCTTGTATTATTGACCTCAGGGACAAAGGTGAAGTCATGCACATGCATGTGTATATGTGTGTGTGATGTTTGCAAGGTAGCTTTGCTATACCTTACATGAGAAATGATGAGTGCATGACAGTGAACATATCTGAAAAGAGGTATGACTCGTGAGTAGTATAGGCAAGTGATTTTTTACAGCAGTTGGAGGAGAAGAAAGAGACAAATATGAACTCAAAATTTTCTGCCCATGATTACGGGTGGAATGCAGCTACCATTAACAGAGAGTAGTTTGGGTGATTGTGTGATGGGAAGATGCTGGGGCAGAGAAAGTGAATGCAGTTTAGAGTTTGTCTAGCCACAAAGGAGTAGATTGGGTGATGATTTGGTACATAACTGTCATAGAGACCAGGAAAAGCAAATGAGAATCTGGAAGAGGGGATAGAATTTCTTATGATAGAGAAATTAGGTGACACTCTGGATGTGGGTGAGTTTAAAGGAGAAGGTTGGCCGGCGCCGTGGCTTAACAGACTAATCCTCCACCTTGCGGCACCGGCACACTGGGTTCTAGTCCCGGTCGGGGCGTCGGATTCTGTCCCGGTTGCCCTTCTTCCAGGCCAGCTCTCTGCTATGACCCATGAAGGCAGTGGAGGATGGCCCAAGTCCTTGGGCCCTGCACCCGCATGGGAGACCAGGAGAAGCATCTGGCTCCTGGCTTCGGATCAGCACGATGCACCGGCCGCAGCGGCCACTGGAGTGTGAACCAACGGCAAAAAACAAGACCTTTCTTTCTGTCTCTCTCTCTCACTATCCACTCTGCCTGTCAAAAAAAAAAAAAGCTAACAAAAAAAAAAAAAAAAAAGAGAAGGTGTTAGGGCTGGCATTGTGATTCAGAGTGTAAAGCCACAACCTGTGGCACTGGCATCCCATATGGGTGCAGGTTCAAGTCCCAGCTGCTCCACTTCTTACCCAGCTTCCTGCTAATGTGCTTGAGAAAGCAGAGGATGACCCAAGTGCTTGGGACCCTATACTCATGTGGGAGATCCAAAAGAAGCTACTGGCTCACTCCCAAACATTGTAGTCATTTAGAGAGTGAACCAGCAGATGGAAGATTCCCCCCACCCCCACCCCCTTTCTCTAACTCTGCCTTTCAATTAAGTAAAATAAATTTAAAAACAAAAAAGTAGAGAGTAGTAGGGAGAGAAGAGCAAGGCTGCTGTTGCCTTTGGGAATACCTAAATGCAAGAGCTTGCTTACCAAGCTGGAAGTAAACAAGACTCAGTAAGCCACAGTGCTCTAAGGAAAAAGAATACAGTTTCTGGAAAGTGAAACTGAGGGGCATTGGGCATGCTTTCTTTCATTCTTAGATGCTACAATAAAGAAGTCAAGAATGAGCCATTGGGTTCATGAGTTGATAGCGGTGGTATAACCTTAACCTTGATTGAATATAGCATAACCAGTAAAAGAAAAGTCATGGAAATAATGAGAAATTAGAAAAATTTATTTATATATTTTAAGTGGAAAAGGCAAGAATATTTGTCTTAAAGGATGCTGGCTGAGTTGGAGAGAATAGAGAAATATTTAAAAATATTACACAGTAATTATGTATGATTAGTAATAATATGGGTGACTTCAGTCCCTACCTTTGCATTTATATTTTTTACCACATTGGCTCTGTAATTGAATAACATTGGTGAAAAGTATTGGGACTTTGATTTTTGGAAATGAGAATAGAGACTTTAAATGAGGAATTCATTTTGAGAAAAGGCTAAAAGAACTCCTGGCATATCCCTGAGGAAAGGAAGATTTTCAGAGGGTCAACATTAAAATTGCCATTTTATTTTGTGCAGAGATGATTTAGTTTCAGCCAAATATCATCTATCATGTTGAACTAATGTTGTTAATTTGCATTTTATTTGCTTTGTAGTTATTTAAATGATTTGTTTTGATTTTGTAATTGTATATGAGCTGAAAGTATAAGGAATTTGTACCTAGTTTTGCAATTGTGAGCATCTTTGATATCTATATTTAGATTTTGTAAATTTATTATATGTACTTGTGTATTTTATAATATCTATGTATTTATGATGTATAACATATTAATATATTTTATCATTTATATATTTTAAAGGAGACCCTGAATTGCCTAGGTTTGATAAACACTGCAGTAATTCTGAGCTACTGAGGATTTGAAATGCAGTTCATAGCAACGGAGTGAGTTCTGTGTAAATAAAAAAAAGATCGTAAAATGTCCCAACAATCTTTTACATTGGTTAAGCTTTGAAATAATATTATGTTTTATATATATATATATATATATATATATATAATTAAAATAATCTCTTGGGGCTGGTGCTGGGGCTTAGCGGGTAAAGCTGCCACCCACAGTGCTGTCAATCCAGGTGGGTGCAGGTTTAAGTCCCAGCTATCCCACTTCCAATCCAGCTCTCTGCTGTGGCCTGGGAAAGCAGAAGAAGATGACCCAAGTCCTTGGGCCCCTGCACCCACATGGGAGACCCAGAATAAATTCCTGGCTCCTGGCTTTGGATTGTGCAGCTTTGGCAATTGTGGCCATCTTGGGAGTGAACTAGCAGATGGAAGATCTCTCTCTGCCTCTGCCTCTCTGTAACTCTGCCTTTCAAAATAAATAATCTTTTTAAAAATCTTATCTGCGTCATACTTTTTAAAATGTGGCTACTAAGAAAACAAAATTCCATGAAGGGCTTCCATGATTATTCTACTGATTGGTGCTGAATGAGGGTATTTTTTTTTTTGTCTGGCAGCAGGCTGATCCTCCATCCATAACCATCTAGAATCCACCACTAGAAATTTTCCTGTTTGCCTGAAATTCAGTGGCTAAGGAAGGCAAGAGTTTTGTGTTGGAGACGTGACGTTATGGGTAGCTTGCAGTGCCCTTGTAGCTACTGTCTTCCAGAAGATACTTCTGTGTACCAATTAAGCAGGGCTAATTTGGTTAGAAAAATCAGTACTCAGTGCTCAGAATTAGAGCACAATATAATATTATTAAATATGCTAAGTCCTCCAAATATGTTTTATTATTATTTTCTCTACAAATTAGATGAAACTTCAGAATTCTTTCCATGAAATTAACTATAACATTTTCTTTTTAAAAATATTTTATATTTTTATTTGAAAAGTAGAGTTACAGAGAGAGGGTGACAGAACAGAGAGAGGTTTTCCATCCACTGGTTCACTCCCCAAATGGCTGCAATGGCTGGAGCTGAGCCTATCTGAAGCCAGGAACCTGGTACTTCTTCTGGGTCTCCCATGCAGGTGCAGGGACCCAAGCACTTGGGCCATCTTTCACTGCTTCCCAGTCCATAGCAGAGAACTGGATCAGAAGAGGAGCTGCCAGGACACCAACTAGAGCCCATCTGGGATGCTGGTGCCACATGAGGATGCTTAACATACTACGACACAGCACAGGCCCCTATAACACTTTCTTTAGCAAAGTTGATGTTAGATAACAAAATGTGAAAATGCCCTTACAAATAAATGTCTAATGTGTTCTGTATATTCCAGTAAAGAGGAGCATGGCTTGCATTTTAGTCTCTTCCAGATGCTTAAATAATAGACATTTATTTCCTCACAGTTCTGGAGGCTAAGTTCAAGATCAAGGTGATGAGGCCACTGCTGTGTTCCAGCAGGTTAATGCCCTGGCCTGAAGCACTGGCATCCCATATGGGTGCTGGTTTGAGACCAGGCTGCTCCACTTCTGATCCAGCTCTATGCTATGGCCTGGGAAAGCAGTAGAAGATGGCCCAAGTCCTTGGGCCCCTACACCCGTGTGGGAGACCTGGAGGAGGCTCCTGGCTCCTGGCTTTGGATAGGCAGAGCTCTGGCCATTGTAGCCAATTTCGGAGTGAACCAGCAGATGGAAGACCTCTCTCTCTGCCTCCCCTTCTCTGTGTAACTCTGACTTTCAAATAAATAAATAAATATTTTTAAAAAAAGATCAAGGTGCCAGTCAGTTCAGTTCCTAGGGAGTCCTGAGGACTCCTTTCTTTGTTTGCAGGTGGCTGCCTAACCTATGTATCCCTACGTGACAGAGAATGAGAACACGGTGTCTTTTCTTCTTCATGTTAGAGTGTCAGTTCTACTGAATTTGGACTCTATACTTATGTTCTCATTTAATATTTATCAATTCTACAATAAGACTCATCTCTAAAGCAATCATATCAAGGTTTAGGGCTTCAATGCATGATTTTGGGAGGAGGGGTTACACAAACATTTGACCTATAGCTTATTGTCTCACAGAAATTCTTCCTACAATAATTACAGTCATGAAGAATCGGTGAGGGGGCAGATAGATGCTCATTTATCTTGCTGAAGTTAACTTGGGTTGCTCCTCTCAGTGTCATGCTCCCTGAAGATAAGTGTGGTAGAAATTTTAACAATCAGTTATGACCCAGGAACCACAGGACAGCTTAGTCTATAATGACAGTTTTGCCACCAACATACCATGTGACCTCCGAGGATGTTCTGGGTTCTCTGGGTATCAATTTTTTATCAGAAAATAAACCTATTTCTGTTTTTAATTAGTGGGTAAGGAGAAGAGGAGACAGGGAAGAAAGGAAATAAAGAATCTCTGTTATTTCTTCTGTATGAGGTTGTAGGCATGCGTATAGTTTAGCAGAGAAATTTCTAAATCAAACCAATGTTGGGAATACTTGTATGATTGTTCACAGGTAGAAATCCAGTGTCCTGTGATACATTTGCTTTTGTTCCATGATCAAATGGCTATCTTCCCATGATTTTCATCATTCTGCAATCTATTTTTATTCCCAAAGTTGAGAAAGGTAGTGTAAAATATCACTCATTATGTATTAAGGGTTCATCATCTAGTTTACTTACATGGAGGATAATAGAGAGAATAGGAAGTTTAGGAGGGCAGAACAAGAAAGTTAAGAAATAAATAATGGGTTAACATCAGAAATATCAACATTTTAAAAAATTTTATTTAATTATTTGAAAGGCAGTTACAGAAAGAGAGGAAGAGATGGAGAGGGAGCAAGCTCTTCCATATGCTGGTTCAATCCCCAGATGACCACAAAGGCAAGGGCTTGGCTAGCCCAAAGTCAGGAGCCAAGAGCTTCAGCCGAGTCTCCCACATGGATGTCAGGGATCCAAGCACTTGGGCCATCCTCCACTGCTTTTCCCAGGCCATCTGCAGGGAACTGGATGGAAAGCGCAGCATCTGGGACTCAAATCTGAGCCTATATGGGATACTGGTGTTGCAGGCAGTGGTTTTACTGGCTGTCCGCAGTGCTGGTCCCATTTCTTTTTTTTAATTGGCTTGAAAGAAAAACAATTGAAGAGGAATTTTAGGAAAATTTGCTCCAAAACAACTGGCCTTCCCTCTTGCCTCTTTTGTAAGGAAGAAAACAGTTGTCCATGTTTATATATAATGAATTTTAAGAATAGAAATAGCCTCCATAAAATCCCCTCATTTCACACAGATAGAAACTGCTCCTGGATTTTTTCACACAATTAAATGTGAATGATGCATTCTCCCTTGCTTGAAGATGGGTTTAATTTCCATATAGTATGGACCCAAGGTCTCTGAAGTTCCTTGCATTGTGCCTCTGAGGACCTACACAAAGTCCAGCAATATAGCAAAGGTGATTGATCTCACTCCATGAAAAAATACATGGCTCATTCATGTTGTGGTACTTGAGATTGAGTACTACATTGGTACCAGCCTCAGGAAGCAGCTTTCCCTACCATGGAGACACTGATGAGAAAGACAATAAAAGTAAAGTTGTTATTCTTCAACAGGTCAGTTATTCACTTGTTTTTGAGGACTTTAAGGTCACTTGTATTCAATTGCAAGCACGGATTTATCAGTTTAACCTCTGTAAATGAATGAGTCAATTGCACCTTCTTAATATATCTTCGGATCATAGTGAAGTGAGTGGTACAGATGTGGTGAATCATAGAGGTTTGGAGTTGAGCCCAGCTCAATTTCTTCATGAAATTATATTGCAAATGACTTTGGCTGGTGTAGATGGGTGCTGCTGTACAATTAACTGATATCCAGAACCCATTCCTTACCCAATCTGATGAACCTTCTCTGCTATAGAATCCACAAACCACAGGACAATATTTCTCAGATTTCTCAAAGTCAAAGATGCACGGAAAGTTGGGCACTTCCAGTGACAGACACCTGAGCTTGGTTTGGAAGGGAATGATAAGGTGAAACCATCATGTTGCTGTTCCTTTGGCTGTTTCTTCTTGTTTCCAAGGCTTAGCAGTCGATGTTTATCTGATACAGCTCATGGGTGTTGTGTCTTAAACATGGGTATCAAAAGACAGATGCCGACTGCCACTGTGATACAGCAGACAAAGCCTCTGCCTGCAGTGCTGGCATCCCATATGGGTGACAGTTTGTGTCCCATCTGCTCCTCTTCTGATCCAGCTCTCCATTATGGCCTGTGAAAGCAATGGAAGATGGTCCCATGCTTGGGCCCCTGCACCCAAATGGAAGACCTGCAAGAAGCTCCTGGTTTCTAGCTTCTGATAGGACCATCTCCGACTGTTGCATCCATTTGGGGAGTGAACCAGTGTATGGAAGATCTCTCTGTCTCTCCCTCTCTTTGTCTGTAAATCTACCTCTCAAATAAATAAATAAATAAATAAAAATGTAAAAAGAGATAGATACACTAGTGGTGTTGGTGGTTCATTATTCCAGTGATCAATCACTAGTTTCATGATTAAAGAGAACTAGCTGGGGATGCAGTGGTTTCCTTTTCCTGGCTTTCTGATTCCTTTATCACATTTGGGAAGCAATGCTCTTGGACTGTTTAGTGTCCACAACATTTTTCTGCTCTCTCCCTTACTGGTTAGTTTACTAAAGTTCAATCCTACATCCAGATCAGGACTTATAAACTGGTCATGATGAACCCTTTCTTAGCTCCATGTGAAACCATGGTGAGTTGGTGAATTGTGTTCATGAATAGGGCTACTTAGGTATGATGCAACTCCACAGGTTATTTTCAGTTATGAATTCATGGAACAGCACACTTGAGAATTTCATTCCTATGGTTTTAAACGAACTGGACAAGGCCCTAGCCCTGGAGTAGTTACATTTTAGTGAGGGAAAGAAAAATAAAATGCATTTACAAACAATTAGAATCATTTTAGGGAGAAATTACAAAATAAAAATTAAGAATGATAATAAATGTAGACAGAAGGATTATTTAAATTGGGAATAATATTTGACTCAAAACACAATGGTCAAGAAGGAGTAAGATTAACAAAATACCAGCAAAAAGCAGATCACCTGAAGAAATAGCAAATGCAAGCTTTCTAGAACATGAATAGGATACAGATTTCTGAGGAAGAAAGATGAGACAGTGAGACTAAAATGCAGTTACTGAAGAAGACAATTTTGCAGCATGAGGCTGGAGAAATAGGTAAAGTCCAATCATACGAGGTCAATAGGCAGTGGCCAAGAGTAGGATTAGTATTTAATTATGGCAAGCATCTTATAGTAAGGGAAATAATGTCTTATGATTTGCTTGAACATCACCTACCTGCTGCCTCCAGAATGTGCAGCAGTAGGAAGCTGGAATGGAGAATGGAGCCAGGACTCAAACATAGGCACTCTTATGTGAGATGCGGGTGTCCCAAGGGGTGGACTAACTGCTGTGCCAAACATCTGCCCCTGACTTGCTCTTTAAGATCAGTTTGGCATCTGGGTGAAAAGGGACTATGAATGTTCAGTGGTGGAAGAAATTAAACAGGAATGGTGCCCCTGTAGGAGTCTAGGCAATCTGTGACAGTGGTCTTGGCTGCAGGGATGGCTGTGGGTCAGAGGGAAAAGACAATCATGAATGAATTATGGGATTTCTAGCATAAGCAATTGGATGACTTATGGTGTAAAACGCAGATGATTGAATTAATTTTACCATTAGTTTGATTTTCTAGAAAACTGCAATTGAAATCTTTTGCGAGAATTTGCCATTGATGCTTTCTTATTAAGGAGTAGCATTTGTCTGCTACAGCTTGAGTTATGATCTTTCTTACTGACTCATTGATAGATAGCACCTTGGGGCAATAACTTCATTGGTATTCAGCACCACTCATAGTAAGCTATTTCTGCTGAGTATACTAGAGGCACCTTACAAAAAGCTAAAAATAAATAAATAAATAAGTATCAGGTCACCTTAGCTAATTCATATAATTGTTTCCATTAATAATTAATTTTAATTTTGTTTAATTAAAGTTATAGAGTGGGCTGAGCTGAAGACATAATGCAATTGGTTTAAACCAAAGAAGCTTCAAGCATCACACATACCTGAGGTGCTTAGTTATTTTCTCACAACCGGAATCCTCAATTGTGCTCTGCCTTTATGAATTTCTCTGGCAATGCTATTAAGCCATTTTTAATTCCACGACTAAATTAGAAAATTTCAAGGACTTTTGAACTACAGGGAGAGGCAAGAAAGGAAGGGAAAGGAGGGTATCTGTTAATTTTTCTGTTTCCATGTATATATGAGATTTGAAGACTTTCAAAAATAAAATATTGATTTGACAAAAAAGATGAAAAAAATTGTACCTATACACATATGTGGGTCCTTATCAATATTTTCCAATGTCTGTGTTTAATTAGAAAGAGGGTCTAAGTCAAGTTGAGCAGAATGAGAACCTGGGAACGAATATATGCACAAACACTGCTCACAATTACTGTTTTAAATGCCATGGATATGTCCTTATTTATTTCTTTATCTACTATTTAGTTTCCCATACCTATAACTGATCTATTTTCAGACCATCCTATCCCAGTTCTTGCCAGATCTGAACATGAAAAAACTCATTTACATTTATGAAGGTGTTATCGTTAAAGTCAAAGTAACATAGCCTTTTTATTTATTACTTTATATTTTCTTTTTCAGCTTTCATTTTTATTTTACATGTATTACTAATGTTTTTTTTTTAGTTTTTTTTTTTCTTGTTTGAGGGATTTATTAATACATTGGCTTTTCAGGGTCACAGCAAAGTACTATAAAACCTCTCTCACCAATTCTCATGTTAATGTGATAATAATACAAATTGATTCAATGAAGTTCATAGATAAAATTCTAACTATATAATGATACTTCCATTCCTCCCTCTCTTCCTCCCTTCCTCCTGCTCTTCTTCCCTCCTCATTTTTCTTTCTTTCCTTCTCTCTTCCCCCTTTCTCTTTCATTCCTTCCTTCCTTCCTCCTCTTTTCCTTCCTTCTTTCTCTCTTTTCTTCCATTTTTTCTTTTTTTTTTTGAGATGAGCCATGTTTAATTTACATTATAGTCAAAGACTGAATGGTCCACTCAATAAATAATTCAACAAGTAAAAAGACCTTAGAGGGTTTGGGGGATATATCACTTCAAAGTTTCAAAGGAGGGTTTGTTTTTTTTTTTAATTTTATTTTTTAGATCATGACTTGTTTCAAGAGCATAATAATATTTTTGCTCCATTTATGTACTTCTTTGGACAAAGAATAACGGAGAAGTCAAATGGAGTCCAAACAGGCAGCTGAATAAGACTGCTGTGCTGTGTGAATCCCAGTCTTAGTTACAGAATTGCTCCTTGCTCTTTCCCACTGGAGCTTCGATCCAGAGACATTACTTTCCAAGGATGCACCTGAGCCTTTGGGTCAATTCCAGAGTCCCCATTTATCTGTCTTTCTGCCAAGTCCTCTGCAATCACTGCCTATTGGTTGTCACTCAACCACCCATCTTATCTCTCTTACTCATCAGTTTGTTACCTTTTCCCTCACCAGTCCTACCAAACAAACATTTTTGGGTACAGCACATACATACATTCACTCAGCTACAGATGTACAAGCATGACATTTTAAGTAAAAGCTTAGAGCTTCCTTCTCAGTTTCCAGATACACACATGAAATTACAAACAACAGCAACAAAAACCCCACAGATACTTCTGTTTAAATGAGGTTACTTTAAAAAGTTCTTGTCAAAATTAAATTTAAAGATATATTTTGGGAGGTAGGCATTTAGCTTAACAGTTAAACTACCTGAGTCCCATTTTGGAGTACCAGGATTTGATGCTTGGCTCCAGCTCCTGACTCAGTTTCCTGCTAATGTATACCCTGGGTGACAGTGAAAGTAATTGTGCTCTTTCTAACCACTTAAAAGACCTGGATTGAGTCCCTGGCTTCTGGCTTCAGTCAGTCTCAGTGTTGGCCATCGCAGGCATTTGGGAGGGAACCAGCAGATGGAGGCACTCTATCTTCTCCTTTGTCTGTCTCTCTTCCTCTCAGATAAAACAAATAAATAATGTGTAATTTCAGTGCAATTTTTTTAAATCCATGCATAGCTTTTTCCATAAAATTATTTCCACAAGCTTTTGGAAGATCCTTTCACTAACACTGCTTTTTTTAAAAAAAAAATTATTTATTTATATGAAAGGCAGTTACAGAAAGAGAGAGACAAAGAGGAAAATCTTCCATCCACTGGTTTACTACTCAAATGGCTTCAATGGCCAAATCTGGGCCAAAATGAAGACAGGAATCAGGAATTTCTTCTGAGTCTCCCACATGTGTGCAGGAGCCCATCTTCTTGGGCCATCTTCCACTGCTTTCCCAAGCACATTAGCAGGGAGGTGGATCAGAAGTGGAGCAACCAGGACAACGAACTGGCACTCATATGGGATGCCTGTGACCCATGCCACAGTGCCAGCCCTGATTTTTTTTCTATAAGTGAATGGCTTAGACATAAAATTATATAGTATTTTGCCCTAAGGAGTCAACACATTTGTTTAACTGTCTGGATGAACATTTTTACATGTTGATTTGCAATTGTGTGTCAATAAATAACACTAACAAATAATAACACTAATAAATAAATAACACTAATAAGTGCTCCTAGATGTCGCAGAAAATGAACTCAATTTGATATCTTTCTCTTCCTTCTGTGATAGCAGGATGTGGATTTTCTTGCTTTTATTTCCTTTCTAAAAGAAAAAAAGGCAAAAGGAAAAGCAAAAGAGAAGAGATTTAAACTAGATGACCTCTAAGGTCTAGTCCAGCTCTAATATTCTTTGATCCAAGATGGAAACAATTCGATTCCTCACAGAATGGGAGCTACATTCTCTGAGAGGCTGTAAATGGGTCTGAAAGTGGTGCTCCAAAATGGAGTCAGTATATCGAAGTCCTGCCCGAGGGCACAATAGGTCTTTTACATCTGAAAAAGGTGATTTTGGTCTAAGTGGTCCCTGAAGCTGATGCTGCCACCATTCACAGGGCATTCTGTGTGGTTGGCAACTTACCTTGTTTCAGGAGAAAATGACTCCTGAATTGTTCTCTTTGGACTGAAATTCTTTTTATAAATTCCCTGATTTTTCAAAGCTTGCCCTTTAAAGGAAGCAAAAAAAAAAATAATAAAACAATAGAACCATAACATCTGTTTGCCAGAGTTGCAAACTTTGGACAGCAAGGCCCTTTTCAAATGCTCTCCAACTCTCTGATTTCCCGGCAGACTTGATCTTAATCACAAGCCTGATTTGGCACAGTGGGTCCTGGATAAAGAGCAAATCTAATGCAATGTATGAAAAGCAGCAGCACCCTGCACATCTGAGCCACTCCAACTATTTTCACCCCTGGACCCATTTCAACACATTTAATTCCCTGCTTTCAGAGTTCTGTACTTTGAGTTTAACACAAGAGATTGGTGTAGTAGCTTATTAAGTATTAAATACAGAGGTCTTGGGGACACAGAATGGATGTAGCTGATGGCTTTAAGAAGTGCATAATCTATTTGGGGGAATCTTCTTTAATCAATTACAAGACTATCAGATGATATTTGCTGTGGGAAATGTACACTCCATATCACTATGGGAGTAGGGAAAGAGAAATTCCTTGTTACTGATGACAATAAGACTTGGATTCAGGTCCTTGAAGATGAAGGCAGAGATGATAGTCGATCTTATCGATATGGATTTGAAAAATCAATGGATGAAGTAGAAGGTATAAAAACCAGACACACATCTTGTGATATGATTGCTGTTTTTAGCCCTTGTTTATACTTCTGTTGAACTGTAGTCTTTCTAGTTTTCACTTTTTTGGATGTTATGTTAATGGTAAATTAAGCCTGTGATCTGTATGATGGATTGAAATTACATCTTTGCAAAAATCAAATTAAAAAAAGAGAGGAAGGAAATAGAGAGTTTTAAGGAGAAAGCGGGAGGGAAGTAAATATGATTACCAGCTTAGAACTGTACCCATGAAATACTTGAAATATGTTCTCTTTACATTAATAAAAATACTTGTTGAACCACCCAGCCTATTTTCTGAAATAGAGCTCAACTCTATACCTCAATTAATAAGTTACAGAGGCTAGTTACAATTAAAGAACAGGTAAGATCTAAATAGTGTGACAACGACTATGGTAGAAGTTTAGGCAGAGAGAATATTTCAGGCTGGGGAAGTTACAGCATACTTATTCAGAGAGCTGAGGAAAGGAAGAGAAAAGAAGGACCAATATCTATCTGGTACTGGTCATTCTGTCTACTACCTCATAGTTTTGTGTGTTTGGGTGTGTGTGTATGTGTCTGTGTATGTACATGTGTGTGCTCAGGTGTAGTGTGGGGGGTCCTACAGAGCAGATGTAAGCAAATACCATGTTCAGGGATGATATTTGGGGCAGTGAAATGTATTGAGGAAGAGTTTGAGGGCAAACTAAAGAGAGGGCAAAGAACAAGAATTTGAAATCAGATATCTGTGACAGGAGTGTATTGTAGCTTCTTTTATTAAAATTTATTTATTTATCATAACTTCTTTGAAAGGTGGAGTGGCAGAGACAGAGGGGGTGAGAAAGAGATTGAGAGAGAAAGAGAGAGAGGTCTTCTATCCTCTGATTTGCTCTCCAAATGCTTGCAACAGCCAGGGCTAGGCCAGATAGAAGCTGGGAACTGGAACTCCATCTGGGCTTCTCACATGGACAGCAGGAACACAAGTACTTGGGGATCCCAGGGTGTTCATAAACAGGAAGCTGGGTCCTAGGGTAGGTGGTACTCAATTCCAGGCACTGCAATATGGAATGTAGGAATCCTATGTGGTTTCTTAACCTGCTGTGCCATATGGAGATTATTGAGGGGGGTTGGGTGATGTACTATACAAAGGTACTTCTAGCAATGGTGTGAAGAATCACTATGTTCCTAAATTTGTATTTATAAAATTCATGACATTTGTATACCTTAAATAAAATTTTCTGGGAAAAAAAGTGAGGGCTCAAGGTAACAGAGTCCGTGACCACATACAATCTTGGCCATAATCCAGAAATGCTAGGCTGTTGGACAAAGGTGGAGTAAAATAGAAGAGAGATATTTTTGTTTGTTTCCTATTTGTCTCAAATGAAAGATAAGTGACTTTTGGCTAGAAATGTGAACATTATAAATTTTTTTGGGACAGGCAGAGTGGACAGTGAGAGAGAGAGACAGAGAGAAAGGTCTTCCTTTGCCGTTGGTTCACCCTCCAATGGCCGCCGCGGCTGGCGCACCGCGCTGATCCGATGGCAGGAGCCAGGTGCTTCTCCTGGTCTCCCATGCGGGTGCAGGGCCCAACCATTTGGGCCATCCTCCACTGCACTCCCTGGCCACAGCAGAGAGCTGGCCTGGAAGAGGGGCAACCGGGACAGGATCGGTGCCCTGACCGGGACTAGAACCCGGTGTGCCGGCACCGCAAGGCGGAGGATTAGCCTAGTGAGCCGCGGCGCCGGCGAGATATAATATTTTTATCCTCACCACCTGCTTTTCCTTTCAAGTTTATTGCAATGAAAGATGGCATACAAAACACAACTATGAAAGAGGTGAATAGCTCCGGTTTTTTTTGTTTGTTTTTGTTTTTTTGTTTTGTTTTGTTTTTTTTTTTTTTTTTTTTTTTTACAGGCAGAGTGGACAGAGAGAGAGACAGAGAGAAAGGTCTTCCTTTGCCGTTGGTTCACCCTCCAATGGCCACCGCGGCTGGCGCACCACGCTGATCTGAAGGCAGGAGCCAGGTGCTTCTCCTGGTCTCCCATGGGGTGCAGGGCCCAAGCACTTGGGCCATCCTCCACTGCACTCCCTGGCCACAGCAGAGAGCTGGCCTGGAAGAGGGGCAACCGGGACAGAATCCGGCGCCCTGACCGGGACTAGAACCCAGTGTGCAAGGCGGATGATTAGCCTAGTGAGCCACGGCGCTGGCCGAATATCTCAGTTTTTACCGAGATCTTTTCTTAAGTTTTAACAAAATGAAAGAGAGAGTTGTAAAAGTTAAAGTTATCACAGGGAGAAAGATTAGGAACTGAAAAACAATATGTTTAAATTTAACAAGGTAAGTCAAATATGCTCATCTTCAGGAAAGTGATTTTTGAAGAACAAGGTTATTTTTACATTACTTAGTCTTCTGGCCTGGTCACTCACAGAGGACTAAGGGGCTCAGTGACAGGGTGTATTGGTAAAGAATATAGTTGTTAAGAATCCCCAAATTATCTACCTACATTCAAACACCACCACTGATGACTTGAGCTTTCAGCGAAGCTCTGCTATTAATAAATGAGAGTATTAGTAATACATAATTATAGATTTTTGCATGGATTAATATATGAAAGGAGCTGAGGAACAGAGCTAAGGGAAAACTATCAAATGATAACCACTGTTACTTTGTTTCTACATATAGGAGGCATTATCAAATAGTGTCAAGATTTACATTAAACCTTTTCAATTCCTACGTAAGTCCCCACTCCTCTATTCTTTACATGATCATGCCTTATTAAAAATCAAGTAGTATTACTGAGCCCCTAGTATGTATCAAGTATTCTTGCATATTATTTGATTTGCTTCATGCAATCCTCTAAGATCTGATGTCCCATAAATCAACTGAATCTCAAGAATTTTAATTAATTTTCTCAATCACACCTCAACTAAGATTTGGAGTGTGGTTTTGAACTCTGGTTCTAAAACATTCCAAAATTCACCATCTCACTACTTTCTAAGAAGTTAACCCACTCACAGAGCAAGTAAGTGGTAACTCACTTCATTGTTTTAGAGGACTGGGAGAGTAGCACCAACTCCTGCTAGAGTATATTGTTGAACCTTTTTTTTGGGAAGGACCAAAGGGTAAAGACCATTCATTAATAAAGACTGTCCACATATCCCTCTGAAGTTAAGTAACTGGAAATAAAATATATCAAAGATGTTGGATTAACTGGTTAAATGTATATAGAGCAAAACATAAAATGGAACATCAAATTTCAAAATCATTCATTCATTTGATTGCAATGTATCTAGTTTCTCATAGAGGTAATGGAATAATTTCATAAGCCATAACATGGATCACTTGATTAGTTTAGATGCTTAGGCATTTTCAAGGGGAGAAAAATTATTGGACACCTTTTATTAACTTATATATCTTCATTAACTAATGAATAGATGGATAAACAAATTGTGGCATATCCTGCACTAGAATGTCATCTGTTCATAAAATGGCATGAAATACTGTGCTGATTTGTGATGTATTATGTATAACCCTTGAAAATATGTTAATTTGAAGAAATCAGTCTCTAAGGACTACCAATAATGTGATTCCATTTATATGAAATGGGCAGAAGAGATAATTTTGTAGAGGCAAAATGTAGATTACTGTTTTTGGAGGGTTAGACATGGAAAGAGTCAAAGTTATGAGTTCTCTACTCCCTGCAGTATAAGTTGTGAGGCATTCAAAGATGAACAGAAATCAATTTATCCACATTTATAAACTACTTTCTGTATTCTCATCAAATTAATGATTATTTTATCATCATTTTGGTGGAAAGTTTTCCATTTTTATGGGGCTTTGACAATGTGTAGCTTTGTGAAGTTGAATTTATATTTTTTAGTAAGCATTAGGGGATGATGTCTAAGAGGCAAATTTCTTTTTAGAGTAATGGGAATATTACAAAATTGATTACAGTGATGGATTCATCATCCCACTAAATACAGTAAAAGTCATGAAATTATACACTTTATTTTTATTTGCTGTTTGTTAGAGAGTTATTTTTTCATTTGAAGGCAGAGTTACAGAGAGGGACACACACAGAGAGAAACCAGTCTTCCATCCTCTGGTTCACTTCCCAAATGTCTGTAATGGTCATAGTTGGGCCTATCTGAAGGCAGGAGGCAGTAGCTTCTTCCCAATCTCCCAGTTGCCCAAGCACTTGGGTCATCTTCCACTGCTTTCCCAGGCCATCGGCAGTGAAATGGATCAGAAGTGGAGCAGCCAGGACTCAAAATGGTGCCCATTTGTGATGCTGGCACTACAGACAGGTTTAATCTACTACACCACAGTGTTGGCTGAGAATTACACACTTTAAATGAACAAACCGTATGACGCATAAATTGTGTGTCATATATGGCTTTAAAGATTTATTTATTTGAAAGTCAAAATTATAGAGGGTGGTAAAGGAAGAGAAAGGAAGAGGGAGAATGGGAGAGAGAAGGAGGGGGCAGAGGAGAAAATCTTCCATCTATTGGTTCACTCTCCAAATGGCTGCCAATCACCAGGACTGGGCGGGGCTGATGCTAGGAGCCATCCAGGTCTTCCACGTGGGTGCCATCCTCCTCTGCTTTCAAAGGTATATTAGCACTGAGCTGGATAGGAAGTGGAGCAACTGGGACTCCAACTGGCACCCATATGGGATGCCAGTGCTGCAGATTTTGGCATAACCCACAGTGCCACAGCGCTGCCCCCTGTCAATTACGTTTCAATAAAGGTGTTAACAAATACAAATGTATCTTATATTGTGGGTTCATTATGTGGGGACAGGAGTCAGGGATGATAAACTATTAAAGTGGAGATGTAATATAAGAATAGATCCTGAGTCTCTACCTTTTTTTTTTTTTATGAATGTGATTGAGGAACTCTGAGTGGTTGGAAGAGGGTCGTAGGCATATGCTTAGTAATGAGATCCCAGTAGGGGAGCAAATATTTTATTTATTATACCCAAGACCCACCTGGCTTATTTGTGTCTTCTTTTTATTGATGACTAGTTTTTTACATCTGACGCTGTATTCTCAAATGTTCTTAGTTTAAATCAGCATATTCTTATTAAAAAGTTGACAAACTATTTTTGCCCATATTTTCAGCTAGTCTTTTTCCCAAGCCTCAGTCTTCCTTCTGGCTCTCACCCACTGATTCCTTGTGCGTACTTGTCTATGCTTCAAATTATCGCCATCTCTGTTGTCTCCCATATTTTACTTCGGCAGTGTATACACACTTAGCTCTCTTAATCTCCCTCACAAGTAAATTTCTCAGCCCCTTAATCACCCCCACCCCACTTCTCTGAATCCTTCCCAAAGTGTTGACATCTTTCTGGCACAATGGTGCCCACAGCCATATGCCTTTGGCACTGGTTCCCTTTGGCCTCCCACCAGGATTGGAACTTGGCTGATGTCAGAGTAGAGAGTAAGACATATTTATTTGATTTAGCTTTTGATTATGTTCACTTCTTGGGATGATGGTTGATTACTAGTGATGGGGGTGGGGGTAAAGGCATTAGAATTCAGGGCATCTTGGTGGGAGAGGAATATGAAGAATTATACTATGTAACTTGTGTTCTCCCTGGAGTGGTATCTTTCTAAAACAGATGACAGCAAGAATTTTGGGAAATGGTCATATTTTATATTAACATCCCAGATATTTTTTGCTTTTGTTCCTGTAGCTTGAATTTCAAATTCCAATTTAACTTTCCACAGTTCTAGTAAAGTTAAATTTTAGGGTTTAGACAATTTTAATATTTTCATAGGAGCAAAAACTTGTCACAGCAGAAACACCTGGCATAGAAACCTGAGTATACAAACTTTCTGGGATATAAATTCTTTACTACAAGTGATGGAAATTGTGGGTTATTAAAAGGTACAATCAATAATTGACTTTCCTTTACAAACCACTTTCTGGATCTCCATCATAATGCTGGTGGTATGGCCTTCATTTTCAAGGAATCTTCCCAATTTTTGTATTTGATAGTTTTTTTTTAACATTTTAAAAATATTCATTGATTTATTTGAGAGGTAGAGTTACAGGCAGTGAGAGGGAAAGACAGAGAGGTCTTCCATCTGCTGGTTCACTCTCCAAACAGCCACAACAGCCAGAGTTGGGCCCATCCAAAACAAAGAGCCAAGGGCTTCTTTCAAGTCTCCCACACTGGCACAGGTACCCAAACACTTGGGCTATCTTCTAGTGCTTTCCATGCCATCACAATGAGCTGGATTGGAAGAGGAGTAGCCGGGACAGGAAACGGTGCCCATACGGGATGCTGGCGCTGCAGGTGGAAGCTTAACCTATTATGCCACAGCACCATCCAAATTTCATAGTTTTTATAATTTGTGGAATTATTTATATTTTTGTACCAAATAATACGGTTTCTCTAAAAATGTCAAGCAATATTCTAAAGTTATTTAAGAGGGAAAATATGCTTGCAAATAAGGTATATAGGAGAGTATCTATAATCTACTTTTTTTTTTTTTTTTTTTTGGACAGGCAGAGTGGACAGTGAGAGAGAGAGAGACAGAGAGAAAGGTCTTCCTTTTTGCCGTTGGTTCACCCTCCAATGGCCGCTGCGGACAGCGCATCTCGCTGATCTGAAGCCAGGAGCCAGGTGCTTCTCCTGGTCTCCCTTGCGGGTGCAGGGCCCAAACACCTGGGCCATCCTCCACTGCCTTCCCGGGCCACAGCAAAGAGCTGGCCTGGAAGAGGGGCAACCGGGACAGAGTCTGGCACCCCAACCGGGACTAGAACCCGGTGTGCCAGTGCTGCAAAGCGGAGGATTAGCCTGTTAAGCCACGGCGCCGGCCTCTATAATCTACTTTAAATGTAAGACATCTCTGGCACATATCATTTCACACATTCAGCCAATATACTTCAAGGATCTACCTTGACAATTTGTTGGACATAGGGAGCAAAATATACACAAGATGCAATCAGCTTTTATAAAATAATAAGTATATAAAAATATATATTTAATCACAGAATTTTATAATCACAGAATATATGGAATCACAAAAAGATTGTTACAAGGAGAATTGGGATGGCAAAATTCTCTGTGCCACAGGAAGACAAATATAGTGGTTTCTCTCCTTATACATATACAGGGCAGAGAGCTATGTCACTCCCACTCTGTCACTGATGTTGATCAGTGGCGTAACTGTCAATATGAAGGGCTTCATGTGACCTAAAGCAATATGGAATGCATTTTTTCTTACTATAATATGGAACAATCATTATCATTGGCAAACAAAATCCTGTCTCCAAGAGTGACACCAAGAGAGCATATTGCGTTTGCTCAAGTGGGATATATTAATCTTTCCAGTGTACAAAACAGATGTTCAGTCTAGATTTGGGGAAAGTAAGGAAAAAGAACTTGCTATTAATGACAAACTTGTTTTGAATCCAGCTGGAAATGATGTAGTATAGGCAGATGGGCATTCCCATGAGTAGGAGGCATGGAAAGATCTTTTAATGGTGATCAGAAAATCTGAAGTCAGAGACTAAATATATAAAAAGAAACAAGTGAAGTAGCCATCTCTAGGACATATTAACTTTCTCCTTTAAAAACCAATGATAGTTACTAAAGTCAGTAGCAAGCCAACAGCAAACTGTGCTAAAATATTAATCTCTTGAGTATGTTTGAATAAAACTTCAATATTCTGAGCCGTAGCAAATTGGGCAGTATTAGTCAGCTTTTGTTACCACATAAATATACAGAGAAAAGAGTTATTTATCTCTGAGTTTAGAGGTTTAAGTCTAAGACTGGGTGACTCCATTGGTTTGGCCTCAATGAGAGTGGTGGGTGGTAACAGTGGAGTGTGTAGAGAAAGATCACATGGGTAATCAGAAAACCGAGAGCATGGGTAACTCAAACTGTCATAAAAACTCAAGAGATTACCCCTTCTAAGGGTAATCCCGCAATGAACTAAGGACCTCACACTCGCAGCATCCACCTCTTAATGGTTACAAGAGCACCTGACAGTACACTGTGGGAACCAAGGTTTTAACACATAGCCCTTTATGTGACACCTAAACTAATATCTAAACTATAACAGGGGCCCTCATAAACCTTGGAAATTTGGTTTATTTCCATTGCTATGTATCATCTCGGCCCACAAGTGTTTATTTTTCTTTCCATTTGGAACACCTACTGGGGTTCTCTCTTGAGGTCTACTAGGAACTGAGCACCACCTTCCTTCCTGGAAATGGGATCAGGAAATTCAATGTCTGTTTGGCTGAGCTGTGTCTCTAAGCTTGCATAAGTCCAGCCTGTCAGCCAGATGTCAAGCTGTGTCTTTACTGAAGGCCCAGAAGAGAATTACAGTGCAGTAAAAATAAAGGTTGAAAACCTAGTTAGCTTAGTCTTCTCTTTAGTCCTCCTTTGGAAAAGCATTTCAGAATTATTGTTTTTGTTTTTAAAAGTAGTTGAGTGTTATGTGTTTTCTTCACTCCTGACCTGGTTATCCTTCCCTTAATTTATAGATCAATTCACATAAATCACCTTATCAGCTAGATCCTCTGCCAGAGGAAACTCCACCTTATACGTATACAGTCTCAAACACTCACATTCAGAAAAATGCTATGTAATACATAAGTGCACATAATCATTCAGTGTCCTCCATAAGTATCAGAATGGAATAATTGAATGTGGTCCTAAAAGTTGGCCTCCAGAGTAAAAGTCACACAAATTCTGCTTTACTGTTTGCTGCCTAGAATCCTCAATTTCTTTATCACTGCAATAGATGATACTAATACTTACTGGGTAAGGTTGAAATGAGGCTTAAATGAAAGCAGTCAGTACAGAACATGACACAAGACTGGCCTTCAGTGTACTGTAGTTATTCTATTATTCCAAACAGTTCTCTAGTTTTCATTGTTTTCTACCAAGATTATATAAGAAAAATAACAGTGAATCTAAAAAAAGCTCCTCAAATTTTAGTTCACAGATACACAGACTCACTGGTTTTGTTCAAGAATTACCTGATAAGCAATCTGGGCATCTCAGCATTATTTTTCCTCTCAGCATTATTATCCATGCAGTGTCATGTTAGAGAAATGAATTTTTCCCATTAGCAGTGCTTCTATACTTGTCCTGTAGGTACAATGAATAGGGTACTTTGTGTACTTTTGCTCTACCTGGGGCCTGAATCAACAGCACCAACAAATAAAATATCTAAACATATCATTAAAATATCATCTCAGCATTTACTGATTTTTTTCTTATGTGCAAAAGATGGCTCTGGTTCTCATTATCTTATTTTTATTCAAGAGCTCCTTGTGATGGAAGAATATATGCAGAAGTAGACTTTATCCTGTGACTGTGTTTGCATTACCTTCTCTGTACTTACTCTCCATTTCATCCTCTTGTCATGGAGTCTTTATGATCTCTAGTTTATCAGGTGCCCATAGATATTTCTGCCAAACTGACACTCTGGTTAAACTTTCAGGTTATTCCTCTTGAAGATGTTATACCAGTACCAGTCAAATTCTTTACATGAGTGATTAGACACCTAGAGTCCTCCAGGGAATGATATTTTCTACCTCATTCACAGAGCCAATACAGACTTCTTGAACCTACATCAAGGTTATGTCCCTAGTCCTTTCCTCAGAGTGAGAGGGTATAGGGGTGGATGAAACAGAGCTAAGTAGGGAGTGTAAGGGTGGCTGTTTGTGACAAATCGGGCATAGGATAATCCCAAAAATTCTGATGACTGATTTGTTATTGTGTCCACCAGCTGAGATTCTTCTTGTTTAAGTATCTTAGAAACACAAATAATGACAAGAATTGTACAAATGCTCTGTAATAATATCATTTATTACAGACTCCATCATCTCACTGTGAGAAAAAAGTGAAGTCTATGTGCAGTTGTGTTTTTCAGGGTCAGGTCTGAGTCATCTGATGGGAAAAGTCACATTAGAATCTCACTCTTCTTTCATCTCTAATGCCATCATAGGACTCCCAGTAATATTAGTTGGAAATGACAAATATCTACAAATTTGTAAATTCTCTATATGTGCAGAGTATTTCACAGTTTACAGATTGCTTCCCTGCACAATACCTTATTTGAGCCACACAAAAATCCCTGTGTGGGGTTTTTAATGTCCCCATTTTTCAGGTGAAGACAGTTTCAAATTGGTTTTTGTGATTTACCCAAGATCATTCAGAAATGGAGCTGTGAATTCTTCCCTTGTCTCTGATTATATATCTAGTGCTTACAGTAGGCTTTTAGCTCAGCATGTTGAAAATACAGTTTTTTAATTAAGAAGTGGAAGCAATTAAAAGAATATTAATTAGTGAGATCAGTTTCTTTTCTCGTATATGTCAGTGACACAGTTTTCTGTTTATTATTATTTGATTTCCTCTTCATTATTACATACCTATGAGGTTGTTCAGTGCTCTCATTAGTATCTATTCTAAGTCCAGTGATTTATGAATATTGAACTTAAAAAAAATCCCCTTACCTGACTTTAAATCAATAGCAATGTTGTCTCACTTTTTCATTATTTCCCAAGTGTCCAAATTCTATCTTTTTATTTTTCTAGTTAAAAAACAATTTGAAAAGCATCTCAGTAACTCTGCCATTATAGAATTCTTGTTGTAATAAAATTAATAATTTAAATTTATTGACATCAAATGTTGGAAGTCCTCCGGGCACCTTAATGAAAATAGAAAATAATACCAATACTGTATCATGCCCTGATGACTACACTGTAGTATGATTGGGCAAAACTGCCAAATTACTGCAAAAAGAAAGATTCCAAATTAAAACTAAAAACAGCAAACACATAGGACAGGCATTAGCTTTTCCCTGAAGAGTAATGGATTGCCAGTCTCTAGCTATAAATGATAGATTCAAGGGAAGGGAAACTTCATGTTCTGCTCTGAAACTTTATGCTGTTAAAATGTTAGTCCTTCACTTTGGAAAGTGTCTGGTATGGATGCTTCAGATTTGTCACAGAGGAGCTGACACGCTGAGAGGTGCAATCATGTTCTTAAAGTCCCACAGCTAATTAGAGTTGGCTTGACTGGTATCCAAGCCACCTGATAGCAAGTCAGGCAGTTTCCCTTTGTTCCCTGCTGCTCCTAGTCTATTTTCTGCCTATCCAGATTCTATTAATTTCTAACATCTTGAAGTAACTGGTCAAGGGAAGTAAGGCATTTGCCTCAAGTACAAACTTTGAAGAGGTTACAATGCTCAGAAATTAAGAAAAATAATTGGAGGTATTTATAATGTGATTTATTTATTTATTTACTTGAAATTCAGAGTAACAGAGAGATAGAAAGATAGAGAGATAGAGATAGTGATAGAGATACATAGAGATAGAGATAAAGAGAGAGAGAGAGAGATAAGTAGGAGTCTTCCTTCCACTGGTTCACTCCCCAAATGACTGCAATGACTGGGGCTGGGCCAAGCAAAAGCCAGGGGCCTGAAGATTCATCTGAGTCTCCAAATGAGTGGCAGGGATTCAAGTACTTGGAACATTTTCTGTTTATTTTCTCAAGAGTATTATCAAAGTGATGGACTGGAAGTGGAGTAACCGCTGGTGTCACAAGTGGTGACTTCACCTGCTCTGCCACAACACCTACCCTATGATATTTTTGTCTCATTAGCATTTCTTGCCTAATTTGCTGCACTATAGTATTAGTCCCAGGAATGATTTCCTTTTCCCTTTGTGGCCTGTGATTAATTCCACCTTGTGCTAATGTGTTATTGTTGACACCAATGCTTTGCTACTAAAATACTATACAGTAAATCCCTTTTACTTTTTGCAATGGTAAGGAAGTTATTGAAGGATGAAGTCACTCAGGTGCTGGTTTTAAAATATGTCTGCATATTCTTTGAAGTTCTTTTTTTTTTTTTCCAACAGGCAGAGTGGACAGTGAGAGAGAGAGAGAGAGAGAGAGAGAGAGAAAGGTCTTCCTTTGCCGTTGGTTCACCCTCCAATGGCAGCCAAGGCCAGCACATCACGCTGATCTGAAGCCAGGAGCCAGGTGCTTCTCCTGGTCTCCCATGGGGTGCAGGGCCCAAGGACTTGGGCCATCCTCCACTGCACTCCTGGGCCACAGCAGAGAGCTGGCCTGGAAGAGGGGCAACCGGGACAGAATCCGGCACCCTGACCGGGACTAGAACCCGGTGTGCAGGCACTGCAGGTGGAGGATTAGCCTATTGAGCTGCGGCGCCGGCCAAAGTTCTTCTCTTTTAAAGGTAAAACCTAATCCCTTTCTACCATTTGATGTGAACTGTTGTGCTCACCTTCTAGCTTCTAATGAATTGTGGTAGAAGTGACAATGGTCATCAGGGGTATTGCAGGTTCCTCCTTGCTCTCAGATCATGTGCTCAGGAGAAGGACAGCTGCCTTCTCATGAGGATACTCAAGGAATACATTGGAGAGGGGTCCATGTGGTGAGGAACTAAGTTCTTCCACCACCAGTCATGCGAAGGAACCATTATAGAAGCAAACTCTCCAGTCCCAGCCAGCCTTTTGAGATTATGGCAGTCTTGGCAGACATTTTGGCTACAACTTCAAGACAGACCCTAAGTCAGGCCACACAAATAAAATGATTCTGAATTCCTAACCCACAGATCTGAAAGAAGTAAAATTTTTCAGTTTTGAAGGAATTTATTAAACTGAAATAGACTACTAATAATCATTATTGCATAGTATGGTCATGATATTGATTTGGGGCAAGGCATATCCCAAAAGATTCTGCAATTGAAGTTTCCAAGCAATAGCTGGTATGACCTTTCAGGGTTACAGTTTCACCAGAGAAGTAGATTTCATTATGATCCTCCCATCATCATATTTAGATATGATATGTAATTAATGAGTAATAATAATCCTATTTTATACTTAAAATTAATACACTCACTACCTGTAGCTACAAATAGAAGCTTGTGATTTCTAAGAGTTCATATTATGAGGTGATGAAAACTCTTTCAAAATGTAGAACAGGAAGTAATTCTAATTGATTGATGATAATTTAAAATAAAACAGCTAAAGATTTTAGGAAACTATTACTGAAAATACTTCATTGTTCTATTTTGTATGTAATGTTACATGTGTGCACATATTGTACATGTACATGAGAAAATTTATTTATCAAGAGTTCTCTTTTAATTGATTTATAGATAAAATATCACTCATAAATTTAAACTGCTAGATTAATCAAAAATATCTTTTTGGTTCCTGTGACCCAAATCTTTGTACCATATGCTAAATTTGTTGACATGTTTGTACTTGGGTTTACTGGTCAAACAAGTTACACTTTTGTTAGATACTTAAGCAATGTTTCCAAATACATGTACTCTTGAAGTTTATAGAAAGCATTGGATCTTATGACAAATGTTTTCATAAGTTGCTATTTAACAGTTAAAATTGCTAAGATTTCATTTGATATTGTTATTGTCAGTAAGCTAAATGGGAAGCCTGACTTGTTCCTTCATTTCTCTATTCTCTTCAAGATGGCAAACTGATTCTATTCTGAAGGACTCTCCAGATGTACAGTTTGATCTTAGACCTTATAAAAGAAATGGCTAATATTTTCTGTAATAATAGCATAGCTAGAATGAGAGCTTAAATTATGATTTCATAGCTAGATTTACTTTGCCATAGGTATAGTAAACAGGTAAAACCTTCCTTTCAGGCCAAATGAAGGGAGAGAAAGTTTTAAAGTGAGGATATAGCTTTCTTCATGGACATTGTCAACCTCAAAGAAAAACCGCTATCAGAACATGCCCATGACTATAGATTTCTAGTTTGGGCTATCGAAGATTAGAGATGAGACAGAGTATCCCTTGACTTGCATCCTTTTAAAGATTCCCCCTGGTCTGTTTTAAGAAAAAGCAAGAGGAAGAGAAGCTAGGCCCCAGAAACCATATAAAGATAGGTGGCATGCCCTTTAATGGCTGCCTTACACAGCAATCTGCCATTAAAGAGACCCAACAGGCCAGTCCACTGCATTGTTTTTCAATATGGAAAGCCAAGGCTTCAGCAGAAGTCAGTTTATTAAGAGCTTTTCCAGCCAAAAGTTAGGTCACTAGAAATGGAACTGCCCTAGAATTGATGGACTTCCAGGTCAGAGCTGCAGGCCTTGTTGGCCCTAAGCTGAAAAGCCCTTCACTCAGCCCAATTTCTAAAGTAAACACTGAAGTCTAGGGGATGGCCAAGTAGGGTCAGAAGATTAAATTTCCCGTTAGAAGCCACCTGCCTTTACCTGGCCAGCTCTCCTCCCAGGCCAGATAGGTAATGGACGTCAACAGTGTACTATCCCTAAGGAGGTTCACAACTCCCTTATGATGTACCCCACATGAAGAGATAGATAGATCTGGGCCTCATAACTGGCAAGGCCTTAAAGCCCACTTGATTATTATCATTCCCTTTTGGTCAGTTCCTATTTGCCTAATAATTGGGAAAACTTGCTCATGATTTAGACCTTTCTTAGGTCCTCTCTGTCCATTGTTTTAGATCCTGTGAGTTTAAACTGCCTGTCAGATTCATTTTCTCCAGACTTGAAAAAGTAAAATTCTAGGTGACCATACATGAAACCATGGATGAAGGCAGTTTCTCCAAGCTGGCTCTGCATCCCCCACCTCCAGCTGGAAACTTGTCTTGACTGCCCTTCCCAACTATGTTCCTTTTCAGCATGAAGCAGCCAGAGCAATCATTGCCCAGTCTCCCTTAACAGATGTTAGGGACCATTCTTGTTGAGAGGAGAATGTGAAGAGCCTTTTAGGTTAACAGGCAGTCAGGGTGGTCCCAGTGGAATTTGGGGTGTAGAGTGCTTGCTTTCCCTCAAGAGTTGTCTTTTAGAAAAGTCAGAAATGCTTGCCTACCTACTCCTTGGGAGCTTCCAAATTTACCATGAGTAGCAAAGGAGTGGTGATTCCTCATGAGCTCACAGTTTATTGTGAAAACAAATTACTAATCCCACCCTTGTGTATGGTTTTTGTTTTATTATGAGTAAGCCAGATAAGATAAAGGATTGTAAATCAGGTCTTTTGTTGGGTATGTCCCCATCATATTTATTGATAGTTTCTTCCCCAAAATTGTACTTAAAAACCACAGTGTCATGGGATTCTTTGGGTTTTTTCCTCTCTTGGAAGCTCTCCTCATGCTGCTCTGGCTGGGGGTCTTTGACTTTAAGAAATCTTGCTTTTTTAAATCTCAAAACAAAACAAAAACAACAACAAGAAAAATGCATAGTAACAAGCATAAAATCATAAAAATCCCAAATAACCAACATTTTTTACAATCACCACATACTATATACAGGCTTTTCAAAATTGAGTTTATCTAGATATGATGTGTGTGGGGGTGGGGTGGGGTGGGGGGGTGGTTCTGTGTATGTGCATCATTCAAAGCTTGGAACCACATCTTTATATCCACCTAAAGAGAGCTATTTAATTCATTTAATTCTCTGTTTCTATATTCTTTAAATGTTGAAATACCATTAACCCCACAGGTTCTCAAGGAAGCTTTTTAAGTAGTGCTTAAAGCTAGGAAAAATCAATGTCCATCTGGTCACTAACAAATACACACAAGTCAGTCTATATTATCTCCATCCTTTGTTGTCTCCCTTGACCTATGAGAATAGGTACTGAAATGTAATCACATAAGTTATTAAAAGCTGTTAACATTTTAGGTCAAATTCACTCATCATGAAAACAATGGGCAGATAACTCTTGATAAAGGGGAGAGAGACACAGAAAATGACTGTTGTCACTTGGGGAAGACAACATATAGAGTGATTTCTAATGAGTGCAGGATTGAAGCAGTTGTGGTAGAAGAAGGTGCCATTTTAAGGTCAGAAGAGAATTTATGCATTTTACAATAAATAGGGTGCTGAAAGAAAATATTCTACAGTAATTAAGCCTAGGTTGTATCATTGTATCTTCTTCTCTGAGTAAATGTTAATATCAAATCCATCAGAAATAAGTTACAGTGCTATTTTTGATAATTTTGAAGGGGAGTTAATATACCTGGATTTATTACTATTAATTGAGTTTAGTTTCTTTTCATTTTAGATTCCATGTTTATTTATATATATTACAATATTGTGAAATAACAAGACCAAACCCAAATCTAGTAGGAGAAGAGAAATAATTAAAATCAGAGAAGAAATCAACAGAATTGAATCCAAAAAAACATTACAAAAAATCAACCAAATGAGGAGCTGGTTTTTTGAAAAAAAATAAAAAAAAATTGACACCCCATTGGCCCAACTAACTAAAAAAAGAAGAGAAAAGACCCAAATCAATAGGATCAGAGATGAAAAAGGAAACATAACAACAGACACCACAGAAATAAAAAGAATCATCAGAAAGTACTACAAGGACTTGTATGCCAGCAAACATGGAAACCTATCAGAAATGGACAGATTCCTGGACACATACAACCTACCTAAATTGAACCAGGAAGACATAGAAAACCTAAACAGACCCATAACTGAGACAGAAATTGAAACAGTAATAAAGGTCCTCCCAACATATAAAAGCCCAGGACTAGATGGATTCACGGCTGAATTACCAGACATTTAAAGAAGAACTAACTCCAATTCTTCTCAAACTATTCAGAACAATCGAAAAAGAGGGGATCCTCCCAAATTCTTTTATGAAGCCAGCATCACCTTAATTCCTAAGCTGGAAAAAGATGCGGCATTGAAAGAGAATTAAGACCAATATCCCTGATGAACATAGATGCAAAAATCCTCAATAAAATTCTGGCCAATAGAATGCAACAACACATCAGAAAGATCATCCACCCAGACCAAGTGGGATTTATCCCTGGTATGCAGGGATGGTTCAATGTTCACAAAACAATCAATGTGATACACCACATTAACACTGCAGAAGAAAAACCATACGATTCTCTCAATAGATGCAGAGAAAGCATTTGATAAAATACAACACCCTTTCATGATGAAAACTCTAAGCAAACTGAGTATGGAAGGGGCATTCCTCAATACAATCAAAGCAATTTATGACAAACCCACGACCAACATCCTATTGAATGGGGAAAAGTTGGAAGCATTTCCGCTGAGATCTGGTACCAGAAAGGGATGCCCACTCTCACCACTGCCATTCAATCTAATTCTGGAAGTTTTAGCCAGAGCTATTAGTCAAGAAAAAGAAACTAAAGAGATACAAATTGGGAAGGAAGAACTCAAAATATCCCTCTTTGCAGAAGATGGGTTTCTGTATTTAGGGGACCCAAAGAACTCTACTAAGAGACCATTGGAACTCATCGAAGAGTTTGGCAAAGTAGCAGGATATAAAATCAATGTACAAAAATCAACAGCCTTTGTATACACAGGCAATGCCATGGCTGAGGAAGAACTTCTAAAATCAATCCCATTCACAATAGCTACAAACAATCAAATACCTTGGAATAAACTTAACCAAGGATGTTAAAGATCTCTACGATGAAAACTACAACACCTTACAGAAAGAAATAGAAGAGATTGCAAAAAAATGGAGAAATCTTCCATGCTCATGGATTGGAAGAATCAATATCATCAAAATGTCCATTCTCCCAAAAGCAATTTATATATTCAATACAATACCAATCAATATACCAAAGACATCTTCTCAGATCTGGAAAAAATGATGCTGAAATTCATATGGAGACACAGGAGACCTTGAATAGCTAAAGCAATCTTGTACAACAAAAACAAAGCCAGAGGCATCACAATACCAGGTTTCAGGACATACTACAGGGCAGTTGTTATCAAAACAGCATGGTACTGGTACAGAAACAGAAGGATAGACCAATGGAACAAAATAGAAACACCAGAAATCAATCCAAATATCTACAGCCAACTTATATTTGATCAAAGATTCAAAACTAACCCCTGGAATAAGGACAGCCTATTCAATAAATGGTGCTGGGAAAACTGGATTTCCACATGCAGAAGCTTGAAGCAAGACCCATACCTTTCACCTTACACAAAAATTCACTCAACATGGATTAAAGACTTAAATCTATGACCCGACACTATCAAATTATGAGAGAGCATTGGAGAAACCCTGCAAGATATAGGTACAGGCAGAGACTTCTTGGAAAAGACCCCAGAAGCACAGGCAGTCAAAGCCAAAATTAACATTTGGGGTTGCATCAAATTGAGAAGTTTCTGTACTGCAAAAGAAACAGTCAGGAAAGTGAATAGACAACTGACAGAATGGGAAAAAATATTTGCAAACTATGCAACAGATAAAGGGTTGATAACCAGAATCTACAAAGAAATCAAGAAACTCCACAACATCGAAACAAACAATCCACTTAAGAGATGAGCCAAGGACCTCAATAGACATTTTCCCAAAGAGGAAATCCAAATGGCCAACAGACACATGAAAAAATGTTCAAGATCACTAGCAATCAGGGAAATGCAAATCAAAACCACAATGAGGTTTCCCTCACCCTGGTTAGAATGGCTCACATTCAGAAATCCACCAACAATAGATGCTGGCGAGGATGTGGGGAAAAAGGGACACTAACCCACTGTTGGTGGGAATGCAAACTGGTTAAGCCACCATGGAAGTCAGTCTGGAGATTCTTCAGAAACCTGAATATAACCCTACCATACAACCCAGCCATCCCACTCCTTGGAATTTACCCAAAGGAAAATAATTTGGCAAACAAAAAAGCCACCTGCACATTAATGTTTATTGCAGCTCAATTCACAATAGCTAAGACCTGGAACCAACCCAAATGCCCATCAACAGTAGACTGGATAAAGAAATTATGGGACATGTACTCTATAGAATACTATACAGCAGTCAAAAACAATGAAACCTGGTCATTTGCAACAAGATGGAGGAATCTGAAAAACATCATGCTGAATGAAATAAGCCAGTCCCAAAGAGACAAATATCATTTGTTTTCCCTGATCAGCGACAACTAACTGAGCACCAAAGGGGAAACCTGTTGAAGTGAAATGGACACTATAAGAAACAGTGACTTGATCAGCTCTTGTCCTGACTGTTGATGTACAATGTAATACTTTATCCTTTTTAGTATTTTGTTGTTGTTGTTGTTGTTCTAGTACTAGTGGTTGAACTCTGTAATTAACACACAATTATTCTTAGGTGTTTAAATTTTAACTGAAAAGTGATCCCTGTTAAATATAAGAGTGGGAATAAGAGAGGGAGGAGATCTACAATTTGGGACATGCTCATTCGGACTTGACCCAAATGGTGCAGTTAGAAACGTGCCAGGGGATTCCAATACAATCCCATCCAGGTGGCATGTACCAATGCCATCTCACTAGTCCAACTGATCAATTTCAGTCACAATTGATAACTCTGATAGGTCTAAGAGTCAAAGGGATCACACAAACAAGACTAGTGTCTGCTAATACTAACTGATAGAATCAAAAGGGAGAGAATGATCCATCATGGGAAGCGGGATACACAGCAGACTCATAGAATGACAGATGTCCTAAATAGCACTCTGGTCTCAGAACCAGCCCTTAAGGCATTCGGATCTGGCTGAAGAGCCCATGAGAGTATTGTAGGCATGGAAAGCCAAGACACCCTGGAAAAAAAAAATAAGAAGACCTAAATGAAAGATCTCTGTGAGTGAGATCCCAGTGGAAAGAACGGGGCCATCAAAGGAGGAGGTACCTTTCTCTAAAGGGAGGAGAGAACTTCCACTTTGACTATGACCCTATCAGAATAAGATCAAAGTCGGCGAACCCTAAAGGCTTCCATAGCCTTGGCAACTCATGACTAGAGCCTAGCGAGATTACTGACGCCATAAACAAGAGTGTCAAATTGTTAAATCAACAACAGGAGTCACTGTGTACTTATGTCTCATGTGGGATCTGTCCTTAATGTGTTGTCTAATATGAAGTGATGTTATAACTAGTACTAAAACAGTATTTTTACACTTTGTGTTTCTGTGTGGGTGCAAAATGATGAAATCTTTACTTAGCATATACTGAATTGATCTTCTGTATATAAAGATAATTGAAAATGAAAAAAAAAAACAACCTGCTGTTAAATTGGAAATTGCATACAAAATTGATTAATTTTTTAAAAATATCATGTAGGATATCTGTCTTTAATGTGCTGTACACTGTTATTTAATGCTATAACTAATACTCCAACAGTATGTTTTCACTTTGTGTTGCTATGTGTGGGTAAACTGTTGAAATCTTTACTTAATATATACTAAACTGATCTTCTGTATATAAAGAGAATTGAAAATGAATCTTGATGTGAATGGAAGGGGAGAGGGAGTGGGAAAGGGGAGGGTTGCTGGTGGGAGGGAAGTTATGGGGGGGGGAAGCCGTTGTAATCCATAAGCTGTACTTTGGAAATTTATATTCATTAAATAAAAGTTTTTTAAAAAAAGAAATAACAATATTTGTCCTGATGACTAATACTTTTTTTTTCAAAATTGTTTTTCCTAAGATTCCATATGTTTTATATGCTGAGTGAGTTAGGGAGAGGGAGGGAAGGAATGAGAAATGGAATATCATTATGTTCTTAGAATTGTGTCTACAGTGCACATTTAATCTGTTAATGCTAATTAAAAATTAAAATAAAATAATTTAAAAAGAGAAACTTAAGAAATAAATCTCACTGCCATAAAATAAAATAAATAACAACAACAAAAAACTAAATATAATTTACATTCAATGAAATTCAAGATGTTTCAGTGTAGAAATAGATGAGATTTGGCAGCTCTCATAGTGCAATAAATCTATGTAATCGACACCCTTAAAAAGACCAAGAATGTTTCTATTATTCCAGAAAATGTCCTCCTGCTCCTTCTCAGTCAGTCTCCACACGGCAACCTTTCCCTGAGACAACTGCATTTCTGATTCCTATTAACATCAATTAGGTGTATCTTTTTGATAATTTCACAGAGAAAAAATATAGTGTATGTCTTTTTTGTTCCTTTTTGTTTTTGATATTAAAAAGTGTAATGGTGTGTATTATTAGTTCATTCTTTTTATAGCTAGTGGAATTCCATTGAATGTCTTGATGGACATGTGTGTTGCTTATAGTCTGGTGCTATTGTGAATAAAGCTGCTCTGCTATTTTTACACAATTCTTGTGTGAACATATCTCTTTCATTTACCTTTTATATATCTAATGAGGAAAAACACTGGAAGTTATAGAATGGATATATTTACTTTTATAAAAGAATGTCAAATGGTATTTCAAAATAATTAAATTCCTTACTATTTCTGCCACTAACAAAGAAATGTACTAGTTACTCTGAATCATAGGAAGTTTGCTTTTCTAAGGTTTAAACCAGGATTTTTTAAAAAGTGCTCCAGTAGTTTGGAGAAACGAATAGACTGAGAATGAGAAAATATACTTACGGATTTTAAACGACTAGATACATTGTGGGTGAATTAGTTTTTGTAATTTGAAACAACTGAAGAGTATAAAATAATTGGCAAATCATTCTGTTAAGAAGCTCATGAACAAAACATTTGACATAGTGATTTGAAAGCTCCAAATAAATCAATATACCCTGTTTTGTCTTAAAAACTGGGGAGGGATGAGCATATCTCAGAACAGTTAAGATGCTGCATGGATGCCTGCAATCCATAATAGAGTGCTCAGGGGGAGTCCTGGCTCCATTCCCAACATCAGCTTCCTTCTAATGTGCACCCTGAGATGCATCAGGTGATGACTCAAGTTTCTGGGCCCCTACCATCCATGTAGGAAACACAGATTAAATTCCCAGATCCTGATTTGGCTTGGCCCAACCTTGGTGATTATGGACACTTGAGAAGTGAGTCAATATATCTCTCCTTTGTCTTTCAAATATATAAGCCAAATTTAAAAAAAAAAAAAACTAAAGAGATGACTAGGAATATCCATAAGCAAAATTCACTTTTGACTGAATTAATCACCTATTTAAAAAAATTATATCATAGAAAATTTGTAATATGATGATGAGAAAAATGATAAAGATTTGAAGTGAATATGATTATACCTAGCCTTAATACTCCATCTAAACTCAATCATTCAAATCCTATAAGTACTTATATTGACTAGACTATAAATGCTGGAAATTCAGTATAACTTGTGTATTGGTCTCTGTTCTTTATGGAATATATAAATGCAAGGTTTTCACAAGACAAAGTCTATTCTTTGTTTTCATAGTGTCAAGAGACATTTGATACTTGTTACTTCTGGTTTTTGAGTTAGACAATTTCTTGTTACTTTCATTTTTAGTTAATTATTGTGATGTAGGATAAAGCAATGTGATGCTTTGAAAATGACATTATTGAAGAAAGGTCTCATTTTTAAAAATGGAATTGACTGCAGTACTTAGAATATTTCAGCAATACTGGGCTGTTGTGAAGATTCAAAGTGTAAGTCATCTCCTTTTAGAGAGTTTTATCTTTTCTTATTAAATAAAGGGCAGAATTGAAAAACATGAACCCTGTATAAGAGAACAGGCCTTATATGAACACTACCATTATTGGGTATTGAAAGGTAAAGATTAAGTTATTGTATTTATTTTTCATTTCCTCTTGCAAAGACACTGACTTATGTGTTCAGACAAAAGAGGAACTGAAAATAAATATAGAAAGTGACAGAATCTTCGCAGCCTCAGGAGTTTACAAGAGATGGGCATTCATAAGCTGTGTTGATCAAAATGAAGAAGTGAATAAAACCAAGAAGTCATTGGAATGACTGATATGAAAGTAGATTAAACTAATTGGGTCATTGGGTTTAGCAATAGGTGTCAAGGAGAAGGGATTGAAAGCAGCTATGTGTATCCCATAAGTAGATATATTAGAAATGTGTGGGACCAAAATGCCCCACTAGTAGAGTGAAAAAACAAGCACTGTGTTCCTTCAATTTTGATTCCTTGAGCTGTAGGAACATACCAAAAGTGGGAATATCATAATTCACACCAGAATAATTGCCTGAACCTGGGAAATTAAAAATAAACTAACAGAAAGGACAGGAGGATGACAGATTGATTAATAATACACAAATACTTTGTTATAGACACAAGGGAACACAGGTTAAGCTTCTCATGCTGATAGCAAAACAGAGGTGAATGTTTGCAACACAGAAGTTTACTCATTGAGCTTATTTATGGCCTTGTTCATTCAAAGACACCACAATTTTGAATAAGCAGCATTATATTTTATGGGTGTCATTTTTGAAGAGACCACATACCGTGAAAGCAAAATAAACTGAAGTGTGTATTGGGAAAAAGAAATTTAAATAGCAATAGCATGGTGTAGAGTTAATTTCAGGTGTATGTCTCTTCAAAGGAAATTTCATGGCCTAGGATTATAAAAAGGAGACAACATAGTGACATGAGTGATTCTATACATAAGTATGTGTTATTTTTGGAAGTTTCACCCTCTTCCGCCAAGTCTGATGTCTATAAATCCAAATATTACTACATTTAGTCAAGAAAATATGACCACTATTGAGATAAAAAACCACATACACCGCATGGTTCCTGTATGTATGCTATGTGGGTTGATAGTAAGCCGGGAAATCCCAGCATTTTCTAGTCCAGAACTCTTTAGGAGGGCCCAAGACTGAATAATAATGGACAACACAGGGGTAGGTGGACTTGCTGCTTTGAAACATGTCCCTGTCCTTGCCAAAAGCCTCCATCTGTCTCATATTTAAAAATATACTGAGCAGGTGATGTTCTCCCTTAATCCACATTCAAAACACAAACCCACAGACATTGATTCTATTGGATAAAAACAGTTTAACATTTTTCACTGTGTAGAGTACCCAGAAGACATAAAACTCAAGACTTTTAAATAAACTCTCTGCTTCTGGTCATATGAGGAAGAGAGAACTGTTCAGTAGAAATGCTCTGACAGGTAGCTGAGTTGGGCTTACAGTGAGGGTCCCAGAGACAGAGGGGATTTCTCCAAGGCTCTGTTTGATTTGTGATAAAAGAGAGGCTCTGGCAAAAAGTTGCAGGAATCTCTGACTGAGTTCCCCTAACTGTGATTCAGAATCTTTAATTCTGAAGGTTAGTTGACCCATTCAGGTTTCTATTTGTGTGACTGAGGCACAGGAAAAAATGTGCTCATTGGCTAGCACAGGGGACTGAAGTGGCATTGAAGAGGATGTGATAGTGTCTGCCTTTTCTCAGCATTTAGGCTTGAAGTGGTGACTTAATGTGGAGAGAAATGGTGGCAGACAGGGCTGGAACTTCTTGAGACTCAGCTTTGAGACACACAGAAATCTGAGGCAGGAAGCAAACGACAGCAACTACAAAGGCTCCACAGAGATCCAAGAGGAGAGCCCCAGTGTCTACCAACCAGCCTCAGATGGGATTATTTCATTTCCAGAGGGAGAGGGCCAATTCTGGGACACACTTAAAATCCCATTAATTTATTGAGAACATGGGAAGAAGGAAAGGAAGGTAGAGAGAGGTTCTACAGATATGCAGGTAGGGTACAGCAGACCAACAGCAATTGTCAATTAATGGTCACTCATTTCTAACAATAAGCCATAGATAACTAGGATAATGACGTATTATCTAAATAAATTATTGGAGAATATAGGGTGGTTTGCAAAATATAGAAACTCCTAAATAAGAGACAGAGATATGGGTTCAGACATAAATAGTAACTCTTGGTGAGAAAGTCATATCAATTTTCTGGATACATTTTTTGTCTACCATTCGGTCAGAATAGAAAAAATATTCTGAAGTCTGCTTCATTTTTACATACACCACTTTTTATTGTCTCCTAATTTATTATATATGTACAAGTCAGCTGAGCTAATGGGACATTTTCCTAGTGATTAGCCCCTCCTATAGCTCATTACACCCAGTATATATCATATTGACACATATCCACTCATACACATATTTTTTAAAGAATACTAAAGTCAGCCACACACAGCTAACTACATGTCCTTCAGGGTCTCAAGCTGAACAGTCACTTCAGATCCCATCTGAGACTGTTACTAAGAGAGGATGTGCCAGGCATCTTACTCTCCTCACCCAGCAGCTTCAGATTTTTCTTTGGGAACAGGCAGGAGTACGATTCTTCCCCACTGATACTCTAGTGTCACCCTGACCCTTGGAAAATCTGAAGCCAGCTGACAGTTATCTTCCAACCTGAAGGCGTTTGCTGAGTTACCAAGCATCAGATATCCACATAACATGGGGTAAAATTCCATTTGGCATAGATGTTTAAGTTAAACATATTCAGAATAATTATTTTTACTGAAGTGTTGATGGATCAACCAATGGCAAATGAATGAGAATATGGTCTCTCCCTGCAAAGTATATTCCCTTGCAGCAGCAAAGGTGGGACCAGATCACACGTATCACTCAGTCTTGTCAGATGAGATATTCTGTCACTGATTAAAGAGCAGCATGGCTGCTTTAGTCGCAAAAACATTTCATGGGGTAACCTTGTTTCTGTCTTAATGGATTCAGGCAATGTAATGAGAGCTACCAAAGTGGACATGAAGAAACCCTTTGAGAGACAGAACATGTCACTTCTCACTTACTCACTAATGGCAGTCCCTCCCGGGCTGAGTGAGCCCTTCTGGGCAGAGCTGAGAGAGTCATTTAAAATGCATCTGCGTTCCTTCCTTCAAATGCTGCAGGAAGGCTTCAAAAGGGGATATTTTTCCTTTGTTAAGAGCACCAAATACAACTCACGTATCTTAGTTTCATCCTTGCTACATGATGATGTAAGATCAGAGACAAGAATATACACCTTTAAATACACAGTGCATATTCTACCTTTGCAAAATATATTTTTTGATATCTAAATTGCCCAAACTTCAGAACACCCTTGTGAGTTGATGGATCCAAAATAAGTTGTTTACTTATTTAGGTGACAGATTAAGCAGTCAAGACTCAGGGGATTTACATGCTATCTGTAATATACACAATGAATGAATGCCTGAAACAGGATCAGAACTGGGGTCCTCCAATTATTTGTATAGTTCTCTGTGTGTATATATGTGTGTGTACTGATGACAATTTAATACCTGTCATGATAAAGCTGTAATGCATGTAGGAAAAATAATTGTACTGTTCAGGGAGATGCAGGAAAAAGAGTGCTGAGTTACTGAAAGTGCAGTTCTATTCTATGATTTTTTGCCAATTTGAAGAAGCAACTAATTCATAAACTATATGGTAAGCACATTTAACTGTTCTAGGATTTTTCTCATGCTTCATGAAAACAGAGATCATAACTGGGAAACCAACTGTAAAATTAAAAGAACTAGATGTTGCCAATAAAGACCATCATTTCAGGAAAATAAATTTGTTTCTTGGAAGCTGTTCTTGAATGTATGCTTGAGGTGCCCACAAGAAAACTAATTCAACCGAGAAACAAATTGATCTTGCTTCACTGGTTTATATGAACAGAGTAAAATACACACCAACAGGTTATATCACTTAATAACTCCTTGTTCCCTATAATGAATCAATGGCAAGATCACCTTGAATTATTGTGCTTTGGAATCATATGTACAAAGTAGCCTAAGACCACAGTTCATGCACCAAATTATGGGTTTCATTAAAACAGTTTCAAAGCTAACAGAATCAAGGTAGTATTTTTGTAGTACTTTATCCATCATATTTTTAAATTTGGTTTCTTGAAAGTTTTTGTTAATATATCTGTGATATTAGCTTGGAGATGAAATAAAAATGTACAATTTAATATTGTAGTTGGTGTCTGGAAGTGTGTCATTTTACTATGTGAAGACATTTTATTGGATCTTGCAGTAGAGAAAGGGTCACACTGTTGCAAAATCAATTCTCTGAAGCCTGGAATTCTTCCTGACATGGTTCCACAAGTGACATGAATCTGTGTTATTAAAATGTAGGGTGGTGGGAATTTGCAGGTTGTATTCTCTATTCTTTCATTTTGTTAAAGCTACTGTTCTTTGCAGTTCTGTCACTTAATTTGGAGCCATCGCAGGTGGAAATGGAGTAAAGCCTAAAAATCTTCTTGCCAAGGGTTCCTCTAATGTTCATTTTATGCTTGAGACCCCACAGCAGCAAATCTCCTTTGATTGTGCCGTGGGGAAAATTGTCCCCTCTTCTGAAATGAGGATAATCTTTCCAAATGCCAAGTGGAGTAGAGGGAGGGGCATAGATTATCTATTTGCATTTTAGGAGTAAAAAGTTTAAAGGGCAAATCAATAATAACAATTCAAGGGTTGGTGTTGTGGTTGAGGGAGATAAGTTGTCCCTTGTGATGTCTGCCATGCCTAGTTCAAGTCCTGCCTCAGCTTCTGATCCAGATTACACTAATGTGCACCCTGTGGGGCAGCAGATGATGGCTCAAGCATTTGGGCCCCTGCCAGCCATGTGGGAGACCTGGCTGAAATTCCTGGCTCCTGGCTTCAGCGTGGACTAACCTCAATTGTTATGAGCATTTGGGGAGTAAACTAGTGGACAGAATCTCTTTCTCTCTTTCTGTCACTCTTTCAAATACATTTTTATATCAGCCTAAGACGAAACTGCAAGCATGAGGGGGTGAGAATTTATGCATTCTTTGAAGCAATTATTTTATAACTAATGGCTCATCTTAAATACTCATTAAAATAAATTCTTAAATGAAAAGTTGTTAGTAAAACAACTTAATGTAAGGTCTTCAAGATAACTTTTAATATTTTTTGCTTTTCTAGTTTTTCCTTTAAGAAATACATTTTTACTTAGATTTTCTACAGATTCAAATGTTACAAATTCAAACAAAAATGTATATGTTTAAATACATAACTTTCTAAAATTATATCTACATTTTCTAATTTTGTTAAACAAATAGCATTAAGTATGGTTGTCTCTCTTTTTAGATTTTATTTATTTTCATTTTTTTTATTTGAAGGCTAGAGAGACAGGAAGATGGAGAGAGAGATCTTCCATCTGCTGGTTCATGCCCCAAATGCCTGCAAGAGTGGGGCTTGGCCAGGCTGAAGCCAGGAGACTGAAAATCAATCAAGGTCTCCCACATGGGTGGCAGGGAACCAAGTACTTGAACTATAATCTGCTGCTTCCCAGGATACACATTGTCAGGAAGCTGGATAGGAAGTGGAGTCAGTACATGAATTGGCCACTCCAAGATGGTATGCAGATACCCAAAATGGTATATTAACTTCTCTGTCAAACACCCACCTCAAGATGGGTTTTGCTATATTATTTATTTATTTATGAATTTTTTTTTATTTGAAAGGCAGAGTTAGAGAGAGGAAGTAGTTAGAGAGAAGGGAGAGAACGAGAGATAGATGGCTCCTCCATTTGCTGATTCACTCCCCAGAAGGCCATAACAGTCAAGGCTAGGCCAGGCTGAAGTCCAGACCCTGGAGCATCTTCTGGGTCTCCCACTTGGCTACAGGGGCCCTAGTATTTGGGCCATCTTCCACTGTTTCCCAGGTGTATTAGTGTGGAGCTGAATCGGAAGTGGAGCAGCCGGGACTTGAACTGGTATCCACAAGAGATGTCCTAGGTTTATTTTTTTTTCTTATAAATCTTTTTTAAAAATTTTATTTATTTATTTATTTATTTATTTATTTATTTTGACAGGCAGAGTGGACAGTGAGAGAGAGAGACAGAAAGAAAGGTCTTCCTTTGCCGTTGGTTCACCCTCCAATGGACGCTACGACCGGTGCACCGCGCTGATCCGAAGGCAGAAGCCAGGTGCTTCTCCTGGTCTCCCATGGGATGCAGGACCCAAGCACTCGGGCCATCCTCCACTACACTCCCGGGCCATAGCAGAGAGCTGGCCTGGAAGAGGGGCAACCGGGACAGAATCCGGCGCCCCAGCCGGGACTAGAACCCGGTGTGCAGGCGCCGCTAGGCGGAGGATTAGCCTGTTGAGCTGCGGCACCGGCAAGATGTCCTAGGTTTAACCTGCTATGCCACAAAGACTGCCCCATAGCATTTTTTTACAAAACATTTTAATATTAAAACTGCTATAAACATAAAATTATAAAATTGGAAAGAACTCTGAAATTCATTTGTCAAGTGGTTTTTCACTATTTTAGTATAAAGTGAAGAGTCTGTCCTGTACTCCCTGGAGGCTCATTACTTAGAAATAGTCTGCATGTTTCGCATATATTATGAAGAATTATATACCTAACCAACTAATATTCAAAGACTCATATCATCATGTACAATTAATATTAATGCATTGAGAAAAATGATGGTATGTAGTATTTTTATTAGCCTGTGCAGTCTTATTGCAGTATTTATTTCCATTAAGCTATGTAAAATACTGAAAATAACTAATGAGTTTCCAACAATCATTATAGAGTCTGTATATGAAACTACTGATCTCCAAATTCACTTAGAAATTCAAAAATGCAGGATGAAAAGTTAGGAAAAGTTCCTAATCTAAGTATAGTGTTAGAGTCTATGACCTTCTATCAGCAAAGTCCTGAGGGGCTACCCTACCACACACAGTCATTCAGAGAGATATGTAGATTTTCTTACTTTAGGAAATACCATTCCATGAGCACTGAAGGGGTCTAATGAGATTCAAGTTGAATTCTGAGACATGTTTCACCTGAATGAGAATTTACTTATGTTAAGGAGACGAGTGTAAGTTATTCATTACACTGTAATTAGCTGTTTTTTGAAATGTTTCCTCTTTCCATAGGGCTAGGGCAGTGAAGTAGAGATGGGTCTGTGTCTTGTTTGGGAAGGTGATTTTGGACTGATCATTCCTAGATTTTGGTATCCTGTTTTCTTTGCCACTGAGAGACTGAATATGTAAACAGAAAATCACCAGACCATATGATAAGAATAGAACTTTGACTCAGAAGTTGAAATAACTAACCTAGGAAGTCAATATAGGAATTTAACAACTCACACCCATAACAACTGGCACCAAATGACCAGGATTTGACAATAATTTACAACTTCCATAATTTTTGTCCCTCCTTCCAATTTAGAACTCATCTGTGAATGGGAAATATGCACCTCTACTAAATCCACATAGTATGTCTTGCTTCTATTGGTTTCTCCATGCGAAAAGCCTCCAATCAGAGCCTATTGGAGGGCTTCCCTTTTTGCTACTATTAAGTTTTGTTCCAATATTTTGCTGGAGAAGTTGAAACCATTTCCACTGAGATCTGGATGCCCACTCTCACTGTTGCTATTCAGTATAGTCCTGGAAGTTTTAGCCAGAGCCTAATTAGGGAAGAAAAAGAAATCAAAGGGATTCAAACTGGGGAAGAGGAAGTCAAACTGTTCCTATTTGCAGATGACATGGTTCTATATATAGGGGAACCACAAATTCCACCAAGGGACTATTGGAACTCATAGAGGAGTTTGGTAAAGTAGTAGGATATAAAATCAATAAATAAAAATTAAAAGCTTTTGTATACAAAGACAATCCCATGGCTGAGAAAGAACTTCAGCCTAATGCCAGTCAAATAAAGACTAGATAAAAAAAATATTGTATATGTACCCTATAGAATACTATGCAGCAGTAAAAAAAAAAATGAAATACAGTCATTTGCAACAAAATTCATGAATCTGGAAAACATCATAATTAGTGATATAAGCCAGTCCAAAAGGGACAAATACCATATGTTCACAGTGATCTAATAGAGCACCTAAAAGGTAAACTGGAGACATGAAATTGACACTTTGAGAAGCAATGACTTGACAGCCCTTGTCTTGACTCTTGAGGACAGTTTTTTTTTTCTTCTTAATACTATTTGTTGAACTCTTTACTTACCATAGAGTTAATCATATGTGTATAAAGTCAGTTGAAAATAGATCTCAGTAAAAAATGAGAGTGAGAATAAGAGAGGGAGGAGGAAGTTTGTAACTATAATGATATATAGTTCTGCATACATTCCTATGGACTTACTTCCAAGGGTACAGTTTGAAAACTTGCCATGGGACCCCAAACCCCATTAAGCTAGGTGGTAAAAATGGCATCTTAAGTGTTAATGTGATCATAATAAGAGTTAAAATGAACATATGGAAAGGTTTAAGTGTTAAAGGGATCATATAAATATAATCAAGTGTCTGGTAATAATAAATAGATAGAATTAAAAAGAAGAGAATGTTCCAACCTGGGAAGAAGTCCACATAGCAGACTCAGAATGATGACCATTTTAAGTAGCACTAAGACCTCAGAATCAGACCTTATGGCATTCTGGTCTGGCTGAAAAGCCCATGAGAACATTTCAGGCGTGGAAAGCCATGACACTGTGGCAAAAAATGTCCTACATGAAGGATGTCTTTGAGTGAAACCACAGCAGAAAGAAGTGGCCATCAAAGAAGGATGTAGTTTTCTCTGAATAGATGTTTCTTGTTTTTCTTTGGTCATTCTCCATTTGCTTATATACTACTGATTCAAAATGTATTATCTTGAGATTATGACTAGGTTTCAAGTCTGTTTTTTTTTTTTTCATTGCCTTGAAGTAGAGATAGAGTTCCCAGAACTGATAATGATTTAGTCCAGCTCATCAGTATTATAAAAGTCTCATTACACACTCCCACAAAAACACATACACACACTCACACAGGGGTGGAGAAACACATTCTTTGGGGTGGGAGATATTAATCATAACTCCATATTCAAAAAGACACCCTGACCATTTTACTGCATAATCTCCTGTAAAGCCCTTGCAACGTAACACCATGGTAATAAATGATGCATGACATACAATACTCAGTGAGAAATTCATAGGTAAGCAAGGAAGATAGTCTTCCTTCCAGAAGCTTCCAACATAATGGGAAGAGTGACTGTGCTATAGAAAAGCTATAAAATTGGATAGTCTATGAAACATAAAGTAAAGCAGATAATTATTCCAGGTATTTAGACATAAAAATAGCTTGTATAAGATCAAGGAAGACATCATGAAAGAGTAAGCATTTGAACTGGGCTAAACCCGTTGAGCTTGAAGCTGAATAACATTTTTTTCTTCTTGTTGCTGCTGATGCTTCTTTATTGTTGTCTAATCACGGATTTTAGAATCAACATGTTAATTAATTCAGCCCTAACGAGGTTGCAGGATTTTGAATTTGCCTCACACTTATGGAAGCTGTTTAAAAATATTTTTCTATGATCTCTTTTGGAATGGTTCTTGTAATGCACAGCTTTATTTTATTTTTTAGGGAGTTGGTGGTTGGCTACATATTCCTACTGTAACTAGTTTTTCAAATGCCCATGGGTTCTCATAAAATTAGGACTATTTTAGGCTTTTATTTGCTCTGTCCCACTGCAATGTCCATCTGTCAAAGTTCATCAAAGCCAAGTGCTCATGGTCTTACAATAGATTTGAAAAAAAAAAAAAACTGATCTAAAATATGTGATCTGGAGATGTGAAAAACATTGCTTTAAAAATTCATATTCATCCTGTAGTCACATATACATAAGTCATTAAATGATCTTTATTATGGTGAACAGAAAAAGCATTTTCGTTCAATTAGTCAAAATATAAGCACAATTTTAGGGGCTTCTGATTTCATCTCAGAAACATAAAAATACTGTGACTAGCACCATTTTCAATTTAATAACCAAAAAATCCAGAAAACAGCATATTAATGACGTTATTGAAATAATCAAAGAGCTGAGGTTTCAAGGCTAATACTTAACATAAAATAGAGACAAGCACCAAAAAAAAAGTTAGGAAAACCTGAGCAACTGTTTACCTGGGATGATTCCACTTTTACTTAAGTCAGTAAATGAATTAAATAGAAAATTTGAAGGATTAACTGAAAGTAGAGTGTGGGCTATTGTAGGAGTATGGAGTCTCTGTTCAGGGGATGACAAATATGCCCACCATATTGTATTCCAGGAACCCCACTGAGTACCTATTGGAAAGACTTGAGACAATCTTGAGTAAGCTCCCTCACATTGCTAGCATTATAAGAGAAGATCAGCTACTTTCAGAACTTTGCCAAGAGCATTGTCTCACCTGTATCCCTTAAATAATAAAATAGTTAATTAGAGACGGAACATAATCAACATTATCACCTATGGACACTGGTGGAACCCTGTAGCAGCTAGGAAAGAGAAATGGAGATGAACTATGAAAATTCATGCACACTTAGCTACTATATATCCATCTGGTGGAGCCAGATGGGATTAGGGGAAGGATATGAAGGCAACTGCTCAAAATTCCCAAGTTTTGTATTCCTTGCTGCCACTAAGGCACAAAAGCCTGAAACTGTAGGGAGTATGTGCGGCCTACTCTTATTGGTGTAATCCCATAGCAGCTAGAATTAGGGAATAGAAGTTACTGCTGAAAATTCTCCCAGGCCCATTTCCCCTACTGCCACTAAGGAAAATTGTCTTATCCTTTAGAGTGGAAGCCACTACCACTGTAGCACAAAATCACTGAAGAAATCTCATTATAGGCAGGCCAAGAGAAGAGGAAAGGAAAACAGGGAAAAATAATTTCTAACTTTGTGAATAGAAAAGAATACATACTACAGTTGCTATTACAGCTGGAAGAAGGTCAGGGCTAATTTGAAGATGACACCTCAAAGAATAGGTTCAAGGGGCCGGCGCCGTGGCTCACTTGGTTAATCCTCTGCTTGTGGTGCCAGCATCCCATATGGGTGCCAGGTTCTAGCCCGGTTCAGAAATGCCTGCTTTATCAGAATATCTGAGAACATATTCACTGTCATACACCCTACGAATCATGGTACCAAGTATTCAGTGAGAATCACGAGTAATATAACTTGAAGAAATGGAGAGTAATACAGAGGAAAACCCCCAAGCAGGTAGCAAAACAAAAATAAAAATGTTGGTAAAGGAAGTCGAAGATGCTGGTACATAAAGAGTGACCACTGCAACTGCAAATGTCAATCCCAGCTCATTTCTGGACGATTTTAAACACTGGATGATCATACTAAAAACCTAACCCACGGAAAGATCTGCACGATTTCAAGGATAAAACTATTTAGTTACCTACCTATGAAACATATCCTGCTTTGAACAACTACAGAATCTGAGGTGACAAAATAAACATCAGAACAAAGCTAGGATATGACAAGATATTAGAACTTCCAGACAGAGAATTTTAAAAAGAACCATATTTAATAAGGTAAAAACTGTAAGAGAATAGGTGAATAACATGCATGATCAGATAGGTAGTGGCAGCAGAGATAGAATCCATAAAAAATCAAAATTCAAAATATGATACATGATAAATCTCACTGATAGCAACAGTAGATTTGACACATGTACTGAAGTAAGAAATTCTTTTTTAAAACAATTTTTTAATAAGATGAACAAATTTCATTTATTTCCTATATACAGATTTAGGAAGTGTCCCTATGAGAAAAGTATTTCTGAGGAAGAAATCAGAGACTACAATGGCAAGTCAAAAGAAATTGTGAATTAAAATACAAAACTTAAAAAAGAGGGAGAAAGAAAAGAAGAACCTATAGAGAATGTGATAGAGACTTTTAAATAAAGAAGAGAGAATAACAGCAAAACAAAACGAATGAGGAGGCAATGGCCCAGAATCTTTGTAAAGCAATGGCATATACTAAACTGTAGATTCAGGAAGTTCAGAAAAAAACAAGAGTAATGACTCTGAAAAAGACTATGCCAAGCTCTGTCATTCTAATCACTGAAAAGCACAGACCAAAAGTCAGTCCAAAAGCAGGAGTTGGGCAGCATACTGACTGCAGAAGAAGGATAATAAAAGATTTGTGAGAAAGTCTGAAAACATAAAAACAGTTGGCATTCAATTTTATATTTAATGAAAATCGCCTTCAAATTAAATCAAACAATCTATAATATGACTTATATCCCATGTGAGGTTTTATTTCAGGTACAAGAGATTGGTTAAACTTTTGGAGATTAGTTATTGAAATTTGCCAAAATGGAGTACTGATAAAAACATCTTCTCTCATGTTACACAGAAAACATTGGACAAAATAAAACACAACATTTATTTACATTTATTCAATATCTAGTAGTAAAAAGAAACTTCTTTATTTTCATAAAGCATCTTTTAACTTTATTTTTTTTATTTGAAAGGGAGAGAGATTTTCTGTTAGCATAATTTTCAATGCTGAAAACATTTGGGCAGTGCCATGCCTAAGCAGGGAGCCTGATACTTAATCCAAGTCTGTCATGTAGGTCACTGGAACATAAGCACTTGAATCATCCCCTGCGATTTCCAAAGGTATGCATTGGTATGAAGTCGGAATCAAAAGTGGAGCCAGGGCACAAACTCAGACACTCCAATATGGGACACAGGCATAAGAATCAGTGGCTTAACGGCTGCATTGAACAAATGTTCCTGATAAAGAATCTTTTTTTCAAAAAATAATATTTATTTTATTTTCTGAAAGGCAGAATGACAGAGAGAGATAGAGGTCTTTTATCGACTGATTTATTCTCCAAATGCTTACAATAGCCAGGAATGGGCCAGGCTGAAGCAAGGAGACCAGAACTCAATCTGGGTCTCTCACATGGATGGTAAGCAAAAGCTACAACAATTCGCCATTCCCCACAGCTTCTCAATGTGTACGTTAGTAATGGATTGGAAGTGGAAGGACTGGGACTAGAACCAGGCACTCTGATTTGGGATGTGAACATCCCCACCAATAATTAACCTCTGTGCCAAACACTGACCCCATAAAGAATCTTTGAAAAAGAAAAAAAATATATGAGAAGTCACTGTGGCGCTGTAGGTTAAGCTGTCAATTTGTAACATCCATATCCCATATCAGACTTATGGATTTATTCCTGGATTTTCTGCTTCCAATCCAACTTCCTGATCATGTATCCTGAGAGGCAGCAAATGATTGCCTAAATGCAGAGGCCCTTGCCACCAACATGGAGTAACCAAGTAGAGTTCAGAGCCCCTGGATTTGCCTAGGCTTAGACCCTGCTGTTGCTAGAATCTGGGGGGAGTGAATCTGGACAGAATATCTCTCTCCTCTCTCTCTCTCTCTCTCTCTGTTTCTGTCTCTCTCTCTCTCTCTCTCTCTCACACACACACACACACACACACTTTGCCCCTCAATTAGATGAAAAGATAAGCACTGAAAAAACATTTGAAAATTTATGAAACAATTCCACAAAAAGGGGTAAGAGGAAAGGTGCTGACTAAAGTAAATTTGAAATTTCGTGAGGTATGTAAGAGTAAAGGCAAAATAAATTACTTGTGGTTGTAGTGTTCTAGTTGAAAATTTTGTTTAAATTAGGAGTATGGGTTAAAAAATTCTTAAACTTTGACACGGATACATGTATGTCAGTTCTGAGCAATTAAAAATTGATAGAAAGTGGTGGGTTCCATTCCTTTTTAGAATGAAAAGTTACAAATAAGCATGGAGAGGAAAGAGTCCTGGATGGTGTTGCTGAGCTTTGGATTAACCTCTCTGGAAATCTCCTTTCCTCTGGACTTCTTGCTCTGTGAGACAACACACTTCCCTTCTCGGCCAAGTCTATAGACTGCTCTGTTTCTTGTTGCTAAAACAGCTTTACTGAGGCATGAGCTCGGGATCAGCACAATCAACACCCCACACCATAGGCTGATGTGTTAATGGCCACCCGCAGGAACGACAGTCATCCCCGTCATCCATTACACCAGGAATACCAATTCCTTGACCCAGGGAAGCCCTGAGAATTCCTTTCGCTGGAGGTTTAGAGTGGGTGGGGAGGGAGCCTGGAAGAACGATCCATCTGTAACAGATTATAGTAATTCTCATCGTTGTAAGTTGATTTTAGCTTATTAGAGATACTTATGGCAACATATAGAATTATTGCTAGGTATACATACACAAGTGTGAATATATTCCCTTGTTCTGTCAGCTGAGAGGCCTAGAAGCAAGCTATTCCAGCAACACTACATACACCAAGTGCTAGGTTTTTTGTTTCTACTGCCTTTGTTTAATAAAAGGAATGAGGGTTTGTTGAAGAACTGACTGATTCTAGGACTTCGGTAGACACTTTACATGTTCTCATGCTGACAGAAGCAAGGAAGTGCTACATGACTGTGAGTCCATAGCAAAGAGTCACAAGTGTCAAAAACAAAGCTCACCTGGCAAAAGTTACAACGATCTATTTACTGTCTATGAACTACCATCTTCAATACAAAAAAAGAATCTAAAAGTGAAAGATAAAAAGGGTGAATAAGGATATACACTGACAAAAATAGTGTAAACATTCTAAAAATTTTGACTTCAAAACAAGAAACAATATTGATGACAAAGACATACTTAGTTACAGTGATACATATCCTAACCTAAATAGCCTAGCCAACCTAAATAGCTGTATACCAAACAACAGGGCTCTGGAATATGTGAGGCAAAAATAGGTAGATATGAAGGGAAAAATAGACAAATCCACAATTATAGATGAATACTTTAATATTCCTATCTCAATAGTTTCTTCACAGATAGGCAGAAAACTCAGAAAGGGCATGGATACATGAAAACACTATCAAGCTAATTGATGTTATTGATAGAGAACACTCAGGTAAAAACAGAGCACATATTTTTCTTGTGTGATCATGGAGCAGCCACCAAGATAAACCTAACAGATTTGTTAAATAGGAATTTTGCAAAATATTTTCTTGTATGATATATTAATTAAATTAGAACTCAATAAAAAGTCTCCAATTATTTGGAAATTAAGCAATACAGTTCAAAATAAACAGAGCATAAGAAGGAGGTCAAGCAGAAAATTTAAACAATCTTTGAATGAAGTAAAATTGAAATACCAGTGATAAAATTTGATTTACAAAAATATTTTATCTTTAAATTTATATGTTAGAAAAAAAGTTTAAAATCAATAATGTGGGTTACCACATTGGGAAATTAAAGAAAGAACAGCAAATTAAACAATAAGCAAGCAGAAAGAAGGAAATATTATAATAGTACAAACACTATAGCAAACAAAATATAACAAGAAAATGAAAGATAAAACAAAAGCTACTCATTTGAAAGGGACAATAAAATTTAATAGTCCTTCATCAGTATGATTATAAAAAAATAGAGAAAGGCTGGCCCAGTGGCTCACTTGGTTAATCCTCCACCTGCAGCGCCGGCATCCCATATGAGCATTGGGTTCTTGTCCCAGCTGCTCCTCTTCCATTCCAGCTCTCTGTTGTGGCCCGGAAAGGCAGTGGAGGATGGCCCAGGTGCTTGGGCCCCTGCACCTGCATGGGAGACCAGGAGGAGGTGCCTGGTTCCTGGCTTTGGATCGGTGTAGCTCTAGTGTCATGGCCATTTGGGGGGTGAACCAACGGAAGGAAGACCTTTCTCTCTCTCTCTCTCTCTCTCTCACTAACTCTATCTGTCAAATACAAAAAAAATTTTTAAAAAGTAAAGACACATACTATAAATACCAGAGCTGACAGTGGGAGCACCATTTGTTATCTTAAAGACATTAAAATACAGTAAGAGAACATTATGAATAATTCTTTGGCCATGAATTCAATAATTTAGATGAAATGTGACATTGAAAGTTATAACTGCCCAAATTCATTTAAGAAGAAGAAAACTTACTTGAATGCCTTCTACTAAAGAGAGTTTGTTGTTAAAATATTTCCAAACACTAAGACATTTTGGAGCCACGTGATTTCACTCACTGATGAATTTTAGCAAATGTATTAAGAAGAAATCATGGCAATTCTACATAATAGTTTTCCAAAATAGAATAGGAGGACTTTCTAACTTTTGTCATAAGGTTTATATTACCCTGATAATAAAATAAAATAATGATATTTTAAGGAAACAAAACTAAAGAACAATATCTTTCATAATATTATCAGTAAAGCAGTAGTGAATCAAAATAAGTGGTATATAAAAATTACAAGACATCATTAACATATGAGGTTTATCTGAGGAACGAATTGGTTTAACTTTAAAAATTAAGTTTATATAATTCACCAAATTTCAATCTCATTAGATTAAGAAAAATATTTTATAAAGTTCAAAACTCATAAATCCTGATAGATAAATGCTCTCAGTACATTAGGAATACAAGGGGAGTCCACTAACATTATAAAATGCATCTGTGAAAAAAAACCATGGCAAAATTCACACTTACTGGTGACAGACTGTTTCTCCTCATCACAACCAAGAGAAACAAGTCCTCTTTCACAAGTCTTTTCAAATTGAAAGAAGAAATAAAACTCTGTATTTATACATAATGTTGTTTGTGTGTTTACATGTGTCTGCATGTGTGTGTGTGTATGTGAATCCAAGAATTCTACTCAAAAAGCTCCTGGTCCTACCTCATTAGTTTATTAAAGTTGCAAGGTATGAAAACAAACAATCTAAGTCAATTATATTCATATGGAAAAGCAATGAAAGCTGGATTTGAAAATTAAGTGCAATTCCATTTAAATGAAAATTATGAAAGAGAAATATTTAGATATAAATCTAACAAAAATACATTCAGCATCTTTATGCTAAAATCTATTAGCATACCAAAGAAAGATGTATTTGTATACATGGATTTGAAGATTCAATATTAAAAAAGTTTTCCTGGGTTAATCTCTAGAGTGACCATCATTCTAATCAAAATACCATAAAGCTTTTATGTAGATATTGACAGAAAGATTCTTAAACTTGTATGGAAGCCCAAAGTAAGTAAAACAATTGTGAAAAAGAACAAAGTGGGGCATATTCACAATATGTGATTTCAAGTATTATCATAAAGTTTTAAAAATCAATAAGAAAACAACTTAATAAAAAAGGTAAAATATCAGTATAAACACATCAAGGAAGATACGTGAATGGCAAATACATCTATGAAAAATTCTAAAGCACCATTTGTAGTGGTGGTAGACACAGATCAGTGGAAAAGAATAGAAAGCCCAGAAATAAGCAGCACACAAAACTTGCTAACCGATTTTTAAAAAATATTCAAAATTAATTCAATAGTAAAAGGATGGTCTTTAGGACAAATGGTGCTAAAAATACTGGACATCCATTTGCAAAATAATGCATCTTGACATATGAAATATATAATAAAATTATTTAAAATGAAATTACGGACTTAAATATTGAATACAAAACTAAAAATTGATGAAATATACATAAAATATGTTTGATCTTGAGTTTCACAGTGAACTTTTAGATAGTTAAACAAAGTATATAATTAAACAAAAAGATAAAAAGATAGTTAAACAACAATATAATTAATAAAATTTTCAAATAACTAAAAAATAAATACTGGATAACTTGCATTTCATCTAAATTTAAAAATAAAAGATCTGAGCAAGACATAATCTTTTAGAGAATTATTTATTTTGAAAGTCAAAGTTACAGAGAGAGAGGAAAGGAAGAAGGAAAGAGAGAAAGAGAGAGAGAGAAAGAGAGAGAAAGAGTTTTCATTCATTGGTTCACTCCCTAGATGACTGCAATGCTCAGGGCTGAGCCAGGCCTACGCCAAGAGCCTGGAGTTTCATTTAGATCTCACATGTGTGTGATAGGGGCCCAAACACTTTGGTCATCTTTTGCTGCTTTCCCAAGATTTATCATGGAGCTGGGTCAGATGAGTGGCAGCTGGGACTCAAATCAGGGCCATACGAGATGATGGAGGGGCAAGTGATGGCTTTATCCACTAAGCCACAATGCCAGATTTCAAGAAAGACTTCACAGGCTAGAGACTGAAAAAAAATTGTAAATCACATATGGATAAATGACTTATTTTCAGATTATATAAAGCAGTCCTAAAACTCATCAATAAGAAAACAATCTAATAAAGATGGGAAAACATCTTAATAAATGCTTTAAGTAAGATTTGTGAATGGCAAATAAGACTATGAAAAGTTAGATAATCCTCCCAAACTTCTTTGATAAGGCCAGTATCACCTTAATTCCAAAATCAGAAAACAATAGAACTACACATCGATATCTCTGATGAATATGGATGCAAAAATCTTCAACAAAATACTAGCTAATAGAATCCAACAACACAACAGAAAGATCATTCACACAGACAAAGTAGGACTTATTCCTGGAATGCAGAAATTGTTCAATATATTCAAGTCAATATATGTGATACATCACATTAACAAATTTAATAATAAAAATCATATGATTATATCAATGGATAAAGAGAAAGCATTTAGTAAAATGATACAACCTTTCATGATAAAACCTTAAGCAAATAGAAGAAACACACTTTAACACAATGAAGGCAATACATGACAAACCCATAGCAAGCATCATCTTGAATGGGGAAAAGTTTGAAGCAATTCTGCTAAGATCAGAAACCAAATAAGGATGCGCATTTGACCACTGAACCATTAGGCAAGAAAAAGAAATCAAAAGAATACAAATAGGAAAGGAGGAAATCAAATTATCCCTGTTTGCATGACATGATCATATATATATATATATATATATATATATATATATATATATATATGATAACCATTAGACTCCACTAAAAGGCCATAGGAACCCAGAAGAGAGTTTGGTAAAGTTGCAGAATATAAAACCAGTACACCAAAATTAACAGTCTTTGTATACACAGAAAATGCCATGGCTGGGAAAGAAATTGTAAGATCAGTACCATCGACAAAAGCTACAAAAATTTTAAATACCTTGGAATAAATTTAAACAACGATGAAAAGGGTCTCCAAGATGAAAATTACAAAAAAATTTTTTTGACAGGTAGAGTGGATAGTGAGAGAGCGAGAGAGAGAAAAGTCTTCGTTTTTGCCATTGGTTCACCCTCCAATGGACGCCGCGGCCAACAAGCTGCAGCCGGCGCATCGTGCTGATCCGAAGCCAGAAGCCAGGTGCTTCTCCTGGTCTCCCATGCAGGTGCAGGGCCCAAGGACTTGGGCCATCCTCCACTGCACTCCCGGGCCACAGCAGAGAGCTGGCCTGGAAGAGGGGCAACTGGGACATAATACGGCGCCCTGACGGGGACTAGAAATGGAAGTGCTGGCACCGCAGGTGGAGGATTAGCCTATTGAGCCATGGCGCCAGCCGAAAATTACAAAATCTTAAAGAAGGAAATAAAAGAAGGCAGAAAGCCAAAATATTTCATTTTTGTGGATTAGAAGAATTAATATCACTAAAATGTTCATAGCATCCAAAGTAATTTACAAATTCAATGTGCTCCCAATCAAAATATTCTCAGATCTGGAAAAAGTGATGCTAAAATTCATATTGAAACACAAGAGATCCCCAGTATCTAAAACAATTTTAAATAAGAAAAAACAAAGCTGGAGGCATCACATTACCTGATTTCAATAAATACTGCAGGGCAGTTATAATAAAAACAGCCTGCTATGGGCACAAAATTAGACATATTGATTGATGGAAGAGAATGGAAACACGGAAATTAATCCACACATCTACAACCAATTAACATTTCACTCATGAGCCTAAGTCAATCACTGAAGAAAGGATAGTATCTTCAACAAATGGGAAAATTGGATGCCTGCATGCAAAAGTATGAAAAAAGACCCCTACTTTACATGGTATTGAAAAATCAACTCAAAATGGATCAAAGGTCTAAATCTTTGACCTGATGCCATCAATTATTTGAGGAAAATATTGGGGAAACTCTGCAAGACATTGCCATAGGCAAAGGCTTCTTGGAAAAGACCACAGAAGCACAGGCAATCAAAGCAAAAATAAACAAATGGGATTATATCAACCTGAGAAGTTTCTGCAGTGCAAAGGAAACACTCAATAAAATGAAGAGGGAACTGACAAAATGGGAAATTGTATTTGCATACTATGCAAATGATAAAGGATTAATACCTAAAATCTGTAAAAAGTTCAAGAAACTCACCAACAAAGGATACAATCAAGTTAAGAAATGGGCAAAGGACATGAACAGGTATTTTTCAATGGATGAAATTGAAATGGCCAACAGATATATGAAAAACTGCTCAGTATCACCAGCCATCAGGGAAATGCAAATAAAAACTACAATGAGATTTCACTTCATCACAGTCAGAATGGCTATCATCCAAAAATTAAAAACCAATAAATACTGATGAGGATGTGGAACAAAATGCACCCTAATTCTTTGGTGGGAATATAAACTAGTACATGGAAGACAGTATTGAGATTCCTCAGAAATCTGAAAATAGATCTGTTATATGACCTGGCCATGCATCTCCTGGGAATTTACCCATAGTAAATGAAATCAGCGTATGAAAGTGTTATCTGTACCTCCATGTTCATTGCAGCTCAATTAGCAATATCTAAGATATGGAATCAAGGCAGATGGCCACTAGCTGATGAATGGATAAATACCTACACTATGGGATACTATCCAACTGTAGAAAAGATTGAAATCCTATTGCTTGCAACAAAATGGATGCAACTGGAAACCATTATGATTAGTGAAATAAGCTAGTTCCAAAGAGACAAATATCATATATTTTCTCTGATTTGTGCTAACTTACAGAGTATAAAATAATGTAATATATGAGTGAAATTGACATTTTAAGATTTGGTTCTTGCTTATGGACCTTTTCTATATTCTTGAGGAACAATGATTTTTCCACTTTCTATTGTAGAATTCTTTATTTAGCAGATGGTTAAGTTTGTGATCATACAACAAATTGAAAGTATGTCATTATAATAATTGAAAGAAAAAAAAATAATGGAAGAAGGATGGAGGGTGGGAGCATGAGTGGGAGGGATTATAGTGTGGGAAGTATCATCATGGTCTTTCATCTGTATATACGAAACAAATAAATATGTATATATATATATATATATACATATAAATAAGTTCTTGCATAAGTAAATAAACAAGTTCTATAGTATTGTTTGTCATTTGAGCTATAACTCAAAAATATATAGTGATTTACAATTTGCTAAAATTGGAAAAATATATTTTTACAGGATTCCTCACCAAAGATTAGTGAGGCCAAAGTACACTAGAAATTGTCCTTTGTTGCTGGTAAAAAAATCAAATATTGCACTCATTTTGGAGAAAGGTTTGGAAATTTCATTTGAAGTCAGCCATAGCTTACCATAAGATTCAACAGTCCCTCTTGTTAATGTTTACCTAAATGAATTGAAAACATATAGTCAAATAAAAATTTAAACATTAATATTTAAGCAGAGTCTTTAATAACTGTCAAGAACTGAAGCAACCAAGATCTCCTTCAAGAGTTGAATGGATCATAAACTATGATACTTACACAAATGGGAATAATATCCAGCAATAAAAAGGAATGAGCTATTGATTTATACAGAAACATGGATGAATCTTCAATAAATTTTGTAACATTCTCAAAAATCTTATCTGAAATGATACTTATTATGTGCCTCAATTTATGAGAAATTATGAAGGGAACAAAGTTTATGGTCAAAATACGGATCAATATTTTTTTTTCACTTTTATTTATTTTATACATATATATATATATATATATATATATATATATATACTGGACAGGCAGAGTGGACAGTGAGAGACAGAGACAGGGAGAAAGGTCTTCCTTTCCCGTTGGTTCACCCTCCATTGGCCGCCGCAGCCGGCGCACCGTGCTGATCCGAAGCCAGCAGCCAGGTGTTTCTCCTGGTCTCCCATGCGGGTGCAGGTCCCAAGCACTTGGGCCATCCTCCACTGCACTCCCGGGCCACAGCAGAGAGCTGGCCTGGAAGAGGGGCAACCAGGACAGAATCCGGCGCACCCTACTGAGACTGGAACCACATGTGCCGGCGCCGCAAGGTGGAGGATTAGCCTGTTGAGCCATGAGCCTGGCTTTATTTATATATTTTTTAACTTTTATTTAATGAATATAAATTTCCAAAGTACAGATTATGGATTACAATGGCTTCCCCCCCCCCATAACTTCCCTCCCACTCACAACCCTCCCCTTTCCCGCTCCCTCTCCCCTTCCATTCACATCAAGATTCATTTTCAATTCTCTTTATATACAGAAGATCAGTTTAGTATATATTAAGTAAAGATATCAACAGTTTGCCCCCACATAACAACACAAAGTGAAAAAATACTGTTGGAGTATTAGTTATAGCATTAAATAACAGTGTACAGCACATTAAAGACAGAGATCCTACATGATATTTTTTTAAAAATTAATTAATTTTCTATGCAATTTCCAATTTAAAACCAGATTTTTTTTTCATTTTTAATTATTTTTATATACAGAAAATCGATTCAGTATATGCTAAGTAAAGATTTCACCAGTTTGCAACCACACAGAAACACAAAGTGTAAAAATACTGTTTTAGTACTAGTAATAGCATCACTTCACATTGGACAACACATTAAGGACAGATCCCAAATGAGATGTAAGTACAAAGTGACTCCTGTTGTTGACTTAACAATTTGACACTCATGTTTATGGCGTCAGTAATCTCGCTAGGCTCTCATGAGTTGCCAAGGCTATGGAAGCCTTTTGAGTTCCCCAACTTCGATCTTATTCTGACAGGGTCATAATCAAAGTGGGAATTCTCTCCTCCCTTCAGAGAAAGGTACCTCCTTCTTTGATGGCCCCATTCTTTCCACTGGGATCTCACTAACAGAGATCTTTCATTTAGGTCTTCTTCTTTTTTATTCCAGAGTGTCTTGGCTTTCCATGCCTGAAATACTCTCATGGGTTCTTCAGCCAGATCCAAATGCCTTAAGGGCTGGTTCTGAGGCCAGAGTGCTATTTAGGACATCTGTCATTCTATGAGTCTGCTGTGTATCCCGCTTCCCATGTTGGATCATTCTCTCCCTTTTTGATTCTATCAGTTAGTATTAGCAGACACTAGTCTTGTTTGTGTGATCCCTTTGACTCTTAGACCTATCAGAGTGATCAATTGTGAACTGAAATTGATCACTTGGACTAGTAAGATGGATTTGGTACATGCCACCTGGGTGGGATTGTATTGGAATCCCCGGGCACATTTCTAACTCCACCATTTGGGTCAAGTCCGATTGAGCATGTCCCAGATTGTAGATCTCCTCCCTCTCTTATTCCCACTCTTATATTTAACAGGGATCACTTTTCAGTTAAAATTTAAAAACCTAAGAATAATTGTGTGTTAATTACAGAGTTCAACCACTAGTACTAGAACAACAACAAAATACTAAAAAGGATAAAGTATTACATTGTACATCAACAGTCAGGACAAGAGCTGATCAAGTCACTGTTTCTTATAGTGTCCATTTCATTTCAACAGGTTTCCCCTTGGGTGCTCAGTTAGTTGTCACCGATCAGGGAAACCAAATGATATTTGTCTCTATGGGACTGGCTTAATTCACTCAGCATAATGTTTTCCAGATTCCTCCATCTTGTTGCAAATGACCGGGTTTCATTGTTTTTGACTGCTGTATAGTATTCTATAGAGTACATGTCCCATAATTTCTTTATCCAGTCTACTGTTGATGGGCATTTGGGTTGGTTCCAGGTCTTAGCTATTGTGAATTGAGCTGCAATAAACATTAATGTGCAGATGGCTTTTTTGTTCACCAAATTAATTTCCTTTGGGTAAATTCCAAGAAGTGGGATGGCTTGGTTGTATGGTAGGGTTATATTCAGGTTTCTGAGGAATCTCCAGACTGACTTCCATAGTGGCTTAACCAGTTTGCATTCCCACCAACAGTGGGTTAGTGTCCCTTTTTCCCCACATCCTCTCCAGCATCTATTGTTGGTGGATTTCTGAATGTGAGCCATTCTAACCAGGGTGAGGGAAACCTCATTGTGGTTTTAATTTGAATTTCCCTGATTGCTAGTGATCTTGAACATTTTTTCATGTGTCTGTTGGCCATTTGGATTTCCTCTTTCGAAAAATGTCTATTTAGGTCCTTGGCCCATCTCTTAAGTGGGTTGATTGTTTTGTTGTTGTGGAGTTTCTTGATTTCTTTGTAGATTCTGGTTATCAACCCTTTATCTTTAGCATAGTTTGCAAATATTTTTTCCCATTCTGTTGGTTGCCTATTCACTTTCCTGACTGTTTCTTTTGCAGTACAGAAACTTCTCAATTTGATGCAATCCCAAATGTTAATTTTGGCTTTGACTGCCTGTGCTTCTGGGGTCTTTTCCAAGAAGTCTTTGCCAGTACCTATATCTTGCAGGGTTTCTCCAATGACCTCTAATAATGTGATGGTGTCGGGTCATAGATTTAAGTCTTTAATCCATGTTGAGTGAATTTTTGTGTAAGGTGAAAGGTAGGGGTCTTTTTCATGCTTCTGCACATGGAAATTCAGTGTTCCCTGCACCATTTATTGAACAGACTGTCCTTATTCCAGGGATTAGATTTGGATCTTTGATCAAATATAAGTTGGCTTTATATGTTTGGATTGATTTCTTGTGTTTCTATTTTGTTCCATTGGTCTACCCATCTGTTTCTGTACCAGTACCATGCTGCTTTGATAACAACTGCCCTGTAGTATGTCCTGAAATCTGGTATTGTGATGTGTCCGGATTTGTTTTTGTTGTACAAGATTGCTTTAGCTATTCAAGGTCTCCTGTGTCTCTATATGAATTTCAGCATCATTTTTTCCAGATCTGAGAAGATTTCTTTGGTATATTGATTGCTATTGTATTGAATATATAAATTGCTTTTGGGAGAATGGACATTTTGATTATATTGATTCTTCCAATCCATGAGCATGGAAGATTTCTTCATTTTTTGGCAATCTCTTCTATTTCTTTCTTTAAGGTGTTGTAATTTTCTTCTTAGTGATCTTTATCGTTCTTGGTTAAGTTTATTCCAAGGTATTTGATTGTTTTTGTAGCTACAGATCAATATTTGAAAATAGTTTTGAAATTTGCGAGTGATTAAATATAATAGGGCTACACAGGTGAGGTTTTAGTATAACACAATCATTCTTTTTGGTCCTATTATGGTAGATACTTAACTCCACATCTTTGTCAAAGTCTATGAAAATGTACATCTCAAACAAACTTTGCCATAGGAAAAGTCAACCAGATTTTTGGAGTATCCCAAGATAGGTCTAACAGCATTATAAGTGTGTGTCTTCATTTGACTCCAGGTGATTCAGTTAACAGACTTAAATAACATTGAGAATGTTCTCTTTATTGTATACTGTGAGGATTCAGTCAAAGGAACTGTAGATAAACACAGTGCTTTAGTATGTAATTTGTTTCTTGTAAGAGTATAGCTAGTAGTTTTGAAACTCTTACATATGTACTAAGAATGAATAAAGAAGTACATAAATTGTAGATATGAGAGCCAAGATTCTTTTTTCCAGAGAAAGAAGCTACAAATAAGAAAGGGAAGACTTGAGTAAACCTGGTGGTTCTGAAGTCTATCTATCTACATAAATTATTTTTTAAATATGTTCAGCAATAATCATAAATACATATTGCAATGAATATATACACACAAGAACATATACACATATGCATATATACACCTACTTGCATATATACAAGACTAATTATATATTTGTATTTATAAATGGATATACATACAAGCTCTTGTGTATATATGAGATTATTTTAAAAAGTTCATAGAAAGTAGAATTAAGATGTACATTTTATGTTAGTGTAAAGTTTTTTTTTTTTAGATTTATTTACTTATTTGAAAGTCAGAGTTACATAGAGAGAAGAGGCAGAGAGAGGGAGAGGTCTTCGATCCACTGGTTCACTCTCCAGTTCGCTGCAAAGGCTGGAGCTGTACTGATCTGAAGCCAGGAGTTTCCTCCAGGTCTCCCACGCAGTTACAAGAGCCCAAGGACTTGAGCCAACTTCTACTGCTTTCCCAGGCCATAGCAGAGAGCTGGGTTGGAAGAAAAGCAGCTGGGACTTGAACTAGTGACCATATAGGATGCTGGCACTGGAGACAGCAGCTTACCTGCTACACCACAGTGCCAGTCCTCTGTGTAAAGTTTTATTTTTAACTAGTAAACATGGGATATTCAAAAAGTAAATAGAAAATTCCTATTGGTCAGCGCCGCGGCTCACTTGGCTAATCCTCCACCTGCGAAACCAGCACCCCGGGTTCTATTCCCATTTGGGGCGCTGGATTCTGCCCCAGTTGCTCCTCTTCCAGTCCAGCTCTCTGCTGTGGCCCGAGAAAGCAGTGGAGAATAGCCCAAGTGCTTGGGCCCTGCACCCGCATGGGAGATCAGGAGGAAACACCTGGCTCCTGGCTTCAGATCGGTGCAACACACCGGCCACAGTGCGCCAGCCATAGTGGCCTTTTGCGGGGTGAACCAACGGAAGGAAGACCTTTCTCTCTTCTCTCTCTCTCATTGTCTAACTCTGCCTGTCAAAAAAGAAAAAAAGAAAAAAAAATTCCTATCAGGAAAAAAAAAATTATGAATTTCAAACTACCTTTTACCAAAATAATTATTTTTTATTTAATTTCTTAAAATTTTTGAAGTGTCTTTGTATGAATATATGTGGGTTAACTACTACATATACAGACACATGCATATTTGACATATATACATATAAGCATATTTGAATGTATATGTTTATATACCTATGAACATATGTAAATTGTGTATACATTTAAATATGATATGCATTATAAATATTTAAATATATAATTTAATGCATTTTATTGATTTTAATATGCATAAATTTTACTCTCTTTTTTCACTGAGTTTGGAAAAGGTGACACACAAATAGTCTTTTTTTTTTTGACAGGCAGAGTAGACAGTGAGAGAGAGAGAGAGAAAGGTCTGCCTTTTTGCCATTGGTTCACCCTCCAACGGCCCCCGTGGCCGGCGCACCACGCTGATCCGAAGGCAGAAGCCAGGTGTTTCTCCTGGTCTCCCATGGGTGCAGGGCCCAAGCACTTGGGCCATCCTCCACTGCACTCCCGGGCCACAGCAGAGAGCTGGCCTGGAAGAGGGGCAACTGGGACAGAATCCAGCGCCCTGACCGGGACTAGAACCCGGTGTGCTGGCGCCGCAAGGCAGATGATTAGCCTACTGAGCCGTGGTGCCAGCGCACACAAATAGTCTTGATTTCAAAATAGCAACCTTCTATATAAAGACTACCAGGACTTCCTGGAAAAATATCTTACTCTAGGGCTGGTGCACAAAGTAAATCTTGTGGTGCCTGAAAAGGAAAGAAAATCTTAAAAATACAATAAATTAGAGGATGAGTATTGAGAAAAGGACACATGAAACAATCTGAAAGAGCTCCTAATGGTCAGAGTTGGAAAGATTTGAGAAAATATATAAATTAAGATAATATTGAATTGTAACCTAAAGTACAAAATAAATATTCTAAGTAGATACAGATAATATGGCATTATATTAAAAAAGAATAAAATAAAAATTGAGTTCTTATTTAAACTTATTTGATAGATTAAATAAGCGAATGAGGGAGAAGGAGCAAAACATCCTGTAGAATACAATAATTCCCAATAAGAAATGTGGGGTCAGCACTATGGCGTAGCCGGTAAAGCTGCTGCCTGCAGTGTTGGCATCCCATATAGGCACTGGTTCAAGTCCTATCTGCTCCACTTCTGATATAGCTCTCTGCTCTGCCCTGAGAAAGCAGTAGAAGTTGGCCCAAGTCATTGGGCCCCTGCACCCATGTGGGAAACCTGGAAGAAGCTCCTGGTTCCTGGCTTCGGATTGATGCAGCTCTGGACCTCGGAGACACTAACTTTGTATCTCTGTGGTAGTAATTTCAAATCTTGTGATCATAATCTAGTCATAAGAAAATATCAGACCAACTCCAATTCAGAGATAGTTACAAAATACTGGGCCAATATTCTCTCACATGGGAAACCCAGAAGAAGCTACTGGATCCTGGCTTGGGCCTGGCCCAACCCTGATCATGCAGCCATTTCTGTCTTTCTTCTCTTTCTGTAACTATGTCTTTCAAATAAATAAATGAATCTTTAAAAAAAGCTCAGAAAAAAATTGATGATGTGTACATTAATAGCCATAAAATCTACTTTGAAAAGAGAAAGAGATAAATTGATAGACATATTTACTACTATATGGGAATATTTCACAATATAATTGCGTTAATTATGCAGAATTGATTCATTAATCTATTAAAATAAATTTAGAATTTTATTTATAATGTTATAAGTTAACAAATATACTTTAAATTTTATAATCATGTGTAAATAATTGAGAATATTTAAGAGCACTTAGAGAAGAGGAGGTTAGGAGGCATGAATTCTACCAACAGACATTAAGCATACCAATACCTGAAACTGAAAAGAGTGTAATGTTTGTTAGGAATGGACAATAACTAGAAACAATATCAAGTCCAGAATTAGAACCAATAATATTATATATGATGTCATTATGGAAAATGGAAATGAAATGCAGTGATGGTACTGATATTATGGAATTCCTTTTAATATATACCTTTGTATGTTCATTAATCGTACACATACATTTTTGTTGGTATTGTATTCAGTGAATCTAACTATAGAAAAAGCAAAGATATTCTATTCTTTAGCCACAAAGTTGTCAATTTTCAAAATTCATTGTATATCATAAAATGGTAGAATGGAAATTGGCATAATACTACAAATTGACATTGTGTTTTCAGAAACAGCATTTGCAATATAAATTTAAAGATAGTAACATAAGTTATAGTTAAATAAATTTCGGGTAGCCGGCACCGTGGCTAAGAGGTTAAAGCCCTGGCCTGAAGTGCTGGCATCCCATATGGGCACCAGTTCTAGTCCCAACTGCTCCTCTTCCACTCCAGCTCTCCACTATGGCCTGGGAAAGCAGTAGAAGAAGGCTTAAATCCTTGGGACCCTGAACCCACGTGGGAGACCCAGAAGAAACTCCTGGCTCCTGGATTTGGATATGCATAGCTCCGGCCATTGCGGCCATCTGGGGAGTGAACAAGCAGATGAAAGACCTCTCTCTCTGTCTCTACCTCTCTCTGTAATACTGTCTTTCAAATAAATAAAATAAATCTTTTAAAAAAATAGAATAAAATTGAAGGGATTATAGTTTTAAATTTAAATAAAATTATAGAGTATATTTATATATAGTTATTTAATACAAAGGTAAATTCTTGTATTAATTATGTATATATTTATATACATATACATACAAGAGATTTTCAAAATATTCATGGAAAATGTGTACTATAAAGAAAGCTATGCATGATTGTAATACTTTTATACAAAATAAATGTACTTTGTACTTTAATTTTCCATGAATGATTTGTGGTTTCCTCATATATATATATTATATGTATATTATATATGTATAATTTCATTTGAACATAAATAAGTGAATTAAAATGAAAATTAAAATATACTAAAAGATAGCAAATAAATATTTTAATGATTTTGATATAAATCCATTGTGAATTATGATGAGGTGTCTACAGATCTGATTTTTTTTAACAAATGTGATAATAAAAAAATCAAAATAAATAGTGAGCAAAAACCAAGAAAAATTTATTTGGTAATACATGATGCCACTTAATGTTCTTCAAACAGTTTTCATAAATCAACTGAAAGAGAAACTCAGCAGAAAATGTAGAACACTATAAATTAATAATTCATATAAGAATAATCAAGAAGACAAAATGCATACCATATACTCATTTTTTTTTTTGACAGGCAGATTTAGTGAGAGAGAGAGAGACAGAGAGAAAGGTCTTCCTTCCATTGGTTCACCCCCCAAAAGGCCACTACAGCTGGCGTGCTGTGGCCGGTGCGTTGCGCCGATCGGAAGCCAGGAGCCAGGTGCTTCCTCCTGGTCTCCCATGCGGGTGCAGGGCCCAAGCACTTGGGCCATCCTCCACTGCCTTCCAAGGCCACAGCAGAGAGCTGGACTGGAAGAGGAGCAACTGGGACAGAATCCGGCGCCACAAATGGGACTAGAACCCAGGGTGCCGGCACCGTAGGTGGAGGATTAGCCTTGTGAGCCATGGTGCCGGTCACCATATACTCTTTAGTGATTAAAATACATACTAACATAACAGTGAATACCAAAGCTAAACTTGTTTCATCTCTTGGTATCTAACACAGAATATGTAGATGTTACCTAAAAGAGATGTGTTAAAATGTTCCTTATAGCACTAGTCTGTAACAACAAAGTATAATCAATACATATGAGGAACAATATGAGAATGGATTAACATATTAAGTATATTCCTATAATGAAATATTATTCATCAATGAGGACATACTAATACATATAATGACACAGGTGAATCTCATGAGCCAAAGAAATTAGACTCAACATACTACAGATCATATCACTCCAATTTTATAAATCTCCAAAACAGAAATCAGAATAATTGCCCTGAATGCCCAATGCTTGAAAAGAAAGACACTTTTGGGGGGTTATTAGTGTTGTATTTACTTTTGTAGGAGGTGACTACACTTAGTTAAAACACATCAATTTGTATACTCAGGCATTGTATACCCTACTTTTAGTATATTACACTTCAGCAATGCCAATCTTATTCTTTTAAGTTTTATTTATTATTTTAATGGTAGAGTGACAGAGAGATAAAGGCAGAGAAATAATTTCCACCTACTGGATCACTCCCTAAATGTCTGTGTCAGGACAAAGCCAGGAGGAAGGCACTACACCTTGGTATCCCATGTGGACAGCAAGGAATCAAGTCATTGAGCTATTTTCTACTAACATCAAGGATGTACATTGGCTGGAAACTAGATTTGCAGCAGAGGTGAGACTGGATATCAGGCACTTTCACGTGAGATGGGGGTGTCCTATGTGGTTGTTAGCCAACTATGTCACACACTCCTTTTATACCAGTTTTTTGGGGGAAAGGAGCATAGTTACTCTGTTTTCACAAAAATAATTGTTTTTGGCAGTACCACCAGTAAAGTCCCTTATAGAAAATCTCTGTGGAGGAAATAAAGGTTCATAAGCATTCTTTTTAAAAGTGGAGGTGAGATTTAGTGTCAAGCAAAACTGTTGTTGGGACAAGGAGGAATTTGAAGACCGAGTCCATAATGGGCAGAGACAGGGAGTACTGAGTGCTCACCTAGGAAGGTAATTCCTACATCCACATTCAATAAAATCCCTGCATGAGACATTACAGGGTTATGTCTTTTCTCTACTACTTCATGAAAAGCTTAAGGCCAGGTTTCTCAGTCTTCCATGTGCATATCACTTGGGACAAACACAGTCTCCTTGACCTCAACCAGCGTGCATCCTGGCATCTCTGGAACTGAGGGCTCATGAATCTCTATTTGAGTCTCTAGGTTGTTCTGTTGTTGTATTCTATTTGACAACAGGCACTTTGGGAAACATTGGCCAAATATGAGGTACATGATTTGCTGATGAGTATTATAGGTATTACAACACAGTTCACAACAAAAGTGTGAAGTTAAGAAATATGACAATGTGATTTATTCTGACAGTTTGCTTTTTTTCCTTTGTTTTTTTTATTTATTAAATATAAATTTCCAAAGTACAGTTTATGGATTACAATGGCTTCCCCCCCCATAATTTCCCTCCCACTCGCACCCCTCCCATCTCCTGCTCCCTCTCCCATTCCATTCACATCAAGATTCATTTTCAATTATGTTTATATACAGAAGATCAGTTTAGTATATATTAAGTAAAGATTTCATCAGTTTGCACCCACACAGAAACACAAAGTGTAAAATACTGTTTCAGTACTAGTTATAGCATTACTTCACATTGGACAACACATTAAGAACAGATCCCACATGAGAAGTAAGTACACAGTGACTCCTGTTGTTGACTTAACAATTTGACACTCATGTTTATGGCGTCAGTAATCTCCCTAGGCTCTAGTCATGAGTTGCCAAGGCTATGGAAGCCTTTTGAGTTGGCCGACTTCGATCTTATTCCGACAGGGTCATAGTCAAAGTGGAAGTTCTCTCCCATCAGAGAAAGGTACCTCCTTCTTTGATGGCCCCGTTCTTTCCACTGGGATCTCACTCGCAGAGATCTTTCATTTAGGTCTTCTTCTTCTTCTTCTTTTTTTTTTTTTTCCAGAGTGTCTTGGCTTTCCATGCCTAAAATACTCTTATGGGCTCTTCAACCAGATCCGAATGATCTGAAATTCAAAATACAATAATATTTGTTATCAATGAAAATTAACTCCAAGGATGTATGCTTACGGAAACCAATAATTTCACTTGATTAAAAAGTGAAATGGTGTTTGCATTAGAAGTAGTGAGCTGCATGGCCTGGGGAAGCAGTAAAAGATGGCCCAAGTCCTTGGGCCCCTGCACCAGTGTGAGAGACCTGGAAGAAGTTCCTGGCTCCTGGTTTTGGATATGTGCAGCTACAGCCATTGCATTACAGCCATCAGCAAGTGAACCTACCGATGAAAGACCTCTCTCTCTCTCTCTCTCTCTCTCTCCCTCCCTCCCTCCCTCCCTCCCTCTCTCTCTCTCTCTGCCTCTCTTTAACTCTGCCTTTCAAATAAAAATAAATATTTTTTTTTAAAAGAGAAATAGTGAACTGCTTTTCTGAGGGAAAATTAAAATGCACCTTTGGATGACTCGCACATCATATTCAAAGCCAGATTAGGTCATGAGTTTCATAAACGGAGCTAAACAGAATGAAGGAAAGCTCTTCCAAGGACTCAACTGGAGAAATCTCAAAAGGATCATGAATGGCATTGCACTTTACTCCTTAGCATTCTCTAGTGGAAGCTGCTCTGTGTCCTAATGATGCTTCCCATTACCCCAGGGAGAAATATTTCTCAAGTGCTAAGTATGAGGAGATTTGGAAGCTCAAACCTATCTTCTGCAATAACATTTCTCAGGAATCCTCTAAAGAGAAAGTGACATTGCCAGGATAATTTTGAAGAATATTTTATTTAGCTACAATTCTGCTGTCATATTCTATATGTTTTCTTTTTCTCTCCCTCTTTGATTAATAGAGACATTCTCATAAATAAAAGATCTTGGTCTCTTGGAACTGTCTGTCTTGCTCTCTTATTTCCCCTGTGAAGTCATAATCCCCCATTTGTGACATCATAGTCTTTCTACTGCAATCAACAGTGATGTTTCAAACTGAGGATTAAATGCTTCAGAATAGGAAGACTTACAAGAGCAGAGGGACTCTCAAGGAATAAAGATCCAATTAGCATGTAAATGCCTTTTTTAATTAAAAAAAAAAAAGAGGAAGAAGAGAAAGGAATGAGTAGATAGTCCCAGTGACTGGAGTGATTTTCCTTGAAACAATGAATCTGGTCTTCTTTCTCACTCCTCTTTCCTTCTCTATTTCCTAACCCTCTATCCCATACTTTTCAGTAAAAGGATATTAAATGTTGTGAAAATATCAAAGGTGAAGAAAGACTATAAACTGTAAATATGTATTTTATTTTCCTGGGCATAGTTCTGGCTCCATTATTCTGATAAGCTTGAGATAAAATTAGTGAATGTGCTGCTACAAGAAACAGTTGTCCCACATTTGCAGAATCTAGTCTTTGTTCTTAGTCTCCTATATCACTTCTCAAAAGCCCCAATTTTTATCCCTAGCTTTGACTATGACTTGTTGGCCTACTTTCAGTTTCTTAAACTCAGAACTTCTTTTCATTTCAGAACTGCACCACTTGCTTTTCTTTATCCAGGGACACTCTTCCTCCACACTTTGCAAACCTTGTCCTACTCATCATTCAAGTTGGAACATCAGTGCTTCCTTCGCCTGTGTTGCCTTCCTCGTGTCCTTGCCACTTCCATCTACATTAGGACCTTGGTATTTGATCATATAGCACCTTGACACTTTCCTGATAAGTATCATCACTTTATCATCTGTTTATGAACTTGGTATCTTTCTGCAAACTATGTCTCTTCCATCAAGTCATATGCTTCCTGATCATAATTAACACATCTGCTCTAGTCACCACTGTATCTCAACACCGTGAACATTGCTTGGCAGTATATAAATTTGCTAAATATATAAATGGGCTATGGGTGTAGTTGACTATTTTGGGGGGTTTAGTTGACTATTTTGGGGGGTTTTATAAAAGATCAAATCTTTTCAAAATTCACATCAGACATTATGTTTTACAATTCTTAAAGTAACGCATATCACATATCAGTCACATATCAGTTAGATTATTTCTCTAGAGTTCATGATTACTTTGTAAAGCAGAGGATGGATATCGAAACAGAATTCAATCAAGAGAAGGAACCTTATATTCAGGAATTTTCATTTACAACTCTTTATTGGGAGTGTGTATATGTAAGGAGATTGACTAAATAATTTATCATTTGATGGGGATGTTTTACCAGTGAAAAGGTGTGCTGGATATGAGCATACTAGGACAGTAGGTATAAACCAGAACTGTCTTAGGCTAATCTTGACATATGATCAAATAAAGTACTGGATATTGTGGTATATAATAGAGAAAACACACACAAAAAAAGATCCTTCAGATTTTTATAGTATATTGGATTGGTAATATATTGGAATGGTATTATATGAAAAACACAATTATAAAGCAATAGATTATTTTTCTTAAGAGAGTTATGGATAATATAACATAGATATTCAGAGTAATATCTATGAAAATATCATTGATCATTTCCAAACAATGCAAAGGCACACTAATGATGTGCTAATAGAATAGTTCTTCAAATGACCCCACTATGTTATAAAGATATCAGATTACTGGCCGGCGCCGTGGCTCAACAGGCTAATCCTCCGCCTTGCGGCGCCGGCACACCGGGTTCTAGTCCCGGTCGGGGCACCGATCCTGTCCCGGTTGCCCCTCTTCCAGGCCAGCTCTCTGCTGTGGCCAGGGAGTGCAGTGGAGGATGGCCCAAGTGTTTGGGCTCTGCACCCCAGGGGAGACCAGGAGAAGCACCTGGCTCCTGCCATCGGAACAGCGCGGTGCGCCGGCCGCAGCGCGCTACCGCGGCGGCCATTGGAGGGTGAACCAACGGCAAAGGAAGACCTTTCTCTCTGTCTCTCACTGTCCACTCTGCCTGTCAAAAAAAAAAAAAAAAAAAGATATCAGATTACTTTATTACAGTGTCCTAAACTGACTTAGAGTTAAAAAAGCTACTTGCAATGTAAAGCAAGAAAACATAATTAAAGAACTATGCATATTTTCTTCATCTGAAGTCTGTCTGTTAAACAAAATACTTTCTGGAGAAAGACTATCTCTTTCTCTTGTCAGTCTTATGCCCAATCTAAAATTTGTAGGCTTCCCGCAAGTACTCACCTACACTGTATTGATAAATTAGCTGTTTAACTGGTGCAAGCCATAAAAGATCTCTTTGTCATGCTTTATAAACAGAATGGAAACAGTAAGATTCTCTTTCTTCATTTATTATAAAATTTTTATTATGGAATTTTAATTTTAAGTATGGGGTTAATGCTACAGAATACTGCCCCATTACTGGAGACATTTATGTTATTAAGCAGCAAAATCTTGGTCCAGGGGCCTGCACTGTGATGCAGTGGGTTAATCCTCTGCCTGTGATGCCAGCATCCCATAAGGGCTCCACTTCCAATCCAGCTCTCTGTTACAGCCTGGGAAAGCACTGGAGGATAGCCCAAGCACTTGGGCCACTGCACCTGCATTGGAAACCTATAAAAAGGTCCTGGCTCCTGGTTTCGGATCAGTCCAGCTCTGGCCACTATGGCCATTTGAGGAGTGAACCAGTGGAGGGAAGGCCTTTCTCTTTATCTTTCCTGCTCACTGTAACTCGACTTCTCAAATAAATAAATTTTTAAAATATGTTGGTCCAAATTGGCTCTGAAACTTGTCTATTGACATACTGTTTTATCAAAATTTTAAAATAGGGGAAAGACTTGGGTCAAGTAGGACTCTAGAATAATGCAGATGAAGGGCTTTCATTTCAGATACAAATTATTCATCTGTCAGAAATACAATTAGAAGCAGAGCTGTGACAGCTCAGATATCCTGAGTTCTAGTTGAGAATATTTTTGTTCATTTATTAGAGAAGCAGAAAAAAATGAAACTGACAGAGTTCCCAACTTCTGGTTCACCCTCCAAATGCCATCAATAGCCTTGGCTGGGACAGGCTGAAGTCAGGAGCCAGGAACTCAACTCAGGTCTCACATATGGATGGCAGGTACCCAAATATTGGGTCATCGTCTGCTGCTTCCCACATGCGATGGAGGAAACTGAAATTGGGAGATGGAATCTGGAATCAAACCCAGACATTGGGCATCCTAACTGAAGTCTTATCTATATTGGGTTAAATGTCTACTCCAAGAGAGAGTAGTTTTTATGCTACCTATTCTATCCCTATCATGACAGGATATGTGATTGTAGCTGTTAAAGTCTAAATTTAAGAGCAGTTCTAGTAGTAAGGAAACAGATTTCTGCTATCATTATCTCCTTAGATGAAAGTTAAATCCTATAGCCCCAACTCTACCTTTCAAATATTTGAAAAATATTGATAAATGTCATTGATCTACAGCTCTCATTGCCCATGAACCAAGGTATAGGAAATCAGAATCATGAGGCAAAGAAAAAATATGTATTATACTATCTACACTTTGACTTCTAAGAAATTCAGAAAGTCTCAAGCACTCATGGAAATAAGGAGTGCAATTCTCTTTAAAAAAGAATGAAAAAGCTCTTCTGTCATGCCTAAATTGGGTGCATTATTCACTGGGTTTGTGACCTGATGACTTAAGTGTCGATAACTCAGGGATCCCTTAGGTGTAATGTGGTTCAGAAAGGAAGGAGTCCCCTTTCTGCAGGGGAGCTCAGGGGAAGCTGCAGAGATGAGCATGTCCTTCATTTTGTTCCTGATGCTGAGTAGATGTCATTGACACATGTGAGAGAGTTCCAAAAAGCTGGCCAACTGTGGGAAAGTAGAAGGGTTTGGATGTTGGTGATTGGGATAAGGATGAGTGGATTAAATTTATAGAAATGGAAGATTTGTGTGAAGTAAATATGATGATAATAATAATGTGTAGAGCACACATGTCAGTAATTAGGACAGCTGGGTGCTCATTATGAATATTCTACCAACCAACTGTGTGACCTGGTAACTTTCTCATCTGTAAAACAAAACAAATTAACTAAGTGACCTCTAACACTCTTCAGATTTAACTAATTTTGTTATTTCATGTTTTCAAGAAAAGAGATATTTTAAACTTCATTGTATGATGAAGAAATTGAAGTCTCTGTGAAATTAAATAACTGGCCAAGTGTAACAAAAGCAGCGAATGGCAGAACTGGGTCTAGAATACAGGTTTTTCTAACATTTACCTCTCAAATGGAGACTATAGAATGAGGGACAGTTTGGCAACATTGTATTGCATTCTGTATTCATATTGTAAGGCAATATAAATAAGCATTTTAATAGGATTAATAAGATTAATAAAAGTTTAATAACTTTCAACAAGCAATAGTTGCTTATAAAATGATTCATTTAGTAGTCTTTACAATAAGGCTAATATATAAGCATCTTTATAAATTTTTTTTAAATGTTTATTTTCGTCTACTTGATAGGCAGAGAGAAAGACACAGAGACAGAGAAAGATTTTCCATTAGCTGGCTTACTCCCTAAATGTCTGTAAAAGTCAAAGCTGGACCAGGCTGAAGCCAGGAACCAGGATCTCCCATGAGGTTGGCGAGGATGCAGGTATTTGAGCATTCATCTTCTCCCTCCCAGGATGCATTAGCAGGATCAGAAACAGAGTAGCTGGGACTCGAAATGGCACTCCCATATGGGATGTGGGCATTCCAAGCAATGACTTAATCCTTAACACAGTGCTCATCCTATTTTTTATTTTTTATTTTATTTATTTATAAATATTTTATTAAGGAATGTGTCAGAAAAAGGGAGAGACACATAGAGAGTGAGATATTCTATCTGCTGATTCACTTCTCAAATGGCCACAATGACATATGCTTGGGACAGGCTAAAGCCAGACAGTTGGAATTCCATCAAGGTCTTTAGCGATTGGCAATAGCTGAGACACTTTGGACATGCTTTGCTGCTTTCTCAGGTGTATTAACAATTAGATGGAAAGAGGGGCAGTTGGACCTCCAATAGGCACTCAGACCTGGGATGTCAACATTGCATGCCAGCCCTTTACCCCTGTTTTTAAGTTTTAAAATTTTCTTTGTTTTCATTTTGTTGAAAGAGTGAAATAAACAGACTGATAGATCTTCTATCCATTGGTTCATTCCCTCAAACTACAATAGGGTTGGACCAGGCTGAAGAGAGGAGGTCTCGCACATGGGTGGCAGGGACCCAAGTACTTGAGCTATAATCTGCTGCCTCTCAGAGTGTGCATTAGTAAGAAACTGGGACTCGAATCCTAGCAGTGCTATATGGGATACATGGGTCCCAAAGCCTGGTTGTAACTGCTACCTGCACCAAATTTCCCCCTGAACAGCTATTATCTATAATATTTATTTACTCTTCACTCAACATTTTGGTTTGTTTCTTTGAGGCAGAATTTGGGGCCTGTTAAGCCAGCGGGACAGCTCAGGCACAGAATTTGTTATTTAGCATAAATGGATTCTCTCTTTCTTGCTGTTTCTTCCATACTAAGTAAAACAAAACAAAGCAAGATAAAAAGCCATACTCCTCAAAGATGACGTGGCTCAGTCTGTGTTAGGAGGAAAAAAAAAGAAATGAAAGAAAAGGAAAAGAAAAAAAACTAGCACTGATCCTGCAGTTGTTCACAGTGAGGTTCACCCATCAGAGCTGAAAATAACCTATATTTTATTTCCCTTATTTTTAGAAAACTGCCATGGACACAGGGGTGGCCTAGTGGCCAGCTGTGCCCTGAAATGCCTGAAGCCATTGCAATCAGTGCTCCACTGTCTGAGGCTCCCAAAATGAAACACTTTGAACACTCATTCAAAGGTGTGAAAGCATGAAATTGGCACAATGGCCGGCCACTGCAGCACTTCCCATTTTTTTTGCATTGCCTTCTGCTTCCCTTGTCTGCCCTTTCTGCTCTTTGTCCCTTGATTCTGACAGTTCTTCAAATGTCTGCTTAAAGAGCTGTGGCAGCCTGGGAAAGAGAACAGGAAAGTGTTCTTAGGGAGGTCTCTATCTTAAAGAGAAGAGAGCCTAGGAAAAACAGCTGTATTCAAAAACCCTGAAAAATCTGGCTGAGATAATATACTGAATGCACCCCAAGAAAGATGTTGCATACATATATACATTAGTGGGCTGATCAATTTTTGGTTTAAATCAAAGACACTTAAAACACACCTACCTTCTTAGAAAACATCTATGTCACTTCAATCTTATCTTTCATCTCCACCCTCTCAACTTGAATCAATTGGGAAGTTCTTCATAGGCTTTGGGATAGTCTCACCCAACGCTTGCATATGTAGTACAATCTAGCAGTCTCTGCCCCTTTGGCTTACAAATATTTTTAGCTGATGAGTTGTTGAATGAAACTAAGGCAAGTAAAATTTATATTCAACTCAGCAACTGTTTTGGAAAAAGTTGCCTACAATGAGCCTTCATACTACTGACATATAACAGGTTATCACTGGAAATTCACACATTCCCTCTGCTTTTACCCATTTTTGCAAGAATTCCCTCTGCCTTATTTACTTTCAAAGTCTTTATTTAAGAACATATTTAACACAAATCTTCCACGGAGCTCCCGTCTGCCACTAGTTCCTATTTACTAGTGAATTTATTTTCCCTTATATACTGGGATGGCATTGTGTATCATCTTACGTGCTTTTTATTCTCTGAAATTCCTTTTAGGCCTATAATACTTCCCCACCCCCTTTTCCAACTCTTTTAGCATCCAGGGCAGCCTAGGTTTTCTGCTTCAGGAGTTAAAAAGTCACAACAGGACAAGAGAGGACAAAAGTCAATTCTTAGCGTTTAGAAAACTTCAAGTAGAAATAAAAGGTTTTTTGAACCTTAAAACTCAGTCTCTGCCATAAACAATGGTTGTAGGAAGAATGTCTGAAGGTGAGAGCCAGTATTTTTGTTCTAGAACTGATAAATATTAAATATGCAGAACAAAAGGTGAGCATTAGAGAGGAAAGAAGAATTAAAAGTTGATGACTCCCAAGAAGGGACGGCATTTCTATTTGGCTAAAGGTATTAATTATAACAGCCTGTATATGGGACATAAATATGTATTATTTGTGATATAGAACAATGTTTACATGGTCACACACAGATCATGAGCTACTTCTTGTGAGCTTTCCTGTCTCAGTTTTATACTCTCCTTGGTCATATTTCACTTTATTGTGGATGATAGTTGTTTACTACATAGTCTCTACATTTGAGCAAAAGTCACTTGAAAGAAAAGATTTGCTCATGTTTGTACAACCCATGATTCTTTATCATACAAGGCCTTTCATCAATCACATACAAATAAAATTTTAAAAAAATGAAATTTTATTTAGTAAGCTGACCATTTATGAGGTCAAATATATAGGTGATTTTCTCTCCTGTGTTTTATCCTCACTTTCTTTTTGTAGCATATGTGGGTACATGTATTTACTCGTGCATGTCTGTGTGTGTGTGTGTGCATGATGGAATCTTGAGATAAACAAAATATTTATGGAATAATGTATCCTTTAGGATGCTTTAGGTTGCCTGAAGCAGAAAATATGCCATCAATATGTTTGTGCAATAAAAAATTAAACATCTTGTTAATAGTAAGTGCATAGGTATATTACTAAGTAAATTCAATGGCTCTCAGATGCAATTTGAATCTGCATTTCTTCTGTCTTTTAGTTCATCTTCCTCTAAATGTTGCTTTTGTCTCTGTCTAAAGTCTTTCATTGTTATATATGATTATCCCAGTTTTGCGTGCATAACAGGAACACAACCAATAGAGGAGGGAGTATTTCTTCTTCATGTGCCTTTGTAGGAGTAAAGGAACCTTTCAGTAAAACTCCTTAGTGGACCTCCCCTTACTTCTTCATTGACTAGAAGTGGTCAGTTGGCAAATTCTAAGTTTAGAGTTGTCTCTGATGAAGGTAATGGAATTACAAGTTGCTTTAAGGGAATTATCCACATCTTGAGAGGGTTGGCCACTCCAAAGAAAAGGATTTTTTCCTGAAGAAAAGAAGAATATAATAGTAAAAATGGCTGATCAATTAATACCAATAATAATTACTGATAATTTAATTTGTCAAGTGCTTTATTGAAGGCACTAAACTAAACAGGTAAATATACTGCTGCACTTAATGAACATGGGAGCTGTGCAAAAGATATATATATATACCAACTCACACAATTGAAAAAAACATGTACAAGTTTACATAATGATAAGTGATGAAGTGGAAAGTAAATATTCAAAGCAATGACTGCCTGTTTCAGAGCCATTTCTGTCTCACTGTGAAGGCAATAAGAGATCCCGTGATTTTGAAGCCTAGAAGTTTAGACAGAGATGCATTCTGTTCCATGAGTTTAGTAAACTATTTTCTGGGTCCAACCTGGTCACTTCCTTTAACCTATAATAAGCTTACCCAAACACAATACTAGCAGATCATAAACTTTCTTGTAATTTGAGTGCAAAGTCTGTTCCCTCTGACTTCTCACTAATGATCTGTTTTAGGGTCACTCAAAATCTGGATTTCTTTGTCAATTAAACTGAGTTAAGGAGGCAAGAAACTGGACATATTAGATGATCCGATCAATTTAAGCATGACCATGTCTCGTTTTTTATTTATAAAGATAATTATTATTAAGGAGTAGTAATGTATCTGCAAACAGTTCTTTACACATTTCTGAAGACACCTTCAACTGAATTACTCATCACTGGAGCTTCAAACTAGAGCTTAGAAATTATTTTAAGAAAAGATAATCACGGGCCGGCGCCGCGGCTCACTAGGCTAACCCTCCGCCTTGAGGCGCCGGCACACCGGGTTCTAGTCCCGGTCGGGGCACCGATCCTGGCCCGGTTGCCCCTCTTCCAGGCCAGCTCTCTGCTGTGGCCAGGGAGTGCAGTGGAGGATGGCCCAAGTGCTTGGGCCCTGCACCCCATGGGAGACCAGGAGAAGCACCTGGCTCCTGCCATCGGATCAGCGCAGTGTGCCGGCTGCAGCACGCCTACTGCGGCGGCCATTGGAGGGTGAACCAACGGCAAAAGGAAGACCTTTCTCTCTGTCTCTCTCTCACTGTCCACTCTGCCTGTCAAAAAATTAAAAAAGAAAAAAGAAAAAAAAGAAAAGATAATCACTATATGTGGGTATTATCATTTTAACGATCAAACTCATTTTGTCTCATTAAATGATTGAGTTTCAAGTTGATACCCCCTGTACCCTCTTCCCTCCAAATCCAAATTCAAGGGTTATTCCATTAAATCTGCCTAGCCATGGGTTTATCCATGCTCTCCATTTCCTCAGCATTGAGAACAGTTTCCTTTAATTTTGTCTTCCTGATGGTTTCCATCTCTAAATTTCTCAGGCAATTCCCAAGTATTTTGTGTAAAGGTACAAGCCATTTCTGACTCTACAATGATATACTCTTAAATAGCTGTTTAATGTGTGGAAAATAGTGTTTATCTAAACCCAAGAATATTGACAGGTCCAGATGACAAATTTATTTCAGTTGGTATCATGGTGCCTGGCAAATAGTCCACAATAGGTGATGCGTATAGGAATCTTTTCTCAGGTGTCTTAATTTGCCTATACTTAGTGTAACTGTTGATAAACCTACCTAAGAATATATTGAGGCAGCAACATACTAGTGTTAAGTAGTAGGGTGTAATGGGTGGGTGGGTACATTCACCAGTACTAGGTTAGAAACAGCCTACAAGTATACAATTAAGTTTCTCCCCACTATACTATTTTTGTACTATAGTACAAAATTTTACTCACCATTTTCACTTCTCTGATTTATTTTCTCCTTTGTTTTTCTTTCTTATTCTATTTATTTACTTTTAGCCAAATGACAGATATTGCCCCTTATTCAGAAGTAAAACTAATAAATATTCTAAAAACATAAGCATGCCTGCCAAAATATCCCCTGTTTTACTCAGCTGAAATACTAAAAGATGCATGTGAAGAATATATCTATCAACTACTGGATAGAATGATGAGTTAAAAAAAAAAATCGGCATATTCACCTGCCTCCATCAACTCATTTCTGTGGTTCTGTGGCCTCAAGCTGCTTACTGAAAATTAGATTTTGCCTTAATATGCTAATGTTGAATAAGGGAATTGGGCTCTAAATAATTAAGTTGTGAGAAGTACAAAACTAAAGCAATCTATTAATGCAATATGAACATCCCTTGATTATATTTGCAGAGTGAATTTACCTGCTTTAAATGGTGAATTAGAATTGAAGGTAAATTGAAATTTAGAAGAAGATTCAATAATAAAACACCGCCACAACCCCCACTCTTGCTATTTCAAATGTCAGTGCCTCCATTTAGTCATATACTACTTAGATAAGGACACATTATGACCTTAAGGCCACAAGAGGTGTCTCTTAACTGATCCAGTCATTTTCCCGACAAGTATGCATTCCCAGTACTACTCCTATCTCCATCAGAGGAAGAAATTCCACCATACTGAGTAGACATTTTGCTGTTTGTATTTGTTCTTGTAAAATTGTGGACTTTTTTTTGGTTTCATGAAATTTGAAAACATCTAAAAGGTTTGTATAATGAAGCTGTTCCTCAGTATCCACAGAGTTGGTTCCAGGTCTCCCTGTGGGACATACTCAAATCCCTTCTATAATATGGTACAGTATTAAAATATAACCTACACACATCCTCTGAAACACTTTAAATCATGTTCAGAATTATGCCATTATAATACCTAACACAATATAAATGATATGAAAATAGTTGTTATACAGTATTACTTGTGGAATAACAACAAAAATGTACAAGCTCAATTCAGACACAACATTTTGCAAATGTTTTTGACCTATGTTTGAATCCATGCATGTGGATACTATGCATTTGGAAGGTTGACTCTGCATTTATATATTCTTTGCTTTTTTCACTTGGTGGTACTCTTTGTAGACCTGGAAGGAGGGTTGGGATAGATAGCTAGTGCCAATAGATAATTGAATGAGACATTTTCCAGGCCCTAGAAAAAGATTTTGGAGAAAACAAACAAACAAACAAACAAACAAAAAAAAAACAAATATTTCACTGGAATAAGGTCACGTGGGCTAAAGGAGAAAAGCCTCTCTGAGCTTGAAGACCATGGCTTGTATCAGGCCTGGACACTTAAGATCAGGAACCCCAGGACACTGCAGGGTGAAATTTAAGTGGTACCTGAGGAATAGTATGAAATTACAAGGTTGATGTTAAAGTGTTGATGACTCTATCTTGAAGAACACCCATAGAAAAAAGATGGGGCTACAATCCCCGACCCTTGTGTCTTGCCGAGGATGTGGCTGAAATGGTAGATGTGATCATTGGTAGGCTTAGAAATGAGATAAAGAATGAAGCTGGAGAAATCAAGAGGTTGAAAGAAAATGGAACTAACGGCATACAGGGAAGCATCCAAAACACCCAATACAGGAGTGAGAAAGATCTGCAAGAGCAACGACCGGCTCTTGGGAAGTCCAACTGGGCCTCCTGTTATGAGCATATGAGCAGACACACACTGAAAATCTCTGACTGAGAGGAGATTAAGGGACAGGACAGCAAAGTGAAAAACAACCAAATAAATAAAAGTCAACCAAATAAAAAGTCATAAATATTTTCTGAATTTCTCATGTAGTCCACACTATCCATTCGATTTCCTTGAAAAATTGAATTATGATTCTTGAAAATCACAGCCTTATTGTATTTTCCATGGCCTTGTCTTAATAGATGATGAATCGTTAAGTAGCACCTGCCACGGAGAAGAATCCTTTGCAGTCACAGTGCATTTTCACCCTGTGAACTGCAATTAAGCCCATAGTTTTGCTTCCCAATATATCTCATTAGCACAGATTTGAAAAATAACTAATGATGAGAAGTTTCACATTTGCATATTGAGACTTAATAATTTACCTTTCATGATTTGTAGATTGGAAACTCTGAGTAGAAAGAAGATGATATTTAGAATCAGAAGGCCTGTTACTCTGGTTTTGTTTTTTACTTAAACAATCAAACCTCAATATCACAATCTACCAAACGGTGCTAATATTAAACATTTCACTGAATTTTTAGAAAAAGGGGTGTAGGCCGGCGCCACAGCTCACTAGGCTAATCCTCCGCCTGTGGTGCCGGTACTCCAGGTTCTAGTTCCGGTTGGGGCACCGGGTTCCGTCCCGTTTGCTCCTCTTCCAGTCCAGCTCTCTGCTGTGGCCCAGGAAAGCAGTGGAGGATGGCTAAGTGGTTGGGCCCCTGCACCCTCATGGGAGACCAGGAGGAGGCACCTGGCACCTGGCTTCCTATCGACACAGCGTGCTGGCCGTGGCGGCCATCTGGGGGGTGAACCAATGGAAGGAAGACCTTTCTCTCTGTCTCTCTCTCTCACTAACTCTGCCTGTCCAAAAAAAAAAGGGTGTAAAATGATGTAAATAAAAGCTATCATCGTGTGCAATAAACACACACACACATGCACAGTGCTCACATATTCCATGTGCTCAACACATGCAATTTAAAGTTTGAGGAGTTCTCCAGTGGAGAACTCAGAGTGCTTGCTGCATCTGCTTGCAGTGCTGAGCTTCAGTCTTCAATCAGTATCAAGTTTTACTATTCAGAATCAGTTCCTGAATCCAAAGGGTACTACATAGCCCTACATGAATGAGTAAGGAGTCTTCCACATGCAGCCCACTAACAGTCTTCCTTTATCCCTCTTCTACCTCTTGAAGGTAAACTCAAGAACTCTAAGCTGATTTAGCTCAATCACCACTTCTAACATAGTATGCCTCTGCTTAAAAACTCCCATTAGTCACTCATTTGCTACAAAATTAAGTTCAAATAAAGATCTCATTCCTTCCATGAAACTATCTCTGAATATGCTATTTTGTTCTATTCTGAATTCACATTTGTAAATTCCTATGATTCCATATTCCATCACATTTTCTTCTCTTTGTTCCTATGTATTTGTCGGGTGGGGGGAGGTTTGGGAAAGTAGAGAGTGTATTTTCCTCTTCTGTGTTTCTCACAGCACTTACCCTATTGCCCTGCAAATAAAAATCTCTCTCATTTTATTACTATTAATATTAGTGTAATTCTATGCAACACGGAAACCCCACATAATTCTGTGGTCTTATCTCTGCTGCTTAATTAATCCTACAATATTGCTGAGAGCGGAGATAAATTATAAATTATGCATAGTGTAAACATGGGTTATGTTTCTCTTCCACACATTAGGGCATATGTTCTCTACATTCATTTCTGTTGGACATACTGACAGACAGACAGACAGACAGACACACATACGTGCATGCCCACAAATAAAAGAAGAAAGGACAGGAGCGGGGGGAGGAGACAGGGATAAAAGAAGACAGGGAGAGAAAGAGATTGCACTTTAATAAAGGTTCCTGTGGTGCTGGCCTTATCATCTGTAAGATGAAGGTATGCCATTTTCACTAATAAAGGTTTTTCTTTTTAAATTTAATGTGAGCATGATTAGCTTATACCTCTTTAAGGCTTTCTTATTCATAGAGAAATGAGGGAAACAGGTATCCAATGATCTCAAACCTATGTACATTGATGCTTAAAATCTTCAACTCCAGAATCAGTGAAATGGTCTGCATATGCAGCCTGAAAAGGTCAAATTGGCCAAGAATATAATTGGGCCCAGCATCACATTGTAATTAAGGCTACCGAAGGTTCGAACATGCCACCTCACTGTCTCTCAAATGCAGGGGAAACACAGGCTTCACAGGCCACAGAAAAATGCACTGATTAATTACCCAGTGATGTGATATTATTCCTGCCAGGATAGTCCCTCTGAAATGTCAGAAGGATTAGAAGTGCCACATCTTCCTCCCAGACTCTAATCTTAAAGGGCCCTAGGATGAAAACACAGCAATTACGTTCATAGACTGTGTCAATTTTACAATAGAAAAAAGAGTGTTCCCAACAGCAAATAATTATAGCACTGCTTAATGATTGATTTAACATAGAAAACCCATCTAATTCCTTTTGTCATTACAATCTACAGTACTAACAATCTAACAATGCTGCCTTCGTGGATAGACATTACATTAGCATTAAGAATAATGCTAATACAACATGCAGTTTAACTTGTTATATTTTGAGTCAGCAATGCTCCCCCATACAGTTATTAGTAAAGAACACCTTCTGAGTGATACCAACAGGCTGAGAATTTGCTTTTCAGCATCTGTGCAAATGCAAACGAACATTGAAACCCAAAATAGTCTCCTGCATATTTCATACAGCAGGAGACAATGTGTTTTCTGTTTACCTAGGATATAATTCCGACAGAAAAGCCCAAGCTCTACCAGATCAATTCATGATGCTTCCAAACAGATCCTTATGAGGCTGACATGCAAATGAAAAGTCTTCTGAAGATCACCTATGGAAATCTAGCTTGTCTAGAAGCCAAAAATCATATTACAGTCTGAAGAAAAATTAAAAACTGAAAAATATTACTAAGGCTGTGTGGCTTTTATGGCCTAAGTGATACAGTAATAATATCATTCCAAAACACTTAGAATACAATTAAAAGAAGTCAAAAAAATAAAAATTGTGGAAATTTACCTTCCTCTGAAGTAATCCACAAGAATTTATATGGGTGAGGAAGAAGTTTCTAAATCCTGCTCCTGTTACCCTCTCAGGAACTGACTTCAGGCAAAGTCCAGCTGACTATATAACAGATCCAATTTGGGGTGTTACTGATTCATCCACTCCATAAACTGTAAGTATTAACTGAGGACCTACCTGTGCTATGTGCCTGGACCCATCAACCATGACTCTTCAATACAAAGGACAAACATATGAACTTCACTCTACATTCTACTGGTAGCTGTGATGGTTGGGCCATATTCAGCAGGCATTGATACAAGCATCATAGTGCTCTGCAGGAACCATTGGAGGAATTTGTTAAGATATGGAGTTCCAGGTTCCATCTTGGTCAGGTGCCTCAATGGAAGTTCTATTTTGCATTTAGCCAAAAAAAAATCAGTTTACATGTATGATGCCTAGATAGCTGGAGTATATTAAATACAGGTTCAACAACTTACTAGGTGTGTCTTATTCCACAAGTGAACCAAGTTGTTTCTATATTAATTATTTACTCATGTGTAAACTGAAAATGACGATTGAACTCCTTCCCACAGAGGGCTTTTCTGTGAAAGTTAAGTGAATTAATTCACAAAAAGACCTTAGACGAGTAGCTAGCAGATTATTAGTTATTATTCTAATCACCTGTGTTTGAACTAATCTTATAGTACTTTCAGTGTGTATTAATCTCTTTATTCTTATTGTCTTCAAGAAGAATTTTCTGAGTTTCATTAGACCAATCATAAATCATATATTTCCTTAAGGAAGAGATTGGATGCCTCAATCATTATATTAGTATCATTAGACCTATTTTTTATTAAATGTATGCAACTCAGAAGTCTGTTTCCATATTAGCATTCAGAAGACAGTTTGTTCTCATAGCCTAATATTTCTTGTTTCGTACCAACATTTGTGTTTGTTAATACAACATGTTGATTTATCAGAATTTTGTGCTTGTTGTATATGGGACACAAATGTAAATCTGTCAAGTTATTAGTACTGAACAATCAAGACTCAGTTTCCAATTAAATCCTTAATGTTGCTCCCAAATTACAACCTTTCTTTAGTATTGCTAATAAGAATAGTCATAATATCTTTGAGTGTGTTATCTCATTTTGGTAGGGCCTCCCTCTTCAGTATTGGAGAGATAAAGCTGGTAACTTGGTGCTCTCCCTTAAACGCTCTCTCTCATTCTCTCTCTCTCAAAACTTTCTCTCCAAGCCTCTCTCTCTCTCCCTTCCCCCTCATTTTCTTTTACATATGTACTGTTCGTTCATGTCCACACAATCTCCCTTAGAGAAAATTTACTTCTTTTCACAAAAGAGAAAGAAGCTGGTCCCTAGGTATCTTCTGTTGTCTCATAAACTTGACCCAAATTTTTTATCAAATACTATTGAGCATTTAGAAGATGGTGAAGTTAGGCTCCATATCTTTGAGATTCCAATTCACAAAGTTAGGTGTTACAATTTCAGTCCAGTCCCCACATTGGAAAAGTCAATGGCTCTTTTTAAGACTAGATGAATAAGTCTGAGGGATCTATTTAATTGCATAGTGAACACCATTAATGCACTGTATGTTTCAAAATTGCTAAAATGAATTTTTAATGTTTTCATAAAAAATGATAAATCGATGCATTGAAGAACATGTTACTTAGCTTGATTGAATCTCCCTGTACTTATACATAGATCAAAATATCACACTCTACTTTATAAATACACATAATTATTATTTGTCAATTATAAATAAATAAAGCATTACAAATATGCAAACATTGGGTTTTCAAGTAATACATCATATTGATTAAAATGTATTCAGCTATTAGCATGATTTTAACATTGACCCTTTCAATAAAATAAGAAAGATAAGAAAACAAACAATAAGACAAATGGAGAATTTGACTCTTTAACTAGTTCTGCTTTCCCTTGGGAGTGAAAATGTCACTTTCCATTAGACCATATGTTTGGGAATCAAAATCCTCCCATTTCCTTGGTGAGAGCTTGGAGTGTTGATTCCTGGTTCATCATATATTTTTCTCTACATTAAAATTTATAATGTAATTTCACATCTATCTAAATACAATGCCAAATTCAAGCTCATTAAGTTTGGGCAAGGCTAGCTATTGCAATTGTATGTACTTTCCTTCCAGCCTTCAACTCTCAGTCTTTTCTGGACTGTTTCAGAAACTATTTTATTAGATTTGCGGCCTGTTTGAAGTAGGGTAAGGTTCAAAATGCTTTTCTGGTATCCCTTTTCTTCCAATACCCATACATAATTGTGTCAACCTAAGAAGACAAGCTGATCAGTTAATCTAGAGGTTTTATGAGATTAAATGGAGGCTTTAAGAATGGACAATGCACTTGTACTGTCTCTGAGATCATATAGTGGAGCAGCTGTGTAGAAGGGTGTAATGCTCTCTTGGCTCTGCTCCCTGCTCTCTTGGCTTCTCTTCCTCCTCTCGTCTCTCTTCTCCCTCCTCTCTGTCTCTCTCTCTTACAGTCTCCTTCTCTTTTTCCTTTGCCGCCCCTTCACTCTGGTCTATAGGGTGTTCCCCAATAAACCCTTTCTCTTACTCTGGTGTCTGGTGTGTTTTGCGATGGCTAACATTAATATATAACATTGGTGCCATGACTCGGATAGCCTCATATTGGTAATCCAGCATGCTCCAGTGCTCTGGGGTCCTGGATTTCTGCTGGTCACAAAGCACACCTCTGGAACTGCTTGCATGCCACGGAGTGCTCTGTGATCTCCATCCACACATCGGCCTTCCAAATTCTGAGGTAAGACGCAGAACGAAAATTTCCCATGGCGACTGCTATCTGAGTGGTGGTCTACTGTCGGATACTCGCCTGACTACTCTCATAAAGGTCGTAGCACTGGACTCTAGCCACCACTCCTACTTCTTCTAAAGGCCTTTAGCCTCTACAGACACTGTGTCCAGGCAACAGTGGGTGTGAGTGACGACTCCATCTCTGTTTGCCTCTTTACAGGTGAGGCCCTGGGCTCCAGCGGGCGCGTGGGTGATGACCCCGCCTTCTGCTCCCATATTCTCTCGCTAGTCAGACAGCCGGGATGCGAGGATGCTTGCAATGCACGGATCTGATTCTACAGGTCACAATGGGAACTTTTCTCTAACCGCGTTCCATCTGATGGTTCCTCTCAAATTGGCCCCAGCCCTCAAAAGCGGCCCCTCCATGGTGGCGCATTTGGCCCTGAGGGATCGGAAGTCGGAGTAGTTTGATCTTTATCACTTCCATGAGCATTTGGGAAAATGGAAGGAGATTCCATACATTCAAGCCTTTTCCTATCTTTGAACTAAACCTCCCCTGTGTGCTTCTTGCTCTCCCGCTCAAGTACTTCTGGTCTCCAAGACTCGCACTAGGGGTCAGAGGCCTGAGCAAAAAATCCTTTCTTCTGCCCCGATCCTGTGCCCGCCACTACCACAGCCTCCTTTGATCCTGCAGATGACTTCCTCCCTAGCTGCTACTCCCGCTCACACTGTATCTCCCCCTCCCACCTAGGAATTCTTTATCTCAGAAGCAGTCGGGGCCCAAAGTCTACTATCTCTGTCTTTTCCATTTGGGAATGGTGGTCACCATGGTCTCCAACTGGTCTTTTGTCCCTCTCTTGTCCCAGTCTTACATTAAGAATAGCAAGGGAATGGTAGTCCCATCCTTTTGGGCTCCCTGCTTATTGAGAGACAAATTAGGTATCCCGCCCTTCTAATGGCTCCTTTTGTTTTATCATGAGCAAGCCAGACAGGAGAATCAGATTTCCTGCATTGACCTGGCCCATCCTTGTACGGGTGGACTAAGACCCAACATCTGGCACCCAACGTGGGGCATGAACAGTTACTTTTCGGCCGAGGCTAAGCGGTCTCTCAGGGTAAGTGAAAACCTTAGTATGGTTTATGCAGTTTCGTCCCAAAAGGACCTGGCCTTAAAGGCCTTACGCTATATGTTAAAAAGTGTCTGGGTAGCTGTCATAACCTTGGCCCTTTGGATTCAGACGGCCAATCTCTTTTTTTGGAACACTTAGTTATGGGTGGAAAAACTCACCCTTAAGAGGGAGAGACACTTTGATACCACCCTTAAAGCATCCTTCCACCCAGACGCTATAACCCTAGCTTTGGAGGGCGAGAGGGAGAAAGAGGAAGTGCAGGACTTGGGAGAGCCTAAAGCCTCAGAGGAAGATGGCGGGGAGAGAAAATGGGCTAAGTTTGATCAGGAATGCAGAGAGCCTGTGGAGGCACGAACTGTTGAGGTAAAAACGAAAGTAAAAATCGTCCCGCCTAGCCCATCCACCCTAGAAGGGCCGGGACCACCCCCATACCTTCCCGGGGCAGAGGCGGCCTCCCCCTATGTAGAGCCAGGGAGGGAGCTTTGTGATCTGGGCACTTATGATTGCCCAGGAGGGGAGAGAAGAAATGAGGCGACCTTTGCGGAAGCTTATCCGGTGGACATAAAGCAGCATAGGGAAGTGAACTCTGGGCCAGGGAACCTGCTGCCTCAGGCCTACCCTGTTAATTTAGCTCCAGGTGGCAACAGAGCTCTGAAGTGGTATCCCTGGGAAGTGAAGGACTTAAAGGAGCTTCACAAGACAGTGGTGGATGATGGGCCAAATTCCCCCTGGGCCCAAACCCTGCTGCAAGATATAGCTTATCACCCATGTGTCCCCGAGGGCTGGTTGGATGTGGCCAAGGCAGTCCTCCCAAGTTTCCAGTTCATAAAGTGGTGCGCCTTCTTTAAGGAGGAGTGCCGGGTGAGAGCCGAAGCTAAGGAAACAGCCCAGCCAGCTATCCCTATTACATATGCTATGCTGGCTGGGATGGGGGAAGGGTTCTCTAAGGGGATCCAGCAAGCTGCGCTACCTGCTCCGTACCATGAACAAATGAGGCAGGCAGGACTTAATGCTTGGTACAAGCTGGATGAGGGGCCCACCGAATCTCCCATCGCAGGGGTGCGACAAAAGCTGGGAGAGTCATTGCCAAATTTTGTAGTTAGGGTCGAACACAGTCTCCGTTTTAAGTTGCCAGCTGGGGACCTTCGGGACCAGTTTGTTAAAATGCTTGTTTGGGAAGAAATAAATGCTAATCATCAAGAGGCCTGCACTGGCCTAAGGGAGGCTCATAAATCCCCAGAGGCAGTTAAAACTAAGGTGGAGCTTTCAGGTGTGGCTGCAACCCCTAAAAGCCCAACACTGCCTCAACGCACTGCGCCTCCAATTCCACCCATGTGGCCACCCCTTTATGGTTATTCCCCTCCCTTGAATCGCCCGCCTCCATCTTGTAAACAGCATGCCTACTCAACCCCACAGCCAGTCCTGCTAGGCCCCGGCGTGCACAGTCTTCCCTGTAAATGGGGGACCACGGCCTTTCTCTGCACTCTCTTCCAGTCAGCGTAGCCTGTTGCACCCGTGCAGGCCATGGCCAGATACTCTAGGGAGACTAGTCCCTAGGACTGCTTTTTGTTCCTCTCCATTTACAATTCAATGCTGTCCTCATTAGGAGGGGGAAGAAAAAATGCCTTTGGCTACCACTGGCCTTACCTAAAAGAACAAAAAAACCTCCATCCATTAACCCTTTCCAACCTAATGAGTCTTTATTTGCAGTTAATAAGACTTTTTCTCCAGCACTACGGAAGTCTCTCATTCTCTGCCGCTTTGTTTCAGATGTGTTTCCCTGTCCTAAGCAATGGGCTCCCATGCTGATGACCAGCTCTTTTCTGTGCTGCTGTAGTTAACTTATCTGAGAGTTTGTGTCTTGAAGGTTTCGTGTCTTATTGGATTTGTCTGTCTTTAATGTTTGAGTGATTACCTAACTCTGATCAGATCTACCCCACAGCTTTGGTTATACTTACTAGTTTTTGGCTAAGCGGTTGACTCTCTAACAGTTTAAATTCTCAAATGGAGTCTACCAAATTTGGGACTTCCAGTAGGATCCCTGGAACTCTCAAAGGGTGGGACTCTAAATTTGTTAAAGTAACAACTGTTTGAGTCAATTCAAATTATGCAAAGTATATTAAAATGTTGTGAATAATGTCAGACCTGTGCTGTATTCATGTTTTTGCTTTCCAGCTAGAGTGGTCTTATAAAAATGAGAGTAAATTCTGTGTATATAAGCCTTTATGTTGTTAACTAAAGTAAGCCAATACAGATTGGTTCAGAAAATTAAGTTAATGCCAAAGCCCTTCGGTTTGCTTGGTAGCTCACTTGCTCAGTTTTACATGTCTTTGATATGCTTTAAACATGTTTCTCTTAATGATGAAGATCTTTTCAAAGTTGTAAACATGTACTAGTGTCCATGTTTGCTGTCCAGGGGGAGTTATTCTTATGTTACTTAAAAGCATGGAAATGTAATTTTGACTTTTAATTCAAATAATGGTGTGGTATTCATTAATAACTCAGTGTCTTAAGCCATCTAGGCATCAATGCTAAGCAAAATGTGGGAAAATGTATTGTACTTTTCACATCTTAAATTTGATAAGAGAGACTGAGTTTGTTAGCATGTATTGTCATAGATTGTCCATACATGACAATTCAAGACTATGTAAAAGTAACTACGGGTATAAAGTTTCAAAAGGTGTGAGCAAGTCATGAAAAGTTTTAAAAGGTTTACAACTTTAAAATTGTTTACAGAGTTTTCTTTAAGTTATGTGCTAATGCCAAAATTACATTGACCTAAAGTTGAAGTAAAAAATGTGTACTAATGTTAGTAAATATCTGGAAATGGTCTAAATCGTAAATCTTAATCTGTTTTTGCAAAAACTGTAATGTCTATTTTAACAATGTCTGCTTAATGGGTTACTTTGCCATTTCTAAAGTTAGGTCCTTTTTAGCTCTGTTAAATAGTTCTAAGTTATGTGAGGATTTTGTGTACTAACTCTTATGTTCAAGGTGTTTATTTCTGGTTTATTCAATAACAAAAAACATAAAATTCATGTTCTGTCAAGGTAATCTATTGTGTACTCTACTGTCTCTGTTAAGTTCAAATTGATGAAAAGCATTGCTAAATACCTTTATGATTAGATCTGCTCTAAAAGTGTTAAGATCACCCTGTCTAATAAAGGGCTATCATTTCAGGATGTTAAAAATTCTATTCTAACCAGATACTCTAAGTTCTCTTCGCACCTTTAACAAACTTTCTAAAAATCAAAGTTCTAAATTCTCTAAACTTTTGGTATCTTCAAAAGGGCCCTTGGAGATATCAAAAGATATATCTCTCATCTTACAGAGATAATAACCAATTGGGATGTTTAAAAGTGCTTCCAAGATGTAAAATGATTCAACACTCTACTAAAATTCCTCACAACCCACAGGAACAGGCTATGGTGGAAAAAAACCATCAATGCCTCAAAAAACAGTTATTAAAACAAAAAGGGGGAGTGGCTACCCCCCATCTACAGTTACATAAGGCCTTGTTCACCATCAATATTTTAAATTTTTTGAAAGGGTCAAGGGAGTCAAGGTTCCAAAAACATTGGGGACATTTAACCCCTAAACCTCAGAGATGGAGAGACCCTCTCACCAGACTCTGGAGAGGGCCTGACCCACTGATTCAGTTGGGAAGAGGATTTGGCTGTGTGTTCCCCATAGGGGAGTTGACTCCAATTTGAATACCAGCCAAAAATATCAGGCCTATGCCCCATGCAAGTAACAACCCACCCAGGGAGCGGTTTGCCCCTGAGGGAGATCCCTTTGTCTTTCCTCTTCCAGAAATGGATGGAGATCGAAATCGAAAGGCAGGCGATGATGTGGACACTACTCTTCGCTGTGATCCTGAAGTGCCTGGCCCAGTGACGGGGGATTCAATGACCCAAACGTGATCATCAAAACACTTCAGGAGGACCTGAAAAAGATGAAGAAAACTACAAAAAAGCCTCTTTTGGACGAGCCTTAATGGACTCTTTCCCTACCTCTGCTCTCTTCTTGGACTGCTTCTTGCCCTGCTTTTAATCTTTGCTATTGGCCCATGCATAATGAATAGGCTTATACAGTTTATACAACAGCGCATAGAGGCAACAAGGGTAAGACAGGTTGAGGTTCATTACCAGAGGCTGCTAGCCACAGAGGGCTACGATCCCCTGAACTAGGGAAGCGCCCCCGGTGCTCTCCACATTGCCAATGACGGGTAAGATTCCGGATGGACCGGAACAACCTAAGACAGGCGGTGGAAAAAGCTCACCCCACTCCCATAATTACAAGTCACGCGACACCCCAAGACGGGTAAAGCACCCAGCGTCCTGCACCAACCTAAGACAGGGCTCATGGCCAAGCTGCCTGGGTTACCAATGACGGGTAAGGGCAAGGACAGCTGGGGGCAACCTAAGACAGGGACCGCGTGCTAAAACAAAAAGGGGGAATCTGTGGGGCATGAGCGTGGCCAGGCCAGGCCAGGCCAGGCCAGGCCCGGCCCGGGGGCTCCGCATGCGCAGCTGCTCCAGGGTGCCCCCGCCCGAGCTGTGCGGAACGAAGCCACGCGGAGCCAAGTAAGATGGCGCCCAGAGGAAGTAAGATGGGCGGAATCCAAAGTTGTTTACCACTAAAACTAACTGGCTACGCAACATCAGGGGAGGTAACAAAACTAGTAACAAGTGTATAGACATAGGGCTAGTCCTATAGAAATCCCCCCATAAGGTGATTTTTTAAGTGATTGGTTGGCCCTTAGCCCTGCCCCAATGACTCTGCAGTTTTGTGTTATAAAAGGTACTATTATGCAAAAGGTGACTGAGTCCTTGCTAGACTTGGCTCCCCGCTGCGTCTGATTGTCTCCGGGACCAGGAGGCTGGGGAACGGGCGAGCGGCGCACTTGCCTTTCCCCGGACCCAGTCCATCCTTGTACGGGTGGACTAAGACCCAACAAGGGAGCCCATTTGTGCAAATGCCTAATAAAAATCCTCTTGCTTTTGCATCTAAAAAAAAAAAAAAAAACAAAAAAAAAACGGTGTAATGCTCTGACTTTAAAGATCTTAGTAATCATATGAAAAGTAGAGAGAATGAAAATGTATACCAATGCAAGAGTTTTGGCATGAACTTTGGAATTTTTTTTTTTTTTTTAGCAACAGTATAGCAATAAAGACACATACTTGTTTTGATTCACTTTCTTGTTCTTGTAATTTTTGTTTTTCTCTCCCAGTAGGATCTCAGGCTAAGAGTTTGGTCACCTCTGCATGGTCCCAAGTTTGTGTAGTCAAAGGTCAATTTCTATTTTCTCTCTGGTTTTCTTCTTTTTTATTTTATTCTAACAGGATAATAGAAACCTTCCAAGGCTTATTTAGGTGACAAGGTGAGATAATAAAAACCTTTGTGAGGATAAAGATACTACTGTATATGTATCATCATCAATAACAGTCATCAATCTTATCATTATCTCATTTTGGATCACCAAGTTGGAGACACAATGAGCAAGAATCAGATTTCAAAAAAAATCCTGAAAGGAAAACAGTGACTTTGAGTGAGAAAGGATTAAATATAAAGAGATCTGCAACATGGTAGTGATCTTGTAAATATACTTCTTTTTTTAAAAGATTTATTTATGGAGAACGGCAAAATGGTGGAATAGGAAGGGAGCACACTGATAGTCCGGGAAGAGACAGTTTAATGAAAGTGGAGATACTGCAGGTTCAAGGAAGAGTAGGGGAAAAAACAGCAGAGGAAACTCTTCTGGAACTAGTGATTCACAGTGGACCTGCGTGGAGACCGTGGGAGCCCATGGTTTGGGACACCAGTGGCAGAATCAACACACCAGCGCTGGAACGCAAGGTGAACCGAACCTCAATAGCCTGAGATACCAGCAGGCAAGCATAAAGAGGAGACTAGAGGGAACAAGGCTTGAAACCCTGTGGGGAAAAGTTCACCAGGGTATCTAGAAGAGAGAGGAAAAAAAAAAAGTGACCGATACGAACACGAGTTTCTCTCTCTCCGCTCACCTTGCTTCGCGAGCAAGACAAAGAGCAGGCACCATTTTAGACATACATCATAAGAAGGGCTACTTCAGGTCTGCACCCGCCATCAGCTAAGCAGAAAAACCTGAATCGGGGTGGGGGTGAAATAACAGGAGATTAGGACCTAGTGAATGTGTGGTGCTAATTAACTAAGACTATGCAAAAAGAGACGGTGGAGGAGAGAACTCACAAAATTCACGTGAGTACTCTCCAGAGACGCTACAATTCAGTAACCTTGGCAACCCAGTGGGAGACTACAGGAGAATTTGAGCCCACACTGAGGGCAGCACAGATTCCCTGTGTGGTCCTTGGGAAAGAGCTTCCAATCACTGACTCCTGTAGGTATATCATTTTCCTGCTAACTACCTCCAATTCCGTTCAGTTGTGTGGAATTACTTCCCTTTTGAATCAAAAAAAGAAAGAAAGACAGAGAGATTTACCACACCTAACCTGGGAGTGTCACCTCTGGCACACCCTTAACCCTGAGGAACCAAAAAGAGCTCTCAGGCCACACCCATCTCAAACCTCTAAGGCTCCATCAAAAGCAGACAGTCCACTTATACAGTCATAGTATAACAAGAAAAAACACCACAGCGAGGGAAGAAGAATCCAAAGAATATCTCTACGATGCCAAGCAACAAATGCAGAAATCAAGGAAACAAGAACAAGGAAGACATTATGACAACCCCAAATGAACAAGACACCCCAAGCCAAGATTATGAACATGATGAGGTGGAAGAAATGCAAGACACGGATTTCAAAAAATTTATGATAAGAACAGTTAGAAGTGTTCAAAAACAAATGCTTGAGCTATGGAATTCCTTACTAGACAGGATAGAAAATCTCCTTCGAGATAATGAAATCTTAAGGAGTAATCAAAATGAAATACAGAAACTAGTAGAACAGTAAAGTGTGATAGAGAAGAGAAATCAAAATGAAATGAAGAACTCAATAGATCAAATGACAAACACATTAGAGAGCCTTAAAAACAGAGTCAGTGAAACAGAAGAGAGAATATTGGACTTAGAAGACAGAGCACAGGAAAGTATACAGTCAAACCAAAGAAAAGAAGAGAAAATTAGATATCCAAAAAAATATTGTTGGGAATCTACAGGATACTATTAAAAAACCCAGCATTCAGGTTCTAGGAGTTCCTGAAGGCATGGAGAGATTGAAAGGATTAGAGGCCTTTTTAGTGAGATACTTGCAGAGAACTTCCCGGGTTTGGAGAAGGACAGAGACATCCTAGTGCAAGAAGCTCATAGAACCCCTAATAAACCTGACCAAACGAGATCCTCACCACGACACATCATAATCAAACTCAACACAGTGAAACATAAAGAATATATTCTCATATGTACAAGAGAGAAATGTCAGATTACTCTCAGAGGATCTCCAATTAGACTCACAGCAGACTTCTTATCAGAAACCCTACAAGCTAGAAGGGAATGGCGAGACACAGCCCAGGTACTAAGAGAAAAAAACTGCCAGCCCAGAATATTATATCCTGCAAAGCTCTCATTCGAGAATTAAGGTGAAATAAAGACCTTTCATAGAAAACAGAAATTGAAAGGATTTGTCACCACTCATCCAGTCCTGCAAAAGATGCTTAAAGATGTATTACACACAGAAACAGAGTCATCAATATGAAAGAAGGTAAAGGAAGGAAAACTCACAGCAAAAGATCACAGGGAATTCAAAGCATATATTAGAAAATATCTTTGGCAAATGGCAGGGCAAAGTTACTCCTTCTCAATAGTCACATTGAACATTAATAGCCTGAACTGTCCAGTTAAAAGACACCGATTGGCTGATTGGGTTAAGGAACAAAACTGATCTATTTTCTGCCTACAAGAAACACATCTTTCCAACAAAGTTGCATACAGACTGAAAGTGAATGGCTGGAAAAAGATATACCATGCCAACAGAAATGAAAAAAACAGCAGGCGTAGCCATCTTAATATCGGACAACATAAACTTTAACACAAAAACTGTTAAGAGAGACAAAGAGGGACCCTATATAATGAATAAGGGATCAATTCAACAGGAAGATATAACTATTATCAATGTATATGCACCTAATTACAGGGCACCGGTTTATTTAAAAGATTTGTTAAGGGACTTAAAGGGAGACTTAGACCCCAATACAATAGAACTGGGGGACTTCAATACTCCACTCTCAGAAATAGACAGATCAACAGGACAGAAGATCAACAAGGAGACAGCAGATTTAAATGACACTATAGCCCAAAAGGATCTAAAAGATATCTACAGAACTTTTCATCCTACACCAAAAGCATTTACATTCTTCTCAGCAGTACATGGAACCTTCTCTAGGATTGACCACATACTAGGCCATAAAGCAAGTCTCAGCAAATTCAAAAGAATTAGAATCATACAATGCAGCTTCTCAGACCATAAAAGAATGAAGTTGGAAATTAGCAAGTCAGGAATCCCTAGAGCATATGCAAACACATGGAGATTGAAAAACATGCTCCAGAATGAACAGTGGGTCATAGAAGAAATCAAAAGAGAAATCAAAAACTTTCTGGAAGTAAATGAGGATAACAGCACAACATACCAAACTTATGGGATACAGCAAAAGCAGTGTTAAGAGGAAAGTTTATAGCAATAGGTGCCCACATCAAGAAATTGGAAAGGCACCAAATAAATGAGCTTTCAATGCATCTCAAGGATCTAGAAAATCTGCAGCAAACCAGACCCAAATCTAGTATGAGAAGAGAAATAATTAAAATCAGAGAAGAAATCAACAGGATTGAACCCCAAAAAAATCACAAAAAATCAGCCAAACGCGAAGCTGTTTTTTTGAAAAAATAAACAAAATTGACACCCCATTGGCCCAACTAACTAATAAAAGAAGAAAGAAGAGCTAAATAAATAAAATCAAAGATGAAAAAGGAAATGTAACAACAGACACCACAAAAATAAAAAGAACCATCAGCAATTACTACAAGGACTTGTATGCCAGCAAACAGGGAAACCTATCAGAAATGGACAGATTCCTGGACACATGCAACCTACATTAATTGAACCAGGAAGACATAGAACACCTAAACAGACCCATAACTGAGACAGAAATTGAAACAGTAATAAAGGTCCTCCCAACATATAAAAGCTCAGGACTAGATGGATTCACTGCTGAATTCCCAGACATTTAAAGAAGAACTAACTCCAATTCTTCTCAAACTATTCAGAACAATCGAAAACGAGGGGATCCTCCCAAATTCTTTTATGAAGCCAGCATCACCTTAATTCCTAAGCCGGAAAAAGATGCAACATTGAAAGAGAATTAAGACCAATATCCCTGATGAACATAGATGCAAAAATCCTCAATAAAATTCTGGCCAATAGAATGCAACAACACATCAGAAAGATCATCCACCCAGACCAAGTGGGATTTATCCCTGGTATGCAGGGATGGTTCAATGTTCACAAAACAATCAATGTGATACACCACATTAACAGACTGCAGAAGAAAACCATACGATTCTCTCAATAGATGCAGAGAAAGCATTTGATAAAATACAACACCCTTTCATGATGAAAACTCTAAGCAAACTGGGTATGGAAGGAACATTCCTCAACATAATCAAAGCAATTTATGAAAAACCCAAGGCCAACATCAAATTGAATGGGGAAAAGTTGGAAGCATTTCCACTGAGATCTGGTACCAGACAGGGATGCCCACTCTCACCACTGCTATTCAATATAGTTCTGGAAGTTTTAGCCAGAGCTATTAGGAAGAAAAAAGAAATTAAAGGGATACAAATCGGGAAGGAAGAACTCAAACTATCCCTCTTTGCAGATGATATGATTCTTTATTTAGGGGACCCAAAGAACTGTACTAAGTGACCATTGGAACTCATCGAAGAGTTTGGCAAAAGGATATAAAATCAATGCACAAAAATCAACAGCCTTTGTATACACAGGCAATGCCATGGCTGAGGAAGAACTTCTAAGATCAATCCCATTCACAATAGCTACAAACAATCAAATACCTTGGAATAAACTTAACCAAGGATGTTAAAGATCTCTATGATGAAAATTACAAAACCTTAAAGAAAGAAATAGAAGAGGATACCAAAAACTGGAAAAATCTTAAATGCTCATGGATTGGTAGAATCAATATCATTAAAATGCCCATTCTCTGAAAAGCAATTTACACATTCAATGCAATACCAATCAAGATACCGAAGACCTTCTTCTCAGATCTGGAAAAAATGATGCTGAAATTCATATGGACACACAGGAGACCTTGAATAGCTAAAGCAATCTTTAACACAAAAACAAAGCCGGAGGCATCACAATACCAGATTTCAGGACATACTACAGGGCAGTTGCAATCAAAACAGCATGCTACTGGTACAGAAAAAGATGGATAGACCAATGGAACAGAAAAGAAACACCAGAAATCAATCCAAACATATAAAGCCAACTTATATATGATCAAGGATCCAAAACCAATCCCTGGAATAAGGACAGTCTATTCAATAAATGGTTCTGGGAAAACTGGATTTCCACATGCAGAAGCATGTAGCAAGACCCCTGCCTTTCACCTTACACAAAAATTCACTCAATATGGATTAAAGACTTAAATCTATGACCCAACACCATCACATTATTAGAGGTCATTGGAGAAACCCTGCAAGATATAGGTACAGGCAAAGACTTCTTGGAAAAGACCCCAGAAGCACAGGCAGTCAAAGCCAAAATTAACATTTGGGGTTGCATCAAATTGAGAAGTTTCTGTACTTCAAAAGAAACAGTCAGAAAAGTGAATAGGCAACCGACAGAATGGGAAAAATATTTGCAAACTATGCTACAGATAAAGGGTTGATAACCAGAATCTACAAAGAAATCAAGAAACTCCACAACCACAAAACAAACAACCCACTTAAGAGATGGGCCAAGGACCTCAATAGACATTTTTCGAAAGAGGAAATCCAAATGGCCAACAGACACATGAAAAAAATGTTCATGATCACTAGCAATCAGGGAAATGCAAATCAAAACCACAATGTGGTTCCATCTCACCCTGGTTAGAATGGCTCACATTCAGAAATCCACCAACAATAGATGCTGGCGAGGATGTGGGGAAAAAGGGACACTAACCCACTGTTGGTGGGAATGCAAACTGGTTAAGCCACTAAGGAAGTCAGTCTGGAGATTCCTCAGAAACCTGAATATAACCCTACTATACAACCCAGCCATCCCACTCCTTGAAATTCACCCAAAGGAAATTAATTTGGCAAACAAAAAAGCCATCTGCACATTAATGTTTATTGCAGCTCAATTCACAATGGCTAAGACCTGGAACCAACCCAAATGCCCATCAACAGTAGACTGGATAAAGAAATTATGGGACATGTACTCTGTAGAATACAATACAGCAGTCAAAAACAGTGAAACCCGGTCATTTGCAACAAGATGGAGGGATCTGAAAAACATTATGCTGAGTGAAATAAGCCAGTCCCATAGAGACAAATATCATTTGGTTTCCCTGATCAGTGACAACTAACTGGGCATCAAAGGGGAAACCTGTTGAAGTGACATGGACACTATGAGAAACAGAGACTTGATCAGCTCTTGTCCTGACTGTTGATGTACAATGTAATACTTTATCCTTTTTAGTATTTTTTTGTTCTAGTAGTATTGGTTGAACTCTGTAATTTACACACAATTATTCTTAGGTTTTTAAATTTTAACTGAAAAGTGATCCCTGTTAAATATAAGAGTGGGAAAAAGAGAGGGAGGAGATGTACAATTTGGGACATGCTCAATCGGACTTGACCCAAATGGTGGAGTTAGAAATGTGCCCGGGGATTCCAATACAATCCCATCCAGCTGGCATGTACCGATGCCATCTCACTAGTGCTAGTGATCAATTTCAGTTCACAATTGATGACTCTGATAGGTCTAAGAGTCAAAGGGATCACATAAACAAGACTAGTGTCTGCTAATACTAACTGATAGAATCAAAAAGGGAGAGAACGATCCATCATGGGAAGCGGGATACCCAGTAGACTCATAGAATGGCAGATGTCCTAAATAGCACTCTGGCCTCAGAATCAGCCCTTAAGGCATTGAGATCTGGCTGAAGAGCCCATGAGAGTATTTTAGGCATGGAAAGTCAAGACACACACACACAAAAAAAAAAAAAGACCTAAAAAATATTGATCATTATTTTTAAGACAATAAAATGTGTTCCATTTGCCATGTCTCCAATTGAGTAACCCCCCTTTTAAATGAATCTGCTGAAAGTGCCCACACCCTTGGCAAATCTTCTATGCATCTCTTTCTTAATAGAGAGGCTCTACTAATATTTTTACAGGGCACCCAAATGTGCATTCATCCTCTATTCAGGTTAAAAGGGCTCTTCCTCTCCTTCACTGGATTTTGGGTAAGTGCTGAGAACAAATCTCTTCTCCCCACAATACTCAAAGTGTGCCTTATACAGTGAGGCTCAGTCCCTGCGACTTGAGTAACTGATAAGGGATCTAGAGAAATTTGACTTTTTCTTTCCTCTGACCTTCTGATGTACTTAATATGAACACCCCAATTAACAGCCAATCAATTCATAGTCCCAATGTGTTAGTATTTGATTCCAGAAAGGACATTTCATAGAACTCTCTTCTCCTGTTCTCAGTGCAGGGGGAGCATGTCCACCACATTTGACTTCAGTGTCAGATCTGTCTATACCCCTTCATTGCCTTTACCATGAGAGTCCATACATTAGTACTATTGTCCTGTGAAATAGCTTTTGACATTGATACTAGATAGGAATGCCAAAAAGGAATGCCAAAAGCACACAATACCTGTATTCTCACTCTTGGCTATACTAATTATATATATAATATATATTTTATATGTAATAATTATATATATATATATATACTTTTTATAAATGTGAACTAGCTGGGTGATCACATAAATGAGTTCTAATCAACAGATCAGCATTAACTTGAAAATACATCTCTAGGGGCCCGACACTGTGCTCTGTCCTTGGCCTTGACTTGCTCATCATTCTCATCATTTTGCAGATTGAAACGTTACTGGAAAAGTTTCAAATAGGTCATACTCTTGTAGTGCCAGCATTGTTTGGAATTGGATAGTAGCAGTTAGGAGCAGAATCAGCACCAGAAGTGCATTTCCTGAATCAGGAAATAGAAGTGTCTGTGATTGCTAACTAAATGAGACTGGTCCCCAGTGAGCAGGATGTGAAAAACTTAAGACATGAGGAAACAGACTCCGCAGAAAGTAGATATACCTGGACTTTCCTTCAGCTAGACAATACCAAACCCTTTCATGTACATCCTCTGAAGCTTGTTTCTCCTCTTGTGTTCTACAGCTCAGTAACCTGTGTCACCTTGCACCCAGACACCTGACTGAGTGTCAACCTTGTTTCCCTGTCCCCTTTTCTGTTACACTCCAACTGATCACCTGGCCTGAAAGGTCTGACCTTCTCATCGTGACACAAATCTGTTTTCTAAGATTTATACAAAGAAAAATGACAGAATTGGGATAAGAAATAAAATTTGAAAAGCTCTAAACATGATTCTGATATCTCAGCCACCCCCATACCTGGGTTCAGAATCACAATGTTAGGAAATGTTGTCCCTACCAAGATCATTTTTGTTTGAGCGATGCAGTCTATACAGGAAACCACCTTTGTGTTCCCCAATAACACAAGGAAAAACATAGGCTTGAAGATCAACTAAAAATCTAACATGTATTTCTATTGCCTCGGAGATTTGTAAAAATGTTTGTAAATAGGAAATTATATAAGGGATTTTGAACCCTCAATCCAATTAAAGGATAGCAAGAGCCCCCTGCATCTCAGAAATAAAGGAGTTTGGATCACAGTAGTAGTTTGTATCACAGTAAGAAACACCAAATGGAGCTTCCCTGTTTATTTTTGCTTGTTGAGTCCTAGCACAGTACCTGGTGCTGAGGGGAATGCACACCAACAGATATACTATTAAAGGCCAAAAAAAAAAAAAGAGTTGAAAGGTATAGACCTTACATTGGCTCACATATCTAAACAAATGGAAAAGAGGTTAACCCACACTGATGAAGTGATAGCATCCAAATGCTGGTGTCCATAGATAGTAGAAAGGGATTTGGATATATCTGATACAAAAATTCCTAAGACCTGTATGTATGTTACCCACAATGTGGTGTTGGATAGGGCAGAAGCTATATACAATGGCTACAATGGACAATGTCATATAATGGAAAATGTGGGCTGAGAGCTAGGAAAATTTGGCAGAGGCTTTGATGATGTGCTTGCAAATACTTATCCTAGCCTCAGGTGCTAGTTTGAGTATGTTGTTCTCACTCATGAAAAATAGATTAACCTGATGCACATCAAGCTTTCTTCTGCAAATGTAGTAAATAGACCATGATACCAGGGCCCACTACCCACTGAAAAGTCTACTACCAGAAGACAGTAGTGATTCTTATTGTCAGAGAAGTCAAGCAATGACAAAATCCCATTTTCCTTCTAAGAAATGTGCTTTGAAAGAATTTTAACTTCTTTATAGATTATTTGAGGAACAGAGCTCACAGTGCTATCCATCATGGCATTTCCAACAAGGGGATTCACCAAGTCCACTGGAGTCAGAACAAGGACTCTCTGTACCTGGATTACTTGGCTTTATGCAGCCACTTCCTCGGAAAATCTTATAGAGTAGGCACCAAACCAGGCAGATCTCATTGAAGTGTCAGAATTTACTTCTCTGATATTATGTAGTCTTCTTTTAAAATACCTGAAACAAGATGTATAGAATTACCAATAGAATGCATATGCTTTAAAATTTACTTACATCCAGGTAAAGAGCTGGCCAGCTCTCCTCCCAGGGCAGCCAAGTAATGAAAGTCAACAGAGTGCCTTCCCCTAGGAGGTTCACACCTCCCTTAGGATATACCCCATGTGAAGAGATAGATAGGTCTGGGCCTCTTAACTTACAAGGCCTAAAGCCCACAAGAATATTATCAAGCCCCTTCTATCAGGTTCTATTTGCCTCTCAATCAGAAAACTTAATTGTAGCTTAGACAGCACCTTTCTTAGCTCCTCTAATAATGACTCTGTCCTTTGTTCTAGACCCTGTCTAGTGCACTTGGGCCTCATTCCTTTGTAATCATAACCTCTACTCTACCACCAATGGCTCTACTCCCAACCTGTGTGTACTGATGGTCCTCTTCCCCACTTAATGCTGTATAATTGTTCAGACCTGGTAAATGCCACTCTTAGGATCATTGGTTACTATCCTCACCCTGTCTTTTATGACCTTGTCTAAATATGATCAGAGTCGGGGAACTTGGAAGGCTTCCATAGCCTTGGCAACTCATGACGACAGCCTAGGGTGGTTACTGGTGCCATAAACTAGAGTGTCAATTTGTTGGGTCAACAACAGGAGCCACTGTGCGCTTGCTCCTCATGTGGGATCTCTGTCCTTAATGTACTGTACATTTTGATTTAATGCTATAACTAGTACTCAAACAGTATGTTTCACTTTGTGTTTCTATGTGGGTGCAAACTGTTGAAATCTTTATACTAAATTGATCTTCTGTATATAAAGAGAATTGAAAATGAATCTTAATGTGAATGGAAGGGGAGAGGGAGCGGGAGAGGGGAGGGTTGCGGGTGGGAGGGAAATTATGGGAAGGGGAAGCCATTGTAATCCATAAGCTGTATACTGGAAATTTATATTCATTAAATAAAAGTTAAAAAAAAATTTACTTACATCCATACATACCATGGAAATTTCAGAATGATTGGGAGGGTCATGACAATAAAATAGTTTCAGTGACTGAGGTCTCCAGATTAAAAAGTGAAACAAATAAACAAACAAAACAATGCAACTTACAAAAATCGCTGAAATCCTGAGTTGGGATTTATCCATACCTGAAGTGACAATAGACACCCTTGTCAGGCATGTGCAGGAGAAAAATTCAATCAGACATCTTACACTTTCTGCATTCCAAGGTTAGCAAGAATTGAAGAGAAAAAAATGTTATGTTTCTAAGTTGCCAGTAGAGTCCTTTTATGTGTGGAATTTGAATTTTTAAGAGTTCAAGATAGGGGCTGGCACTGTGGTATCACAGGTAAAGCCGCTTCCTGCAGTGTCGGCATCCCATATAGCTGCCGGTTCAAGACCCAGCTGTTCCACTTCCCATCCAGCTCTCTGCTATGGCCTGGGATAGCAGTAGAAGATGGCCCAAGTCTGTGAGCCCCTGCACCCGAGTGGGAGACCCGGAAGAAGCTCCTAGCTCCTAGCTTCAGGTTGCCACAGCTACAGCCATAGCGACCAATTGGAGGTGAACCAGAAGATGGAAGACCTCTCTTTCTCTCTGTCTCTGCTTCTCTCTCTGTGTAACTCTGACTTTCAAATAAATAAATAAATAAATATTTAAAAGAAAAAAAAAGAATTCAAGATGATCATGGGGGTACCATTTACTAATAAGAGGAAGAGGAGGAGGGGACAACCAGATCTTACCCTTAATGTAGCAACCTCTGTACCTATAATAAAATAAATGAAATGGGGAGTTTTGAAAGCTTTGGGAAAATAAGCTTCCAACTTCAACTATGCAGAACAAGTCATGAGCCAGGTGATCCAACTCCCCAGCATACCCTCTAGATGTTATCTACTCATATTACTTTGGTCATATAGCAACTTGTTCCTAAGTTTCCATTTCCATTTCCAAAACTTCTGATCTTACAATTGTTCTTAAGATCATAAAATCTTAGAAAACAAAACAAAGAAAAATCCCTTCTGCAAGGGTGGGCATTGCCTATACCCCTTAACTGAGTGATGGTTAAAGTCTAGCTCTACTTCTGATTCCAGCTTCTTGCTAATTTGCAACCTGGGAGGTAACAGTGATACTCAAATACTTGGGTGCCTGCTACCCACTTGGGAGACTATGATTGAGTCCCAGGCCCCTGACTTTGGTCTGGCCTAGCCCTGGCTCTTCCAATCACTTGAAGAGTGAACCAGCAAGTTGGAAAATCTCTCTCTCTCTATCTCTCTCTCTCTCTCTCTCTCTCTCTTTCATTCTCTCTGTCTTTCAAATAAAATAATAAGTACAATTTAAAAAACAGCCAATCTCTTTTTATTCATTATTTATAAATTAATTCATCATATATTTCTTGATGAGATATTAAATCCTTCAAAATAAATAAATTATCAGAACCTCTCTTTATCTTAGGAGAGGTACCTTCATTGTTTTAACATGAGAATTAGTCTTTTTATTGTAGTGCCCACCACACACATTTCTAAATTCTGGCCTGCTCTGTGTTGTAATGTTCCAAAGGAGCATCATCTACAAAGCCATCAGCAGACTCTCTGAACACTGAGGATAAGCTTTTCGCTATTTTCCTTTTTTCTGTGGATTTGGCTATTGAATTGCAATGACCACTGTTTCTTTTTTAATGTACTTTATACTGCTTCCTATAACTGCTTATTTTTATCATCTCCTTTCATTGATAGAAGCTTCCAAAGGCACTGCTTCAGCATCCCCTCTGTTCTCTCTCCCACAGCGAAGCATGGTGATTTCTCACAGTACCTGGTTAGAGACTTAGAATAAGGATCTATTACAGCTTCAATTGGAAACTGTGGAAAAATCAGGAAAAGTCATTCTCAGATAGTTAACGGCATTTGGTCTGAGATTAAACTGCACGAAATGGAGCATTTGGGTCATTGAATAGATGTGGCAAATAACAAAATATAATAAACAGACTCCAGACTTTCCATCCAAAACCTTCTAAACAAAAGAAGCACTTTGCATGACTGCTGCAAACACTCAGGCAGGTTTTAGTTTCTAAATATCCTGATTAATCTTTCAGTGCTCAGGGCTTGGGGATGTCCCAAAACACCAATGCCCAGTGAACTTCTGTAAACTCACATCTTCGTTAAGGGCAGTATAATCTATGAATTGCTGATTTATTTACCCTTAACTACCAAATTGTTGTTTGATGTGAGCTGTTTAGGACCCCTGAAGCTCAGAGCTATTTTAACAAGCCATTTCCAGCTCCTGCTTCTCTGTACAAACAAAAGAATGCGGTTGACTGTGGGACACATTCTGAACTGTAGAGAATCTGGGTTGTGTTTTAGAATCAGAGACTAATGTGACCATGGCATAAGCAGACCCTTTTCTCGCTTTTCATATATATATATATATATATATATATATATATATATATATATATATATTTGACAGGCAGAGTGGATAGTGAGAGAGAGAGAGACAGAGAGAAAGGTCTTCCTTTTGGCCATTGGTTCACCCTCCAATGGCCGCTGTGGCCGGCACATCGTGCTGATCTGAAGCCAAGAGCCAGGCGCTTCTCCTGGTCTCCCATGCAGGTGCAGGGCCCAAGGACCTGGGCCATCCTCCACTGCCTTCCCGGGCCATAGCAGAGAGTTGGCCTGGAAGAGGGGCAACCTAGATAGAATCTGGCGCCCCAACCGGGACTAGAACCCGGTGTGCTGGCACCGCAAGGCGGAGGATTAGCCTGTTAAGCCACAGCGCCGGCCCTGATATATATATATGTGTGTGTGTGTGTGTGTGTATTAGAGAGAGAAGGAGAGATTGGTCACTCAGTAAGAGCTTGAATGCCCAAGTTTCCCTATGTAAGATAAGGACCTTCCTTTTAGGCAATATCACTCCATCTCCTCTTCTCTAGAAATTAGTTATGAGTATTCCTCTTGTATCAACAGGAAGATTTTTGGGATGGCTTTTAGTATGGCTAGTATTTCCTTATATAAACTGGCAAAGTCCATAGCAAATCAGAATTTGCTGCCCACTCTCTCAAAGGAATTGACATTTGATGTGTGAATCCTGTGATCAAGTCCAGCTTGCTTGATTATGTGGTATTTATTCTCTAAGTACAGCTGGGACCTAGAATAGGTCGTCTTTGGATTTATCAGTATAGATCTAGCAGAAATGGGAAAGGGATGCCAGCCATAGTCCTGCAAAACCCATGATTCTGATTCCTTCATCCCTGCAGAATAGGAGAAAATAACTCTTGTGATCTACTTTACCCACATAGAAGACAAGAAAAAGAGAGAGAATCAACAAATGCTTTGAAATTGTCCTGAATTAACTACTTTTTTTTTCCCAGCTGCCTGTTTTTTAAATGTATTTCTCTAACACTCATGAGGGCAAAAGAACTCTATCCATTTGGCTATATTCTAACTCATAGCATCCTGAGTTCTGATATTGCTTATATTTTGATGGACAATAAAAGGCCACTTCCTTGACTAAGCTGAGAGTTGCATGCACAGTGATCTTAGCAACCCTCTAGGTGGGAAGGCTCTGAGATGTGATTCCATGACCAAAGCAACAAAGAAAACACAGAGAGAGGAATGGCAGCATTCCACAGAGGCGCATCCAGGCTCTCCCTGGTACAAAGAAAAGAGCTCCAAAGGAAATCCTGAATATTTCAAGAGGTCTTGCATATTCTGGAAATCATAATGGGTACTCTAAGGTGGTACTGGAATAAAACTGTACAAACTACAAAATGTTTGGTCCTCCTGCCCCATTTCTGGTCCTGAAACTGCTCTGTCTTCCATCCAGTTTCCACTTGTGTGCCTCCTCTTTAGCCTCTGCTTTCACAATGGAACTGTGTTAGTTGTTAACAGCAGGGTAACAACGTCAACTCCATTTTTCCCATTGTGTGATCTATTGGTTATATCAATATAGGTGTTCAATTAAGTAAAATGTCAGGACAGAATCCTTGCACCATCACACACCAACTTTGACTCTGGGTAGTTACTTAATAGCAAGAAAGAGATCTTTGTTCCCTTATCTGTAGAATAGGATGATAGTAATACCTACCTCATTGGGTTATTGTAAGGATTAAAGGAGATAACACTAATGCTTAGAAGAGTTTCTTGTACATCTTAAGCCCTCAATAAATGTTAGCCACCATCATTATTTTTATTAAATGATTATGGTTTTATATGTAATACTTCCCAGGGGAATGTAAAGGACTTTCAAGGATTTCAATTCTTGAACTCAAAAGTATTGGGCTTTAATAGTGAAATCTAAATAATTAAAGAGTCCATGGGCTTTTATGTGGCAACCAAGTTATAAGCTGTGTGCCCATATTTAAGTTTACTAGTGCATCTGGTATCTGAGGTTGATTTATTTTTTAATCTTATTTATAAGCTAAAGATAGTCTCTAGTTTTCTTTGTGACCTGGGAATGTTGGGGCTTAAAAGGAATAGACTTCTTATTCCTGCTTTGAGCAGCATCATACTATAAGCAGATCAACTGCACTGAGGCATGTTACAAAAGGCAGACTCCACATCTCAGGAAGGGGCACTAATTCATTCTTATGCAAGGAAGTCCTTCTCCCATTATTAATGAATATTTTTAATCCTGAAAATATCACTCAGACTTAGTTACACATCACTGCATCCATTTTCTTTCAAAATTAAAAAAAAATCATTTTGACTAAGGTTAAGCCTTTTTTATTTTCTTTTGAAACAAAGAATGTATAGTGTTCTTAATAAAGTCAACCATCATAGTTTGCATTAAATAACTTAACAATCATCACAGGTAAATGTCAGTGTCCTAGTTTCAGTATATACATCTATATTGATATCTGCATATCTACAATGCTTTCATCTGCATATTCATTTGCTTAGTAATTAATTATTAGTACATATTTGGCTTTGTAAGGGCTAATAAAGGAGGTAAATATTACAAATCAGAAAAGGAAAGCCTCACAGAAATACTTAAATATTGAAATAATTGAAACTTTTAATGGAAAGAAAGTCATTATAAAAGTAACATTTAGAGACATTACAGCCATTTGGTTGTGGAAAGGAAGCCCAAAAATTATATGGATAAATAAAATTGCATTATAATTAAAAAACTATATATTTTTGTAATAAAAGATATCTTACATGATAGCAAGACACAAAGTATTACAAAAATACAGATAGCATATGGGTTAATATTTCAATATATATATAGTTTCTATAAACCATAAGAAAAAGTTATATTCAAAGGGCTACCCTAATACTGTTTCCAAAATATTTGTACCTGAGTGCTCAGATTCTTGTGTGTGTGTGTGTGTGTTTCTATCCACTGGCCAAGGTATTAGAACTAAAAGAGGTATTAGAGGAAGTCAGAGCAGTGTAGTCAAGGTGTCCAAGATCCTGCATCTATTGATTTGTGTTCAAAATGGATGATTGTTCGTTATAATAGAAATATTGCTCATTTCTTCAGTCATCACCAAGTCAAGAATTCTAAATAGTAAAACCATTCATGATGACTTTCTTAGACATTAAAGCATTTTCCACCCAGCAGCAATTCAAGTTTCATGTGGCATAAAATACCACCATTCATGATGTCAAAAATCTCCTCCTTCCAACAATATATATATATATATATATATATATATTTCACTTCTTATACCTAGCCAAAATATGAATACAAGATGTATTTGTTCTATTATGCTTTTAAATCATTAACCCTTCCATGTGCTAATGTAGGGCAACAATTAGTCCCCATATTATACTGAGAATTCACCTGGTTAGCATGCTTGACAAATATCACAGAGGAAATGAATGCATTTCTAGTATATAAGTGGAATATTGAAAAAATATAGAAGAGAAAAGGGACCAGATTTGTGATATAGCTCATAGCTCATAAAGCTACTACCTGTGATGTTGGCATCACATAGGAGCACCAGTTCATATCCAAGCTCCTCTATTTCCTATCCGTCTCCTTGTTAATGGCCTGGGAAAAGCAGTGAAAGATGGCCCAAGTATTTTGGCCACTGCCACCTACATGGGAGACCAGGATAAAGCTCCTGGCTTCTGGTTTTGGCCTGATCCAGTGCTGGCTGTTGTAATCTGAACACTGAACCAGTAGAAAGACAATCTCTCTCTCTCTCTTTCTCTCTCTCTCTCTCTATCAATTCTTACTTTCTTTTCTTTTAAAGATTTTTTATTTATTTATTTGACAGGTAGAGTTACAGACAGTGAGAGGGAGAGACAGAGAGAAAGGTCTTCCTTCTATTGGTTCACCCCACAAATGGCCGCCACGGCCGGCGACTGCGCTGATCCGAAGCCAGGAGCCAGGCGCTTCCTCCTGTTCTCCCATGCTGGTGCAGGGCCCAAGCACTTAGGCCATCCTCCACTGCCCTCCCGGGCCACAGCAGAGAGCTGGACTGGAAGAAGAGCAACTGGGACTAGAACCCGGTGCCCATATGGGATTCCGGCGCCGCAGGCGGAGGATTAGGCAAGTGAGCCAAGGTGCCAGCCCTCAATTCTTACTTTCAAATAAACAAATAAATCATTAAAAAGAAGGGGGAGGGAAAACCAAATTTCACAACAGTGGCTGGACTGTGCGACTTGTCCTTTCCTGCCTCTGACTGTTCTCACCCTATCACAAAGTTCTAATAGCTCTCTAAGGAATGGTGCCTTATGACCAAGGAGAAACGAACTGTCAATGCCATTTGGGTTTTGGAAAACATAAAAATTCTCCTTGTATTTGTGTAGTCATCATTTTCCAATTTCCTCTGATCCAAGTTATTTATAGGCTTTTTAGTGTGGTTGGCACAGGGCTGAGTACAGCCCCTAGAAAAATGTGGTTATAGACCTTGATGCCTGCTGGTTAAAAATACACGGGACTCTTATAAATACACACACACTGCCTCTGGTCACTCACAGGGCTATTATCCAGACTTGTCCCTGCCTTACCTTGAGGATGTTGTTCTCAAATTACAGACTTTACTGTCCTTTCTCTGACCGCTTCAGAAATAAAAGAGAAAAGCAAAAAGTAGATGAATAGTAGGCGACTAACTGTTAGTCTCACAAAATTTGTGATGGGCACACGAAGCTGGAAGAGCAGGTGGATGGGAGGTGGGTCCAGGTATCCACAGTAGGGGAAAGTCAGGAGAAGTAGAGTAAGGAGTCAGAGGCCACTCTTGCAATGCACATGCAACTAATGAAAATGTAGTCACATCTAGGGAGAGGAAGATAGGGAGTCCATTAAGATAATGTGACAATATGTGATAACCCTGTACTTCCCACTCTACTCCGAAATATAGTTCATTTTTTCTTTCCCACTTTACATTCACATTCATCTTGAGAATCATCAATTTTAAAGTAAAATAGTACAAATTCTCATTTTCTACAGGATTATGGAACATAAAGTTTTAACATTTGTAGAATGGCAATGCCATGTCTGGCCTTATCCATATGGGAATCACATACATGCAACTCAGGGTTTTAGAAATCTGGAGCTCACTCAACACAGTTAGAACCTACTGAGCATAGTGCAATCCATGCTGCCCCATGATTCTCAGATCAAGCATTGCCCACCTGGAGTTCCTCTTTAAAAGGGGCAATTTAAAAAGGAGTCAATAGGAGAGAGTTGAGGAATAAGAGTGGGAGCATGGGCAGAGGGGAGGTTGGGTGGAAGAAGCACTATGTTCCTAAATATGTGTCTATGAAATGCATGAAATATGCATACCTTAAATAAAATTAAAAATACATAAAATAAATAAAAAGGAGTTAACAGTATTTTGGAAAAAAAAAAGGGAATCAGAGTTCTTTATTAAGTGCTACTGCATTCTGGACACTGTCCTGGATGGTGAGGTTGAGCCTCCATAAATAACAAAAAGACACAAGACTTGCCTCATGAGTATATACTTGAGTTGGAAAGAGTCGATGAAGTAGATGACAACCATCACAAAGAAAGCATAGTGGGGTGAGCAGATGTGGACTGATAAGGGATATTACTGTATATAGAGTATTCAGAAGGTCTTATAGGAGGTGACTTTGGAGGAGAAATAAGAAAAAATTAGGGCACCAAATTCTGGTATTTAAGGGAGATCTGGCAAGCAAGACTTCTCATTTATGTTCAGAGATATAAATTAAGAGATGGGAAATATATTGGTAGCACCCTTTAAAGACAGTCAACACAAGTTTAACGAAGAGATTACTAACAAAAGCATATACTGTCTTGATGATAACCAAGGTGTTGGCCATCACAGGACTAACAAAAGTGTGAAGCCACACCACTGGTACGGCCTAGAGGGTTTGGGGAAGGAGAGAAGTTACCAGAACTGGGCAAAGAGAAAGTTATAGAGATAGAGAAAGAGAAAAACAGAGAGGCCACTGGATAAGAATTGTGACTTTCAGAAGAATGCAACTGTCATAGTCTGTTTTTGTGGGTGTAAAAACAATACCATAGACTGACTAATTTGTGAGCAACAGAACATTTATTTCTTACACTTCACAAGGGCAAGAAGTTCAAGATAAAGACATTGTCATCTGGTGCCTAATGAAGGTCCATTCAGCATAGATGGCAGAAGAGACACAAGGTAAAGGGCCTGAATGCTGCAAAAAATAGGGCAGAAGGGCAAATAAGGACCTTAACTATTCCTTTTGAGTCCTTTATTATTAACAAATGTTTATTATGTGAAAGGCAGACCAATAGAGACAGAAAAATCTTCCATTTGTTAGTTCACTCCCCAAATGCCTGTAACACCCATACTGAAGGCAGGACTATAGAAGTCCAACCAAATCTTCCATAATGTGGCAGGAACTCCAGAATTTGAGCTGTCATCTGCTGCTTTCTAGGGTGTGTGTTAGTAGGAAGCTAAATAGAAAGTGGAGGACCCAGGACTCAAATCAAGGATTCCAATATGGGATGAGGATACCTCAAGCTGTAGCTTAACCTACTACACAATAGTGCCTGCTCTTCTTCCAGTCATTTTACAAGACACTAGTCTGTTTATGAGGATGGAGCCCTCATGACTTCCTAAAAGGTACCACTTTTTAATATCAACCACCATTATGATAAAGCTTTAAGACACAGATTTGGGGAGACATACAGATCGTGGCAGTAACTACTGCCAACTGGTAGCCTCAAAGGAAGGAAGAAGGGAAGCAAACACCCCTTCTACCTTGTTTTCTAATGCTGGTGACTTCTGTTGTATTAATTCAAATAAAAATCACAAGACAAAGAAGTTCTGTACAGAGAGCAATAGTGAATGGTAGGAAGTAGATAAGGACATGTGGAAAATATTGCAGCACAAATAAGAAGTAAACCATGTGGTATTCAAAATGCCATCTCTAATACTTATAATGCTGATATTAAGGAGCGTATAACTGGAAGCATATGAATTCTGTAGGAGTGGTGATAAGACATGCGTTGACCAGAGGGAAGAAGGGAGCCAACGCTGAAAGAGAGCACTAAGAGGGAGTAAAGAAAGAGTAGTAAGAGAAGCCAAAAGCAAACTTCATTTTCTCTGCTTGCAATGTTTTTCAGAACTGGCTGCTGGAGATGAGGGGAAGGTGGATAGAGACTATGACACGCTAAGCTGTGTTATTTCCAGCTGCCTCTGAAGCCTTCGGTTTTATCTCTGATCTGCTGCGTGCTGTCATGTTCTGCGATTGTAATAATAGCAGCAGAGATAAGCACTTTTGAAATAGATCGCTGTGGAGATGAATAGACCGGATGGTTTCATGGCACCTTTCCCAGCTGCAACTTTCATGTTAACTACTTTTTCTAATGCAACATTTCCTTTATTTAAAACACACTGAGATACGAAAAATAAGAGAAACAGTGTTCTTACCTGGACTTCAATTAAAGTAATGAGTGCATTTAATCTGTTTCCACTGGCTAGAACAATTAAACTTTAAAAGAAATTTTTTATTCCAAATTAAATGGTAGCCTTCAATGGAAATTTACAGATAGTTTAAGTTAGCCCCACAACAAAGAAACAAACTCTTAATCCTTTCTCTTATGGACTTACATAAAATAGTGTCATTTAAAAAGATAAATAACTGGAGCTAACCAGGAAGCACACATGTTTTAGTGAATGAAGATGGATCCAGGTAGGTGCCAGATCTTCACTTTCCCAGGTCAACACCAACCCAAGCTTAAACATCTACCACATACTTTCTAGGTATCAGAAGAAAGTTCAAGGAATGTAATCATATCTGACTCAATTGGTAGCAAACAGGGACAAGAAACAGGGACTCTGTCGTACATTTTTGTTCTTCCATCTCACTCATCCATCTTTAATTCTCAGTATCCATTTCCATCAATGAATAGATTATTGGGGAATAGGCATTTACACACAGGGACCAGATTGGTAATATAAATTCACCTCTCAAATGATAAGCATCATGGAATGGTAGGATCTGAGGCAAGCCAGAGAGAGTGAACCTCACATTAAAGTATGCATAACTGCTTTTAGTAAAACTAGACATAAAATCTATAGGATGTAAAAAAAAAAGCAAATTACCCTGATTTGATCACCATACACTGTTACAATTCTATCTAATTGCCCAACTGTACCAAATTGTATGCCAGTGAAAATGTTCAAGAAAACAAAATAATAATGATAAAACAAAACTCCCTTTTTTTTGTGTGTGTGTCTATTTAATTTACTGTAGATGGTCCCTGACTTATGATGTTTCTTTTTTTTAATTCTTTTTATTATTTAATAAATGTGAATTTACAAAGTGCAACTTTTGTATTGTGGTGGCTTCCCACCCCCAATCTCCCTCCCTCCCATGGCCCTCCCCTTTCCCACTCCCTCTCCCATCCCACCCTTCATCGAGTTTCATTGTGTGAAGTCCATTTGTGGGATGGAATCCACTAGGAATTCAGGCCCCTTGAGAAATAGTCCTTCCTTTCCAAATGTTTATGTTCCTAACTATCTTTTCTCCTTAATCTTTTGCTCATATTCTTGCTTATTTTTTTAATGACTTCATGGTACTCACCATTAAAATGCTTTGTTGGTAATAGCAACTTTTAACAATAACTCATTTTCGAAATGGTGCCCATGCACTGACAGAAAGAAAAAAGTAGGAATAATTTTAAATATTTCATGGGCTTTCAGAATGTTCCTGAAGTCTACAGCAAATCTCAGTACTTAGAAGGGTAGAGACCAGAGGCAATCATGCCTTCCTGAAGCATAAAAGTCAATTAAAAAAACCAATGGTGTTGGCAAGTGCCAAATAGATAGGACCATGTTTTAAAGAGAATGTAAGGGCAACTTCAGAAAGAAAACTAAGGAAGACCTTATAACCATGCTAGGACATCCTTGTAAGCTCTAATGATTCCATAATTGTATAGTAAACTTGTCTCTGCTAGAGCACCCTGTCTAAGAAATAGGACTAAAGTGCATTGAAATCTTATTTAATGCTATAACTAGTACTCCAACAGTATTTTTTTTCACTTTGTGTTACTATATGGGGGCAAACTGTTGAAATCGTTACCTAATATATACTAAACTGATCTTCTGTATATAAAGAGAATTGAAAATGAATCATGATGTGATTGGAAGGGGAGAGGGAGCAGGAAAGGGGAGGGTTGTGGGTGGGAGGGAAATTTTGGGAGGGGGAAGCCATTGTAACCCATAAGCTGTACTTTGGAAATTTATATTCATTAAATAAAAGTTTAATTAAAAAAAGAAATTAAATTAAAATTTGAAGATAATCAAATATTTACACAACTATAACTGTCACCCACCTCTCTTTTAGGGTGTGATTACTTTATGTGTCTAATGGAGTGGACAACTGATAGATGGAAAGTATCAAGTATTCTTAGATATTTCCAGTTACAAGAAGTATTGAAGGAAATGAGCAGGTGGGACATACAGATTCATGTCTTGGGGTTTAGTCTTCAAGTCACACACACACACAACTTATTCTTTAATGCTTGGGACATAATTAATACTTAATTTATACCTACTGAAAGTTTAAGCAGGTTATAAAAAACTAATGAAATTCCATTCTTGAACATTTTTAAGGAGGTATTTACTTGAAAGTCAAAGTTACAGAGAGAGGGACACATACACAGAGGGAGGGAAGAAGGGAGAGTGAGCAGCCAGGACTGGGCCAGGATGAAACCAGGAGAAAGGAGCTTTACCCAGGTCTCCCACATTCGTGGCAGGGGCCCAAACACTTGAGTCATCTTCTATTGTTTTTCCCAGGCCATTAGGTGGATCATGACAGAAACTGGTGCTCATATAGAGTGCTGGAATCACAGATGGCAGCTTTACCTGCTCTTCCACAACTCTGGTCCGTCACCCTAGAATATCTTTTTTTGTAAGATTTATTTATTTCACTTGAAAATAGCAGTTACACAGAGAGAGAAGGAGAGGAGGAGAGAGAGAGAGAGATGTCTTCCATCTGCTGGTTCACTCCCCAGTTGGCCACAATGTCTGGAGCTGTGCCAATATGAAGCCAGGAGCCAGGAGCTTCTTCGGGATCTCCCACATGGGTGCAGGGGCCCAAGGACTTCGGCCATCTTCTACTGCTTTCCCAGGCCATAGCAGAGAGCTGGATCAGAAGTGGAGCAGCCAGGTTTTGAACTGTCACCCATATAGGAAGCCGGCACCGCAGGTAGTGGCTTTACCCACTACTCCACAGTGCGGGCCCCAACACTTGAATATCTTAAACCAATTTTAATGCAAATATTTTGAATGTCATCCACTAATATTTATATTTTCATATTTTTGACTACAAAATATTTGTTGAGTATTAACCATACTATCAGTTATAAGGATGGGAACAATGTTTCACCCTCAGTTTCATCCTTAAATATTCACAAATTAGTCAGGAAAAGATGACTTCAGCATCTTTGAATTTACTTCATGAACAGTGTGAAAAATAAGCACTTTTGTTGATCCATGATATCAGGGATCTTGTAAGCTAGGTCTTCAAAAATATGCATAGTTTGGATTCCTAGGCTCTAGGTAGTGTGCTGTAGGCTTGGTGGGAGCAGTACAAAGAAAGACACAGTACAAGTATTCAGGAGTAAAGGAGTGGATACATTGGTCCTCAAAAACGAGTAGGGAATGGGAATGCATTCCAGTTGAGCAAGCTCAAGGAAACAGGTCTCACATGTGATAATTCATAAGTGAGATGGTTTTGGAGAACAGTAGGGGTGGAGAATTCATTACTGAGATGTTAAGATGTATGTTTATGGAGCCAGAGCTGTGGTAAAGCAGGTAAAGCTGTCACCTACAGTGCAGGCATTCCCATATGGATGCAAGTTCCTGTTTTGCCTGTTACACTTCAGATCCAGCTCTCTGCTATGGCCTGAGAAAGCAGTAGAAGATGGCCCAAGTCCTTGGGGCCCTACACCCACATGGGAGACCTGGAAGAAACACCTGGCCCCTTGCTTCAGATCTCCACAGCTCCAGCCATTGTGGCCAACTGGGAGTGAACCAGCAGATAGAAGACCTCTCTCTTTCTCTGCATTTCTTTCTGTCTCTCTGTCTATCTTTCTCTCTCTGCTCCTCTGTAACTCTGCCTTTTTAAAAAAAAATTTATTTGATAGAAAGAGTTATAGACAGTGAGAGAGAGAGAGAGAGAGAGAGAGAGAGAAAGGTTATCCTTCCATTGGTTCACTCCCCAAATGGCACTACGGCCGGTGCTGTGCCGATGCAAAGCCAGGAGCTAGGTGCTTCTTCCTGGTCTCCCATGTAGGTGCAGGGGCCCAAGCACTTGGGCCATCCTCCACTGTTTTCCCGGGCCACAGCAGAAAGCTGGACTGGAAGACGAGCAACCAGGACCAGAACCTGGCGCCCATATGGGATGCTGGCGCCACAGGTGGAGGATTAACCAAGTGAGCCACAGCGTTGGCCCCCCTCCGCCTTTTCATATAAATAAATGAATCTTTCTTTTTTATTTAGTAAATATAAATTTCCAAGGAACAGTTTATGAATTACAATGGCTTCTCCCCATTATTTCCCTCCCACTCACACCCCCCCATCTCCCATTCCCTCTCCCATTCCATTCACATGAAGATTCATTTTCAATTCTCTTTATATACAGAAGATCGATTTAGTATATATTAAGTAAAGATTTCATCAGTTTGCACCCACACAGAAACACAAAGTGTAAAATACTGTTTCAGTACTAGTTATAGCATTACTTCACATTGGACAACACGTTAAGGACAGGTCCCACGTGAGAAGTAAGTACACAGTGACTCCTGTTGTTGACTTAACAATTTGACACTCTTGTTTATGGCATCAGTAATCACCCTAGGCTCTAGTCATGAGTTGCCAAGGCTATGGAAGCCTTTTGAGTTGGCCGACTTCGATCTTATTCCGACAGGATCATAGTCAAAGTGGAAGTTCTCTCCTCCCTTCAGAGAAAGATACCTCCTTCTTTGATGGCCCCATTCTTTCCACTGGGATCTCACTTGCAGAGATCTTTCATTTAGGTCTTCTTCTTTTTTTTTCCCAGAGTGTCTTGGCTTTCCATGCGTAAAAAACTCTCATGGTCTCTTCAGCCAGATTCGAATGCCTTAAGGGCTGATTCTGAGGCCAGAGTGCTATTTAGGACATCTGCCATTCTATGAGTCTGCTGTGTATCCTGCTTCCCATGTTGGATCGTTCTCTCCCTTTTTGATTCTATCAGTTAGTATTAGCAGACACTAGTCTTGTTTGTGTGATCCCTTTGACTCTTAGACCTATCAGAGTCATCAATTGTGAACTGAAATTGATCACTTGGACTAGTGAGATGGCATTGGTACATGCCACCTGGATGGGATTGTATTGGAATCCCCTGGCACATTTCTAACTCCACCATTTGGGGCAAATCCAATTGAGCATGTCCCAAATTGTACATCTCCTCCCTCTCTTATTCCCACTCTTATATTTAACAGGGATCACTTTTCAGTTAAAATTTAAAAACCTAAGAATAATTGTGTGTAAATTACAGAGTTCAACCAATACTACTAGAACAAAAAAAATACTAAAAAGGATAAAGTATTACATTGTACATCAACAGTCAGGACAAGAGCTGATCAAGTCTCTGTTTCTCATAGTGTCCATGTCACTTCAACAGGTTTCCCCTTTGGTGCCCAGTTAGTTGTCACTGATCAGGGAGAACATATGATATTTGTCCCTTTAGAACTGGCTTAATTCACTCAGCATAATGTTTTCCAGATTCCTCCATCTTGTTGCAAATGACCGGGTTTCATTGTTTTTGACTGCTGTATAGTATTCTATAGAATACATGTCCCATAATTTCTTGATCTAGTCTACTGTTGATGGGCATTTGGGTTGGTTCCAGGTCTTAGCCATTGTGAATTGAGCTGCAATAAACATTAATGTGCAGATGGCTTTTTTGTTTGCCAAATTAATTTCCTTTGGGTGAATTTCAAGGAGTGGGATGGCTGGGTTGTATAGTAGGGTTATATTCAGGTTTCTGAGGAATCTCCAGACTGACTTCCATAGTGGCTTAACCAGTTTGCATTCCCACCAACAGTGGGTTAGTGTCCCTTTTTCCCCACATCCTCTCCAGCATCTGTTGTTGGTAGATTTCTGTATGTGAGCCATTCTAACCAGGGTGAGGTGAAACCTCATTGTGGTTTTGATTTGCATTTCCCTGATTGCTAGTGATCTTTAACATTTTTTAATGTGTCTGTTGGCCATTTGGATTTCCTCTTTTGAAAAATGTCTATTGAGGTCCTTGGCCCATCTCTTAAGTGGGTTGATTGTTTTGTGGTTGTGGAGTTTCTTGATTTCTTTGTAGATTTTGGTTATCAACCCACCTCTGCCAATAAGATCTCAGTGGAAAGAATGAGGCCATCAAAGAAGAAGGTACCTTTCTCTGAAGGGAGGAGAGAACTTCCACTTTGACTATGACCCTGTCGGAATAAGATCGAAGTCGGCCAACTCAAAAGGCTTCCATAGCCTTGGCAACTCATGACTAGAGCCTAGGGAGATTACTGATGCCATAAACAAGAGTGTCAAATTGTTAAGTCAACAACAGGAGTCACTGTGTACCTACTTCTCATGCGGGATCTGTTCTTAATTTGTTGTCTAATGTGATGTAATGCTATAACTAGTACTGAAACAGTATTTTACACTTTGTGTTTCTGTGTGGGTGCAGACTGACTAAAGCTTTACATAATATATACTAAATCAATCTTCTGTATATAAAGAGAATTGAAAATGAATCTTCATGTGAATGGAATGGGAGAGGGAGCGGGAGATGGGGGGGTGTGAGTGGGAGGGAAATAATGGGGGGAAAGCAATTGTAATTCATAAACTGTACTTTGGAAATTTATATTTACTAAATAAAAATAAATAAAAAACGAAAATGCTAGCCTGAAGAAATTAATGATCAATCAAATCACATTAATTTTTGAAGACTTTTACCCCACACATATTTCAAATATGGTTGCAAAAATGAGGTTTCCTTTAAATGAGATCTTAGGATTCTAGTCTGATAACTCTTTGAGACCTTGTACTAATTGCTAATTTTTTTCAACTCTAGCTTCCTCATTTATCCGTAGTTGTAGTAGTTCCTACTATGCATATATGAAAGGAAAATTATCAGGATCCAGAGCATCATTTGATTGTCATTGTCATACAAATCTGAAAGTAGGTATGGTTAGAAGTATTAGATCAAGTCTTGTAGCCATCTGGAATTCTCCAATTCATACAGCCCATTTTCAGACCTTTAAGTAAAAAACATTATTATCTATTTTCTCATTGAATATCTAGCAAAAATTATGTCTTCCAATGGATCATCTAAAGGCATTTTATTAAATCTCCTTCTTACCCTTGCTTGCTTTCTACATGTAGTAGATATTCAAAACCAGTCGTCATTTCCTTGTACATCTTGAACCGAGAGAAATTCCTGGATTTTTGTAGACATTTTAATCCAGTCTGCCTTTGTGGGAGATTTGGAGTGTGTGTGTGGGAGGGGCAAAGGTGTTACCATTTAATATAATGGAATACTCTTTGTCCTTTGCTTTTCTCCTAATGTGGAAAAATTCATTCAGTATCTGCCATTGTAGGGAACACTTAGTCAAAAGTGAGGATTGGAAAGAATGCGAAAATGATATTTACAGAGCTGCTCAAACTAAGGGAAAAATCACTGAAGTCTGTATCAAACTCAGATTAATTAATTTCAGAATTAATTCATTATGTAAACCAAATAGGTCAAAAAAACCCAAAATTTTAAAGAACAGCAATTAAATAAATCAGGCTTTAGCATCTCTTGCATCAGAAGCCACCCACAGAAACCACACTTTGCTGTCCAGTAGCATTGAGCTACTTGTGGTAGTTGGGCACTGAGTGAGGCAAATACAAATTGAGCTGTATACAAACATATGTGTGAAAAGAACTCTAGATTTTAAAGACTTTGAAAAAAGATGCAAATAAAAACCACAGTGAGGTATCATCTCATGCAAGTGAAAGTGACCAGTATAAAAAAATGAAAAAAATAACGAAAGCAAGTAAGGTTGTAGAGAAAAGAGTACCCTAATACCTGTTGACAGGAAGGAAATTAATACATCTGTTAGTATAACAATATAGAGATGCCTCAATAAAATGAAAATGGATTTACCATATGACCCAGTTATCCCACTTCTGGTAATATAACCAAAGTTAGCTGAATCAGCATATGCAAGAAATACTTGTGTTTCCATGTTTACAGAAGCTCAACTTACAACATCAAAGATATAAAACTAACCTAGATGTCCATCAACTGATGATTGAATAAAAACAATAAGATATATATATATATATATATGATCAAATATTAGTTAGCCACAAAAAGGATGAAATCTTTAAATTTGCATCAAAATTGTTGGAACTTGAGATCATTAAGCTAAAATGAAATGAGTCAGACACAGAAAGATAATTTTCACATGTCTTCTCTTATATGTAGAAGTTAATACATAGTGTATAAAATTGTGTGGATGCCATATTATTTGATATATAGATGGCTACAGATATTATCTTCACTGAAGTATACCATCTACATGACAATATATCCTTCTTTCTGTACTGTATCATCATTGTCATGAATTTTAAATTGTGATTTTAATATACCTGTTTTCAAGAAACAATAGTATATATGTGTACAGATATATAATATATAATGCATATATGTGTATGATATATTATATAATATATGTGTATAACGAAGTGAATATGCCAAAATGTTAAAATTTATTAAAATTAGCCAGCGCCCCTGCTCACTAGGCTAATCCTCCGCCTTGCGGCGCCGGCACACCGGGTTCTAGTCCCGGTCGGGGCACCGATCCTGGCCCAGTTGCCCCTCTTCCAGGCCAGCTCTCTGCTGTGGCCAGGGAGTACAGTGGAGGATGGCCCAAGTGCTTGGGCCCTGCACCCCATGGGAGACCAGGATACGCACCTGGCTCCTGCCATCGGATCAGCGCAGTGCGCTGGCCGCAGCGGCCATTGGAGGGTGAACCAACAGCAAAAGGAAGACCTTTCTCTCTATCTCTCTCTCACTGTCCACTCTGCCTGTCAAAAAGAAAAAAAAAAGAAAAAAAAATTATTAAAATTAGTAAGTCTTAAAATTAAAGTTGTTTTTTTTTTGTTTGTTTGTTTTTTTTGGACAGGCAGAGTGGATAGTGAGAGAGAGAGAGAGAGAGAAAGGTCTTACTTTTTGCCGTTGGTTCACCCTCCAATGGCCGCTGCGGCCGGTTCATCGCGCTGATCCGAAGCCAGGAGCCAGGTGCTTCTCCTGGTCTCCCATGCGGGTGCAGGTCCCAAGAACTTGGGCCATCCTCAACTGCCTTCCTGGGCCACAGCAGAGAGCTGGCCTGGAAGAGGGGCAACCAGGATAGAATCCGGCGCCCCAACCGGGACTAGAACCCGGTGTGCTGGCCCGCAAGGGGGAGGATTAGCCTGTTAAGCCACGGTGCCGGCCAATTAAAGTTTTCTTAAAAAATCTTTAGGGGGCCGATGCTGTGGCATAGTGAGTAAAGCTGCATCCTGCAGTGCCGGCATCCTATATGGGCACCTGTTCAAGACCCAGCTGCTGCACTTCCTATCTAGCTCTCTACTGTGGCTGGGGAAAGCAGTAGAAGATGGCTCAAGTCGTTGGGCCCTGCAATCATGTGGGAAACCCGAAGGAAGCTCCTGGTTCCTGGCTTTGGATGGGTGCAGCTCCAGCCAATGCAGCCAATTCAGGAGTAAACCAGTGGATGGAAGACCTCTCTTTCTCTCTCTGCCTCTCTTTCTCTCTCTATGTTTCTTTAAAAGAAACTTTACAAATTTGCTATATCTAGTTGATATTTTTAAATCAGTTATGTGTTGAAAATAGTAAGTAATGAATCTATAAAATTAAATATATATTAAAATTGATTTCACTCTTGCATTTTAAATGTGGCTATTAGAAAATTTAAAATTTCATTAATCTCACATTGTAGCTGTATTCAACATAGCTAGTAATTAAATAGTAATAAAGTAATTAGAGGGAACCTTCAAATCGTTAATAGTAAAAATTTCCTTAATAACTAAATCTTTTTTTAAGGATTTTTTTTAAAGATTTTATGTATTTATTTGAGAGGCAGAGTTATAGGCAGAGAGAGGAGAGACAGAGAAAAAGGCCTTCCATCCACTGAAGCCAGGAATCAGGAGCTTCTTTAAGTTCTCCCACCCTGGTGCAGCGGCCCAAGCATTTGGGCCATCTTCCACTGCTTCCCAGGCCAGAAGGAGAGAGCTGGATGGAAAGTGAAGCAGTTGGGACGTCAACCAGTGCCCATATGGGATGCTGGCACCTCAGGCAGAGGATTAGCCTAGCAGGCCACAGCACCAGCCTAATTAAATCTTCTGAAAAGTAAGGTGTGGAAGTCAGTTAAGCCATGGTTGAGACATTTGCATCCCATATTGGAGTGCCTGAGTTAAAGTGTTGTGTCTGCTGTTGGTCCTAGCTTCCTGATAGTAAGCATCCTGGGAGACATGGGCAATTACTAAAGTAGGCGAGTCCTGATTGCTCACCCAGATTCACTTCCCTGCTCTCAGGTTTGGTCCCCGTGGCCATTGCAGACATTTAGGGAATAAGTGGGAAAATGGGAGCTCTCTATCTCACTGTCTCAAAATTAATTAGTTAATTAATTTTTAAAAATTTTGCAAAAAGAAGATACAAAATCAAGGTTGCAACCATCAATACTAGCTGCTTCAAGAACAGTGTTTTGGGGGCCAGCACTGTGGCATAGTTGGTAATGTCACCATCTGCAGTGCTGGCATCCCAAATGGTCTCAATTCGAGTATGGGTTTGGTTCAAGTACCAGGTGCTCCACTTCCAATCCAGTTCCCTAATAATACTCTTGGGAAAGCTGTAGAAGATGGCGTAAGTCCTTGGGCCTCTGCAGCTATGTGGGAGACCAGCAAGAAGCTCCTGACTCTTGGCTTCAGATTGGCCCCAGCTCCAGATAATGCAGCCATTTAAGGAGTGAACCTGTAACTGGGACATCTGTCTCTTTCTCTCTTGCTCTCTCTCTCTCTCTGGAACTCTCTCTCTGAAATTCTGACCTTTAAATAAATAAATAAATCTCTTTAAAAAAAAAAAGTAGTACTGTGAAAATAGGAAATGAAGATAGTTTAGAAGTAAACAAAACCTGTGTAAAACCATTAAAAGCATCATTTCAAAAAATCACTTTGTCATGAGTCATGAGACTGGTATGATGCCACCTATTTGTATGTATTGTCTTAAATTTCAAATTTTGTAAAGAAATAAGAACATCTGACTTAAAGTTATTTTTTAAATTGCATCATTATTTTTAGTTTATAAAATAGAACTGCTAAGATGAAGAGCTATCTTAATTGCATTCTTCTCCAGTGAAATCCAGGATTTAAAAAATATGTAGTTTTTAAAAGCTATAGCTCTACCATTTTTATTGGTCTGACTAGTGAAAAATGATGTTTTTGCTTGTTGCAGTAATATCTTGGGCAGAGCACTAATGATCAATCCCTGATGAATGTAACAATGGCTCCAGGCCATCACTGGGGAATGGCAAGAACCTCATTTCTATAACTATGTTTAAGCACAGTATCAAAGATTTTATTTGTATGTTGGCTTTTCATAAAAATAACTCCAGTAAGTCTAATGAAAATTTGAGACAATTTTATCATATGTCCATTTCAGACTGAAGATTAGGATCCTACAGCTCATTTTTTATGTAACTATGTAAGTAAACTTCGCTCCTATCCTTTTTTATATTTTTATTTATTTGAAAATGAGGGGCTGGTGCTGTGGCAAAACAGGTTAACACCCTGGCCTGCCGGCATCCCATATGGGCACCGGTTCTAGTCCCTGCTGCTCCACTTCCGATCCAGCTCTCTTTTATGACCTGGGAAAGCAGTAGAGGATGTTTCAAGTCCTGGGACCCCTGCACTCCCATGGGAGAACTGAAGGAAACTCCTGGCTCATGGCTTCACATTTGCTCATGGCAAATCTGGCCATTGCCGCCAACTGGGGAGTGAACCATTGAATGGAAGACCTCTCTCTCTTTCTCTGCCTCTCCTCTCTCTGTGCAACTCTGACTTTCAAATAAATAAATAAATAAATATTTTAAAAAGTAAAGAAAAGAAAAGAAGAGAAACTGAGGTAGACAGAAACACAGAGAGAGATCTCCAATCCATCGGTTTATTGCCCAAATGCCCACAACATCTGGAGCTGGGGTAGCCCAAAGTCAGGAGTCTAAATTCAATCTAGGGTTCCCACTTGAGTGGCAAGGACCCAAATACTTAAGCCATCCTCTGATGCCCTCCAAAGTGCGTTTTCAGAAAGCTGGATTGGAAGTGGAGCCAAACTTGAACTGAGGTACTCTAATGTGAGGTGCAGGCAACCCAAGTATGACCTTAACCACTGTGTCAAATGTCTGCCCCACTCTCCTGTCTTTTAATTAAGTAAACACTTATCGCCTATCATATATTAACTAAGAAGAATGCCAACAGGAAAAACACAGACTGTACATTTTAGTAACAATGAATTTCCTTTCTTAAACAAGTGTAAAGGGTCTTGAACATATCTAATGTTATCACCTTGATTTACATAGGAAAGAATAGAGCCACAGGGTGTGAAACAACTGGTTCAGGGTGATAGAGACTGATTTGGGAAAAGCACAAGAGACCATGTGTTTTGATTCTCAATTAACTCTTTTTTTTTTAAAGATTTATTTTATTTTTTATGTGATCCCTTTGACTCTTAGTCCTATCACTATGATCAATTGTGAACAGAAATTGATCACTTGGACTAGTAAGATGGCATTGGTACATGCCACCTTGATGGGATTGAATTGGAATCCCCTGGTATGTTTCTAACTCTGCTGTTGGAGCAAGTCAGCTTGAACATGTCCCAAATTGTACATCTCTTCCCTCTCTTATTCCCACTCTTATATTTAACTGGGGTCACTTTTCAGTTAAGTTTCAACACTTAAGAATAACTGTGTATTAATTACAGAATTCAACCAATAATATTAAATAGAACAAAAAAACAAAAAAATACTAGGAGGGATAAAGTATTAAGTTGTTCATCAACAGTCAGGACAAGGGCTGATCAAGTCACATTTCTCATAGTGTCCATTTCACTTCACCAGGTTTCCTTTTTGGTGCTCGGTTAGTTGTCAGGGAGAACATACGATCTTTGTCCCTTTGGGACTGGCTTATTTCACTCAGCATAATGTCTTCCAGATTCCTCCATTTTGTTGCAAATGACTGGATTTCATTGTTTTTTACTGCTGTATAGTATTCTGTAGAGCACATATCCCATAATTTCTTTATCTAGTCTACTGTTGATGGGCATTTAGGTTGATTCCAGGTCTTAGCTATTGTGAATTGAGCTGCAATAAACATTAAGGTGCAGACCGTTATTTTGTTTGCCAATTTAATTTCCTTTGGGTAAATTCCAAGGAGTGGGATGGCTGGGTTGTATGGTGGGGTTATATATACTAGTGTCTGAAAATACTAACCAATAGAATAAAAAAGGGAGAGAACAATCCAACATGGGAGGTGGGATACATAGCAGACTCATAGAATGGCAGATGTCCTAAACAGCACTCTGGCCTCAGAATCAGCCCTGAAGGCATTCAGATCTGGCTGAAAATCCCATGAGAGTATTTTAGGCATGGAAAGCCAAGACACTCTGTCCAAAAAAAAAAAAATGACCTAAATGAAAGATCTCTGCGAGTGAGATCCCAGTGGAAAGAACAGGTCATCAAAGAAGGAGGTGCCTTTCTCTGAAGGGAGGAGAGAACTTCCACTTTGACTATGACCTTGTCTAAATAGGATCAGAGTCGGTGAATTCAAAAGGCTTCCATAGCCTTGGCAACTCATGACTAGAGCCTAGGGTGATTACTGATGCCATAAACAATAGTGTCAATTGTTAAATCAACAACAGGAGTCACTGTGCACTTACTCCTCATGTAGGATCTCTGTCCTTATGTGCTGTACATTGTGATTTAATTCTATAACTAGTACTAAAACAGTATTTTTCACTTTGTGTTTCTATGTGGGTGCAAACTGTTGAAATCTTTACTTAATATATACTAAACTGATCTTCTGTATATAAAGAGAATTAAAATTGAATCTTGATGTGAATGGAAGGGGAGAGGGAGCGGGAGATGGGAGAGTTTCAGGTGGGAGGGAATTTTTTTTTGGGGGGGAGCCATTGTAATCCATAAGCTGTACATGGGAAATTTATATTCATTAAATAAAAGTTTAAAAAAAAACAAAAAAAGAAAAAAAAAGATTTATTTTATTTATTTGAAAGTCACAGCTACACAGATAGAGAAGGAAAGGCAGAGAGGCAGAGAGAGAGAGAGAGAGAGAGAGAGAGAGAGAGATCTTCCTTCCTCTAGTTTACCCCCAGTTGAGAGAGAGAGAGAGAGAGAGAGATCTTCCTTCCTCTAGTTTACCCCCAGTTCACCAGAGCTGCACAGATCTGAAGCTAGGAGCCAGGAGTTTCTTCCAGGTCTCCCATGGGAGTGCAGGGGCCCAAGGACTTGGGCCATGTTCTATTGCTTTCCCAGGCCATAGCAGAGAGCTGGATCAGAAGTGGAGCAGCTGGGACTCAAATCAGTGCCCATATCGGATGCCGGCACCGCAGGCAGCAGCTTCACCTGCTATGCCACAGCTCTGGCCCCTCAATTAACTCCTTTCCATGGTAATATATTGGATTATTTTAGACATTTCTATAAGGATCACATTTCATTTTTATTTTATTTTTTCCTCTTCCTTGCTGTTGTGATGCATATCACTTTTTTTTTTCCCCAAAGAATGTCTTACTGTAGTGAATGCAGTAAGCCTATTTGGAAGACTACTCTAAACAGAACAAAACCAAGCAGAGAGCAGCCCTGGGCCCTCTCCATAGATCACAGTTTATGGCAGCTCCCCCAGGGAACACAGAAGCGCTTGGACCAGCTTTAAGTTTAAGTGCATGTCATCATGATGTACAGTGTCTTTGGTATCTGTATATCATGGAGTGAAAAGGGTGTCACCCATGGAAGGAGAGCATCCATTCTCCTCTCCTGACACTGTGCCTTTTCCCCAAACAAGACATATCTGCGATTACAATCTTATCCAGCTGGCTTACCACTTCCAGAGCTCATTTGCAGTAAGCAGTCAGTCAGTTTTTTTGCAGGGAGTTTTGGGGGACATACTTTGGGAAGTAATGAAAGTGATGTAGAGATAAGAATACTTAGCCTCTCTCTCTCTCTACCTCTCTCTGTAACTCTTTCAAATAAATAAAATAAATCTTTTTTTTTTTTAAAAAAGAATACTTAAAGCTCTCCTATATGTATTGTTTTCACTTTCTTGTTAGCATGTCAAAGACCTAACCTCTATGCATGGAGAAATACAGAAATCACAATCATGTTCTCAAAAGTCTTTCCTTTTGGGTTCAAAGCCCCAATCAAGAGCTTCTTGGTTGCTTGACTCAAGTTACTCAACACTTCTTTGTTTTAATTCCTTACTGAAAAGTTGAGATTATTTGAAAAATACTACCTACTTTATGAAAGTATTGTGAAGAATAAATGAATAAATACAAATGAAATCCTTAGAGTAAAGTTTGGAACTTGCATTGTCCTCCATAGATGATAGCAGTCATTATTATAATTTTTTTCTTGCCTAAGGTTTTGCCTAAGATAGTCTAAGTAAAGTTACAAGATTGAAGAATCTTTATTTTAGTAGCCTAAGAGTGTCTCAAGCAAGAGGTATCTTATTTCTCAGAAATAAACAATTCAGGATGAAATGAATCCATTTATTTCTCCCCATCACCTCCCCTCCCCCCATCTAGCCATTCATCCATCCCTTGACTGTCTTGGAGTATGGTATCCTAATTCAACATGCTTAAGAACTTATTATTTTATTGGTCTAGTGATCTACTATCTTCTAATGGTCAAGACTTGAGGGATAAAATCGGGCTAGCTTGTTGCCAAAGGCAAAGTTAGTTAATGGGGAACCTGGATGGTCATCTGGGCTAAACTTATATTTTATCTGACCATCTGATCCTTACTGCATTTTATATATATGTAATATATAATATATATATTTTATATATACTCTCACTTTCCTTCTTTGTGTACTGTGGATATATACATATTTATAAATATATGTAAATATATTTATGCATACAAAATACCCACAGATGTATGAAATAGTACATATTATAGAATATATGGGCCTTTATTTCAGCTTAGAAGGATATAGTCAGGAAGGTGTCAGGGGAGCAGGGTGGTGAATTAGGCAATAGATGACTTCTTCAGTTGCCTCATGGTTCAGAAAGAGAATCTTGGGCACCACCCTACATCCAGGTTACTCCAGATCTCAGAGAGTTAGACCTTGTCTCCTCTTCATTGTTTCCTTCTTGTTCAGAGCCGTTGACAACAGTACTGTTGCTTAGAAGCAATCAAACAAGACTACTTTGGGATGCAGGGTTATATTTCCAAAGTGAGTAAAGTCCCTGCACCACCTTTCTGCTTTTAGAGAATGAGAGACTTTGGTAAGACAAGCTATCACTTTATCTCAACAATGACAGATGCTCCTCAGCTGACCCTGATTCTCCATTTCTTATATAATATTCTGACTACTTTATTTAGGATTTCTGTGTCATTTGGAATTGAGAGCATTAATTTTCATGAATGCTGCTCTCTGCCTAGTGGAACAATAATTCTTAAAGCTAGAATACCACAATTTCCCAAGTTTCTGTTTAATCCAGTGTGTAGTACAGGCTGAGTGTGCAGTAGGGAATTACTCAATAGTGAGTGAAGAGATCAAATGCTGTAATCAGGAGTTCTGGAAAATTTAGAAGAGTTTACTGACTGTTTAGCTTAGGTCCAATTCATATGGCCTAATTATCATTGCCATTATCATAATAATCACATAATAAACACAACAGTCTCTGCTCCTACCATGTTGAAATGGTGATTTGTGGGCTAATCTTCTGGCACCTTATGTGTGATTGCTACATCACTTCCTGGTGACTTTATCCACTTGCAAACCATCTGAATAACGAACACAACTCATAAAGCTCAGCTACCACATACAGTAAAACACCAACTGTTTCCCTCAGGATGGACTCAAGGGAGCAAACCAACAATTACCAATGCTGTGAAACAACCCGATCTCTCAACTATTTTATTCCTTTTGCAAGAGGGGAAAAACAAAAAGATGGCTCCTCTCACTATGCTGATCCTGAAAAGAGCACTGACGTTTGTTTTCTGACTGATGTTTGACTGTGAGTGCTCAATAATTAGAAATATTTAAAGCAGACAAACATCAGCAAGTTAAAATTGTTTTCTGCTTAAATCTTGTCTTTTGCCAGAAAGGAAATGATATGTTAGACATGTTGCACTCTTTCTCAGTATGATAGCAACTAAAGTGGCTTAAAATTGGATTCATTTATAAAGCTGGACACTATTAATATCATTCCCTGCATGATGGTAATTCATTTTACTCTGCTTTGTCTCAGAAGCAGTAGGGGCTCCATTCCTTATATTCAGTTTGCAGTCCTAATTAAGTATTCATTATAGAATACATATTTTTTCATTTAAGACTGGATATCAAATATTTATGTGCTGTGTTATACTTGTTTACTATTAGGCCAATGTATTGAGGTTCTACACGACTACGAGTTATGTGTCTTCAACCTGTAAAATTAAAGTTTGGAAGGAACTCAGCTGGAGTTAAAAACCTGTCTCCCTCTGCGTTCTTATTTCATTGGTATTACACCAAATAAATTGAAAACCTAACTAAATGTAACTACACTGGTTCCCCCATTGAGAATGAAAAGGCATTCCATGGGTTCAGTGGGAAGTTGTACTGATACATGCAGAAGTTTCACATAAGATTCTATAAGATTTTGATCCTGAAAATTTTTGTTTTGTTTTAAAAAGATTTACTTATTTTCTTGAAAGTCAAAGTTACAGAGAGAGAGAGAAAGAGAGAGAATCTCCCATCTGCTGGTTTACTACCCAAATGGTTGCAATGGCTGGGGCAGGGCCAGGTTGTGTCCAGGAGCCTGAAGCCAGAAGCTTCTTTTAGATCGCCCATGTGGCTGGCAGGGGCCCAAGTACTTAGGCCATTTTCTGCTACTTTCCCAGGCCATTAGCAGGGAGATAATCCTGCAAACTTTTGCTATTGGTAGTTGAAAGGGCTAGAAATTAAAAAGGGAAAAGAGTACAGAAAGTTTTAATAAAATATAATTAAACCAAAAAATTAACAAATGCTAGAATACCAAGAAAACTGCCATCTGATGGAATATGTTAATTTGTTGCTGTGTGTTATAAAAAAAAAAACTGTTTAAGCAAGAATCAAATTTGCAGCCCTAACAGTTGAATCCTTCCAATTTGACTTGAAAAACAATAGAATATGTTTATGAGAAAAAATTTGTGCATCTATATTATGCTTTCCCCTTAGGAATTCAAGGAACCTAGAGACTGCATTATTCAAAGTTACATTTGAATCCACCATAAGAGACAAGTAGAACTTTGAAAGTTGAATTGAAAAGAAACAATCAAATAAAACCAATCATAACAGTAAACAAATAATCAAATTGGGACTAGTTAACAACTCTGTGATTTCTCTAGTTTCATATGCAAATGGCTCAAATGGAAATTATGGTAGGAAGTGGATTCCATAATAGTTCTTAATCAATAATCAGATTTTCCCTGTGTGTCAATTATTTACAAAGTCCATTGTAGTTCTGAATGAAGGAGATAAAAAAAGAAGGAAAAATATTGTTTTCATTGTAATTTACTCACCATTATATTGAAGAGACAAGCTTTAAATGTAAACACAGTCAGATGACAATGGAAATATTTGTTTATGATGTCATAAGTCAAAAGACACTCGCTTGGCAAGGACAATGATTCTTTAAGCTTCATGGGAAGGAGAGTTATAGTTATCAAGGAGAACTCAAGGAAGGAGGGGATACTGCTTAGAGAAAGGAGCTCTTCATCTGGACCTTGAAGAAATGCTTGAAATGAGAACAAATGCATTTAGGCAGGGGAGATAGTTGTGAAGGAGAAAAAATGGATCACCAAATCTCGTTGTCATCTGCAAAGGCCACAAGAAGAGGAAAGGGGAAGATGGATTGGCCAGGTTGCAGAAAGTCTGACTAGCATGCTAAGAACTTCAGTTTATTCTGTAGAATATGAAAAGAAACTGTAATTTTTATAACCAGAATTAAACTGATACATTTGAAAGATTTCATTTTCTTCAGATTTAATTAATTAATAAAAGCAGAGTCTGGAAGAAAGAAGGTTCAGGACTGTTGCTGTAGTACTGGATAGGATGATAGAAGCCTGGGAGTTGGTGACAGTGCTCAAAAAAAGAACTGTGTATGACACAGAAGAAGCAAACTGCTCATCTTGAAGACTGCAGGTGTTTGGTAATGTAAGGTATCTGAAGTTACTAGTTCATTGACATCCTTATCCCATTAAATATGTCATCGGGGCCATATCTCATGTCAGAGTGCTGGTCCCAGTCACCAAATATATTGCTTCTGATTGAGCTTCATGCTAATGTGCCCTGGAGAGGCAACATGATGACTCAACTGTTTAAGCTGCTGTTATGCATGTGAGTAATTGGATGGAGTCTGAGGCTCCTGACTTCACTCTGGCCCAGCCCTGCCTATTGCAGGCATTTGATCCAGTGGGTGGACTCTCTCTGTCTCTTTCAATGCCTCTGCTACTATGCCTTTCAAGTAGATGAAAATAAAGAAACATTATAAAAAAGAAAGCACAACCAAAAAGTAAAGGAACCATCAATACAATAATTTGAAAAAAGGTCATTTTGCCAATTTATTATATGAAATATGTTTCCACATCAAATATCAAGACTTTTGTATGGATTAATATCTAAGTTTGTACATTCAGAAATTTGTTTCAATACACATTTACTGAATGTCTTATCTTTAGAATGTGTCTACCGCCAAAGAAAGATTAAAACATTGGAGCTGGGTTTGAGGAGAATTTTCTTTTTCCAATATTACAAAGCAATCTTGTAACAGAGCAAGGTTTCTAGGACTGAAATAACTTTCTATAAATGGGACATCTAGTTTCAGGGCCTCTAGCAATCCTCTCCTCTCTTCAGAATTGAGGGCCACTGTTCTATAAAGGCTTATTTTCTATTGGGTCTTTTAAATATTTTTTGTTTCTATCAAGATTTATACTTTTTTTTGCTTTAAATATTTTGGTGTTTCAAAAGAGTATATGTGATCCACTGAAGAAGTATCTCATTGCAGCCCAGTTCACAATAGCTAAGATATGGAATCAACACAAATGCCCATCAACACAAATGCTCATCAACACTGGTTAAAAAAAAGAAGAAGAAGAAATCTGGTCATTTGCAACAAAATAGATAAAACTAGAAAACATACTTAGTGAAATAAGCCAGTCCCAAAAGGACAAATGCCATATATTCTTCCTGACCTGTGATAACTAACAGAGTACCTAAAAGGCAATCGATAGAGGTGAAATTGACACTTTGAGAGCAGTGACTTTGTACAGCCCTTGTCATGACTGTTGAGGCAAGCTTTTTTTATATACTATTTATTGAACTCTTTATTTAACATATAATTAGTCATATGTGTATAAAGTTAATTGAAAACATATCTTATTAAAAATAATAATGGGAATAGGAGAGGGAGGAGGAAGACGGCTGGGAGTGTGGATGGGAGGGGGGCTACAGTGGGCAGAATCACTATGTTGCTAAGTTGTAATTATGAAATATATGAAGTTTATATTAATTAAAAGGTTTCTGGGGAAAAAAGAAGTATCTCATCTAAATAACTTCTTGGAACTTACATATGATGTCACGTAATTCTTGCAGAAAATCCCCTCTTCTGTTGGTCATAGAAGAATTGCTACTGTTTAAATCATGGAAAATTCCCCCAGCACTGTAGAGAGAGTCCCTCTGGCACCAGTGACTATCTTGCCCCATTTTTCACCTTCGGAGGTCTTTACACACATCAGCTAAATTTGTTCTCCAGGGCCTCTGTGAGGATGGTGACTTTACAAATTCCTCCTTTGACAAATTCCTCCCTTGAGAGACATTAAGGATGTTGATGGGGAAAATGCATCTTGCTAAGATTATAGCCCTCTCAGAATGCAGAGCTTGAGTTTGGAAACTGAGCAGTGAATTTTTTGGGGTAGAGATTTACTTAAGATTCAACTGCCAATTGTTAGCTAATGTTTACAGGAGGGATGCACAATTAATAAATTCAAAAATTGTGCTTCACTTCTATTTCCAAAGTGAATAGGATGTTTGTCAAAGCAAGAAACTTTGCTTTGATTATAAGCTACAGATAATGAAAATGTGTTTATGTTTCACAAATACATTTGAATCTAGTGGGTTGTATTTCCCATCAGGGAACCAGGTTCAGCAAATATTTTCACATGCTAACTCCTCAAATCAAGCAGAAGGTTTTAGTTGACTAGAAATACAATAAGCTTAGAGAATAGAGGTTTGAACAGAAACTAAGTAATAGATTTTGTAATTATCCTGCAACAGAATTTGTAAGGATCAGCACTGAATTTTAAGTGTAAAGTACACATATCACCTACTTTTAAGAGGAAAAACTCACAAATTTATCATCGCCACTTTTTCTTAACCTTGTTAACAAGTAATCTGTTGCCCTCAACTTATTATGGCTTCATATTGTACTTGAGTGGCCCATATTACAATGGTTTTGAACAAAACATGAAATGGCAAATATGAAATACAAGTTGGAATAGGGGAGATTCAGAAATAGAAGACTTGAAAAGACATGTTTCAAAGCTTAGAGGCACTGCAGATGGATTTTGGCTGGGAATCCAGGCACACGGGGGTTAGAGACCTGTTACTCATTCCCTTGGAGCATAACTTTCTACAGAGTCAAGAAGAAACTGGCCACCAGAACTAGCAAGCTGCATTTTGCTCTTGATCAGAGTACTGCGATGAATTTTTCAGGGTTAAATTCCAGAATGACCTAAACATTCTAGTTACACAAATCAAGGAGAGAAGGATAGTTTAGTAAGATTTGAATATTTCTTATATCTATGTTTGTTAGGTGCACACCTTAATGTTTTTTATTTCCTGAAATGCCTGTTAAGTCTCCCTCATAGCCTCTGACTATTTTTTTCTTTGATATCCTTGCTCAAAATCTTCTTCTTCATATACCTCTCCCGTCATCCTCCAGCACAATGTTCTATCACTGTAGTCACAGCAAGGTTCCCATGTTCTTGGTCATATGTAGCTGTGGAATGATGACTGTTTTTGTTTATTATCAACATGATATGTATCTCACTTACTCATTGAGTTGTAAATTTTTCCTAGGAAGGTGATTCTACTCCTATCATTATAATCTCCCATCCCACCAAACAGATGGAGTAGTAATGAATTTCCTTCTGCTGCAAAGGCTAAGAGCATACTCAACAATCTTGTTTCTTTTTCTTGGACAGAAATTGCAAAACTATATTTTTCAGCATCACTAGCACATACTATCAGTTTTGACTAGTTCTAACCAATGACAGCAGCAATGGACACCATTTCTTTCCTGTCAATGAAACAAGCTATGTTGTTTTCCTTTAGTCTTTTCTCTCTCTTTCCTCCTTCAGTACTTCCGGAAGCATGGGGTTCTGAATTGGTAGAACCTCATATTGGTTACTTAGGAGAGTCTCCAAACTGCACCTGCCTGTGGAACAAGGGAGAGGTAAGATTTTCTTGTGTGAAGTTTGGATTGGTTTGCTATTGTACCAAAGGATCAATCAGTCACATGAATAAAGATACTGAATGATATAATGGAGTACTGGGAAATATCTCTAACCCCAAGCTGTGTGTATCTATAGATCAGTAGATGGGTCTGTGTCTGTGCATGTATGTGTGTGCTTGTACACCACTGACCAACTCTTTGCTCTCTTCTCATAATCTCCTAGCTTAAACTCTAAGATAATGGTGGGGTTAAAACTTCTTTAAGCTTGAAATTTCTTTGGAAAATATCCTGATACTTATCCAAAACAGACGTGCATTTATTCGGGTCTCATTTCTGAAGTCTTTTAAACCGTAGAACAAAGCTCAGGGTTTGGACAGACTCTGATTTTAAGTTCATCTCTTTGTTGCTTTTACCCCCTTTAAGAAAATTCCAGATGAAAGCATAAATCTGCCACATGAACTGATTTGCTGCACAGCAAGATAATTCTTTTAAGTAGTTTCTATTATAGGAAAATTAATTTCAAGGCACTTCATACAGTTCTAGTAAAATCCTTCCGCTCCACAGGGGTCCATGAGCAACATTAACTGTGTAGCATTTGCTGGGTATGCCTCGTTATGACTTGGTGCAGTGAGGGATTTTTTTTTTTAGATTTTTTTGAAAGCTGGGCTTTTTGAAAATGCATTATTTTTTTTCATCCTTGCATGAACATTTAAAGAAAACTGGAATTTAAGATATTTTTATAAAGGATGAAATGTTTTCCTCCTACATTATATAAGGAAAAGAAATTGTTTCTCCTGCTGAAATTTGAAGTTTTTTTTTTTTTATTTTTATTTAGACATGTGTGAGTTTCTGGTGTAATATTGATTCATTGGAGGACTTTATTGAAAACCAATACAAAAGTCCATCTGCCAATAAGTACACACACAGAAGCCTGAATGATTGACAAGCAAACCGGTGTCATCCAGTTCTCTCTGGACATCCTTCATTCTAACACAGGTGTTCTCAGGACAATTGCATAAGTCACCTACGTGCAAGTTTCCATCTCAGAGCCTGTTTCCCAGAGGGCCTGACCTTTTACATGTGGCATTCAAAGTGTTTTGTGGAATGGCTTCATTAGGTATATTGTGTACTCTGGCAAACTTCTTAATTCACTCTTCTCTGAATATCATTGGTTCCTCCCCTCCCTATCCTCTTTCTCTGTTCAAAACCCAATATATACCTGGAAAGTGGTTGATTCTTTAGGGCTTTACTTTTCGGCTTTGATCGTGGAACAAAAGGAACAATTATCCAGGAGCCTATTTTTCCCCCACTACTGAGCCAAATCCTTTCATATCATGACACCATTGTCCCATGAATTCTGAGATCTTTTACTTTGGGCTGGTTCTAATAGGAATTATTTCTAGTCCTGTGAAAGTTCTGAAGATTTCTCTATCTTTTCTGAGTCTCTCCTCTCAGACTCAGTTTCCTCATACACATGGGATGTCCCATCCTCCACAGAAGCCTGATGGAGATCCTCTACAGTACTCCATTTCCTCTTCTCAAATTTCTTCTCTCCTGTCATGTGAAATCTCACACTTTCAGTTTTGTATATTCTACTAAGGAGGATTTCAGGTATATAACATGGTTCACTCTATTTAAAGCAGTTCTTTGTGACTTTTTCTATAGCTCACACGAACTGCATACCCACACTTTGAGGGCTAATGTATATCTCATTTTTAATGTCTTTTCTCTTTGGAATAACTGGTTATTTTAACCCTCTTTTCTCTACATCATATTGGAATTATTGGAATTAGTATTGGAATTATTTCACTTTATTGTGGCATAGACAGTAAGTTCCTTGAAACAGAGACCGTGATATTTTTCTCCTCTACAAAAATTTTTATAGTGCTGAGATCGTAGTGATCTTTCATTGTATGTTTTGTCTATTTTCATATGATTTATTAAATGGTGATTTGTCACTGATTAAACAAGGAAAGACATTTTCTGTTGTATTCCATCGCATATCAGTAAATGGCAGACCAAAGTGGTGGCAAAGGAGAATCATCGTTATGAAAAAGCTACCAGTGCTTCAAGTATACCCCGTTTCCCTTTTGATTTGGAACCTAGAAAGCATCAGCTAGGTTGAGTTAATGACGTACTGTTCCTCTCTTTGTGGTGAAGGTTCTCTCACCAAGAAATTTTTCACTGCCAAAATCTCTCTCCAACTGAGCAGTGGCAGAGAAGTTACTTAGAATCTTCTTCAGATTTAATGAATAATTGTTCCTTTGAGGGATGCTACCTTGGGCTCTTGGGCTCTTGTGAGTCAGGGTGCATTTTAAATAGCACTAGTTGCTGGAGGATTATGACAATACTTTTAGAAATAGCCAATATGTTAGAATAGTTTGACCCATATAAGAAGCTGGGAACTTTCATGATTAAGTTATAAATATTAACTTTTAACAGAGCCGAAGGCACATATAAAAATATTTTCTTTGTTTTTGCTCGTAGTGTAGACAGTAACCATTACATGTAAGTCAAACTTCATTTGTTCTGAAGAGTTATTCATTAAGTTGTCTTATTTTAAGCTTTTGAGTCTCGATCAGCCTGTTGAGCCAACCTCACCTTCATTCAGCAACTAGATGTGTGATATTTAAAGAGATTGATTAGTTCGCTTTACTGGGCTTCCGATTTCTCTGTAAAAGAAGAGTCTCAGATTGTAAGAACATTTTCCATTGTAAGTTTTTTTTTTTCTTAATCCAATGATGCAAAAAGAAGTGAAATGTGTGAACCAAATGGGACAGTGGTATTCATCTGTTAATCCACAGCAATACATTATCCACACCCACTCCCAGGACTTGTCTTTTCCTTCCCAAGTAATTGAGTCAGACAAAAAGAAATGTCTCCTCCTGCTTGTAGAATTGATTTCTGATTAGGTTTTTCAGTTGGTTCTACCACGTGCAAATGTATGTCTTCCAGGCCAGTGTTGTTCGTTAAATGAAGATAATCTGACATTCTTTGCAGCTCTTTAAAGAGCAGGTCATGCTTTTAAGTCCCCTCCTCCCCCTTCTACCCATCCACCCTTCCTAGGAGAAAGAAAATAAGGCTTTTAAAGGATTAACTTACATAAACAGCAGGGTCTTGTGCTAGGAAAGCAGGTAGACTGCCAAACTATGCAAACTGACCAGAAACAGTAAATCCTTGAAAAGACTAGTGAAAACTTTTGTCAGTTATTGTAGATTCTTAAGGGATTTTCACCTTGTATTTTATTCTTTCTTATGAGATATTTGTTAAAAGTTGCTTGTAAACAAAAATTGCATTTTATTATCTATATTTAATATCATCTTATGAGGTATATTTTTGTTGTTGTTTCTTAATTCTTTTTGCTTTTAAAATGTACATAAAATTTTACATATTTATAGGTTGTTCTATGATTTTAATTTTTAAATGACAAAAGTTTAATAAAAGTTACAATCTTCTAAACTTTAATTTGTATCCCTGTTCAATTTCAACTTATTGATACACACACACACACACACACATATATATATATATTTGGAAGATGTAAAAAGATAAAGATAAATAACATCTTACAATAATATAGGTATAATTTTGGTATAAGGAAGCTAGTGGGGGCATGTATACCCACGGTGGGAATGCATTTGAATGAGGGTATCTTTCTGTGCTTTGGTATGAATCTTACTCTTTGTGCTGCTGGAAATACTCCATGTTTACTTGCCTACAAAGGCTGCCTCTAGCTTGATTATAGTCACCAAAAATATTGTTCTTAAAATTCTTTGTTTGCAATTGTGCATATCAATCTTAGAAGTAAAAGCTCTAATCTTCACCGATTATAGAAATCTGTCTTCTTCCTTTCATTCTTTTTGCTGCTGATGATATTAAATGAATCTACATATTAGATGTGGGATTCAAAAACAGCTAAGGGGATACTGAGCTAGAGTGTCACATTTCCTACAATGTGAGGTGGCCCTGAATAGCACTGCAGGGGAGGAAGTAGGGTGTGCTGTCCACACCAGTCTCATTTTCCTATGCTGTTTCCCATTTTTGCCGTTTATAAACCTGTCACACTCCCTCTCCCAATCAGACTTCCCCTTATCTCTCAGGATTCTTCTCTCAATATCCTGGTTTTGGACCTCTTGTTTACCATCCTGCAGTTCAGAATTCTTTCCATAGTGCTCTGGCGTATATAAAAGTATTCATTGGTATGATTCCTTTACTCCACAATGACAGCAGCTAAGTGGATTCTTCTTTGATTTTCCTTCCCCTTTCCTTTTGTTAATTCTTTGCCTTTTCTTTCAAATTTTTCTTTGTTCTTTCCTCACTTCCCTTTTATTGTTTTCTCACTTCTGCAAATATATATTGACTCTCCTTTGAATAAGGTGTTTTCAAGTTCTGATCACTCTTTGTAGCACAATCAGAACTCCTAAATTGCTTCTATGAAGCCAGCATCACCTTAATTCCTAAACCCAGAAAGACACAACAGAGAGAGAGAACTACAGACCATTTTCCCTGATGAACGTAGTTGTAAAAATCCTCAACAAAATTCTTGCCAATTGAATCCAACACCACATCAAAAAGATCATTCACCCATACCAAGTGGGATTTATCACTAATTATGAAGGGATGGTGTAACATTCACGAATCAATCAATATGTGATGTCACATTAACTGAAGAACAAAACCATGTGGTTATCTGAATAGATACAGAGAAAGCAATTTATAAAATAGAACACCCTTTAATGATGAAAACTCTAAGCAAATTGGATATACAAGGAACATTCCTCAAAACAATAAAGGCAATTTAACAAACCCACAGCCAGTGTCCTATTGAATGGGGAAAAGTTGGAAGCAACCTCACTGAGATACAGAACCAGGCAATGATGCTGACTTTCACTATTGCTATTTAATATAGTTTTAGCCAGAGCCATTAGGCAAGAAAAAGAAATTAAAGAGATACAAATTGGGAAAGAGGAAGTCAAACTACCTCTATTTACAGATGACATGATTCTATGTATAGGGGATCCAAAAGCCTCCACCAAGACTATTGGAACTCATAGAAGAGTTTGGTAGGTTGGCAGGATATAAAATCAACACACAAAAATCAACAGACTTTGTATACACAGACAATGAGAAAGAAGTTCTAAGATCAATCCTATTCACAATAGCTACCAAAAAAAAAAAAAAAGTCAAATACCTTGGAATAAATTTAACCAAGGATGTCAAAGATATCTGTGATGAGAATTACAAAACATTATAGAAAGAATTAGAAGAAGATAAAAAAAACAGAAAAATCTTCCATGTTCATGAACTGGAAGAATCAATATAATCATAATGTCCATTCTTCTGAAATCAATTCACAGATTCAATGCAATACCCATCAAAATAGCAAAGACATTCTTATCAGATATATATTTAAAAAAATGATGCTGATGGCCAGCGCTGCGGCTCACTTGGTTAATCCTCCTCCTGCGGCACCAGTACCTGGGGGTTCTAGTCCCGGTTGGGGCGCCAGGTTCTGTCCCGGTTGCTCCTCTTCCAGTCCAGCTCTCTGCTGTGGCCCGGGAAGGTACTGGAGAATGACCTAGGTGCTTGGGCCCTGCACTCGCATGGGAGACCAGGAGGAGGCGCCTGGATCCTGGCTTCGGATTGGCGCGGCACGCTGGCTGTAGCAACTATTTGGGGTTGAACTAACGGAAGGAAGACCTTTCTCTCTGTCTCTCTTTCTCACTGTATAACTCTGCCTGTAAACAGAAAAAAATGGTGCTGAGATTCATATGGAAACACAGGAGACCTTGAATAGATAAAACAATTTTCTACAATAAAAATAAAGCCAGAGGCATCACAATACCAGATTTCAAGACATACTACAGGGCAGTTATAATAAAAAAGGCCTGGTACTAGTACAAAAACAGAAGGATAGACCAATGGAACAGAATAGAAACTCCAGAAATCAATCCAAGTATCTACAACTAACTTACCTTTGACCAAGGAGCCAAAACCAATCCCTGGTGCAAGGACAGTCTCTTCAACAGATGGTGCTGGAAAAACAGGATTTCTACATGCAGAAGAATGAAGCAAGGCCTGTACCTTACACAAAAATCAATTCAAATTGATTAAAGACCTAAATCTATGACGAGATACCATCAAATTACTTTAGAACATTGGGGAAACACTGCAAGGTATTTGCTTAGGCAAAAAGTTCTTGGAAAAGACAATCAAAGCCAAATTTAACAAATAAGATTACATCAAACAAAGAAGCTTCTGTACTGCAAAAGAAACAAGAATGTGAAGAAGCAATCAACAAATTGTGAGAAATTATTTGTAAACTATACAACTCATAAAGGATTAAAAACTAGAATATATAAAGAGATCAAGAAACCCTACAACAACAAAACAAACAACCCAGTTAAGAAATTGGCAAAGGACTTAAACAGACATTTTTCAAAAAAGGAAATCCAAATGGCCAACAAACATATAAAAAAAAATGTTCAGGATCACTAGCTGTCAGGAAAATGCAAATCAAAACTACATTAATAGTTCACCTCACCACAGTTAGAATGACTTTCATACAGAAATCAACAAACAATAAATGCTGGTGAGGATGTGGGGAAAAAGGTACCCTAATATAAACTGGTTAAACCACTATGGAAGATAGTGTAGAGATACCTCAGAAATCTGAATATAGATCTACCATATGACCCAGCCACCCCACTTCTGTGAATTAACTCAAGGGAAATGAAATCATCATGTGAAAAAGTTGTCTACACCCCCATGTTTATTGCAGCTCCATTCACAATAGCTAAAACATGGAATCAACCTAAACGTCAGTCAAATGAAGACTTGATAAAGAAATTATGGGATATGTACTATATGGAATATTATACTGCAGTAAAAAAGAAATCCAGTTATTTGCAACAAAATGGATGAATCTGGAAAACATCATACTTAGGGAAATAAGCCAGTATCAAAGGGAGAAATAGCATATGTTCTCCCTGATCTGTGGTAACTAATAGAGCACCTGAAAGGAAATCTGGAGAAGTGAAATTGATACTTTGAGAAGCAATGACTTGAACAGCCCTTGTCTTGATTGTCGAGGAACATTTTTTTCTCTTCTTCACACTATTTGTTGTACTCTTTACTTAACATAGAGTTAATCATATGTGTATGAAGTCAATTGAAAACAGATCTCAGTAAAATATAAGAGTGGGAATAAGAGAGAGAAGAGGAAGTTTGCAACTGTAAAGCTGTATAGTTCTGCATACATTCCTGCAGACTTAATTCTAAGTTACAATTTAAAAACTTGCTATGGGACTCCAAATCTCATTAAGCTGGGTGGTAAAAATACCATCTTAAGTGTTAAAGTGACCATATTAAGTGTTAAAGTGATCATATGGATAGGATTAAATGTTAAAGGGATCATATAAATAAGATCAAATGTCTGGTAATAATAATAGATAGAATTAAAAAGAAGAGAATGTTTCAACCTGGGAAGCAGTCCACGCAGCAGACTCATAGAATGACAACCATTTTACATAGCACTCTGATCATGGAATCAGTCCTTAAGTCATTCTTGTCTGGCTGAAAAGTCCATGAGAGCATTTCAGGGCTGGATAGTCAAGACACTGTGGCAAAAAAAAAAAAATGTCCTACATGAAGGATCTCTGTAACAGAGACCACAGTGGAAAAAAGTGGCCATCAAAGAAAGATGTACTTTTTTCTGAAGGGAGTAGAGAAGTTCCACTTTGCTTATGGCCTTTTCTAAATACTGACAGAGATTGTGGATTCAAAAGAGTTCTATAACCTTGGCAGCTCATGTCAAGAGCCATGGGTGATCACTGACATCATACATATTGCCAATTATAATACATGGCAACTTTTTAATCATATTGTTTGAGAAAGAATTCTGTCTTAATTTACCACCTACTGGACCTAAGCAGAAGATTGCATGCCCACTCTCTTCAGTCACAGAAAATTGTGTGTGTGCTTTTGATTTTTTTTATTCTTATAAAAGAGCTTACATATTATTCAAAAGATAATACAATGAACATCTGGATGACCAGTAATGGATGACCAGCACTGGGCCACAACATTGATATGTATGGAAGATATTTTTGGAAACCAATCTTTCACAAATAGGACATTGCTAGAAACAGCACTAGCAAATCTAAAAAGAATAGAAAGGACTCATGTCACTGGCCCTCTGTGTACCCACAGAGGTTCTCACTAGGGCACCCAACAGTGACTCAACAGCATTATTAATCCATTCAGCCAACATATTCACATCAAAAATATGGTAAATATCAGGCCACCAGTGTCCAGTACTGGGCACTCCAGAGTGATTGGGACATTAAAACCCAAACCAGTGGCATCCATGGGTATAATTGCTATAGTACTGTACTTCTGAAGAAATCATTAAAGTGTTTGTTTTCACCGAGATCTATTAATGTTCTCAGTCAAATAATATTCTCGTAGAGTTTAGCATTCACAATTGATACAATCATAAAACTTTAAATTGCACTTTGATCTTCACCCCTCCAAAATGCTTGAACAGATTAAGAGATAATTTTTAATGTGGATTTGGTCAAGGGGTAAATGAATTGGGTTCATATAGTAACTCTGCCCTGAAAATCCAACCTTCATTGACTTGAAGAACAAAATCTAAATAACAAAAACTCCCCCAAACTGACCTTGCCTTTGCCACACTAGAGTATATGCATCAGATAATTAAATATTTCCTTTGTAAGAACATAGTACTATGGAAAACATTAGGAAAGTAATGCCCATCCAGTATTTAGCACTGAGATCATTTTATCAAGAGAAATATAAATTGGAAGTCAAGTTTTTAAGAAAGAAAAATTCACAATTGCATCTCTTGAAGAGGAACAATAAACTTCAGATCTCACTAGGTCATCCAAGATTCCAACCTCTCAAAGCCAAAGGATAACTCAGGGAAATCCTCTAGCTTCTGCTAAATCTGTATATGGAATTTTACCGTGCCACTGACCATCACTTTGGTGTTGAGAAATCTTGCATTTCTATAACCATAATTGGTCTAACCTCTTTTTGCCATTTAAAGCTATAATTATAAGATGAATTCTTTGCCATCTGATGTCTTCTTTCTACACTCATTTAATAGACTTAAACAATTTCTAATGAGAGAGATGAATTTGGGGACTATGCTCAGGTTTTTTAGAAATTGTATCTGGAAGAACATTTGTCTAGGAATACATTATATCATATGAATGACTACCTCTTTAGCCTTCATGTAACCCTAACTGAAAATTAGAAACCAGAACAAAATGGAAAACCAAAGGTGACACAAAGAAAAAAGGATCTGCTTGAGAGATGTTTTTGAATAAATGAAAAATAAAGTTGGAGTTTTATGCAGGTAGTCCTATTTTTCAACTTTTCCTTACCATCTGGATATGGAGGAGGTTTCCACATTAATTTGTTTCCAAGCTGGATGCCCTTCCCAAGGGGTTGGAGCCAAGTGCTTCTGATGAGCAGGAAGTGAGGTTGTTTCCCTAGATGCAACTCATTGAGCCATGAAGATGTTCAGTTCTCCAGCCACTAGCTTCTGAATCCAACAACACACTGTGCATAAGGAAGAGAGACCATTTCACTTAATCACTCCTTATCAAACTGCAGCCTCGTTTATTGGCATGCCCAACAGGGGTGATTTGGTAACCTGTCTTCCCTCCCAGAACTGTGAGTCAAAACATCAGACCGCACATAGTTCCTTATGGAACCAAATGTGCCAGCAATTACATTAATAGGAAAAAAATTCCAAGTGTGACTGCAAGGCAGCCTCTCATACAACAGAAGGAGGACATGACATGAGAGCTATTACTGCCTTCCCTCATAGATTGGGGAATAGACGCCAAAAAAAGTGCTATGGGGAGCATGTCAACTTGAGATCCATGCTCATTTCCTAATTGACTTCTCTGAGGAAAAGTCTCTACTGATTATACAGGTAAGTGAACATAGGAATGTAGATGGATAAGCACAAACTCTTCTTCATAATATGGAAAATACCTTAGAAAGCTAATCTTTTTGTGGAATAGTTCCTCTTTTTTAGAAGAAAAGCACATAGTACCATCAATCTTCAAATGAAATGGTATATGTGTAGATCCTGAAGTGATGCCCAATCCTTGTATTGCTTTGTAGACATGTAATATGTTTTATTGCTGATATATTAAACTAAAATTTGAAATTCTGGAGCAGTAGTAGTAGTAGGTCAGGGATCAGCATAAAACTATCAGTATCAGAAGAGCCAACAGCATAGAATGCATTGTTAGATCATAGGTCGATAACCTAGGCAGTCAGGTCATATATGGAATCTTAATCAGTTATATAGGGCCCATGTACAAAGTTATAAAGTATTAACACAAATAGTTATAGAACAATTTACCTCAGTTTCTAGACATACTCAAAACTGCAAGCCAAACAAATATCCTCATAAGAGAATGACTTATATACATTGCTCTGGCTCTAAATATGTTGTATTGCCCATGCCTAGACCCTCATGAGAATTGTTGAGGGAGAGAGAAAGTTCGCTACAAATTTCTCCATCTTCAATGAACATCTTCCATTAGGATAAGATTGCTGTTATTAATGACAATGATTTTTGTTTACAACATAATGTTGGTCTGTAGTTATTTGCTGGTATGAATTGCTTACTCATGTCTCCCCAACCCCCAATTAGTAGACCTATTTTTCCTACAATTTTAGTGTTGTTTCAATATTCTGAGTAAATAACTTAAATATGATTTGGGTTGTTTTTCTACAGTTCTGATAGATTTTTTCTGTCATAAATTTATCAATAAAATTTGGGAACATAAAAAGAGCATCCAAGGTGATTAAGTATAATTTTCTCAAACTGTTATCTGATTGCCTCGTGGTTCATGGCAAAGTGGAACTCTTGTATTAAACCAGCAAGTGTGATTGCTTGCTCTTCTGTAAGAGTGATGGAGGGTATTCTCTGGGGCTCAGTATATTAAAAAAAAAAAAAATCGGATCTATTAGTGGGAAATCAACACCTCTTAGACTGCTGAGGAAATTATCAGCCCATATCTCAATTTAACGAAACTGTTTTCAAAGTGCTCCTGTTTGATTTCTATATGCATGCTCATGACAATATTGGGTATATAGTAAGAGTCCAAAACGATGAACCCATAAAACCTCACACCCAATCATTTAAGCTAAAGAAAGCAATCACTAAATGAGTTTTTTATCAACACACCTCACACTTGCTCAATGCTTTGCAATCACTGTGGGAATCACTGGAAAAAAATACAAGATATATTCCCAAGAGGAGATATACTATATGATAGAATGCTATTAAACAAAATAAGATTCTGTTAGTTAGAACTAAACAAAGTGCTTCAAATTTAAATTGCTAAGGTAGCTTAAAAGGACACAAGGGAACATCTGAGAAAGTCCTTCTGGAGAGCGGGTCTGTGAAACACAGGAGAAATTTACTGTCATGAAGAGGAATGAAAAGGCCTCTCCAGTGGCAGGAAAGCATGAGTGAATCTAGCTACCTATTTCTGACCAATGGCACTGGCAGAGTTAAATCCTATTTCCATTGCTTTCTGCTTGTTCTTACTTCAAGTCCTCCTTGTGCTGGGTGAGTGAACAGGTTTCTATTTGCTGAATCCATTCTGTGTAATAATAAAATAATCTTGATCCTTAATGTGAATTTTTAAAAAAGAAATTGATTTTTAGCTGCAGAAATCTCGATTAATTGAGACCACTTACAACTGCCTAGCAGTCTGAGATTTAAAACACCCTCAGGCAAAACTGTTCAGGAACATTGGGAGGCGGTGTTGCCTCCATTCCTCCATTGTAGGGCATAATCTTTCTCCTTGACCCACCCACCCCATTCTACTACTTGTCAAAATCAATTAATGCTTCCTTGGATTCTGCACTAACATAGAAAGAGAACATTAAAACTCAAAGGGCAGGAGATAATTCAGAGTACCACTGAAACCCTGAGTCCAAGCTCAAACCAAGACAGCATGGAAGCAAACATTAAATAGACAAACAGAAACTGATGGGGACTGAGCAATTAGGGTTTTTCTCACTATCGATGTCTAGATTTTGATCTTAGTCACTTAGAGTGGAAAGGAAACCCGTGTTTAGAAGAGAATACAGCATGGGCTTGGCTTCTGACAGATAGTAGTGCATGCATCCTCTCACACACTCACTACTGTTTCCCCATGATTATATGCATTGTGGCATTAGAGGTTTCATCACAGAATAGGTCTCAGAAATATCGGGGTGCTCAAATGAGTAGGATTTCATTACAGAGGAAAGCAAGTAAGAGACAAAGGCTACAAAATCTCTCACATGAGAGTGTACCCTAAGCAGAGGGAAGGATAGCTGAAACCTGTGATAAGCTCAATTCCAAGTCAGTCATAGACAGTTAAATAAAAAGAAAACGTTGTTTTGTTTTATTTTTTCCTTTCAAATTGTAATGTGTATCTGAACCACCTGGAGATCTTGTTCAAACGAAGATTCTTGTTTCCTGTGTTGTGGATGAGGCCTGGAGATCTGCATTCCTCAACAACTCCCAGTTGTTGAGGGAGTGCTTCCAGTCTGCTAGAAAACCATTTGTTTTCAAAACAATTCCAATCTAATTTTTTTTTCCAAAGGTATTCAAAAGAGATAATAGCAGATCTGATATTTGAAACAGTGGTTAAGTAGCCATGTGGGATGCTTGCATTTCATATCAGATTGCCTGATTAGAGTCCAAATTCCACTTCCAATTCCAACTTCCTGGCAATGTGCACCCTGGAAAACAGCAGGTGGTGACTCAGTTACATGACACCTTGTCACCTATGTGGGAGACACTAACTGACTTCTAGGCTCCCCACTTCAGCTTGGTCTAACTCTGGCTGTTGTGGGCATTTGGGGAGTAAACAGCAGACGGAATATATCTCTCCATCTGTCTCTCTGCCTCTCTCTGTCTTTCTGCCTTTCAAACAAAATGAATGAATGAATAAATAAATAATTTGAAAATAGAGACAATAGCAAATGTAACAGGGGTTATGCTGGTAGAATGTTCAAAACAGAAGATATTTCTTTATCATCACCATCCTCCCTGCTCCCTGGTTGCTTCAAATGTAATAGCATCATTTTAACAATAAAGGATTTATGTCTACTGGTATCTCTATCTGTTTATTCATCTATCTTGTTACTATCATAGTTTTAATTTTTAAGTTTTAAATTCTTATTTATTTTACAAACAAAGACATTTTTTAGAGAGGCAGAGAAACAGAAAGATGGTTACAGATTGAGAGCCTCCATTCACTGGTTCATACCTCAAATGCCTTCAACATCTGGGACTTGGCCAGGCCAAAGCCAGGAGCTGATAATTTGACTCAGGTATACCACATGGGTGTCAGTAACCCAAACTACTTTAGCCATCACTCTCACCCAGTGTCTCCATTACCAGGAGATAGAGTCGAGCTGCAGCTGGAGCTGCATATTGACCCTAGGCTCTCAGATATGGGAAACAAGCATCTTAACTGGCATCTTCACCACTAGGCCAAATGCTCACCCACTATCAGGCTTTCTTTTCTGTTTTTTTTTTTTTAATTTTTTTTTTAAATTATTTCAAAGGCAGAGTTACAGAGAAAGAAGAGACAGACAGAGAGAGTTGTCTCATCCACTGGTTCACTCCCGAAATGGTCACAATGTCCGGGGCTGTGCCAGGCCAAAGCCAGGAAACTGGAGCTTCTTCTGGATCACCCATGTGGTTGTAGGGACCGAAGCACTTGGCCCATCTTCCTCTGCTTTCCAGGCACATTGGCAGGGAGTTGGGTCGGAAATGGAGCAACCAAGTCTTGAACCAGCGCCTATACGGGATGCTGGAGTCACATGTGGAGACATAACCTGCTATAGCACAATGACATCACCTATCATGCTTTCTTAAAAAAAAAAAAAAAAAAAAAAAAAAAAAAAAGCTCTTGGGGCCAGCGTGCTATGGCCTACTGGGTAAAGCTGCTGCCTGCAGTGCCAGCATCCCGTATGAGCATCTGTTCAGGTCCCGGCTGCTCCGCTTCTGATCCAGCTCTCTTCTATAGCCTGGTCTGGGAAAGCAGTGGCAGATGGCTCAAGTCCTTGGGCCCCTGCACCCAAATGGGAGACCCAGAAGAAGCTCCTGGCTCCTGGCTTTGGATCGGCCTACCTCTGGTGATTGTGGTCATCTGGGGAGTAAACCAGAAAATGGAAAGGTGCTCTCTCTCTCTCTGCCTCTGCTCCTCTATAACTCTGCCTTTCAAATAAAATAATTCTTAAAAAAGCTCTTAAGAACAGCAATAACTTTACAATAATAAGCCTTTACCACATAGAATTCTTTTTTTTTTTTTTTTTGACAGGCAGAGTGGATAGTGAGAGAGAGAGACAGAGAGAAAGGTCTTCCTTTGCTGTTAGTTCACGCTCCAATAGCCGCCACTGCTGGCGCGTTGTGGCCGGCGCACCGTGCCGATCTGAAGGCAGGAGCCAGGTGCTTCTCCTGGTCTTCCATGCGGGTGCAGGTCCCAAGCACTTGGGCCATCCTCCACTGCACTCCTGGGCCACAGCAGAGAGCTGGCCTGGAAGAGGAGCAACCTGGACAGAATCCGGTGCCCCAACCAGGACTAGAACCCGGTGTGCCAGCACCGCAGGCAGAGGATTAGCCTATTGAGCCACGGTGCCGGCCCCACACAGAATTCTTCTTTAAGACAGATTAACAGGGACTGGGTATACCCTAAAACATTTTTAAAAAATGAGAGATAGAGAGAGAGAGAGAGAGATCAACAAAATATATTCAAGATCTGTTTTCAAGTCAGGCCATCAGGTAGTGGAGAAAATGATCCCTCAGAGATTAGAAATGAAGGAGGTGATTTCTACATTTTCCAAAGCTTCTGCTTTGAGAGAACTTTTGGGACCTGATACCAGAGGCAGATAACAGAAAAATTCCTGAGGTATATTCTCTAACTGAGATTATTAGGAGGCCAAGGGAAGTAGATTTCACAAAATAGAGTACTGGAAGGCACAGAGAGGTACACAGAAAATCCTTGAGCTCTACAAAGGTTTACTCTCAAGTACTCAGCACAGCACTGATTAGCAGATATGTGTGGACAAATTGCCTGAAACTGGAGGAAAAAAATCATCCAAAAAATCAAAAAGTTCAGCAGTCACACAGAAAAAGAAAGAATCTGTTTTTACCAGCTATCCTGGAAAAGCTTGTAATTCATGGGACATTGGAGAAAATACTCAGCAAAGGCTTGCTTCAGGAGCAGGGATAATTTCTTATATATGAAATACCACCACACTTCACTCTATATGAAGACCACCCAGCAAATCATAGAAGCAAGGCCTGAAAAGATCAAAATCTTTTCAAGCAACACAGACACATCTCAGGACAAAGCTCAAGAGCATAGAAATATAAAAGTTTGAGAACCTAATAAGGTAGACATGCAAGTGTCTGGCATGCTGTTAAAGAAAGCCAGGCATTAAAAGAAGCATGAACATAGGATACATGGTGAGGAGAACAGTCAATGAAATCAACCCAGAATGGACACATATATAAAAAAAACTAACAGAAAAGGACAGTTTTATAAAAGATTTATTTGAAAGACATAGTTATAGAGAGAGGGAGAGATACAGAGAAATATCTTCCATCCGCTGTTTCATTCCCCAAGTAGTAACAGTGGCTTAAGCTGGACCAGGCTGAAAGCAGGAGCCAGGAGGTTCATCCAGGTCTTCCATGTGGATTTAAGAGCACAGATAATTGGGCCGTCTTACATAGCTTTCCCAGGTGCATTGGTAGGGAGCTGGATCATAGGTGGAGCTGCTGGGACACAAATCATTGTCCATTGAGTGGCTTAACAAGCTACACCTCATCACCCATCTCAGCAGGCAAAGGCTTTAAGGGAGTTATCTTCAAAATTTAGAAGGATGTGAGGCCAGCGCCATGGCTCACTTGGTTAATCCTCTGCCTGCGGCACCGGCATCCCATATAGGCTCTGGGTTCTAGTCCCAGTTGCTCCTCTTCCAGTCTAGCTCTCTGCTGTGGCCCAGGGAGGGCAGTGGAGGATGGCCCAAGTGCTTGGGTCCTGCACCTACATGGGAGACCAGGAGGAAGCACCTGGCTCCTGGCTTCGAATCAGCGCAGGGCACCTGCCGTGGTGGCCATTTAGGGGTGAACCGACAGAAGGAAGACCTTTGTCTGTCTCTCTCTCTCACTGTCTAACTCTACCTGACAAAATAAAAAAAAAAAAAGGATGCAACTTATTATAAAATGCCCAAATTCAAATTTCTAGAGATAAATATTTCAGTAGCTGACATGAAAAATTAATTGGATTGGTTGTATGGCACATAATGTAATGCAATGGAAACAAATAATAAACTTGAGGACAGCAATGGAAAATATCCTAAATGAATCATAGAAGCATATTTTTGATACATAAAACCTATTTTTGATGAATTGGCATCTTCGAAAGACAGGAGAAATAGAGGAACTAAAAAATGAAAAAAAAAAGTAATCCACCTAGAATTATATATCATGTGAAAAATATGCTTTAAAAAGTGAAGGAGAAATAGAAACTTTCAGATATACAAACATAAAAACAATTCTTCACCATTAACTACAAGATGTTAAAGGAAGTTCTTCAAGCAAATAGAATATAACACATGGGAATGTAAGTGTGTCCAAAAAACAAAATTAACTAGAAACAATAACTGTATTGGTGACTGTGCATACATTCCTCCTATTATTTATATACTGTTAAAAAATTTGGTTAAATAAAAATAGTAAAACTGTAATGTGTGGTTAATTGTATATAGATACAAGAAAATGAGTGACATCAATAACATAATAACCTGGAGGGAACAGATGGACCAATAATATTTAAGGTTCTTACTCTGTTCCTAAAGTGGCATATTATTGTATTAAGTTAGGTTTTGATAAATTAAAGGTATATAATCTAAATCCTTACACAAGAGTTAAAAAAGCAATATGAAAATTAATTATGATGAGCTAATAAAAGAGAAAAACTAAAATTATTGAAAAAATTTAATACTAGAGAAGACAGGGAAGAAACAAAAATAGAATCAGAAACAATTGAGAAACATAGAAAATGAATAGAAAAAATGATATGAAAGTATTTTTATAAGTTCATGGATAAATGGAAATACATACTAGATTATTTTGGTGTAAAAAATTTGAAACCCATAATGTAGAAATGCATAGTTTTTTCATAGTACATATTTTTTTACATATTATGAAAGAAAAAAAAAACTTCACAATTAAAGAAATATTTGGACCAAAATAAACCTATGCTTTTCATCTCATTTATCCATGAACTTTTTAAAATGCTCTCAAGATTAAAAGTAATGTTACTGATGGATACATTAATTTTAAGTGACCTAAACTCAATAATTTAAAACATGGATTGTTAAATTGGATAAAATGGCAAGTCCAAACTATATGCTTCTTCCAAAAATAAATGAATGAAAGCAAAATTTAAAAATCATGATAAAAGCAATTTAAAAGTAAATATATAGGGTCGGCGTCTTGGCTCAATAGGCTAATCCTCCGCCTGCGGCGCCGGCACACTGGGTTCTAGTCAAGGTTGGGGCGTCGGATTCTGTCCAGGTTGCCCCTCTTCCAGGTCAGCTCTTTGCTGTGGCCCGGGAGTGCAGTGGAGGATGGCCCAAGTGCTTGGGACCTGCACCCGCATGGGAGACCAGGAGAAGCACCTGGCTCCTGGCTTCGGATCAGCATGGTGCGCCGGCCACAGCGCGCCGACTGTGGCGGCCATTGGAGGGTGAACTAACGGCAAAAGGAAGACCTTTCTCTCTGTCTCTCTCTCTCACTGTCCACTCTGCCTGTCAAAAACAACAACAACAAAAACTAAACATATAGAAAATGAAAGTCCATGGCAATATTAGTAGAAGGACTACATGAATATCCATCAAAATGGGTTTAAGTACAAGAAGCACAATACTAAAGAAATTCAAAGTCATTGCTGAAGTATAAAGAGCTCAGTTCATCAGGGGTACATAGCAATCCTAAATGACTGTGCACCTATGAACAGTGCTACAGGGTCCAGTGTTGTGACACAGTGTGTTAAGCTATGGCCTACAGCACTGGCATCACATATGGGCCCCAGTTGGAGTCCTGGCTGTTCTGCTTCCAATCCAGCTCCCTGCTAATATGCCTGGGAAAGCGATGGAAAATGACTCGAGTCTCTGGCCCCTGCGTCCACGTGGGAGACCCAGAAGGAATATCCTGGCTCCTGGCTTTGTCCTGGCAGAGCCCTGACCATTGCAGCCATTTGGGGAGTGAATCAACAAATGGACGATTTCTCTCTCTCTGTCTCTCTCTCTCTCTGACTCTTCCTTCTCTCTCTCTAGCTCTATCTTTCAAATAAATTAATAAATCTGTAAAACAAACAAAGAAATAAAACCAGAAACAGTGCTACAAAATACAGGAAGAAAAAACTGACAGAAGAAGAAGAAATGAGAACATCCACATTTGAACTATGAGCTGTTAATAATGTTAGCTAATAGAACATCAGTAAGATCTTGAACTGTCATGAGTCAACTATAATTAAGATTGAGAGAATAGGCCGGCGCCGTGGCTTAACAGGCTAATCCTCCACCTTGCGGCGCCGGCACACGGGGTTCTAGTCCCAGTTGGGGCGCCGGATTCTATCCCGGTTGCCCCTCTTCCAGGCCAGCTCTCTGCTATGGCCCGGGAAGGCAGTGGAGGATGGCCCAAGTCCTTGGGCCCTGCACCCGCATGGGAGAACAGAAGAAGCACCTGGCTCCTGGCTTCAGATCAGCGCAATGAGCTGGCCGCAGCGGCTATTGGAGGGTGAACCAATGGCAAAAGGAAGACCTTTCTCTCTGTCTCTCTCTCTCACTGTCCACTCTGCCTGTCAAAAAAAAAAAAAAAAGAGAATATATTGAGAGAATATATGTCCCGATGTAAAACGGAATACATAATCTTTTTTTTTTTTTTTTTTGACAGGCAGAGTGGACAGTGAGAGAGAGAGACAGAGAGAAAGGTCTTCCTTTTCCGTTGGTTCACCCTCCAATGGCCACCATGGCCAGCGCACTGCGGCCGGCGCACTGCACTGATCCGAAGCCAGGAGCCAGGTGCTTCTCCTGGTCTCCCATGCAGGTGCAGGGCCCAAGCACTTGGGCCGTCCTCCACTGCCTTCCCAGGCCACAGCAGAGAGCTGGACAGGAAGAGCAGTGACCGGGACAGAATCCAGCGCCCTGACCGGGACTAGAACCCAGGGTTCAGGAGCCGCAGGCAGAGGATTAGCCTATTGAGCTGTGGCTCTGGATCAGAATACATAATCTTCTACAATACTTACAGAACTCCTGCCAATGTAGTTCATATTCAAGGCTACAAACAATATATTTTAAAATATTCAAATTATATTATGATAATGGAATTGAATTAGGAATTCAGAACAGGAAGTTCTCTGAAAAGTCCCTAAATATGTAAAAACTAAATAGCTTATGGTTCCAAAAAGCACCAGATGATAGTTCAAAAGCTTAGGTCTCTGTCAAACACATCTCAGATGGAGTTCCTGGCTCCTGACTTCAGCCTGGCTCACCCCCAATTGTTGTGGGCGTTTGAGAAAGGAACCATTGGGTGGAAGGTTGATCTCCCTCTCTCTCTCTTCCTCTTCTTTCTCTCTTAAATGAATAAAAATAAATAATTTTTTTTAAAAAGGATGCTTCATTATGACTAAGTAACATGTATCCCAGGAAACTGGTTGCTTTGCCATTTGAAAAATCAATTAATGCAATTAATCACATGAACAAACTAAAAAAGAAAACCCTAATTCATTTCAAAAGAATTATAGGAAAAATGAAAAAATACAACATATATTTTTGAAAAATATTCTACAAATTAAGAATAGAAGAAAATTTCCTCAATCTGGTAAAAGGCATCTGTCAAAAAACCTGGAGCTAAAATATATATTGTGGCAAAAAACTGTATCTTTTCCCTCTAATATCTGGAGCAAGACAACGATGTTACTTCTATTCTACATTAAACTAGAGGTTATGACCTGTGCAATCAGGCAAGAAAAAGAAATTAAAAGCATCTGTGTTGGAAAGGAAGCTGTTGACCTGATCATCTATGTAGAAAATCTGATGAAATCTACAAAAACATTGCTAATACTGATGGTTGAGTTTACTGAAAATATAGGACACAGAATTACATATAAAACACTATTAACAGCTATGTAGAATCAGAAATTTAAATTTAAAGCTTTATTACTATTTACAAAAATATTAAAAATGTGAAATAATCAATTAACCAGACAAAAGGTGGGAAATATTTCTATCTTTTAAAATGAAGGAAGCTGAAAAGAATTAAAGAACTAAGTAAGTTATACCCTAATAAGCCAGGAAATTTGCTATTACTAGGATGTCATTTCTTTCCAAATTATGAGCTGATTCTAAAGTGCATAAAGAAATGTTAACAGAAAATATTCAAAACTCATTTGATAAAGGAGAATAAAGTAAGTGAACTGACATTTCATGAAGATAGCATAATAGATAAATGGATTTCAGAAACAGATCTTTCTCTCTGTTTCTCTGTGTTTGTGTATGTGTGCGTGTGTGTGTGTGTATTCGGACTCTTTTTTTTTTTTTTTTTTCTTTGATAGAGTGGACAGTGAGAGAGAGAGACAGAGAGAAAGGTCTTCCTTTTCCGTTGGTTCACCCCACAGTGGCCGCTGCGGCCGGCGAGCTGTGGCTGGCACACCGCACTGATCCGAAGCCAGGAGCCAGGTGCTTCTCCTGGTTTCCCATGCGGGTGCAGGTCCCAAGAACTTGGGCCATCCTCCACTGCACTCCCGGGCCATAGCAGAGAGCTGGCCTGGAAGAGGAGCAACCTAGACAGAATCCGGCGCCCTGACAGGGACTAGAACCCAGTGTGCTGGCGCCGCAGGAGGAGGATTAGCCTATTGAACCTCAGCGCTGGCCTTAGACTCTTTCCGTATACACATCTCTCTTTCTCTCTCTGGTGCACACACACACGCATACACAAAGACGCCTAAACATACTTTTTTTAATTTTTAATTTATCTGTTTTTATTTCATTTGAAAAACAGAGAGACTGAAAGAGCTCATTTTTTCACTCATCGGTTTACCTCTCAAATGCCTACAATGGCACTACTGGGCAAGGCTGAATCTGGGAGTCCAGAAGTAAATCTGAGTTAACCACGTGGTTTGTAGGAACCCATCAACTTGAGTCATCATCTGCAGCTTTCCAGGATGTACATTAGCATAAAGCTAGAATGGAGAATGAATGCATTCTGATATAGGATATAGGACTAGCAAATGGCATCTTAACTGGACAAATAATTTTTGACAAAGTTATAAGACAGTCCTGTGGGAAAATAGTCTTTTCAACAAATGTTAGAATAACTGCTTGTCCATAAGGACAAAACAGTGGATTTCAATCCACAACTTATATGCAGAAATTGACAGAATAGATCATAAATTTAAATGTAAAATCTAGAACTATTAAACTTCTAGTAAAAAAAATGTAGATAAAAAAATCTTTGTGACTTAGGAGTAGGCAGGAATTTCTTAGATAGTATACGAAACATGACATATAAAAGAATAAACTGAGAAATTGTGTTAACAAATTTAGAACTTCTCTTCAAAGGAAACTATTAAGAAAATGAAAAGACAGGATACAGACAAGGATGAGTATTTACAAATCTTCTTTCCAATGAATCACTTGAATCAAAATGTCATAATTCAATAATAAATAAACAAACAACTCAATAAAAATGGTAGAAGTTTTGGGCAGATACTGTAGTACAGAAGTGAAGATAGATGAGCACAGGAGGACATTCAACATCATTAATCAAACTGAAACTACAGAGTGACAAATCTACAGGCTATAGAATGTACTAGAATTAAAGGACTAACCACACTTAGTTTTGGAAGGGATTTGCAGGAAATGAAACACAAATACTCAAATACTGATAGTGGTGTTGTAAAGTGGTACAATTTTTTTCAGAAAACAGTTTTTTCGTTTCTCAAAAGCTAAAATTTATATATTTTTGACATAGACATTTTAGTTCTAGATATTATCTAAGAGAAAAAAGATATATGATTACTTATATGTAAACATTTACATACAAGTATTCATAACAATCTCATTTGTGATAGCTACAAACTGGAAAAACTCAAATGCTGTAAACATGGTGGTGAATGGTTAAGTCATTTGGGAAATGCATAGACTATTACTCAGCAATAACAAGAAATGAACTGAAAATGAGTCAACACACAACAGCATAGATGATTCTCAAAATAATTAGGCTCAGTGGAAGAAATCAGACACAAACAAAAATTCGTGTTGTGTGACTTCTTTAGACTAAACATTAGAAAGTTCAAAATAATCTGTAATGTCACAAAGCAGATTAGCATTTACCTGGAGAGAGGGGGGTAAAACAGGAAGGTGAAATTACAATAGAATACAAGGATGCTTTTGGATGTGATGGACATATTCAATACTTTCATTTAGTTGATGGCTTCAGAGGTGTCTATGTTAAAACTTATCAAATTGTATTACTTAAATGTGTACAGTTTATTTTATGCCAATTATACTTTGAGAGCTGTTGTAAATAGTGCTTTAATGCTGCATTGTATTTAATCACTCAAAAGTGCTTTCCTATACACTTTCTCACCCAATATTCCATGAACCTTTCATGGTATTTAGAATGGTTACTATTATTCTACCTTTGCAGCTGTGGAAATAGGGTTAGAGAAGTGTTATTTGACCAAGGGTATGTAGTACACAAGTGACACAGACAGAAATGCTTTCTTCTTGATAAGTAAGTTTTATCCTTTGTGTCTTCTCATGTTCACATGTTGATTCGAGTCTGAAGTTCATTCAGAAAAATCTGTGCAAATGCTGATATTACTCATTATTTCTCATGTTATTATAATTTTGAGTGACTGTCTAAAATGAGCTCTGAGTAGCATACTCTAACTTGTAGAGAACTTGTCTGTTGCCACTGTGTGTTTTCAATACATTTACATGAAGCCAAGCATTATTATTTATAAATAGAGGACATGTGGTTTGAGTATCTTCAGAACTTCTCAGGCCTTTGTTCATTTCATGTCTTAATCTCCTACATCATCAACTCAGCTTAACCTTCCTGAAGGTTGGGGCAATGGATATGCTGTTTTTTTATTCTTGTAAAATGCTTTACTAGACCTCAATGTAATAATTTACTTTCAGTATATGGACAAATAATTTCTATTGATGTGGGTACTTATTGTTTCAATTTCTCCCTGGATATTTCATGAACACTTTTTGTTGTCTTTTGCTATATGTATATATGTATATGTGTATTTATATATATATATTATTGTATAGCAAAATGCAAGAGAGTGAGTCATTTATAAACAATAAATATATGGGACTGGCACCATGGCTCACTTGGTTAATCTTCCTCCTGTAGCACCAACATCCCATATGGGCACCAGTTCTAATCCCAGCTGCTCCTCTTCCAGTCCAGCTCTCTGCTGTGGCCCGGGAAAGCAGTGGAGGATGGCCCAAGTGCTTGGGCCCCTGCACCCATATGGGAGACCAGGAAGAATCTTCTGGCTCCTGGCTTCAGATTGGCACAGTTCCGGCTGTAGCAGTCATTTGAGGGGTGAACCAACGGAAGGAAGACCTTTCTCTCTGTCTCTCTCTCTCTCTCATTGTCTATAATTCTACCTGTCAAATAAATTTAAAAATAGAATAAATATAAACAATTCCTTAGAGTTCATTACAGTTCCGGGGACTGGAAAGTTCAAAATCAGGGCAGCAACATGTTCAGGGTCTGGAGAGGCATGCTGTCTACTTCCAAGATTGTACCTGTTGCTACTTACTCACATGGCGGCAGGATTGAGAAGCTCCATCACTCTTTTTTTATATAGACACTAGTCCATTGATGAGAGCTCTGTCTTCATGACTAAAGGCCTCTCATTTTTTTCAGTTGTTGTCATGTTAGCTATTATTCTTCATCATATGAATTTGGGGAAGGCACTACACAAACAGTCCTATAAGAGAACTTGGTATTTTCATTGGAGATTCAGAGTGTATGCCAAAATATTATTTGTGGGGGGAAAGGGGAGCTCTTATTTTGGTTAGATTTGCAAAAGGAGTGGCTGGTAGCATAAGCAATAATACAAGGAAGAAAGGAATGATGAGGTTATTAATCGAGGTAGTAGACAGAGGGTGAGTCAAGAGAGACAAGTAGAGGCCCTTCCAGCTGGTATTGAATATTAGACCAGCAGAGAAAAGTTTCTGTTAGTCTTGCTCCTTCCTTAACCCTTGTACATATACAAAGTGCTTTCCTGCTCAAGCCTCTCAGAAAAGTCCTTTAGAGAAATCTCTACGAAGAAAACACCACAGATTTATCATTGATGAATTATTCATTGCTATCATTATTAGCTCTCATAATTCCAACCATGCTGTTCATGTGGCTCTGTCTTTTTGCTTAAGTCATATAAAACTCAGCTGACAAAACATTAGCATGCACACCATGGGGAATTGTTGGGGCCAGGCTCGGCTGATGACAGCTGCCTTCTACTTCTAACTCTGCTTCTGCTTCTAACTCTTCTGGGTTTGTGTACGTACTATTTTGTTTATAATTTCCATACACAAAGTTTCCAAAAAAGTAAAATATATCAAAGTGATAGCTTGGAGCAATGAGTGTTCCCACTCAAAGGACTTGAGCTCTGAGCAGGGCCAGCTTCCCTAGTAACAATAAAATCTGTTCATCCATAGTCTGCAGTGCAGTAGCAAAATAGACAATTTCTTTGGATTTCACAAGCAGTCAGAAATTTGTCTTCCACTGATATCTTAAACATCACTAACTCAGAGTGGCGTAGATTTGAAATTAGGCTTCCTCTCATCAAAATTCAAATATTAATGAAAGCATTTATGTCTTGAGACCCTGGCCTCTGATCATAAATGTGTTTATCAAGTTATTTCATTTTAGCCAGCTGGAAAGGGAATGGATTGAGAACACTGTCTCTTAGCTTGGTAGGCAAGGGCTATGCCACCAAAGGATCCAGAAGAGCTGGCCAGGCATCAGATCTGATGTTGGCTTCCCACTGCTCTGTATGCCTAGTTCCTGGATTCCTCCTGGAATCCTTGCAGATTTTGGAACTGGTCTGTCAATCTATAGGGAAAAGTGAATTTCTACACAACAGTGTAGTATAACTGTAGTATGAGCATAAATTTTTGGTTATTTTTCTACTACAGATAGAAATGTGGATGCCAAACATGTGCAAAAGGCAATTCTAAGAAGTCATATAGTGAATTGTATCCAGGGTACTGTTAGTAGGGAGAAAATGCTCCTTGGATATATTTGTTTAGAAGATAGGAAAAGAAGAGACCAACACTGTGGTGCAGTGGGTTAAGCCACTGCCTGCAGTGCCAGTATCCCACATGGGCACCAGCTGTAGTTTTGGCTGCTCTACTTCCAATCCACCTAATGACCTGGGAAAAGTAGTAAAATATGACTCAGGTGGTTGGGCTTGGGCCCCTGCCAGCCCTAAGCATGGTCCAGCTCTGGCTGTTGTGGCCATCTAGGGAGTGAACTAGAGGATGAAATTCTCTCTCTCTCTCTCTTTCTCTTTCTTTCTCTCCTCCTCTCTCTCCCCCCTTACCTCTGCTTCTCCATTTCTGTACTCTGTCTTATAAATAAATAAATCAGAAAGAAAAGAAGATAGGAAAAGAAGGTAATACTTATTCATACTTATTTATTCCACTCCATAATTGTTTTACCCTGTTAAACCACACAATCACCTTGTGACATATCATTGAAATCTTTTCACACATAAAAGGATTCAGAAACTTCACCGTCTTGATTTGGTGTTTCACTCATTGATTTAAAAGATATTTATTGCGTTGTGTCATGTTCTGGGGACCAGTGATGTAGAACAAGGACCGGATACCTTCAGGACTTTAGAAAATTGTGGGAAAAGTTACCAATACCATCACTGACAGACATAAACTTTGAACACAGATCTGTCATCCATTTCCCCATCATTATATATATTTTATCAACCAGCAAAAGATAAAAACATTAATTTCCTAGAAAAGTCCAGGGTTCTGGGGCAGGTGTTGTGTCATAATGGGTTAAGCTGTGGCCTGCAACACCAGCATCCCATGTGGATGCCATTAGAGACCTGGCTGTTCCAATTCTGATTTAGCTCCCTGTAGGTGACCTGACAGGATGGTGGAGGATAGCACAAGTGTTTGGGACCCTGTACCCACAAAGGAGATCCAGAAGAGGCTCCAGGCTTCCAGTGTCAGCCTGGCACAGTCCTGACTATTGTGGCTCACTGAGGAATGAACCAGCAGATGGAAGGTCTCTCTGTCTCTCCCTCTCTCTCTGTAACTCTGCTTTCAAAAAAAAAAAAATCCAGAGTTCATAACTGTAGTAATGCAAGAGGAGGAAGAACTCTATCACCCCCTTTTCTATAATGCTGGAATACTTGCTTTTCAGTCCGGGTTTCCTTTAGTAAGTGGTTCTGTGTATTCAGGATAACTTACAACACCTTAAATGAAGGAAGTCACAAGGCTGAGATGTGCCACATCTCAAGTTCTGAGGATGATGTGGGGATTTTACTTGGAAGGGTCTGGTTTCCTTACTTCAAGGATACCTGGACCTTAAACATTTTTGTAATTGATTTGTTGCAAGGACTTGATTTTGAGCTATTTAATGTCCAGTGGCATCACTCAATGTCAGACAGCATCATTGCCATATGAAGAAAAAGGAAGACCACATCTGGGAACACTAAAAGACTTTCTCAAGTCTTCTCATCTACTGACCCCAAAGCTTGATTTGCTCTAAATTGATGTGCAGCAGACCTGAAATTTCCAGTAGGTAAGGGTGAGTTTGGAGTTCTGGTGAGACTGCTAGTGGGACTTGCAGACACACAGGCAGGCTCACACACAGCCCCGCCTACACACACACTCACACACACAACCCCAGGTGGAGTAGGGAATTAGTCAGCAGAGGCCTGACAAAGTGCTTCCTACACATGCTGTTCTGTCAGGCGGCACAGCTTCTTGGGCTTCAGAAGTAATTACATGGATTTTCTGTCTTGTACTTGCAAAAACACAGCCCAGCACTGTGCTGCCGCTGCTGGCTCGTGGCTGACAACGCCTTTGGCTCTGGCAGGCAGCAGGCTGCGGGAGAATGTTTACATGCTCTCTTTTAAGATTCAAACCCCAAGAAGACACAGGTGGCTCCAGTGTAAGGAAGAGGGGAGAGAGTTTATGAGAGGAGCCACAGATTTAGAGAAGATGCTCTTGGATCACCAAGCACCACCTTCAAGAGATGAAAATATGCAAAAGTGAGATACTGCTGCAAAGAAATCTACAATAACACATATATTAACAAATTTCATTTTTCCTCTTCATCTATCAGTATAAATACTTGGCTAGTAATACCCATTTGGCTTTCGATTGATCTATCAATCAATTAATAGTTATTAGACACTGCTTGCCTCGAATTCTAAACTAGGCAATCTGTGTTTATGTAGGTTTGTGGATAAGCATAGGCAACAGTCTCTGCACACAAGGATCTTTCATGGTAGGTTTAACAGTGATTATTCACTTCAGGAAAACAGAGGGGAGAAGTTGATCAGTGTTTTGTGCCCAACTGAGCATGGCGTACAGACCCCGATGTCAAACCTATACCCACTATTGGGGAATTTTCTTTTTTATAACCTTTTTCTTAAAGAGGATTAGAACCAAGAGTGGAATTCTGAAATAAGAATAAATAGAAGACAAAGTGTAAAAGTGTACATTACCCAGTTATGAACAAGAAAGGACAGAATAGCCCAAAGAGAACATCACCAGAAGTATTATTTGCCTAGGAGATGTCCAGTGGAATGCTATTAGGAGCAGCATCTGAGTGACAAATTTCTTAACTAGTGTACAATAATATTCTATATGAAACTCTTAAGCATATTTCATAGGGCATCTGTTAGGTGTGGGCCACATTAGCAGTATAGAGGGAAAATCCCAGATTGAAAGGTGTAAACTTCAGGCTGCAGAGGTGATCTTGTGTGTTATGTCAGATCCAAGTGATAATGATCAATGTTGACCCTGTATGGGTTTCTAAATTTCTTATTCCTCTTGATCAAATTTATGAGCTTCTATGTATTTGCCCTATTAACTGAAATGCTGACCCAAAACCTATGAGAACCTTGGTGTTATCTATAGCATACAGAAAGAAAAAGAATAACTTTTTTTTTCTCCTAAGGGCCATTTGGATATTTTTAACACCATTTATGGACCATACAAAATTATCAGCTTAAAAATTAGCCTGTTATAAATCTATTGAGTTTTGAGTCCTGTCTGCCATTGCCTTGGCAGAGTCAGACCGAATGATTTCATGGACCTTGTAAACCCTGTGGGCCAGATTTTCTCACTCCTGGAATAAAGGATGCATTTATGACTTTGCTACTAATTGGTTTTGTGATCTGGAACAAATTGTTGCATTACTCTGAATTTCTTTTATATCTTCAGATCTATCGTACATCTTTAGGTACACAGCAGTTACTCAATCATGGCTTGTGGTTTTTCTCCAGTACCTCTCAACCAGGTAGTCTCTATTTTCATACCTATTTCTGGGTCTTTTCTTTTGTTTCTTTTAAAGATTTATTTCCTTATTTCAAAGGCAGAGTGAGAGAGAGAGACACACACACACACAGAGAGAGAGAGGGAGGAAGATATAGAGATACAGACATAGAGATAGAGATAGAGATAGACATAGACATAGACATAGACATAGACATAGACATAGACATAGACATAGACATAGAGATAGATCTTCCATCCACTGTTTCACTCCCCAAATGGCTCCAAGGGTGCAGGCTGGGCCAGGCCAAGGCCAGGAGCCTTGAACACCATCCAGTTCTCTAACATAGGTGACAGGGCCATCTTCCACTGTCTTTCCAGGTGTATTCAGCAAGGAGCTGAATTGGAAGCCAAGCAACCTGGATCCATATCAGTGCTCATATGAGATGCTGGCATGACAAGCGTAGACTTAACCTGCTGCACGGCAACACTGGTCCAACAGTCCCTGGGTCCTTACTCCTTCTCTAATGCTCCCAACACCCTCTCAGTCTATTAAAACCTGGATATGTTTCCAGGCTCCTTACCTGCAGCTTTACCATCCCTTCACCATACCTCACCTTCGCTTCTCATCCTTCTTTGAATTCCTACAGGGATGCATTAGTTCCAAATGGCCAAGCACTGAAGGCTACATGATGTTTTCCCCTAATAGTCATTTTTTGTGTTTTTCTCTGTGTTTCTAAGGGAAACAGAGCATATTAAGGCAATGTAAAGACTGACAAAATTATTGCTGATATTTTTTATTGTATCACTCAGGGAATCATATATGACCAGAAAGCACAACTAAATTCAGATTAGGAGATATTTTATGTAAATTAGAAAATATAAAACAAAAAGTCCTTTTAAGATCAGGAAGTGTTATCATGAAGTGATTCTTCCCACAACCACGCCTAACAATTCCAGACTTCTTTTCCATTCAGATTCTCTGATGATTATTTTAGCTTTCCTTGCAGGGATCTTAGTCAGCTCTATCAGTTACATGAATTAAAAAACATATTGATCCATTGAAAGGAGGACATGCTTTCTATATTTTGACATAAGTTCAGCTGTCTACATACATTGCTTGAAAATTAATATGGAAAAAACAGATTATATATTTTCAGTTTATCAAATATATTATGCCTCATGCTTGTCTAATGATGTACGTGCTATTTCAATCCCAATTTAAAGATCTGAGGACTGAACCCCAAGATTTTGTAATTGGTTTATGGTTATCTGGCTGGTATGGGAGATCAAATTTAAATGTAGGTCTGTCTGATCTCACTCTTTTTCCATCACTCAACCTAACTAGCAGAGGTTGGTTATTCTTGAAATATACAAAAATGTGAATAGGGGAATTAATGGTTAGAGATTGGAAAGTTACTTAGAGCAAAAAAAAGAGCTGAATAATTTTTGAAGATTTTTAGGACACTTAAAACAATTCTATCAGGGACACATTCGTGTAATGTAATGATATTTTTATTATATTTAAAGTATGTAAGACTATCTTTTCATGATGAACAAGGAAAAGAATACCAAAAAGTTTCAAGTAGACATAGCACATACAAAGGTTTATCAAGAGAAAACAATTCCCTGTCGTGTCACAATCACTCTTTCAACTCAAAGAGAACCATTTGTAGTACTGAGGAAGTAGCTTGAAATAAATCTACAGTATTAAAAGACTTTTCTACAGAAAAATAGTTCACAGGTGTGATTGCTATTTGTAGGCCAGTGTTTAAAGATATTGCAATTTTTAAGATCCTTTCTTCACCTCTTTCCCCTTATCTCTGTCCATAAAAAATTCTTTGTTAATTTGGTAGATAGAAAATATACATTTATATCTCCTATTTCTTGAAACTCCACTAAATGACCACACTTCACAAAGAAAATTGAAGAGGTGAAAACATCTGATTAGAATTTTAAATAAATATTTTTAGTTAATACATAGATGGAGAGTAACTGATTTCATACAATAAAAATGATATAGTGTATCTATTTAGATAGAGGCAAAAGGCAAAAGATGTGGAGAGATAACGATTCACTTTGTAAAACTCAGGCAGATTGAACTACCAGGTACCTTTCAGGATTGAGAGTTTCAGGTTAGGTTTTTAAATTGAAGTGTTTTTTTTTTTTTTTTAATCTCATAAAATGAATAATTAGAAACCAAACTTCTGTTTTTTTAATTATTTATATTATTTGAAAGGCAATGTTACAGAGCAAGAGAAGGAGAGAGAGGGAGAGATTGGGAGAGAGAGAGAGAGAGAGAGAAAGAGAGAGAGAGAGAGAATCTTCCTTAACCACTGTTTTACTTCTCAAATGGCTGCAATGCCTGTGGCTTGGCCAGTCTGAAGCCAGAAGCCAACTCCCATGTAAGTGGCAGGGGCCAAGTACTTGGGCCAAGTCCCATTGCTTTCCCAGGTCCATTAACAGGGAGTTGGATTGGAACAGCTGGGACGCAAGCTGCGGCCCATGTGGGAAGTTGGCATCACAGGCGGCAACTTAACCGCTGCTCCCCAACGTTATCCCCTAAGATTTCATTTCATTGCCCATACTGTCAGGATGTTTCTCTTCCTTTACTTAGAAAAATATAGAGGATTTGTACATTAAAGGGGATGTACAACAAGAAACTTGACTCAGGGATGGTAGGGAAGGCTAAGTGAAATCTGTGCTGAAGAAGACAGAATTTTTTTTTTTTTAATTCACATTAAGACAGTGATATTTCTCACCTCTGGGTCATTCTTACTTTGACACCCCAAATTCTAAAATATGAGATTATAGCCTCTACTCAGAAGATTAGTGAATTAGTCTATAAAGATATTCCATCCAAGCCTAACGGAAAAGATTTACAGATACTGACAAAGACAAAAAAGGGAGTCCACCAGCCCTCCATCATGCCATGTAGCAGTAGTCCCACTGTCTGACAAGTCTTACCCATGCCAAGCATGAGTTCTGATCACTTGATTTGGACTCACTCTTCATTATGAATGTTATCTAAAACTCACCATTTGCTTTTAACAAAACCTCACATAAAAGATGAGGAAAATAAAAGAGAATGCAAAAAACATGACAAGCCACAATGAGACTAAGAAGAAAACCTCAATAAAAATATAATTGAGTGCTTCAGAGAATAACGTTTAGTATTCATTCAACAAATATACTTCATGTGGATCATAAAGCACCTATGTCATCCATTGTTTAAGATACTTATGTTCATAACTAGCCTCACTTTTTGGAACTTATGTTTGGTGGGTGAGACACAATATCACACACATGGAATAAGATGTTAACAGAAACACTGTAAAAATAAATAAGAATTTTTAAAAATCCTTGAGATATTATGTAAAAAAATAATTAGTAGGACAGTTGAAATTAAAAAATAGAAAATCTCTTAGAAACTAGAACAAATATTTAAAAACATATAAGATAGAAAATAAAAATAAAATAGTTAAAAGTTAAACTAAAAAGTCTAGAATTTATTGGAAACACAGAAAGAAAAGAAAAAAAAAGGCAGAATGGTAGTGAGGGGAGAGTTATCAAAGTAGGAATACAATTAAATGTCCCCAAATTGGTGACATAGATTTCCATATTTTAAAAAAAATACATGCAAGTTAAACCTTATCTTAATGAATTTTTTAAATATTGGGGGTGAAAGATGAAGATCCCATAATCAGATTATAATTTGTCTGATACTAAGGATTGTAGAGCAGAATGCCTAAGTTTTAATAATAACATATAAAAAATCTTATAGATAAGCAAGGAAAACTTCTCGGTACTCTTGAACAAGTAATGAATTACAATTGGGTGTTGAATAAAGATGACAATATGAGGCATCTCAAGTAATTTAGTTCTCCTGCACCTTTCTCAACAGACAATTGAAATATGTATCTGCCCAAAGTGAGTAAGTTAAAACAAGAGGAGGAAGACATGAAGACTAATATAATGCAACATTTTAGAAGGAAAATGCATTTATTCTGTAATGTGTGCTTCAAGTCTGAGCACAATTTGAATATTATAAATCATAATGCTGTCAAAATTATCTTTCAAAGCAAATCTCCTACTCCAAATTTTACTGATGTTTTTTGTATTCAACTTTATTTCAGAAACTCTTTATACTTTGAGGAGTTCGTTGTTTAGCTCACTATTCTCAACTTGTCACCCAGAGCACTATTTACACTTTGTATGGAATCACTTGATGGACCTAAAATAACTGGTTTATATGTCTCCTTGCTTCGCACTTGATTTTCTTTCTATCTAGAATCTCTCCTTTGCTCCTGAGTGGCATCGGTGTGCCCATAAAGCATCATCTCTCTACAAAGCCTTAAGTCACTCTCAGCCTCATGTGGCTTGATGTGAGCAGGTGCCTCTCTACATGTTCCCTTAATACTTGTCCTTCTCTCTTTCACAGATAAACATAGTCCCTTGATGTTGGTTTGTTTTTATTCCTCTTCCAAAAGAATGTGATCTCCTGGGAAGTGGGAGTCATATTTTATCCATTGATATACACTCATTTCTTAGCATACTATTTATGTCCCTGCTTTATCCTTAGCACCACTGTTGTATCCATTGGTATTGACAGCAAAATTGTCTTCTGCAGATTCGTAGGTCACACAATGAGATGTAAGCACACAGCATGCCTATTATGACATCCCTCATCTGCAACAGAAATGTGGACTTCCCTTTGCTGGAACATGATAAGGATATCAAATCCTTGGTGTGTACTATGAAGGAATTTTTGATGTCTACAGCTGAGTCCAAATATATTAAGGGTTATGGGGATATGGAAAAAAAGTAAGACCGTATGGAAATGGAATACCTGGCCCAAGATGAAAACCATGCATATTAAAAAGAGGAAATGCTTATTTTCATCATTGATTAGGGCTGGTTTGTGTGAATTCAGCCTCCTGGGTCATATGGATAAGCTTATCCAAACTGATATTCCTGTCTACTTCATCAATATTCCTTTAGATTGCCAATGACATAATGAACAGAACACCACTTCTATCACCCTAGGTGCTAAGGACAGTGGCAACAAAGTGTCTGGACCTCTGGATGAGCAGCATCCTCCAAGAACTAGACTCATATTTGATTGAGGGAAGGTATGAGGCTCCCTCTTATTGTGAAGAATTTGTTAAAAACAAAACAACAACAGCAACAAAAAATAAATCAAGCCAAATAAATGAAAAACACAACAACCTCAAATAATTACAGAGTTCTCATTTTCTAAAACGTAAAATATGAAGAAAAGAAAAATATGATCTGGAATTACATAGCCATGAATTTAATGAGGAAATTCATGAAGGAAAAACTATTTACTCCTCCAAATGGAGAGAGAAGTGAAGTCTGTAAATTCGAGGAGTGAAGAAGTCTGTCCCAGCTGGGTAGCTCGGGACTTTCCCATCAAATGCTGGTGAGTTATGCTACTGTTAATGGCCTGACCTTCACTGCTAACATGTCTGAGATTCTCTCTCCCTTGTTGAAACATGAAGATCACTATCAAGGCCCTGGACACCTTGGTGGAATTCAACAATTTTTATTGTCTCTACAACAGCAAGGATCTCCAGATGGCACTGAAACAGAACACGTTCTCATTTGAGTTGTATCATCTCTGCTTGTCTGTTAGCTCATTTGTGAAGAGAAGACTCAGAGTGAAGGGGGAGAACTGGAAAGGGAGATGAAGTGTCACATCATTCATCTATGCTGGCTTATGAAGCAGAAAATAGCACATGAACATGGCTCACGGACCAGATGAAAGCAATGCACTTGAAATGTGCCCACTTTTTATGAGAAAATGTCCACAAATGTGACCACCACAGAAGCAGAGACTTAATTAATTCCCATCAACATTTTATAATAGACATTCTGATCAACTCTTTGCCATGGGTACCGTTGAGAATATTGTAAAGTCCAATGAATTTCATAGTAAATTTTATTCACGCTGAATTAATCTCAACTAGTCCTGGGAAATCTGGAGATTAACATCTAGTGGAATAAATCTGTACCTTGAGGATTTCAAATTCCCTGAGGGCTTGGGAACTAAGGATGGCCAGACTTCAGTAACATAGATCAATGGAGAAGGGAAGAGTTGGGGAATGTGCAGGTAGCTGAGTCTTGCATGCTCAACTCACTGTGAGGGTTTGGGGATAACAGGTTCTGGCAAAATGGAATGTGACCAGAGCTCAAATTAAAAAATTCCACTTAATTCATACCAGAGGTGGAATGCATAGGGTTTTTCAGGGATACAATATGGCATGATAGCGTAGGATAAAAAGGAAAATCCACCAGGGAGTAGTGTTTCTTGTCATAAAAAAAATTTTTCACTGATGTGTTGGTCTAGTTTGAAAAAGGTTCCAGGGGAGAATTAGGGAGAGTGAGAATTAACCATGGCCAAACAAGTTAGAACTCAAGAAAAGCGGGCATGGTTTCAGGACAGAAGTTCGAAACTATCTGAAAGGCAAAAGTAAGAAAAAAAAAATTGCAAACCGATAACAGCACCAAACTTTATGATCTGGGAAAACAAATGGAAGTTCTAAGAGGTGCCAAGACCCAAAGATTCAGTCACAGGCTTGGTGGTTGTCAGTCTCAGAGCAGCACTCCAATTACAGCCCTCATTCATGGGTAGCCAGGAAGCTTACTCTAGCCCAAAGGACTAGGTTTTATTAGTAAATCAACTCAGGAGAGCAGAGATTGCAAGTAGTGGACCCTATATTTAAAAGACGTTGCAGGGGCCGGCATTGTGGCATAGCAGGTGAGGCTGCTGCCTGCAATGCCAGCATCCCATGTGGGTGATGGCTTGAGTCCTGGCTGTTCCACTTCCAATCCAGCCCTCTGCTGTGGCCTGGGAAAGCAGTGGAGGATGGCCCAAGTCCTTGAGCCCCTGAACCCACATGCGAGACCTGGAGGAAGCTCCTGGCTCCTGGCTTCGGATCAGGGCAGCTCGGGCCATCATGGCCATCTGGGGAGTGAATCAGCGGACGGAAACCTCTCCCCCGCCACCCCCCACTTCTGCCTCTCTGTGGCTCTGCCTTTCAAATAGATAGGTCTTTAAAAAATTGAATATTAATCAATTTTTTAAAAAAATATCATGTAGGATCTCTGTCCTTAATGTGCTGTACATTGTGATTTAATACTATAACTAGTACTTCAACAGTATTTTTCACTTTGTGTTGCTATGTGAGGGCAAACTGTTGAAATCTTTACTTAATATATACTAAACTGATCTTCTGTATATAAAGAGAATTGAAAATGAATCTTGACGTGAATGGAAGGGGAGAGGGAGCGGGAAAGGGGAAGGTTGCGGGTGGGAGGGAAGTTATGGGGGGGGAGAAGCCACTGTAATCCATAAGCTGTACTTTGGAAGTTTATATTCATTAAATAAAAGCTTTAAAAAAATAAAAAAAAAATGAATAAAGTAGCTCAGGTCCTAGTAAAAGCAGACAGACTAAAAAAAAAAACTAACTAACTAACTAAATAAATAAATAAATAAGTAACGCTGCAAATCAGAAAAAATGAATATAATATATATAATTGGGAAAAATAAATGCAAAGTATCTAGCATGTAGTAGGTACAAAAGAAACGTTACCATTTGTGAGAGAAGAAAGAGAAGGAGAAAAGGGGAATTTTTCTGACATGAAGAAGCTCAGAGAATGACTTACAAAAGGTTAAAGGTTTTGTAAATGGTAGGGACAGATTCAAACTCAGGTCATTATGACCTTGAAGTTTATCTGACACAGTGGTAGAAAAAACTGGATTTAAATAATAAGCCTTTCTCAAAGTGATCTAGGGGTAGAATAACTCAGGCCTATTTTCAATGTGACAAGAGCTTGCTATATAGTTTTTAGTATATTCCTTTGTTTTCCTTATATATGTCTCCTCCCTGGGTTGGCAGGGTCAATTTCCCAGAATAAGCAAGTGTGACTTATGACCATTGTGTTGCTCAGGGTAATGGGTGAAGAAGCTCTGTGACTTTCCAAAGCATTTGAATGCAAAGTGGCAGCCTGCTATGTATGAATGTTTGTCAATGAATTTTTTCAGTATTGGTCTTCATGCTTACCTTTTCTCAGATAGCAAACTTCACTTCTCCTTGTCTTGGCCTCTGGCATGTCACACAGAAAATTGTACAAAGATAATATTATTTGTATTATTACCTCTCTCTGGTTTTGATGAAAATCAAAAGGCTAATATTAATATTATTAATACTATTTCAATTACTTCTTCATCCTAAATAATGCAGTAAAGAACACGTGGAGACAAGCAGTATCAGAAATGGCAAGAAACAAAATTAGTCAGGCAAGATGTTTTATTTGAAAACTCTTAATAAAGAATCTTAAATAACTGGGAACTAAAAAATATAAATCTTGCTTTGACAATATTTATTTAATAGGAAGAAATATGTAGGGTTTGTAGAAAAGTCATTTTTTAAGACAAAGGGAAGTTGACACAATACAGTTTTAAAAAGATTTATTTTTGTTGAAGTAGTATTTTCTCTATATTATAGTCTTACATCCTATTACTTCCATTTGATACTGAGAAATGGAAAAAGATAACTCATATCTAAAGAAACATTGATTCTAAGGCATTTTCAATTCAAATAAACAGTCTTCACTCAACAATGAAATTTATATAAAAAAGGAGTAATTTTTTTTCTTTTCCTCCTTTTATTTATACATCCACAATCAAACAAGCCATAACACTATCTAAACAACTCTATGCATTAACAAACAAACATAGATCAATAGCTATAATTTGACACACATGCACCATTCTCTATGAAAACATCAATAGTCTGAAAGCTGAGTGGGCATAGCTGGAAAAAATATGCTTTACAGACACAATGTTGGCAGAAGATTAAATAACCAGATGTCAGGGAGAAAAAAATTTCAATGAAACTGAATGCATATTGGAAATGTACAGGTATTCTGTAGAGCTAAACTGTTCAGGATTAATAATAAGAAAATTATCTTCTAGTTGCAGTCATTCAATTACTGTGTGTGCAAATATTTTGGATTGGATGTTTCCTATTCAAATATATTATTATCTTCCTAAAAAGTACTGTTGGGAGTCAAGGCAGAACTAGGATATGAGTTGCACAATGCAGTCCAATCTGAAAACAATATCTTAAGTTGCTATAGAACCTTTCATAAGTGAAACCATAGATGACTCGTGTCATTCAAATCTATAGCACTGTGATGGAGCAATGAAACAGGAATATATAACTTAGTAATGGGCTCAGGCAGCTGAGAGAAGCCAAGTTTATGTAGAGCATTTGATTGAAAACAGATGAAATTCAAGAGTGTGTCAACTCAGCCAGTACCTACACAAACCAAAAAGCAAATAAGCCATTTGCCATTTTATTATAAGGCAATATAGATGTGGATAGGGCAGTGCACTAGGGACAGAGGCTATACAGCATTTTTATCATTTTCCAATGTTATTACATGAAATAATTCTTTGTAATTACACACAATAGAAGGCAGTGTCTCTCTTATGACTAATATTTTCAGGAGGTGATTCTTAGAATCCTAGCTTGCACAAATTGTCAAGGATGACCACAGCAGAAAAAATTGGCAATTAATCTTGGAAAAAAATTATTTCTTTAAAAATGGTTGTAGTTTAAGTCTATAAGCATTGTCTTCTATACATATGTAGTTCTGTAATTCCTGAAATTGCTTGGAGTGAAATCTCATTTTTTTTGTAATCTTAGTACATATAGAAAGTGAACACAATACTTTAAAGCAATTCCCTTGCTTATGTAAATGTTGTACATGAGATTCTAGAAAACAAGAGAACAAAAAGAGGAAATGAGCTGTGGAATAGGGTTTAATATTGGATGAAATTACAGAGGTGGAAGAAAAGACAGGAAAGAGAGGTTATCTTCCCAGAAAAACAAAAAACATCTTTTAATCTGAGATATTAAGACAAATATAAAGATCTGACTAGAGCATGGATATGAGAGCAGATGTCCAGGAACCTACTAGGCAAGAAGCAAGGCAAGGTTCCAAAGTGATGAGCCACAGAGTTAAGAAAGATTAAGACATAAAAAGCAGAAGGTGAGGGTCAATTGGATAAGGATGATATAAAGGGGAATAGTAAGATGAGTCTACACAAAAAGTTGCCCAAATGTGTTACTTTTTCTAAAGAGTATAATAAAGGGGCCAACGTCTTGGTGCATCAGGTTAAACTGCCGCTAACAACACCAGCATCTCATATCAGAGTACTGATTTGAATCCTGCCTCTTCCACATCCTCTCCAGCTTTCTGCTAACACAGTTCACTGTAATCAATACAGGAATTCAGGATGGAATTTCTGGGTCCTGGCTTCGATCTAGCAAAGACCTAGCAATTGAGGTCATTTGGAGAATGAATCAGGAAATGGGAGATCTCTCTCTCTCTATATATATATATATATCTATCTCTCTTTCTCTCTGTGCCTTCCAAATTAATAAATCTTTGGATGGCACCACAGCTCAATAGGCTAATCCTCCGCCTGTGGCACCAGCACCCCGGGTTCTAGTCCCGGTTGGGGCGCCGGATTCTGTCCTGGTTGCTCCCACAGCTCTCTGCTGTGGCCCGGGAGTGCAGTGGAGGATGGCCCAAGTGCTTGGGCCCTGTACCCGCATGGGAGACCAGGAGGAAGCACCTGGCTCTTGGCTTCAGATCAGCGCAGCGCACCGGCCACAGCGGACACTTGGGGGGTGAACCAACGGAAAAAGGAAGACTTTTCTCTTTGTCTCTCTCTCTCTCACTGTCTAACTCTGCCTGTCAAAAAAATAAAAATATAAAAATTAATAAATCTTTAACAAAAGATTGAAATACAGATGGATTAATAGATTTTAAAATAATATATATCTCAAAAAAAAAAAAAACATACCAGCATAATATATTGACAAAGGATAGGGTATGCCATGCGACTAACTAATAAGCATATGTATTAATCTTAACATCTCTAGTTAAAATGAAATACTAAATAAACTGTACAGATTTTTAATTCATCAATTGGCTCATATTAAAACAATAAAAAAGACATACTACCACAGCAAAATTGTGCTGATCTAGGCATTTTTTGTTCAAGAATGATGCTTAAGAATATTTTAGGAGAAGTCTTAAAATTTTGCATTCCTGCTAACCATTTTGAGAAATGCATCCTACATGAATAAAATATGGGCTTATGCAAAAAATTTAACCACATATATTAATTTTAACATATTCATGCAAACACACTAACACATAAATCACTTGTATATAGTTCTCAGGATGTTTCAGAGAAGCTTGAACTAAGATTTTATTCGTGTTCCAAGGAATTGGTGAATCTACGCCCATTCTCTGTCCCTACATCCTCTGTCAGCTTTATTAAAATGGAGAGATATAGTAACAGAATATGGCCTATTCCCCTCATCAAGCCCCATGGGTCAGGACTGAGTGCTAGCATCAAGTAGGCTGCAAAGAAAGCTCATGACATAGATTTGAAGATTGATTTTGTGAGATTGCAATTATAAAATACATTGCTCCAGCTACCCAGTGAAAAAGTTCAATAAGCATGTAGAATAGCTATAAGGATTGTGTGTAACACTGGTGCTTTTAGATTTTAAAAATGCCACCAGGAGAAAGGTGGCATCCAGGAAGGGAAGGTATGTTGATAGGGGAGGACTGGCAGCAGTAACAGCAAGCAGGCATCAATAATGGGCTCTTTAAGAAGCAGGAGTCACAGGTGGCTGACACAAAAGCATGAAAGAACTTTGCATGTGGGAATGCATGACACATCTAGGAACTCTGAGATGACTAGGATTCTTGATGGTGATGACAAAAACAGTGTGCCAGAAAGCATAGTCAAATTCAGCACAGAAACTCTGTCATAGCTATCTCAAAACAAGAGGCATAGCCAAATGCCATGGAATTCTCAACTGGAGCCCAGGAAAGGAAGAAGATTCTTCAGGAATACAGAAGTAACTATTTTGAGAATCTCCATGAATATTATCATATATGTCACAAACTCACACATGGACTATATCCTAATATTTTCCATCTTTTAATTTGTATGTTTGAGACAAAACTAGTAGTCAAAATAAGAGGTCATAAATGACAGGACTACAGAAATGGTGAGCACCCAATAACTAGGTGAAATGAATCTGCCTCTCGGACACATAAAGTCAGAAATGATAACATCTCAAGGACAGATGAGGAGTTGAATGGGGAAGGCTGTTAACATTGTGGGGCCCAGTTGTCTGGAATGTACCAGGAGTAAAATAAAAATTCTGTAAATATTTTTAACAATTTCACTCACACTTATATTTAGGAATCTTCTATCTATCCATGGAAATCTGCTCTTAGTGTCCTAAAGAGGGTACTAAGCACCAGTTTTTCCAGAACTCATGGGTTTCAGCATGCCCTGAAGCCATAAAAAAGATAGGTAATAAAATAAATACCCAAACCTTAAATTATAGCTCAGAGGAGAAAATATCCAGGTCTCAGATATTAGGAGAAGGGTAATGAAATCCTCCTACGTGATACACACACACAACACCATTTCATTATAATATTATACAAGTATTTAATATTATTGTAATATTATAGACCATAATCCAGTTCAGGTAGGAAGGTAGGAAGCCGTGGACATGTTTTGTTTTAAAAAAAAACATAAAGAAACTCAGGATAAAGAAATATGCAACACACATGGAAACACACACAAGGAAATAGAAAATTTGGATAAAGCTGACCAAGTAAGAGCTTATAAAAGAATAGAGTAGGTAGATATTTTACTTTGATTTAAGTGGTATCAAAGCATCACATGATATCCCACGAATATGTACAATTTTATGTGTCAATTCAAATTAATTTAAACAGAATAGAAGGAGAAAAGGGAGATTTTGGAACTAGGAAGTAATATAAAAATTAAGGACATAAATGTAGGTTTCAAAACACTAAATGGCAGATACATAATGATGGCAAATGAGCAAAAACAAATCCACAAGTAAAAACAAAAAAATGAAAAATGAAACAAGAAATTAAAGCAAATAGGGAAGTGATATGTCATATAAAGAATAGAATAGCCCAAAATTCTTTCTTTATTTTCTTTCTTTGTTTTTAAAGTTTTATTTTATTTATTTGAAAGTGTTACTGGGGTGGGGGAGAGTGAGAGACAGAGAGAGAGAAAGACAGAGAGACAGAGAGAGAGAGAGAGAGAGAGAGAGAGAGAGAGACTCTTCCATCCACTGGTTCACTCCCCAAATGGCCGCAACAGCTAAGGCTGTGCAAGGCTGAAGCCAGGGGCCAGGGTCTCCCACATGGGTACAGTGGTCCAAAGACTAGGACCATCGTTTGCTGCTTCCCCAGGTGCATTAGCAGGGAGCTGATTCAGAAGTGGAGCAGCTTGGTCTCAAATCAGCACCCATATAGGATGCCAACACTGCAGGAGGTGACTTTACCCACCATGCCACAGCACTAGTCACCACAATCCTTTCCTTAATGTAAGAAATAAGTGAAACTTTAAATCAAGATATATACTGAATTTTAGATATAATTATTACTGAATGTCAATACTGAGAAATATCTTGAATTAATTTTCTTAAATTCAAGGATAAAAGAAAGAATTTATTTAAAGCATCCAGAAATGAAAAGCAAATTTCAGTACAAAAAAGCATTGTTGGACTGGCCCACACACAGCTCCACAGTCGAATACTTGAGGTGAAAAGCCAGCAAAACAATGCTGCCAAGTTTTCATGGAAACAATGTTATACGCCAAGATATAGAATGAGTAGGAAAGCAATAAACAAACATAAAGAATTACAGAGAGTTTAATAGTCATGAGTCCTTCTTAAAAACAAACCAATGACAACAATAACAAAACATCCTAAGTATGAATTCTAGCAAGCTAAGGCATCAACCAAATACAAAATAATAATTTATACTTCAGTGCATTGGAATAGACAAGGACATATCTCAAAACCAAGTAAATAAAAATAAAAACAGACTAATGGTATTTCATCTAACTATAGAGCTTTTGCACTGCAAAGGAGCAATCAAGAAAGCAAAGAGAACCTACATAATAGAAAATATTTGCAAGCTATACATCTGTCAAGGACTGATCATCAACAATATACAAGGAACTTAAACAACTCAATCACAAAATAGCGAACAAATAATCCAATTAAAAAATGGGCAACTGGGGCCAGCACTGTGGTGTAGCAGGTTAACGCCCTGGCCTGATGTGCCAGCATCCCATATGGGCGCCCATTCGAGACCTGACTGTTCCACTTCTGATCCAGCTCTTTGCTATGGCCTGGGAAAGCAGTAAAGATGGCCCAAATTCTTGGAGCCCTGCACCCACATGGTAGACCCAGAAGAAGCTCCTGGCTCCTGGCTTCAGATTGGTGCAGCTCCGGCTGTTGCGGCCCACTAGGGTGTGAACCATCGTATGGAAGACATCTCTCTCTCTCTCTCTCTCTCTCTCTCTCTGCCTCTCCTTCTCTCTCTGTGTAACTCTGACTTTCAAATAAATAAATAAATCTTTAAAAAAATGGGCAGTCTAAACTGTCCCATTTCAAAGGAGGGCATATCAATATACAACAGGTACCTGAAAAAAAGCTCAACATCACTAATCATCTGGGAAATGCAAATCAAAACTACCATGATGTATCACCTCACTCCAGTATGATTGGCTATTTTCAAAAATAACAAAGATAACAAGCATTGGTGTGGATGGACAGAAAAGGGAACTCTTCCAAAACTGTTGGTGGAGATGTAAATTAATTCAGTCATTTTGGAAAACAGTATGGAAGTTCCTCAAAAAACTAAAAATAGGTCTACTTTCTGATCCAGCAATTCCACTCCTGGTTATGCATTTCAAGGGAAATGAAATTCATCTATTGAAGCTAAAAATGTAATGGTGTCTACCAGAGGCTGAGGAGGAAGTGGGGAGGGAGAGCTGGGGAAAGGGTGATTGATAGGCACAAGATTACGACTTGAACAGAGAAAGAGGTTTTGAGGTTCTGTTGCACAGCAGGGCGATCTCAGATAATGTTAATGTAGTGTGTATTTTTCTTAAAAACTTTAGAAGTTAGACTTGTGAATCCTTTCACTATCAAGACATGTCAAATGCTTGAAAAGATAAATATATTTATTGTCTTTGGTGTTCACACAATTTGTACATTTAATGAAACATCTCATAGTACACCATAAATATACATGATTAAATAAGTATATAAATAAATAAGTGTTCCCACACTAAAATGCCAAATTGTTAATTTAAAATTAAGCAGTAAATTAATGATTATGAATCTTAATAAATATAAAATAATAAAAATAGAGATATTTCACTAATACATATATATGGGTTAAGCTAGGTGTGATGGGAAATAAGAATGTGTGTGCCCTTCTCTTTCTGTCCATGGAGCAAACTGATATCAACATATATTGGAATATATGATTTTAAAATCTCTATTTTTCTGGGCTGGCACTGTGGCTTGGCAGGTTAAAGCCCTGGCATACAGTTCCAGCATCCTATATGGGACACTGGTTTGAGTCCCAACTGTTCCACTTCCACTTCCACTCCCTGCTAGTGTGCCTTAGAAAGCAATGGAAGATGGCCCAAGTCCTTGGGCCTCTGTACCCACGTGGGAGACCTGGAAGAGACTCCTGGCTCCTGGCTTTGGATCAGCTCAGCTCAGGGCATTGCAGCCATCTGGGGAATGAACCAGTAAATGATAGACACCCTGCCCTTTGTAACTATGTGTTCAAAGAAATAAAATAAATCTTTAAAATAAAATCTATTTTTCCTAACATTAACAGGATCTTTTAGAAAAAGACTCTTATCAGGTTTTTTTTTTTAAACTCAACTATTTTTGAAGTTTTGATAATATTTTTTTTTCCTCAGCCAGTTTTGTGTAAAATGGGATTGAATGCTTCTCATTTAAAATTATATGCATATATAAGGAACAAGATTAATGAAACAGGCAGTCTGTCATTTATTTTTTTCTCTTTCTCTACCTCTGTTTCCTTCCCTCACTCTGTCTCCTTGCCTTTGACCACCATCCTTCTACACATAATATAAAAGTCTAATATTTCCCTTAATATTGGGTGTTATGTTTATGGCATTTACTTTAAAAAAAGAGATTACTGAGATGTTGGTGTTGTGGGCTGTAGGCCATCTCTTGTGATGTTCACATTACATATTGGAGGGCCTGGGATCAAGTCCCACTTCTGTTTCACACCCAGTTTCCTGCTAATGTACTCCCTGGGAGGAAGCAGATGACAGCTCAAGTATTTCGGTCTCTTTCATCCTTATAGAAGACCCAGATGGAGTTTCTGGCTCCCGGCATCGACCTAGCTCAGCTCCACCTGCTGCAGGTATTTGGGAGAATAAACAAATAAATGGAAGATATCTCTCTCTCTCTCTCTCTCTCTGTCTCTCCCCCCTCTATTTCTAACTCTCTCTCTTAGTTACTCTGCTTTTAAAAATAAATAAGTGAAACTTTAAAAGCATGCCTCATTTTATGCTACATGATTTTATAGTACATTGTATGCATATTATGTATACTATAGTACATACTACATTATATGTACTTTATATACACTATATGTATGTATATGTGTGTGATATAATCATGTTTGTGCATGTATATATGTGTGGCTGTGTGTATTGTCCATGAATCTTACCTAAGTCATTAGGGAATGTGCTTCTTTGATGAAAGCCATTTTCGGGAACACTAAATGGTAGAAGCATTTCTTTTTTTATATTCTTTTTTAAAAAATTTATTTAGTAAATATAATTTTCAAAGTACAGTTTATGGATTGCAATGGTTTTTTTCCCCTCCATAACTTCCCTCCCACCCGCATCCCCCCATCTCCCACTCCCTCTCCCATTCCATTCACATCAAGATTCATTTTCAATTCTCTTTATATATAGATGATCAATTTAGTATATATTAAGTAAAGATTTCATCAGTTTGCACCCACACAGAACATAAAGTATAAACTACTGTTTTAGTACTAGTTATAGCATTAATTCACATTGGACAACACATTAAGGACAGAGATCCTACATGAGGAGTAAGTGCACAGTGACTCCTGTTGTTGACTTAACAAATTGACACTCTTGTTTATGGCGTCAGAAATCTCCCTAGGCTCTAGTCATGAGTTTCCAAGGCTATGGAAGCCTCTTGAGTTCGCTGACTTTGATCTTATTCAGACAAGTTCATAGTCAAAGTGGAAATTCTCTCCTCCCTTCAGAGAAGGTTACCTGCTTCTTTGATGGCCCATTCTTTCTACTGGGATCTCACTTGCAGAGATCTTTCATTTAGGTGTTTTTTTGTTTTGTTTTGTTTTTTTGTTTTGTTTGTTTGTTTTTTGGTTGTTTTTGTTTTTTTTTCCCCAGAGTGTCTTGGCTTTCCATGCCTAAAATACTCTCATGGGCTCTTCAGCCAGATCCGAATGCCTTAAGGGCTGATTCTGAGGCCAGAGTGCTATTTAGGACATCTGCCATTCTATGAGTCTGCTGTGAATCCCACTTCCCATGTTGGATCGTTCTCTCCCTTTTTGATTCTATCAGTTAGTATTCACAGACACTAGTCTTGTTTGTGTGATCCATATTTATTCTTAGGTGTTGAAATTTAACTGAAAAGTGATCCCTGTTGAATATAAGAGTGGGAATAAGAGAGGGAGGAGATGTACAATTTGGTACATGCTCAATCGGACTTGCCCCAAATGGTGGAGTTAGAAATGTGCCAGGGGATTCCAATACAATCCCATCAAGAGTGCATGTACCAATGCCATCTCACTTGTCCAAGTGATCAATTTCTGTTCACAATTGATCACACTGATAGGTCTAAGAGTCAAAGGGATCACACAAACAAGAAGCATTTCTTATCTTTCTGTTTTCCAGGATCTATCAGAGGGCTCAGGTAAAATGCAATATTGTCAGTCATATATGTATGTTCATGCATGAATTATATATATTAAATATATACATAATTTACATCACATACATTATACATGTCATATATATACTCAAAGGGGGAATATACACAAACACACAACAGAAATGTGTAATCTTTTAAGAAGGAAAATCAAAGCCTATACATTAAATGTTATTTTAAAATAGTCAGTGTGAGAATAAGTAAAAGAGAAATAATTGCAGAGACAACAAAACCAAGTCATACCTCTTTTTCTATGCACATTTTGGATATTGCAACACCAATGTTCATATGTGTGTGCATTAGGAGTTGCCTTGGATACTGTTTAAGTATTTGTATCTTCTTTCTGAAGACAGAAGTAAAAGTGTTACAGCATAAAGCACTTATTCAGTTCCTAGAAAATGCTTTGGTTGGATAGTCTCCCTCATTTTCTACACTGTCAATCACAGAAATTAACTAAACACAGCAGTTTACAACATTGAGCCATTGTGACACATAGAATACACTGATTTATTATTTTTTATTTTATTCTTTAGAGAAATATTTATGAGACACTTCCTTTCCTGTGTTCTGTGGAGAATATGAAAACAAATATAATGTATTCTCTTTCTTCTAGGAGTCCTTTTTCTCCCCAAAGATTATAAGCTCCTGACTAAGCTAATTGTACATAAAACATGTACTATTAAATCAAGCTAATAAAGAGAATAGAGTGTCTGAGACAACGTACTGTTGACTTTATATAGAAGATCTCAGTGTATTTGGATTTTTAAGAGAATGGTATATGAAAATCAAGATCATTAGGAGGCAATTGAAAATGATTAGATAATAATAACAAGTACGGTAATCAAAGGATCAGCCTATCTTCTGTATGAGAAGGGATCTCAGCCTGTGACACACTTTGGCACAGACCTGATCCTGCCTTGATATTTCCTTTTGTTCCCTGATGTATCCATGACTTTTAATGGCTGGAAGCAACTGCATTACCCCTTCTGCATCATTACTTTCTTATTTCCTATTAGAAAGAGTCCAGGAGAGACTCAATATTAGGCAGGATTAACACAAAATTTTTTCAAGTAGGGCTTTTGCCAACTCCTTCTTGGCTCCAGTATGAGAGAGCAATCAGATTCATTGTGTAACTATATGTCAAGGAAAGTTGAATCTGCTATTTTTTACTTTGTCATTTGGCTGAGCCTTGACACCTTTTACCTTGGCTTCCTAGCTAATCCATTCTTCATCTTCATGGTGAGATTTCTTTATTTTATTTAAGGTACAACTATATCTTTACAAAGCAAATTGGAGTTAAGTGCAAATAGAAATGCACATCTTCTGTAAGATCTGATAAAAGCAGAGTAATTGTCAAGCATGGCTCTATTAGTCCATCAATATCTAATTAAGGATATTCCCCTATACTTGTGACTCACTTATGTAAGATTTTGGATTAACCATATTCTTCAAAATTATGTTTCTCTTATGTTTCTCTTTTTTTCTAGCACCATTTTATAGGTAATTAACTCAAATAACAGAGAGGTTAGATGACTGTACTAAAGTCACATAGCAAAGAAAATCATCTTATATTGCCATCCCTCTATAAAATCAGGTCTACATTTTTACTACTTCCATTTTTACTCTAAAATGTCCTTCTCCTGACACTCTATGAATACAACAGGTTTCCTCAATTATAAGGCATATTTATATTTAAATGTTGAATTAATTTAAAAATATTATTTTGAAACTGATAGGGGATAGAAATACATTTAATAATTTAAACAAACACTTTCTTTCTTTTTTTAAGATTTATTTTATTTATTTGAAAGAGTTACAGAGAGAGGTAGAGACAGAGGAGGTCTTCCTTCTGCTGGTTCACTCACCAGATGGCCATAATGGCCATAGCTGCGCCAATCTGAAGCCAGGAGCCAGGAGCTTCTTCCAGGTCCCCCACATGGATACAGGGGTCCAAGTACCTGGGCCATCCTCCACTGCCTTCCCAGGCCACAGCAGAGAGCTGGATCGGAAGAGGAGCAGCTGGGACTAGAACTGGCGCCCACATGAGATGCCTGCGCCTCAGGTCAGGGCTTTAACTAGCTGCGCCATAGCGCCGGCCCGGAACATACACTTTCATAGCATGTATATGTATATTTGTGTAATGTTAAACATCATAGCATGTATATGTGGATTTGTGTAATGTTAAACATCAAGAACTCATTAAGTTGTACATTACAATAAAAAATGGTATATCCTTATCCCTGTAATTACCATTCTTTCAATGCCAAGTTCAAATAGCAACATATTTAGAAAGCATATCCTATTTGCTTCACCTGGAAGTGACGGTTGCTTCTATAAAAATCTAATCATGCCAGTTTGTTCATTTTTCATTTGGTATTTGTATTCACTGATTATTTAGACACACCATGCTCTTTTTAGTAATTTTTGTATAAAAGATGCTAGAATATTTTAAATCCACAAGCACTTTCATGTGAATGCAATATAACTCAGTAAACATTTCTTGTCTGTATATGTGGAACCCAAATCATAGATGAATTTCTGTGAGTTAAGTAAAAATCAAATGTTTTGCTCATACAATGACAAAGGTCTTCTCTGCTTATTTGATTTTTCACATGCTATAAAATTTCATAACAGATATTACTGCTTGACTAATGTTTATTATATTCTCTCATTTGAGTTCTCACAGGTAAGCAGGAAATGTAAGGTTAGAGTTCTAATCATTTTCTGCTTAATCAAAAGATAAGGTATATTTTACAAGGCTTCACTCTACCCCAATTCCAAGGGGTTGGTGAGTAGAGGAGGAGCTTTGTGACAAGTACCGCAGCTTCAGAATGGCTGTGAAAGTAAAAGAGCAAGAGTTCACAACACTGGTTCATAACTCGTCATCAAACAGGGGAAAATGTCTCCTGCATCCTTTAGGTGGCTCATCTATTTAAGTGGTCTGGATGACCAAGTGGCTTTCCAAGTTTTCACATATAATTTTAACCACTTTAGCGTTTTTTGTCTTGAATATCTCAAGTGGTAGCCAGTTATTATAGCTGTTAGTGTACTTTTCTCTAGCATCATACTTTCACTTGGATCCCCTATATGAAAACAGAATAAGCAAAATTTGAGTACATGAGTTGACTCAAGTGAAGATACATGGACATCTCCCCTGAGTGGGGTGGGTGCATTTAATTCATGAAGTTTGGACCTGACATTATTTATTTTCCCCTTTCTTTCTGAAGCTTAATCTCATGCCAGACCAATCCTTTCTGCCCTTAATTTTCCTGTTGCAGCTGATACTCTCAACATCTCTGATGAACTTTCAGTTTAGTCATTTAAATGGGCATCTACCAGTGAGTACTTCAGAATTAGAAATTTTTTCTCCTCTTCTCACTGATCATCATGTTCCAGCCCAATATCTTACTCCTTCTAGATCCTTGGCTACTTAAACAGATTTCTGAAAGTGGCATTGGTATATTAGTGTAATGACGTATTAAAATGCACTTTAAAATCTTCAGTGCATTCATATACACAAAGGTGGGGTTCAGAGAGAAGCATTTTGGATAAGAGTTCGTTCTTTTTGCCCCTGAAATCCTACCTAATGATTTCACTTAGATCATGGGTGAAAACGAGATAATCAAGCCTTTTTGAATGAGCAAATTTTTAATCAATGTACCCATGGATCTTTCCTGTAATGGCTAGAATAGAAGTGGAATCACCGGTTAACCATAATGTGGGTGATCTAGCAGACAATCTACATATTCATGCAACATTTGTACAATGGATGTATGCATAGAGGAAATAAAATTATTTGTTATTTTCTGAATACCTTTAAAGAAGTTATTTATAAAAGTTATAAATATGTTTTGCCTGTCAGTCATTTCCCTATCCTTCTCTAGATAGCATAGATAAGCATTCTGCATTCCTTAGCATTAACTGCTATATATGCATTCCTGATTTAATATTTTAAATAAAACATGATTTGTAAATCTTGTCCTTTTAGTACTTTAATTATCTAACCCTCATTTTCATCCATTGAGTCACTGAATTTTAAAACTAGATAGAAACTATAAGTCATTTATTTCAACTTCTTCCTTTCACACACTATGAAAATAGACACATACAATGCTTTCATTTTCTGAAGTCACCTGCTAGTGAAATATCAGAATGAAAACTAGTGAATTAGTTGCTGAGTCCAGTACAATTAATTTGATGTCACTATCTTTTGATGCTTGTCTTTCTTAAGACATTGCTTTTAATAATCCCATATATATGTATATATGTAACACATTATCTCAAATATTTGAATAACTATCCGCTTCTCATCCTTCTAAATTTATAGGTTATTGCACATATTAATGGAAAAGAATTTCAGACTTGGATACCAGCTTGTTTGAAGGCAAAAATGATTTACATATTCATGCTGGCTTGGGTAGTCTGGCATGTCTCCAGCACACAGTAAACAGACAGACAGAGAGGACCTTTATTCCAGAGGTTGCATTTAGCAGAGTGGTATTTAATACATTAGAGATGTTTTCTCAAGTTTTGCACTGTTAAAATAATTCATAATGATATCAAGGTCAGTGCAAGTGTAGGCTATTTGTTCTGTAGATACCAGACATCCAAGGTAAACCTCCTACGAGACTATTACAAGCCATCAACAAAATACCCGGTAAGGATGTAAATTTTCATTCTCTCTATAAATCTTCAGCTCCCATCTCTCATAGCAACTTCTGCCCATTGAAACCCAACAGTTTCTGACTCAGTCCTTCAAGAACTTCAGTAAAGAGCATTTACTGTATAATTCATAGGACTCAGATCTACCTCAATATTTCAGCAAGTGTACAAATTAAATGTTTCTTCCATTATCTACCTGAAAGATGTTAGACTCAGTGTCTTTCTATTTATTTGTTTCTTCATTTATTTTAATTGACAAAATAAAAATCATATATATTTAGGGCATACAGCAGAATGTTTTACAATATGTGTTCATTGTGGAGTGACCAAATCAAGCTAATTAACATATCCATTACCTTGCCTACTTATTGTGTATTTCTGGGGAAAAAATAAAATTTACCCTGTCAGCAGTTTTCATGTACTTTATACATCATCATTGATTATAGTCATATTGTTTTACAATATATCTTTTGAATTTATTCTTCCTGTTTAACTGAAATTTTGCACCTTTTGACTGACATCTCCTTCCCATGGCCCCAAGCCCTGGTAACCAATATTCTCCCCTCTGTTCTCTGTATACTTTTAAGGATAAATGTAAGTGAAACTATGAGGTGTTTGTTTCTATGCTGTTGTCTTACTTTACCCGATATAAATTCATCCATGTTCATCATTTTATCACAAGTACAGGATTTCTTTAAAAAAAAAAAGTCAACAAAATATTCTATATTCTGTGTTGGTATGTACCTCAAATTTTCTTGACTACTCATCCCTGATGAATTTATAGGTTGATTTCATGCATTATCTTTTATGAATAATGGTGCAATGGATATCATATTGCTTAAACACAGTAATTTCATGTCATTTGAATATCTACCCAGTAGTAGGATTTCTAGATCATATGGCATTTCTACTTTTAATTTTTTGAGGGAACCTTTCTATATGGCTTTCCATAATGGCTGTACTAATTTACACCCCTACTAGCAGTGTACAAACTTTTTAATAAATTGTATTAGGCAAACCTATATAGCAATGAAACTAAATACTTAACTCACACCACATACAAAAAAAAAAAAAGAACTCAAAATAGTTTAAAGAATTAAGTGTAAAACCCAAACCCACAAACTACTAGAGGAAAATATGTGTGAAATATCTGTGAAATTGACCTGAGCAATATATTTTTGGATATGATCACCAAAAAATAAGAAACAAAAGCAAAAACAAATAAATGGAATTGCATACAACTAAAATGTTTTTGTACACCAAAGGAAATCATCAAGAAGGGGAGACAATCTACAGAATTAGAGAAAATATTTGTAAATCATACATCAGATAAATGGTTATAAAGGTCAATATCCAATATATATAAGAAACTCAGGCAACTCACTAGCAAGTAAACAAAAAATTGAATTTAAAAGTGTTCAAATAATCAGAACATTTCTCACAAAAAGATGTGAAAACACTGAACAAAATATGAAAAAATGTTGAAAATCACAAATAATCTGGGAAATGCAAATCAAGATGTCAAAAAGATGTCACTTCACATCTGTTAGAATGATTATTGCTGTTAGAATGAAGCAGACATTTGGTTTAGCAGTTAAAATCCCATTTAGATGTTTGCATCCCATATAGCAGTGCATTGGTTTAATTTCCAGCTTCTAAGACTTTGCTCCTGATTCTATTCAGAAGTAAAATGTTCACAGGCAGTGTTGTCTGCACATCCCCCAATTGTGAGCTCATAGAGCACATGCCTAAAAGTGAAAGAGTAGAGACTTCAGAAGGGTACTTGTGCATATATTTGAATCACCTCTGTGGATTCCCCCAGATGACTAAAAGGTATTTGCATTCCAGGGGGCGGGGTTACTATGCCCTCATTCATAATCCACTGGCAAAGCAAGAAGCCTGAATAAATCAGTATCAATTATTCCAGTGCCAGTTCTATTTTTGGCCAGTGTTTTGGATTTACACTGCACTAGGCAATATTGAGTACACTCTGTGAGATTCCTCTTCATATGTTTCCTAACTATAAAACTTCACCTCATATCATTTTTAAGTTGTTACTTTTATTCAGTGTTTAAATAGGTAAATAAAACTTACCATACACATTCATAAATAGTGAAAAGTAATGCTTTCTTACCTTCTCTTAAACTCACCAGAAGCAAATACTATTTTCAACGTCTTCTGTACCATCCCAGTAAACTTTCATGGATTTTACAGCTTTTTCTGAGAACACCAGCCTAGGCCTTAGAAAGGGCCCATGGGGCCAGCGCTGTGGTGCAATGGGCTAAAGCCTTGGCCTGAAGCGCCAGCATCCCATATGGGCACTGGCTATAGTCTCAGTTGCTCCTCTTCTGATCCAGCTCTCTGATATGGCCTGGGATAGCAGTACAAGTTGGTCCAAGTCTTTGGGCCCCTGCACCCATGTGAGAGACCTGGAAGAAGCTCCTGGCTCCTGGCTTCCCATAGGCGTGGCTCTGACCATTGTGACCAACTGGGGAGTGAACCAGCGGATGGAAGACCTCTCTCTCAGTCTCTACCTCTCTCTAACTCTGTCTTTCAAATAAATAAAATAAATCTTTTAAAAAGGGGGGGCCCAAAACACACATGTTGTTCAACAAACATACATTGATTGATTGAAAATGCAGGTTGTTTAATAATTTGTTAGAATACTATAATTCCAAAGATGAGAAAAACTACAGAGGTAACCCTACTAATCCCTGGAATCTAGTCATACAAATCCACATATGGTGCCAGTGCCACTGAACTGAAGTAATGAACACATATGGGAAAATTTAAGATAAATGATGCTACAGAAAATGTCAGAACTTAACAATGAAAGCCAAGTTCTGGTATTTTATACCCTGTAAAGACAAATGCTTGGAAACGTGTTAAAAACACTCTAGGTGATCCACAGATTTGGCAAGGAACCAGAATTCTTACCTTCCTGACTATGGCAGAAATCTCATTACAGATAACCTTTTAAATGGGACCAGGGAAACATTTTCAACTTAATTCTCATTGAGCAAAACCTCTACCTAGATGTGCAGCCCAAATGGAGATGAAATGTACATTATTTTCGTATGAGGCATTTAGTGTCAAAAGCATTGTTCCTCTATTCCTTTTATTCAAGATCCAAGCCCCTCTCTCTTTATTTATTTTATTTTATTTTATTTTCTCTCTATCTCTCTATCTCTATCTCTATCTCAATTGCTATCTCCTCCCCACTAAGCACATACCATAGGCTCTTTACACAACAATCTGGCAAATTTTCTTTAAACCATAACTTCTGGATGAGGAAAACCCTCAATCTGACCACAGTGGAGGTGATGAATCTGAGTATTCGTCTCCTGGGGCCCTATGGTGCTGGTGTATTTAGAAACATGTATAACAAAAATACTTTATGACAATATTTTGTGGGTTGTCTATGAATCTGTTTTGTTTACCACCCCAAATTACCTGCTCATTATCTGTTGTGCCTAGGCTCATGTCCATGAGGATATCCGTCCTAATTTTTGAGTTGGTCTTTCAGTCATTGCATTCTTTCACTACACAGTCATGAAAACTACACCCATATGAATGATTCTCTAAGAACCCCATCAAACATGTCACTCTCAGGACAAAAAACTGCAGTCATTTTCCTCAAATTGCACTCAAACTTGACCCTATGTTGTTTTACTTTCTATCCCTTACAAAACTTCAGTTTTGTTCAAGTTGAATGTCATTCCTTCTCATATGCTTATATTCCTTTACAAACTTATATTCTATATCTGTTATGACTCTATTCATTGTGTATGGAAATTCCAAGTGACCCTTCCTCTCAACTTACTTACACTAGGTCCATTTTAAAGGAAAAATACCTGTCACTTCCATGATTTTTCATAATTATTATTTCTCAGAAAATTAGAATGTTAAAAGAAGGAAAATGGAAGTCAGATTTTATATAATTCACCACCCATACATCCCACTGCACATACATGCACTCCCTCATATATATCATCATGTTTTGTCAACTGTCCCCAGTCACCAGCCTTTGTCTCCATAATAATGGTCACAAATAGAGCTCAAGCTCCTCGTTCCTATCTCTGAAAAAAACCCTGAAGAATAAAAATGAATTACTATGTCCTTTCCCCCCTCTGGATAGAAACTCAAAATGAGAACAATTTTGAAGCATAATTTAAAAAGAGAAGTTCTGTATATCAAATGGAACACAACAATAATAAAGAAGAAGGAAGCTACCACACTTTTTAGTGCTTAGCATGAAGGAGTTTGCTGCCATACCAAATGAGGGGAGTAGAGAAGTAAAGGCAAGCTAATTTCTCCATGTTGCATCGCACAAATAGGGAAACTCAGAGAGGCATATTAGCTACATCCTTTACAACAGACTAGGCAGTTTTCTAACTCTTTATCTAGAGGCTACCCAATCCTTCTTTCCCCAAAGTGTTGTAATTGCCTCTGTTCAAGCTGCTTGGGCAGAATCTTAAGTTATAGTCATCAACAACAGAAATCTTTTCATTCCTGCTTTCAGAAATTTAGTGAAATCAACAAAATGATATTTAAATTCAGTCTATTGTTTTATTTATTATTTATTTTAAAAATTATATATTTTTTGAAAAGCAGAAAGAGAGACACACACATAAGCAAGAGAGATGAACAGAACAGAAAGACCTCTCATTTGCTACTTTGCTACCTAAATAATTGCATCAACTAGGGCTGAGCAGAGGCCAAAGCCAGGAATTGGAAACTCATTTCCGGCCTTCCAAATGGATCACAGGGACTTGATTGGGCCATCACCACACCACTGCCCCCCAGGTTTGCATTGGCAGGGAGCTGGAGTCAGGTGCCAGAATCAGAAATCAAACCCAGATGCCCCAATGTAGAACATAGTATATATTAATCTTTATTTAATTTTTAGAAATTTGTATAAAGGGAACTAATTTCATGAATTTCTTTTATACAGTTATAAGAACATAATGATGTCTCCCACCTTACGCTCCCCTCCCACATTCCAACCCTCCCGTTCCTTCCTCTCTTATTTTTAATTTTTACAATGACAGTTTCAATTTCCTTTATAATCATAAGCTTAATCCTCCACTAAATAAAGAATTCAACAAGTACTAAGTAGAAGAACCACTGTTCCTCAGGAATATAGACAAGGTCTATAAACAATAATCAAATCTAAAGAAGTCACTTTAACTCCTGCTCTGGATTTTAATTTTTACAATATACTTGGTTTCAGCTTTGTGAAAAATGGTGTATATTTGCTATTCAAGTTATTGTCATAAATGTCCACTGAGAAAGACATTATTAGAATTATTATACAGAACAAGAAAACAGACATCAAAATGGATAAAGCTCCTTGATAGAATAGAGAAGATATTACATTGCACCTAATCCATGTAGCTCCTAGAAGGGAAAGGACCTGAAGAAACCAAACCTATACTTGTGTACAAGACTAATATATCTTAATCTTTATTTAATGTGTATGTGAGTGTATCTGTTTACACACAGACACACAAGCACAAATATGATTTAATTTAGCACACAAGTACCACCAGTCATCTTCACACCTTAAACTCTTGCACTGATTCAGTATAGAGAGATAATTAGAGAAAGAGTTTTGTTTGCTTGTTATTTTCTTCACTAGCCATTTGAATTAGTAGAAAATCTAAGGAGTAAAAATTTGGGCGATTGATTTCATAATTAGTTATCTAGTTACTTCAACAAAAATTCTCTGAAATATGTACTATTTACTACCAAATAAATAATATAAAGTGTCATAAAGCCAGTGATGAATTTGTGAATTCACAGAACTTATTTTCTAGAAGTTCTGGACTCAGAGTTGACAAACATTTCCAACAGAGGCCCAGATAACAAATACTTCTGCTTTATGGGCTACATATCTTTGTCACAACCACTCAAGTCTGACTAGCCATTGACAAGCTGGGAAAGCATGACTGGCTTTTATTCTTTAAAATAATATACATATCTTTAAATTTTATTTATTAATTTTGAAAATCAGAGTTGCAGAAAGGAGAGGCAGAGATACAGAAAGACAGACACAATGGCTAGGGCTGAGTCAGGTTAACGTCAGGAGCCAGGAGCTCCATCCAGGACTCTCACATGGATGCAGGAGCCCAAACACTTGGGCCATCTTCTGCTGTTTTTCCCAGGTCATTACCAGGGAGCATGATGGGAAGTGGAGCATCCTGCACACAAATCGACAGCCATATAGGATGCTGGTGTCACAACCGCAATTTTACTTGCTAAACCAAAACACTAGCCCCAATAATACATTTACATTTGTTTATCTTAAAAACAGTCACACACACACACACACACACTCACACACACATCGTTATCCGCCATCCACTGGTTCTCTCCCCAAGTACCCATAGTAGCTAGGACTGGGCCAGGCTGAAGCTGGAACTGAGGACTTAGGCCAGGTACCCAGAGAGAGTTGCAGGGATACAACTATTTCAGCAATCAAGGCTGGGTCTTCATAAAAAAAATAGCTAAAACATTGGATTTTAGTTTCATATAATGTCCCTATATCATAAAATATTACTTTCTTTGGGCAATTTTTCAACCATTGGAAAATATAAAGAGCTAGGGAACTTCCTCAGCATGATAACATCCATTGTGAAAAACCCACAGCTCTCATCATTTTCAATGGTGAAAAAGGGAAAGATTTTCCACCAAGATCAGGAACAAGACAATGATGTTCATTTCACCACTGGTATTCAAATTGTGCTGAAAGTTCTAGCTAGAGAATTTGTTCTACATAAAATAATAAAGTATCCAATTTGGAAAGGTAGACTAAAACCATTTCTATTCTCAGATGCTGTACTTCCAAATATAGAAAATCCCAAAGAATATGTACATAAAAAGCAACTAGATGGAATAAACAAATTCAAAAAGTTGCAGGATATAAAATCAACATACTAAAATTGACCATTTTTATACATTACCAACTAACAAATTGAGAAGGAATTTAAACAGTTCCATTTATAATAGCATCCCAAAGAATACCTATGAATAAATTCAACCTAGGAGATGAAAGATTGATAGAATGAAAGCCACAAAGCTGGTAATACAATGAAAACTAGTAACAATAATTAAAGAATGACTAAACAAATGCAAAGATACCCTATACCCAAGGATTGGAAGCCTTCATTTTAAGATAACAAAATCACTAAAAGGAATCTAGAGATTGAGTGAAATCCCAAATAAATTTCCAATGACATTTTTATGCAAGATCAGAAAGTACTCTACAAATTCATATGGAATAACAAATATCCCTGAGTAGTCAAAACAAAATTACAAAAAAAGCATAATATTGGAGGATTTTAAAGCTTATGAAACTAGAGTAATCAAAACAGTGTAGTCCTATATTTAAGATAGACATACAGATTAGACCAATGACATAAAACAGAATGTTCAAAAATAAGCCCCTGTGTCTATAGCTAACTGATTTTGTGTAAGATTAACAAGACTAAATAATGGAGAAAACCAGTCATTGAACAAATAGTATTGAGATAACTACATATCCATGTACAAAATAATGAAGGCACCACCTACTTGCTCATATCATATAAAAATTAACAGAATACCAACCATATATTGTATAGAAATGAAATTAACATTTTGAGCTCTGATGATTGTTTATAGCCCTTGTCTCTGATGCCCAGGAAGAGTGTTTTTCCTTACTGCTTGCCTAACTTTTCACTTAGTGTAGGCTTAATCTTATGGATATAAAGTAAACAAAGTAGATCATTGTAAAAATTAAGAGAGGGAATAGGAGAGGAAGGAGGAGGAAGGATGGGAGTACTGGTGAGAAGGAGGGTAGGGTGAGAAGTATCACTGTGTTCCTAAATCTATTTACATGAAATTTGTAAACTTTAAATATTTTTTAATAAAAGAAAACAATAACTAAAAATAGTAAGACAATCTACATTTAAGAGATAAGACCATAAAATGCTTTGAAAATGCAGAGCTAAATCTTTTTTTCCCCTGAGATTTATTTATTTATTTGAAATGCAGAGTTAGAGAGAGAGAGAGAGAGACAGAGACAGAGACAGAGAGACAGACAGCAAGATCTTCCATCTGCTGCATCACTCCCAAATGGCCAAAATGGCCAGAGCTGGGCCAGTCTGTCCCACAATCCAGGAGCTTCTGTGGGTCTCAAGCTCTCGGGCCATTCTCTACTGCTTTCCCAGGCCATTAGAAGGGAGCTGGACCCCAAGTGGAGCATCTGGGACTCAAACCAGTGCCCCAACGGGATGCAGGTGCCACAGGTGGTACTTTACCTGCTATGCCACAGTGCTGGCCCAGGCACTAAATCTTCATGATCCTGAATTTGACAGTAGGTTGTTAATTAACACTAAAAGCATGATCCACAAAGATAAAATAATTCAGACTTCTCATAAACTTAAAACTTTTGTGTACCAAAGATCATTGGCAAGAAAGTGAAAAATACTACATAAAGGGAGAAAATATCTGTATATAATATATATGAGAAGGGTATATCCAGAATTCATCAGCAACAAAATGATAAATAAAAATAACTACAAATGTGCAGAGGACTTAAAGGAGAAAATGTTATCTTTATCCAAATTAGATACACAAAGGGCCAAAAAGCACATAACAAGTTGTCACAATCATTAGTTATTTGGGGAATGTAAATAAAAACCACAGAGAGGTAACTCCTCTAATATGGCTATGGCAATAATATTTTAATGAAAATAAAACTTGGAAAGGAAATGAAGAATATGGAACTATTGTACAATGCTAATATGAATCTAAAATGAATCAGCTGCCATGGGAAACAGTTTGAAAGATTTCAAAACGTTAAACATAGAATCACCATATGATCCTACAATTCCACTTGTAGATATACACTTGCAAAAAAATGATATAGATATCAGACAAGTTCATATGCATACATATTCAGAGCACCACAGTTCCCAGCATTCAAAAGCTGGAAGTATCTCAATTGTCTGGGAGTAGGTGAATAAATCGTAGTATTTGCATGTACTGGAATATTATTCAACAATTAAAAGAAATGGAATACTGACATGCTATTGTAGGTTAAAATACAAAATATGTTGCTAAATGAAAGAAACCAGAGATAAGCTGTCATGTATTATAAAATTCCATTTACACAAAATAAACAACGTAGATAAATCCATAGGAATAGAATACAGATTGGTGCTTATCATAAGGTAAGCAGATGGGAAAATAATCAGATAAAAGGGAGTGCTTCAGAGAGATGAGAAATGTTTTGGAACCAGAGAGATGGAGTAGTTGCACAGCATTGTAAATGTATCAAATGTCAGTAAGCTATCATTTTAAAAATAATTAATTGTTAATAAAATAACATGTTTTTAAAATGTATTTTTAAATTATCTAAACCATTGGGTCTTAAGTTGTGCTGCCTCTCAAATAATCAGGGGAGTTTTGAAAAATACTGTTGGTCAGGCTCTACCACAGACCGATTAAATGAGAATCTCTGGAGTGGACCGAGAGATCAATATTACTTTGTATTATGGAGTGTGTGTATTATTGTGTGTGTTTGTGTGCACACATGTTTAGAAAAGTGATCTAAGCTAATGATTCTCAAATGTCTTTGAGACGTTTACCTCAGCATCATCACCTGGGAGCTTGTTAAAAGTCCACATTCTCAGGTTCCATTCTAACCTCCTAAATCAGGAACTCTGAAGAACATTTGTGTTCTAAGAAGACCTCCAGATAAATCTGCTGTGTCTTAAAATTTAGGAAAAATGCTAGTCATTTTAGACTCTCTTTGACAGAGATAGCAATTATCTGCAGGTCTTTATAAAGTACTGATTCAGATTTAATTTTTAAAAGCAGGACTTGAAGTCTATATTTCTTTTTTTAAATTTTATAAATTATTTTTGACAGGCAGAGTTAGACAGTGAGAGAGAGAGAGAGAGAGACAGAGAGAAAGGTCTTCCTTTTTCCGTTGGTTCACCCCCCAAGTGACCACTATGGCCGGCACGCTGCACCAATACAAAGCCAGGAGCCAGGTGCTTCCTCCTGGTCTCCCATGGGGGTGCAGGGCCCAAGCACTTGGGCCATCCTCCACTGCACTCCCGGGCCACAGCAGAGAGCTGGACAGGAAGAGGAGCAACTGGGACAGAACCAGCACCCCAACCGGGACTAGAACCCGAGGTGCCGGAGCTGCGGCCTGAGGATTAGCCTAGTGAGCCGCGGCACCAGCCTTGAAGTCTATATTTCAAGTAAAGTCTCAGATAATGATGTTATCTTATTTTTTAATCACTAGGAGCTTCCAATATGCAGCCAACGTTGAGAACCACTGATGTAGATAAGAGAAGCACTCACACAAATAATAGCACAATTGATCAGTTCATCACTATTGCGAAGAACTTTTTGTTTAGCCTCTAGAATTTTGTAATCAAAATTTGACTTGAGTAGAGTGTCTACTTAAGGTATTGCTAGCTTTTGAGATTAGTATGTGGACTCAAAATTTCTACAATATTTACTCTCAAGAGTTTACAATCCTGCAGATGAGTCTGTAAAGTGGACACAGACTGATAAATGGTAAGCCACTGGAATGCACTGTGGTTACCTTACCTTGGTGAAAAGAAGGTCAGCACAGTTCTCAAATAGTGCTTTATCCTTTGACTGGATAGTGAAATTTTAATGTATGGTCACCACAATGTAGATATGTAAGATATTAAAATTGCAAACTGTATACAATATGACACTTAAAATGTTCTGTTGTAATCTTGAATACAGTGTAAATAAAGCACAGGTGGTTATGTTGTACTCTAGAGAAGGGCAGAGCATCTTTGGCTGCTGCAGCACAGAGGCAGAAGAGGACAAAAAAAGGAGAGGAAAGGGGAAATAAAGTGAAATTCTAGGTCCTCTACACCATTTTACCTAAATGAGCTGAAATCCTTCCTGAAATCTGCTTAAAGTTGCCAAAGGAAAAATTTGAATATATTCATGAGTTTACCTGTGTTGTGTGAGTTTTACATATAAATGTACACATTCTTACAGTTATTTCAATTTACAAGCAGGTGTAAAAGTGTAGTATGGACCAACTGATTTCAATTTCAGCCACACATTATATTAATCTGCAGAACATTTAAAACCTATTGAAACTGACATCCAAAACCAAGGTATTTGTTTTGGTTTAGGCTTGTACATGGTCACACGTTACACAATCCTCAAGTGATTCCCATGCAATTATGAAAGGAGACTCCTGGCAGAAACCATGAATCTACCAGGAGTATGAACAGGCATTACTGAAGAAGGGTCCCAGAACTGAGGAAAACTGAATTAAGCTTCAAAGTCTAGAAGGGTGCAGAGTGGTCAGGAAACAAACAAAAAGATATGTTTGGCCAGTCTTTTGAGCCAAGGAAGAGATTTGACAATACATGAGATTCACATTAAGGGTGAAGCCAGTAGGTCAAACCAAAGGAAAGTAATAGTACCAAGAAAAATATTGGCTTTGAAAAGAAGATAGGGGTGCCATTTTAAAACAGCATTTTGAGTTACTGACTTGATACCATTATTTTTTATGCCTAGGTTATAGGGTGATTGTAGACTAAAGCCATTCTATCATCAGAACCTATGATTTCCATTTACTTACAACATTTTAACAGCTTCACGCTCCAGAACATGATTTCCTCCAATATTGTGATGAATGGGGACTTGGAGTAAACACAAGACTATAGTTTCCTCTCTGGCACTTTTCATGGATACTACACTCACTTTGAGTTATATAAAGAAAAACAAACTAATTGGAATTGTAAGTTAAACTCTTCCAGAAAACTGCATCAAAAGGAACATACAACTGGTAAATATGTCAAGATATGAACATTACTACTTTGCCTTCAAATGAATTGAATATTACAAATATATTTCAGTAATTTCTAAAATTAGAGTACATCTAATTTTTCTTTGTCTTGAATTTCAGTAATCTAAAAGGGCTTACACAGAATGAAAATGAAGAGGTCATAGGAAATCTTACATTTTTGGAAGTTAGCAATATTCAATATTTCCAAAATATGGCCATATATATATATGAATGACATAAAATTTCACCTTTATATTATTAATGCACTTATAAATTATTTTCTTAACCTACCTCTCAAAAACTTTCAAGATCATAATGAACTCTGAATCCTTCAAAATCTTTCAGATTACAAGGGAAAGGCAAAGGATCGTACTGAATATTATTTTTAAAAGATTTGCTTAAGTTTTTGAAAGTCAGAGTTACACACAGAGAGGAGGGGCAGAGAGAGAGAAGTCTTCCTTCCGATGCTTCACTCCCCAAAAGCCACAATGACTGGAGCTGCGCCAGTCTGAAGCCAGGAGCCTGGAGCTTCCTCCGGGTCTTTTCATGCGGGTACAGGGGCCCAAGGCCTTGGGCCACCTTTCACTGATTTCCCAGACCATAGCCTAGAGCTGGATCAGAAATGGAGCAGCTGAGGCTTGAACCGGTGCCCATTTAGAATGCTGGCACTGCAGGCAGCGGCTTTACCCACTAAGCCACAGAGCCAGCCTCTGAATAATTTTTCATATTTCAAAAAGCTTAACAGACCTTGGGAGGCAGCAGTGATGACTCAAGTAATTGTATTATTGCAGCCCATATTGGATATGTGGATTCAATTTGTAGCTCCTGGATTTGGGCCCAGCTCATTCATTCTCTCTCTCTCTCTCTCTCTCTCTCTCTCTCTCTCTCTCTCTTCACACACACATACATACACACACACATATATATGTATACATATATATGTATATATGTAGGATATGTGTGTGTCTTTGGCTCTCTATCCCTCTGACTCTCAAATAAAGAAAAAAAGAAAAAATGTTAAGCAAAAAATCCCATGCTTACTCATGGTGGAATTGCAAAGGATAAATACGTTTTAGTTATCTTCTTTGAGCTGGAATTTTGGTTACTTTCAACGTCTAATGCATTTGGATGTTCTTTGTGTTTTTCAGCTAGATGGAAATTCTGAATAATTGCTGATGACATTTCAGATACATGTTCATAAAGAAACAAAATAAGGAAAAATATCTTTGGTGGTCAAAACATTGTAAAATGGGATGGTGCTGTGACTTAATGGGTTAAGTCTCCACCTGTGGCACCAGCAGCTATTCAAGAGAACTTAAAGCATTTTTCATTCACACCTGTGAGAATCCCCAGAGTCCTTTGAATAATTGCTGGTATCTTCCCCAACTCAGCAGGTCCTTCACTCAGGGCTGTGGGATCAAACAGCATATTCTGGAATGTGGTGCACAGGTACGAGTTATGCGGTCCAGGTGTGTTATCTTGTGATCTGAGATTTGTTGATTTTTCACCATCTTTCATTTTGATAATGTGGAAGGCACTTTTGCACTTTTGATTAAGTCAGTACAACCTTCTTCCACTTCTACCTTAAAGTGCTCCACTCAGCACCTCCATCCAATGCTTCACCAATTGGAACTGTAAGATGTGTAAAGGGGTAGAGCTTATCTAACACCTAAAGCAGAGAAAGGTAAACAAAACTACAAATAAGATCTTTTGTTACTATCAAAGCAATAGAGAGAAAAGCAGAAATTTCAGCAACAGTGAGAGCCACACCCATTGAAGGTCACTCTCAGATCTTTTTTCTTTAAAGGCTGTGTTTAATTGCTAGTCATGATGCACTGTGGGCAGAACAATTAATTGTATCTATATTAGATCTAAGCTGTAATTATTTGTTACATTAATCATGACTAGAGTGAGAATTTAATTAGTCATGAACATTAAGTGAATTTTTCTGAATGGGGGGAATGTTTTCTGTTGTTTGGTGCATCTGATTAAAGAGAAGGTAGCATAGTTGGATTGGGAGCTGGAAAAGTGGAAAACTTCAAGTTTTTCTATACATTGAAAAAGAAATCTGAATTCCGGTGATCTAACAATGCTGCATTTGTGCTTCTTATGCAATGACAAGTCTGTGAGCAGGTGCTTTAGCACAGTTAAAGAAGAGCCCTGGACATCAAATGTGACCCAGTAATTTTGAAGGGCCACCTGATATCAATTTAACTCAATTCCTATTTTCCCCACTTATTTTCTCCCTGTCTCTCATCTCATGAGTGTGAAGAGGTTGCCAGAGAAACCCCAGAGAATATGGAAGGAGATACACATAGAGAAGTCTACACTGTGCTAGTATTTATCTCAGTGATGTGCTTTGTCAGGAACTGAACGTTCCGCATTCATCTAATCACACACAAGGAATGTTCAATGCCTGAAAGCTCGGCAATCTGTACTCTTCTCAAATATGAAATATAAAGACATTTAGGGGTACATAGGGAAAGAAACAAAGCATAAATGTGGTGGCTGTGAGAGTGTGGGCCACAATGTTTGATAATGGGACACATTTAATGAGTCACATCCATAGAGCTGTTATCGCCCCAAACAGCTCTACCCTGCTGATGCAAGTGAAAACTTTTAGACAAACTCAGCATTCTTTTGCTCATTACACTGACCTGTCAGAAATGACAACTTGGCCCAGTCTGGTTATTCCATGCTGACAAGGTACCATTCAGGCTTCGCGGCAATAATGTCAGCTTTTAAAGGTGCAATGTACTTAAGGAAGCTCATTTCTATGATTTGGCCAAAAAGAGCCATTTTCCTTGTCAGTGGTGAGGAATGCCTTAGTTTTCTTTAAATTAAGAGTCGTTTTCATGGAGATTGTTCCTAGGAAAACCTGCAAAATAGAGAGAAGCTGTTTTTTGAAAGGTTTAAAATAATTTAGCCTACTGAGCAATGGTGTGATTACCTGGTGTGTTGAAGACAGGCAAGGATGCTCTGCTCTGTCCAAAGCATATTTCAAAACTAACAATAATGCAACAAATAAAACTTCAATTTGGTCATGAACAGTTCGCACCATCCTCTGCACACAGAGTGTTGTGAGTTATAAAGTTAGTTCTATTTGGGGTCATGATATATAGAACTTGGGGTAAAATGCAGGTAAAAATATGACCATATGCTATGCTCCTGGTTCATAGGCAAACTTCTTCATAGCTTTGTCCAGGAAGCAGCAGCAGAAAGAATGATAGGGCTATCCCCAAACTTTAAAATAGATTCAGCATAAATGTGAGGAAAATTGGTGACCAGCTAGTAAATTGAGACAGGAGGCAACAGAACAGAAACATGTCCCTGCATGACTTTTTCCATTAATACAATGTGGTAGTTGGGTCCACTCACATGTCAAGTTCAAATCTAGGGTATCTCACTCCATTAATTCAATATAGAGCTTTTGAAGTCCAAGAGAGGTAAGGGAGACGAGAGGGAGAGGGAGAGTGATTTTTTTCAACTATAAGGATCCCTAGGATTTTCACAAACACCAGAAGATTTAAATCTAATTCTACTAGGGTGGTGTGTGTTTTCCCTGTTTCAAAGTCTCTGGTTCACTTTAGCACTGAATAATGACAATGTCTAGTCAACTAGTGCAGAGAACACCACTGAAAGCTCATTGAAGCCAGTAAATTCATAGTGGGTTTTTTTTTGTGTGTTTTTTGTTTTTGTTTGTTTTTTGCTTTTTTTTTGACAGGCAGAGTGGACAGTGAGAGAGAAAGACAGAGAGAAAGGTTTTCCTTTTGCTGTTGGTTCACTCTCCAATGGCCGCCGCGGCCGGCGCGCTGCAGCCAGCACACCACGCTGATCCGATGGCAGGAGCCAGGTGCTTGTACTGGTCTCCCAGGGGGTGCAGGGCCCAAGCACTTGGGCCCTCCTCCACTGCACTCCTGGGCCATAGCAGAGAGCTGGCCTGGAAGAGGGGCAACCGGGACAGAATCCAGTGCCCCGACCAGGACTAGAACCCCGTGTGCCGGCGCCGCAAGGTGGAGGATTAGCCTGTTGAGCCACAGTGCCGGCTCGTAGTGTTTTTAAGTCAATATACACTATTTTAACATAAGGATCTTTCAAGTGGTGTATAATACTCAGATGTAGGTGGTATCTAATACAGAGATGCTAGGTTGTTGAGCACAGTCAGCCAACTATTTCTATGAGATAAACAGGGAGATGCTCCAAAACACCATTTGATATCCTATGGTTTCTTCCCATTCTTCTGATCTAAAGAAACTGAAATCTTCTCAAACATTCATGACCAAAATATGTCACAATTCCACAAAGACCCATCTTAAGACTAAATTATTTAGATAACTGGAGGTAGGTAGTCTGAAGAATAACATGCTGATTGGTTGATCAGATTTTTTTTCTTTCAAAGATGACACTGTTTTATAAAGAATTTGGTACTCTCGTGCTACAGTAAAGAACACATTATCCTCAAACACCTTACAGCCCAGTTGGGAAGTCTATGTTGTTATGTAGGAAATATCACAGGATAACAAAGTATTTGATGAATTAAAATTATCCATACTTACCATAAACACCTGAGAACTAGAAGAATTAGAAACTGTGGATGAGGATAGTGGTGTTAGGAACTGCCCTGGGGAACAAAGTAGATTCACATCCATGTACTCAGAGAAAAATATTATAAGAAAGCACTAATGTGAGTAAAAATTCATTCTCATTGTGCTTCAGGAGAGCATGAATTGTAATTGAAGGAGAACACTCAAATTGTGAAATAAAAGATCATACAGAAAGAACATTGTGAAATAAAAGATCATATTGATATGAATATTATGACCTCATTGTAAGCAGCATTGAATGGCAGAGAAGGAGGTCAGCAGTGCTGTTTTGCTGGAGTTAGTTTCTGCTCACTTGCTCTAAATTGCTATGAAAATTGAGAGTTTATTTTTAATTATTTTCATACATTGACTAAATGTGTAATGATGACACTCTACAGTTTCAACTTTTGTTGTATATATTTCTTCTCATCTGTTTAATTCCATTTATTTCAGTTCAATCTTTTTAAGCAAACCCTGGATGCTTAGCACAATAGTAGGCTGCAATAGAGATTCCGGGATAAAATTTATGATTACTATTCAGTCTAGGAGCTTATATTCAAGGGCCTTGCATAATTCTGTTGACGTTAGTGTTAGCTATGAGAACTCTACTTAGAAACCCAAGTCAAGAAAACAGTGTCAGGAAACAAAGTTGTGAATGCTGAAAGTCATTCCATTTGCTTTGTGAAGGACCATGAGTTGAGCATTACTTGTCAGTGCTGTCACTGATAAAGATAATTCTTCCTTATGTGTGTGCAGGGATAAAAGTGTGATGAGACATTCTCCGGCTTTTCACTTCTTTTGTACCTTCATGTGTGGTTTTGCATAGAGCAGGTTTCTGGACTCAACTACACTTTATTCTTCTCACCCTTACCTGTTTCACAGAACACCTGTATGTGTCATTTGTGTCTCCCATGTGTGAAAAACACGGCTCCAAAAAGTGTTAGCAAGGGCGAACTGAGGGTTTCAGGCTACATTACACTTCTTTTTGGAATCATGAATTTTACTTACTCAGCACACTTCCACACTCTTTCTCTCATTTGATCTTCATAAGCTTATTTTTATCATAAAGTATATTTACATATTATTCATATTTACAGTTCTTCTCTCATCAAATGAAACCAACAAACCTCCACAGCATTGCATATCAATTTCTTATAACCCAATACTGTCAAAGTCATTGCGTCTCCTCACCTATCTCACCTACACTTTTGCAGTAATAGTTTACCTCTCTGCTCCTTCTTGATTTTGATTTTTACTTATGTAAATGCGTCAGTGGTGCAGATAGTCTGGTCCAATGATGGTGCTGCTTCTTTTAGTGAGAAATATCAAGCTGTTCTCCTATGGTAACTTGGCCCCTTTCTCATTTTACAATTTTTGTAACTTGATTTTAGGCAGTTTCTTCAATGAAGGACCATCCAGACATTAAACAAGGATTTATCTTCTAATGAACAGGTACAATAATCCCTGTCTGGGCCCAGCTATTGATTATATAAGAAATTACATATAGTATTTCAATTTCTTCTGCCTCCTTAACTCCTTAAAGGAACTCTAAATTTTCCAATACTATTTCTCCTGGGAAATAGCATGTTTATTCTATCAGGTATAGGAGAATCTTCCTGTTTCCCACTTCTGTGTTCAAGTTAAAATGCAAAATATTCACCAATAAATAACTGATATTTATGTTTTGTCTCTTTTCTCTTATATCTGATCCATAAGATGTTTTCTGAATACATTCCAATGTTCCATAGTGTCATACCTAGTAAATTTTTCCCTTGCGATCTTTACAGAAACCTAGTGATATGGAGCATAATGTGCATTTTAAAAAATGACAAAAAGAAGACTCCATGTTTACCACACATATAATATTATTATATGACTTTATTTTAATTCTTCATTATGTTTCACTTCTCAAGTTTTCCTTAATACTTCACTTTGAAAATATTTTCATACATACCACATAGGTTCATCATACATACCTCATTTTATAAAAAGTCCTATTATTACTTTATTCTCTTCCCTCCTCTCCTTCCTTCTTCCTATAGCCCTCCCTTTTCCTTTTTTTAAAGTTATTTAATTATTTTCATTTTGTTTGAAAGGCAGAGAAGGAGAGAGATTTTCCACCAGGTGATTCACTCCCCAAAGACCCAACACAGCCAGAAGTGGGGACAACCAATGCCAGGAGCCCAAATTTCAATCTAGGTCTCCTATATGTGTGACAGGGACCCACATACTTGAACTATCATCTGCTGTCTCCTGAAGTGAGTATTAGCATAAAGCTTGATCAGAAGCAAACGAGATGGGACACAAACCATGCACTTCAATATGGGATACAGGCATTCCAAACAATGACTTAAGCACTCCACCAAATGCCTGTCCCTCTTTCTTTCTTTTTTTTTCCTTTTCAGTCCTCTTGTTTTCTATTAATTTTGCTATGATGGGATTGTTTCTCACCCTCCTTTCTTCATCAATTTATCATTGCAATGTGGTAGTAGCCCAGTGGTTCTCAACTGGGAGAAATTCTGCTTCCCAAATGACAGCTGAAAATACCTGGAGACTTTTTTAATATTTAAAATATTTTATTTAATTTTTATTTTTTTAATATTTATTTGTTTGAAAGGCAAAGTTGGGGAGGGCACTGTGGCGGAGTGGCCTGGCCTGAAGTGCTGGCATGCCATATGGGTGCCATTCTTGTCCTGGCTGCTTCTCTTCCAATCCAGTTCTCTGCCATAGTTTGGGAAAGCAGTAGAAGACGGCCCATGTTCATGGGCCCCTGCACCCACATGGGAGATCAGGAAGAAGCTCCTGGTTCCTGACTTCTGATTGGCTCAGCTTAGGCCATTGCAGCTATTTGGAGAGTGAACCAGCGGATGGAAAGCCTCGCTCTCTCTCTGCCTCTACCTTTCTTTGTAATTCTTTCAAATAAATAAAAAATGATTTTTTTTAAAAAAAAAAGGCAAAATTGCAGAGATAAAGAAGGATGGAGAGACAAAGAGAGAATCTTCCATCCTCCGGTTCACACCACAGATGGCTGCAATGGCCAGGCTGCAGCAAAGAGCCAGGGTCTTCTTCTGGGTCTCCCATGTGGGTGCAGGGACCCATGGACTTGGGTCATCTCCAATTGCTTTCCTCAGCAGATTAGCAAGGAGCTGGACTGGAGGAGGAGCAACCAGGACTCAAACTGATACCTTTTTCAAATGCTGGCATTGCAGGAGGCAGCTTTACCAGCCATGCCATAGAGCTCACTCCCAGAAAATGTTTTTAACTGTCATGATTGGTATAGGTGTGCTGCTGGCACCTGTTGTATAAAGACCAAGATGCAGGTAAGTGTTCTGAAGTGCATAGGAGGTTCCCAACAACAAAGTATGTGGTCCAAGATAGCTGGAATGCTGATACTGAGAAATTCATTTCTACTCCCATCACTGTTCTAATGTCCTCAACATAAACTATCATTGATATGAGTTGATACCACATTGCTCCTGCTTAAATATTTGTATTGTTTTACTAAAATGCTGAAATATATAAGTATTTTAAAAGATTTATTATTTATTTGATTGGCACAATTACAGAGAGAGAGAGAGAAAATCTTCCATCTGGTTCATTGGTTCACTCCTCAAATGGCTGTAATGGCTAGAGCTGGACCGATCTGCAGCCAGAAGCCAGGAGCTTCCTCTATTTCTCCCACGTGTGTGCAAGGGCCCAAGAACTTGGGCCATCCCCTGCTGCTTTCTCAGGCCATTAGCAGAGAGCTGGGTCAGAAGAGGAGCAGCTGAGACATGTACCAGATAGCATAGGATGCTGGCATGACAATCAGAGGCTTAATCTACTAAGTCACAATGCCGACTCCAAGTCTTCTTTTTTTTTTTGGTTTTGTTTTTTTTGAGAAGTATGTCTATAGACCATACATGCAAAACATTTTATACCAGGCCATCTGACACATGATATTTTAGTAAGACAATTATCTATCAAAATAAAAGTTAGTATTTTGCAAATAAATGTCCACTTCAGTTTCCTGTTTCAGTATCTCTTCTGTTTTATATTGGAACTAATAGTCAGAAAATATCCACCTCTTTTTGATCTGCAGTGGGGTCTTCTCAGAGTTTCCAGAATGTTTATGAGTCTTTGTTGTCTCTGATCCCTAACATTTTCTTCTGCTGTAAAGTGTAATTGTTAATCTATTCATTTTAATATACTGGGCATTTCATTTTTTCTTAAAAGCAACTGCAAAAAGCATTCAATTATTCTCTATGTTCCTCAAAGATTTTTATAATGCTATAAAATCAGCAACACTTTTGCTTCTATAACATAATATTTGATTTTCACTGGTGATTTAAAAAATTTCTCAGATAGATTTCCTAGTAAGAATTTATAATTTTATCCTCTTCTACAAAGCTTTTTCTTCCTACTATAATAAATAATTTTAGCAGTATTTTAACCCAGCACTTTCCATCTCAAATTCAACAGTTCTTTTTTCTATCATGATTGTATTTTCTTAACTATTTACAGATAGTGGCTTTGCTTTTTTCTTTCCTTCTTTTTTTGTAAACCTTCATCCTGTCTGCAAATATTTTCATATTCTTCCTTATATCTTCCCCTCAACATTGTTTAATCTATGCTATCTACATAAAATTCCTATTGCTTGAAATTTTTACTTCATTCAGTGAAATCCGTCTTCAGCAATCACATTTGCAAGTTTCTCTACACTTCAACTCAAACTTATTTAAGAATGTTATCAAATTCTTTTTTCCTCTTTTTTAAAATTTTAACTTCACATATGAACAAGAACATATAGTATTTGTCTTTCTGTTTCTGGTTTATGTCATGCGACATAATGTCTTCCATTTCCAACCATTTGCTGCAAATGATAGACTTTTAATCTTTTTTTATAGCTAAATAATATCCCCCCACACACACACATACACATATTCTTTATCCATTAATTTCATGATGATAGACACCTTGGTTGATTCCATGGCTATTGTGAACAGTAGTGAAGCAGGTATCTCTTTGATACAATTAGTTCATGTCTTTTGGTTATATATCCAGTCGTGGAATTACTGATGGATCACATGACAAGTCTTTTCTAGTTCTTAAAAGAATCTTCATAGTATTTTCCCATAGGGACTGCATTAATTCCTACCAACAGTATATAAGAGTTTCCCTTTCTACACATCCTCACCAGCATTTGTTACTCTCTTTTTGATAATAACAATTAATAATAGTTTTGATAAAATACCTCAGCTTTCATTTCATATTTTAAACTATGATAGAGATTGTGGCTCATCAATTTGAATTCTTCTGTATTCTTCAATGGCAGTCTCCATGTTAAAATTGTATGAAAATGTCAAATGTTCACTGTCATCATTTCCCTTACAGCTAAGGATGGCTCATAAGTCATTTCCAGCCAGAGACACATGGTATGATCCTGTGAACTTTGTGGGAAAGTCTATATTCTCTAATAACAATAGAGAGTAGTAAGGGGAATGCACCTCACCATAACTCATTCCTTGGTTTTGAATATTACCCTGGAAAGAAATGTTTGAAACTCATGCTTCCTTTTTTTTATGTGTTATTATTTTAAAGATTTATTTATTTATTTGAAAGTCAGAGTTACACAGAGAGAGAGGAGAGACGGAGGGAGAGTGAGGTCTTCCATCCAATGGTTCACTCCCCAAATGGCCACAACAGCCAGAGCTGTGCCGATCCGAAGCCAGGAGCCAGGAACTTCTTCCTGGACTCTCACGCAGATGCAGGGTCCCAAGGATTTGGGCCATCTTCTACCGCCTTCCCAGGCCATAGCAGAGAGCTGGATCAGAAGTAGAGCAGCCAGGTCTTGAACTGGCATCCTTATGGGATGCTGGTGCTTCAGGCCAGGGCATTAACCCACTGTGCCACAGCTCCGGCCCCTTTACTACAGAGAGATGTGGCTATACCCAGACCAGCCAGATGAGTTTTTGCAAAGCAATAGGTCTCTGGTGATGTTGTTATGCTTCTCAACCAATGAACTGTGATGATATGCTCCACTTCTGATCCAGCTCCCTGCTAATGGGCCCAGGAAATCAGGGGAAGATGACAAATGTGCTTGGGCCCCTGCACCCACATGGGAGACCTGGAAAGTTTCTGACTCCTGGCTTTGGTCTGGCCCAGCCCTGGCTAGTGCAGCCATTTGGAGAGTGAACCAGTGGATGAAAGATATCTCTCGGGGCCGGCAATGTGGCTCACTTGGTTAATCCTCTGCCTATGGCACTTGCATCTCATATAGGCACCGGATTCTAGTCCCAGTTGCTCCTCTTCCAGTCCAGCTGTCTGCTCTGGCCTGGGAGGGCAGCGGAAAATGGCCCAAGTGCTTGGGCCCCTGCATCTGCATGGGAGACCAGGAAGAGGCACCTGGCCCCTGGCTTTGGATCAGCACAGTGCTAGCTGCAGTGGCCATTTTCTTTCTCTGTAAATGTGCCTTTCAAATAAATAATATAAATCCTTTTCAAAAAAGAAAGCTATTTAACACATTGTTTTTCAATCTAGTGAATGTATCAATTGTCCTGATTCACTTATTTTATGAATTTGTTTTTGGGGACCATATGTCCTAGTGCTAATGGTGTAGATTGTACAAATGAATGACCTTAAATCCTCTACTGCCATCTCTTCCCAATGTGTGTGTGATCTGCTATTCACCCATTTCTCTACTCATTCTTTCTATTACTTGTTTACATATACTTTAATCCAAGTATTTTTGTTTGCTTTCTATCTGCTATCCATTTTTGTGAATGTTCTCCCTTATTCCCTTATTCTTTTTAAAATATTTATTTATTTTATTTGAAAGGCAGAGTTATGGAGCGAGATGGAAAGGGAGAGAGAGAAAGAGATCTCCCCAAATGGCTACAACAGCAAAGGCTAGATCAAGCTAAAGCCACAAGACTGAAATTTCATCTGGGAATCCCACATGGGTGGCATCAACCCACTGCTTTCCCAGATGCCTTAGCTGGGAGCTGATTCAGAAGAGGAGCAGCCAGGACTTGAACCTGAGCTCATATAATATGCTGGCCTTGTAGGTATCTTAACCAGCTGTGCCACAACACTAGCCCCATATCCCTTCACTCTTAAGTTCCAGAACAAGTACCTCTTTGGGAGGAAGGAAGAAGAGGGTTCTCTCTCTACCACCAGCTCTTTCCAGGGTTTATGTCTATCTGTCTCTGATGACTCTTTCGTTTCTCCCTTGTTTCACCTAATGACTAGGACTTCATCCTCTCTATCTCCCCTGCTATTTACTAAAACCCTCAGTGGCTCTTGGGGTTGCACAACATTAGTGAAGTATGGAGTCTTTCAATGAGAGAACCATCTGATGTTCTTACTTATTTGTTATTATTTAGAGGAAGGGTAGGTACCAGAGACTATCACAGAACCCAATATCTGATAGGACTCAGTAATACCCATTAAAGAATATGTTAACAACACCCTGAGCATTTGTTTTGCTCTAGTTGGATTAGATGCAAATGACCACACAATTTTTTTGTCTTGTTTTAATTCCATCAAGAGTCCTTTAGTCTGTTGTCTTTCGCCCCTTTTGATTATTTACTTTTTTTGTGTAGCTTGGATATCTACTTTTTTTTGTCCCCAGCATCTACCCAGAGTTCCCTTTACAAATGGGGCTTATTCTCTAGGCCTGAAGCCTTCTACCTGATTGTAATTTTATTTAAATGATTTCCTGGGCTTCATCAGTAGCTGATCTTTAGATGGCCTCTTCACAGCTATAGCTCATCTTGGTTCTTAAATAAAAAATGCTCATAGGCATGGATTCATTCTCAAGTAGGTGGACAGAGTCTTTAGCCTTGGCCTATTCAATGGAATTATCACAAAGTTCTCTGAATAGTATTGGTCCTTTTTATATCTGACTCTGTCTCTGTAATAAATGCAATTCATCTTTTCATCTAATGCTCAAATCAAATTTTGTCATTCACTTCTGATTGTGAATTATGGCAAATATGTCTCTTGGTATAACCAATAGAATTAATATCAGGGTTCCAACAATGTGATCTTTGCTAGACCTCTGGTCTCAATTCTGGTGTCCCTGGTTTCCACAAATCTTAAAATCTTAAAAAAAAAAAAAAAAAAGCTTACCAAAGTCATGTGAGTAGTAAACATCAGAAGATGGATTTGGATATTTTTGTTTATTTCCAAAGCTATTTATACTGTAAAACTTTTCGCTCATGTCCCTATCTAAAGCCAAGCCTAGACTTTGCTAATATTTCCAAAATAATATTGCAAGAGGAAACAGACACACAAGTCTGTAACTCCTTCTATAAGTAATGTGGCTGTACTCTCCAGCATTTTACTCTTGCTACTGATACTGATGATTTTGCAGTTTACTTGGGATTTTGTTTTTCTTTCTCTATTAAGTGAGTGACTCCATATCACATATGATGAGAGATTATTTAAAATTGTTACTTAATTAAAATTCAGTAGTACACATTGCTAAGAGATATAAAATCTTCAGACTACATGGTTCAAAATAAAATTCTGAGTCTAAATTCTACCTTGAACAATTCCACCATGAGACACATGGGCTGAAGCCTCTCACCTGAATATTTGGTACATGATGCTCCCACTGTCATTTTCTTTTGTAATTAAAACAAGAATTGATTTATTTGTTTGAGAGATAAAGAGAGAAAAAAAAAAAAAAGAGACAGAGCTCCCATCTGCTATTCATCCCCCAGTTGACCACAATGGCCAGCACTAGGTTGAGCCAAAGTTGGAAACTGGGAACTCAATCCAGCTATCTCCTGAGGTTAAAAGTACTTGAGCCATCATCGCTGATTCCTAGGGTCTGCGGTGGCGGGAAGCTAGAACTGGAGGCAGATTTGGGTATGAACCCAGACATTCCAATATGGGATGAAGGTATCCCCATTGCTTGCTTAACCACTAAGCCAATATCTCCCACCCCTAGTGCATTTTGTACCATAAGTTGTTTATCATGTATCTTGACACACTTGGATGCAACATTGACCTAGGAAGAGACTAGAGCACACTTCTTGGGATCCCAAAGTGATGAGTATCAGTATGGCTCATTCATTTTGCTGCTTCCAAGCTCCCACTAGATTTTTTCTCATGTAGCTTTTTCAACAGCAGAGTATTTCCTGAGTGGGTTTGAGTTTGTGATATTTCTCTAAAGACATTATTTTGTTAATTAAAATGCATATAGAAGAAAGTAAGTGAAGCCTTTAAGATTATTAGCTCTATTCCTCCTATATTAAAGACAGGAAATTGGAAATACAAGGAGAAATACTTTTGAAAGGTCACACAAATTGTGGGTGACAGTCTCCTCAACAAGGTTAAAACCTGGCTCTCTTAGCTATATAGGCAGGCAGATAGGATTAAATTGATTAGATTTGTGGGCTGGAGACCATGCCTTTGCCTTGCCCCCTTTCATGATCTCATGCCCCTATTTGACCTCACCTGTATGTCCATCTGCCAATCAGAGTACATAGCCACTCCCCTTTTGAAGTGAATAAAAGGTCTGGAGCATGGTGGGCCATTCCCCTATAGGCCCACACTTCCAGACGTGCATTCTTCTAGCCCTCCTCTCTCTGCTTTCCTGCCCACTATACTACTTGTGGCTGAACATAACTGCACACTTTGATCCAAGTGGTTTCCTGCCTGCTCTCTGTCTGATATAGACCCTACTTATGTTTCTAGACTTCATTCTCCTCTAAATAAAGCCCTCACTTTCCTGCATATTTCGCTCACTGAATAAATGCTAAATCCTTACCATGTTGCCTGTTTTATTCAAGCTGATATTCAGAATTCTTATCTGAATACACAGCAAGGACTTTTAACATTAATATTAAAATTATTAATAAAGCTAGCCAATTTCATAAGTCTCCAGGTGGAAAAGCTTACCCTGATTTATTGAACAGTTTGATAAATCCATTTTTTAGAAGAGAAACTATGCTTAATATGAATTTGTGTTTTCCAGAGAGATATAAAGGAAAAGTGTAGACATAAACAGTCGAAGAGATACAATCATGATACTATCTGGGTTTCTCTGTCTACTGGAGATTCTTGTTTATGGCATGGAAGGGCCATGATGATGCTCAGCTTGGATGCAGCACATGATAGTTTTGAGTTTATAGTAATAAGGGAGGTAGCCAAGAACAGCTAACATTGTTGGAATCTCTCTCTGTCTTTTATCTTTTTATTCGTCCAACTGTCTATCTTTAATACATCTATGAGCTAAAATATAAGCTAATGATTCTTAAAGATGATTACAAATAACAATATATGAATTTTAAGAATTAAAGAAAGCAAAATGTATAATAAGAAATCCAGGGGCAGGCTTTGTGATGTAGCAAATTAAGCCACTACTGGAGGTGTCTGAATCCCATATGAAAGTGCCTAGCATTAAGTCCCACTTCCAACTCTGCTTCTGATCCAGCTTCCTGCTAATAAAACTAGGAGATAGAAAATTGTGGCACAAATTCTGAGTCCCTGTCATCCACACAGGAGATCTAGATGTGCTCCTGGCCCTTGGCAATCTCTTGGCCCAGCCCTGCCTGATGCAGGCATTTGGGAATGATCCAGAGGATGGGCGATTCTCTCTCTCTCTCTCTCTCTCTCTCTCTCTCTCTTCTTCTCTCTCTCTCTCTTCCTCTCCTGTCTCCTTTTCAAATAAATTTTTGAAATTAATATATAAATGTTAAAAAATAAATCCTCTCCCAGATATCACTAGATATGTGAGAGAGGCAGATGGCTGTGGAGATAGTGATAGAGAGAAAGGAAGAGACAGAAAAAAACCCTGCTTCAAAGGAGGGAAAGTAGCAAGTGACTTCCTAAAATTGATAGAAATCTAGAAACCTTGAGAGGACACAGCTCTCTCACATTTGATAAATGCCAGGATATAGACAGATAAAATCTTAGTTTAAAGCCAACACTTCCAACCATGGCAATATTCTGCCTTTCTTTCAGCCAGAGTCAACCAAATACAGAACTTTTCCATGAAGTTGAAGGGAATCACTACTCTCTTCTCTGGCTGTAAAATGTTAAAACTCCATATGTCTTCCCCCTGCCAGAACTAGAACTAACACTACCTTCTCTCTTCCTGAATGTGTCATTCCCTTCTTTAGTTCACTCAGTTTTGACCTTGAATATTTTTTTTATTTCTTCCTCTTCTTTACTATCTTGTTTATTTCCCCAAATTAGTTATTAGTAATTCTTTCCCCATGAACTCCATCAGAGGTGACCTCTGCTCTTCAAGTCAACAATTATGTGACACAGTCATTTTTATTATCTTCATATCTAAGAAATAAATGCCAGGTAGCATATTTTATATTCCATAGGGTCTCCATTACATATTCTTTTCCTAAGGACTTAATATCACTCATTCTGATAAATTAAAAAAAAAAACTGTTTAAAATTATTTTGAGAGAACAAAATGTTTCTAAGTATATTACCATACTTGGTCCTCATGACAATCCTGTAAACTAAATGAATAAAATATCTCATCCATTTTATAGGTGAAAACATGGTAGCTTAGTAAAATTAATTGATTATCCAGCTTACACAATTATTGGGTTAAAGCTGAAACTTAACTCATTTGAATAAAAATTCCAAATGTATTTTAATGGATATTTGGAAAATCTTACTATTATACCTTGTTTATACCCAAGGAATTGTTTTTCAAAGACATGGTTATTTTTTGAAGCTGAAGAATGATCTCAGGAGTTCACTGTAAAATTCAGTGGCTGATTCAGAAACTTGGAAATGGGACTTGTCAAGGTATTACTGTTATGGTTCCAGCTCCTGAGTTACACATGCAACACACTGATTATTATGATAATACTTCATTCCAATGAGAACTGAAATAGGACAATGAAATCATGATACTCAGCACTTATATAGCACTATTCATCTTCTGAGCTCTTTACAAACAGTAATTAATTAGAGGAGGGTAACAGCGAGTTCAGCTGATCGGGTGATGCACACGTAATAAACCAAGTCCTTTGGAATTAAGAACCAGATGAAAATGCCTACTTGAGATCCCAACTGAAATGCAGTGAATGCAGGGGAGGACAAAGTGGGGAGCAAGTAGTATAGGGTGAGGGGAATTTTTTAAAAAAAGAAAAACTTCCCCTCCTTCTGAGTTGTCAATATAATCAGCTCTTGAAAACAAGTTGCTTTATTTGAATTATAAGGGAATTTCAAATTGTGCAGAACATGGCTGTTAGTCAAGTAAAGGATTGGGTAAAAAAAAAACTAAGTGCTATGTGAATTCTATTGTAAACAGATAATCCTTAATCATACAAAACTAATAATTTGATCATCAGTACTGATAACTGATTACCCCCTCCCCTTTTGAAAAGATTTATTTGAGAGGCAGAGTTACAGAGGGAGAGGCACAGAGAGGTCTTCCTTATGCTAGTTCACTCCCCAAATGGCTGCAATGGCCAGAGCTGGGCTGAACCAAAGCCAGGAACCAGGAGCTTCTTTCAGGTCTCCCACCTGGGCACAAGGGTCCAAGCACTTGGGCTATCATCTACTGCTTTCCCAGGCCATTAGCAGAGAATTGGATCAGAAGAGGTGAAGCCAGGGCATGAATTTGAGCCCAAGTGGGATGCCAGCACTGCAGGCAGAGGTTTAACCTACTATGCCACAGTGCCGGACCCAATGAATGTTCCCTTCTTAAGAAGATGGCAAGGAGGTAAGATCAACTTCAAAAATGATGCTCCCTTCCTACTGATTGAAACTGTTCTAAGAAATAGCCACATGCAATGCAACGCTGGCATTCCACATAGGCACCTGTTTGAGAACTGGCTGCTCCACTTCCAATCCAGCTCCTAGCTAAAGGCCTGACAAAAACAGCAGAAGATGGTATAAATGTTTGGGTCCCTGCCACCCATGTGGGAGACCTCGACTGAAACTCCTTTTTTCTGGTTCCAGCCTGGCCCAGTGCTAGCCGTTGCGGCCATCTGCAGAGTGAACCAATGAGTGGAAGATCCTTCTCTCTCTGTGACTCTGAGTTTTAAAATTAAAAAATAGATAAATCTTAAAAAAAAAAAAATAACCACAAAGTCAATTTACTGACACTGTGTCTTCAGGATTACCGCCTGACACATATCTACAGCCATGCTGTGCTTCAGATGGTTGGTATTTGTAAGCAGCTATAGACTTTTTTTCTTAGGTGTGTGACTCTGAACTTACTCATTTGCTGCCTTAGAGCATTCATGGAGGTATCAAAAAGGTACTCAGACTTGAACAACTCTCTCTTGTCTGCTTCCTTATTTTGCTGGTCACTAGTAGAATTTGTGTAGTCATAGATGGTGCCTTTGCTTCCACATCAACTGTTAAAAAAAAAACTGGATTTTTATCAGGAGCACCTTTGTCTTTCTGCCCAAACACAAGCAACTTAACTTTACACCCAAGCTCTGCAGTTTGCTGAATGTACTATGGTAAGAAAACTACCTAAATTTCTGACCTCCAGTTTCTCCACCTGTAAACTAAAAACAGTAATTTATCTACTGATGACATTTAAGGCTCTGCATTAGATGCTAGAATACAAACATGGAAGACATAGTTTCTCCCTTCTATGGTCTCACAATCTGGTGGTAATGACAAATAAACAAACATTTATCAAAATAGGGTGTGGTAACCTGGTTTTGCTTGTGAGAGAAGACCAGAAGAGGGAACTTTCTTGAAGTAGTGGGGAATGTTCAATGATATGCTGATAATTATTTTAACAACCAGCTCTCTGAGGGAAAAAGTGTATTTATTTATATAAGCATAAATTTATTTTAAATCTTACCATTATAAAAGATGTATAAAATTAACAAAATAATAAGTTCTATAAAATATTCTTTAACATAAATTCCACATAGTCCATTGATTGTCAGAGATTCCTAGTGTCAATTTTTGCTGACTCTTGCATCCTTAGAAAAACCATTGTTGTAACTAATAAGCTAATGTGGTTAGGATATGAATATTGCTTGGTGTTGTCATTTATGTAAATATGTAAGATGAAAGTGAAACAAGAAAAAAATATGTATCTGAGTCTTACTTATCAATGTTATCACCAACTACTTTGCTGAACTGAATGGTAGAATAAAACTAGAACTTTTTTTTTTACAGTTTTGTGTACTATTTATAGACATGACACTCTATTAAATTTATTGTGTTATTAATATTTTTCCAACAGTTTCTTAATCCAATCAACAAAAGGAAATTAACACTGACTTTTAGCATATGCCTATATATATATATTTATATGCAGAGTTAGACAGTGAGAGAGAGACAGAGAGAAAGGTCTTCCTTCTGTTGGTTCACTCTCCAAATGGCCGCTATGGCCAGGGCGCTGTGCTGATCCGAAGCCAGGAGCCAGATATTTCCTCCTGGTCTCCCATACGGGTACAGGGCCCAAGGATTTGGGCCATCCTCCACTGCCTTACCGGGCCACAACAGAGAGCTGGACTGAAAGAGGAGCAACCTGGACAGAACCTGGAACCCCAACCGGGACTAGAACCCGGTGTGCTGGCACCACAGACAAAGGATTAGTCAAGCGAGCCACGGCGCTGGCCAGCATTTGCTAATATCTTACACCAAAACCAATTTCAAACTTTCGATATGACGTCTGCATTCGCACACCGAGGTAAGTTTTTTACAACATGAACATAAAATAAATGTCAGTAATGTCAGGAGCATGGGCAAAAGTAAAATGTGATTAAGTATTTAGGAAGTTTTGAGATTTTATAATTTTACTATAGTCTAAAATAAAATTTATTTAAGTTAATTATTAGTGACAACCATGCTTAACAATAGTTTATCAGTAAGCTTACAGAATTCCTAAAAATGTAACAGCTTGCATGAATATGTGTTGACTTCATCACACCACTGTGGATGAGGAAAGTTTTGAGGATGTGTCCTAACTGAAAAGTCCACAACAAGATGAAGAGGATGAGTTGCTCTCCTATAGAAAAAAGCATGGTATAGAGTGAGACATGTGGGGGCCGGCACTGTGACATAACCGGTAAAGCCATCGCCTGCCTATGGGCACCAGTTCTAGTCCTGGCTGCTCCACTTCTGATCCAGCACTCTGCTATGGCCTGGGAAAACAGCAGAGGATCACTCAAGTCCTTGGGCCCCTGCACCCACGTGGGAGACCTGGAAGAAGCTCCTGGCTCCTGGGTTTGGATTAGTGCAGCTCTGGCTGTTGTGGCCATCAGGGGAATGAACCAGCAGATAGAAGACCTTTCTCTCTCTGCCTCTGTGTGTCTGTAACTCTGCCTTTCAAATAAAGAAATAAATCTTTAAGAAAAAAAAAAAAAGAGGAGACATGAATGAGTACGGAACCTGTAGTCACACACAAAGTAAGGTCTGCATTGAAAGGATTTAGTGTTATGAGGAATAGGAAAGCTACTAACTTACATCAAGTATTTTTATTTAAAGGATACTATTTAAAGGTCTTTATCACATTTATTACCATGAGCTTGAGCCTATATTGGCTTTTGAACAACAAAACCAGAAAAACAACATCAATCACATGACATATTTTAACATAATCTGAAATGGAACTTATCTTCCTTTTATGGATGGGGAGGGCATTGCCTGGAGTTATGTTGCTGTTTGCAGCTTCAACTCAGAGAAAGAGAGAGAGAGAGAGAGAGAGAGAGAGAGAGAGAGAGAGAGAGATGGAGAGAGGGAATATTGCATATGTACAGGCATATGGTACAGTGATTGGTACCCTAAATTTCACACTGATGGTCAATAGTGTTTGTAAGGTAAAGACTCAAACGAAATCCAGAAAGAAAAAAAAAAAAAAGGTAAATAGTAATTCCAGGAGTAGTAGAGACTAAAAGTGGAAAAAGGGAGGAGAAAACGTAATGATTCATGCCAGCTCTTTGGTCCCTTGTGATCTCATTAAGTGTTAGAGATTTTTGGTAATTGATGTTTTTGCAAATGTTGGAAACATATATTCACACACATTTAAATATTTACATACTACTTAGAAACCCACTGCGTACTAAAATTTATATTAGCAAATTCTGTTGACTGACTACCTAAATTCTATTCTGAATAAAAGCCTGCCTTTTTTTTTTCTTCCATTATAAGTGATAGAATGCTTTTCCATTTGCTTCTAAAAATAGCAATGACTTTGTGACCCTGTTTGGCCTATAAGGCATGAAAAGGAAAAGAAGGAGTTGGTCTGGGGGCCCGCATTGTGGCTCAGTGCGTTAAAGCCCCAGCCTGCAGCACTGGCATCCCATATGGGCACCCGCTTGAGTCCCAGATGCTCCACTTTCGATCCAGCTCTCTGCTATGGCCTGGGAGAGCAGTAGAAGATGGCCCAAGTCGTTGGACCCCTGCACCCATGGAGGGAGACCTGAAAGAAACTCCTGGCTCCTGTATTTGCATCAGCTCAGCTCTGGCCATTTCAGTCATTTGGAGATAACCAGCAGAAGACCTCTCTCTTTGGCTCTACCTCTCTCTCTAACTCTGTTTTTCAAATAAATAAACTAATTCTTAAAAAAAAAAAAGGAGTTGGTCTGATCTTTCTTCTCCCTAATATCTCTTGAATACAAACATGATGCCAGACACTCCATGTAGTCATATTGCAAGCTTGAGATAATGAAAGCAAGAGAAATGCCTAAGTTCAAACCCATCTTGACAATGAGCTCAAGTCCCCCCTCTTTCTCTACTTACTATAGTATTATATAAACAAATATTAATAATGTAAGTCCCTGTGATATGAATTTCTTCTCATTGAATATAATCCAGAGATCAGTAGAACACTATACCTTTAATTAACAGTTGATATTTAGTGTTAAACTCTAAAATGGATTTCAAACTAACAAGTACTAAAGGTTCATGCACACATCAGTAGGAACTTCTTTATCACCTCTGTCTCAATGCATGTATTAGCTCATGTTATTGGTTGTAAAGAACAGAAAAAAAAAATCAAGTTCTTGTTCACACAGAAAGTAAATCCATGATCTGTCACTGAATTCTGGGTAAGGAAATTTGATCAGACTTCATTAAGGTTTTGTAAGCATGTAGCTTCTTTTCCCTTGCCGTAGGAGCCTCCATTTCTGCTCCTTGAAACACCTGCTTTATTCTTGCTTTGTCTCTCTTTGCAAACTACTTTTTCATCTGCTTCTAGACTCACATAGTTTAAAACAAAACAATACAAAATAAAGATATGAAAAAGAAAGTTTTCCCTGGATAGACCATGTGTTACCCAAATTATCAATTTAAAGTTTGGTATTTTGGCTAGCAAAGTAGGTTCCCCAATATTTTGGCTTGTTGGGGCTGTCATAACAACATACTCTGTTGTGTAAATAACAGAAATTTGTTTTCTAACAGATGTGGAGGCCGGAAGCCCCAAATACAAGAATGAGAAGGGCTTATTTCTTCTGAGGCTTCTCCCTCTACGTGTTCTCACATGGTCTTTCCTTTGTGCATATGTCCTTGGTGACTCTTTAGTGCCTAGTTCCCTCTGCTCAGTAAGATGCTTGTTGGATTGAATTTGGGGCCACTCTAGTGGCATCATTTTAACACAATCATCTCTTCCTACTGCTTATCTACAAATCCAGTCACACTCTGAGATACTGGATCTTAGTATGTTAACAGTTGGAATTTGGAGGATCACAATTTTGTACACAACCCACATTACCTTTGTCACCTGCTGGCTATGAGACACATCTTGTCATTAAAATTTGAAGGACTGTGACATGTAGATAGCAAAGGAAAGGAAACAGGCATTTGAGTTCAAATCAATGAAACAATCAGCTACTGGTTCGCATACATTTCCTTCTGCATAAAAATTGCTACCCTAGGCAGAGAGGTAAATCCAGCTATTAATCCTATTAATCAGTTTATTAGACAGATTATGTGGTAAGGTCATCTGGCATACTCAAAATATACATATTAAGTGTTCCACATTTGTTATGAATGATAAGTGCTATAGAATTTTAGAGGAGGAAACAATTATATTCACCAGAATGTATACAGAAAAACCTTAGGCAAATACTATAGAGAAAGACCTTAGGATGTGTTATTTGGGAGAATGACAGTTAACTCACTAAGTGATTGGGAAGGAGAGGACTCTTTAGAAGTCTGGAGCAGCATATGCACAGGTAAGGAGTGAAAAGAAAGGGAGACTTCCCCCAGAAATAGCGAGCATGTCATTTTGGCACAGGAGAGTTTGTACACAGAGAAATGACAAGCAAGGCTAGAAAGGTAGCTTGGAATAAGACTGTCTGGGCTTTAGAATCATTGTAATGTGCTTCTGTTCACGCAGTCTTGCAAGAGTTAAGCGGAATACTTTTCTGCTGGGATTTTTTTGACGTCTCTGGGTTGGCCATCTAAGCTCTCCTCCTGAATTAATACAGGGTTTGGGGTGACCTGGAAGGTCAACTCTTAAGATAATTAGTACCAAAGAGCTGCACTCTTGCCATGCTGCCATTTCAGCCTTCTCACAATCTAGCAATTTTTCATGATAAATTGAATCTAATAACATATTTTTGCAGCCAAGATACATGGTGGATCATTGTCTTGTCACTTTGATAAAATGTTTGAGTTTTTTTCTCTGGTCCAGACTTGACGATAGAGAAAGTAAAAAAAGAAAAAAAATACAGTTATACCCCACACAAATACAACAATTTCCTGAAACATGTCTTTGAAAAAATCATTAATTCTCTTATTAAAATAACCAGGCATATGTCGCCTGTGCTTCCTAATTTAAAATTCATTTTTGTGTGTTTATCGGGATTAGAATTTCTTTAAGGATAGATAGATGTAGCATAGCACACCCATAGTTTGAAGAGGTCTTAATGAAAGACAATATTGTCTATGCAAGGTACTGAAAATTTATCTATTCAAGCACATGAAAAGGGCTTTTCTGGTATTCTTTACCTAAATCTATTCCCTGTGTAAGTCAAAGTCCTCTAAGACTCCAAAAGATTTGTGTAGTGAAATGGGTCATGGCACAAATTTACAGTCCAACAACCTGGATAGGTCTTGACTCATTGTGTGATCAGGGATAGGCCATGTAGCCTTGCAACTGCTGCTTCTACATTTGCATGTGTGACATGGAAAACTTACCATAGTGCCAAGAATATGAAACGAGCATAATGCAAAAAAAAAAAAAAGTTTAATATCTTTTTCCTGCATAGAGCAAGTATTCACAGATTTTGAGGGGTCTTCACAAATGAGAAACACAATGCAGGACGAGCATTATGGCACAGCCAGTTAAGGCACCACTTGTGATACCAGCAATCCATGTTGGAATGCTGGTTCAAGTCCAGGATGCACCACTTTCAGTCCAGCTTCCAGCTGAATGTGCCTGGAAAGATGGTAGAAAATGGCTCCTGCCACCCATGGTGGGAGACCCAGATGGAATTGCTAACTCCTGATTGCACACCTGATGAGCTATTTGAGAAGCTAATCAGTAGGTGGTTCAGACTAACAGTGAATCCCCATGCAAGATTACAGGCAGTACTTGACAAACTTAAATAATAGTTAATAAGGTCTAATTGTCTCTCTTTTTTTAATCTTAGCGACCATTAATGATAAATGCCTCTATTAACTTCTTAAATGAAAGTTGCAAAATGGGAATATTCTAATGTTACAATTTCTGATTTTGTATATAATGTATAATACTTTTATAAGGAGATAAGACTCTCCCATCTACTACTGGCTACCCAGTAGGAATGTGTACAAGAAAGAGTAGTTTAATGTTTACGCCCTTATGTTTTAGTATAAAACTTAAATCTCCCAGTTTCTAACAAAATGAATTACTTCACAATTATCTTTTATAAGTGTCCAATTTAAAAAAGTTACCATTATGAAATTGTGTATTTAAACATATTAGTTGAGTTTCATTCCTTTGTCAGTATTATAATTACCAAAGTAGGCATTTTCCACATTTAGCCAAAAATAAGTTTAAGTGTCACACGAGAACTTTGGAGAAAGTCCTAGTAGTTTTTGATAGCTTCTTAGTTAACTTAGTGTTGCAGCATGTACAAATCCATGTACACTACTGCCTAGCACTGGGAATAGCTATTTCTGCAAAGAATTCTTGTAACTGCACTTAGTAAGAATGGTATTTCAAGGACACAATCTGTATACAGGGGAGCACATTAATATAATATAATGTAATATAATAATATATTGTGTATATAACTATATATATATGTGCAAAATATATGTAGTCAAATAAATTGTCCCATGGGTTCGTGTTGATATGCTCACTAAAATTTCAGACTGCAGAACTTTAATTTTTTCATATTTGAATTTCCTTTCTTGCACAACAAGGAAGAAGTGATTCTTTTCACAAAGAATCCTGAGTCTCAAAATCAGAGGGATGATAGAATTCAAGTATCTCAGAATTACTCATTTGTTTTATGGCATATCACAAACACAATAGACTCAGAATGACAATACTTCTAGCAATATTATTACAGCAACCATTTAAGTCAGTTTTGATTATGCAGTCTTCATTTTCTTCTAGTTTGTTCATGATAGTAGCACTTCATTTATATTATCAGAACATATGGTTATTAAAATTATACTTTCTCCCTCTTAACTCATAATTACTCTTAGTTCCACAAATAACCATATATGTATTTTTTACTCACCATTAAATCTTATGTCAATGTCTCTCTAGCTATTTTGGTTGTGCAAAGCTCATTCTTCTATAGATTCTTTAAAACATGCTTACTGAAACAATATTCTATTTATTTTCTGCAAAATGATAACACATAGTAACTTTCATACTCGAGAGTCAGTTTCACATGATCTAATATTTTTAATTCACATTTTGAGTTCTTCTGAACTAAAGTATGCCATTTCATTTTTATGGTTTAACAGTTATTCTAAAATGCTCATGGATAATATTTTGTGTTTTCTTGTAAGTCAAATGTTTTTATTTTCTAGATGCCAAAGTATTATTTGTTTGTTTATTTTATTTAGTACTTTTACTAGAATGTTTTAGTATTTCTTGTTAAAAGTTGATGATGACACTCTGGCCTCAGTGTCAGCCCTTTGGGCATTCAGATCTGGCTGGAAAGCCCATGGGGACATTCCAGGCAAGGAAGGCCAAGGCACTGTGGAAGAGGATGATCTACATGAAGGATCTCTGTGCCTGGGATCCCAGTGGAGGGAGGGGGGCAATTAAGGCGGGCGGTGACTTTCTCTGAAGTGGGGAGAAAACTCCCACTTTGCTTGTGGATACTGGCAGAGTCTGAACTTAGGGGGCTTCCATGGCCTAGGTGGCTCATTACGGGAGCCTCGGTTGTTGCTAACATCATGGATGAGAGTGTCAGTTGTTGGATCAGCAAGAGGAGTCACTGGACACCTGCTCCCCATGTGGGACCTCTGTCTTTAAACAGTACTTTATACTTTGTCTGTGTGGGTGCAAACTGTTGAAATCTTTACTTGGTGTGGAGTTGGTCTTCTGTATATAAAGATAAGTAAAGATGAATGTTGGTGAGCAATGGGTTGGGAGAGGGGGGTGAGAGGTTGAACAGGAGTAGGGATGGGGTGGGGGGGAAGAAACCATTGTATATAAAGCTGTACCTATGAAATTTATATTTATTAAATAAAAGCAAAAATAATGTTGCTGATGCTATTCCCAGAGACTTTATGAAATTTTTCAACATGTAACTCAAAATATATGTATGTACAATTATATTATGTATCATGTATGTTATATTTGAATATTATATAAGTATAATACATTTATGGAAATTTTTCTTGAATTATTGTTTTTAAATTTTGGGTTTTTTTAAGATTTATTTTATTTATTTGAAAGACAGAGTTACAAAGAGAGGTAGAGACAGAGAGAGAGGTCTTCCATTGGCTGGTTCACTCCCCAGATGGCTGCAATGGCTGGAGCTGCACTGATCCAAAGCCAGGAGTCAGGAGCTTCTTCAGGGTCTCCCACGTGGGTGCAGGGGCCCAAGGACTTCGGCCATCTTCTACTGCTGTCCCAGGCCATAGCGGAGAGCTGGATTGGAAGTGGAGCAGCGGGGACTAGAACTTGCACCCACTGCAATGCTGGCGCTTCAGGCCAGGGTTTTAACCTGCTGCGCCACACCGCCGGCCCCTAAATTTTGTTTTCATCCTTTTTTTCTATCAGTAATTAATACTATGCATATATCCAGTCTTCTTTCTCTATGTCCAGTATTAGTAACTTTCACTTGAATCTTTGACTTTTCATTTAAAATTATTATTTATTACACATAGTAAAATTTTAGTGCACAACAGTGTTCTGAGTTGTGACACATAGAAGGATTCATGTAATAATCATCACTGTCAACATTTACATACCAGATCCAATGAGGTTCCAAAAAACCTTGTGCTGCTTTATAGGTAAATAAACCTCACTGTATCCCAGGATAGCATGGATCTATTCTCCATTGGTGTTGCTTCCCCTTTTCCAGAGTGCCATGTCTTTGAAATCATACAGTACACATCTCTTTAATACGGCTTTCATTCATTCAGCATAATGCATTTAAATTCTTCTAAAGTCTGACATCCTTATATGTCTATGTATGTAGAGGTGAGCAGATTCCTTGAGATTTCCTTCAAATGCAACCATGTAATCTGTGAAAAAGAACATTTTTTTTTCTGTCTTCCTTTACAATTGTATAGTTTTTGACTTATTTTTCATTGCCTTATTGTTGGATAGGACTTCTTTTAGGAATTTCAGTGACAATCTTTTTTTTTTTTTTTTTTTTTTTTTTTTTTTTTTTTTTTTTTTTTTTTTTTTTTACAGGCAGAGTGGACAGTGAGAGAGAGAGAGAGACAGAGAGAAAGGTCTTCCTTTGCCGTTGGTTCACCCTCTAATGGCCGCCGCGGTAGCGCACTGCGGCCGGCGCACCGCGCTGTTCCGATGGCAGGAGCCAGGTGCTTCTCCTGGTCTCCCATGGGGTGCAGAGCCCAAACACTTGGGCTATCCTCCACTGCACTCCCTGGCCACAGCAGAGAGCTGGCCTGGAAGAGGGGCAACCGGGACAGGATCGGTGCCCCGACTGGGACTAGAACCCGGTGTGCCGGCGCCGCAAGGCGGAGGATTAGCCTGTTGAGCCACGGCGCCGGCTCAGTGACAATCTTAAGAACTGATATCTCTTTACATACTTTGACTTTACATACTTTGACTTTATATACTTTGATTGAGAAATACTCAATCTTTATCCATTAAGTGTGATATTAGCAATTGAAGCCTTATTTTATTACAAGATGGCAGGGAGATTTTACTTATGAGTTGATATTGCATTTTATAAACTTCTTTAGTTGATATAAGCATATAATGTTTCTGGGGCCGGCGTGGTGGCATAGCAGGTAAAGCTGCCGCCTTACAGTGCCAGCATCGAATATGGGCACCGGTTCGAGTCCTAGCTGCTCCACTTTTGATCCTGCTCTCTGCTATGGCCTGGGAAAGCAGTAGAAGATGGCCCAAGTCCTTGGGCCCCTGCACTCACACAGGAGACTAGAAAAAAGCTCCTGGCTCCTGGCTTCAGATCGGTGCAGCTCCAGCCATTGAGGCTAATTGGGGAGTGAACAGGTGGATGGAAGACCTCTCTCTCTCTCTCTCTCTCTCTCTCTCTCTCTCTTTGCCTCTCCTCCTCTCTCTGTGTAACTCTGACTTTCAAATAAATAAATTAAAAAAAAGAATATAGTGTTTCTTCTTAGCATTTTAATATGGTAAATTTTACTTACTGACTTTTTGTTTGAAAGGCAGAAACACAGAGACACGGAGAGAAAAATGACAGAGAGAAATCTACCACACTTTGGTTTACTCTGCAAATGCTCAGAACAGCTGGGCTGGGCCAGGCAGAAACTGTGAGCTGGGAATTCAATCTTAATTTCCCACATGGGTTACTGGAACCTTACCACTTAGGCATCACCTGCTGCTTCCCAGGATGTACATTAGCAGGAAGCTGGATCAGAACTTAAAATGGAATTGGAACCATGTACTCTGATATGAGATGCAGGTGTCCCAAAATATGTCAATCACTACACCAAAAATCCACTTCAGTAAGTATTCTTTTCTTTTTTAATAAAAAATTATTAATATAAACAGAACAGATTTTGTGCATTTCATCAACAGAATTCTAAGAAGATAACGATATTATTTTCTTTTTTAAAAATAGACTTTATTTTTTACAGCTATTTTAGGTTCACAACAAAATTGAACAGAAGGCACAAAGATTTTTCGCATGTGCTCTGTTCCCACAATTGCATAACCTCCCCCATTGTCAACATCCCCCACCAGTGTGAGGCATTTGTTATAATTGACAAAGGAGCATTGACTTATCATCATCATAGAAAGTCCTTAGTGCTGACCGATTCTAATATTTATATAGACTTACACTTTTGAGATAAATTATTGAGATGTACTATATTTCATATATCAGTAGGTACAGCTTACTAGTATTTTGCCAAGAATTTGTATATCTATATTTATTAAAGCTATGTATCTGGAGTTTTCATTTGTTGCAGTTTTGCCTGATTTGTTATCAGGAGAATCTAACCATCACCAAATATCTCTAATACATCGTATCTTTTTTTTCTGGAGGATATTTAATATAATTGGTATATCTGCTCTTTTAAACATTTAGGGGGGCTGGCGCCATGGCACATTAGGTTAATCCTCTGGCTGCAGCACTGGTATTCCATATGGGTGCCGGGTTCTAGTCTCGGTTGCTCCCAGCTCTCTGCTGTGGCCTGGGGAGGGAGTGGAGGATGGCCCAAGTGTTTGGGCCCCTGTACCCACATGGGAAACCAGGAAAAAGCACCTGGCTCCTGGTTTTGGATCAGTGGAGCTCCGGCCGTCGCGGCCATTTGGGGAATGAACCAACGGAAGAAAGACCTTTCTCTCTCTCTCTCTCTCTGTGTCTGTAACTCTACCTGTCAAATAAATAAATAAAAATCTTAAAAAAAAAAAAAAAAGTTTAGGAAATTTCACCAGGGAAACAACCTGGGCCTAGGAATTGGGGATGGGGGGTTGGGGTGGATATTTTAGAGCTATAAATTTGTATTGCTTAAGAAATCATATTTTTGGACCAGCACTGTGGCGTGGGGGTTAAGCCACTACCTGCAGTGCCAGCATCCCATATGGGCCCCAGTTCAAGTCCTGGTTGTTCCACATCCCATCCAGCTTCCTGTGAATGCACCTGGAAAGACAGCTGGAGATGGACCAAGTTCTTGGGCCCCTGCACCCAGGCAAGAGACCCAGAAGAAGCTCCTAGCTTCTGGCTTCAGTTGGACCCAGCTTTAGCAGTTGTGACCATTTGGGGAGTGGACCAGTGAATGGAATATTTTCTCTCTCTCTCTCTCTCTCTAATTCTGACTTTCAAATAAAATAAATAACTCTTTAAAAAAGAAATCATATTTTTAAAAATATAGGTTATCTACTCAGAATTTCTGTATTTTGTTCAATGATTATCTACAGATTTTATCTTTTAAAATATTAGTCCACTTTATCTGTATTGTCAAGTTTATAAACATCATGATTTTCACCCATTTTCCTCATCTCTTAAAAACCTGTGGTTATTTAATAAACACCCTCATTCATTGAAAATACAGATAACTAGCCACCTTTTTTTTCACTACCATCTTTACTAAAATTTTATCAGTTTGATTGTCTGGTTTTATTAATTTTCTCTGTTATACTGTTTTGAATTAAATTGATTTTGATCTTTGTAACTTTTTCTTCTATTGATTTTTATTTTTCTTTTATTATAATTACTTAAGGTAGAATATTAGATGATTTATTTTAGAACATTTTTCTTTCCTGACATAAATTTAACTCACTACTCACTCAAATGCCTGCAATAACTCAGGCTGGGCAAGGTGGGAGGCAGGAGCCTGGAACTCAATATGTGATTTCAAATGGGTGGCACAGTCTAATCTACTTGACACATTATTGCAGCCTCCTAGGGTGCGTGTTAGCAGGAAACTGGACTAGAAGGTGGAAACAGGTTTGGAATCAGGAACTCTGATATAGGATGCAGGTACTTTAAGTAGTGACTCAACTGTTATTCCAAACAGCACCCAATTAGGTACAAATTAAAACTTAAGATAGGTTGTACTTCAATGTTTCCTTATTAAAAATATTTTCCATGTATTATTGAAATATCATGTTGGATTCAAGGGTTATTTGGAAACATGTTGGCTGATTTTCAAGACTTAGTTTTAGATTTTCTAATTATCTCTCCCTGAGTAACATATATGTTCACACACATTCATATATACAATACATACATAATTTGGACTAGGTGTTCTTTTGTATTTGGATTTAGTTTTTCTGAAAGTTTTGGTTGAGCTTGAACTTGGATTCAGACAGATTTTGCCAATATCACAAGCCTTCTGCTTTTGCTACCTTTATGTAATATTAAAAAATGAAAGTCAACCACCACAATAAGGATTCCATGTAATAACCATGTGCTCTACCTGAACAAACTACAAGGTGCACAGATTCTCTCTGAATGCTGAGGAAGCCCACAGCCAAGAAAGGAAGTATGAAAAATAAACAGGATTTTGAAGTCTGAACCATTTAACACAATACGACTCCTAGTCATGTTAACATAGATTTTCAAACTAGAGCTAGATTTGTCAGTAGCCATTTCCCTGTGCAACATGCATAGACTTAAAAGAAAAAAAAATATATAAGACTTGTGAAAAGATATATATATATACATATATATATATCTTATCAATAATAACTTTCTTTGTGAATCTGCTAAATAAAAACAATCAGAGTGAATATAAATGATATAGACAATTTTATGTTTTCTTCTTCAAGATAATGCATGCTTATATATATAAAATAAAATGTAATGAGTCACATAGGTTAAGATAAGAGAATGGAGAAATGCATACCACACTAAAACTAACCAAAATATAGTTGCAGTAGATATATTAATTTGAGATGACAGAGAAGATTTCAAAACAAGGAAATGTATCAGGGATAAAAACAAGCATTGTATAATGAAGGGGTCAGTTCTCTAAAAGATATAACCATCAATAATGTGAAAGAATCTAACAACAGATTGTCAAAATATATGAGACAAAAACTGATAGTGGTGTAAGAAGAATTTTTTTAAATACACCATTAAGGATGAAGACTTCAACAGTCGTCTTTCTGTAACTGATAGATCAAACCGGCAGAATGTCAGTAAGAATATAGCTGACTTCAACAGTATTATCAATCAATTTGATCTAATTGACTTTTATAAAATACTTCATCCAACAACAGGATAAAAATTCTCCTCAAACTCCCTGCAATAGGTACCAAAGACACATCTTAACAAATTTGAAATTATAGAAATCATACAAAGTATGTTTTTATACGAAATAGAGTTCAAATAGAAAATATTAACAGAAAGAAAAACAGAAAATTCCCACATTTGAAGATTAACAAGACACTTTGAAATAATACATAGATCAAAGAAGAAATTTTCATAAAATAACAAAAAACATTGTATTTTAAAAACATACCAAAATTTGTGGAATTCAGTGAAAATAGAGTGTAAAGAAAAATTTATGACATTCCATTTACATGTTATAAAATAAGAGGATCTAATATGAATAATACAAAATTCCACCACCATAGGAAACTAGAGAGATTAATTTAAGAATGAGACAAACAGAAGAATTATAATAACAAGTAGGAGACAAATTATTTGCACTTAAAATATTAAATCAATCATACAAAAAATGTTTATAAACAAGATCAATAAAATTAAAAAATCAGTTTATAAATAAAATTGATAAATCTCTATCCAAAGAAAAGATAAGAGATGATACAATTTAATAATTTCTGAGAATAAGGGGAGAATATTTATTCCATTGACATTAAAAAATAATAAATGAATACTATGAAATCCTTATGTCCCAGAATTAAATGACTTTGATGAAATGGATGATTCTTTGGAAGGCAAAGACCATCAAAACTCACACAAACAGAAAGATAATTTGAATAGGTCTATGTCTGTTGAAGATACTGAAACAATAGTAAGTGAAAGGTTCAAATAAAAGTAACAAGTCGGCCGGCGCCGCGGCTCACTAGGCTAATCCTCCGCCTTGCGGCGCCGGCACACCGGGTTCTAGTCCCGGTCGGGGCACCGATCCTGTCCCGGTTGCCCCTCTTCCAGGCCAGCTCTCTGCTGTGGCCAGGGAGTGCAGTGGAGGATGGCCCAAGTGCTTGGGCCCTGCACCCCATGGGAGACCAGGAGAAGCCCCTGGCTCCTGCCATCGGAACAGCGCGGTGCGCCGGCCGCAGCGCGCTACCGCGGCGGCCACTGGAGGGTGAACCAACGGCAAAAGGAAGACCTTTCTCTCTGTCTCTCTCTCTCACTGTCCACTCTGCCTGTCAAAAAAAAAATAAAAAAAAAAAAAAAAAAAAAAAAGTAACAAGTCAGTGGCTTTCCTGGAGAACTCTATGAGTGTTCAAGAAACATGGCTTTGGTGTTTCAGTGCAGTGTGGTAATCTGCCTCCTTTTATACCGGTATTCCATATGTGTGCGAATTGGAGTCAAATTGGTCCATTTCTGATCCACCTCACTGCCAAAGCTCTTGGGAAAGCAGCATAGGATGGCCCAAGTTTTGAGCCTCTGCCACCCGCATGAAAGAGCAGGAATGAGCTCTAGGCTCCTGGCTTTTGTTTGACTCTCATTTGAGACCTGGCTGCAGACTTCCAATCCAGCTCCCTGCTAATGTGCCTGAGAAAGCAGCAGAGGATGGAGTGTTTTTGCTCCTGCACCCATGTGTGAAACCCAGAAGAAGCCCTGGCTTTGGAGCAGCCAAGCTACCAACAAGTTGTGGTCATCTGGGACTGAGCCAGTGGATGAAGATCTTTCTGTCTCTCCCTTTCTCTGTAACATTGCCTTTCAAATAAATAAAATCAATTTTTAAAAAATTACAGTGCTGCAAAAATTTGACATTTACATCCTTATGCCACCCCCCATCACCATGCCAAGATATGAATCTTGTCACAAGCCTTATAACAGTAACAAATTTTATTGAAAATGGGCCATTTACCAAAAACAAACAAACAAACAAACAAAATGCAAAACTATAATGCCTCCACAAGGAAACATAAGAGAAAAATCCAAGTGAACATAGGTTTGGGGATGAGTTTTTATAAATAATAGCAATTTTTTAAAAAATTGATGTTGAGGCCGGCGCCGTGGCTCAATAGGCTAATCCTCCGCCTTGCGGCGCCGGCACACCGGGTTCTAGTCCCGGTCGGGGCACCGGATTCTGTCCCAGTTGCCCCTCTTCCAGGCCTGCTCTCTGCTATGGCCCAGGAGTGCAGTGGAGGATGGTCCAAGTGCTTGGGCCCTGCACCCACATGGGAGACCAGGAGAAGCACCTGGCTCCCTGCTTTGGATCAGCGAGGTACGCTGGCCACAGCGCGCCAGCCGTGGCGGCCATTGGAGGGTGAACCAACGGCAAAGAAGACCTTTCTCTCTGTCTCTCTCTCTCACTGTCCACTCTGCCTGTCAAAAAAAAAAAAAATGATTTTGAACTTTATCCAACTTAAAAACTTCTGCTTTGTGTACATACTGTAAAGAAAATCAAGAGAAGACACACAAGGGAGAAACTATTTCCAGACTACGTATCACTTATAGGACTTACACCCGAAATATGAGGGTCCTTCAAAAATTCCAAAGAAAAATGTAATCAAAAAATAAGTTTTTTGCTGAAAATTTTTGAAATCCATGTGAACTTGCATCTTCAAAAAGCTAATGAAGAAAGCATATTATGACAAAACCTGTGCATGGATTTCAAAACTTTTACTCCAAAAGAAATTTATCTTTTAATTACATTTTACACAAGAATTTTAATGTATCCTTTTATATGCCAAACAAGTAAAACTCAATAAAAACAAAACAAACCATTTTAAATGGGCAGAATATATTAACAAACATCTCATCAAAAACTACACAAATGGCATATAAACATATGAAGATATGCTCCACATCATTTGATGTTAAGGAATTACAAAATAAAGAAATGAGATACCATCACCTAACTATTAAAACTATTAAAATCTAAAAACACAATTCTACTTGATGGTGACAATGTACAGCAAAATGAAAAATAATTCATTGCTGGTGGCAAAGTCATGGCATATTTCAGAAAGCTATACATAAACTTAAATAATAATCTAGCCGTCACATTTCCAGGTATTTACTCAAATTATTTGAAAATCATGTCCATTCAAAAACCTGCACATGGTCATTAATGGAAGTTTTATTCATAATTGCCAAAATATTGGTAGCTACCTAGATTTCCTTTAATAGTTGAATATGTAAACTATGTTCATTGACATATTGGTATATTATTCAGTCATAAAAATAAATACCATATGACCCAGCTATCCTACTTCTGGGAGTTTATCCAAAGGAGGTGAAGTCAGCCTATGAAAGCAATACCTGTATTCCCCATGTTTTTTGCAGTGCTAATCACAATACTAAAAATATGGAATCAATGTAGACATCTGTCAAAAGATGAATGGATAAAGAAAATGTGGTATATTTATACAGTGGAATATTACTCAACAAAAAAAGGAATTAAATCTTGACATTTGTATGAAGATGTATGCTAAGTGAAATAAAGCATACACAGAAAGAAAAATGCCACTTATTTATATATATGTGGAAGCAAATTCAAGATGTTGGTGCAATGAAAAGCAAGAAAGAGAATTCTTTGGGATCTTCAGTGTTGTCTGTGTATAGCACTGAGTATTTGGGATATACATTTTGTCACTTGATTATAGCCAATTTCTTCCAATGGCTCTTAATTTTGATTGAATTTATGAACATTAGTTTTCCTCAACAATAGGACAAATAGTGCAAAAATGTCAGGAAAAAACTATCTCAATAGTGTCTCCCATACAGCAAGGTGAGCTTCTTCCAGAGTCCCTGTCGATGAGAGATATTTAAGGTCTCACATTTTTCCTTGCATGTGTTGATGACCATTTGGCGACAGGCGTCAAGCTGTCTCATGGCTTGCAAAGAAGATCTCTCCTTCTAGAAAGATGTGGATCAGTGAAAGCAATGGGCAAGGCATGCAAGTTAAAACAAGCTAGATGAACCTTGAGTGAAAACAGGAAGATTTAGGATACCTGTAGGAAGACAAGTCAGCATTATATAGAGACGAATTAATACTTTGGGATTAAACTGTCTGTGAAGGATAGAAGCATGGCAGACTAAAAATAGGCAAGGAGTAATTCAGAAGCTAATCAGGCTCTGTCACAGATAAAATTAATAAGTAAAAAAGTTTTAACAAGACATTAGCTGTCTGAACAGCCCAGAAGACCTGGGGAGGGAGACCAGAGTATTATGGCTATAGTATTAACATCACTGTTATTAGATTGATGATTAACAGGACATGATCCCAGAGGGAGCAAGGTGAACCTTCATAGGACAGTACTATGTCAGGAGATGATGGTCTCAAATTGAATAGCAAAGGTGAACTGTCTGTCAGGACGGGCAGCAAGCCCAAGGACACAACACTGGGGCTGGACCATCCCAGACAAACATAACACTTACACCAGGGAAAAAATATAATGTGACAAACAGCCACCTGTTCATCCTTGCTTTCCATTCATTTCATATTTTGAGGATATTAGGTCAGTGTTTCTTTTGGGTCAACTCCATTCAGATTTTACGATTAGAAGGAAATTGAATCTATGAAGCAGAAAACCAAAGAACTCTATAATTGTTTCATCCAGGTAACTGTGGGAATATTTTATAGCATTTATTATTAGGATAAATTGATTAAAAGCCACTTGAATTTAGAGTCTAGGGCTAGGTGCTATGGAAAATGAAAAGGAAACTTTAAGCCCAGATTTTCACATGAGTTTAGAATATGGTCGAAAAGGCTACACCAACACAGACTGAAGCACTGCCATATAAGTATGCAACTTGTGAGGGCAATATGGAATTGAGAAAATACAGCTCTTCAGAGTATGCGTATAGACCGATATTTTTTAAATCTTCAAAGCAAGATGAATAGGTTGGTGTCTAAAATTTTACCAGAGAAGAATATTGTAAAGTATCAAGCAGGAAGACATGTGACTTGACAGGAAGGTAATGATGGCAAAAACATTTTGAATCCAAAGGCTGAATGGTTCGGAATTTATTTACCTTACGGTTAAAATGCTTGTATTCCATAGCTTCCACATCAGAGTACTTGGATTCCGTACCTGGCCCTGACTACTGACACCAGCTTCCTTATAATGAAAACCTGGAAGGCCATAGTGATAGCTCAAGTAACTGGATCCCTGCCACCCAGGTGGAAGAACTGGATTGAATTCTAGGCTCCTGGTTTCAGCCAAGCCGGACTCCAGACATTATGGTCATTAGATGAGTAAACCAGAGAAAGGGAGTGCTTTTTTTTTGCCTCTGGAGTAAAAACAAATAAATAAGTAGGTAAATAATAAAAGGCTGATTCAAAAATTAAAATTTAAAGATATGATGATGGTTGATATAATATACTTGCATTTAACAGACATCACTTTATGCATTGTAAAGTTGGATACTCTTAAAAATAAAATGTTGCGGCCGGCACCGTGGCTTAACAGGCTAATCCTCCGCCTTGCGGCGCCGGCACACCGGGTTCTAGTCCCGGTTGGGGCGCCGGATTCTATCCCGGTTGCCCCTCTTCCAGGCCAGCTCTCTGCTATGGCCCAGGAGTGCAGTGGAGGATGGCCCAAGTGCTTGGGCCCTGCACCCGCATGGGAGACCAGGAGAAGCACCTGGCTCCTGGCTTCGGATCAGCGAGATGCGCTGGCCGCAGCGGCCATTGGAGGGTGAACCAATGACAAAAAGGAAGACCTTTCTCTCTGTCTCTCTCTCTCTCTCACTATCCACTCTGCCTGTCAAAAAAATAAAAATAAAAAAAAATAAATAAAATAAAATAAAATGTTGCACAGAAAGTTTTTCAGTGCAAGTTACAGAAATTTGCTTAAAATTGGCTTAATCTATAAGGAATTCTTAATTCAATATAGAGAACTGAAACATCTTTAGACTTCAAGATCAGCATCCAGAAGTGTGACATATTAAACATCATCTAAGCAGGTGCTCAGATCTGTTCCTTTATGGATTTGTATCAACCATGCAAGCTTTTGTGCATGCTCTAATCTCTCATGGTTTCAAGGTTACTGCCAAAATCATATAGTGTAAGAGAGAGCAAGAACCTTACTTCTCAATTATCTTATAATCGACCAATGGTGGAGTGGGGAAGATTTCTGGACACCTCTCAGTTTCTGACAAGAAACAGAAAGGGGAGGAAACGAGTATTGTTTGTTAATCAACTCTGACCACTGCAATATCCAGAGTCAACTATCAAGATGCTCCTGAGGAAATTTCTTTTTTTAAAATTTATTTTTATGCAGCTATTTTACATTCTTATAAGTATTATATAATTTCAAAAGATAGAACATATGCTTATATAAAAGTATGCATTGTGCAATTATCAAATCAAGGCGATTAACAAGCCCATTATCTCAGTTATTTGCTGTGAAATAACAATTTCTTTGCAGTAAAATATTCAAAATCCTCTTTTGCAGTTATTTTGACCTGAAATAGAATTCCAGAACTTAATTCTCATGTGTAATTTTAACAATATATCCATTGACTAACCTGTATCCACTCCTACTATACATTCCCTTTTTCATTCTCTGGGGCCCACTATTCCATTCTACATTTTTTTCAGTTTTTTTTTTTTTTTTTTTTTTTTAGATTTCACATGTGTGAGATCATGCTGTATTTGCCTTTCTGTGCTTGGTTCATTTCACTTAACATAATGTACTTTATACATTTGAACAATAATGAGTAATTAAAAATTTTGATTTTAATTTCTTATATAAAGAACAGAGAGCTAGAGATCCTGAGATTAATATCTGTAGAAAATTAAACACTTGCATCATGCCTATGCTTTGCATTTCTCATGTTTTAAACAGTTACAGTTACAGGGACATTATGGGATAGTGATGCAGGTGAAGGGGAAAGAAGTAGAAGGTGTCTATTTATGCCATAGGTTTCTATTCTTTCCTGACTCTGTGTGCCTTTAGCATGCTTAGATGGTATCAGAGAATGGGGACTGGACTACAAGTATTCTTATCTTTCTTTGTCCTTCACATACTGCTTCTCTATACCAATTTTAGGTGTCCAAGTCACTCCATCTCTGTCATTGTTTGTTTCAGGAAAAGCTAATGATGTTTTCTGGGAAACTGCAATGCATATGGTATATGTGACTGCTGTTGTATCCATGTAATAAGTTGCATGCAAAGCATTTCTAGCTGTGTTATTATGTTCAAAGCTGCAGAAGGCGATATTGATGGTGAAAGAAAAGCAGGCACAAGGAGCATTAATCATTTACTTAATGTTTGAAAAATTCACAATTGCAAATTTGCTAGTGGAATTCCATGGATGAGTTCTATATGCTGAAATTCTCCAAAATCTGATACAAGAGAAAATGATCAATCTAAAATCTGCAGACATAAAAAACAATTTATTTAGGTATTTAGAGAATTACCTGGTGAGTAGAGCAGGCAAAGGTCCCACAGAATGATGTTTATATCCTTGGTTTTAGGTTCCTGTTTAAAATTTGCACATTGGTGTCATTTTAAATAGGTAGTTCAATGCTGTTTCATGTTTATATTTACAAAAATGTGCTAAATCTCTGTTAATGAAGCCACACTCAAACATTGCAAAATATATGAGTAAATTCTCATAGTGGAAAAATAAAATTGGGCAATGTGGATTTCCCAAAGCAATTCTCCTCTAGCATTGTGTTTGACACTGGAAAAATTTATAGTCAATTTGGAAAAAAATGAATTATGCCTAAGATAGCATTTTGGAAAATTGCACTCTTTTTTTTTTTATTATGAAGGAGGGAAGAGAGAGAGAGAGAGAGAGAGAGAGAAGGAGAGAGAGATCCCATTTAGTGATTCACTCCCCAAATACCCCAAATGGCAGGGATGGGGTACAAAGTCAAGATCTCAGAACTCAATTCCATGTAAGTAGCAGGAACCCATTCATTTGAGTCATTACTGCTGCCACCCATGGTCTGAAAGTTCATGAAGCTGAAATTAGGAGTCCAGATGCAGTATCAAATCCAGCCCAGCCACTTCTGTATGGAATGCAGGGGAACCAGAGGTGTATCTGCAAGGCCAAACACTCTGCTCCCATTTCACTCTCATTTTAGTGTTACTGAATGAGTATTTGCAGCTCCTTAGAACATGAAACTGACACGTCAATCTTCAACGTGGTAGCATTTGAATGTGCTGACCTTCCTGGTAATTAGAACATGAAGGTGAGGTCCTCATTAATGAAGAGACATGAGGGAGATTAAATTTTTTGCTACTGTGTGAGGATACAAGAAGGTGGCTATTGTGGTTTGAATGTTTGTTCTGTCTAAAATTTATGATGAAGTTTAATCTTCACTGTAACAATATTAAGAGCTAGGGGTTAGGTCATGATATTTTTTTCCTCATGGGTAGGACTGATACCATTATAGAAGACCAAATTTGCTCTCCCTTGTCTCATTTCCCTTCTGCCATCTACTGGGTGAAAACAAAGCATCCCTCCCCTGCAGAAGACACAGTGTTTAAATAGCCATCTTGGAATCAGAAGCACCAAACCTGCTGTACCTTAATATTGAAGTTCTAGACCCTAGAACTGTGTTTTTACCAATTATTCAGTTTGTTGTATTCTGTTTCAGTAGCACGAAAGCAGTGAGACTGTCAGCAATCCAGAACGCGGAGCAGACGTCAAATCTACCTATACCTTGGAGTTGGATTTTCCAACCTCCAGAAAAACAGGAAATAAATGTTTGTTGTTTAAGAAACAGAGTCCATGGTATTTTCTCATAGCATCCCAAACTGGCTGAAAAACTCACTATCCCAACCCATTTTTCAAGAAAGAAATTATCTATGAAGTTCATGAAATCTCTTTTCTATGTATTAATAAAGCATAAAATACAAACAAGAAAGAGAAATATTATCCTCTATCAAATAAGAAGAGATGGCGGGGACAACACTGTGGCATAGCGGGTTAAGCCGCCGCCTGCAGTGCCAGCATCCTATATGGGCACCGGTTTGAGTCCAGCTGCTCCAATTCTGACCCTGCTCTCTGCTATGTCCTGGGAAAGCAGTGGAAGATGGCTCAACTCCTTGGGCCCCTGCACCCACATAGGAAGACTTGGAGGAGGCTCCTGGCTCCTGTCTTTGGATCGGCACAGCTCCGTCCACTGTGGCCAATTGAGGAGTGGAACAGCAGATTGGAGACCTCTCTCTCTGCCTCTCCTTCTCTGTGTTACTCTGACTTTCAAATAAATAAATAAATCTTAAAAAAAAGAGATAGGATTAAAATTGAACTTTGCACATATCCTACACAATCTACCTATTGCTAAGGGGGAGGTTATGACCAATGGCTGCATCTTCTGGCTCTGATGAAAGACAAAACAAAAATCACTTTTGTAAGTTGAGATAGGGACAGATTCTTAGCAGCAATATATCAATTAAGTAATTGATATTACTGATAAAAATAGCAAGTGATTATGAAGTTAAGGCTTATTTCAATCATTACAAGAAAATAAACAACACCACTTAAATATCAGATCTTTGTAAAAGCATTCTTGATGTCTGGAGAAAAAAATAATTTTAAAAAAGTAAAATCAATAATTCAAAAGGCTACTTGAGAGTAAATGTAAACTAGCAAAGGATGCATGAAGCTGCTTTATTCTCAAGTGATCTTGTTATTCATCATGGACAGAGGACACTTTAAAGATATAAATAAAAGAATCCTCTTTGTTCAAACAAACTCTTGTCAGAATAGTCCCTTTGGAATTGATGCTTCATGGGCACCATTAAATCCCAGCCACACCAACGTTATGTGTTTGGTCAAATACATGAAAATTGGTTTCTTTTCACTCTGCTGAAATTTTGCATCAGGTTTAGGAAATATTAATTCCGTGTGACTATCCATATTGAAAATTCATACAACTTCAAACTTAAAGTTTAAATTAAATCTTAATCTTATTCAAGGCTAGTAGAAAAATATTCACCCCAAATCATCTCTTAAACTCTAGTTAAGCTAAAAATTATTTAAATTATTATTAAATTATTTAATTATTTAAATATTTACATATTTTTATCTTTTTTTTTAAACTTGATAGAGGAGGCCATTTGGCCACCCAGTTAAAACTCAGAATACCTAGATTCAATCTCAACTTCAGTTCTCACCAGAACTTCATGCTAAATACCCACCCTGGGAGAGAGTGACGGCTCAAGTAGCTGGTTTTCTGCCACATGCACAGGAAACGTCTAATGAGTTCCAAGTTTTTGGCTTCATTGTCTCTATTATAGGCATTTGGGGAGTGAACCAGCATTGACAGTATACTCCCTCTTTCTTTCTGTTTCTTTATGGGAAGGAGGGAGGAAAGGAAAGAGGAGGAAAGAGAGAGACGGGGGGGGGGAAGAGAAAAAGGAACAAGAGGAGGAGGAGGAGGAAGAGGAAAGGAAGGAAGAGGAAGAGAAACAGAGAAAGAAAAAGAAAAATTAATTCTGTTAACTACTAAAAACAAAAGTTTGATGAAGTACAACTGATATGTGTACAGGAGAAGGAGTATGGAAAATGTAAAATTCTCAATTATAACCAAGGAAAACAGAAAAAGAAGGAAAAGAATGCAATAAGGAGATCATTTACAGACACAGATGATTTAAAAACAAGTATATCAATATTTTATTGTGAATATTTTAAGTTCAACCATTTAAAAAACAGTTGTTTGGAAATATAAACAAAACTGGATTTGATTATTTATTGTTTACAAGAAATTCACTGTAATCAAAGTCATAGATTTCCTAAGTAAAAGAAAGCTATAACTGCTCTGCAAATTTCAGCAAGCTTCAGTAGAAGGAAAATTGTCCAGGGCCGGCGCCGTGGCTCAACAGGCTAATCCTCCGCCTTGCGGCGCCGGCACACCGGGTTCTAGTCCCGGTCGGGGCACCGATCCTGTCCCGGTTGCCCCTCTTCCAGGCCAGCTCTCTGCTGTGGCCAGGGAGTGCAGTGGAGGATGGCCCAAGTGTTTGGGCTCTGCACCCCATGGGAGACCAGGATAAGCACCTGGCTCCTGCCATCGGAACAGCGCGGTGCGCCGGCCGCAGCGCGCTACCGCGGCGGCCATTGGAGGGTGAACCAACGGCAAAGGAAGACCTTTCTCTCTGTCTCTCTCTCTCACTGTCCACTCTGCCTGTCAAAAAAAAATAAAAAAAAAAAAAAAAAAAAAAAGAAAATTGTCCAGGATTATAATGGCCATACAAAATGGTAAAACAGACCTCCAGAACATAACAATATTTAAACTGTATGCACATAAAAAGAGTTTCAAAAGACATGAGACAAAAACTGCTGTCAATTGAAGGAAAAATAAACAAACTTACCAGTATGGATAGAGATTTCTACACCCCTCTTCCTGTAACTGATAAATCAACTAAGAAGAAAATCAGCAACAGTCTAGTGTATTTAAATAACACTGTCAATCAATCTCCTATGATTGACATATAAAGAATACTCCATACAATAATAGAATATTCATCTCAAATTTGAATGGGACACTTACCAATAGACCCACAAAACACATCTTATCATTGAAAAGAATAGAAACCATACAAAATATATTGCCATATCACAATGGGATTAAACTAGAAACCAGTAACAGAGCATAGCTAGAAAATTCTCCAAATTTGAAGATTAAATGACACAATTCTCAACAATACACATGGATATGTGTCTAGAGAAATAAGAACATATTTTTAAATAAAAGAAAATGAAAATGCAGGTTACTGAAAGCTGTGGGATGAAGAGAAACAAATGCTTAGAAATACATTTACAACATTAATATCCACACCAGAAAAGAAGAAAGACTTAAATTCAATAGTCTAGGCTTCTACCTGAGGCATTTAGGGGAAGAAAAACAATGGAAGTGTCTATCAAAAAGAAGAAAAGAATAAATAATATTACAGAGACCAATGAAATTGCAGTTGGAAAGCATTATAGAAAATTTTAAAAAGCTAATTCATTGAGATGGTAATTAAAATTGGGAAACCTTAAGTTATCTTAGTGAAATTTTAAAAAGAGAGGTTTTGGGGCTGGTGCTGTGGCGTAGTGGGTAAGGCTGCTGGCTGCAATGCTGGCATCTCATATGGGCACCGGTTTGAGCCCCAGCTGTTCCACTTCCCATCCAGCTCTCTGCTATGGCCTGGGATGGCAATAGAAGATGGCCCAAGTCCTTGGGTCCCTGCACCTGTGTGGGAGACCCAAAGGAAGCTCCTGGCTCCTGGCTTCAGATTGGCACAGCTCCGGCTATTGCAGCCATCTGGGGAGTAAACCAGAAGATGGAAGACCTCTCTCTCTCTCTCTGCCTCTCATTCTCTCTCTGTGTAACTCTGACTTTCAAGTAAATGCATAAATCTTTTTTTTCTTGGAGAAATTGCTGATTCAAGAAACTAGGAAGTAAATATACAAGATCTTTAAAAATCTTATACTAACTGAATCAAAGGAAGTTCTCAAAAGCAAAGCAAAATAAACAGAACAAAATATAATGATTACTTGATGTCCAAGGGTCACAGGAACAGACTGAAAGAAGTCCCAATGATCAAAGCTGTACAAAATTAAGCAATGAAATAAGCAAAGAAGTACTGAATTGGGGAGAATATTTCACATAGATGTTAAGACACTGCCTAGGATCCCTTCATCCCATATTGCAGTGTCTGGTTTGAGCTCCAGCTCTTCTGTGGCTCCAGCTTCCTGCTAATGTGCATCCTGGGAGTTAGCAGGTGAATATTCAAGGACTTGGGTCCCTGCCGTCTACATGAAAGACGTAGATTGAGACTTGGGTTCTTGGCTGTTGTAGGCATTCAGGCAGTGAACCAATAGATGAAAGATAGTCTCTCTCTCTCTCTCTCTCTCTCTCTCTCCCTCTCTCTCTTCCTCTCTCTCTCCCTCTCTCTCTCTCTGTAACTCTGACTTCTAATAAATAAATATTTTAGAAATATTCACTTAAAATTCCAATTGTAAAATAAATATCAATGAGTCCAATCTTAATATAAAAATATTGAATAATTCTCCTCTCTGTAAGTACGGATTCTGTATAGTAAGTTCCTTCTAAAATATGCTTTTTTTAACTGGGAAAGAAAAGTGACTTCACACTGAATAAACCTGACAATGACACCCTGAGCCAAGATCAAGGGGTCACATCAACAGTGGTAAGTCATGCTGTTCATGGACACTCTTGCTATAACGTGGTGAAAATGTCACTTTACATATGTGCTATTTCTGTCAAATACCCACAAACTCATTCTAATCATGAGAAAAACATCAGACAACACAAACTACAAAATAGTTAATGAATATTCCTCAAAACTCTTTCATGATAGAGATACTCTGAAAAATTCATAGCTAAGATATATGACAACAAACCAAGGTAGTATCCAGGAAAGAAGAATACATTAAGTGAAAATTAATATTCTAAAAATGAAATCTCATTTATAAAAATCTTTATGTCAAGGGATCATTTCTTTCAAATTTCTCTGTAATAATTTATGTGATTTTTTTTGAAAATTCCAAAGGATTTTAAGTTTCTAAAACTTGTAAAAAAGAAAAATATTCAGGAAACTATGAAGCATCATCCCTTCTTCCCTAATTGACATCTCAGCCTCCTTTCATGTCAGACCCATGACTGTCTAACTCTATGTTCCTAGCACAAAACAAATGAATTCAATACTGTATTCTGGAGAATAAATGGACATTGCATACAAATACGAACATGCTTTTGGTAGAACATTGTAGTGTTTTTGGAAAGAGCTAGAAAAACAGTGTCATGAAGACTAGCTAATAGCTAGTTTGTTTGTTTGCTTTCCTTCAGTTAATATTGTAATTTTGAGACCAGAGAGTATCAAATCAAAAAGAAATAATTTTAAAAGAAAATTTGATCTCACTATTGAAAATTCACAGGTCATTGAAAATAAAACCAAAGTGAAATGGGAAGTACTTGCAAGGATTTTTTGTGTCATATATCCAACAGACTTGTGTCATATAATTCTCTAAATATATTTTGAAATTAGAAAGTTTCCAGTACATACAAGATTTTCCGTATTGACTTAAGGCAAAAACTTTTGAGGTTAAATAACAAATATGAATAAAAACACTGAAAAAAGTGACCTAACCGCTTATCAAATTGTGCTATAGTTGCTATAGACAATATTTTTTAAATGCCTCAATACAATATCAGTTCATTTTGTTTGCTTTGTTTTATTTTAAGCTCAGAAAATAAAGCTAAGTGTCAGAAATGTATGTTCTGAATCCCTGGAGAATGAGCCCTGTATTAGTCATCTTTTAATTACTTTGACTAAAATATCTGAAAGGAAATTCTTGTGAAGGAAAATGTTCATTTCAACCTTCAGTTTAGAATTTGTAGTTCAGAATCAGATGGCCCCATAAATGGCTGTCTGATGGAGGCTAATCATGGCAGGTAGAGAGGAATGACCACATGGTGAGCCAGGAAGTGGGGAGAGAGTGAAAAGAGAGGGACAGATAAGCTAAACTAAAGTTGAATTCAGATAATAATCAAACCTGAGAACCATCCTCTGAAGGCATTCATACAACAACCTAAATAGCTCCCACCAGAACCATCCCTCAGATGTCATAATTAGATTAATTCTCCACCTTATTCCCTCAACTGTTAACATTAAGACATCAGAATTCAAATATCTTGCATGAGTTTTGGAGGAGACAGGTGCTATTCAATCCTTAACAAGCTCACTGTGTACGACCTGATCCCTACATATTACATATGGATTTTGAGTGTTGTCTATTTATCCTCCTTGGTATATGCCAGAGACTGTGTGACCCCTTCCAATGGGTATCCTTGCAACTTGTAAGAACATGCAACACCTGTAATCACTGGTTCCTACTCTATTTTGAGGACACAAAAGATACTTGCTAGGTTTCTGTTTATTTTAGTTCTAGAAAGACAGGTTAAATGTGTGTTTTGGTGGGCAAGTATTTTATGTAGTGGTAAAAGCTTTTTCTTGGGACACTCACATTCCTTATTGGATTGCCTCAGTATGAGACCCAGCTCTGCTCTCCTTTCCAGCTTCCTTCCAGTGTGCACTGTGGAAGGGAGCAGGTGATGGCCCAGTACTTGGCTACCTGCCACCCATGTAGGAGACCCGGACAGAGTTCTTGGCTTCAATCTGTCCATCCTTAGATATTGCAAGCATTTGGGACTGAACCAGCAGATGGGGAGTCTCTCTCTCTCTCTCTCTCTCTCTCTCTCTTTCTCTGATATATGAAATATAGATATAAATGTTTCTCTTTCAAATAAGATAAATTACTAATAATTAATTGAACAGTTCGTATTTTTAAAAGTGTATCTTTTTTCCTTCTTGAAGAAGGGAAAATGCTGATGAATAACAGATACAATTCTACATTTCAGCCCCATAATATTGAACAGAGCTCAGTTCTCAGCCATCCTCTCGCATCTCTGCAGTCACTACTGTTTCACCCCTTTGCTTCTATAGGGTCTTGCAGGCATTTAGAAGTGTCCATATTTGCTTGCTGTTTACTAACTATAAATAGAAAATATCTACTTGTTCATTAAGCCCCTGGTAAGAGGACATGCAAGATTGTTCATATTTCTTTCAAAGTGGGGCTACATTATATCAAACAGCATCCACTGTTTCCCCCTACTCCCTGGGCACCTGGCCCCCAGATTCAGCTGGGCTCCCTTAGGAAAACCTCTTTGTACTTATGTTTGTTTGTTTGTTTGTTTGTTTCTGCTGGTATGCATTCAAAATGAATATACTTCCCATCCACCATATCTTATCTACAGATCTATTCCAAGGCTGTTCCAACATATTGTGGACAAGTTGTGATTCATAGTTTCTCACCACACAGATTGCTATTGTTATCTGTCTAAATGAGTCCAGATCTCCCTGAGAAACCAAACCATTGACTGAAAGCTGTACTGACAATTAATGATATTGCCTGGCTCCTCCTCACTTTGCCATTCCCAAGTGCCCAGGATCTCCATTCACAAGTCTTTCTTCAGAACACCCTCCTGTGGATGTTCAATTTTGCACTCAACGATTTCACTGCTGGGCCTCCAGTCTATGACCTTAATTATGCTCAGGTACTCTCCATAGTGAAACTGTTGGAGAAACACAATGGGGGGCATATTAAAGTTATTTAGTGCACAGTGCACAAATCTCACATCGCTGCCCAATACTCTTCCTGGGAAGAATGGTATAATGTTGCTGTGGGTAAACGAGCAAATATCCTTTGTCTTCTAAATATGGGCCATTACATGACAGGGAGGTCAGAACTATCTCAAGCTTATGAAACTTGGAGGACTTTCATAGAAGAGGAAAAGACTGCATTTCTCTTATTTATAAGTGTCTTTGAACCTAAGGAGGGTCTTATCTCTGTATGTGTGTGTGTGTATGTGTATTTAGGAGTTTCCAAAGCAAGGCAGAGGGAGACAACCTTGAAAATATTACAAAATAGCTGCATTGCAAAATTAGTTGAATACCATGAAGCATTTGCTAAAGGCTGAGAAACCAGAAAATAGCAAGCATTTAAGAGAAATAACTCTTACTTTACATTCACACACAGTTTCTGAGAAGTGAAAGCTTCTAAAGGAAAAGTGAAAACAGTAACAACAACAATGTCCCTCATGAGTTTAACAGTCACCCACCTGTTGCAAATATAAAGAGGATATCTCCAAACCCAAAGCTGCTATGTAGAGGAATCCTTCTTTATTATGGCTCCTGATCTCTTGCCTGCTGATGGGCTGGTCCTGAATACCACACACATGGCAATGCTTTGCAATAGTGTTCTGCAGTATTTTATATCTACTTCCTGGAATTAAGTCTTTGCCCTTGCCTCAAACACATTTACTTTATTTATTCATTTATTTTTATTTAGCTAATCCTTATTTCCTTTAGTCATGTCATTCTTCACAAAAACAAAACAAAATGAAACAAATTAAAAAATCCTCACAAAGAAATTTCTGACAACGCAGGAACAAGTGTTTTTCTGGAAAATCTGGACCTGGAAACTGCCTCTCCATTTCTCTTCTCTCTTCTGGGGCCTGGGTTTCGAGGTAACTAAAGAGAAAACATAAAGTAGATCAGCATGACATAAAGCGGCAGGAACTGTTTGTTTTTAAATGATTTTACAATTGCAGCTGCATTTGCAAAAGATCCCACTAGAGTGTCCAGAAAAGATGCGTGAGTAGATTGTTCAATAAATTTGGAAACTTGGAGGCCTTGGCACCTGTTTCTGAAACCATACAATTGAAATTAATGTTTAGTAGCTTCATACATAGGCCAAGGTTTGACTAAGGCTCAAATTATGTAGACAAGAAGGAAAACAGCAGAATTAAGAAAAATAACTAGAGTTGCAATTTAGTCAAGATATATACACAAAAGAATAAAGACCACCTAAACATTCACTTATTTGTTGATTGCCTGACTACCTCTTCTGGAACAGAAGCTCTCTCTAGCCAGGAATAAGTTTCTATGTTCACCAGACAGTGCATGAGAAACAGCAAATGCTCAAAAATACTACGTTGAAAGAATAGTGGCAAAAGAAGAAGGGAAATAAACATGAATACCCTGTCAACTCAGAGGAGAGATGTATAGCTGTTATGGACGATAATGGTGTTAGATGTGGTCCCCTAAAACTCACATATTGGAGACCTAACTTTTTAAGGAAGCAATAAGTTAAATAATAAGGAGGGGCCCTAATCCATTGACCCTAATCCATTATATCATTTGTGTATATAAGAATAGATTAGAACGTATGGAGAGATATCACAGGTGCACATGCACAGAGGAAAAAAAAAAAAACAACACATGGAAACCCAAGGAGAAGGTGGACATCTGCAACCCAAGGAGAGGCTTCAAGGGACACCATTGCCACTTTGATCTGGGACTTTTAGCCTACAGGACCATCTGAATATATTTTCTGCTTTTTCTAATGTCTTACTCTCTGGTGTTTTGTTTGGCAGTCCTAATGAGGTAATGTAATATCTAATAGTATTGTCAGATAAAATTCAGTTTATTCCGGCATGTTTGAATTTTTGAAGTGAACATTTTTATTTGTTTTTGCTTCATTTTGTATAATGATGTATGATGTAATATTTGTCAAATCTTTTATACTAAAAATTAAATTTAAGCCATTGTTTATCTGAAATTCAAATTTAACTGGATATTCTGTATTTTGTTTGTTAAATTGGGTAACTCAAATATTCAAAATGATGGCGAAGATTTCATGGAGGAAGTGCTATTTTAACAGAATCTTCAAAAATCGATACATTTTGGTGGGGGTGAAAGAATATTGAGGCCAGAGGAGCCAATATGAACAGAATCCACTGGAAACTTTCATCAAGTTCTCCCCCTACGTATATACTATAGCAGCTTTCACAACCCAGAAGCACTTTAAGTATTCAGAAATGACAATTTAATTAGATAGGGAAGGTCTAATTGCCATCTTATGACTCAGTGGTTTCTAAACCTGGGAACTAAAAAAAAAAAAAAAAAAAAATTAGCAATTCTTAGGTACTCACCCAGACTAATGGGTGACTAATTTAATGTGACTAAAAACAGCTAATCAGCTCAGTTTAAACAAACTCACACCTGTAACCAAACTGGACAGATTAATACCTGTTTACATGGACAGTTGTTATAGAATTGAACCTAAGACTTTGATAAACCCTTTGTAGAAAGGAAGGTCTTGTTAAAAGGGATTCCTGGAAAGTGTAGTCGTTTTATTTGATATTCATAACATTGCAGGGGAAGTCACACTTTTTAATAGATTGAAGTTGTATTTATACATATAAAAGTACATGCATCCATGTGTACATATACACATAACTGACCATATCTATTTAGTTAGGGAGATAAATAATAAAACATTTTTACTTAAAAATGTTGTACATTGTGATTTAATGCTATAACTAGTACTCCAACAGTATTTTTTTCACTTTGTGTTTCTATGTGGGTGCAAACTGTTGAAATCTTTACTTAATATATACTAAACTGATCTTCTGTATATAAAGAGAATTGAAAATGAATCTTGATGTGAATGGAAGGGGAGAGGGAGCGGGAAAGGGGAGGGTTGCGGGTGGGAGGGAAGTTATGGGGGGGGGGGAAGCCATTGTAATCCTTAAGTTGTACTTTGGAAATTTATATTCATTAAATAAAAGCTAAAAAAAAAATCACAGAGTATCTTTCCTTGGTTGCATAGGAATCCCTTAGTCTTGAAAGCTAAAGATTGTCAACATAGGACAATATTCAAAATTAATGTTATGTCACCCAGGGTCTGTTCATCTATGGCTTGAAGAACTTACTGAGTCTGGAAGATTGTTTGACTTCCATATTGAATTGCAGGGTAGTCAGTGAAGAAAATTCCACTGAATGATTCTTTTTGGAAGGTGGAAAAATTGGCCAATACTAATGAATATGTAACTATCAATGTCTGATTTACAGACATTGAGTTAGTTGAAAGGAACAGTATTATTCAAAACCATGGAGGGTAAGTAATGGTAGGATTCCAAAGCCAGAACTGGGAAGAAAGAGAGAATCAGGAGTGAAATAAAGTAGAGCATAAAAATTAAAGGGAATCCCCTCCAGTCAGGCGCATACACCTAGAATGTTCATTTCAACCTGGCATTGCCTGTTATACATGTGCTCTGTAGAACATACATTCCCTTTCAGATGGCTGCTCTTCTTATACGACAGTATGGAGAAATTCATTTTCTGGCTTTCCCATTCCCTTTCTCGTTTCCTCAAGTGCTGAGCTCCATGTACCACTTTTGGAGGCCATCTTGTCCCAGATGATGTTGCTGGAGCTTCTAACCACAATGACATGTTTTTGTGGCCATAGGAATGAGTATGAGAGCCAGACAAGCTAAAGCAAATAGACCATCTTGCTCAGTGGCCACAAGGACCGGATTAGGAATGGCAAAGGACATAATTCAGGGCGGTCAGACATCTCCTGGGGATCTCCTCACAGGCCTTGCGAGAAAGAAGTCATTTTCTCCTTGAATAGAAAGCTCTAAGTCTGTGACCACAGAGCTGTCAGGACTATGTTCCCTGACATGTGCATAGCCCTGAAAGATTGAGGCCAACATGCATTAGGAAAAAGGGAAGATGAGCACTGTGGACTTTATCTGGGGTGGAGAATGTCCAGCCCACTGGCCATAAAAGGCCCTCAAAAACAATTGATCTGGCTCTGCTAAAGTAACTACAGGTGGAACTTAAAATTGAACAAATCTACAGAAATCTACTTTATAACCTGATGATTTGTATGCCCCACATAATGTTACATATACTCAAATGGCCCTCTGCAGGGAAATGGATCCTTATCCCTGGATCAATCTCTTTGTCACTCTCCCACGAGATCTCTGCAAATCTCTCTCTCTCCTTCTCTCTTTCTCTCTCAGAAACATATACCATTACTTACCTAGAAGCAGATGCTCTTCCTATTGTGTGTGTGTGTGTGGTTGAGGTGGGGTTGGTTTAATGGGTCAACTATTTCTCCTTTTTGGATTGAACAAGTTTATCCTTGGTTCTGCCACTGACAACCAAAAGAGTTATGTTTAACTTTATATGGCCATAAATTTATTTAGACATTGCCATATGTCATTCTAGTTGATTTACACTTAATACAAGGGAGGGAAATGTTCCTGCTTATTTTAGCATCTACCTTTGTGTGTTCGGAATCATTTTTCTTTGAGTTTCTCCTGTTAGCTCCAGTAAAAAAAGACATAATGTTGCGGGGTCCAGATGAGGGATGGATATTCATTGGACTGCAGATCGTTCTTTCTGAAACACTACTATGCACAACTGGGCCTGTTTGTGGTCTCTTAAGGATGCTTAGAATATTTCCATATTTGAACCAGTGCTCAAACTCAACTTACAGCCATGAAATTTACTTTCATACTCTCCTCTTGACTGCATTCTTCTAGTTTTTAACACCTTATCCTTTGGCTTCCCATAACAAGGCCATCTTTAGAATCAAGCCATATGTGGTTTCTCACATTTAAAGGGAATTATGTCTTCATATATCTTCATTTAACTTGAATGTGTACCATTTTTCATCAATTGAGAAAGGAAGAAACTGTTTTAAAGGATTTTCCTCTTCTTTTAATCTATACATATTAAGCTACACATGAAGAATAAGTGAAGATTTCATGGAGGAAGATTAGTTCACATAAAACATGAAAGATAATACTCCAATGCAGATTGCACGCCCTACATGCATACATTTTTAAAATATTTTCATTTACTTATTTGATACATAGAGTTAAAGACAGAAAGAGGGAGAAACAGAGAAAAAGGTCATTCATCCTCTGGTTTACTCCTCAAATAGCTACAACAGCCAGAGCTGGGCCCATCTGAAGTCAGGAGATGGGGTCCTTTTCCAGGTCTCCCACATGGACCATCTTCTACTGCTTTCCCAGGCCATAGCAGAGAGCTGGATCAGAAATGGAGCAGCTGGGACTAGAACCTGTGCCCATCGAACTGGTGCCCATATGGGATGCTAGCACTACAGGCAGAGGTTTAGCCCACTATGACACAGTGACAGTCCCACCTGCTTAATTTTTAATTCAAATGATATCAGCAGCTAGAATGAAATGTGATGGAAAGAGAAAATATATACATATCTATAAATATAAAAATATAAAAGTATTTATAATATCTAATGTTTGATCCCTTACTGAAACATTGTCATTTAATTTTTAATTTGATCTTCTTAAGATTTCTCTTCTTTGGGCATTCAATTAGGTTTCCTAGGACATCTGTCTGTCATGAAGGATAATGGAATCTCCAGTGCACATTCACCAAAAAGGAATCATAATCTAAGTCAAGACCTGTGGGGCTCTGTGGAGACAACAGAAAGTCATGGTCTTCTGGGCCTGGCAATTTAAAAGAGCTGGCCATCCAGCTGTATTTAGAAGCAGCTCTTCACAGAGAAATCAGCAATTATCCCCACAGCCCATGTGACAGATGGTAGGAAAGCATTCTCCTTGGCCGAGGAGCTTGGCTTCTACATCTGTGAAGACATTTTTCATCAGGTTTCTTTTTGCATATTAATAGCATGACAGGCTTCAATGATACCAAGAGGCTAGACTCCTTCTGCCTCTGTCAGGTCTTGTTCCTCACTCCCTTTTAAAATAAATTATTGTATTAGTTAAAATTTTTGATTAGTATGTAATACTTGTACATTTGTACAGCCTACAATGCAGTCCTTCAGTAAGCATACATAGCATGAACTTAAAAGTTAGCCTCAGCAGCCAGCCTTTCCTTGTTCTCATTGCTTTCTCCTGTTTGTTTGGAGTCTACCAGCTCATCTCCAGTTCTTTCACAGTATACATGCATTACCATGAAATGTGATCATCCTATTGCACTATGGGACCCAGTAACTTGCTAACTCTGACTATGTCTTGGCACGTGTTATCAATTTATTTCTATTGCCATTCTCACATTTTTTAAGCCTGCAGCAATCACTAATCTAAGTTCAAATCAATTCTTTTTTAATTTCAACATATGAAAGGGGACATACAGTATTTGTTTTTCTGTTTTTGGTTTATTTCATTTAGCATAATGATCTCCAGTTCCATCCAATTAGATTTAAATGATAGGATTTAATCCTTTTTTATACCTGAATAAGGTTTAATTTCTCCCAATATATATCCAGAATTGGGAAAGCTGGGTCATAATGTAGATATATTTTAAGTTTTTTGAGGAATGTCCATACTGTTCTCTATAATTTCTATGCCAATTTGCATTTCAATCAACGGTGCATAAGAGTTCTCCATTTTCCACATCTTCACCAGCATTTGCTATTTTTTATCTTTCTGATTATAGTTATTCTAACTGGAGTCAGATGACATGTAATTGTGGTTATGATTTGCATTTCTCGGAAAGCTAGGAATGTTGAATACCTTTCATTTATTTGTTGGCCATTTGTACTTCTTTTCAGAAATATCAGTTCAGATCATTTACACATTTCTTAACTGGATTGGTTGTTTCTTGGTTGTGGAATTATTTATTTCTTTATATGTTTCAGATACTACATTTTTTGTCAAATTAAAAATTTCCAAAATTTTTTCTCCTTCTATCAGTTTTCTCTTTACTCTGTTGTTGTTTATTTCCTTTGCTGCTCAAAAGTTCCTTGGTTTTATGCAATTCGATTTGTCTATGTTTGCTTTTGTCCCTTTGCTTTTTTTGGTTTTTACTAAAAAGTCATTGCCTATACTAATGAGTTGAAGTATGTCTTCTATGGTTCATCTAGGACTTTCAAAGCTCTAAATCCTATTTTTATGTTTAATTCATATCGAATTATTTTTTGTATAAGATTATAGTTGGAGGTGGTGGAGGCCTTGCTTCAATCTCTTGCATATGGATACCTAGTTTTTCTTTTTTCTTTTTTCTTTTTTTTTTTTTTTTTTGACAGGCAGAGTGGACAGTGAGAGAGAGACAGAGAGAAAGGTCTTCCTTTTGCCGTTGGTTCACCCTCCAAAGGCTGCTGCGGTAGCGCGTTGCGGCCGGCGCACCGCGCTGATCCGATGGTAGGAGCCAGGTGCTTATCCTGGTCTCCCATGGGGTGCAGGGCCCAAGCACTTGGGCCATCCTCCACTGCACTCCCTGGCCACAGCAGAGAGCTGGCCTGGAAGAGGGGCAACCGGGACAGGATCGGTGCCCCGACCGGGACTAGAACCCGGTGTGCCGGCGCCGCAAGGCGGAAGATTAGCCTAGTGAGCCGCGGCGCCGGCCAAGGATACCTAGTTTTTCAAGGACTGTTTATTAAAGAGGCTGTCCTGTTTCTAGAGTATGTTTCTGTCACTTTAGTCAAAGATCATTTGAATATGCATGTGTGGATTCATTTCTTGAATCTATCCTCTGTGTTTATTTGTCTGTATGTCTGTTTTCATATCAGTTCCATGTTATTTGGGTTATAATACCTCTGGACTATGTCTTGATATCTGATTTTGTGATGTCTTCAACTTTGTTCTGAACAGAATTGCTTTGGCTATCTGAGGTCTTTCGTGTTTCCATGTGAATTTTAGGATAAAATATTCCAGTTCTGTTAAGAATGTCATGGTGTTCTGATGGGGATTGCATTGGATCTGTAGGTTGCATTGGTTAGTGTGGGTATTTAAATTCCTTTTTTTTTTAATTTTTCCAATCCATGAACATGGGAGGTCTTTCAGCTTTTTCTCATCCAATATGTTTTGGTTATTGGTTTGTATATAAATCATTTATTACTGAAGCATATTTCCTTCTATACATAATTTGTTCAAAGATTTAAGCATCAATGGATTTTACATTTTATTGATTTTCTTTCTACATCTATTGAGATGATCATAAGATTTTTGTCCTTCATTTTACTGATATAATGAATTATGTTAATTGATTGTTTATAATTGACTCATTCTTGCATCCTTTGGGCAAATGCCATTTGATCATGATGTATTGACTTTCCTTAAAGTGTTGTAGGATTAAACTTCCTTGCAGTCTAGTGAGAATTTTTGCATCTATGTTCATCAGGAATACTAGGAGGCTGTGATTTTCTATCTGTCTGTCTCTCTCTCTTTAGATTTATTTATTAATTTGAAAGGCACAGCGATAGAGAGAGGACACATAGAGAGAAAGATGTTTTCCATCTGATTTTTCACTCCCCAAATGTTTATAACAGCCAGTTCTAGGCCAGGACAAAGCCAGGGGCCAGGAACTCCAATATGGTTAGAAGAAATGCGAGTACTTGGACTATCATAAATTTTTTGGAATAATTTGAGAAGAATTAGTATTGCTTCTTTAAAAGATTGATAGAGTTCAGCAATTAACTCTTGTGGTTCTGAATTTCTTCGTGGAGACTTTTTTTTAAATTATTGATTCAATCTCATTACTGATTATTGGTTTCTTCAAGTATTGTGTGCATATACATTTATTTTCATTGTATCTTCTTATAGAATAGACCTTTAGACTCTTATATAGTGACATTCTTTTTTCTCTTTTTACAGTTTTGCCTTAAACCCAATTTTGTAGCTACTTCTGCTTGTTTATGGCTTTTGTAAGCATGGAGTATCTTTTTCCATCCTTTCATTTTCAGTCTCTGCATGTCTTTCCCAGAGAAGTGAGTCTCTTATAATCAGCATACTTTCAGATATTTTTTCTATCCATTTTACATGCGTGCACTTTTAAGTGAGAATTTTGTCTGTTTACATTCAAAATTATTATTAATAAGCAATGACTAGACATGTCATTTTAAAAGTTTTCTTCTAATTATTTTGAATATCCTTTTTGCTAGGTAATTCCACATTTTCTCATACTTTTATGATGGCTCTTGTTTTCCTTTGTCTTTGTAGGACTCCCTTAAGCATCTTTTGTAAAGTCAGTCTGGTGGTGATGAATTTCTTCAATTTTTGCTTGTCTCGGAGAGTCTTTATTTCTTCTTAATTTATAAAATATAGCTTTACCGGGTAACTGTTGTGGACTGGCATTTATTTTCTTTCAGAACTTGGATTATATTATTTCATTCCCTCATGATCTAGAAGATTTCTGTTGAAAAACTGAATTTTATTTTAATGAGGTTTCCATTAAAAGAGACTTGACATTTTCTCTTGCAGATTTTAAAGTTTTCTCATGTTGTACATTTGAGAGTTTAACTACATTTTCACACAGAAGACCTTTTCTGTTTGTGTGCATTTGGGGTTCTATGGATTTCCTGTACTTGGATGTTCCTCCAGACTGTAGAAGTTTTCAGCTATTATTGTTTGAATAGGCTTTCTACGTCATTACCCCTTTCTTTGCCCTCAGAAATTTTCTGTCCAAATATTTGCCTGTTTAGCAGTGTCCCAAAAATAACAGAGACTTTTTTAATCATTTGTTTTTCATTTCTTTATCTTTTTTATTCATCTAGTTAAGATATTTCAAACAACCTGTCCTTAACTTCTGAAGTTCTCAGGTTCAGAAGTTCTTTCTCCTGTTTTATCCAGTCTCATTTGTTGAGTTCTTATTTTTATTTTTAAGATTTATTTATTTGAAAGGCAGAGTTACAGAGAGACAGAGAGTGAGGTCTTCTATCTGCTGGTTCACTCCCAAATGGTTGCAATGGCTGTAACTAGGCCAATAAGAAGGAGGAATTCAGGATTTCCTTCCAGTTGCAGCAAGGACTTGGGCCACCTTCCACTGCTTTCCCAGGCACATTAGCAGGGAGCTGAATCAGAAATGGAGCATCCAGGACTCAAACTTGTACCCATATAGTATGCCAGTGCCACAGGTGACAGTTTTACCATTTTTTTTTTCTGATTTTCTTTAACTATCTGTATCTCTTGTGCATCCTATATTTATTTTTTGAATTCTTTATCAATCATTTCATCAAATTTATTTTTCTAATTATTTATTTATTAATTTATTTATTTGAAAGGCAGATTGATAGCCAGAGAGAGATCTGCACTCACTGGCTCACTCTCCAAATGGCTACAATAGCTAGGGTTGGGCCAGGTCAAGCCAATAATCAAGAAATCCATCCTGGTCCACCACATAGATGGCAAAGGGCCAAGTACTTGAACTATCACCTGCTGTCATCACAAGTATATTAACAGGAATTTGGATAGGATGCAGAGTAGCTGGGACTGAAACTGGCATTGTGCTATGGGATGCCACAGTTGCAAGGGACAGCTTAACCTGCTTGGCTACAAAGCCTTCCCCCATCCGTACCTTTTGCTTTGGGTTGTGTTGCCAAAAAGTAATTGTGTTCCATTGGAGGTTTCATGTGTCTTGTTTATTCATATTACTTGTTACCCTATGTTGAGATTTGTGCATCTGGTTTATTAGTTGTCTCTATGTTCTTTTGTATGGTGACTTTCATGATAATTTATTTGCTTTTGGAGATGTGGCTTGGGGTATAAGTTTTGTAAGCAGTGTTGAATGCTGTACTATAGTCTCTCTATCATTTATTTAGCCATAATTAATGCTTGTAATGGCAAAGTATGAGAATCTTGCTGTGTTCATGTGACATACGGTGGTGGAGACACATTGGTGGCCATAAGCAACGTGATGCACGTAGCAGTGGGAAGAAGAATGTCCACTTGAATTCATTCTGGCAACAAATCAGGATGGGTATTTCTTCAGGCAACACCAGGATGTCTTCTTCCTTTGGAATGGTTTTCCTAGACTGGCAGCTGTGATGGGAGTGGGGCATTTGTGGCACTCACCCTCAGTTCCAAGATCAGGATAAGTACAAAAGCATTTGGCCTTGGGACAAGTGAGGGATAAGATAATGTGACTTCTGTCCTCAATTCCAGCAGCAGTAGATGCTCCACAATAGCTGGTTACAGAAGGAGATGGCAGGTAATATCACAGTACTGTCTTGACATCTGCTGTGAGTCCCCAGCAGTGTCAGTGAAGAAGTGGTTAGTCAATGGGAAAGAAATTGGTAAAATCATGGCACTCTTAATTCTTGCTCTCATTCCCCGGACAAAGACAAGCTTAGCCATTGAGAAAGCAGTTGTCAATACTGCAGCTCACTCTCTATGCTTACCCTTCATGCACCAATTCTTAGAGCCTCTTGCCAAGGGAGAAGGGCTCTGGCTAAATCTAACAGATAGGAAAAAAAAAAAAAAAAAAGCTGAAGGGGAGTAATTCAATGCAAACAGTCCCATAAACATAGGAAAACCAAAGTAAATACATAATTAAGCAAAATCAAAAAACACTTTCACTTAACTGGCCTTTGGAGGAATCCTCCTCTTCCGCAATTTCCATGCAGTTCTTTTCACCAAACTTTAAGTTCCTTGAGGCCAAGGAGTTTAGTTTATTCATGATAGGTATGGAATAGCTCGGAGTTCTAGCCTTTCGTACCCTCAGAAAGGACAGACAGAAAAAGGAGACGAAGACCAACCTCAACAGAGACAAATTTGAAGCAAAGAGGTTGGTAACAGTCTTTTCTTGCAAGAGACTGGACGCTGGGTGCCTTTAGAACTTAGGTTTTTATCTGGTTAAGGAGGGAATTTGCCACTATCAGTGGGAGGGGCTAGAAGGCAGCTGGTGTAAGAGCAGACAGTAGGCAGCTGTTTGAAGCCTCAGGTAACTTTACTCTTGTCTGTTTCTTAGATGCTCTGTGCAGCTTATCTGCTTTACATTTGCATTGCAAAGAGTTGGGAAGGGTCTTGTTAGGCACAGAGGTTCTGGACAAAAGGGAGGAAAGGGGGGGAGGAAGAAAGGGAGGGGTAGAAAGGTGCAACATGTCCTTTAATTCATATGATAGTTCTCCGAAACACTTTCACTACCTGGAAGGATTAATTGGCCAATTAATGGATTAATTGGTTGAGAAAACAGTATTGACATGGTGCCAAGAGCCAAGAATCCTATGGCTGAAACAAACAAACAAAAAGAACATTTTAATTGATGAGGACCTCCAGGAACCTTAAGGACAGAAGGTAGTGCTAAGGGAAAGTCTATGCTATTTCAGATGAAAGATTTTATTAGAACTACAGATATTTGCCATTTTAATCTAAACCTGTGCTTGGTTAATGATTCTGTTATGATCTAAAAGTTGCCCTCAAAGTCAGTTCAGTGGTTTTCTTTATCTTCCCCTTGGCAAGTCCTTAATCCTAGAACAATTCTTGTCCTGATGGTTCTTGAATTAAGCCTCAACCTCAAGGCTTTTGTTCTTTAGTTGAGGCCTGCTGATATTATCCATTCTTAGCCTCCATATTCAAGACTTTATTCTCACCTTGATCTTATACTAAGCCTGCCTCATGGTCCTAAACTCCCAATACAATATATTATCGTATAAGACTGAATCCAACATGTTACATAATAGAAATAACACACACATGACACACACACACATGCCATACACACATACTATATTTCATCAACATTACCAGATTAATTTAGATCATGAAAATTAAATACTATTCTACTCCTTTTTTACATCCTTCTAAAAAACTTTAGAATACATTTACTAATGAAATCGCATATGAGTTCTAAATGACAGTCTAAGATTTAGATGCTACCTCTTCTCGTGTAGAATGAGGATGATGTCTTGGAACACTGGCCACTATGCATAATATCACAGGGACAGACAGCTTCTTATAATCGAGGACACCTGTGTTTGACAGCTTTACAACAGACATAATGTTGAGACACAGAACACTAATATTTTATTTGCATTTCCTTTTCGATTAATCTTGTAGTCATCTTTTCCTCTTTTTTAATACATGAAATGTATTATCATGCAAACAAAATCAAATTTTCTTACATTTTATCTAAAAGCACATAACACATAGCTATTTGGTGCCTAAGTGAGAGTTCTTCAGTGAGTATTGATCAGGCATATCAGAACCCTCTGGCTTATTAAAAACATTATAATACATTCCTAGGAATTTCTACCTCCTGAATTGCTCTCATGGGCATGTAAGAGGTTATACTATTTTCTGTTACATAGTACCATAAGGGCATTTGTGTTACTACTATATCCACCATGAGCATTTTGAAGGCACAGTGACATTTAGGCATTGAACTTCATGTAGCTACCAATGACTTAGTGAAACTTGCAATAGGTGAACAGATATTATTAAAAACAACTAGGTTAGTAAATTACCAGACAATGCTGAATATATCTCACTTAGTTCTCGAATGAGCAGCTTGGGAGTTTTGATATCAATTATAAGAAGCATCTGGATTTTTAAATTGTTACAGTGTGAAAAATAAAATAAAATGAAAGTATGTCTCAGGATAAAAAAAAAGATATAAATTAAGTAATATTCATATTCATTAACGTGTACCCAATATCCACAAGTCCTCCTAGTCTGTGGCTGTCAACTGGGTCATTTTTGCACACATAATGATGAAGTGGATAGTATTACAGCTGCTCCTCAATTTTCAAAAATTCATTTATTGATATTCTTTTGCTTTCTTCAGAACTGTCTGAGGCCACTAGGAGACTATTTTTTTTTTAACTTTTATTTAATGAATATAAATTTCCAGTGTACAGCTTATGGATTACAATGGCTTCCCCCCCCCCATAACTTCCCTCCCACCCGCAACCCTCCCCTCTCCCGCTCCCTCTCCCCTTCCATTTGCATCAAGATTCATTTTCAATTCTCTTTATATACAGAAGATCAATTTAGTATAAACATTTCAACAGTTTGCACCCACATAGAAACACAAAGTGAAACATACTGTTTGAGTACTAGTTATAGCATTAAATCACAATGTACAGCACATTAAGGACAGAGATCCCACATGAGGAGCAACTGCACAGTGGCTCCTGTTGTTGACCCAACAAATTGACACTCTAGTTTATGGCGCCAGTAACCACCCTAGGCTGTCGTCATGAGTTGCCAAGGCTATGGAAGCCTTCCAAGTTTGCCGACACTGCTCATATTTAGACAAGGTCATAAAAGACAGAGTGAGGATAGTAACCAATGATCCTAAGAGTGGCATTTACCAGGTTTGAACAATTATACAGCATTAAGTGGGGAAGAGGACCATCAGTACACACATGTTGGGAATAGAGCCATTGGTGGTAGAGTAGAGGTTATGATTACAAAGGAATGAGGCCCAAGTGCACTAGACAGGGCCTAGAGCAAAGGACAGAGTCATTATTAGAGGAGCTAAGAAAGGTGCTAAGCTACAATTAAGTTTTCTGATTGAGAGGCAAATAGAACCTGATAGAAGGGGCTTGATAATAATCTGGTGGGCTTTAGGCCTTATAAATTCAGAGGCCCAGACCTATCTATCTCTTCACATGGGGTATATCCTAAGGGAGGTGTGAACCTCCTAGGGGAAGGCACTCTGTTGACTTTCATTACTTGGCTGGCCTGGGAGGAGAGCTGGCCAGGTAAAGGCAGGGGGCATCTCTAACAAGAAATTTACAGTTCTGCCTGCAATGTTGCTGACCCTACTTGACCATCCCCTCAGCTGCAGTGGTCACTTTGGAAGTTGGGCTGAGTGAAGGGCTTTTCAGCTTAGAGCCAATAAGATCTGTGGCTCTGACCTGGGCATCCTTCGACTCCAGGGCAGGTCCATTTCCAGTGATCCAACTCTAGGCAGAGCTGCCAGGGCTCTTCACAAGCTGACTTCTGCTGAAGCCCAGGCTTACCACATTGAAAGCCACTGCAGTGGACTGGCCTGTTGGGTCTCCTTGAGGGCAGGTCACTGTACAGATCAGCCATTAATAGGCCTGCCACCCATTGCTTCTGATGCCTAGCTTTCTTTTCCTCCTGGTTTGTGTTAAAGCAGACCAGAGGATGCAAGTCAAGGGAGTGCCCGTGTCCCATCTCTAATCTTCGGTGGCCTGAACTACAAGTCTATAGTCACAGGCATGTTCTGTAGTAGTTTTTCTAAGGTAGACAATGCCCATGAGGAAAATTATATTCTCACTTTAAAACTTTCTTTCCCTTTGGTCTGAAAGGGAGGTTTTTTCTACTTACTGTATACTTCGCTGATGGCGAAGTGAATCTAGCTATGAGATTATTATTTGAGTTCTTATTTTGGCTATGCTATTGCAGAAAAATGTTAGCCATCTCTTTTATAAGGTCTAAAGATTAAATTGTGCATCCTACAGATTCCTTCATAATAGAATTAGTTTCCTACCTTGAAGAGAATAGAGAAATGAAAGAACAAGTTGGGCTTAGAATAGAGAAATGAGGGAGCAAGTCCTAGATCGCTTGCTGACAATAGCAATATCACATGAATACTTAGCAAACCGTTTCAACCAGTAGATAACAACTTAATAAAACATTTACCAGAAGGTCCAATGCCTTCTATAAATTTGAAGAATCATGTATTTGGAAACACCTCTTAAATATCGAACATGGTGTAGTTTGTTTAGCCAGTAAACTTAAGCACAACCATCTAAAATGTTTTTAGTTTCTTTCTACCAACAAGTCTAAAACATATGATACACAGATTCAGGTCCCACAAATTAAAATGTATCTTTGATTGATTTTAGCAGCTTAAATTTATGGACAATCTTATCTATAAGCCATTTAAAATAAAACTCTTAATAAAATTTCCCCATGTGGACATACAATATGTACACACATATAATATAGCATAATAGACCAATATAGCAATTTTAATAATAGCTTTTAAAATCTTTAACTCTTTTTGTAGATTGCCAATTGATTTGAATTGCTTTTTCTTTTTAGTAACCTCAGTTAACCATACTTTCTCTCAGTTGGTACTGTTAATACATTATTGGCTTCATCTGTTTACAGAGCCATCCCAAAGTACTGAATACAATAAAAGTGGCTGGAAAAAGTCCATAGGAACCTATAGGAGGACAGCTAAACACAGAACCAACAACGCTTTAGTTTTATGAGCAGCACATCATATATAACTGTGGATGACAAAAGACTTTAAGTCGCCATGTTTAAAATTATAAACTCATCAACCAACAAGAGGCACTTGCTTACTTCACAGTATTTTTGAAAGCACCTGTAGGATTTTACAAGTATTTAACCCTTTAAGCCTCTGGGGCTTTCTCATTAAGATAACTATCATGTCTAGTAACACAAGATCATTAGACTTTTTAATTCTCAAACATTTGTATTAATAGCATTTTCCATTATAGAAACTTAAAGTCTGGTACCACATCACATCTTGACAGTCTTTCTAATATACTCCAAATAGACTGATTAGTTGGTGTCTCTATAAGATGAGAGACATAGGTCCTTCGATTTTTTCAGTTGGGCCCAAACTGGAAAAACCAAAGTCCAGGATTTACTGGAAATTTTAGAGACCAGATTGTTTGAAACTTTGATTTTTTGAATGCCTGTCAAGAATGCCAAGAAGGCTCAAGATCCAAAATATCTGGTTGAAATAAGATTTCTTAAAATCATGACATAACATAGACCAAATTTGATCATTGTTACAAGGTGATTATTCAAATTTTTGAAAAAAGCACATATTTAAATAACCCATAGCTCTTAATAAAAATTCAGCTGTTTTTGAACAATTAGAATTTAACAGACATCAAGAGAACATAATAGATTACTTTAACACATTGCTTTAACAGAGCATCAGAGTTTAATTCTATGTCAAAGAGAAATTGAGCTTCCTGTGATCTTTTGCTGTGAGGTTTCCTTCCTTTACCTTCTTTCATATTGGTGACCATGTTTCTGTGTTTCTGTGTATAACACATCTTTAAGCATCTTTTGCAGGGCAGGATGAGTGGCAACAAATTCTTTCAGTTTCTGTTTGCTATGAAAAGTCTTAATTTCACCTTCATTCACAAATGAGAGCTTTGCAGGATATAGTATTCTGGTCTGGCAGTTTTTCTCTCTTAGTACCTGGGCTATGTCTCGCCATTCCCTTCTAGCTTGTAGGGTTTCTGATGAGAAGTCTGCTGTGAGTCTAATTGGAGATCCTCTAAGAGTGATCTGATGTTTCTCTCTTGCACCTTTTAGGATCTTTTCTTTATGTTTCACTGTGGTGAGTTTGATTACAACATGTCGTGGTGAGGATCTCTTTTGGTCATGTTTATTAGGGGTTCTATAAGCTTCCTGTACTAAGATGCCTCTGTCCTTCTCCAAACCTGGGAAATTTTCTGCTAGTATCTCACTGAAAATGCCTTCTAATCCTTTCTCCCTCTCCATGCCTTCAGGAACTCCTAGAACCTGAATGTTGGGTTTTTTAATAGTATCCTGTAGATTCCCGACAATATTTTTTAGATTTCTAATTTCTTCTTCTTTTCTTTGGTTTGCCTGTTTCCTTTCCTGTTCTCTGTCTTCTAAGTCTGATATTCTCTCTTCTGCTTCGCCCATTCTGTTTTTAAGGCTCTCAAATGTGTTTGTCATTTGATCTATTGAACTCTTCATTTCATTATGATTTCTAGTCACTATCAGAGTTTCTTGTTCCACTAGTTGTTTCATTTCATTTTGATTCCTCCTTAATATTTCACTTTCACGAGAGAGATTTTCTATCTTGTCCATGAAGGATTTCTGTAGTTCAAGAATTTGTTTTTGAGAACTTCTTAATGTTCTTATCAATTTTTTGAGATCCGCTTCTTGCATTTCTTCGATCTCATCATCTTCATAATCTTGAATTGGGGTGTCTTTTTCATTTGGGGGCGTCATAGTTTCTTCCTTGTTCTTGTTAGCTTGGTTTTTGCGTTTGTTGTTTGGCATGTTGGAGATATTTGGTTTCTTCACTGTGGTGTTTTTTCTTGTTACACTATGGCTCTATATTAAGTGGACTGTCTGCTTTCAGTGGAGCCTTAGAGGCTTGAGATGAGTGTGGACTGAGAGCTGTGTTTGGTTCCTCAGGGTTGAGGGTGTGTCAAGGATGACACTCCCAGGTTAGGTGTGGTAAATCTCTCTTTCTTTTTTTGATTTAAAAGGGAAGGAATTCCGCACAGCTGAACGTAATTGGAGGTAGTTAACAGGCAAATGATATACCCACAGGAGCCAGAGATCGGAAGCTCTTTCCCAAGGACCACACAGGGAATCTCTGCTGCCCTCAGTGTGGGCTCCAATTCTCCTGCAATCTCCCACTGGGTTGCCAAGTTAGATGCTAATCTCCTGTTATTTCACCCCTCCCCACAGAGTCAGGTTTTTCTGCTAGGCTCAGGGCTGGTGCAGACCTGAGGTCGCCCTGCTTATGACGTATGTCCAAAATGGCGCCTGCTCTGTCTTGCTCGCCTTTGAGAGGTGAGCGGAGAGAGAGAAACTTGTGTCCGTATCAGTCACTTTTTTAATTTTTTTTCTCTCTCTTCTAGTTAGCCTGGTGAACTTTTCCCCACGGAGTTTCAAGCCTCGTTCCCTCTAGCCTCCTCTTTCCGCTTGCCTGCTGGTATCTCGGGCTATGGAGGTTCGGCTCACCTCGCGTTCCAGCGCTGGTGCGTTGAGTCTGCCGCTGGTGTCCCGAACTTGGGCTCCCATGCTCTCCACGCAGGTCCACTGTGAATCACTAGTTCCGGAAGAGTTTCCTCTGCTGTTTCATCCCCTACTCTTCCTTGACCCTGCAGTATCTCCACTTATATTAAACTTTCTCTCCCCCCGGACTAAGTGTGCTCCCTGCCTATTCCGCCATCTTGCCGCCAACCCAGGAGACTATTGCTTTTCAGTTGTTCCATTAAGCAAAGTGAGACCAACCACTGAACCATTCCTGAGACACAACCCCTACCACGCATTGCAGCTCCCACTTCAAGGGTCTGCAGAGAGATCCCTCATCCCCAACTTGCATTGCTCTTATACCTCCAGTTTGAAGTTTTGCAATGCTCATTATCAAGATAGTCATGAGGGTTGAGCATTTGGTGCAGCCATCATGTAACTTTTTGGAGAGTTCAAATTCCCTGTCAGAAGGATTGATTTGATTTTCAGTTCCTCTACTTCTGATCCAGCTTCCTCTTAATGTGCACCCTGGGAGGCAGCACATGATAGTTCAAGTATTTGTTTCCTTGCCAGCCATATAGGGGACTCAGATTGATTTCTTGGTCCTTGGTTTCAGCCTGGCCCAACCCTGGCTGTTTCAGGCATTTGGGGAATGACCAGCAGATAGAATTCTCTCCATTCATCTCTCTATCTTTCAAATAAAATGTAAATAAATAAATTTTTAAAAGAGTATCATTGAAGCTTTTTGCTTCCTGTAACATCTCAATGTGAGAGGTAGAATATGGTCCCAAATCCTGCTGGAATAGAAATAAACCACTGTGTTTTTAAACCTAATGAGAACCTAGGAGACATATATATATATATATATATATATATATATATATATATATATATTTCTGTCAAAAGTCATCAGTCTTTACTTTCCACCCTCCTTTTCCTTGCCCATTTATGTGGTTAGATGCCTGGGGTATGAGGATCTGCTGTGACGGTTTGGCCAATAGGATGGCATGGCCATTATACGTCAGTATTTCTCAAAGGCCTGCCTGATTCCAGGCATTAGGAGCCTATAATACAGGGTGAAAAAATTTAATGAACAGGTGAGCACACAGGAACACAAAGTTGAAGAAACCCGGTTTTAGTGAGTATGAAGGTGAAGCACATTGTGCTTTGACAGGAAATAATAAGAGAAATCTATTTGATAGCAGATAAGTCAGCAAAACCAAAGGCTAGATATGTGTTTATTTTGAAAAGGGCACATGTTAGGTAAACTTTGACCCTCCAATCACCTGACTGCCAAGACAAGATGCCCACACCTCTGTGCTCAATGGCCCTGCACCCAGCTGTGACCCTATTATTGAAGCCAGTGTCTTTGCTTCCAGGTCTTTTGGCTAAGATTAAGTATGAAGCCAGTGTTCTACTTTATTATGATCCTATAAAATTCCATTTTGAGGATTATATCTTTATTCCACATTATAATTTTCATATTAAAATGTCATTCTTACCATTATTGCATCAATCTGATTACTTGATAGTTATTAGTCTTTGCTAACATGCTTTTTAAGGAAAGCTAATCGTTGAGTCAGAATTCAAAGAAATACAAATACCTAGGTACAATATAGTATTTTCTCATTAAACTTAACTGTTTCTAATAACTTTCTAATTTAACCTTGGTTTTCTTTCTAATACTAAGGAGAAAAACACCTTCAACTACTTTTTCATGAGGACAATTATTCAGGATCTCTTAGTACATGCTGCTGTAAGAAGAACATGAAGAGAGTTAAATAGGCACTCACACTGACCTTGAGTAGTTTATGATCTAAGTAGAACATTACGATGCAGAAATATATCTTCGGGGAACGCATTAGAGACCTTACATTACTTATGTGTTTAAATTATGTGCAAGCAAAAAGGTAACGGAATTTAATTCAGTGATGAAGAAGGGAAGATCTTCAGTTTGATGGAAAGTGTCACAGATTAGCTATGACTTGGAAAGACTGAACAATAAGCTGTTTTAGAAGAGTCTTTCTAAAGGAAAGAGTTTTAGTGAATTGGGACTAGAATTATTTTAGATGTCTTTGTCACAGTTATCATATACAGGAATGATTTGGCCATGAATATTTTCCTATAAAAATGTTAAGTTGGATGAAGAGTACATATGTTCTGGTATTTAATAGGAAAGGAATTTTCGAATGGAACTACAAAGGTTTGGGTCAGCTACAGGAGAATTTACTGGGGAGATGTGGCATGGACTAGATGTTAAGGGAAATATAGACCATGCAGCAATGTAAAACAGGGTGGGGCCATTGAGCTAGAAAATTAAGAGTGGATACATTTTAGGGGATTTATTAGAATGGGTTATGTGATCTCAGTGATTGAGATCAGTAAATGTTAGAAAGCAGCTCTGTTTAACTCTCATTTTATAGCCAAAATCCTAGAAAGTAGAGTAAATGTGTGCCATCAGAGGTTTTATTCCCTGAAAGCCAATTTGCTTGTTGAACCTTACTGTCTTTCCTTTCTGTGCACAATGCTTCCCCTCCACCACGTAGTATGCCCCTTAAGTTCAGTGCAGCATTTTAATGTTTTGAGGAACAAAACATGTCCTGGCTGGTGTCTTGTTCCCACTGCTACACACAGACTCAACCTTTGACAATCATCGATGAATAGTCCACAAATTTGCCAAAGTCATGTAAAGTTAAAAAAAAAAAAAAACAACTTAGCTCAAACATTTATCTTCCCAATAACAAAATGCTTTGAATCTTTTATCTATTATACAAAAAATTTAAAAAAAAAGATGCCTTGAAAACTGTATCTGGTACTTATTTTTATTTATTTATTTGAAAATCAGAGCTATACAGAGAGAGAAGGAGAGGCAGAGAGAGAGGGAGGGAGGTCTTCCATCTTCTGGTTCAGTCACCAATTGGCCACAGCAACCGGAGCTGGGACAATCTGAAGCCAGGAGCAGGAGGTTCCTCCCGGTCTCCCAAAGAGTTGCAGGGGCCCAAGGACCTGGGCCATCTCCTACTGCTTTCCCAGGCCACAGCAGAGAGCAGATCAGAAGTGGAGCAGCAGAGACCTGACACTGCAGGTGATGGTTTCAACTGCTATGCCATGGTGCTATACCCTGTCTGGTATTTTGATAGCCTACTTGGATAATCTAATCCCAAAGAACAAAACAGCCAGTGAAATGTAATTTCCCTTTCTTCACATTATTTAAATTTTCTTCCTGTTTTGAAGTTCCATTCACCCTTCCTTCCTGTGCAAAACTTCCACTGAATATCTTATCTACCACTCTATTGAATTCCTGAATTTATTCTACTCAAAGCCTTAAATTATATTCTACTCAACAAACAGGTCGCATGGGTCTTTGGTGAGGTAAGTGAGCCTTAATCTTCCGTATCTCTTCCTTAACCGAGGTCTACACATAAGTAGATCTGTTAATATGTTATTAATGACCAGTTAGACACATTTAGATTTATGAACTCTCCTCTACTCTCAGCTTTTGATAATTTTTATACTCTGAGCATGGGCCCTGAGCCACATCAATGTCACGGACAAATGCTGCTAATGTCATTCCTCCAATCTACTGCCATTTGGGAAAATGGCACAAAGTTTTCTGCTTGTGAAATAAGGCTGATAATTTCTTTCCTTCTTTTCTCTTTCACTGATTTCAGGAAAAAGACAGAATAAGAAATGAAAGTCTTTGAACTGCCTGGAAGAAAAAATCTCATTTAAATCCTTCGTATTATTAATCAAATTCTAACTCTGAAAAGCTTAGTTTTGCTTTGAAACTTCAAATCCACCACGTTCTTGGGCAGTTTGAACTTGACAAATCATATCCCCATCCATCTTTCATTCTCCATGGCCCCTGATGTGGAAATGAGTGGAGTAGGCTGGAGAAAGGAGCTGGAATGAGTGCTGCAGAGGGAAATTCAAATTCCTGAAGTCCACCAGAACCTCACGTTTCACTAAGAAAATAAATTAAAGTTTGGACACGGAAATGGATTGGTATATGCTACAAATGATTAAACTGTTAATAATTTGATGGACCATCTCTAGAAAATGAGCAGTCACAACTCAGTTTTCACTCCCTTTTCTATGTTGATATTCAATGTCTCTGTTCTAATGCAGGGTCTCAATACATATAAATAATTTAAACTCTATTGAAAAAGTTGAATGAAACTACAAGCAGAAGTGCAGAAACTCCTGGGGAAAATAAAATAAAGTTGTATTATTTTGTCTATAAAGTGAACATCACCACTGGTCCCAGCCATTAAATTCTACTCTTTTTAAAAAAAATATATATATATTGATTTCAGAGGCAAAGGCAGAGAAGACAGGTCTTTCAATCTGTTGGTTCACTCCCCAAATTGCTACATATCCAGAGCTGGGCTGACCCACCAGGAACCAGGAGCTTCTTCTGGGTCTCCCACACGAATGAAGGGGCCCGAGGACTTAGGCCATCCTCCACTGCTTTCTCCAGCACATTAGCAGGGAGCTGGGTTGTAAGTGGAGCAGACAGGACTCAAACCACTGCCCATATGAGCACCAGAGACAGCAGCTTAACCACTTTGCCACAGCACCAGCCCCCAAATTGTATTCTTTTAAGGGTTTGTCTGTAGAGCCAGACTTTGTCACAGTAAGTTAAGCCTTCACCTGTGGCACCAGCATCTCATATGGGCATTGGTTTTGGTCCTGGTTGGTCTACTTCTCACCCAGCTCCCTGCTAATGGCCTGGAAAAGCAGTGGAGGATGGTCAGAGTCCTCAGACCCATGTACTCACATGGGAGACCCAGAAGAAGCTTCTGTATCCTGACTTTAGGTTGGCTCAATTCCAGCCGTTTCTGCCCTTTGGGGAGTGAACCAGAGGATGGAAGACCTCCCTGTCTTTCCCTCTCTTGACTCTTTGTAACACTGCCTCTCAAATAAATAAATAAATAAATAAATCTTTCAAGAAAAAAAGAGTTTATGCAAATATTAACTCCCTCTCTCTACCATAACTTATTTGAATTTTGAAGAGAAGAAAAGGTAGTATTAACAAAAAGAAAATGGATTTTACGCCCATGTTCCCCTTCAGCCCACATACAGACATAAAAGCAGAGTGACTCTGACAGTTTACTCATGTCAGGAGAAAAGACATAGAAGTTTGATGACAAAGTCATTTTGAGAAATTAACTTTGGTTAATTTATCTGACCTTGCTTTAAGAGGTGCAGTGGTGCTGAGTCCACAGACAGCTGCAGCCAAGCAATGCCTTCATGAGGGACTCTAGGAAGTGCAAACGGTTTCTGATGATTGTTTTCTTTTCTCTTTTGTACATTTCCCTTTTCTCTACCATTCCTTCTTCACAATATCTGCTGTTTGCCTAGAAATACCATTGTTTCCTATGCCTCTTAGTAATGGGAAAGTGGAGAGGAAAAAAACCAGTTCTTTCTGGCTTTTGTGGATTTTCCACATACTGAACTTATAAATTGTACTAAGGTAGGTGTGAAAAATTTAAGGAATTATGACATTCTATTTTATAAGATATATTTTTGTGTTTGTGTATTTTTTTGTATGCATGTGTAGGTTCTACATCCATGTTTTCTGCAACACAGCTCTGAAAACATTTGGAATCTTCAGAGTTATAATTGTGACTGTTACAAGACAATAAGATGATTTGTGGATGGAAATCCTTGGATGCCTTCAAGTTGGAAGTATTCATGAAAAAGACCAAGGCAAAAATTGAGGTTTGTTACTTTCAGTCCCATTCTCCAACTTTCAAGGTAAGAGAGTAGGGCTGAATCTTGACTACCTTTGGCTAATGACTTAAGAAGTCCCGACTGCAGGAATGAGTTCAGGAAACTCCTAGAAAACTAAATACAAGGAGAATTATTTTGGCAAAGCTGTGTTTCAATCACATTATAATAATTCCAAGAAGTGCTTCAAAATTTTGATCCTACTTCTTTTAAATTTCCATTGAGAGCTTTTACTTGCCTGTGGCTGATCTGGGAACAGTGGTTTTGGCACTTATTAAGTGCAAAGTTTGTTCCACTTTAATTTTCCAGTCAGAATTATGCAAGCTGAACCAACTGAGATGTCTGTGGTACTGGCTGGTATTTATGCTCTTAATCATCTGTCCTTTTCAATTAGGGCAGGAATAAGATTAGTTTTTTTCTTCCCAAACTGATGTCAATAGTCAGCCACCAAGTACTGCATCTTTAATGTCATCTCATCCATTCTTAAAATGAGTTATCCATTTGTATTATTCTTCCACCCAAACTTTGTCATCAATTTGATGATTGCTCTTGCTTCAACTTTAGCAAAATCCATGTTGCTCCGATAGGGTGCTCTTTCCAAACTGATATCTTATCCTTTTTAGTGTCCCAAGCTAGATCTTGTAGAAATATATTATAGTAAGTTAGTATGAGTTTGTTATGCTTCAAATAATTGAAAGTTATGCATAGATTTTTCATAATGAACATTTTCTATGAACTTGAATTACCAAAATTTATCACATAGAAGCAGTAATAAGACTTTGCAATATTAGTAGGAGAATAAACTTACTAATCAATGGAATAAAATAGAGAGCTCAGAAATAGACCCACATATATATGCCCAGCTAATATATGTGTCAAAATATATGGGCTATCTACATAAACACAGCAATAAAAGAAGTAAAGACAATTTTTTAGAAGAATGGTGATAGAGAAACTGAACCACCATAGGTAGCAAAGAAGAAACTTTCATGTAAGTCTCACACATGACAATGAATAAATAGCTGAAAATACATATCATAGATTTGAATGTAAAGTGTTTTAAAATAAAAATAAGAGACTATCTTGAGTATTTATAGCTAGGATAAACATTGTTAGATCTGAGACCAAAAGCATGATTAATTGAAAGTAAAAAAATTATAAAATGGATGTAACCAAAATTAAAACATTTAATCTATATAATACAAATAAGACAAGTTTATCTATTGGTTTTAAAATAAAAAAATAATGTTTTGCCACATTTACTTCACATGTAGACATTATAAAGATACACATTTGTACTATTTTCTTATTAAATGCATGAAAAGCCAAACTCTATGGTGACATAAAATATCTGCAAACTAGATATATGGGAAAAGACTGATATCTATAATATGTTAAAAAAAAAACTCTTAAAACTAAACAATAAATAACCAATGCAATCAGAAAATAAGCAAATGATGCAAGAGACATTTCAATGAAGTAGAATGGAGATGGCAAATAAGTTCATGAAAACAACCTCAACCTTGTTAACACTTAAGGAAATTTAAAATCACTGTGAAATATTGTAACACATTCCGATCAAAATGAAAACAAGAATATAGCAACAAGACCCAAAACTAGGAATCATGTAAAGACATTGGATCACTTACACATACTTGATGGGAAAATAAAAAAGAAATAGCCAATTGGAAGATTCTTGGATAAATAAATAACTAAATACCATAGGACCCATCAATTGCAATTGCAGAAATAGACATTTATATCATGGAAATTCAGAGTTATATTCATGCACAAATTCATAAAAAAATAGCAGCTTTACTTGTAATAGCGTGATACAGGTCCTTCAAGGGATGAATAATGAAACAAACAGTGGTCCATCCAAATTATGGAATGCCCCTACAAGAGTAAATAGTAAAAGTCCTATTCATGCACAAAACTAGATGGGTATCCAGATGATTATACTGTATGAAAAAATGCCAAATACAAAATGTTACATGATGTATGATTCCATCTACATAAAATTCTTGAAATGACAAAGCTATAGATATATAAATTAGATGATTGGTTGGCAGGATTTAGGAGTGAATGGATTTTTGTGTAAGGTGTAAGGTAAGGGTCTTGCAAAAGAAACAGTCAGGAGGAAAAAAAAAAAAACAAAAAACCCAGCCTCAACCGGACTGCACACTCAGCCCTCTTCCTCGGTGCTGAGTCACCCGTCTGGTCTGGTCAGGTGTAATCTCTCCAACCAACCATGTAACCTCACTCCTTCTCCCCAGCGCCCCCCCCCCCCAGTCCGAGCGATTGGACACCTTCTCAGGTCCTTTCTGGAGAGGTGTCCATCCGTCCTTACGGATGTCCCTTCCCTAATAAACCTTGCTATTTTACCTCCCACTACTCTCTGTCTCATGCCTGAATTCTTTCTTGCGGGAAGACAAGAACCCTGCAATTTCTCCGGTAACATTTTTGGCAACCATGAAGGGATTTTGAGAAGACATCTGAGACTAAAAGCTGTCGAACTCCAAATGGTTGTCAGATAAGGCTTGCAGCCCATTCCACTGGATGACCTGAGCAGCCATCTGGACCGAGCAGGACAGTCTTTTCAAGGCCACTGTCAAACACCATAAGACAGATAGTAAGAGGAAATACCCAAATCCCCCTCGACGCCCACATGTCAGCATTGAAGTTACAGAAAATGGATCTCCATCCATAATCCCAAAGAATAATTTTGGATATTGCCTCTTGAGGGGGGAATGTTAGGTAGGAAGTCAGTTATGAGCTTATGTGTGTGCAGCATAAAGGCCTAAAGTGAAGACATCTATGTCGAGCATATGCTGCATCTCAAGGTCATCCCAATGGTGTTTCAGGGGCAGCCCAGTATTCACATCCTGCCCCGCCCTGCCCCCTTCTACCTGATAACCTGCTGGGTGGAGGTCCCCACCCCTTCTGCCTGACAATCTTCCACAATCTCCCAGGTGAAGCCCAGTATCTGCATCTCAAACACCCTGCTCCCTTCCTCCTGTCTGATAACATTTGCATCCATAAAGTCCTTTGTTTCAGACCTTCAAGAGAGAATTTTTTTATTTACATACAAAAAGCCCTTTGTTGCAAGAGAAGCAGAGGTGGGGAAGCTAGACCCATCTCCTTAAAAAACCCCCAGCCTCAACTGGACTGCATGCTCAGCCCTCTGCCTCTGTGCTGAGTGGCCCGTCTGGTCTGGTCAGGTGTAATCTCTCCAATCAACCATGTAACCTCACTCCTTCTCCCCCTCACAGGTCCTAGCGATTGGGCACCCTCTCAGGTCCTTTCTGGAGAGGTGCCCATCCATCCTTACAGATGTCCCTACCCTAATAAACCTTGCTATTTTACCTCCCACTAAAAAAAAAAAAAAAAAAAGGAAACAGTCAGGAAAGTGAAGAGGCAACCAACAGAATGGGAAAAAATATTTGCAAACTATGCAATTGATAAAGGATTAATAACCAGAATCTACAAAGAGATGACACAACTCCACAAGAACAACAAAACAAACAACCCACCCAGGAGATGGGCCAAGGACCTCAATAGACATTTTTCAAAAGAGGAAATCCAAGAGGCCAACAGACACATTAAAAAATGTTCAGGATCCCTAGCAATCAGAGAAATGCAAATCAAAACCACAATGAGGTTTCACCTCACCCCAGTTAGAATGGCTCACACTCAGAAATCTACCAACAACAGATGCTGGCAAGGATGTGGGGAAAAAGGGACACTAACCCACTGTTGGTGGGAATGCAAACTGTAAAGCCGCTATGGAAGTCAGTTTCAAGATTCCTCAGAAACCTGAATATAAGCCTGCAATACAACCCAGCCATACCACTCCTTGGAATTTACCCAAAGGAAATTAAATTGGCAAATAAAAGAGTTGTCTACACCTCAATGTTTATTGTAGCTCAATTCACAATAGCTAAGATCTGGAATCAACCTAAATGCCCATCAACAGAAGACTGGATAAAGAAATTATGGGACATGTACTTTATAGAATACTCTTCAGTAGTAAAAACAAAAAAATGAAATCTTGTCATTTGCAGCAAAATGGAGAAATCTGGAACACATCATGCTAAGTGAAATAAGCCAGTCCCAAAGGGAAAAATATCATATGTTCTCCCTGATTGGTGACAACTAACTGAGCACCAAAAAGGAAACCTGTTGAAGTGAAATAGATACTATGAGAAACAATGACTTGATCAGCCCTTGTCCTGACTGTCGAGGAACAAATTACTACTTTATTCCTTTTAGTGTTTTTTTGTTCTACTTAATACCATTGGTTGAACTCTGTAATTAACACACAGTTATTCTTAGGTGTTTAAATTTAACTGAAAAGTCATCCCTGTTAAATATAAGAGTGGGAATAAGAGAGGGAAGAGATGTACAGTTCCGCACATGCTCAATTGGACTTACCCCTAATGGTAGAGTTAGAAACGTGTCAGGGGATTCCAATTCGACCCCATCAAGGCGGCATATACCAATGCCATCTCACTAGTCAGTGGTCAGTTTCAGTTCATAATTGATCATAATGACAGGAATAAGTATCTAAGGGATCACATAAACAAGACTAGTGTCTGCTAATACTAACTGATAGAATCAAAAAGGGAGAGAAGGATCCAACATGGGAAGCGGGATACACAGCAGACTCATAGAATGGCAGATGTCCTAAACAGCTCTCTGGCCTCAGAATCAGCCCTTAAGGCATTTGGATCTGGCTAAAAAGCCCATGAGAATATTTTAGGCATGGAAAGCCAAGACATCAAAGAAGGAGGTACCTTTCTTTGAAGGGAGGAGAGAACTTCCACTTTGACTATGGCCTTGTCTAAATAAGATCAGAGTTGGCAAACTCAAGAGGCTTCCATAGCCTTGGTAACTCATGACAAGAACTTTGGGTGATTACTGACACCATAAACAAGAGTATCAATTGTTAAATCAACAACAGGAGTCACTGTTCACTTACTCCCCATGTAGAATCTCTGTCCTTAATATGTTGTACTATGTGAATTAATGACATAACTAGTATACAAACAGTACTTTATACTTTGTGTGTCTGTGTGGGTGCAAACTGTTGAAATCTTTACTTAGTATATACTAAATTGACCTTCTGTAAATAAAGATAATTGAAAATGAATCTTGATGTGAATTGGATGGGAGAGGGAGTGGGAGATGGAATGGTTGTGGGTGGGAGGGTAGTTTTGGGGGGAAAAAGCTGCTATAATCCAAAAGTTGTACTTTGGAAATTTATATTAAATAAAAGTTAAAAAATGGAGTGAATGGGATGCAAGGGAAGTGCAAAATAAGGTATATTTGTGACGGAAGTGCTTTGTTTCTTCTCTATCCTGGGAGTGATATTGTACTATGCTTTTGTGACATGTAATCATTAGAGGAATCTGTGAAGATCACATGGGATCCTGCTATGTTATTTTTAACAGCTTCGTGTATATCTAAAATGATCTCAAAATGAAATGTGTAATTACAAATATAAAATGGAAATGGAATATTTAAAAGAAATATCTTGTTTTTCTCAAATTCAAATTTAACAGGTTTCTTTTCATCTGACATGCTTGAAGCAGAAGAAATTTGTATCCGATATGTCTGTGACACAGGGCCAGAGTTGTCCTGAGAATTGGTCATGCAGGCATGTTTAGGGCACTGAGAACCAAGCAAGATATATATATATATTTTTTTTTTTTGACAGGCAGAGTGGATAGTGAGAGAGAGAGACAGAGAGAAAGGTCTTCCTTTTGCCGTTGGTTCACCCTCCAATGGCCGCCGCGGTAGCGCGCTGCGGCCGGCGCACCGCAAGCAAGATATTTTCAACTGAGCCGTTTGGTATTCAATGTCTCTTAAACACAACCTCTGCTTTGAGGCTGGAGTATGTTGGGTAAGGACAGAACATATATTCGGTGCTCTTTCCACAACATTTCTTCACATGAAAGGAAACACCAGTGATGTTAATGCAAAAGCAGCATTTCTTTTCCTAAATTATTTGATGGACAGACTTAGTCTCAATCTCTCTGTTTTTCTCTTTCTCTCTCTGACCCTCTCATACTCTCTCCCTCTCTGTTTCTCTTTCCTCTCTTTTCATCCCTCCCTTATGCTCATTTGCCAATTATTTGTGCACTATTTTATATACTAGCAGAACTCAGAATTGAAGCAAACGCTAGGTTTAAAAAATAATAACTTCTATTTTATTCTGGCTTTTGCCTCATGAATTATTTATTCCAGCTATAATATCCCAAGAGTTCTTTCGACGCCCAATTGTTCATAAATGCCCGTCTCAGATCTTTAGCTTGACCCTAAGCATTCTCGAAGGTGCGTCATCTGAACTCAGTCTCTCTAGTTGGTTTTCTGAGGTCTCTGCCTGTTTACAAAACTATCCCTCTGGTCTGGGAATTGTAGAAAGAAAATAACAAGAGTTGGTGTCCCTGTGAAAGCCCCACAGAAACAGAAAGGATTTTATTTAGAGCTTTTATTCTGAGTAATGGAGGAGCCTCTCCTTACTGCCTCACACGGTAGAGCACATGCAGGAACAGAGAGACACTTTAAGCTCATTGGTGGTGGCTGGCATGTTCCTGTTCCCTGAGCAGCGAGGTACAGAATGTCATGTAAACATGCTCAAGAATGAGGCCTTGGCTTATCAGTCATCTTTGCCACTCCTGAGTCTGTCCTGTGTATCGTGTGCATTGGTAGCTCTCTTATCAATTCAGCTGGGCCTTTCTTTTGTAGAGCAACTTTCTTTTCTCTGAGTTATTACTTGTGCAGAATTTTCATAATAAGCTTGAATCAAAATGAAAAATCTGCGCAGAATATAAGCCGGCAATGGATTGTACGTTCTCATCTTTGAGTTACACCAATAACATGGAGTGAGTGATAACACAGTCTGCAGTACTAGGGTGTCCTGCATTCTTACAGAGCGACACAAAGGAACGCTATTGATGTTGCAAAGCAGGGAAGCAGGGAGTGTGGAAAACACCCAGAACTGGTCAGCATCACTGTTGTTCCAGAAAGAGTATAGAGGGGTGGCCAGACAGCTATAGCAGGGGCTGTGAACAAGCAGAGAGTGAATTATAGATAATTCTCACTGTGACCCATCTTTCCTTGCCACTTCTTGGTATGGAAATAGTAATTCTGTATCTTACGAAATCATCTGCACTAGTTATCTAGAAAGCAGGAATCATGGTGAAGAACTCCCTGAAAGAAAATGAATTCTTGTCTGAGGTTTGGCCAAGACAGTCTGCTTCACCAAAAAAGATAAGGGCACTATGGGATACTGTGATTGGCACAGGGTGAACATTTGTTAAGAGAATGAACCTGAGAGAAAAGAGGAAAGCTCTGAAGATAAGTCTCCCCCACTTTATGACTTTGCCAGCACCAGGCTAAGGTGACATCCCTGACACTTTCATCTGCAGGGGATGTTATGCATCGGCTGTAAAGACTTCCTTCTGGTGGATATTGGCATCTCTCTACTTCTTTCTGGTACTCTAAGCCAAATCAAAGAGATCATTAATTTTAATCTGGACAATTTGACAAATTTCTAGAAATTTTCTTGACTCAATGTCTTCCCCTTTTCAAACTACCCACTTTGTAGTTGACTTTCACAAAACACAGTTCTTTGCTTCTCATACAATTTCCCATAAATTTCAACGACTCCTTATTGCCTATAGGATATATCCCAACCTCTTTAAGTGAGTCTTTATATGCCTTGTAAACATTTGGCCCAAACTACTCTCCGGTGCTAACCATGTGGCATATCTGTACATTGCTCTAAATCAGTTTTACCAGTCTGTTCATTGTGCCCAAATTGCTTTCCAATCCTTACCTAAAATCCTATACCTTTTATGAAATTTTGTCTCTAACTCATCTCTCTTCTTCATTAGATCTTTATACTGCACTCCCAACCCCAGACACTCTGTGATACTTCTCCCTCAGGATTCCCGTAGTGTTTACAGTTACTCTGATGATGTGGCAGATTTCTTAGTTTATTTTCTGTGACCTTGTTTCTTTAAAATTCTGAATTATGGTGCCCCAATCAGCTTGCAAGCCCCTGCTTTGGAGATCCTGCTTCCTAAATTTTTAACACAAAAATCAAACAAAAGTTTGTTAATTTAATAGAATATCAATCAGGAAAGTATTTCTCTTTCTTTCTCTCTCTCTCTCTCTCTCTTTCTCTCTCTCTCTCTCTCTTTCTCGTTGTGTGTGTGTGTGTGTGTGTTCTCATAGTTCAGTAACACATTTTGTCTTCCAGAATCCCAGTTGCAAATTCATGGCCCATTGGTGGAAAGACAATGATTTTATATCTTAATGCACTCATGGGTGATTAGCTCTCCAGACCTTCCATGTCTTAAATTTGTTACCAAATGATCGTGGAGAAGTCCATTTCTTGTGTGTGCCTAAGCTTTAGGCTCATGGAAGGAGAGGCACCAGCTCAGAGACACCTGAGATTGTATGTGCTGAATCATATCTTAAGTATTGCAGTGAGCAACAGGACTCAGCAGGGGGATTTTGCTCCCAACTGAAAGCTTGACAGCAAAAAAAATCCGTCATGCTTGTGCATGCGAGGCAAGCCAGTGAAGCCTCAGTCGACGTATTTATTTTCCCCTTGGAAGCCACTGTGGTTAGATTGAATAATGCAGGAGAATCTCAGTGGTCTCCACAATGATCGGAAAGTATACTGTTGTCTGCATTCAGTAACAGAAAATAAGGAAAGAGCAGCAGAAGGAAATAGTCACAGTGACTGGGTTTCCCCCTCTGTTGTTTATAAAAGTTTTAGACATTTATATGATTTACATCCATTTTTTATTAAGGTGCTAATATATTCAGTTGGCCAGCATATGTTCCAGATACTGTATATGTAAAACTATATGCAAGACGTTAAGCATGAGGGGGAAATTCAGAGAGAAAGAAGTTTCCTTTCATTTAAAAAGCCTGTTAATACAAATAGAGATGTATGAGATGCATTTTACAGAGAATTGGAATGAAATTTTTTAGATTTATGCTCTAGAATTAAGGGCTTAATTTATGTTCTGATTTGAACTTACCAAGAGACAATGGAAAACACATTCGTTTCCCCTGAGCCTCAGTTTCTTAAGTTTTAAAGCAAATAAGGTTCTAACCTCCTTGGCAACACACATGATTTATATCTTGTTAATATTTATTTTGATTTGAAAGGCAGACAACTGAGAGAGGAGGGTTGGATGGAGGGAGGGAGAGAGAGAGGATCCATCTTCTAATTTACTACACAAATCTTTACAACAATTGGCACTCTACCAGCAGCCTAGAACTCAATTTGAGTTTCTTAACATAGGTGGCAGGGACCTAATTTCTTGAGCCATTTTCTGTTGCCTCCCAGATGCTCATTAGCAGGTAAATGGAATCAGAACTGGAGGAGTCAGGACTTGAACTCCAGGTACTTTCACATGGGATATGAGTAACTTCTTAACTGTTGTGACAAAACAGCCACCCCAGGATTGATATTGATTATTCTGTTGGAAAATTGAGAACTATATAATATAAAAATAATGTGCAATATTTATTGCTGCTATAAGTGCTGAGGACCTTTGATATAGATTGTCCAAGGTGAGAAGTATTAGTAAGGGAAAGTATTTTAAAAGCAACAGTGTTAAGGTAGAATTTTGAAAATGCAAATTGTTACTGCTGCAGAAAAGACAGATGAAATACTTTATATGTTGCAATGAACACCACACAGTTGCCCTGAAAAGACACATTCTTTTTTTTTTTTTTTTTTGACAGGCAGAGTGGACAGTGAGAGAGAGAGACAGAGAGAAAGGTCTTCCTTTGCCGTTGGTTTACCCTCCAATGGCCGCCGCAGTAGCGCGCTGCGGCCGGCGCACCGCGCTGATCCGATGGCAGGAGCCAGGTGCTTCTCCTGTTCTTCCATGGGGTGCAGGGCCCAAGCACTTGGGCCATCCTCCATTGCACTCCCTGGCCACAGCAGAGAGCTGGCCTGGAAGAGGGGCAACCGGGACAGGATTGGTGCCCCGACCGGGACTAGAACCCGGTGTGCCGGCGCCGCAAGGCGGAGGATTAGCCTAGTGAGCCGCGGCGCCGGCTAAAAGACACATTCTTAAATATCAGAAAGATCTACAGACATTTTTATTTGGATTCCATTAAATACAAAGTGCTAAGTATATGCTAGTGATGAACCAAGCATCATTCTGGCCCTAAGGGGTTTACAAAAGGAAGGCAATCATTATACTAAATGAGATAGTTGATCTACGTTTGACCAGAGGGATGAAAACACAAAAATGTGCATATGTTAGCGTCTTATTTCTCCAATCAGATGTTTATACTTCCCTTTAAACTTCACTTAGCATTTACTAGAATTGCATATACATTTTTTCAGCCTTCTTGCCATTTTTATCATGTATCTGCACTGAAGATCATACAGTCAAAGTGATTTTTTGATCAAAAGGGAAATAGTATGTGAAATAGTCTTCAAAACCTGATATCTGAAGTAAGGTTTGGAGTTTTATGAAATATACTAACAAATATTACTGCCAGAATTTGGAAAAAAAGCAGAAAATGAACTCTGGCATTATGAGGCAGACAAAGAAAGACCAAACTGAACTAAATGAGCCCCTGGAGATAAGGAGATGCTTCCAAAATAGAATTTCTATGGCCAGCAACTACATGGCCTGTTAGGGCACAAGGGCGTGACCAAAGAGGTCAGAGGTGCAACATAATGGAGAACCTGTCTGATTTACTTCAATCTGGAGAGTCACACAGGACATTGGGTTGGTACAGTGGGTATACCGTATGTGTAACATCAGGAAGCTCTATCAGATAAGAAAGAGCCTGTGATCTAAAAAGAAACACAGTTTCAAGTGACTCATCTGGACTCAGTCTCCAGCACAAGGAATAGTGAAATATTTGCAACTCAGGTTCAGATCTATATCCTTGGCTTTTTTATGCTGTGTCCTCTATCTGCCACATTCTCACTTTCCTCCCAACCCTGCACCATTCTTTTCCATTCATTGCCCAAGAAGCCTCTCAGCATCTGCCAAGCTGAGTTGATGTCTGTTGTCTGTGGCCTTGTCTATTTTAGGAAATGTTATTTTTCCTTATGGAACAATGCTAGGTACTTATTTGATTGTGTTACTAAGCTAGTTTTCTTCTTATAGAATTTACTGCAAATGGTAACATATAAAACTTAATATTATATTACTAATAATATTATTGAGTGATCACCAGCACAGAAAAACTGTGGTAAATTCTTTCCATTGATTAATCACTTTAATACTTATTTGTCTTCCTTTTCAGATGAGAAAATTCCTGCTTGGGAATATTGCTGATTTGCTTAGAACCAGAGATCAATAAATGGTAAAAAGAGAATTTGAATCTAGCTCCCTGATTCTGGAGCTAATGATTGAGACCAGGCTCACTGAAAAAGCATCATTTTTCCAAATAACCAAAAAAAATCTTACTGACCAATTTCTGACCACCATTTATTTCAAATATTTGTTCTCTAGGTGTAGTTCTTCGCATTTTCTGGATGAAGAGATGTAGAAGCCCTATGAAACATCTGGTACCTCCTGAGTAGTAAAGAGTTAGTTGGCACATTAGTGAATTTTCTCATTCAATTTGGACCACCGCAGGGTTCGAGTCTGGTACCAGAAGGGACTGTGATTGGTTTTTCCCCAGTTCTTATTCACCTTCTAATTCTCCAGAAAATATTTTTTATCCCTCTATTCTGGAGGTGGTTGGAGACTGGGAATGAACAGAGATAAGGAATAGTCACAATGCTACCTGATCATCCTGCTATAAGCTAGCTTCTTATCCCTTGTCCCTAAGAGATGATGAAACTGATGCCTTCCACAGAGGGTACTTGTCCCTCTTCTCTCCATTTGTTCCTTAATTAGGTAATCTAGTTTCCAAGCTGCCCTGGACACAGTCAGATGCATTCTTCTTTGGGGGAAATTATCCCTTCTCAAACCTCCTGAAAGCTGATATATTTGTATTTTCTTTGACATATTTATGTTTTCTTTGAAGAAATTGTCTTTATCCCTCTCCATGACTCCAGATTTATAGGGTATAAGAAGATCCTCAAGCCAGTACTGTCAGTCATGTGGCCCTATATAGCTCATAGGGTGTGCCTTTCAACCTTTTCCCTCACAGCTATGGGGATTGCAGATCAGGCTCAGTCCTCTCTAGGGCTCATGCTTTTCACTTCTTGCACTGTGCTCCCCATCCTCCCTATCACCTGGATGTCCTCCATACCCTGCATGGACTCTGGACTCCATGCAAATCTGTCAGTCTTGATTGGGCACCCCCCCTCTTCTATTTCCCAATATTTCTTAAATATTCTCATTCTTCTGTGTATTGGTTAGGACTTGGATTCTGAGACTTTCCCTATTAAACTATGCCTTCATTCAGCTCCTCTTCTACTTCATCCACTTATTAATTTTTCTGTCTATACATTCCCTTTCTGAATCATTCTATCTTAAGTCATTAAGTAGGACAACCAAGGTGGGGGATTCATTAGAGAGAATGTTTGTAATGGGATTTCAGAACCTTAAAGAAATGAGAAGCACATGGACACAGCAGGAAAGACAAGCTGAAGGTGTCACCAAAGTGCAGTAGGAAGGTTATTTATCTATGAATGCTATCTGCCATGAAGTTTTGAGGGCCAAATGGAGAAAGGGAGAATACACACAAGAAAGTCCTGCTATATGAAGTAGAAGATTGGTCAGTGAAAAAGGGGCTTACCTGGGAATTAGAGACTGAAATTGAGTCTCAGAGTCCACACAGTTACACCAGGGTGCCTGTGCAGAGGCTAGCGTAACATAGGGTGTTTGATTCTGAGTGAAGAAGGAGATTATATGGTGAATAAGGAAATGGTGATAGATGATTTAGTTAAGTAAATACAATATTAACAAGCAGAATAAGGCTAAGAGGACCCATGTTCCTTATTGCTGGAGAAGTAGTTATATTTACCAAGATGGAGAAAATGACTATGGACCTTAGTTATAAGACTGGAAGGCATCAGTGCAAATAAATATGAGTACATCTATCAGTTTATCAATATACATAGACAAAGATGTATGTGATCTTATATGCATGTATAGTCTTGCACATGTAAACTCTATATAATTTGTGGGTATGTGTAAATGTATGTTTATGTGTATACATTTGAATTCCCCTGCTTTGTCCACCGAGGGAGTCTGAGAAACATGCTAATATAACACCTAGTGCCAATGTCTTGGATTCTAACTACTGTTCTCCAACTAAAGGAACAAGGGCTCTTTGGAGAAATGATTGATTCCGAAACAGGATCACACGACATGTAGGAGGAGCCTGGAAGTTATGAGAGAAAGTAAAGATGTGCTCAAAGAATAATGGAAGCAGGTTGAAAAGATACAGAAGAAACCTTGCAAAAGCTTTCACTGGGGAATGTGGTATAATGTGAATTTCAAAATAAGTGATGGTATTGAGTACAATCTCCTAAATAAAGTAGATAACCATTCATCTGTCATGATATAAATAGATTAACAAATCAATGAAAACTTTGAAGTTCAATAGAACATTAACAGTTTCAAATCACTTCTCAAAATACTTCTTAATTACAACAGGAAAATGCTATCATCATAGTGGATAACATGACTAGACACTTTAATTCAGTGGTCAAAGTGAATATCACCATTAATAATGCATATTGAAAATTTGTGCTACCAGATATCAGGCAATGAGACCATAACATCCGTTCTGTGATATTCTTGCCAATGAGGCATAAATTGATTATAATCACGAGAAAGATTTAGACATATCCTAATGGAGAAATGTTCTACAAAAGAAATATCCAGTAGTCTACAAAAGTATTGAGTTCACAAAAATTAAAGTGAGAGTAGGAAATTAATCCAAACACAAGTAGATATGAAAATTAAATACAGTATGTGATTCTAAACTGGATCTTTTAGCTTTAAAAGGCATCATTACAATAGGTGGAAGTTGAATGGAGTCTGAATATGGGATGGTAGCATTCTGTCAGTGGTAATTTTCTGATTCTAATTGTGTGGTTTTGTTATGTAGGGAAATTTCCTTATTGTTTGTATAAATGTGTAAATGAAAAAAAAAGTATCCAAATTTACAGAGCTGGTAAAGCATCGCTTTTTAACTCATTTTCCAATAGTTCATGCAAACAGTTCTTTGTACTGTACTTGCAATTTTCTGTAAGTTTAAAATTTTAAAAATGAATTTCCTTTAGTCTCCATTCTAAGACACATTTCAAATCTTGACAAGTATGACAAGCTTAGGAACCATTTATCTGACTCTGGTCTACATTTCCAAAAGTTTGTATTTTTTTTTTTTTTTTAATGGAACTTCACAGTAGCACTATCTCTGACATTAGGATCTTGAAAGAAATGATCATGCCTCTACACTATTATAGTGATTTCAAAACTTAATAAATCCAAACAGAAATGAAAATCATTAGGCATTTTAAAAGATCGTTTTAGACTCAATCAATCATTTGCTGGGCTTATGCCCAGCAACCACATGTTCAATTGTGAATTAGCAGAATAAAGTAAAGAACATGTGCAGAATCCTGGGAATACAGCGCTCAACGACTGGCTCAAATTCACAACATGACCTCCAGGTCTACAGTAGTTTCTGATTCTGTCTGCTGATACAGATCCTTTAATAACATAATTTTGTTTAACTTTCACTCATTCAAGTTTTTCATACTTTTACCATATCTACAATAATAATAACACTTGAGCTTAAAATACTCTTTCAGAAAATCCTCATTTCATCCTTTCTAGCATTAGATATATTCAAGCAACTTAAGTATCAAGACCAAAAACAAAAACGAAATGAACAAACAAAAAATTTTTACTTGTTTTTAGCTATTTCTGTGTTCAAGCACCTTAAATCTTATGCTTATGTGAAGAAATGATATTTATGAAAACACAGTATCTCCGTGGTGCTTTTCGCCAAAGGACATTTCAACTGTTCTTTGTATTATGAATCTAAATGTGTTTTTTTTTAAATCCTACTTATTCTTCCTGTTTAGTATTAAAAATTCTAAGTCTCAGAATAAATTTGGTGATTTTCTCCAATCAATAACCATAGGCTCTACCCCAAGGAATAGAAGAGAAATCATTGAATGAAATGGGCTATAAAGGAATGATAGTGACATTTCCTAAAACATAGTAATTAGTTTAAAAAATATTGCAAATTTCTAAATATGAACTGAATTTTAAGCATTTTCATCAAGTTTCTAAAAGTCAAGATCATATCTTGTTGTCTATTAAATGCAATAAAATCTGTATCTCCAGTTGTCAATGTTCCCTTGAACTTCGATCCCACATTCCTAATTAACTACTGGGCACCTCTATTGGTAAAGTATAGGAATTCAAGGTTGTCAAAACAAAGAGAATGTGAGTTTAAACTATGATGATGTAACACTAAACACTCACTAGAATATATAGAATTGAAAAAAAAATCAAATACAAAGAGAAACTAACAAAAAAGGCTATATCCTATATTGTGATATCTATACTGAAACTTTAATACACTGCTAAAAGGAGTGTTAAGTGCCATACAACTTTTCCTTCCTAAGAGAAAAGAAATCAATATTACAAAATGACTTTTACACATATGTACATAGTAGCCACATTTGTCCATAACCTGACCCAGAAGCAGTTTATATATTTATCAGCTGGTGAATGGGCAAATGTTTTGTGTCCTCCACAAGCAACGAAATACTCCACTACCAAAAACTAACCAATAATTAATAGAAACAACAACATGAATGGATGAAAAATAATTATGCTGAGTAAAAGAAACTAGATAATCTTCTGGAGAAGATAGCAAATAGGGAGGGAGTGTACTGCTCTGGTCTAGGGGAAGACAGTTTAAAAAAAGAGGAAAGAATGCAATTTCAGTGATGAGCTAGGGAGAAAATGTCAGAGGAAACTCCATGCAAACTGGAGGGACATTGTGGACCTACATGGAGAGAGTGGATGCACACAGCTTAGACCCCAGCAGCCAAGAGCCTCAGCACCAGCTCTGTAGTAAGGTGACACAAGACTTCAGTAGCCCTAGCCACTAACACTAAAGCTGTGGGAAGAGCCTTGTATGGGCCCAGCTTAGAGTTTGTGGGGGACAGTGTACCTGCCAACCTATAGTGATAAAAAATGGGGGCACAATTCTCTCTCCCTGACCATCCAGCACTGGCATCCTGTAACTAGCTGAGAGAGAGCAGGCACCATTTGGGACACCCCTAACAGCTGTACTAACTCAAGTCCACTTACCCTGCGACCAGCAGAGAGGAGACACCTGAGTCTGGATGAGAGAATTGACAGGGGGCAGGTTGCTCGTGATTGTGGGAGCCTTGTTTGCCCAGATTGTGAAAACACTGTGGCTGGGGCCATGCTGTGGCATAGTGGGTAAAGCTGCTGCCTGCAATGTCTGTATCCCATATGGGCACCAGTTCAAGTTCTGGCTGCTCCACTTCTGATTCAGCTCTCTGCTATGGCTTAGGAAAGTATTGTAAGATGGCCCAAGCCCTTGGACTCCTGCATCGACATGGGAAACTCAGAAGCTCCAGGCTCCTGGCTTTGAATTGGCCAGCTCCAGACATTGCAGCCATTTGGGGAGTGAACCAGTGGATGGAAGACCTCTCTATCTCTATCTCTCCCCTCTCTCCCTCTCTGCCTCTCTGTAACTCTACCTTTCAAACAAATAAATAAATCTAAAAAAAAAAAAAAATCACTACGGCTATGTGTGGCTATGTGGGACGGCACAGGGTGTGGCTGGGACTTTGGGCAGTCACTGAGGGTGGCCCACATGTTCAGGGCTCCCTGATTTCCTGGTGAGGGTTATTCCTGGAGGATCTGGTTCACACCAAGGACTTCATGGATTCTTTGTGTGGCTCTTGTGGCAGTACAGATGGAAACCATACCCACTGGGGATAGCACCTAGGCACTGATCTCCTTTGAGGAGAAGAACTGAGCAGAATATGCCAACTGAGCAGAACAAACCTCCTCACTGATTAGAAAAAAAAAAAAAAGAGAGTTAACATTCCCAGCTTGGGTGTCACCTTGGACACATCCCTTACACTGGAGCACCAAGCAGAGCTCTCTAAACACATCCAGTACATGTCTCCTGGTATTCACTGAAAGAGCAGGCACTCTACCAAGCCACAGAGGCATAGTCCAAAGATAAAAGCCATCACAGTGGATGGAAGACTTCTCTTTCTCTCTCTCTCTCTTTCTCTCTCTCTCTGTGTGTGTGTATGTGTATAACTCTTTCAAATAAATAAAGAAACCTTAAAAAATTGTAAAGCCACCAAATTAATGAGTCATCAACGCATCTCAAAGACCTAAACAAAACCTAAAACCAAAATTAGTAGGAGAAAAGAAATAATTAAAATTACAGAACTAAACAAAATTTAGACCAAAAAAAATCAGTGAAATGAAAAACTCTCTTTTTTGAAAAAAATAAACAAATCTGACACACCACTGACACAATTAACCAAAAAATGGAGAAAACACAAATCAATAAAATTAGAGATAAAAAAGGAAATGTAACAATAAACACCACAGAAATAAAAAGAATCATCAGAAATTACTACAAAGAGGTATAAGCCAACAAATCTGGAAACCTAGAAAAAAAAATAGGTAGATTCCTGCACACATACAACCACCTAAATTGAGCCATGAAGACACAGAAAACCTAAACAAACCATTACCAAGGCAGAAATTAAATCAGTAATTATGACTTCCACCCTAAACCCCAGCAAAGAAAACCTTAGTAATGGATGGCTTTGTTGCTGCATTCTATGAGACATTTAATGAAGAAATAACCCCAATTCTTCTCAAGCTATTCAAAACAATCAAAAGGGAGGAAATCCTCTCAAACTCCTTCAATGAAGCCATCATCACCTTAATTCCTAAACCTGAAAAAGACATACCAGAGAGGGAGAACTATAGACCAATTTCACTGATAAAGATAGATGCAAAAATCCTCAACAACATACTAGCCAATGGAATCCAACAACACATCAGAAAGATCATTCATCTGGACCAAGTGAGATTTATCTCAGGTATGCAGAGATGGTTCAACATTCACAATTCAATCAATGTGATACATGAAAAGAAAATGAAGAACAAAAACCATTTGATTATCTCAATAGATGCAGAGAAAGCATTTGATAAAATACAACACTGTTTCATGATGAAAACTTCAAGCAAATTTGGTATAGAAGGAGCATGTCCCAACACAATCAAGGCGATATATGACAAACCCACAGCCAGTGTCCTATTGAATGAGGAAAAGCTGGAAGCATTCACACTAAGATCTGGAAGCAGATAAAGATGCCCACTCTTGTGGGTGACCCTGTGCCTGGCTGGAAGACTGTCTGCCTACCCTATGCAGGAGGTCAAGAGGGCATGGCTGGGCATAACCTGGTTGAAAACCCTGGTTGAGGACTCAGCACACTGGGACCCACCAATGACCTGACTGCTGGCAGGTGGTAGGGGCCTCAGGCACATTTCCCCCACCCCCACATCCTGTTGAGAGGCTTTGACATTGTCAACTAGATAAAAAGCTCCCAGGTGTGGCCAAGATCCATAAGCCCACCTGGAAGGCTACATGAGCTATGTGACCTTCAAGCTGATTAGAGGAATATGACAGGGCCAGTATCAGCTTTATCCTATAGAATTAGTGTTGCTACCCTGAGCTAGCTACCCCTCTTTGCTTGCCCTATAAAAGCTTGTGCCTAACTGCTAATAAACAGACATGTTCACTGAAACTGTCTCCAGTGCTTCTTGTCAAAAAAATACCATCACCCCACCATCCTGACAGTGTAGGCCTCACAGGATGAGCCCACATACTCTCACCATTGCTATTCAATATAGTCCTGGAAGTTTTAACCAGAGCCTTTAGGCAAGCAAAAGAAATCAAAGAAATTGAAATTGGAAAGGAGGAAGTCAAACTATCCTTATTTGCAGATGACATGATTCTATATATGGGGAATCTGAAAGACCCCACTAAGAGATTACTAGAACTTGTAAAATAATTTGATAAAGTAGCAGGATATAAAATCAACATACAGAAAGCAACAGCTTTTGTACACAAAGACAATGTCATGACTTAGAAAGAAGTTCTGAGATCAATCACTTCACATTAGCTACAAAAGATACCATGGAACAAATTTTACCAAGGATGTCAAAAATCTTTACAATGAGAATCACAGAACAATAAAGGAAGAAATAAAAGAATATACTAAATTAAAAAAATGGAAAAATCTTCTATGTTCATGGATTGCAAAAATCTGTATCATAAAAATGTCCATTTACAGATTCAGTGTAAGACCAATCAAAATACCAAAAACATTCTGTTTTATATATAGATAAAATAATGCTGAAATTAATATAGAAGCATGGCACAGGAGACTCCGAATAGCTAAAGCAATCATATACAACAAAAACAAAGCTAGAAGCATCACAATACCTGATTTCAAGACATACTATAGGGCACTTATAATCAAAACAGCCTGGTACTGGTACAAAAACAGATGGATCGACCAATGGAACAGAATAAAAATGCCAGAAATCTATCCATGCATCTACGACCAAACTATCTTTGACAAAAGAGCAAAAATCAATCCATTGAACAAGGACAGCCTCCAACAAAGCTGGGTAAACTGAATCTCCACATGTAGAAGTATTATGCAAGATCCTTACCTTACACCTTAAATAAAAATCCACACAAAATGGATCAAAGACCTAAATCTACAATCTGATACTATCAAATTATTAGAGAGCACTGGGGAACCCTGGAAGACATTGGCATAGGCAGAGTCTAGGAAAAGACTTGAGAGGCACAGGCAATTAAAGCCAAAACTGACAAATGGAATTACATCAAATTGAGAAGCTTCTGCACTGCAAAAGAAACACTCAGTGAAGTGAAGAAGTAACTAAGAGAACGGGAGAAATTATTTGCAAAGTATTAAACTGTTAAAGAATTAATAACCAGAATAGATAAAGAGATCAGGAAAATCAACAACAAAAAAACAAACAACCCAGTGAAGAAATGGGCAAAGGATTTTAACAGGCATCTTTCAAAAGAGAAAAATCCAAATGGTTAATAGACACATGAAAAAATGCTCAGGATAACTAACCACCAGGGAAATGCAAATCAACCACAATGAGGTTTCACCACACTCCTAGTAAAATTGTTTTCATACAGAAATCATCAAACAACAAATGCTGGTGAGAATGTGGGGAAAAAGGTACCATAATCCACTGTTGGTGGGGATGTAAATTGGTACAGCCATGATGGAAGACAGTATGGAGATACCTCAGAAATCTGAATATAGACCTACCATATGACCCAGCCATCCCAGTCCTGGGAGTATATCCAAGGGAAATGAAATCAGCATATGAAAGTGCTATCTGTATCCCCATGTTTATCACAGCTCAATTCACAATAGCAAAAGACATTGAAGCAAACCAAATGCCTGTCAACTGAAGACTGGATAAATTATGGTATATGAGCACCATGAAATACTACACAGCAGTAAATAAAAAATATGAAATCCTGTCATTTTGAACAAAATAGATGAAACTGGAAACCATCATACTTAGTGAAATAAGCCAGGCCCAAAATGACAAATACCATAATTCTCCCTGATATTTGATAACAAATAGAACACCTAAAATGTAATCTATAGATGTTAAAATAGAAGTGAAACTGACAATTTGAGATGCAATGACTTTGAATAGCCCTTGTCTTGACTGTTGAGGAACAGTTTTTTTTTTTTTTTCATATAATTTGTTGAACTCTTTGCATAACATAGAGACTTAATCACATGTATACAATATTAATTGAAAATAGATATTAGTAAAAAATAAGAATGGGAATAGGAGAGGGAAGAAGAAGACAGGTGGGAGGGCAGGTATGATGGGAAGAGTCACTATATTCCTAAATTTGTAATTATGAAATGCATGAAATTTGTATTCTTTAAATCAAATATTTCTGGAAAAAAATTGAAACTAGACAAAGATATATTTTATGATTTCATTTATATGACATTCTGGGTGATCAGGTTTCAGTCGTTGCTTTGTTAGAGGGTGGAAATAGGGAAAGGTGGGAGGCAGGACATGAAGTGAGCAAGAGGAAAGTTTTTGGGGTAATAGATTGGCTGTACACTATAAATATGCACAGTTTATTTAGGTTAATAAAATGAATAGATAAATACATAAGACTATAAAAATAAAGATGAACTTAGCTAAAACAGTCTCTTCCTTCTACATCTTATAAGATGGCAATCATCACTTTTACCAGTACCTTAGTGTTTCAAACTATCAATTAATTTTTTTTAGATTTATTTATTTATTTGAAAGAGTTATACAGAGAGAGGAGAGGCAAAGAGAGAGAGATCTTCCATCTGCTGGTTCACTCCCCAGTTGGCCTCAATGGCTAGATCTGCGCCCATTGGAAGCCAGGAGCTAGTAGCTTCCTCCAGGTCTCCTACGTGGGTGCAGGGGCCCAAGAACTTGGGCCATCTGCCACTGCTTTCCCAGGCCATAGCAGAGAGCTGGATCGAAAGTGGAGCAGCCAGGTCTCGAACCGGTGCCCATATGGGATTCTGGTGCTTCAGGCCAGGGCGTTAACCTGCTTTACCACAGCGCCGGCCCCAAAGTATTGAATTTAGAATTTGAAATAATTTTGGACAACTGTCCCCAAAACTTCCATTCAAATAGCTAAGCTTAATTTTTATTACTGCTAACTACCTTACTAATATGGATTAGAATATCTCCCATCATTTTTGTTCCTATAGCTAATATTTGGATGTAGTCCTCTAGGCCAGAGGTTAGTAAACTTTAATTCCCAGGTTAAATTTATCTGCCAACTCTCTTTTACAGCCCATGAGTCAAAACTGTTCTGAAAATTTTAAATGATAGAAAAAACTAAAAGAACACTATTTAATGACACATAAAATGATATAAAATTCAAATTTCAGTGTTTATAAAGTTTTATTAAAATATAGTCAATCATTATCTACATATTCAATACAAATGCTTTTGTGCTATAAAAGCAGTTTGATAAAGACAATCTAAATATCTGTCAGTGATCCCTTAACAGAAATTTTTACTGATACAAGTCTGGGCCTATATTTGCTCTTGGTTGTAGTCAGGATATTCTAATATGGCTTTATTATTTAGTTTATTCTTCTTAACTTCATCCTCTGAATGTATTACAGGGCAACGTTCCTAAAATATGAACTTGTTAACATGACTTCTGTTCTGTTAAATATCAGTTGAATGTTCTGATTTCTTATCATCATATACAAAGCTCTTTAAAACTTAATCAAATTTCCTTTTCCAATTCTGCTTTTATCAAACTGTTTGAATTTAATTCATACTAAAGTGTTGAGTTCTCCAAATACCCACTGTCCTAGAATAACACTTTTATTTTGCTGTTCCACTGAAGATACCATCTGAAAAAATGTTTACTCACGGCTCAGGACTTACTTGATGACCTAAATGTTCACTCAACTAGCATATGATCCCCCCCAGCTTTTGTTTTTACCCTATAACATTTGAACATAGCTTTATATGGGCATTATTGCAATGAATTAAAAAGTTCATATGTTAAACACTTGAAAAGTAGTAATTGTTTTTAATTTTTTTTTAATATTTTGAGATGTGTGTGAGAGAGAGAGAGATCTTCCATTCATTGGATCACTTCCCAAATGCCCTCAACCACCATGGCTGGTCCAAGCTGAAGACAGGAGCCTGGAACTCAATCCACATCTCCTAAATGGATGGCAGTGAATTCAGTATTTGAGCCATCATATGTTGCCTCCCAGGGTGTGCCTTAGCAGGGACTAGAATTTTAGAGCTGGCACTTGAACCTGAGATGGATGCAGGGATCCCCTGCAGGGTCTTTTACTGAGCTTTCCATAAAAAAAATCTACTATCTGTCACATATCCAGAGTCTATCCAAACATCTGCCCTTACTAATTATATTTTACACAACCTTTTCTCACCTAGTTAAGGCCATTGTTTAATAAATGCTTGTCTAGATTAAGTAAGAAACAAGAAGAAACTAGAAGAGAAAATGGAGAGACATGGAAAAAAATAAAAGGAGTGTCTAAATGTAAGGAAATAAAGAAGGATGGTGTGAATAAAGAAAGGGAACAAAAAGAAAGGAGGATATGAAGGAAAGGGAAAGCTAAGGACAGGAAAGAGAATGAGCTAAAAGAGTAAACACAAGAAAAATGAGAGAAAATGTTAGGAATGGACAAAAAAGAAAAATAAGGGAAGAGTAAGAGGAGGAAAATAAAAACAAAAAATGAAAGAAGAGAAAAAAGTCAAATAAGGAAAAGAAAAGAATGGGAGGAGAGAAAGGAGAATAATGAGGCCAGAAGAAAGGAATACAGAAAGGAAAATGAAGAAAGAAAAAGTACAGAATGGGGGATGAACAGAGGATGAGAGGAAAGAACCAGATAAACAAAGGAATACTTAAAGCATTAAAAATTAAGAAAGAAGGAAAGGAGGAAAGAAGTGAGAAAGGGAAGGCAGGAGGGAGAGAAAGATGAGAGATAGAGAGGAAGAAAGAATTCAGGCAAGAGAATTTATGGCAACTACAAGGAAGTTTTACTTCACAGAAAATGTGGGCTATGTTTGTAAAGTAAAATATCCAGAAAACACCCGATGAAGGGGCTTTCTACCTTACCTACAAGATTGTATTAGTGAAGACCTTGAGATCCTCTTTCATAAGTAGGTGTAGAAAGTGGAAGTAGAATTCTAGGACATATTAACTTTGTTTTGATTTATTGCAGTAGTCCCCAATGTTCCAATGACAAACTTTATCAGCATATTTCATGAGGAACATCATTGATCTTTCCCTAGAGTCTTTAGTTAATATCCCTTACATTAAAGATCACACATAGAACTATCATCTGTCACTTACATAGAGTTCCCTCTAGACAGGGAAGTAGATGTAAGTCTCAGGAACCATAATAGACATGAAATCTTAAACATTGGTAGAGTAACTTACTAAATCAAACTTAAATAATCTGCATATAAAGTATGAAAAACAAATTTCAGCAAGCTCTCACCATGCCAAACTCCACTCTGCAGACCATTGGGATAGCCAATCTTCCAATAGAGAAAGAGTTTCTAAAATTAACTTGCAATTATTGGTGAGATAGGATTATTCTGCTTTTTTTATTTACTGTTATTTATTGGAAATGATGACAGAAAGAGAGAGAGAGAGCAAGATCGAGAGAGAGAGAGAGGGAGAGAGAGAGAGAATTAGGAAGCTTCCATCCACAGTGCTCACAGTACCACAACAGTTGAGGTTGGGCTATGCTGAAATCAGGAGCCCAGAATTCCATATGTGTCTCCCATTTGCGTGGAAAGAACCAAATATTTAAGCCTTCCTCTGCTACCACTCAAGGTATACATTAGCAGGAAGCTGGATCAGAAGCATAAGTAGGACTCAAGTCCAGGCACTCTGATATAGGATTCAGATGTTCCAAGCTGTGCTCCAATTCCCATCCCATTAATCTGCTTTAATTGGCTAAACCTTAATTAATTTTTTCTTTCTCTCTGTTTTCAATACCAAGTAGAATATTTGGTCCGCTGAGTTAGAGATCCTCTTAACATTCTGCCTCTGTTTTTCCTATCCTGTTCAGATTGGTTGGATAAATATATCAGGATTAAGATCAATGATTATGGTAAATAATGAAGACTCCAAGTAAGAGTTGATTTAAATATACCCCTCATTAGAAGAAGTATATCCAGCTGCTGCCAAGAATGCTCACTGGAGAAGTGGTAACTGATATGGCAGGACAGAATTACTTTCGGGTCCAAATTAATAGTGTCCCAAGAACAGTCAACACACTCACATGTTCATTCCTACTAGGTGCTACACAACTGGAGACTGAACTGGTCACTAAATCATGAATCACTTTTTTGACATCCAAATTACCATTTACTCTTAAGACCTCTATGTATTCAACATCAATCAAATGATAAATTATAGAATCATTATATGTGCTCAAATGAACCCATCAATACATGAATGGATAAAGAAAAAAGCGGCACATACACACAATAAGTTGTTATTTTGGATTAAAATAGAAGGAAATGACTACCATTTGAATAACATGGGTGAACCTAGAAGATATTATTCTAAGAAATAAGTCAAGCACATAGAGACAAATGCTGCATGATCTCATTTATAGGAGGTGTTCTAACGCAGTCAAATTCATTGAGGTGGAGAGTAGAATGTTTGCCATGAGTCAGGTGTTGGAGGAAATTGGAAGATGTTTGTCAAATGGTGCATAGGTCAATAATGTAAGATGAATTGGTACTTGAAATCTACTGAGCTATAGTGGCTATAGGTTACAGAAATGTATTACATACTTAAGATTTTTTAAGAGGGAAATCATAAGTATGTTCACCTCTCCTCCCTAAACACACACAAATATTAACTGTAAGATGGAGGGCATGTTAATGTTTTGATTATGGTGATCACTTTAATATGTATTAATTTAAAAATTATAAAAGAATTATCCACTTATAACATATTATTCTTGTATCATTTTAAATTTCCTTTTTAATAAAAGGATTCTTGGGGGAATGGCACTGTGGTGTTGTGGGCTTAGCCTTCACCTGCAGCACCAGCATCCCGTATGGGTGCTGGCTCAAATGCCAGCTGTTTCTCTTCTGATCCAGCTCTCTGCTATGGCCTGGGAAAACACTAGAAGATGGCCCAAGTGCTGGGAGACCAGGAAGAATCTCCTAGCTCCTGGCTTCAGATCTGCCCAGCTCCAACCATTGCAGCCATTAAGGGAGTTAACCAGCGTATTGAAGACCCTTCTCTTTCTCCCTCTCTCTGCCTCTAACTCTACCTCTCAAATAAATAAATAAATCTTTAAGAAAAAAAGGATTCTTGATCTCCTGGTGGAAAAATGTTTCTCACATGATTGATAGAATACATGGGTTCAGTGAAGTCTTCATCAAAGAAAGAGGAATGTTTAATTTATAAAAACAAAGAGAGGTATTTGTTAAGGCATCTGAAAGAAAGCAGGTTGGGGTCACTATGCCCAAAAGTATAACTTGGAGTTTGTTCCCATGAAATAGGGAATGATAGCTCATAATTGATTTCATATTTGACAGGAGTCATGTCCTAATAAGTTACTGATATAGTCTAACACACATGGAGAATTGTGGAAACATTTAATTTCATAATAGACATCATGGTGCCCAAACTAATATATTATGATGGTGATAAAAGAATGTATGAATTATTTTATATTTATTTCCATTTAGTTACATTTCTTTTTGTGTTTTTTGCATTTTTAAAATTTTAATTAGGGTATACAAACTTCACATATGTCATATATATATATATATATATATATATATATATATTATATTTAGGAACATAATTATACTTTCCACTCAACCTTCCTTCCTGCCCATGCTGTCTCTTCCTTCACCTCCTATTTCCATTTTTAATTTTTACAAAGATCTATTTTCAGTTTACTTTTTGCTCCTAACATTAATCATACACTAAGTGAAGAGTTCAAAAAATAGTATGAAGAAAAAAAAGAAAAACAATATCAAAACAAAACAAAGAAAAAAAAACACTGTTCCTCAGCAAAAAAGACAAGGGCTATAAACAATCATTGATTCTCAAAATGTCAATTTCACTACTTTATAATACATTTTACATTTTAGATACTCTATTAGTTATCACAGATCAGGGAGAATATTTGGTATTTGTCTTTCTGGAACTGGCTTATTTCACTAAGTATAATGGTTTGCATTTGCTTCCATTTTGTTGCAAAAGATAGGATTTCTTTCTTTTTTTTTTTTTTTTTTTTTTTTTTTTTGAGAGATGCTCTCATTTTTATTTGTAAGGCTGCTTCAAGTGGGCATGGCCGGGGGAGGGGTCTGGGCTGGGGCCACCCCTTCCCTCCAGGGCTCAGGTCTCCTGGGGCACCAGTTGATGTTTCTTTTCTTTCTTTCTCATGTGGTTGCTTTTGGCATTCCTGTTAATAGGAGCTATTTTCCTATCACAAGGATTTCATTGTTTTTAACCACTGAGTAGTATTCCATAGTATATATATATCACAATTTCTTTATCCAGTCATTAGTTAATGGACATCTAAGTTGATTCCATATCGTAGCTATGGTAAATTGAGTGTCAGTGAACATGAATGTGCAGATAACTCTTTCATAAGCTGATTCCATTTTGTCTGGGTAAATTTCAGTATAAAGTATAGATTATACCCCCCTGTCCAAATATGATTGTTAAAAATGCAGTTTACTTTGGAGCATTCAAAGTATATCTTGGTGACAGTTTTTACTTTTTTTAAGAGTCCTTGAGGCTACCAGGTTCCAATTATTCACTGCATAGCTCCTCTTTGCCTTGTATGCTTTAAATGAAATTAACCTGCATACTTGTCCCTTTTCTAATCTTTAGATAGCCAGTTTCTGAAGGGAGCAGTTAGGTCAGAGCTTGAAATAGCAAGGTGTTCCATCATATTTACCGCAAAGAGGACTGAAGGAATGCACAAAACAAGGTTCAGCAATATGTTTGGGAAGGATGCAGAGAAAGTTCAAGGCTTAGATTGATTTCAGTCACTTTACTATAATTTCTCCCAACTCTTGGTTAATAAATTACCCTATCTTCTCTCTGTATGCAATTTTGAAGGACTTTTAATCCCTCATTTTTTTATTCAAAATATTGTCTCCAGGATTGAACATAGTATCCTCGACACAATTAAATTTAAAACAAAATAGCTTTATATTAACTTTCTGTCTATGAAAATAAGAAGATATTCTTTTTGTTCCCTGTAATTGGATCATTATATTGCATAAGTGATCATAATTCATCTCCAGCAAACCTGCACTTCATGGAGATTCACATCCACTTGAGATACTTTAGGTATGGGTTATAGTTTGCAATATCCTAACAGGGGTTGGAGGATTTCAAATGGATTTGAACTTCAAAGAGTTTGGGAATGTCATCTACATTACATTTTTCAAGGAAGCATCATTCTTAGCTGAACTCCTTTGCACGTTTTATGAATTTGTTTCAGCTGCATGAAAAGGACTTGCCAAAGTTGTTAGGAAATCTAACTCTATAAGACAAAGCTTTTCAAACCATTATCGTGTTTACTCTAACCCAGAATTTGTTTATAAAAAGTGATTAAATTCTTCATCCCCTAAGATATCAACATAACATGATCAGATACATTACTTCCAAAGATATCTCTTCTTCCATTATCAACTCAGAGAATGGCCAATATATTGGGATTTGTATAAATCTTTGAGGAAATTAAGTGTATTTTCCTTTGCCTCAACTACCTCAAGGTAAAAGTTCAGTGTCCACTGAGTTTTTAACACCCATCTTGCCCTGAGTTAACACAAAAACTACATCTTTCACATTTCAACAAGTTTCTCCAAGATCTGTATTGGTGGTTTGTTGAGCAAGGCTGTGCTTAATCTCTGTCCCCTTTCTGATATTTTACATTTTGATTACATATTCTGTTTCAAGTTTTGATTCTCATGTTTTCTCTATCTTCTCTTCCCCGTTTATGTCTCTATTTCACTCCATCTAAAGGGCACTGCAAATAATATTACAGGAGCGAACGCATAACAGTTTTCATCCAACATGTGTGTACCTGTCCCTCGGCACACTAAATTTCCCAGGCTTCTGTGGCATGGAAGTTCATAGGCTCCTCCAGGCCTGCGGAGGCAGGGGTTTTACGGTACTTTTTCCTGCATCAGGACCATGGGGAGTTTCCCAAACTCTCTAAGCTGCTTCCTTATAGGTTAGATGAGATTCAAGTTGGATTCACTTCATGCGAGATGACTTCCTCACTATGACACAATATAATCTGTAATATTTTTTAAAAATGCTCTGTGGAACCCTGGCAAAAATAATTTGGACAATGAAATCTTTGGCAGTTTTTTTTTTTTTTTTCTGTGTCCCTGCTCTTATCTACAACCTCTAAGAACACTTGTGCATGAGTCATCTAGATCTACTGTCTTGTTTTTCAATAAGTATATGCTGACGCCTTTTCCTCTCTCAAGCCTGTTTCCTGCCTCCAGCCACGTGAATGCTTAATTCATCTCTTCAGAAACGTTGCTTGCCATTGTCAGTACCACCAAACTGGGGTGGAGGGTGTGATTCAGATTTTTCAGAAGGGACATATTTAAAAGCTCCTTTCCCCCAACATTTAAGAGGAGAAGTTCTCAAACTCTTTAGGGTATATGATTACTTTCCCTCTTAACAATCATTGGCTTTAGTCAAGAATTATTGCCATTGGTAATCCACAAAATACATATAAAGAAAGTAAGATGTGTTGGGGAATTCATATATTCTTTTTTCCACTTCAAGAGCTACCTTTCCATTGCAAGCTAGCTTTCCATTGTTATAATGAAAGTAACGGCTTCCAATATTGTAATTGCAGTCTCTTGATCATTTGAGGATCTATACAGAATTCAGGTCTCCTTGTGTGGGTTTTTTTCCATTAATACAAATTTTGAGGAATTTCAGGAACCAAAGAAATACAAATACCTCAATTCCACATAGTCAAGGATAAACAGAGGATTCAGGGTTGATTTGATTTTAAATAGGAAGAAATTTCTGAAGCAAGTTTATCTCTGAACTTACTTGGATGTTATTACTCTAATCCTAATGAAAGAAAAATACGTAGATCTCATTCCTAGAAGAAAAGTACAGTCACGCTGTAAGAGCCTTAGACATACCTCATTTTCACAAGTGGTGATCCCGAGGCCTCCAAACTTCTTCAAGTTCACTTAGCACTGTCCCCAGGTCTCCTGCTTCCAGATACACAGGCTTCCCATTTTGAATGGCTTCTTTCCTTCCCTTGAGACAGCAGCTTGGGGAAAAAGGAGCATAGCTTTCATTGTGACTTCAGCTAATTCCTTGTTACCGGGCTACCTTTATTTTGGAAATAAGAACGGAACAAGCAAGCAAAGAGTTATCTCAGTGTTTCAGAAGCTCATAAAAAGTGTGAGGTCAAGTATAGTTATAAAAATGGATTAACATTTTGGCACTTCCTTATGCAAACCTTTCCTGTTTTTGCAGTCTTGCTTGCTGACAGTGGCAGAAAAGATGGGTTGTGCTGCGTGGTGGTGTTGTTCCAGCCCAGTAAAAGGTCTTACGCCTCAAAAGTGCACAGACGAGATCTGTGCTTGGCATTTTCCACTGCCAGCAAAACCAGCAAAACAGCAAATCGTACTTGGAAGATGTCACTTGAAAGCGAAAAGGCACAATGGATTTCATTTTTCCATCATAATTTCCTTTGAAATGAAAGATGAGTCTTACAGGCGAAGACTCTCAGTTTGTTTTGTGTCGCTGTGAGGCGGCTTCCTGTAAAGTCAGACAAAGCTTATGACTTGGTACTTACTAGATATTTGGTCATTTATGTTTAAGCCCTTTTCCTTTTCAATCATCTCTTCCCAGACCTCATCTACCCCCTTCCACTCTGAACAGGCACAAAAGCAAAGACAGGGCTAAAGAAGGAGGGCGGAAAAGCAGAAAGGAAGGGGAATGCAGTTCCTAGGGGGTGGGGCAGAAAGAAGTGAGAATTTGCCTACCAGGAGGCAAGGGAATGACTGAGGAGGTCACACACACCTAAGGTCAGAGCAGGCAGATGGGGAGTCAGCAAGCAGCAGCAGCCTTCTCAGCCCCTAGTGGAGATGAGGCTGATGGAGACTCCTTCGTGTCTAGTTGGTACCAGAATACAGGCTGGATTGAAATGACTGGACAAGACAACCGCAGCCTGTGTATGTGACAAATTTAAATGACACAGAGTGGACTCAAATGCTCACATCAGTGTGACTTTTCACCTAGAATAAAGAGAATAAAGGTGCTCATTTCACTGGATTGCTTTCACACATTTAAATGTCATTCTATGCATAAAGAAATGGCTTGACTAAAGAAAGGGCTTTAAAATATTTTCTTTAATAAATTGTATGAAGTATATTGCATTAGACAATGAGCTGGACACCATTTATAATCATTATGTAGGGACAATCAGATAGGAGCAAGTAAAAACATTATTTAAAATATACATGTCTAGGGGCCAGCGCTGTGACATAGCAGGAAAAGCTGCCACCTGCTGTGCCAGCATCCCATATGGACACCGGTTCAAGTCCCGGTTGCTCCACTTCCAATACAGCTCTCTGCTATGGCCTGGAAAAGCAGTAAAAGACGGCCCATGTCCTTGGGCCCCTGCACCCACGCAGGAGACCCGGAAGAAGCTCTTGGCTCCTGGCTTCGGATTCGTGCAGCCCTGGCCATTGCGGCCGACTGGGGAGTGAACAAGCAGATGGAAGACCTCTCTCTCTGTCTGTCTTTCTTTCTCTCTCTGTGTAACTCTTTCCAGTAAATAAAGAAATTTAAATGTATATATACATATATATATATATATGTATATATACATGTCTATGCAATTTCTATGTAAAATAAATTTCATTTATTTGGGATTACCTCACAATTGTAATACATGTTTAATTATGAATATTTTTTCCAAAATCAAACTAGAATAAAAATGGAAGCATAGTCAAAGAAAATTGAAAAAAAAGGCGGGGGGGGGATTGTTTATGGAACTAGTATCCCGTGAACTAGAAGCACTGATATTTTTTAAAAACCTGTAAAAAACTTTGGCACCACTCAAAAATTAGTGAGTGGGAATCTGCATTTTAACAAGATACAAGATGATTCATATGTACAAATAAATCTTGAAAAACACTTGTTTAAATTGCTAAGCACATCAAATAAATGCTGAAGCAGTGAAGTTACTTTTGTTTTTTCAACAAAGTCAATTAAATTTTTACATGATTCAAATCTACTTGAATTATGTCTATGAGTTCAAACTTTCATGTAGATATCTACTTTGGATTCAGTGAAAAGAATAGACAGACCCACTGGGAATTGAGATAGGATTGATGTAGGGGAACAATTGTTCAAAAAACCGTTCTTTTCATAGTGACAAACAGTTGCAATATATAAAATTGGATCATAAGCAAGTTGCCAATAGTACTTATTAAATAACAGATAAAGATGGAAAGGGGAAAACTTGTAGCAGGTACTCTTTTTAAAAATATTTATTTGACTCTTAATCCTATCATTATGAATTGTGAACTGAAACTGATCACTTTGACTAGAGAGATGGCATTGGTACATGCCACCTTGATGGGATTGAATTGGAATTCCCTGGCACATTTCTGACTCTACCATTTGGGGCAAGTCCGATTGAGCACGTCACAAATTGTGCATCTCCTCCCTCTCTTAATTCCCACTCATATTTAACAAGGATCACTTTTCAGTTAAATTTAAACACCTAAGAATAATTGTGTGTTAATTACAGAGTTCAACAAATAGTATTAAGTAGGACAAAAAAATACTAAAAGGGATAAAGTATTAAGTTGTTCATTGACAGTCAGGACAAGGGCTCATCAAGTCATTGTTTCTCATAGTGTTCATCTCACTTCAACAGGTTTCCTTTTTGGTGCTCAGTTAGTTGTCACCGATCAGGGAGAACATATGATATTTGTCCCTGAGGGACTGGCTTATTTCATTCAGCACTATGTGTTCCAGATTTCTCCATTTTGTCGCAAATGACTGGATTTCATTGTTTTTGACTGCTGTATAGTATTCTATAGAGTACATGTCCTATATTTTCTTTATCCAATCTTCTGTTGATGGGCATTTAGGTTGATTCCAGATCTTAGCTATTGTGAATTGAGCTGCAATAAACATTAAGGTGCAGACAACTCTTTTATTTGCCAATTTAATTTCCATTGGGTAAATTCCAAGGAGTGGGATGGCTGGGTTGTATGGTAGGCTTGTATTCAGGTTTCTGAGGAATCTTGAAACTGACTTCCATAGCGGCTTTACAGTTTGCATTCCCACCAACAATGGGTTAGTGTCCCTTTTTCCCCACATCCTTGCCAGCATCTGTTGTTGGTAGATTTCTGAGTGTGAGCCATTCTAACCGGGGTGAGGTGAAACCTCATTGTGGTTTTGATTTGCATTTCTCTGATTGCTAGTGATCCTGAACATTTTTTCATGTGTCTGTTGGCCTCTTGGATTTCCTCTTTTGAAAAATGTCTATTGAGGTCCTTGGCCCATCTCCTGAGTGGGTTGTTAGTTTTATTGTTGTGGAGTTTCTTGATCTCTTTGTAGATTCTGGTTATTCATCCTTTATCTGTTGCATAGTTTGCAAATATTTTTTTTTTCCCATTCTGTTGGGTGCCTCTTCACTTTCCTGACTGTTTCTTTTGAAGTACAGAAACTTCTCAATTTGATGTAATCCCAATTGTTAATTTTGGCTTTGGCTGACTGTGCCTCCAGGGTCTTTTCCAAGAAGTCTTTGCCGGTGCCAATATCTTGCAGGGTTTCTCCAACATTGTCTAATAATTTTATGGTGTCGGGTTGTAGATTTAGGTCTTTAATCCATGTTGAGTGGATTTTTGTGTAAGGTGTAAGGTAGGGGTCTTGCTTCATGCTTCTGCATGTGGAAATCCAGTTTTCCCAGCACCATTTATTGAATAGACTGTCCTTACTCCAGGAATTGGTTTTAGATCCTTGATCAAATATAAATCCGCTGTATATGTTTGGATTGATTTCTGGTGTTTCTATTCTGTTCCATTGGCCTATTCATCTGTTTCTGTACCAGTACCAAGCTGTTTTGATTACAACTGCCCTGTAGTATGTCCTGAAATCTGGTATTGTGATGCCTCTGGCTTTGTTTTTGTTGTACAAGATAGCTTTAGCTATTCGAGGTCTCCTGTGTCTCCATATGAATTTCAGCATCATTTTTTCCAGATCTGAGAAGAATGTCTTTGGTATCTTGATTGGTATTGCATTGAATGTATAAATTGCTTTTGGGAGAATGGACATTTTGATGATATTGATTCTTCCAATCCATGAGCATGGAAGATTTTTCCAGTTTTTGGTATCCTCTTCGATTTCTTTCTTTAAGATTTTGTAATTCTCATCGTAGAGATCTTTAACGTCCTTGATTAAGTGTATTCCAAGGTATTTGATTGTTTTTGTAGCTATTGTGAATGGGATTGATTTTAGCAGTTCTTTCTCAGCCATGGCATTGCCTGTGTATACAAAGGCTGTTGATTTTTGTGCATTGATTTTATATGCTGCTACTTTGCCAAATTCTTCTATGAGTTCCAATAGTCTCTTAGTAGAGTTCTTTGGATCCCCTAAATAAAGAATCATATCATCTGCAAAGAGGGATAGTTTGAGTTCTTCCTTCCCAATTTGTATTGCTTTAATGTCTTTTTCTTACCTAATGGCTCTGGCCAAAACTTCCAGAACTTTATGGAATAGCAGTGGTGAGAGTGGGCATCCCTGTCTGGTACCAGATTTCAGTGGAAATGTTTCAACTTTTCCCCATTCAGTAGGATGTTGGCCTTGGGTTTTTCATAAACTGCTTTGATTGTATTGAGTAATGTTCCTTCTATACCCACTTTGCTTAGCGTTTTCATCATGAAAGGGTGTTGTATTTTATTGAATGCTTACTCTGCATCTATTGAGATAATCATGGTTTTTCTTCTGCAGTTTAAAGGATCACATAAACAAGACTAGTGTCTGCTAATACTAACTGATAGAATTAAAAAGGAAAGAACGATCCAACATGGGAAGTGGGATACACAGCAGACTCATAGAATGACAGATGTCCTAAACAGCTCTCTGGCCTCAGAAGCAGCCCTTATGGCATTTGGATCTGGCTAAAAAGCCCATGAGAATATTTCAGGCATGGAAATCCAAGACACTCTGGAAAAAACAAACAAACAAACAAACAAACAAACAAAAAAAAACCTAAATGAAAGATCTCTGCAAGTGAGATCCCAGCGGAAAGAATGGGCCATCAAAGAAAAAGGTACCTTTTTCTAATGGTAGGAGAGAACTTCCACTTTGACTATGGCCTTGTCTAAATAAGGTTGGAGTTTGTGAACTCAAGAGGCTTTCATAGCCTTGGCAGCTCATGACAAGAGCCTCAGGTGATTACTGACATCATAAATAATAATGTCAATTGTTAAATCAACAATGGGATTCACTGTGCACCTACTCCCCATGTAGGATCTCTGTCCTTAATGTGTTGTACTATGCGAATTAACGGTAAAACTACTACTCAAACAGTACTTTATACTTTGTGCATCTGTGTGGGTGCAAACTGTTGACATCTTTACTTAGTATATACTAAATTGATCTTCTGTATATAAAGATAATTCAAAATGAATCTTAATGTGAATGGGATGGGAGAGGGAGCAGGAGATGGAAGGGTTGCTGGTGAGAGGGAAGTTATGGGGGGAAAAAAGCTACTGTAATCCAAAAGCTATACTTTAGAAATTTAAATTTATTGGCCGGCGCCGCGGCTCACTAGGCTAATCCTCTGCCTTGCGGCGCCGGCACACCGGGTTCTAGTCCCGGTCGGGGCACCGATCCTGTCCCGGTTGCCCCTCTTCCAGGCCAGCTCTCTGCTGTGGCCAGGGAGTGCAGTGGAGGATGGCCCAAGTGCTTGGGCCCTGCACCCCATGGGAGACCAGGAGAAGCACCTGGCTCCTGCCATCGGATCAGCACGGTGCGCTGGCTGCAGCACGCTACCGCGGCGGCCATTGGAGGGTGAACCAACGGCAAAGGAAGACCTTTCTCTCTGTCTCTCTCTCACTGTCCACTCTGCCTGTCAAAAAAAAGAAAAAAAAAAGAAATTTAAATTTATTAAATAAAAGTTACAAAAAATTACAAAATTTAAAAAATATTTATTTGAAAGACAGAATTATATATATAGGAAATACATATGGGGATGGTGTGGAAAGAGAGAGAGAAAGAGAGAGATTCCATCTGCTGATTCAGTCCTCAAATTGCTGTAATTGCCAGTGCTAGCCCAGGCTAAAACCAGGAGCTTCCTCTAGATCTCCCACATGGATGTAGGGAACCTAGGACCTTGGCCACCCTCTGCTGTTTTTCCAGGTACATTAACAGGGAACTGGATTCGAAGTGGCCCAGCTGGGACTCGAAACCAGGAGTCATATGGGATGCCAGAATTGCAGGAGGTAGCTTAACACACTACAATGCCACAGTGCCGATCTCCAGGAACAGTCATTGAATAGGTGATAGTACAAGACGATCTGAAGTCTGTAAATCTTTAGCTGTATCTTTGAAACCATGAAACATAGTGGAGTCTTCACTTAGAAAGGAGTGCTCTAGAAAACGGCCAAATGCAAGTAGATCCAAAATCATCAATCAATTGCCTGATTCCCAACTATGCAAACCATGCTGCAAGTCCTTAGGCTAAAAATAAAAATATTTATAATATAGCTCAACAATTAATTATCCAGCTTTGAGATTCAAAGTTGAGTCTAAAGGCCATGCTACAAAATCTGTGGTAGAAAATTAGAGTGGAAGGCAAACTGCTTATTCCAGGATTAGAATATTGTGCTAGAGTTTATTATGTTGAATGTTTACATAGTAAAGCCATAAGCTCTAGGTTTCATACCCCAATAAAAAAGCCAGTAGTAGGATGGCAGAAGCATAAAAATAGAGAAAAGTTAAAAATCCTTTCTGGGGTGGCATGAAGTTGATGAAGCTAATTGTAAACTGAGAGAGAAGAGTAAGAATTCACAGGACCATGGTACAATACTTATAAGAATCAACTCTGAGATGTTCATGAAGAAAGCATTTGGAAGAGCCTTGCATTGAAAATTTCATGGGTAAAACAGATTGAAAGGCAGACAGGCACGTATATTGGGAAAGAGAAAGGAGAGAGAGGCAGGGAGAGAGAGCTCAAGAGTGAGCTCTGATTTTCTGAAGCTGAATTCCCTTAAAACTTAAAGAGCATGGAGCATACTGAGAAGTCTCAGTGATTTCCATCTTGAGAGCTGAAAGGAGCTGAAAATTGAATGTCTGCTATGGCAAGTGTCGAAAAAGCTTCATAGAAGGAGCTGAGGAAGTTATATGAGTCAGTCAGGTGCCCCAAGGTTTATCTATGTGGTACCTTAAAAATTTGTGGAAAAATTAAACTAATAGATAAATCTATTTTTAAAGAGTTATTAATCTGTTAGAGAGAGAGAGAGAGGAACTTTCATTCACTTGTTCACTCCCCAAATGGCTGCAATGTCCAGGTTGATGCCAGAAACACGGAACTCCATATAAATCTTCCACATGGATTGCAGGGGTCCAAGCACTTGGGCTATCTTCCATTGATAACCCAGGCACATTAGCAGGGAGCTAGATATAAGTAGATCTAGAGCAGTTGGAATTTAAATCAGTATGCAAATAGGATGCCAGTGTTTCAGACAATGGATTAACCCACTGCACCATAACACTGGCTCTAATAAGTTTGTTTTGATGCAAACAAATTTTGAAATCCATGCCCAATATACATTTCCATGAACTTTTTTTAAGATCCCTTATATAAGCAATTACCAAGCAGCTATTATTTGAATACTTCCCTTATAAGTTTGTGTGTTGGGAACTTAATCACCAAATTCATATTACTGAACTTTAAAGGTAGCATCCTTGGAAGGTATTAAGAATTAGATGAGATCATGAAGACGCTATCCTAGCACTGGCACTGGTGGCCTCATAAGAAGACAAAGGGGCTGGTGCCGCGGCTCAATAGGCTAATCCTGCGCCTGTGACGCCGGCACCCCTGGGTCTAGTCCCAATTGGGACGCCGGATTCTGTCCCAGTTGCTCCTCTTCCAGTTGCCTCTCTACTGTGGCCTGGGAGTGCAGTGGAGGATGGCCCAAGTTCTTGGGCCCTGCACCCACATGGGAGACCAGGATAAGCACCTGATTTCTGGCTTCGGATCAGCGCAGTGCGCCGTCTGCAGAGGCCATTGGGGGGTGAACCAACGGAAAAGGAAGACCTTTCTCTCTGTCTCTCTCTCTCACTGTCCACTCTGCCTGTCAAAAAAAAAAAAAAAAAAAAAAAGAAGAAGAAGAAGAAGACAAAGAATGCCTGTGCTAGAATACTGGCTCTGTCTCATCAGTATATGTCAAGAAAGCCCTCACATGATGTTGGTACCATGATCTGGAGACTTCTGGGCTTCCAGAATCCTGATCTAAACAAATCTCTATTCTTTATAAATTTCCCAGTCAATGATAATCTGTTATAGCAACAGAAGATGGACTAAGACATAAGTATTACTCATACTGAATGGCCAGTGTATATGCATGAGAGACTTAGCAACATTATCAGCCAGCATACATGTCATCCTAGGTGATTGTCCTATTCCTGTTCTGGCAGAACGAAAAGGTAGAAGTGAGTTAGCTTGAACTAGCAAATCAAAATATCCATTTGCATGGATGGGGCTGAAAGCCAAAGTTAATTCTTGTTGAAGGTAAATAAATAAACCTAAATTTTTGTACTACTGACTTCAGTTAGTGTAAATATTAAAATGACCGCAAGCATAATTTTGTGATAGAAAATGTATTAGTGTCCTTAACGTCATGGAATCTTTTAATATCCATGCTATGCTACATGGGCATATGGAGCACCATGACATGATCATCATGAACTGAGCGATGGGCCAAGAGGGTAGGATGATTTCCAACTTCTCTTCCCCCTGACCTTTCAGCAACTCCACTTCCTACTGCTGGAAAAGCACTCATCTTTTTGACCTACCACATTTTTGGAAGATAAGGAGTCTAAGGCACATGTCAAAAAATTTCTAAACATCAACTGGTTTGTAGAATTTGCATTTCCCCCCTCTTCAGACAGTGCTCTGTTCACTTTACTGTAGTTTCTGCTGGAGTTGGCACCATTAGAAGTGCCGAGACAGCACTGCTGATAAGAGATGTACTTGAGAATCTTACATCCTCTTGTAGACAACTCCACCTGCTGCACTCTGAATGTGTTCTTAATTGTGACTCAGTTTTCTGACTCATACTCTCAGGACTCTGGAAAATGGCTATGTGGCTGGTCAGATCTAAATTCCGGTTCTCCTGGGGATGTATAGCCCAATTTGGAAATTATTTTTATTCTGTACTGCTCAGTATTGACACCCTTAAAATAGGACCCAATTACAATTCAAAAAATAGGATCCAGTTTCATTGAAGGAAATGTTCTCAAAGAGTGTTAAGTTCTTGCATGAAGTATGATGCATCATTCTTTGCTCCTTTAGACATTCGGTCTCTATAAGGTCTGTGAAGACAATACATCTGTATTCCATGGTGACTAGAATGACTTAGAGGTTAAAACACAAATTGTGAAGGAATAGAAGGTTTATGTGCAGGGAATGAGTAAAAGAAATGGCAAGATGAAGTTGAAGTCATGGGAATTAATTTCACAGGAAGGTTGTTATTGCCCCCTTTAGCAGCTAAAATTCACATACAGGCACATCTTAAGTAATGTGTCGAGCTGTCCAAAAGATAATTTGAATCCTGTCAAGGCAAACAAGAATATGCTCACAAATTCAAGAGCAATATATGTGCAATTTGCACAACATCAATTTCTTTGGTTGTTTTTGGATGGAGCCATCACCATCAATTAAGTTAGTGACTCTTTGATTCAAATTACTTTTTGACATGTAGTCAACTAAATGGCTCACACAAGCATTATTTTCTGCAGGGTTCCCTAGGCAGTCATATAATAAACGTAAACAGGTGGGAAGGCAGAACAGCACTGCTGCAGAAGCAGCCTCCTCCTCCCTGCAGAAAAGAGAATAATAACATGAAGAAATATGGAGACATTATTAGATGGCCTAGAATAAGGAGAGATTTGCATATTTATTACATCTGTCTACTTATTCAATATTTCTCCACTGAAAGTTGCTTCTTAACCTCACATTGGGCCCTGTTATAATCAGGTCTTAGAGGTTAATCAAGGATGAGAATGACTCAGGCTGCAGAAACATGGTATGCCCTGAACTTGATGGAATGGTAATTGAGAACAATATTACTCTTAGCAATGCTACTGAAACCAAGCTTCATAGAGCTGGCATGTTTTGCAGAAGTGTGGGGACAAGAGAGCATTCGTTAAGAGGAAAAGTTATTTTATGTTCAATAAAGAAATATACAAAATGAGGAACGGACTTCTGGTATGTTCTTCAGCTGTTCGTTATCATGGCTACATCATTATCACCATTAAGACTGATGTTACCCATCTTCAGGATGGGCTAGTAATGATCCCAAAAGATTGCACAAACATTTTTCTCAGGTACTAGGAGTTACTCAGTGTCATGCTCAGTAATTTCCATATAAAGACTAACAGCAAAGATGCCACCTTTATTATTCACAGACTAGACCCCAGAGACTGTGAGGCATCTGCACGTAGTGGGTGAAAAAATACATAATAAAATAAAACTTTGTTGACTCAGTGTATGAATAAAAGAATAAATTAACCATACATCTGGTAGTTAGAACAAAAGAAACCCAAATTCTTACCACAGTTTCACATTAACCAGCTATGACCTTCAGAATCACTTCAGTTATGAGGGTTCTGTTCTCTATAAACAGGTTAATGACACATGCCCTGACCACTCAGGGCCACTGGACAGGTCATATGATAGAATCCATATGAGAACTGCTTGACAAACTAGGAACATTGAACTAAGTGCATCAGTGTTTTTGTTTTATCATCGCTTTCCACAGACATTGGTTCTTAAATAAGAACATTTCTAAAGGGAAGAAGTAGCACAAATCCCTTGGCTGCCTACACCACAGTCCAATTTGATATTCCTTATTCACAAGATAAAATGTTTCATGCTAAGATATACAATTCCAATACCTTTCTGTTTACTGGTTTATAAAATTCAGGAGCATAAAATCCCAAGTTTCTTTGGGTTTTTGCCAAGCATAGAATACAGATGGAAAGCTGAACATTAAGCCTGTTATGCCAAACTTAAATTTGACCATAAATCGCTGGATAGTTTCAATTCAAAGAAACATGGCAGTGTTATCTTTAAAGCAAATTACAGTTGAAAACCAGAAACCAAAGCAGAAAAAAACTGATAGGGAAGAGAGAATATGTTTTCAAGGGAAATAAGGATAAAGCAGGGTTCATTTTCAGCTCAGTCTGAAAACTCATTTATGTTGCCTCATCTTTTCTCTTATACTAAAATAAGTTTTATTCATTCACTCATTAAATAAACATTTACACAATGTCCCTTAGGCCCATGGCTTGTGGAGGTCATAATTAAAAAGGCACACTTATTGCTCTGTATCAGTTAAGGTCCTTTGGTTGCAAGCAAGCAGAGAAAAAAAATATGACTAGCTAACTTATGCAAAAAAATAACTTACTGTTAGGTTATAGGAAAGCTCTGGGATTTTTAAAAAGGCAACGGACACACTCAAGATATTAGAAAAAAAATACAGAATATGATTAAGCAGGTAGAAATCTAAAAGCTTGGTCATAGAAATTGTTTCTAGTTATACCCATAAACATAGCTTCCATTTTTGTGGCACAGCATTTAATATGAAAGGCATTTTAAGAGAAAGAAAAATTGACTGACAGAACTCTCAAAATCATTACCTCTTGACTTAATCTGGGTACTGAGCAGAAGGATTTGGTGAAGGGAGCCCATAGGGATGACTTCAGCTTTGTTAATAGGAAGACAGTCTTTGGAGGGATAGAGAGACTGAGTGCTTGCACAAAAACAGAATAGACGCTCCCTAAAGAGATCTGTGTGCTTTCTCTGTTGTGTTATAATGGAGCAAAGTCCCCAGGAGCAAATGCTCTGCTCAGTCTCACAGGTCTTGTGTTTTCCTCAAACAGATGACCCCAGCAACCCATGGAGGAGTAGATATTAATAAAGTTGAACTGAGAGCATTGATGTTTGAGGAAGAGCAGAACAGAATGCTGGATCTTACAGAGAAGGGTTAAGGAGAGTTAATATTTAATATCATAAAACTTTAGACTTGGCATCAAAGATCATCCTTGTTTATTTTCTCATTTTTCTAATTTTGTGAGTTCTGACAGTGCATGGAGATAATTCTACTCAGTGAAGAGTAACACATTTCTTACACATTAGATGGAAAACAGAGCACATTGTTTCTGTGTGCTGCACCTTCCCCACCTACATATTATTTTTTGTGGCATTTCAGAGTAGGACTGACCTAAAGTGGAATCTAACAGATGATGAGAAGGCCTCACAGCCCCGGTGTATCAAATGATAACAAACACTCATTTTATTTTCATTTCACTTTATTTTTTCTTTAAACTAAAAGTCAAATAAGAAACACATTCAGATAATTTTAAAAATGAAGGATATTTAATTTGCAGTAATTTCACTTTAAGATGTAAAGCAAACGTAGGCTGGTAATGATGCTCTTTCAAGCCATGTAAGTAAATGCAGCTAAGAGTCAAAAGGATTCTTTAATCAAAGCCAAACCCAAAGATTTTAGGCAAAAAAAAAAATTGATATTCAATCATTTAACAAATGTATAGTGACCACTGCTGAGTGCAAAGTCCTGTGGCACAAAAATAAAGATAAGTATGATTGAGAGCATGTAGGGTCACTTAATGTGGAATGAAGACTCATGTACTGAGAAGTCTTCGGTGGGTGGACCAGCAGCAAAGAATACTAGGGATTGGAGTTACCCTGAAGCTCTTGAGAACTAGTGGTAGATTTGTTATTTTCCAGTCTCACTTCATAGACAATAATAAATCAATTGAAAACACTGCTGTTTGGGTGACTGAGATAGGGAGAGATGACTGTCTCAAAATGGTCCTAAGGAAGCAGCAGCATCAGGAGTCAGCCAGTTATCACAGGCAGGAAGGAAGTTAAAAGGACCCTATTTGGAAGGGTTTCCATAGCATGAAATAAACAAGTTAGAAATACATGAGAAAGGCTTAGAGACCAATGGGCCTGCACTGGGTGGATATGGGAGGTGGTAGGTGTAGAAAGGAGGGGAATCAGGGGAATCAGAGGCAGTTCTGGGTGGAGATGGGAGAGAGATAGAGATGATAGAGGTAGATAAAGATATATATATATATATATATATATATATATATATATATAGAGAGAGAGAGAGAGAGAGAGAGAGAGAGAGATGGATATATATATATATATATATATATATACATCTATCTATCTATCTTCTATCTATCTATCTATCTATCTATCTATCTATCTAGATCCAGCTTCCCACCAATGTGGTCAGGGAGGCAGTGATGATAGCTCAAGTTCCTGCCATTTGCATGCAAGGCATATTGAGTTTTCAGCTTTCAGCTTTCACTCAATCCAACCCTGGTCATTGTGGGCATTTGGGGAATCAACTGTTCTTTTTTTCTCTGACTCTTGAATATTTCTTAATATGAAATTGTTATTAAATTGGCCAGTGCCGCGGCTTAACAGGCTAATCCTCCACCTTGCGGCGCCGGCACACCGGGTTCTAGTCCCGGTTGAGGCACCAGATTCTATCCCGGTTGCCCCTCTTCCAGGCCAGCTCTCTGCTATGGCCCGGGAAGGCAGTGGAGGATGGCCCAAGTGCTTGGGCCCTTCACCCGCTTGGGAGACCAGGAGAAGCACCTGGCTCCTGGCTTCGGATCAGTGCAATGCGCCGGCCGCGGCAGCCATTGGAGGGTGAACCAACGGCAAAAAAGGAAGACCTTTCTCTCTCTCTCTCTCTCTCTCACTATCCACTCTGCCTGTCAAAAAAAAAAAAAGATTAAAAAAAAAAAGAAATTGTTATTAAGTTGTTTTTAATATATTGTATACTCATTTTACAAATTACCACTATCACTTTTAGAAGTAGTTTAGTTGCCATTAAAGCACTGACTGGAAACCATATGCTGTAGTGACTTTTCCTTTGTGGAAAGGAAGTGCTTGTTAAACAAATACCAACTTCCTACTTCTTGCATTTGTTCCATTCATGATTAGCATGCTTCAGAGAAGCAGTGTCTCCAAGAGGTTTCAGGATAGGCCTGGTGGGGTCAGTGTGGACGTTTTAAGATTTCTGTGAACTGAATTCCCAGAAGAGAACCCAGATACTGTCAGACGAGTCACTCAGTAGCGTGGCCTCTTTAGGTTGATGGCCAGTTTGCCATGACAAGTGACTGGCAGGCTGTGAAACTACAGAAAAGATATATACAGTACAAACAAGGGTGCTGGTTGATTAGAATCTAATAGAAGAGAAAGGGCATAATGTCTGAAGAAGCATACGTATACAGTGCTAACCCCTTCATAAAGATGGCCTGGATTAAAATAAATGATAGATGGGAAAATGATAAGTGATCTCAGGCTACCAGTGTGAGAATATGTGCTTGAGATATAGACAAGATGAAAAGCTCTTTAATTTTTTCCCTAGCTAAGATAGACTAATCAAAGGAGAGAGCATTAATTAAATAAGAAATGTAAATCGCCCTCATAAGGACAGTACATCAAATCTGGAATCACTGAGACACAGTACACACATGTTGTAAAAGAATAGCTCCTTTTACATCTTGCTCTTAGCAACCAAAACGGGCAGAAGTTATTGTGGACCTTGGCTGGGGATAGAGCCAAGTATGAGGTGTAAGAATGAAATAGGCAAACGTTTGGGTCGACTGATCATAACATATTTAGATAAGAAATGCTCTTCAGGATAGATATGGAAAAATAACATCTCAAAAGTTAATGCACATTTTAAAAAACCTAGTTTCAAGAATGTAAAATATGCCATACATTGAAGCAAAAATGTTATCAACAGTCGTCATGAAAGCCTAGCACTGTGAAAAATTGGATGATGTGAGGAATGCATACTAATTATAGTAATCGTAATGGAATCCCAGGACTCTGAACTAGAAAAAGGAAACACAGGGGATAGTCCAACGCAAAATATCAGGTGCACTGTTAAGTATTTAAAAAGTTTAAAGAGTGTGTTAACTGATTGGACTGGCAATACAGGAAGGATGGCTAATCTTTATCGAAATAAATGAAATGAAACTGCACTTTACAAAAAAAGGGTCAAATGCTGCTTTCTTCTATCATGTATCCTGATGTATTTACACAATTTAATATCACATACTAATGAAGAAGATAATGATGATTCTGATGTTACCTGTGGTGTCAGAAGTAGCACAGCATGTTTATGTCTATTAACGTTTTCATGATTTTGCAAAACTGAACCACTTCTGGTGGAATCACAGCATAGAAGCATGGGATGAGTAAAGCTTTTGACTATAGCGTATTCCAGTTTTGATGGGAAAGAAAGACGATGACTATATTCTTCATCTTTCCCAGAGAATCCATTATCTTGCACTCCCTACCCCTCTATCCAAATTATAATTCAAGATATACCCTCAATGCATTAGATTCTCTGAAAAGCCATTCCTGTATTAGTTCTTATGGTTAATGCCCATAAAATAAGTTCTTTTACATGTACATAAAAATATATGTACACAAAATAATACACAAATGCAGGCCTTGGCTTTTACATCCTCTTCATTACCATCACTCTCTTTTCTCTTCATTTTTCATGCTCCATGTAGCTTATTGTCATCACGGCCTCTGCTGATGCTGTTGAAATGTAGTTCTGTCTAAAGAAATCCTCCAGTGGTTTTTCATCTCATTCACAGGAAGTCTCTTCCAGTGACCCACATGACCTTACTACATCTCCATTTCTACCTCCACTGCTTCATATCCCTTATCTTTCCAATCTCTTGTATCCTCTCTCAAACATCTTTATATTCCTGAAACACCCTAGACTTTGTTCTGTTTTGAGGTCTCTACCTGTAATACTCTTCATATACCTGTAAGATTTATTTTTTCATTAAGTAGTTGTTTAAATTCTCGTCCCCCACTTAGTGAGACAAACATTGGCAACACAAATTAATATTGTCTTTTCTCAACTCTCAAGACCTCCATTCTCTGCTGCAAATATCTCTAAAGCGCATTTTAACATACAACATATATTTCTTATAAATAATCATTTTTATATTTCTCTTGCCATATTCTTCCACCCAATTGTATCATTATAATAAAGATTCATAATGACAAACATTTTGCCTACTATGTAGACTACACTATTACCAATGAATAGAAAGGTAAACAGGCACTGCATTATTTAGGTCCACAAAACACCTTATAAGCACACATATATTATAAGAAGGATATATTTCCTGTTTATTGATGACTAGGAGAGGAAATCTAGAATTTAAGTAACTGGCTCTAAGTCACAAGTGAATAAAGGAAATGTTCATTCAGTTGATCAGCTTAGCTTATGTATTACATTATCACTCCCACAATTATATCAACTAACATAGAACTCTATTGCAGCAGAGTGAACCATGGTTCTCCTGCTGCTTTTGAAGAAGTAGTTTCTGTGGTGTAAGAGGGTCAGATAGCTAGAATCTGCGGGTGCTTTCCAGGAGCTGAGAGTGCCTGGTAAGAAAATGGAACATCAGTCCTATAGGTGGAAGGAACTTAATCCTGCCAGCAATCTGAGTGAGCTGTGATGGTATTAGGTCAAACCCAAGAGAGGAAAGCACAATGCCAGGTAAAAAAATTTTATTTTCTCCTACACTGGAATTCTTTCCATGAGATACTCACAATTTGGACAGAAAAATACTTTTTTTAAAAAAATTTTTAAAGACTTATTATTTTATTTATTTGAAAGAGTTAGAGAGAGGTAGAGACAAAAAGAAAGAGAGAGAAGTCTTCCGTCTGCTGGTTCATTCCCCAAATGGCCACAACAGCCGAGGCAGTTAGGAACTTCTTCTGAGTCTCCCAGTTGGGTGAAGGGGCCCAAGAATTTGGGCCATCCTCCGTTGCTTTTTCAGGTGCATTAGCAGGGATCTGGATGGAAAGTGGTATAGTCAGGACTTGAACCGGCGCCCATAGGGGAAGCCAGCGCTGCATGCTGGGGCTTATTCCTCTGAGCCACAATGCCAGCCCTGAAAAAGTATCTTAAGTGTAAGAATGAAGATGAAACTCATTTGAGGAGGAAAGTAGACATTTTTCTAATAAGCAAAATAAGAATTTTGATATTACTATTTTAAGCTTACTAAGAAATGTGACCTTATTTTGCATTCAAAATTGCTTAATAGAAATAATTCATATAAATATATTTTTTCACATAAACATACAGTGGAAGTGGAATTAAAATTTTGAGTACTACAATGACATTACTTAAACGACTAACTTTACAAACAGAAATGATTTATTTAGTTCATAGCTTGAGAGTTTTCAGTCCCAGTTTGGTTGCCTCAATGAACTGGCATCAGGTAAGAATGATGGATGCTTATGTCAGAGTGTAGAAAGAGTAAGGATCACATAGTGATCCAGGAAGCAAAGAGAGCAACTGGGCCCAACTCAGGCTTTTATAATCGACCCTTTTGTGAGAACTACATTTCAAGGGCACATACATTCACAGGGAACCAAAACCTCCACCAGCATTCATGTCCTAAACACCATAATTGGATTGTTTCAAGGCTTTTAACACCATTCATTTATGACTTTGGGTTTAAATGTCTGATCAGTTGAAGGGTCAAATCATATTCAAATTATAACATGAATATTGTACCACTATGACCCAATAAAATAATTTAATAATCATATGTAGCTGATAACAGTACATTAATGTAAGCTGATGAAGGTCAGGTTTAAATTTTGTATTATGAAAGGTTTGATTTCCCGTTTTAGACTTCATGGATCCAGTGACAATCTAAGCAATTAATGTGAGCAAGGTGGGCTTTACTCCTCTGTCTAGAATCAGAAAAATTTAGACTCGGACTCTGATGAGAGCCCTGCATAGAGTAGGGCTAGTTTGTAAAGAGACATTTCTGTGGGCTTTCTGAACTCTCAGACTTAAGCTCTGGATCTCTTTACTTCTTGTTGCATTATGTTAATTCTCTATCTATAAAAGAACATTATCTCATATTATTCATGCTCCTTTCCTTTCTCTGTCTGGTTTTTCTCTTTCTCCTCTCTTGCTGTTTCTTGCTCCTTCCCTTTCTTTCTCTTTTTCTTTTCTTATTATGAAAGGAATGAAGATTCTCTGGGGGACGCTGCGAGTGCATGGGATCCTCTTCTTTGTCATCCTCTTCTAAATGATCAGTTTCTTATAAGGCCTGAAACTTCAATAACTATCTGTAGAATGGACAAAGAAAATGATGAATATATAAAGAATGCATGAATCTATCTCCTCTGATATCTAAGAGTTGAGTCTGTTTTGAGAGCCAGCAGCTCCATTCAGTGCTGCCCATCTGTTCAGATTCTGGGTAGCTGACATGCCTTCCCTCTTCATTGCCTTACCTCAGGCCCCCAACCCCGGTGACAGTGATGGAGTTGACAAGATGTCAGCCGACCCTTATTGATTATGCATGATCTCATTAGCAATACCTCGGCCTAGTGTGACCTAATCCTCGCTAGGAAAGGCTGTGATATATGAGGACCCGCACTTTGTCACTTGAGGTTAGGAAAACAGGCGGATCACTTAGTAGCTGTGATAACCAAAGACACACCCCTTGCGTTTTGAGATGGTGGCTGGTTGAACAAAGTACATGAGAGTTATGTGGGTCAGACAAGTCACTGAGAGCCCATTCTGGCTGTGCAGCTAGTTATTTATTTATGTTTTGTTTGATAAAATTTCATCCGATGTGGCAGCACTGGGACATTTGTCCCAGTATATAGTAATGTCTGAAATAGGGCTGAAAGAGGCATACTTGGAACAAACCTGCAGAGATCCTAGGGTTGAGACTTCATTGCCTTTAATAAATGGGGCATGTTCTAATCTGCCCTTGTCACCATCCCTAATCATGCCCCCCCCCCCCATGGCAGCCTTCACACCATAGGCTTGGGGGGGGGGATTACTTAGCACATGAGAAGTCTGAGGCTTAAGGAACAGGAATAGAACAGAAGTCTGTGATTGACCAGATCAGTGGCATGAATGGAGCCATCGTGTGAATTACGTGACGAAAACATCTTTTCCTGCAGCTGAAAAAACTGCAAAAAGATGCTCCTTTTCCCAGACTGAGGCAGCCCATTGCCATACTGCATTTGTTCTCTCTTCTGGGCTGCATTGGCTCAGAGTGTAATCTGGGCAAGCTGGGCCTTGAGTCCAGAGCAGTGTGGTTGGCCCACTCTTACCCTGGGGAGCTTGCAGCCATAGCGGAGCCATCTGAATAACCAGTGTGGGCAAGCTGAACCACTGTGGAGGAGGTCTGTAGAAACATGGGATCTTGAAACCACGATGTTTCATCAGGAATCAAACGCCTGGTGCTATCTTCTGCTTTTACAAGTGAGGAAACTGTCTTGAAGAAAGCAAGTATTAGAATTGTCTTGTTCAGTTTCCTAAAAGAGAGCATGGCTAGTCTAAAGGTAAAGCAGAACTTGTGTCCAAAAACGGTCTCCCATTCCAAGCACTACACTACACTTACCATTCATAGAAAGAAAGACATAGTCCCTCCATTGTTTCAATCATCCTCTTCATTAGTACGCTCCCCTGACTGAGTCAGTCGGGGGAGAATCATCAGTGAATATTGCTTATTTAATGCCCGGATCAGATTATCTGTGTGTCGAGCTGAGGAAGTGGGCATCAGTTGGGGCCATGGCTGCTGAGTGAGCGTTCTCGGCCTCCTTGAGCACACCTCAGAAGCATCCAGCCTTTAATAAGCCTTGTGTTCAGTGCCCTTTTAAAATGATTGAATTATGGCTTTTATGGCTCTATAAAAGCCTTGATTAATTTTGGAAAGCTGCTGCATCTTCGGATTCTGTCCAGTCCCTGCCGGGAGGTTAAATTATTCATGTGGGTTCCAATTGGCGACTTTGATTGTATTCAGAAAGGAACAACAAGCAGGAATCTTTGTAGTCCATGAAGACTGGAGCCAAGGTTATAGGGGGTGGCAAGAAATTTGTGGGTATCTGAGAAAGCATCACTCCCAGGGCCACATGGAGCTTGGGGAATGTAGGGAGATAAGGGAAGCTTGCCTCATGGTTTTCAAAAGACTTGTTGGACAAACATCCAAGTTCAGGGGAAAAGGACATGTTCATATTCATGTGTCTGTGCTCCAGCAGGTTCCTATGTGTTAACTCTTCCACCATAGCTTTCTGTTGATGCTTCTAAAAATAAGGAGTGTTGTTTATACAGACCTCTATATTACAATGTGCTTTTGAATATATTATCTCATTTCCATGTTGAATTCCACTGTAATTGCATAAGCTGCTAAAACAGCTATCTTACCACATTCATTTTATAGGTCACAATGGTGGGTATCAGGAAGGTGATTTCATCAAGTGCTGTGTAGTAACACTGAAAAGTCAGCAGATCTTTTGTTTCTAAGGTGAGAGCTATTTCCATAAAACACTGTGCTCCCCTTGCTGCCCACTGCAGAATGTGTGGAAGGAATGATGCCCTGGGATCCTTCTCATTGCCATCCCTTATGGGCGTCCCTTCTCCCCATCTCCTGTGTGCATGCACAGACACACACATGTTCATACACATGCAGTTACAGGAGCATGGAATCCATCCTCGTTTGTTATCATTTCCCCAGGAGTATCAAACTCCCAAAAGGTTGGTGATCCCCAACATGTTCTCAGACAGACCTCACATTCTGCTGATTATTTCTTTTCTTTAATCTCTGCTATTCTCTTATTGAGGATGATCTATTGATTCCTGTGATGTCTCATGTGCCAATTGCCTCTTCCATAACTGTTATTCTTTCCTAAATTAGAAGGAACAGAGTAGATCAGAAAATAGGTGCCACTCAAAATCAAGAGGCCAGCACATTAAAGCTGACCAGGTCATTTAAAGCCATGAGTCTATCATCTATGAATGGGACCACCAGCCTGCTTAGCCCATTTCTCATGGCTGTGGTAGAAGTACTTGAGATAGTACATGAGAAAGAACCTTAGGAACTGTGCTCCATTACATATACTTTAAACATTTGTTACCCTGGCAGTGAGAAGCAGAAAATAAGTTACAGTGGTCAAGAAAGCCTGATTTCATCAGGAAGTCACTAATAACCCTTTTAACTTTAGAATGGTTTATCACCTAGAGATAGAAAGTAGCTGGAGACAGCTGGTGAATTTCAAGGATGTTGGGAAGCTGCAGTTGACTCTTGGGAGAAAATTCTGATGACAAAAGTTTTAGGTGATCTATGACTAGGTGAAATCCCATTCACAGGACCTAGCAGGGAATGGGGCTATTGTGATTTACTCTCAGGTACTGCTGACAGTCCCCTTTCATTTGGAAACAGAACTCCAAAATGGAAGGCAGTCCTGGGAGAAAAAGGATCCTGGGAGTCACTGAGCTTGGAGTAGAGTAAGACAACTGGATGTGGATGTTTGTATAGGGTTAGAAAAAAAAGGTAGTCAGGTTGTGGGTGTACTGCCACTGGGGTGAAAACATGGTAGGAGGTGAGCACCTTTGATGCTGAGTTGAGCCTTACCCTAATTTAGAGCTCCCCAAATCTTCTGCCAGCCTATGACAATTGGTTTTAGCCAGGAGCAAGGCTGTATAGTTGGACAAACTTTTAATATATCATCTCAGTTATGACTATGGTGGCAGAATAAGGCTCTCTGTCCCTCTGCCAGCACAGTTGTGTAAGCTCAGCAACACAGAGGTTCTTCACACAATGTGCTCCAATCCCCATTACACACACACACACACACAAACACAAAACCAAAGCACACAGTACCCATAATCAGCACAGCTAGAACCAGCTCCAGAGAGAAAGTAAAAGGAAACTTGGATACATGGAGGCTTTGGAAAACAGAGGTCAGTTTAAAAACATCTAAGACTTCCAGTGTGGTGTTTGCACAGTGGTTGAGATGCTTCTTGGGATGCATGCATCCCATATCAGAGTGCTTGAATTGAAATTACAGCTCTTCTCCCAGTTTTAATTCCCTGCTAATGCACACCTTGGGAAGCAGAGGGTAATGGCTCAAGTAGTTGAGTTCTTGTCACACACGTGGGAGACTTAGATTGATCTCTCAGTTCTGGACTTCAGCCTGTCCCAGGCCCGGCAGTTGCAAGAATTTGGCAAGTGAACCATATGTGAGCTCTCTGTCTGTCTCTCAGTTTTTCAAATAAATTTAAAAAAAACATTTAAAAAAAAAATCTGGCATTTTCAATGTTCACTAAGGTGCTAGTTTTAAAAGTTTTCAGCCCTGTTAAATTCACTTGCTATTCCATATGCTGTGGTGTGGCTGCTTGGTAGAGCAGTCACTCTGAGGCACTCTATCTTTTACTGGCTCTGCCAAGTTTTGTATTTTTTCCTCCTGTTCCTTTGAGTGTCCCTTCTCCATCTTTTTTCCAACTTTTTCATGATTCGATTTTCATGGTTATTTTGGAAGGCGTTTGGATATGGGTATGTGCTTTCTAACTCCTTCCCTCTAATTGACCCTGATATCATTACTAAGCCACTGTCTTCCACAGTAACAATCTGTCACTTCCATGTGACCCTTAACTTCTTCCACTGTAACAGTCCATCCTGTGGCAGTAACACTGGTCTCTCCTACAGACATGACCGTTACAGAACAAACCCTTTCACGTTAGAGTCTGGGGACAGAGAAGTGTTGTTCAAGCTTAATTAACCTATGGTAAAATAAAACTTCATTTTACTCACCAGTATTTATTGAAGTTGAAAGTATGCCAGGCACCACAGATGCAAAAATATGCAAATGTGCAAATCCCACATTTCCATAGTGCCTTAATTCTAGCGTGGGGAGACAGACAAAAAAATGATGATACATTTTGATTGGTGAAGGTTTCACCCAAAGAAGTGAACTTCCAGTGACAGGATTTCTGCCATCAGTGCAGACACAGGATGTTTCTAGCTTAGATAGGAATCCTTTTCTTAGGCTATGGCATTCCTCACTGCAGCCAAGTTGCGTGAGGGAGCAAAGGAATTAATGAGCCAGAGGCTTTTCTCAGACAGAGAAAATAAGCTACCGTCGCCTCTGCATGCTCCTCAGCCTGGTTGCTCATTTATAGATGTATTTTATGTCAAATTGAGCCCCGAGGGGAAGGTTAAAGCTGCAGCTTAAAATTTATATGAATTTATATGTGGAATCACAGTAATAATATTTGAACATTGAAAATTCAAGAACAATTGCATGTGGAACTGGTCAGCTAAAGAGTAAGGTTGTCCTGTCAGTGACCACTGAAAAACTTCATATCTTTCCAATGCCCCCGAACTTTGAAAGATAACAGAGCGCTTGACAAGTCATGTAGTTTGAGCCTGTTGACCAAAACCCTGCAGTAGGCCCTCTGGTGAAGCAGTCATTCAGGGGAACATGGAGTTGGAAAGGTCAGGTTGAGAGCTGGGACACAACGTGGAACATTCTTGTTTTGTAAGAATGTGAATCATCTGCCAATATTCCTTCTTGAAACTATGTAAGCCCGGGGACAACGGGATTCATTGACAAATCACTTTGTTCAAAAAAAATCCCATTTGAAAAATTAGACACTGTGAGATACTGCTCCTCAATAGTCACTTTTTGTGTTCCTGAAAGTCTGTTAGTGTAGACAGAGGAGTCAGAACTGCACACAAGTGAAGCCCAGAACCCAGAGCCATCCATCTCTGCAGGCAGCACCATTTGGCACAGACAACGAAGGAAAAGACACATTGAGAGGCGCAAAAGACACAATCCCTTGCTCTTCCAGCATGGCAAGTCACTTCCTTGTCCTCTTTACCACTTGAAAACCCAATGTACATGCAAACAATAAACTTTAATCTGGTTAACAAGTTTTAAAAAAGCACACTGAAAGCAAGTTTCAGCAGTCTGATATACTTTATGACACTTATTAAAAAGACACACTTGTAAGTCAATTAACTTGGCCAATGATATCTTATATATCTTATATATATCTTATATATATATTTTATTTTTTTGACAGGCAGAGTGGACAGTGAGAGAGAGAGACAGAGAGAAAGGTCTTCCTTTTGCTGTTGGTTCACCCTCCAATGGCTGCCGCGGTTGGCGTGCTGCGGCCGGCGCACTGCGCTGATCTGATGGCAGGAGCCAGGTGCTTCTCCTGGTCTCCCATGGGGTGCAGGGCCCAAGCACTTGGGCCATCCTCCACTGCACTCCCTGGCCACAGCAGAGAGCTGGCCTGGAAGAGGGGCAACCGGGACAGAATCGGTGCCCTGACCGGGACTAGAACTCGGTGTGCCGGCGCCTCAAGGCGGAGGATTAGCCTAGTGAGCCATGGCGCCGGCCGCCAATTATATCTTTTTTTTTCTTTTTTTTCTTTTATTTTTTTATTTTTGACAGGCAGAGTGGACAGTGAGAGAGAGAGAGAGACAGAGAGAAAGGTCTTCCTTTTCCGTTGGTTCACCCTCCAATGGCCACCGCGGTTGGCGTGCTGCGGCCGGCGCACTGCGCTGATCTGATGGCAGGAGCCAGGTGCTTATTCTGGTCTCCCATGGGGTGCAGGGCCCAAGCACTTGGGCCATCCTCCACTGCACTCCCTGGCCACAGCAGAGAGCTGGCCTGGAAGAGGGGCAACCGGGACAGGATCGGTGCCCCGACCGGGACTAGAACCCGGTGTGCCGGCGCCGCAAGGCGGAGGATTAGCCTGTTGAGCCACGGCGCCGGCCAATGATATCTTTTAACTTGTTTTCTAAGAGGAAAGGCAGCAGGAAAAGGGGTAAAGTTTCCATCTGGAAAGTTCTAAGTTGATTTCTTTCCTGTTAAAGTGAAGACAGCCGCTGGAGTTCCAACTCACAAATGTAAATGAGACTGCTCTGCACCTGCATCCAACAACTCAAAAGTTCAAAGAATGGCACTGGGATTGCCCTTTCTTGGTTTTCACATTTTATCATTCAATGAAAAATTGATAGCTTACCTGTAAAGGAACAAATGTGGTGTAAGACAGGTTAAGTGTGAGAATAAAAATAGACAAATGGGACATATTGTTTAGTTAGTAAACATTTCTTTAGTTTGTACTGAAATGTAGTTATTGCTGGGAAAATCAAACAAACAAGAAAACCTGACTACTTTTCATTATTCTGAGGAGAGAAATTCCCACCTTCATCCTCACACTCCAAATCCCCAAAAATATGCAAATAATAAGTTCTTTTTTGATTTTTGCACATTTTTGGTTTTTTCACTGCCTTAAATTTTGATATATGAAATATTAAAAATGTGCAAAAATATTTTCTTTAAAAAAGTAATTATCATAAAAGATCAATATGTTGCAATTATTTAAATTCCTGGTTCTGTCACAACAAAAATAGTAGCATCCTCAAATACTTACTAACTGTATTTTAGTAGCACACAGTTCTTGAACAAAAAATAAAGTACATTTTGGCCTTCAGGGAGCAGTGGAATTTTCTTCTCTTGTATAAAAATGGGAAGAAGAGTTGCAATATTTTCTCAGCTATTGAACTTCCTGTTCTTGATACTTGATATATTCTTATCTTCCTGTGTAAAGTCTTAAAAATTTATTACTGGAAATGCTCTTGTAGATTAATTTGCTATTACAAGGACCAAAAATAAGTATATTTACCTACATATTTAATAGTTGAGGTCTAAAAATGAATATAATCTAAACAATTTCTAAAATTTGAGAAGTACCTGGTCATCACCCCATGATGGTTTGTGACTTTGAGATCCACAAATTAATGTCTAAGTGCTCACTTCTTGGTTAGAAGATCACTGTATCTACAAGACCAGGCTCCCTGCAATACTTACATCTACCTGAATTAATTATATTAGACAATTTAGCTGTATTCATTTTTTAATATAACCTTTTAAAACTATAATTGAATTCAAATTAATCCAAGGTTTTGTGTCAAAATCATTTGCTTTCAAGAATATAATACTATTTATAGTTAACACGCTGAGGGGTGGTCAACACTACCTTTGTGCATCCAGAACTCTAATGTTTATATGTAAACTAGTCATGAAAAATGATTATTTCTACTCCCTCCAATAGTCTACCTTCAAAATAAAGGAACACTTGCTGGTTTTCAGTTACAAATTATTTGTAATGTTTAAGATTTAGAAGTAAATCTTAAGACTTAAAGTTATTGTGCAAGAAAGTAAATCACTTCATATCCTGCCAGCTGAAATGTGTATTTTTCCTATTAACAGTTTGAACTCTATTTTAAAGTAAAATTTCCTGCAGAAGAAATAAATGGAAATATTGACAAAACGAGACTTTTCAGATTGACAGCAGATAGTGAAATCAAAGTTCAACAACAAATCTACAGATTTGTAGAAAATGCATGCAACATATGCTTACAATATAAAGCACTTACAAAAATCAATTATTTAATAACAACAAACTATAAGAAAAATAATAAACAAGAGGAAGATATTTGAGGTAGAATGTTTAAATTACTTTAAATATATGACTAATATATAAATATAGAGCAACAATAAGATAAAATGTTTAATCTATTAGATTAGCAAAATTAGAAAAAACAATGATATTTAGCTTCTCCAAGAAAGGTCTACATTACTGGCAGAGGAGTAAATTGTCATACATTTTTAAAGTAATTTGCAGCATTTATAAAAATCTTAAATACATTTAAGAGTTGGGTATGTTATTCTACTTACATTTAACAGCCCTACATTAATATCTATAAAAATGGGCCAGAACAATTTGAAATGGGGCATAAATGAGAAAACCTATGTGTCTGTCAGTATGGGAAAGGCAAATTTCAGTGTAGCATATCCTCAATGGGGAATGACCTAGAGCCCTTGAGCCAGAGGAGGAAAGGTGTGTGGATGTTAGAGAAAGATATTCATTATCTTCTAATTCTGAAAATTGAAAAAACAATTATCCCAACAATATAAACAGCATGAACTATTTCTCTTAGCCTAATAGAAATGCATAAGTGTGTTTGAAAGGCTGTGGAAGTTACTCCAAATATTAGTCACTTCAAATAATGGGAGTGTAAGTGGGGATTTCTACACTGAGGCATTACTTTTTCTGCATTGTTTGAAAGTTTTACTGACACCAATACTCTGTTTACAATCTTAAAAAACACTGTTTGTCTTTTCTCAGAGATGTGAAAACTGTGCTAAAATCCAATGGATTATCTGTATTCTTCCTAAATCCAAATGCCTCCTTTAAAAATTACTTTTGTTATCTTAGCAGTAGACAGATCGATCTCATTGACAACATCCGATACTCAGATATTCAATTGACTGTTGATATAATCACCCTATATATTTGTTTACAGAAAATTAGATACCAGCAGATGAAAAAAAAAAGCATCCTTCATAGGATCTGAAATATCATTATCACCAACTGAAAATATAAACTGAAGAGTTGTTTCCACCACTCAGAAAGCATCTCATCAGTAGTAGACATTCTGTAGGCAATGATTTTTAGAGACAGAATATGAATGAATAAAGGATTCAGAGAAAATTAGTGAAGTGCTGCTCCTTCTAGTCTTTAAAGATGAATGCATAAAGGTACAAGGACAAATTATGAAATCAGATAAATACCCCACAAAATTTTTACAGAAATAGTGGCTCAAAAGAGAATGAACATCACACAAAGCTGCAACAAACTTTCATCCAATTTTTTTTTTTTTTTTGACAGGCAGAGTGGACAGTGAGAGAGAGACAGAGAGAAAGGTCTTCCCTTTTTGCCGTTGGTTCACCCTCCAATGGCTGCCGCGGTAGGTGCGCTGCGGCCGGCGCACCGCACTGATCCGATGGCAGGAGCCAGGTGCTTCTCCTGGTCTCCCATGGGGTGCAGGGCCCAAGGACTTGGGCCAACCTCCACTGCACTCCCTGGCCACAGCAGAGAGCTGGCCTGGAAGAGGGGCAACCGGGACAGGATCGGTGCCCCGACCGGGACTAGAACCCGGTGTGCCAGCGCCTCAAGGCGGAGGATTAGCCTAGTGAGCCGCGGCGCCGGCCTTCATCCAAATTTCTAACACACCTTTGGAAAACTATTCGAAGTTCTACTGAATAGTGATAGTGGTAAGCATTTTGTTTTGTTAACAAACACTGTGCAAGGTATGAAAGAACTCTCATGGATGGTAAAATATAAACATTTGCATGTTATTATGAAAAAGTTTGTGGCTGGCACCGCGGCTCACTTGGCTAATCTTCCGCCTGCAGCGCCGGCACCCCGGGTTCTAGTCCCGGTTGGGGCACTGGATTCTGTCCCAGTTGCTTCTCTTTCAGTCCAGCTCTCTGCTGTGGCCTGGGAAGGCAGTGGAGGATGGCCCAGGTCCTTGGGCCCCGCACCAGCATGGGAGACCAGGAGGAAGCGGCCATTTGAGGGGTGAACCAACGGAAAAGGAAGACCTTTCTGTCTCTCTCTAACTCTGCCTGTCAAAAAAAAAAAAAAAAAAAAGAAAGAAAGAAAAAGTTTGCAAATAATTTCTCAAGATATTAGGTTAAACATATTCAAGAGTTGCAGAAAAGTTGCAGTTAAAACATAGTACAGGGTAGTGAAGTTGAAGCTATTGAACTGCTGAATAGTGTATAGTGATGTCTTTTCAAAATATGATTTTTGAAAATAAACAAAATCAGTGTTAACAGAAGTATGGTAAATTAAAAGTGACCATGGCGAGAAGTAACATGACATACCCTACAGAAATTCCAGAATGAGGAAAAGTTGATTTCTAAAATACACAATGTACAAATTCTTATTTCTCCCTCAGAATATTTACTTAAAACTGTGGGAGAAAGGAAATTGGAAATGTTTATTTTAAAATGGAAAGAATTTTGTTGTCAGTCAGTTCCTGCAGTTGCATGTATTCTGATCAGCAAGAAAAGTCTGCAAGCTGGGGGCACTATTATAGTATTTGATGACTGAAAAATAAACCGCTGAATTAGAAGTTGATGTAAGGACAGACAGGCTTGGGAAATGCTGTGGCATATAGATTAATAGTACAAGGTTCACAACGGCGCTGTTCTATGCCTCCCTTCTCCTTTTCTTACTGCAAATCTTTAGTTCCTCCACATTACAAAACGTCAAAAAGAGATTGTGATCTAGTTAGAAATATATGCAACTCATATGCGCACACCCTTACATAGAGTACTTGGATGTACCTGCACGTATGCAGAAAAGGCAGATACGTTTCCTCGATTCTAACTAGATTAAGAGTTTAAAGATTTTTTTCAAAATTTCATATTGGTAAAATGAAACATCAAAGAAATATAAATGTCTGGTGTCCATAGCTCAGAGAAAAGCTATATAAGTACAAATATAAGTAAAGTACAAAGGATAGAAAAAGTGAAAGCTGAATCAATTATTTTCTTTAAGTTCCTTCTCAGTTTTTTTTTTTTTTTCAACAGAGCTCTGTGTCTTTTCTTGGCAATGTAATTTATAGCAAGAATCTAAACTGAAGATAACATTTTTTAAACTGCACAGATGAGAGTTGAATGGGTAAGTCTTTATGTATTCTGAGGTTTCTGTTCCATCTGTGCCTGGGCAGTACCACTGGATACTGCCTAGTGGTCCTTGAATACTTTGAAAGAGTAGGGATGACTGTCACCAACAGTGTCTTCATGAGCAGCAATTCAATATTCAAAGAATTACAATTAAGTATTCTCACAGTTCCTTAAATATTTTTGTGTGACTCTCAATAATAGCAACTTTCACTTGCTAAATAAGCATAAAGTAACCAGAACTTCTGAATTTTGGGGACATAAAATTTGGGGGCCAAACAATTTCAAAAATATCTCAACCATATTTATTGCTGGGAAAAGAAAAATAAGTGGTGCTGCTGTTCAGTACCCAATAGGCCACCAAAGATAAATGATTGGATCAGACCTAGAGCAGGTGTGAATACAAATGACAGTCCTGATTTCTAACTTCTGTGAAGCATACACAGCATTTCTTTCCTTAAAAAAAGAGCTCACCAGGTGGATTTTCTAAGACCTGGTTTAAGGGGGAAATAACCACAAACAAATAGTCCTAAACATTTCTGACTAATGGATGACTCTGACACCTGAGGTACATATGAAGAGAAGAGAAGGATAAAAATGGACACAAAAGCAGACAGGGACCCAAAATGAGTAATGAAGAATGAAAGCAATCTGAAAAGAACACCTGCTAGACTGACACCAGAAGAGGAACAGGGAAGTAAAGTAAGATAAATGTTCATCTTGGAGATATGTAAGATCGAAGGAAGGGAAGAAGAGGCAGGTATGTGCTAGTGATATAAATGAATTACACAGCAGCTGGCTTGTTTCAACATACACTTGAATCAATGCTAACCAAAGATCTTTGATAACAAGCCACACCATTTTGTCGATGTTCAAAATAAGCAAAAGTAATCAGGAGGAGTAATGGTGAGAACTAGAAGTTGGATCCATCCATCTTTTCCTTACTAGCGCTGTGGTTATCATATTACAATAAAGCTGTCACTATTCAAACTCCACACACACAATAATTCATTCTGTATAGCTGAGCATTCTGATACGTGAAGGTGTGCCAATTGAAGTAATGTAACTTTATGTTTAATCTTCAGGCTAAATCTTTTGTTTTAATAGATTGTAAGCTATTTCATTGTTATTTATGGTAATCACTTCTTGGACTCTAGCCAAATTAGACCCCAATGGCTGATATCTAGGTCAGTTTAAGACAAAAGATACTTAGTAAATTTCTGTATATGCTGTGTCTTTCTATTTTATATTTCATTCCAGGGCTACTAAGGATTTTTATGCTCTAATTTTTGTTTTTCTAATTACTGCACTTATCCCAAGTCTCCTGTAGTTTTAATTTCAAGAGGTTTTATCAGTTGTTAAGTATAGGATATATTTTTATTGTTTATTTGTTAAGCCTTACCTCTCTGAAAAGATTATTCTATCTTGAGGAAAGAGATCACTAATTGATGGAACTATATGAAAGGAAGGGACATTAATTTTGCAATAGAACCAGATTATTTTACAAATAAGGAAAATAGGATCACTGATGTATTTAATTTACTAATTGTCACACAGATAATTAGGGACGGATCTAAAACTACTATCCAGGTATATTGAAACCTTCCCTAGTGGGTACCTTCTAGTATAAAATATTAGTTTGTATCCTATAGCTCTTCTATTTAGCCTCAGAAGATAGGCAGTGTAAATTAGAGGACTGATCAGAAGCAACGGAAATATGTTCAGAGCGTTCATTATCTCTGTCAGCAAGATGCAGACTTACATGACTCATATGATTTGTTTTGTATGTAGTTTGATCAGTATTCACCATTAGACTGCTTTAGGGGATTTCAGAGAAACATGGCTGGTTGAAAAGGGGAAAGACTTATTTCCATGTTGACACATTCTAGGAAAGACTCATGTTAGGAAGACAAAGGTGGGGACTTTAAAAGAGGCACAAGAATAGCTAAGAGAAAAAAAATGGTCTAAAATCAATTATCTTACATCTATTATTCAGCTATTCTCTATTTCAGTTCCCATTGACAGAGGTCTGATTGGTAAAGGAAGCAGAAAACAGGGTGGTGAAATTTAAACATTTCCCCTGGACAAAATTTCTTTTGATCAGATTAGACTCATTATAGACAACATAAGTAGACTCCTGGCTCTGTGTCTACAGGTGCTGCAGGAGTAGTTTGCAGACCAGTTGCTCTGCAGGTGTTGCATGTTCAGCCTTGGGCATCAGTGTTCTCAGTGGATGTTGGTGGCATAATCACCTTCTATAGGAGCATCATTTCCATTGTAGAGGCATTAGCAGCCCTACTAATAGGTGCTATCACTTTCCATTCTTCCTCCATTCTTCTGATAATGACTAACATCCTCACTGGCCAGGAACTTGCAAAATACTGTCAATGATGCCTGCATTATTATTTCACAGCTTTGAGGGGGGATAGAGTCAAATAAATAGTTAATAATATTACTCATGTTGAATGTATATAGGGTGCTGTGGGAGCACATAAGAGGATATTTCATGCAAATCTGTGGTGGAAACACCTTCCTAGAACAACTTAGTTTAACAAGATACCTAAGGATGGTAGGAGATAAACTATAGGGAGGAACATTCAGATAGAGGAAGAGGGGAAAACATAGCATCTACAGGGGACATAAGGAAGTTTAGTAAGAGAATGTAAGAGAGTTTAGTAAGAGAATGAGAAGCTTGTGAGGACACAATAAAAGATAGGGGTGGAATACTGGGCAGGGACAAAAAAAAATACCCTCTTCTCCAAAAATCAGGGCCTAACTCAAGGACTTTAAGAGCAAAGATAATTTAATAAAACCTAGTTTTCAAAAATTAGTATCTGTGGCCAGCGCTGTGACTCACTTGGTTAATCCTCAGCCTGTGGTGCTGGCATCCCATATGGGCACCAGGTTCTAGTCCCAGCTGCTCCTCTTCAAGTCCAGCTCTCTACTGTGGCCCTTTAGGGCAGTGGAGTATGGGCCGGGTGCTTGGGCCCTGCACCCACATGGGAGATCAGGAGGAAGCACCTGGCTTCAGATCAGCACAGCGCTGGCCGTGGCAGCCATTTGGAAGTGAACCAATGGAAGGAAGACCTTTCTCTCTGTCTCTCTCTCTCACTTTCTATGACTCTACCTGTCAAATTAAAAAAAAAATTAAAAAAATTAGTATCAATTTCATATGGAGAAAGTAGACCAGAGACTTATCTATTGGGGACTTCTATAGTCATTAGGCTGAGATATATCCACTCAAGAGCTATGACTGTGGTTCAAAGCATGGAAAAATGGAGATACCAGCTAGAACATTTGCAATGATGATTTGGGAAAATAATTATTATTTAGATACATTTTAAAGTCACAACTTAGTAAAATTGGTTGTTTAATCGGATGTGGGGTGAGAGAAAGCTAGGAATCAAGGAAAATGCTGAAGACAGGAATCTTTCTCTTAAGTTATTGGACAGATAAGAGATAAGATGATGAACCTAACAGTATAAAACCAGATCAGGAAGAAAGTAAGCATAATCAGGAAATTATAAGCTTGAGTAGAGATAAAGGACTTGAAAATAATTTAAGTCTTTTGAGGAAGCTTCAGAAGTAAGCACCAGAAGACAAAGCCTAGGGTAGGTATGTGAGTTGGGGGCAGGGGCCGTGATTAGGATGAACTACTGAAAGCCGGTAGCCCAGCGGAATGGGTATCTGTCACATGGTGGTTTCTCACAGGGGATTCACAAATGTAACTTGGAGTGACACATCATAGAGGAGACTCTAACTTTTTTATTATGCTTTAAGATAGAGCCAGAAAAAAAAATGGATTCTTATCATCAAGTCTTCATTGTAACTCTCTTTTAGAATAGCCCACAAGCAATTATCCATAAGTAAATTTTATGGTACAAATATTCAATAAATGTTGGGTATTTTTCTGCATTCCCTTTCTCACAAAGCAAAGCTCAATGTTAGGAATTCAGTTGGAAGTCAATAGAGAATTTAATGTATGATTGACTATTTATATAGAGAAAAAATGAATTTGTGTTTCTGTAGCTTTACAAAGATGATTTTTTTCTCTTCCTATTTTGTTGGATATTTAGTGTCCAAGAACTGTTTAGAATATTTTTAATCTTTGAGGTGAATTGCCCTTTTGGGATGGGTTAATAGCACCATTTTTGTAAGATATGGAATGCTGAATACATCTTGATTTTTCATTTAAATATTTCCATGTCAAAAGTATGTCTTTCTGCAAATTTAGTGACAGGACCACTAAAATGGTAACTAACTCGGCTTCTTCTCATTGTATTTTAAGTAACACAGAAGTATTCAAAAACAATTCAAAGCAAAAAAAAAAAAAAAAGAAGAAGAAGAAGAAGAAGAAGAAGAAAAGATATTAAGCTGTGTCTTAAGATTCCATAAAGGAGAAAAGATGCTAAACACACACACACACACACAGATATACACATATACATACAAACACATCTTTTCTAAAATGCATAAAAAGCAACTTTAAAAGAAACTCCTATCTCAAATGCTCTTGGGACTTTCAGCAAAGTGAAGATTTGTTTTCATCTTCAAGCCTTATGTCAGATTCATCAAAGGTGAGAGTTGTCTTCAGGCATGGATTTTGAGCTGTAGTTTGGCATGGTTTTTAAATTTTTTTTCCCTGTGGCTGGACATTCATTACTGTGTCCTCCAGTAAACCCTGCCTTGCCACTTCAAGTTTTTCTTCTTCACATAAAAATGGGGAATTAGTAAATAATGAACAATCATTACATTTCTTCGGTACACAAAAAATAAAAATGTCTCCAAGCAGTAGAGATTAGTGAATGTTTTTGATTACTTATCTTTCAGGTATAGTTCTGGGTGCTTGATGTAGATTTTATTGTTTAATTCTCAACAATAAAGGTAGGTAGGTATTATTATTTTCTCATTTTAATGAATGAGTGACGGAGTTTCAGAGCTTGCAAATCCCCTTCCATTGGTCTGGAAGCTGTAACGGAATACCACCAGAGTATTCTATACTTCACTATTGTAAAATATTAGTCATCTCTTATTTAAGAAGCCACCAACATAATTTGAATTTGTTAGAAGTATGGTTTCTTGGCCGGCGCCGTGGCTCAACAGGCTAATCCTCCGCCTTGCGGCGCCGGCACACCAGGTTCTAGTCCCGGTCGGGGCACCGATCCTGTCCCGGTTGCCCCTCTTCCAGGCCAGCTCTCTGCTGTGGCCAGGGAGTGCAGTGGAGGATGGCCCAAGTGTTTGGGCCCTGCACCCCATGGGAGACCAGGAGAAGCACCTGGCTCCTGCCATCGGAACAGCGCGGTGCGCCGGCCGCAGCGCGCTACCGCGGCGGCCATTAGAGAGTGAACCAACGGCAAAGGAAGACCTTTCTCTCTGTCTCTCTCTATCTCTCACTGTCCACTCTGCCTGTCAAAAAAAAAAAAAAAAAAAAAAAGAAGTATGGTTTCTTAAAGTTACAAAAGACTCAGATTCTGCATGGAATAAAGAGTGAACTACTCAATATAAATCTCAATTTTCAGATTCAAACTCATTTATGTGAAAATTATCATGACATAAGAACTGTTGGCTGCATTATCACATAATTCATAATCTAGATTTGCAAGCTCCAAAGCTAAGTGGTTAAGCATGCAGGTTTTAAAGTAATATACAAATGCTTTTGAATTAATGGATCTATCACCTTCAAGCTATGATGAGGCTATTGTCTTTTCTTATCAAGCCAGAATTCCACCCTATTAAACAGAATTTAGCAATATAAACCACAAATTCTGATTGCAAGAATTAAATGAGATACTATATACATAACCTTTTTCATAATGTCTGACTTTTGTAATTGAAGATATTACTATTGCCTTTGTTGTTTATATTCTTAAGAAGCATTAGAACTAGTACAAGGCATTCAGTGATAAGTTCCGCTTACAGGTAAATGCAGTATATGTTTTAAGAAGACAAGTTCTAATCCTCTCTTCCACAAAGTTCTCACCGAGGGAGTGAATACATGGTACAATTTTAGGAAATGCTTATAAAAGGTGAGTGGATTGAACACTCCCCATCTGAAATGATTTTACTGACATCTGAACATGTACCTATTTAATGCCCATAGTGGCTTGTTTTTTAGGACTTGGAATCACATTGTGCTTTGTAACTTATCCTTGGTAGGTATTTTTATCTTCTAACCTACTTAACTGTTCAGCTGTTTAGATTCTGTCTCCCAAGCAATTTATTAGTTGCTAAGAGAAGTGGATACATAATTTTCAATATCACACATATGGCATTGGTAGATATTAAAATGGTTGTTACTTTTTTTTTTTTTTTTTTTACAGGCAGAGTTTAGACAGTGAGAGAGAGAGATAAAGAGAGAAAGGTCTTCCTTTTTCCGTTGGTTCACCCCCGAAGTGGCCAGTACAGCCCCGCTGGCCGGCGCGCTGCGCTGATCTGAAGCCAGGAGCCAGGTACTTCCTCCTGGTCTCCCATGCAGGTGCAGGGCCCAAGCACTTGGGCCATCCTCCACTGCACTCCACGGCCACAGCAGAGAGCTGGACTGTAAGAGGAGGAACCGGGACAGAATCTGGCGCCCCGACCAGGACTAGAACCCAGGGTGCCGGCACTGCTGGCGGAGGATTAGCCTAGTGAGCAGAAGCAACAGCCTTGTTTGTTACTTTTGATCACTGGATTAACTTACCTGGATTTGATTTCTAGGAGGATTTTCATAGGTAGGTAATGTCATCTATTCCTCTATAATTATAGAAATCTGTACTATTTTTCACACTGCAGATTCAGAGGGAGTGAATTGTTTTAAAGTCTAACTAGCTGGCCTTTAGAAGAGACAAACATTATCTAACATAGTGACTAAATATTAAAAGGGAAAAATTCATAAAAATCTAACATTTAAAAATGTTCACTTTTTCTCTTAAATAATCTGAGATTGTTAAGGTAACAATTTTAAAGCATTTATAATTTTTTGTTACATAAAATATGTGGTAAATCTCATGCTTTATCCACCATTCTTCTTTTGAAATGGACGATCCTAGAAAAACATTACTGTGTTCATATATTGAATGGGGATGTTTTGAAGGTCTCTGTATGTAAGAAAATAAAATAACATTGTAAACCGTTCATCACTTAGTAATGCCCAAATTAGCTAGTTTTTTAAATTTTATTACTGGCATTGTTTTGGCATAGCAATTATTTAATAAATATCTTCCTTTTCCGATATGTCTAACAGAGTGGGTGTAAGAGCATGGATCTTGAAGCTGATGACAGAGTCTGCAGACAAATTGAGGTGGCGACTTCCAGAGAGGACAAAACCCTGTATGATTGTGATGGGAGAAAAAAGCAGCGTGCTGACGTGAATCATGCCGGTTTCAGTTTGCTACAAATGTCTAATTAGAGCAACTAAGAAAACATGAACTGAGCTTCATTTAAGTAAGTTGACAATTCATTTGACTAATCCTTTACTTGTTTGTCAAAAGAGACTGAAGTCAAACAGACCAGACCAAAGAGATTACTCCATTTCCTGTATGGTCCACAAACAGGGCTTTTACCATTTATTTGCCGTTAAAACCATCTACAACAAATTGAATGGAAGGGACATTTTAATTCTTTACTCAATTTATCCAAATGACATAGACACTTAGCTTTTCAGAGTAATAGTTTCTTAGTCTATTTCATTAATTCCAAAGAGTACTGAACTGTTTCAGGATGAACCTAGGGAGAAGTTACACCGCTTAGGGGATTCTCAAATTCCATTGTTGATTGGAGACATCATGATATCCACATGACTGTGCACTTGTAGGAGCCTTGTAACATGTCCTGTGGTGCATTTGTAACACAATCTTGGCAGGAAATATTGAGATATCACTTTCCAATCTTTTTAGTATGGAAAGTGTTCCAAGAATTAGGGTATTGAAAGGGAAATGTGTGTTTCCTACATTGAATATTTATCAATATACAGATGTCAGTATAGGACATATTCATATACTTCTGTATTATACACACAGATATGCATGGAAACTTTTTAAAAATATATACTAATTTAATTTTTAAAATATTTATTTATTTACTTGAGAGGTAGAGTTACAGAGAGAGAGAAAGGCAGAGACAGAGGTCTTCTATCCTCTGGTTCACTCCCCAAATGGTTGCAACCACCAGAGCTTTGCTGATCCAAAGCCAAGCTAGGAGCTTCTTCCAGGTCTCCCATGTGGGTGCAGGGGCCCAAGCACTTGGGCCATCTTCTACTGCCTTCCCAGGATATATCAGAGAGCTCGATCCAAAGAAGAGAAACCAGGACTAAAACCTGCGCCCATATGAGGTGTCAGTGCACAGGTGGAGGCTTAGTCCACTAAACAACTGCGTTGGCCCCATGGAAACTTATAAAGATGATTTATTGATAGTTACTCTGAATGGTTTTAAGACAGTTGGTAGAAAAAAACCAGGCAAGTTGTAGCAAGCATTTACCCTATTTTGATCCCAGGAACTCACCCTGACTCTAGGGATAGAGTCCCCTGCTTATTTTTCAGTAACTAAGCCAAGGAAAGTAATAACTCCTGGAAGCCCCATTGCTGGTTAGTTTTGGCACTGGGAATTGGAGCTAACTGTGATCTTTGCTCCTTCTATGATGAGATGTTCTTTCTGTTTCTTGTGTCACAATTAAAGCTAAAAGGACAAAATGCACCCAAAATATATGTAGCAATGAATCATGATACTGCTTATGTTGGATTAAGGAATAAGAGAAGAGTATGTAATTTGAGACTGAAGTCCTTTAGAAAATGCAGGTGAAGGTTTAGATTCTGAATCCGGAGGATATTTGGGATACACAAATTCTACAGTAGACCAGCATGCCAGAAAATGGGATTATTCTGCTCCTTTTGGGCACTATTAACAATTGTAGAATTTATTGTAGATACCATAGTGCTTTGCCATCAAGTGGTTTACCTGTGGAAAAGACAAATGTGAATATAAATTAAGATGGGGAAAGTCGATGGGAATTTGGAAACTGGACTCAGCATTTTATCCTTTCTCCATTGAGATCACATAAAAATGAGTAAGCACATCCTGCTTCCCCCTTTCTCTGCATTCTGTCATTGCAACATAAATACTAACTGGTTGCTATGGTGATCTCAAGTTTGTAACTAAAACTGAGATATCTAGGTAGCAGTGTCTGAAGTTGAAAAGATGAATACTTCAACTCTGGAGTTTTGTAGGGAGATGATCCTGGGGTGTGGGAACTGGCAAATGTAGCCTGAGCTGTACAAGATTGGTAAATGTGTTAATTTCAACCTCATCACTTCTGACTGGTTCAATTCATCTATCTACAGAGGTGGGAGCGCCTTCATATAAGTTGGTTGCTGAAGTTGACAACTACCATAAACTTGCAGTCAATGAGAAATATCAGTTATGGGCAGAATTTAGCACTTAATACACTTTTTATTTTATTGCTGAAAAGGATTCAGCAGCACTAAGGTGATTTAAGCCATCAATGAGATGCAGTGGAAACAGCCTAGTAAAATCTTCGTCAGTCTGTGCCACTTCTCCATGACTCACGGGTTTATTAAGAATTCTCATTCTTTAGGGCCCAAAGGATGAAGAATATTCCTCCAAGTCAAGAACCCTGTGCTTTAATCGGTGGCTGTCACCCATCACCAGTATAGTATGTCATGAAACTTACCCAGGTTTCTGTTTCCTCACTTATAAAGCGGATAATAACAGGGCCTCCCTCCCAAGGCTGTTATGGGGATTAAGGATTGAATTATTCTAAAGTACTTTGCAAATACAAGTGTTATATAAATGCTAAATACTAACCTATGGCTTGATTTCATTAACTCTTCACATTTGAAGGTTTTAAGGAAAATTTGATAGTATAGTGTTTAACAGAGAACTCTTCTCTGTATAAAAAAGAAATATATAATGTATATATATGCATTATATATAGTTATTTTATACATATGACTCTTGGTGTATAAGATTTATTATGCTTTCTTGTTTGTCCTGTAATTATCAAGGGGCATCAAAAAGAGACACAGAGTCATCATAATTAAAAGGTCAGAAACCCTTCCAGGGCTTTTTTAAAAACAAGAAATTAAGGTCACCTAATCCTAATCACAGCTACCTCTTTTCCCTCAAACTATGTGAAAGAGAGAAGATAAAAGGATCAACTGGAATGTGAGCAGGGAGGAGTTTGCAGTGAGTCTTCTGGATCTACCTAAAGTCAAGGGAAACCGGGAAGACAGGAATTTCACTCAACTGAAACTAAGTATCATTCTGAGAGTACAGAGGGAGTTGCTTAAAATGAGACATGACACTAAAAATCTTCCCTTTCACATTACTTTGTTGGACTGTGTGAATCGTGTCTTGTGTGACTATTTAAACACAGAAAAAATAGGATAATTTTGTACATAATGGAGAACAACTTATAATTCCACTATTTGGCTTGGCAAAATTATATGAGATTCCATTGGCTAAAGTGGATGTACAGAGAAAATAGCCATATTTGAGCCATATTGCCAGAACCCAACCCAAGAAGGCTGGCCACTGGACAAGGAGATTCCAACAGCAAGATGATGTAAACTAGACCACATAGTCTGGAGAAGATGGGGCATGATGTATGTATAGCACACTGGATGCACCACAGCAAAGACTTTATGGTGTCCAGGTCCAATAAAGTTCCCTAAAGGACTCATGCTTATGTCAAACAGCAGAGAGAGTATTTACATGCCTGCCACAAAGAGAGAATCTATGGTAATGTATTCTGCCCTCCTTCTACTTTAGAACTGATAAGTAGAGATCGAGGAGGAGTAGTGAGTGGGCAAGGTAGCATATGGGCATGCCATTTGGGTACTGGCTGGCATCCTAACTGCTCCACTTCTGATCCAGCTCCCTGCTAATGCACTTGAGAAAGTAGTTTGTGCCCCTGCAAAACAAAATGGCCATTAATCTGTATGCAAACAAAATTTTTAAAGTGGTGATAGTAGGGGCTGGCACTGTGGCATAGAGGGTAAAGCTTCCGTTTGGGGTATGGCATCTCATTTGGGTGACAGTTCAAGTCTTGGCTTCTCCCCTTCTGATACAGATAAAGCTCCTGGCTGCTAGCTTTAGCCTGTCCCAGCCCTGGCCATTGAAGCAATCTGGGGAGTGAACCAGCTCTCAATTCTCTCTCTTTCTCTTTCCTCTCTCTTTCTCTGTAACACTGACTTTCTAAATAAATAAATAAATCTTTTAACAAATAGAAGTGATAATGGAGAAAACAGTGTCCCAAAATCTCCTCTATATTCCCAGTCATGCACTTCAGAGAAAGTGAGAAGAAACTGGCGTTACATTTAGACTGCAATTTTAAATTTGAATGGGAATGGGCATTTTAGAACTTAAATGCTATGAATATAATGAATTCTACCCAAGAGGTCATTAGTATGATGTGAAAGGGAGATTTGGTGACATCTATGTGAAAGCATGATTGGGAAAAAATAAACCTGGGTTCTAACCATTTAATAAAATACGGAAATAAATAAAGATAACACAGAAAGTTTAGAGATTCTTTGCCACACATTCCTACCCGGGTAATTTCTGTTTTATAATTCAGTTTTTTATTAAAAACAGGAATGACTATCATATTTCACAGAAAGAAAGCATTCCCTTTGACCCAGTATGAGTTTAGGACTTAAATGGGCACACTCACTTCCTGAAACAAAAAAGTTAAAAAACAGTGACAAGCCGGTGCCGCGGCTCACTAGGCTAATCCTCCGCCTTGCGGCGCTGGCACACCGGGCTCTAGTCCCGGTCAGGGCACCGGATTCTGTCCCGGTTGCCCCTCTTCCAGGCCAGCTCTCTGCTGTGGCCAGGGAGTGCAGTGGAGGATGGCCCAAGCCCTTGGGCCCTGCACCCCATGGGAGACCAGGAGAAGCACCTGGCTCCTGCCATCGGATCAGCGCGGTGCGCCGGCAGCAGCGCGCCAACTGCGGTGGCCATTGGAGGGTGAACCAACGGCAAAGGAAGACCTTTCTCTCTGTCTCTCTCTCTCTCACTGTCCACTCTGCCTGTCAAAAAATTAAAAAAAAAAAAAGTGACAAAAAGGTATAAGACAGATAAAAAAAGCAAAAGCTCCAAATAAAGGTTAAACCCACTTTTCAAATCAAAATATGCATTATGGAGCACAACAAAGAAATATGCTTATATACTCAGAAAAATATTTATAATTTATTAGGCTTTTGGCTTATTAGGCAAACCTAAGAATGGTCAATGTGATGACATTGTAGAGCTAGATAGTGCAATTGAGATAGAAACTTAGAAGACTGAACTGAGTCCAGTAAGGAGGTAAATGTCGCAATGCAGTAAAGCAGACATTGAGTTTTTTTTTTTTTTTTTAAATTTTTGACAGGCAGAGTGGACAGTGAGAGAGAGACAGAGAGAAAGGTCTTCCTTTTGCCGTTGGTTCACCCTCCAATGGCCGCCGCGGTAGCGCGCTGCGGCCGGCGCACCGCGCTGATCCGATGGCAAGAGCCAGGTGTTTATCCTGGTCTGCCATGGGGTGCAGGGCCCAAGGGCTTGGGCCATCCTCCACTGCACTCCCTGGCCACAGCAGAGAGCTGGCCTGGAAGAGGGGTAACCGGGACAGGATCGGTGCCCCGACCAGGACTAGAACCCGGTGTGCCGGCGCCGCTAGGCGGAGGATTAGCCTAGTGAGCCGCGGCGCCGGCCAAGACATTGAGTTTTTATTATTATAATGAAATGAACATTTTGAACATGGCTCTGACCAGATATTTAGACTTGCTTACTCATCTCCTGGTATTCATCTAGCTTGATTTTTTTTATAGCCAAAATGAATTTATTCAAGGGACACTAAGCTTACAGAAGTGACTAAGTGCAACCATGCACACAGAGCAAACACACGACAGAAAGCAAGGATTTAGTTACAGGCTGGTTTTATATAGCATAAGCCAGGTAAGGGCCATGGTGGGGGGGGGGGGAGGAGTATGCAACCAAGAAACAAAATGGCCATTAATTTGTATGCAAACAAAATTTTTAAAGTAGTGATAGTAGGGGCCGGCACTGTGGCATAGAGGGTAAAGCTTCCGTTTGGGGTGTGGCATCTCACTTGGGTGACAGTTCAAGTCTTGGCTTCTCCCCTTCTGATCCAGTTCCTTCCTAATGTGCAGGTGAAAGCAGCAGAAGATGGTTGAAGTACTTTTGCCCCTGCAACCACATGGGAAACCCGAAAGAAGATCCTGGCTCCTGGTTTTGGTCTGGCACGGATCTGGCTGTTGCAGCCATCTGTGGAGTGAACCAGTGGATGGAAGAATATGTCTCTCTCACTCTCTCTTTCTTTCTCTGTAACTCTGCCTTTTAAATAAATAAATATTTTTTAAAATGATGATAATGAATACTTGGTATATGAGAAATTCAATATTAAGAGCTTTACAGTGATTATTTTATTCATAAATAGGTATTATATTAGATAGAATTACAAGGAGAGAATGTTCCAACATGGGAAGCAGTCCGCACAGCAGACTTATAGAATGACAAATGCCCTAAACAGCATACTGACCTCAAATCAGCCCCTAAGGTATTCGGATTTGACTGAAAATACCATGAGAGCATTTCAGGCATAGAAAGCCAAGACATAGTGGCAAAAATGGTTCTGCATGAAAGATTTCTGTGAGTGAAACCCCAGTGGAAAGAAGGGGTCACCAAAGAAGGATGTACTTTTCTCTGAAGTGAGGAGAGAACTTCCATTTTGCACATGGCCCTGTCTAAAAACCAATAGAGTTTGTGGACTCAAAAGGTTTCCATAGCCTTGGCAGCTCATGACAAGAGCCTTTGAGTGATCACTAACATCATAAATAACAGTGTCAGTTGTTAAATCAACAACAGGAGTCACTGTGCACTTGCTCCCCTTGTTGGTCCTCTGTCCTTAATGAGGTGTACTATGAGAATTAACGGTAAAACTTGACTTCAAACTGTACTTTATACTTTGTGTGTCTGTGTGGGTGCAAATAGTTGAAATCTCTATTTAGTAAAGAGTTGGTCTTCTGTATATAAAGTCAATTAAAATGAATCTTAATGGAAAATGGAATGGGAGAGGAAGTAGGAGGTGGGATGGGAGTGGGGTGAGGGGTGGAAATGGAGGGGAAGAAACACAATATTCCTAAAAGCTGTACATATACATATGAAGTTTGTACTCATTAAATAAAAACCTTCAAAATAGATATATATGAAAGTTAAAAATAGGTATTATTCTTCATGTAATTTAGGAAACTGAGATCTGAAAATTTAAGTTTTTGGCAAAAAACATGTGATTATTGAGTGTGATAGATTTACTTGTTCATTGTCCAACTTAATATAGCTTTTTAGTTTCACTGTTTAAAAATAAATCTTTAAAATGGTAACAGGATTTTGATTTCCCAAGGCACATTTCTTTAGACCTCTTTGGGTTTTATGTCTCATCTTTTTAACAATGAGACTGCTGACATTGACATATTAAGTCAAAAGCATTCTCCAAACAGGGAGGAACTGCTACACATTCGTGGTCATACAATCTTTCTAGGCCTTTGATACTGCCCAAAGAAATAATGAGATGTTTTAAAATAATTTTAATCCTTTTAAAATTAATTTTTTACTTCTTTTAAAGTTCTTTAAAACTTTAAAGAGCTTTTAAAGTTCTTTAAAACCTGAAAGTTGCAAAGCTCTGACCTGTGTGCTTGACAAGGGAACAGCCTGTTTTCAAGTGTGGTGGTCTCTTTTCTATATCAGTGATAGGGACTGTGAGCCAGGATATTAGCAGGGTATGAGGGCGAAGCACTGGACAAAATTAAAGGGCATTCTTCTTCTAAGATTGGAGCCATTCTGTCCTCTTTTATGCCACAACACACATGTAGGTAACTGAATCTCTGAATCCATAGTTTTAATTCACTATAATTTAATTTATAATTCACTATGATAAAAATGAAAAATATTCACTTGGCTTTTAATGATTTAAAAGAGTAAGTGTTAATTGTGGTCCATAAGAAAACCATGAAAAAAAATAAAATTAACTGTACAGAGATAATTAGCGTTAAGATTCATAGACAACAAAGGTGTATTGATAAGATACCTACTTTCCGGGAGAGATGTATGGTACTGAGAGAGTGTGGGACTGACAATAGCACCATATAAGCAAAGAATTATGAATAGAGCAGGCATTTATGAATTTATGATTGATAGAAGCAGTGTGTTTCAGGGAATTATGGGACAAGATAAATTTCTTCTTTATTTTCACGTGCGTTGTGTAAGTGCGTGTATATACACATCTAAAGACATTTTCAAACTGTGAAGACCTGTTCCCTCAGCTATGCTCTTTCCTAAAAACAAGGTTGCAGAATAACTGCTGCTGGTGTCAGGAGAGGGGCAAACTGCATGAGTAGTGAAGACAACGTCTGTAAACTTTGAAAAGCTTTTTGTTTTTTTATAGAATCACCAGTCAGACAATTGATGTTCCAATCATCCTTGCCACATTAGACAGTAACTTTTCATAAGGAAAAATTTCTTTAAGTTCTTTAAACTTATTCATATATGTGAAAGGCTAAGCAAGAGAAGGGTTGGGAGAGAAAGAGAGAGAGAAATGTCTTCCATCTTCTAGTTCACTCCTCCAATATCCACAACAGCTGAGGCTGGGTCATGCTGAAGCCAAGAGCCAGAAACTCCATCCTTGTCTCCTGTATGGGTGACAGAGACACCAAGTACCTGAGCTTTTCAGGCACATTTTCAGGAAGCTGCATTAGTAGGTGGAGGCAGGACTTGATCCTAGTTAATTTTTTTTTTTTTTAATTTTTTGACAAGCAGAGTGGACAGTGAGAGAGAGAGAGAGAGAGAGAGAGAGAGAGAGAAAGGTCTTCCTTTGCGGTTGGTTCACCCTCCAATGGCCGCCGCGGTAGGCATGCTGCTGCCGGCGCACCGCGCTGATCCGATGGCAGGAGCCAGGTGCTTCTCCTGGTCTCCCATGCCGGTGCAGGGCCCAAGCACTTGGGTCATCCTGCACTGCCTTCCCGGGCCATAGCAGAGAGCTGGCCTGGAAGAGGGGCAACTGGGACAGGATCGGTGCCCCGACCGGGACTAGAACCCGGTGTGCCAGCGCCACAAGGCGGAGGATTAGCCTATTGAGCCGCGGCGCCAGCCGATCCTAGGTAATTTGATATGGGAGGCAGACATCCCAAGCTTTGGCTCAACTCACTGAACTACAATGCCCACCCTAGAAAATACTTTTTTTCACCTGATTTTAAGGCTCTTATTTAAGAAATGTGTTTAACAATATCATATAACAACTAAAAAAAAATAATCTCAAGAATATTTTCCAACATATTTCCCAGAATACAACCAATAACAAGGAAAAATTCCATTCAGTAACCCCAAGTTTAGACAAACTTGCAGACCTCTTTACTGCAGGTTTTTTCACGGTATTTAAAATGCTAACGTAAATTTTTAATCTTCTAGATAAGATAAGATGCTTCTCAATGTGTTTTGTGTTTAATTATTATTTATCCAGCAGATTCATATTGAATGCTTACCACATGCTAATTTGTACCTTGAGCATGAGAGGGGGTAAAGCAGGAAACAGGACAGACAGACTTTCCCATATAACCCACTCCAGGGGTAACAAAGAGTTGAATCATGGGGAAGAGATAGGGACAGCTGCTTATCTTTCTGTATTGTTTCAAGCCAAGAAAAATGTTAACTAGAGAAACATTTGGGAGATGAAGAGTGGGATTATCAGCAGGAAGCCAGGCATCTGCCTACCTTTCTCTTTTCTGATAATTAACCATCATCTCTGCACTTTCTCATCTTCTTTGTATTGATCTTTCATCATATAATGGCCACAAATAGCAAAAGGAAGGCTTAATAACAAACATTAAAATGAATAAATAATTACAGCCACTAATCTTCCTCAACCAACTGATTATTTGTTCAGTGACACTATTACATAAAATGAGGCTTACATAATTTAAAAGGACATCGTCATGCAGTTTTTATAGCTTTTTTCTATTTGTCCTTGCATCTGGTACCCTTTAAGGAGCAATATAAAAATAGAATTATTGCTTCACATGTAGGGACCAAGGCAATGTCTGTAATGGACAGAAGAGTAATTTAAACCAAAAATAACACATCAATTTAAAATTAAGTGTAATTTTTATACTTTGAATTCTGATTTTTTCATTTGGTTTATAATGAACATGATTATTATCTAACAAGTCTTAATACAAGAAGACTATATTTACTTTTCAACTCATAAACTTTCTTTAGTTAGCATTTGGATATTTTTGGTACGTATTTTGTACACATACACACTTCATTTCTTAACATTGTCTGTTCATATGATGGAAATAAAATTATGTATGGGGTTAGCATTTTGGTGCAAAGAGTTAAACTCTCCCTTGCAAAACTGACATCCCATATTGAAATGACAGTTTGAGTTCTACCTAATCCATTTCTGATCTAGCATCTTAATAATATGCCTGGGGAGGGAGCAAAGATGGCTCAAGTACTTGGAATCCAGACACCCAAGTCGAAGACAAGGATGGAATTCCTGACTCATGAACCAGTCCTGGCTCTTGCGCTTGTTTGGGCACTGAACCAGTTGATGGAGGATTTATCTCTGTCTTTCTGCCTTTCCCTTCTCTCTCTCTCTCATTTGCTTTAAAATAAAATAAAAAAAAGTTTAAATTTTTGAAAAATGTATACATCCTGCAATTTAAAAAAAAAAATTTCTTGTTACTGTCCTTCGAGGGTTGTTTGTGAGTATTCTGATACAGAGCCTGTATGTACACAAATGCAACCCTGACTCTCCTATGCTCAATTTCCACTCTGACTGTGAATGGATGAGCAGGATGAGGAAGAAAACTACTGGTTACAAGACTATTGTTAGGAATTCTTATTAAGGCAAAGAAGTAGGAATCTAATTTTTAGATAGCTGCCTTATGTCACCAGTGTTCACTTTTGGAATATGCATATACAAGTCTGCAATAAATGTATAAGCAACTGACATTCAATATTAAAAATCAACACACAGGGGCCGGCGCTGTGGCATCCCATACGGGTGCCGGCTCTAGTCCTGGTTGCTCCTCTTCCAGTCCAGCTCTCTGCTGTGGCCCAGGAATGCAGTGGAGGTTAACCCAAGTGCTTGGGCACCTGAACCCGCATGGGAGACCAGGAAGAAGCACCTGACTCCTGGCTTCAGATCAGCGCAGCACGCTGGCCACAGTGGCCACTGGGGGGTGAACCAAGGGAACAGGAAGACCTTCCTCTCTGTCTCTCTCTCTCATTGTCTATAACTCTACCTGTCAAATAAAAAAAAAATTTCTAAAAAATCAACATACAGATTTACTGAGTACCTACTTTGTTCAGGTACTTTTTCCATTTCATATGTTTCTTCTCTTAAAAATATTATTTATTTTTGTTTAGTTGAAAGGCAGAGAGACACAAAAAGAGACAGAGAGGGAGAGATCTTCCATCCTCTGATTCACTCCCTAAATGCTCACAAAGGAGGAGAGAACAGCTGAAGCCAAGAGACTGGAGTTCCATTAGGATCTCACATATGGGTCACAATATTTCTTCCCTACCAGGGTATACTTTACCAGAGAGCTGAAATAGAAACTGGAGTGGGGAGCAGGAACTCAATCTGAGGCTGTTTGATTTTGGATGCTGTCACCCAAGCAAGTCTTTAACTGCTCTGCCAAATGCCCAGCCCTCAGGGGTTTCTTTCCCTTTCTGCGCATTGGCTATGTCATTTTGCTCTCTCCCACTTCCAGCTAGCCACTGTTAATTTTCCACAGCCTAAAACATCAAATAACTAGCATGATCAGCAACAGTTCATCAATCCACCATTTCTCCTGAGCCCCAAATCTACATGACATTTTGTTAAATTCCATACCTGAGTATCCTGGGATCGCTGATTCTAAATTCCTGCGAGATAGATTGGTTAGAAAGAACTCATTTTTTGATATTGTTCATGGGACCAAGCATGACTAGATTATGATCAATTCCCATGGCATAAGAGAATTGGACAATAATTCTTTCTGAAAAGTATGAAAGTAGGGCCAGTGCCGCGGCTCAATAGGCTAATCCTCCGCCTGCGACGCTGGCACCCAGGGTTCTAGTCCAGGTCGGGGCGCTGGATTCTGTCCTGGTTGCTCCTCTTCCAGTCCAGCTTTCCACTGTGGTCTGGGAGTGCAGTGGAGGATGGCCCAGGTCCTTGGGCCCTGCACCCACATGGGAGACCAGGAGAGGCACGTGGCTTCTGGCTTCGGATCAGCGCAGCGCGCTGGCCACAGCAGCCATTGAGGGGGTGAACCAGCGGAAAAGGAAGATCTTCCTCTCTGTCTCTCTCTCTCTCACTGTCCACTCTGCCTGTTGGGAAAAAAAAAAGTATGAGAGTTAGCAGTAGTCAATTAGAATATTTGACTCCAAGTGAGAGAAAAGCTCAATAGCAAACCAATTTGTTCAGAAACATAGCAAAATGGTTCCATACATGCTTTACATCTACAATCAGTAACAAGAAGAATCATCTTTTTTCTGGGAACTCTTTTTTATAAGCATGGTCAACTTTACCAAAAGTGCTTCAATGGATTTCCTCTCATTGACCAGACATGAGTCAGAAGCACATTTCTAAACTGATCACTGCTATGGAAATCCAGGTTGCCATCACTGGCTGACAAGTCAGAATATATTTCTAGGCTAAAGAATAATAGTTGTTTCCCTTCCTATTATGGCAAGGGTGGGGAGGGTGAATACAAACAGCAATGGGATTTTGTTGGCATATTAACATATATCTAGTACTTCTTACCATGTTATTCTTCCATTAATTTCTATTCTATAAAGATTTAAAATCAAAATGTTATTCAGTAACCTCCCACATAGACTGAAAGCTGAGGATAACTTACTCAGTGGAAGATAAATCTAATCTTCAGACTGCTATATTAGGTGTCTAGATTTCATAGTAAGCAGAACATTCTATGTGTATGTGTGAATTTCTGTATGTAAAATTATAGGTGCTATTTAGCAGCTGGAAGACCTTGGATAACTCACTTCATATCTCTTTCAAGACTCAATTGTTATGTCTTGGGCCAGTCTGAACCAAGGACAAATTTCATATAATTTCCCAATATCCTCACCAGACTCTTAATGAGAGGCATGATGTTTGCTGAAGAGTTTTGAGGTTGTAAAGTGGAATGCAAATGTAGATTATTATCATGCTCCATTCTCATTAACACTCTAAAATCCCTCTTGCAGATACTAAATGTTCACTGGAAAAGTTTTTTCTTATAAATAAATAAAAATATGTAAAAGAATGGTTTGAATAAAGCTGCTGGCTTGAGGTTTGGTCTTATTTTGAAATGAGGTCAGCCTGGTTAGGTTTTGAATTTCAATAGAGAAATTTTGCATGGCTTTCTGAGCTACACAAAGATATTTTAAATGTTGGGATGAAGAAAGCCCCTCACAGATATCAGCAGGAATCACACTGGCAGAACTGAAGGAAGTACAGAAACAAATGCAAAATGAGGAGAACAAATACACATTTTCTCTCAGGGTGCTCAAAGAACAGGAGAATAAAAGCAACAAAGAGAGATGGTCAGAGAAGGCCACTGATACTGCACCACCAGAAACAGTAGGGCTCCCTGTGGAAAGGAGCTGGATACAGAAAGCATGCTCAGGCACTCAGGGACATGAGGTGCTATGTGGAGCTGTAACAAGGGCATTGTGCTGAGCATCTGATCTATGACTTCTGTAGGACTCGAGTTTTCTCAACTATAAAATGAGGGCTTCTGTTGAAGATAGAATGATTCCCAGAGCAGATCTGATTCATATCAGAGGGGTGTACAGAAACATGAGGTCTTCAAGAAGCAAACAGAGCATTACTATGCCTTAACATAAAATGCAATGGGACTTTTAAATGTGCAAACTCTAAGGCTGAGAAAAATAAACTTTTTATAACTAGTTTATTGGGAAAATGAGTCTTCATAAATTCCTAGAAAGGTATTTGAAATTTTGTAAGCTTGGTCCTCCCTTGAAGGTTGTGATTCAGTGAAATTGAGATTGTAGTCCTTCAACCTGCAAAGATCTCCCAATGCAACTCTTACGAATACCTCAGATGAGAGTCAAGGACCTAGAGGAAAATGTCACTAAAACAACTGGATTTCCAAAATATATTGTCATTGACATTATCTCTCACATTGCTACATAAAGTCACTGTGAAAAAATCATTTCTATAATTCAGGGCAAAGTTGTAAAAATACTATGAAAAGCTTTAGATATTACGTTATCTATTAGACATCTATACTAGTTAAACGTATGCTGATAGTTTTTAAAAATGTGCTTCTTTGGTATTGATTAGTAATGGTTTTAAAATTGTTTCCTTTTTAAAAAGATTTTATCTATTTATTTGAGAGGCAGAATTACAGTGAGAGAAAGAGAGAGATTTTCCATCTGCTGTTTCACTCTCCAAGTGGTCAAAACAGCCAGGGCTGGGCATGGTGCAAGCCAGGAGCCAGGAGATTCTTTGGGTTTTCCACATGGTGTAGGGGCCCAAGCACTTGAGCCAACTTCTGCTGTTTTCCCAGGCCCATTATTAAGGAGATGGAACGGAAGTGGAGCAGCCTGGACAGAACTGGCACCCATATGGGATGCTAGCATCACAGAAAATGGTTAAATCCTCTATGCCATAACACTGGCCCCAAAATTATTTTGTGATATTTATCTTAGTTTCAAAAAATTGTAAAGGCAGATCTAAAACTCAGTTACGGAAACAAAATACACAGGTTTGGTTTCGTATTTTGTCTTTATCCTTTCCTTCAGACTGATTCTTTCATTAGTATGTTACTGTTTCAGATATATATTTCACCTAAATTTCTGCATTAACTTAGTGAAAAAACATGGGGAGAAAGATATGAAGAGAACATGTAGGGGCAATGATAGAATGGAAGAATGGTGCCTTAGAATGGAAAGCAGTAAGACAAGAGGGAAGGAATACAGAAGAGCAAGAAGGCAAAATGTAGGCATAGCGGACTCATTGGAAGATAACTCTGTTTTTGCCACCATGATTGTTGCTTGGGAAGAAAATGAGCAAGATATTTTCAGTAGAAGTGACAAGAGCTTTATGGATGAAAATCAAAATGTGAGTTCAGAAGATGCTTCATGTTCTCTGTCATGAAATTGTCAACACAGATTTTTAAAATGTTTGTTGAATAAGCACTCTATAGTGCCTCAAGAGTAACCAACTCAAGCAAGAAAGACAATGTCTTCTAATTCCAGATAAGGCACTCTTCAACAAATACCTGCACAGGGGAGATGGAAATGAGTATCTCTTGGAAATATTATTTCATTCAATGAAGTGATGCTGAATTAAGCCTGGGAGTTGTTTATCAAGTAGATTTCCCAGGGCAAAACATCATTATCATTTTATTCATATAAGTTTTTTAATCAAAAAGAGATATTTTAAAATATGATACTCTAATTTTATGTGAGTAATGACCCTAAAATAGCTTATTTTGTAGGATGACAGACTGTGGAAACTTATCTAACACTTTCCAGTTGTGTAATTTCTTCAAATCAGCTTTACATAAATATAAAGGTGTGCAATCTGCCAGTTAATATTAATGTGCTCATTTGCAAATGGGTTGAAATAACATGATGCATATGAGACTGGCCTCATTGACCCTTTTGGTTATTGGTTGTTCATTAAGTGGGCACTTCTTGAGACAGTGGTAGCTGCTTGAATAGCTATTAACATTTTGAGAACTTGGCTAGGTGTTTATTACTTTTGAATAGAAATTTGCATCATGATTATCTAACACAGGATTTTTTTTGATGTATGTACCCACAATGAACAAGAAGAATGGGTTGATGAGATGAAATAAATTTGGAAATATGTAGCTGATATAAGAATGTAGGAATGCTTAAATTGAGGGTAAGGTGGATTTTCAAATGAATTATTCATAGTCCTTCATGTAGAGCTTAAAATTCACTACACATTAATCCATCCAACACATATTGAAGGACAGACACCACATTCCAGATACTGTGTTAGCCATTAGCACTCTAGGGCAATTGGTAAATGCACTGCTATCACAGAGGCAAACACTAAAACAGTGAGCAAATATATGTATAGTGTGTCTGATGGAAGGAATGTGTTGGGTAAAGGGGGATCAACAAGATGACTTGTGTCATTATTTAAGGTTGAGGGGTAACAGTAACCATATCTGATAAGTTGACATTTGTGTAAAGACTGAAGTATTTGAATGAATGAGTGGTACAGATATCTGGAGGAAGAAAATCCCAGGAAGACAGGATAAAGAGTGTGTTAGGTTTGTCTTGAAGAGTAAAAAGACCTAAACGGAGGTAGAGAAAGTAAGGATGAAAGGCAGTGGGGCAGACTACTGAGGCCCTTATAACTTATGTAAGGCCCTCAGAATTATCACTGCAGGCACTTCTAAGAAGGGAATGACCCAGTTCAACTCTTACTTTTGAAGAGTCATTTTGTTGGGTGAAGAGTAGATTGTAGGAATTATAGGAAAATGTAAAGAAAGCACTTGGGGAAAGATTAAAATAAACCATTATAAAATAATGGTATTTGGGAAGAGTGGTGATAGAAAGATTGAATCCTGGATATGTAGTTACAGGTGATGGCAGAGTGCAAGAAAATTTTCTGAAGAATTTGGTACAGTATATGAAATTTAAAAAGAGAAGACAAGAGCAATTGGATAACTGCAAGCTTTTTGCCTGCCCCAATTGCTAAATAAAGAATGAAGATCTTGGAACAAAAGTTTCTCCTTTCAAACTGCTGTTAGAATTGAGATATAGACTACTTCTCATATTTTATTTGATCATTGTTTTTTCATGTGACACATGAGGATCCTTCAGATACAATTGCATCCAATACTTAATAATGATAGATGTTCGTCTATGCATACCCTTGACTGAATAAACCAAATTGTAAAACTGAAGCAAGATGGGTCTGGTGTTTTGTTTCAGTGGGTTGAGCTGCTACTTATAATGTCAGTATCCCATGTGAGCACAGGTTTGAGACCCAGTTGTTCCATTTATGATCCAGCTCTCTGTTAATGTGTCTGAAAAGGCAGCCAAAGATGGGCCAAGTGCTTGGGTCCCTGCTGCCCATGTGGGAGACTCAGATGAATATCCTTGCTCCTGGCTTCAGTCTGGTCCAGCCCTAGCTGTTGTGGCCATTTGGATGAAAGATATTCTCTCTCTTTCCCATTTGCTTTCTCTCTCTCCTCTCTCTCTCTCTCTCTCTCTCTCTCTCTCTCTCTTTTTCTCTCTCTCTCTCTCTCCCTCCCTCTTCTCTTCCTCTCTCTCTCTAGCTCTGCCTTTCAAATAAATACATAAATATTTGAAAAAAAAATAAATTAAATTAAAGAAGAAATCCTGTATGTTCTCTGTCTTCCATTTTTGTTTATTTAACAGTTATTTTATTTGAGCAGTAGAGAGAAGGATATCTTCAGTTTGCTGATTGACACTGCAAATGCCTGCCACAGCCTAGGCTGGGCCATTATGAAGCCTGGAGCCAGGAATTCAGTCCCAGTTCTCCCATGTGGATGCAAGTGACTTAAACACTTGACCCATCACTACTGCATTATCAGGGTGCATTAGCATGGAGCTGGAATCAGAAGCCAAACTGGGACTTGATCCCTGGCAATCTGATATGGTATGTAGGTGTTCCAAATGGCATGTTAACTGCTGTCCCAAATGCCCACTCTGACCTTGTCCATCTTTTAGCAACTACTTCAACTAGCTTTTTATTCCCATCCTTCATTTACATGAACAATTGTATATGAGTATTTGCTATGTTTCACATAATTCATCACATTCACATCTGGCATCTGTATGCATTGATTCTTATCTCCATTTTATGTAAGAAGGGTCAAAAATTCAGTCTTCCACCTTACAGATCTTTTAACCTTTTAAAAAGTGTGTGTGTGTGTGTGTGTGTGAATTATATCACACATAGAAAGTCACCGAAAATGATGAATAGTTTGGTCACAGCATGATAACTGTATCATAACATAAAAATATAAATGACACAGATCAAGAAATAGAAGAGTACTCACAGTACAAAAGTCCCATATTTCTCTTAATCACTGTATTTTTTGTCCCCCAGAGTTACTATCAGCATTATGCTACAAGTCACTTTTTTTTATTGTTTTACTACATAGGCTTAGCTTGCTAAACACTACAGTGAAGTCTTGCATGTTTATGTTTTAACATGCTCATGAATTATATCTTGCAACATTTGCTATTTTGTGTCTGGCATCTTTATCTCAATATTATACTTGTGAGACTCATCCATGCTGTTGGATGTGCCATAGTCCATTTATTTTCTATGATGTCTATTATTCCATTGTGTGTCTGTATCACGATTTATTTGTCAATTCTACTATTAGAGGATGTTTAGGATGTTTCCTGTATTGTAACTATTATGAAAATGCTGTTTAAAATATTTTTGTACATAAGTCTTGGTGCAAATGTTCACAGATTTCTGCTGGATTTTTACCAAATGAATTGCCAGGTTTCAGGGAATGTATATCTCCATCTTTAGCAAATGATGCCAAATAGTATGACAAGGATTCATATCAAATTACATGCCTACCAATAGTGTGAGAAAGTTCCATATGCAGCAGATTCTTGCTAATATTTTATATTGTCATTCTTTTAAATTTCAGATATTCTGTGAATTCATAGTAATATTTCATTTTGATTTTAACATTCAGTTTTCTATTAATGAGGTTGAATTTTTTATTCTTATACTTCTTGTGAAATACAAATTTATGTTCCTAGCTAAGCTTTTTTTGGGGTTGTTAGCGTTGGACTTGATATGTAGGATATACTATGGATTGTTTAATAAAATCGAAAAATCAATATTTCTGTCCAGTGTATCAATTGTCATTCAGTGATTCACTTTCTTAATCTTTTAATAGTGTCTTTTGATCAAATTTATCAATTTTTTTTTGGATAGTGTTTTTTGAATCCTTTAAAGAAGACAGATATAATTTATTAACTGTTTTGTAGAATTAAGTCATAAAATTTTATGGATTTAGAGTTTTCTATGTAGTGAATATTAATTATAAATTTGACTTCTTAAATAAGTACTTCTTGGATAAGTTGTATTTTCTGTGCTTTCACTTTCTAATCTGAATTTCAAAATATATTGGTAGAAATGTATTATCCTCTTATGATCATTTTAACATTTGTAGAATTTGTATTTATGTTCTCGGTTTTGTTTTTTTTTTTTTAAGATACTTTTTTTTAATTTTTATTTTATTTATTTATTTATTTTTTACACAGGCAGAGTGGACAGTGAGAGAGAGACAGAGAGAAAGGTCTTCCTTTGCCGTTGGTTCACCCTCCAATGGCCGCCACGGTAGCGCGCTGCGGCTGGCGCACCACGCTGATCCGATGGCAGGAGCCAGGTGCTTCTCCTGGTCTCCCATGGGGTGCAGGGCCCAAGTACTTGGGCCATCCTCCACTGCCCTCCCTGGCCACAGCAGAGAGCTGGCCTGGAAGAGGGGCAACCGGGACAGGATCGGTGCCCCGACCGGGACTAGAACCCGGTGTGCCGGCGCCTCAAGGCGGAGGATTAGCCTAGTGAGCCGCGGCGCCGGCCATCGGTTTTGTTTTTAATATTGGTGACTTATATATTTTTTGTGATGACTTTCAAGATATTTGTTGCTTATGTTCATTCTGATGCATACGCACTACGTTTGCTACCGAACCTTGTCCTAAGATGTGGTCAGAAGTCTATATCCACTTTCTAACATCCAAAATTTGCAAATGCCCTTAATAGAAGAAGGACTTTAGATACCAAGCTGTCCTCTATACCTCATCCCACTCAGTTCTGATCTGGTAACTGTATTCCTTCTTATTAGATTCCCATTGCTTTTGAGAACATTTGAAAAAATGTTGCTAAGTAATCTAGTTATCCTCTTGGAGCCTTAATTACTGAGAGTTGATATTTTATTCTGAATGTGTTTCATTCAAATACTTGCTTATTTATTACCCTACCATAGGCTATCAATACTGAGAACAAATCAATACCAAAATCAAATGCCTGAAAATATTCTGGCTTGTACATTTTCTCATTTATTTATGTGCAATTATCTAATCTCCTGATACATATTTCAGATGATATTCTGTATAATTCTCCAGGACCACTCCCAAACTCTCCCTGCTCCAAGAGACACAACAAGCAGGACTATGTGCAAAGTAGTCAGTAACTCTTACTGAATAAAAATGGATCAAACAATAAAGAGGGGAATGTTCTCATGGTTATTTTTCATGGTTATTTCTGGTTATCCAAGCCAAACAATTGTGTGACAACCTGGTTCTTCACTATTCAACTGAATTTTACAGGGTGTAAACATCTACAGTCTAAAGAAATCCTCCAACCAGGTAATTTGAAAATTATTCCCAATCTAAATCCACAAGCAGTCCTCAAAATCATCAGCTTGAGCAACTCCAAATGAAGGGGGAATGTAGGTTGGGGAAAGAGCTCTGTTCTCCTCTGTGATATTCTTTGTGAAACTTGTGTGAATATTATCAGCAAAGAGCAGTCCTAAATGTCTTCTTTTAATATACAGCTCCTTCAGGTTTTTTTCCCATATTACATCCTTTCTGGCTAGGTTTCTTAGCTACAGCCTTGGCTTCTAATGACTATTCATATCATCATTATTTCAGGCTAAAAACCTTTAAGTAAATAACCAAGACTTGAAAAATTATAGAGGATAATACTTACATAACACAAACTTCATTAAATGCTTCTGCTATCCACTCTTCCCTCCTTCAATCCCTTTCACTCTAATTTTTTTTCCATTTGGTAACATCATTTCTTGTGTATTTTACACCATGTTCAGTATAAATGGTATAATTAGCAGAAGAAAATATTATTATGTCTCCTTGCATTTATTTATGTTCAAAGGATCATGTAAAGTTCTGCTACATTAAAATTTAATTCAAAAGAAAAGGAGTTCTGTTCATTTCTCAATGTAATGCCCATTTCTGTTCAGCTTGTATGAATGATAAAATATTATCAATCCATGTTTTTCTATTTGGTTTCTAGGCATTTGTGTAAAGCAGTTAGGAAAAGCAAGTGTTGCTTTGTTAGGCATGTGTTCAAAGAAGTATTGTAGTGACATATTTTATTCTGGGAACCCTGTCACCATGTAGACAGGGCCCAATCCATTATTTAGCAGTTAATTTGTTAATCGATTGACCAATTGGTTCAGGAATTTTTTTTTACTTTAAATTACCAAAAAGAGAAAAAAAAGAGGAATGAAAGAAAACAACAATAAAAACCTCCTCTGTAGAGTAAATTTAAGGAAATTGCATCAAAATCGAAAATGCACTAGTGTTTACAGATCTAGATTAAATCTGACACAGATTGGCAAACAATGAAAAAGGTTCCCTTGCTTGGAGCATAAACATTTTGAATCTCACAAGCCTGATGCTAAATCTCAAAGAGTAAGTACACTGAAGTGCCCTTTTAGGGTGGACATAAGGGCACACAGGGGAGAGAAAATAGTCCCAGGTTTGCTTAAAGTTATCCAAATTTTCTCTCCAAAGACAGGGGAAGGATGAGACAGCTTCTGCCTTTCTAGGCTCCCTAATAAATTTCACTCCCCACTCTTTCTTCTAATCTTTGGCTGAAAGTGGAAACAGGGTGGACAAATTTGCTAGGAATATATACATTCTGATACCAAGGCTGAACATAATATCTTAAGGGGAAGACTGTCAAATTTCCAGTTAAAATTGATTTTTATGGGTGATTTGATTATTGTGTATGAAAATAAAATAAATAAATAAATAAATAAATAGAAAATCAGAGGCTGATATGGTGGCATAGCTGGTAGAGCTGCTGTCTCCAGTGCCTGCATCCCATATGCAGGCTGGTTCAAGTTCCTCCTGCTCCACTTCCGACCCAGCTCGCTGATAATGGCTTGGGAAAAGCAGTGCATTGTGCAAGTGCTCCAGTGCTTTCTATTCATGTGGGAGACCTGGAAGAAGCTCCTGGCTCCTGGCTTCAGGCTGGCCCATTGGTGCTGGTGGTTGTGGTGATCCAGGGAGTGAATCAGAGGCTGGACTATTTCTCTCTTTGTCTCTGTCTCTGTCGCTCTCTTTCTCTAACTCTACCTCTCAAACAAATAAATAAATCTTAAAAAAAGAAAATCAACTAATTGCAATTGCTGTGTGAATATTTTAATAGATAATTGTGAGTCAAGCCAACTAATTTTTTATGTAGAAAGTTATTTTTCCTTTTTCTACCTAGATTAAGAGAGAAAGTGTGAGAGAATTTTTTCTTTTCTTATTTTTTTCTTTGTTAAAAGATTTATTTATTTATTTTAAAAGCAGAGTTACAGAGAAACAGAGAGAGAGAAAGTCTTCCATCCACTGGTTCACACCCCCAAATGGCCAGAGCTGAGCTGATCCAAAGCCAGGATCCAGGAACTTCTTCCAGGTCACCCACATGGATAAAGGGGTCCAGTGACTTGGGACATCTTGTACTGATTTCCAAGGCCATAGCAAGGAGCTAGATTGGAACTGGAGCAACCAGAACTTGAACCAGTGCTAAGCCACAGCACTGGCTCAGTCATTTATTACTTTCCATAAACTCTCATTGACATCATGCCTTTTATTCTTTGGCAACTGTGAGAGAGTCAAACTCATGAAAAATTCTGAAAGCCAAATCATAGTGAACCTAAATGTGGAAAGTATATTCCATAAGAACAATGAGAGAATAATAATCTTACTATGTGAAAAATGTATTGTTAGCTCATATTGCTGATCTAGGTACTGGTATCACCTTTGTGTCTAGCTGTTATACAATCCTTTGTCTATGAAGAACAGGTCAGTGTTGTGTGATCTACCCTTTCTTGAAGATTCCATCCCACACCACCTATAGGGGAGCTCTGTGGAAAGCATCTGTGGATATGCAGACTAGAATTCAACACTCACCTGTATCTTTTTGTTGTTGTTGTTGTTTTTTTCTTTGTTTTGTAGACAGGCAGAGTGGACAGTGAGAGAGAGAGACAGAGAGAAAGGTCTTCCTTTGCCTTTGGTTCACCCTCCAATGGCCACTGTGGCTGGCGCGCTGCGGCCAGCAAACTGCGCTGATCCGAAGGCAGGAGCCAGGCGCTTCCTCCTGATCTCCTATGGGGTGCAGGGCCCAAGCACTTGGGCCATCCTCCCCTGCACTCCTGGGCCACAGCAGAGAGCTGGCCTGGAAGAGGGGCAACCGGGACAGAATCTGGCACCCCGACCGGGACTAGAACCCGGTGTGCCAGCACCGCAAGGCGGAGGATTAGCCTATTGAGCCACGGCGCCGCCCCTCACCTGTATCTTAAAGCATGAGATCCTCAAAAGGAACAGGTGTTACTGACTTCCTTCAAATGCCAACTACTCTGCTCAGTATCTTGTATGCATTGTTCCTCTGAGATTCAGACCTTCAGGGCCAAGACTATTGAACCTACACATGCATGACTAAACTTTTAACAGGGCCATTGCAGAGTAAATTACTTCTGGAAGTATGGCTGGTATATGATTGTGGACAACAGAGTCTTGGCCATGAAAAAAGCATATTTAGGTGATTATTGTAACCTTCTAGGGAATGTGGGCAAGGTCTTTGTCATTTGAGCCCATGAAAGACAGCAGTATTTCCTCCAGAAACATTACTTGCCCTGGGTCTCCAATGCCTTTTTGAAAACTTTCTTCATTGTGTTTCTGCTGCCTGGACTAAAAACTGCTTCTCTTCCTGGACATTTTTATCTATACCAGTATCCAGAGCTCCTCCCTGCTCAGATGCCTGCATTTCTCCAAAGATTCCATAAATTGTTTCTCAACAATGATGAATTGAACTTCATCAGAATAAGAATTTCTTAAGACTAGGTCTACAATCTTCGATTTTCCAGCACAACCACTATGAGTTCCTCATGTTCAGTACAGTAGAATGTATGTGAAAATGAGTGATGAAACTCAGTCGCTTAACATTCGCCTTGAAATAGTACATATTTTTCTAACAACTACATGGTGTCCATATGATCCTGCTCTGTTTATAGTACTCTTTAGTTGACTTGCATTTTAAGACCTTGTTGGGGAAAAATACATTCTAGATTCCAAAAGAATAGTGATCAAACTTTGGCATATGTCCGATTCTTTTAGAAGGATAGGTGAAGCGCAAGTTGAGGGTTCAGTAGATTGAGGGTAGGGTTTGAAGAATTGAATTTCAGGTGATGTAAGTAGCATCAATACTGCCTGTTTGAGGATTACACACAGAGAATCTCTGCTGGAGAATGAAGTAGTGTCTGCTTACAGCTGTAAAAGGCCTCTAGAATTGTCTCTCCTTAGGTAGAATCTCGAGGAGAAAATTCCACTTCTCACACTGGCCCAGTGATGATCCCAATCATTATATCATTTTCCTAGGACTCAGTAAACTGAGGTAGGAAAACTACTAATGTGGTAGAAAAGGGTCTCGGTTTTGTTAATCCTGTGTGAGTTAAACTCCCAAAAGAAGTTTTGTGTATTCAGGTGCTTTTGAGAACTTATTCCATTAACCCAATCTGTGTGATTATATCAGGATTCCTCATGGCTCTTTTTATAACATGTGACATCATCTATTAAAGCAATAAGAAGGAAATTGTTGGTCTGAGATTGTCTGTACCCGAAGCCCTTAGAAAAACAAACTGAAACAATTTGGAATCATTTTCTGTAACTGGCTTAAAACAGACAGAGGCAGGCATTTGGCGTAGAAGTTAAGAATCCAATTGGGGCAACCACATCCTATATCAGAGTGCTTGGATTCAAGTTCTGGTTTCACTCCCAAGTGCTACTTTCTGCTAATGTGGACCTGGAGGCAGCATGTGATGGTTCAAATAGCTGTGTCTCTGTCACCTATATTGAAGACTAGAATCAAGTTTCTGGCTCTTGGCTTCAGCCTGGCCCAGCCTCAGCTGTTACAAGCATTTGGAGAGTGAACCAGTGAATGAGAGATCTCTCTCAGTCTGTCTTTTAAATAAATAGATGACTTTATAAACCAACCAAAAAAAAAAAAAAAAAAGAGAGAGAAAAAGAAAAAAAGACTTTCCATGAGTCTCAAAGGTCGAATATCGACCGGTTACATAAACAGGTATCTTCCGTGAGACCTACCCAAATAAGACAAATGCCTAACTGTGACTAATAAAGCATTTGTTTTTCTTTCATGGTCATCCTGTAAAAGTTTGCTGTTCAAGCTGTTGAAGTAGAGCTCTGTGAAGCTATTTCAGTTTGTATACTGCCGGATTCATGAATCAGTCTTTGTTCAAATAAACTCTGTTAAATTTATTTTGCCTAATACTTTTCTTTTAACAAATCCCATGGATGTGGTTGGTTGGCCTAGGAACGAATACTTGACTAAAACAATACTAGCTATTTTCTTCTGAGATAAATGGCCTAGGTGTGCTTGCTACCTCTCTCTCTCTTTCTGTCTCTCAATAGATATAGATAGATGATAGTCACACTCTCTTCAAATTGAAGCACATTTGGTTATATCCATGTACATATACATGTACATATTCACCTCAAGTATATAGGCAGACAGCAAACAGATGATATGACAAAATTGGTAGATTAATATATTTAATACAAAAATAATACTCTAAAATTCACATGCTATCCATTTTCCTCCTTATTGCATGTATGCATATGTGTGTGCAATGCAAATACAGACAGGGGAATGGAGAGAGAGGTATGCATCACTTGGAAGAGTTTAAGTTGAATATAAAAACAGTATCATACACACATAAAGGCACTCTTTTGGCTTTCAAGATGCAGACTTGTAATTTCACATGTCTCCCATATACAGATGATGTAGCATGACAAAAGCCATTATAATTACCTACAATCAATATAACCAATTCCAAATGGTGAATAGGACCTGTGAAAAAATGATGATTTAAGATACTCCCACAAACCACAATTACATAGACAGTAAACCCTCCAGGAAAGAAACATTAATCCCAACAATCTGTTTATTAACCACGGAGGAAACCAGAATTGAGTTTCATAAACTATATCAAATATGAGTTTCTCATCTAAAGTGAATGGAAGAGAGTAACTAATCCACATATGGAAAGTCAGAATAGCAACATCCATTTTCATCTGGGCAAACTGAGCCCCGTAGAGTGCACCCATTACCCTAAAGCTATGTTGAGCCATGTATTGACCTCTTTCTTGACCTGGGCCCTTGAGATTTCCTTCAGGGGAAAACAAGAATCTGCCAGACTTCATTAAGCATGATTTCTTTCTCCAGCAGGCTTTCAATCTAAGCTGTATTTTACTTAGAATTCACACGCAGGGGAAAGCAACGGCGCAGTGCCCCACTAGAAATGAGCAATAACATTCAAAGGAAAATTGGAAGCTGAAGATCTAATCATTAACAACAGATGGTTCAACTTGAATCCGATAAACAAGTTTTGTTGTTTGCTTTTCCTTTCCCCCTTATCCACTTGAATTGCATGCAGTGCGTTGCATGTAAAAGTGCTGGGCTCTACATCAGCAACAGAGTTTGCTCACCTGATGGAAGGAGAATTTTTATGGCCAAGCTGGAGTATTCTAAATTTGAAACGCACTCAACAGTCTGATGTTGGAGTCTGTATCATGCCTGTCCTGTGTGTTTTCATTGTGAGAGTTTAGCTACTATATAGTGTCCCTGAATGTGCTGTGACCAAGCCTCTTTACCTGGTCATATTACTTTTCTTTGTTCCCCAACCAGGGTACTTCCCTTCCCAGAACTGCAAACTCAAAGGACATCTGATGTTCTTGCCTTCAATTTTCCTTCCTCTCCTTTGTGTTCTGTTTCAGAAAATAGATACTGGCATAGGAAGTGCCCCACATGAGAGCATACGCTACCCACTAGGAATGTATATCGGAACATATCCTAGGCATGGTAGGCATATTTCTATGGTTCCCCTGAATTGCAGCTATCACCAAGCTTTAAAATTTTCATCACCATGCACAATGGATATATCCTTAATACTTTCCAGAGATAAGGAAAGTAATTCACATGCTACTTTTTGGGTAGCCTATTACTCTATCTTTAATCTCTGAGTGGGTTGGAGGAAGCAGGTAGCAAAATCAACAACAGCAACAACAAAATCATATTATTATTAACTAATTGATTATACAAAAGTGCTGAAGACCATAAAGAAAACTTCTCTATCAGATTCTATTTCCTATTATTCTCCAGGATTCCCTTACATAAGACATCAGCAGAGACACCTTTTGTTATATTTCATTTTCAGTGAATGACCTTGGCCGCCTTCCAATCATCAAGGAGCCCACTGCTTAAGCATCCAAAGGATTAAAGGCACCCTCTTTGTGGAGTGCTTCATATCCACCCAGAGACACAGTGGGTTTTTAAGTCACTCTGCTGGTCTCTCTTTTTTCTTCCATGGACTTCAACTGTATTGCTTGTCATTTATTTACATTGGGACTTCCTCCCTGTGAACTTGTGAAGGTGTATGAGACAGAAGAAGAATGCGAACTTTAACTTTCCTTCTTTAGCCAAAGACATGAAAACAATTTGCATGCCAGAATTTGTTTAGGTTGGTGAAGTTTCTCCAGAGAACCAGAACCAATAAAATATTTAGAAATATCTGAAAAAAGAGACTTACTCCAGAAAATATCTCACAAATAGAGAAATTAACAATTACAGAGGCTGAGAAGTTCATGATCTGCTGTTGGAAAGCTGGAAAACCAGAAAATCCAGTGGTGTAATTTTGTTGAAGTTCAAAGACTTGAGAATCTGGAGCCCATGGTGTAGGTCCAAAAGGCAAAAAGAATCAGGAATAATCATGTTCAACGGCAGCAGAAGATGTATGAATCTGCTTAAGCAGAGAGAACTAATTCATCTTTCCTCTACATTTTTATTCTTTTTTAAGGGTCATACAATTTCTATTTTAATTTTATATTTTCTTTAGTTTCAAACATTGTGAATAAAGTTATATAATAAGTTGTTCATCTAAAAACTAAGTGAATAAAAACAAAAATTCAAATTTACCAATTGACTTGACTCCAAAATGGCCGAATAGGGAAGGATGTACTGCTCTAGGCTAGGGGCAAATAGTGAAAAATATAAGAAAGGGGAGAGGAAGTATGTTCTCAGGAGAGAGTTAGAGAGGAAACCACAGTGGGAATTCCCTACAGAAGGAAGAGAACAGCACAGATCTGTGTGGAAGGTGTGGACATGTAGTGTGATCATATGGATACCGTAAGGCCACCACAAAACACACCAGACACCGGAGTAAGGGGAAGGGTTTATTGGGGAAAACCCAGCAGTCCAGAGGGGAGGGGTGAAGAAGGAAAAAGAGAGAGAAGGAGAGTGCAAGAGAGAGAGAGTGAGAGAGAGAGAGAGAGAGGAGAGGAGCTAGTGAGGAGAGATGAGAGAAGAGAAAGCGAGCATGAGAGAAGAGAGAGGAGAGAGGGGAGTGAGAGAGAAGCCAAAAGAGAGCAGAGAGACAGCAAGAGAGAGAGAGAGAGAGAGAGAGAGAGAGAGAGAGGAAGCGAGTGTCACGTGTTCAGGAACAGGTCCTTTTAAAACTTTGCCGGAGGGAGGGCAGGGAAGCAGGAGCAGTGAATTCCATTAGATGCATTTTTATTCTATACAGTCCTTTACCACATTGGATGATGCCCACTAGCATTAGTGACAGTAATGTTCTTTATTCAGTCTACTGATTCAAATGCTAATGTATTTCCAAAGTACCATCATAGACACACCGGAAATGATGTTTTACTAGCTCCCTGAAAATCCCTTATTCCAACAAAGTTGAAACATGCAATGAATCATCAGAATATACCCCTGATTTACTTGGCATTCATGCATATCATCTTTTTTTTTTTTTTTTTTTGGACAGGCAGAGTGGACAGTGAGAGAGAAAGAGACAGAGAGAAAGGTCTTCCTTTGCTGTTGGTTCACCCTCCAATGGCTGCCACAGCTGATCCAAAGGCAGGAGCCAGGTGCTTCTCCTGGTCTCCCATGGGTGCAGGGCCCAAGCACTTGGGCCATCCTCCACTGCACTCCCTGGCCACAGCAGAGAGCTGACCTGGAAGTGGGGCAACCAGGACAGAATCCGCCACCCTGACCGGGACTAGAACCCGGTGTGCCGGCGCCGCAAGGTGGAGGGTTAGCCTATTGAGCCGCAGCGCTGGCCTCATACATATCATCTTAAACCATATTTCATCTCCAAACAAGATAACAATTGCTAATTTCACATAATATAATCCAATTATTGTTTCACCCCAGTAAGATTCTGACCTAGAGGTGTTCAGTCATAGTCCAACAGACACTAGCTTCAATGCATTAGCTCCTTAGTTTAGAGCATATAAGGGCTATCTGATGTTGACACATAAAGTAATCATTACATAGTTAATTTTAAAACAATGCCTCTGCTTTATTATTCAAAAGGATACATGTGTTCTCTCTCTCACTTTCTCTCTCTCTCTCTCTGTCCCTCTCCTTTTCCCTCTCCCTCTCCCTCTCTCTCTTTCCATTCCTCTCAGCTTTATTCACATTGAAAAGAAAAAGAAAAGTCAACCTACGGACTGGAAGGAAATTTTCACTATCCATATATCAATTAAATGATATGTATTTGGAATTTATATTGAAATCTTCAAATTCATTTTAAAAAGTCAACTCATTTGAAAATAGGCAAGAAGCATGAACAGGCATTTTGCAAAAGAAATATCCAAACATCTAATAAGTATCTGAAATAAGTCACTGGGTTAATTCAATATAAAACTTCATAATCAAAGTGTTAAAGCTAAGAAGGCGAGGATAATAAGCATAGGCAAGAATATGAAGTGAGTGGAAATCTTGCAAATGGTTGGTGTGAGTGTCAATTGATCAAACACATTGGAAGATCATTTGCAGAATCTACCAAAGCTACGTTTATGTCTCTTTTATCACTGATAAATCCCATTTCTAAGTATATTTTTAAGGCAAAACACAATGAGCAGAACTATAAACTGGCTGCATATATTTCAGATTATTATTAATCTTGGAGTGCACTCACAAGTATATTAAAGGTTAATTGCCACATTTAAAACATTGAGATTTGCCATACTTGACAATCACAAGTTGAATTATTCATCATCAATAAGTTAATAAAGGAAAATTAGACTATGAGGAAACTGAGATTATGATTACTATTATTTCATTGATATTTCCCCTTTATTCTTTAGTAATAGCAATTGTCTAATTTCAATTTTCAGTAATGATTATGTATACACTTCTAAGCATTAATCAACTATTGTAACCTCAAAACATCAGAAGCTAAAATTTAAATTACTCATTTAAATATACTTTTGTTTCTTTTTCTTCCTGTAGTTATTTTGATAATCTTAATGTTAATTTTTGAGTTCTATGAGTAACAAAAAGAAGTTTTTTACATAGTTTTGCTCTCAAATCTATTATGTTGATTGAAACATGAGAGGCGTTTCATGTTAATGAAAAGGACAAAAGACTAGCTGGAGCTGACCATATTGTTTCCAGCTCTTCCTGCTGTTTTTAAGCAAAAGTATGATGAATTTTTGATTGTGGTATTTCCTGGCAATTTTAATGTTGGCTTTGGTCATATATATATATAATTTTGACCAGTTAAATGTGATTAGACTTAACATGTATCTAAGCAGAAATTCTGAAGGATATTGTGGGATTTCATTGATTGCATTGATACTGGAAAGAAGAAACTCTCAGATCATACAAGTAATTCATGGCAAGTGATCTGCCGCCAGAATGTTCCTTGAGCAGGGAATAGATTTTTATTCTTGAAAGCAAATAAGGATTCCAAGATGGTGGAATAGGGAAAGGATATACTGCTCTAGGCTAGGGGGGAAATAGTAAAAAAAAAAAAAAAAAAAAAAAAAAAAAAAATTAGATCAGTACAATTGTACAATCTCAGGGGAGAGCTAGAGAGAAAACTGCTGTGGAAATTCTATGAAAAGAAGGGAGACACATCATGGATCTGTGTAGCAGGTGTGGCCACACAGAATGAGTAGTATAGATACAACACACAATCTCAGCAGCGGAGAGCCAGAGAAAGCACCAGTTTGGAGAGTAAGGCGAGATCAGACTGCAGCAGCCTGTGCCACTGGTGATATAGCTGGAGGGAGAGCTTGGTGTGAGTCTGCCTTGGAGCCCTAAGGGCAATAGGGTACTTGCTAACCCAACAAAAGAATAGGGTCTTGTTTCTCTCTCCCCATCACACCCAAAATGGCTAATGGAAACTGACAGAGAGAGGGCAGGTGCCATGTTGGATATAAGTAGCAGCTTCAGCAGCTCCTGTGCTTACACCCAGCAACTGACTAGGACAAGATGCCATCTTGTTTATAGCAGTGACAGCAGCTCTGGTGCACATACACAATAACTGGTGGGGAGAAGGCAATATTGTGAAATTAGTAGGAGCAGTGGCTGGTAGCTCTTATGCACATATGTGATCCATGGATTTTACCACAGGAAAAAAAATCTACATTCCCCATTGACTTTTAGTCTGGCTGAGAGGATTGACGGGGCTGTGCACCCACATAGTACTGTGAGGTGCCTACAGCTTCTCAACATATCACAGTGTCCAGAGCTCAAGCTGCCCAGGAGGAGTACCCATTGGCAGCTGGCTCTAGGAACATCTCTGCCTCTCTGTGGATAGGAAAAGCTAGAGGGGTGGGGCAGATCTTCTACACCCCTTGACTGTGGGGGCCTTTTATGCTGAAATCATGGGAACCCTGTGATTACAGGGTATAGCTGAGTCTCTGTGCAATCAATGTGTGTGACTCCACATGCTCAGAGCTCTCTGGGGTGGGTCATTACAATGGGATCTGTGCTCACACTGAAGACTGCACAGGTCAGGTCGTTTGGTTCATATGGCAGTATGGGTGAGTATTGCACACATTGTGGGCTAATAACTGGGCATTGATCACCTTGGAAGTGATGAGGTGAGGGAGTGATCATACCAACAGAGGTGATCATACCCTACTTTCTGTTAACAAGTGATCTATCATGCCCAAAGTGGATGTCACCTGGGATACTTGCCCCACCCTGGAGCACTGACAAGAGATCCCTGGCCACAACCAGCACACATCTTTGGGTATTCACTGAGAGAGCAAATACTCCAGTAAGCCACAGAGGCATAGTTCAAAGATAAAAAGCCATCAGAGAAAAAATGACAACAACAACAACAACAAAAAAAAACACAAGTATTTCCACAAATAACAAAAAATAAACACAGAAATTCAAGAAACAAGATTGATAACATGACTTCCCTCTCCCAACAAAAACAATACTTCAATATTAGAATTTGAAGATGAGAGATTGATGAAATACCTGAAATGGCATTCAAAAGATTAATCATAGGATTATTCAGAAGGAATGAGAAGTAAATTCATAAATTAAGGAAGTTCATAGATGATATGAATGGAAAAATTTCCCATGAAATTGATATTTTGAGGAGAAATAGAAATGAATTATTAGAAAAAATAATTCAATATGTCAAATAAAATTATAATAGAAAGACTTAACAACAGACTTGGTGAGGCAGAAGAGAAGAATATCCAAGCAAGAAAACAAATATTTGAAAGTTTTTCAATCAGACAAAAAAAGAAGTTAGAGGAATTAAAAATTGTGTTGGAAACTGTTGAAATCTTTACCTAATATGTACTAAACTGATCTTCTGTATATAAAGAGAATTGAAAATGAATCTTTATGTGAATGGAAGGGGAAAGGGAGCGGGAGGGGGGAGGGTTGCGGGTAGGAGGGAAGTTATGGGAGGGGGGAAGCCATTGTAACCCATAAGCTGTACTTTGGAAATTTATATTCATTAAATAAAAAAAAATTGTGTTGGAAATTTATGAGATATTATCAAACACTCAACTTATGGGCTTAGGAGTCCTTGAAAGTGTAGAAAGAAAGAATGTATTAGAAGGCCTATTCAGTGAAATAATTAGAATACACTTCTCTAGTAGGAGAAAGTGATGTCCAACTACTTGATGCACATAGAACTCCTTATAGAGATGACCAGAAAAAATCTTCACAACATACTGTAGTCAAACTTTCATTGGTAAAAATTGAAGATTCTAAAATGTGCATGAGAGAAATGCCAGATTACTTTCAGGGGATCTCCAATTAGACTCATGGCTGACTTCTCATCAGAAACCCAACAGGCTAGGAGAAAATGGATAAACACAGTCCAAGTCTTAGAAAAAAAATGTCCACCCAAATACTGTACAATGCAAAGCTCTCATTTATGAATGAAGGTGAAACAGAGACCTTCCATAGCAAATAGAAATTGATAGAATTTGTTACCACTCATCCAGCTTTACAAAAGATGCTTAAGGATGTGGTACACACAGAAACACAGATAGTCATCATTATGAAAGAATATAAAGGCAGAAAATCTTCTAGTAAGAATACAAATGAAATCCAAAGCAAACAATAGGAATATTTATGGAAAAATGGCAGGGCCAAGTCATTACTTATTCCTAGTAACCTGTAATGTAAATGGCTTAAATTCTCCAATTAAAAGATACAGTAATATTTAAGCATATGTAACTGAATGACTAAAGATCATGATGGTCTATGTTTCTCTTTCCTTTGACACCTTCAGTTCTGCTTCATTTTTTGTATATATTTTAGGCTGAAACTTACTTCCTTATATTTATTTAGGAAATAGTACTAGGCAAGGATAAAGACAATTTTTACTTATTTTTGTATCTAATGCTAAATTTTTGGAATAGAAAAATATTCCTCAATCTGATTGATTTAACATTGGCAAGCTATCTTCTATCAGGATCACCAATACTTTTGAGGGTAATGTCATCTATGCCAACATCTATGGGAACATCTATGTACTGATTGGCTCAAAGCTAAATGCATGAATCTATGACAAAGAAGGATGTAATTGGGATCACCTTTCCCTGATTCTGATGGGCTGTGTGGGTTATCAGAAAATATTACATATTTGGTTGTTACTCAAAAAGGGGACTTGGGCATTAAGTAGGCAATAAAAAAAGAGTTCTTAATATGGTCTAAATTTTAAGTGCTGAGGACTTAATGATCTGGTAATAATTTATTGTTTTCTTCTCCCCAAATACTTCCATTTGCCTTGAGAATAAATTACATATTCATAAATACATACCTTATTTTTATATATTTACTGTCCTTTAAACATGTCTATGGTTTATACTTTCTGATTTATATTGTCTGTAATAGATCTTCTTATTCAAATTCTTCATCTCTTTCAAGAATTAAATTATCTCCTCCTTAAAATCTATCCTTTTTATTTCAGCCCACAATGACCTCAAATTCCTATGACCCATATAGTACTTATTTTCAAAAGTATTGATTTATTAATTACTTACACACTGCCTCATGACATAATCTATAGCCAACTTTGCTATTACTTGCCATTTCATTAACTTTTGCATATGTTTTAAGTCTTGTGTTGCACATTTCACTATAAGGGTTAAAATATTAGAAGAGAGTGTGTTTTAATTTTAGATAACTTTGTTCATAATCTCCTATTAAACAAAGTGTACAGGAACCCTAATATGCATAGATTTCCAAAATTATTTGCATCAAAATGAATATACCTTCTAAATGCATTTTGCACAAATTTTTGAAGTATCCTTTTATAAATGTCATATACACTTAGTTTTGTTTTTCCAATATTGTACATTGAAATTATTACTTCTTTTTTGAGGAATAACAAATATTACCTTCAAAAATCTCTTAACTCTAGAACCTACTCAATTGCAAAATTACTTTGCATATAAGAGCAAATCTTTCTTTCATGTCATTCTGGATGAACAGAATTGAAAAATGAAAATGATTATCTTTTATCCCTTAAAGTAATTTGAACCAGCAATCTCATTTATGAAAGGGACATATCTTTGCAGAAAAGATTCACCCTAAGATTTACTCAGCTTTGCTTATTTCTAGGACTCAGATGCAGTTTAAATTGCACTTAATGGGCCAGACTCTAGGGACTGTGATTTTGAAGATCAGAGTCTCCCTTGGCCTTGGTCCGACAGACCACAGGTGAGTTCTAAAGATGTCTGAAAGAGCAAAATTAATAACAAAATATCATATTTTTGTCTGTTTTTTGAACATGTGAAACACAACTGAACAATTCACAGTTCATTAATTTATTCATTAAATATTTATTGAACATCTCTCTTTTCCTGATTTGGAAAATGAGCAAATTCCATTCTAACCCTAAATCTAAGTTTCCATTTAGCTCTAAACCATCATTTTCTTCAAGATCACCTAGGGAAGTAATAATGAGATCAGAGCCTGAATTTCAGAATTCATAGTCAGTTTCTTTACCCTCACTGCCTCCACGGAGCCAGTCTGGCCCCTCATGTGTTTCCTTAGATTTCCAGATGGCCATGAAGTTCAACAGAAGTAATTTCCACAATTGCCTTTTCTTTATGCTCTGTACCCACCTTGGATGGAGAGGCTCACCTGACTTCATTTGCTGAGGTGCTCCAGGCCATGCTCACTCCAGCGACTGACAGAAAGGCTGTCACTCTTGTCCTAACTCTCAGCTTTTGCCAATTAGTATATCGCTTCCCTAACCGTAATGTTTTTCCAGGCACAGATTGAATCAAGTGACCCATTCTGGGATGACTCTGTAGTGAGTTTCCAGTCTGTTTCCAGTATTAATTTGGTCTAATTGATCTTGGAAAAGGCAATTAGGCATCATAAATTATTCTTTTCCAATTAAACATTTAAACACAACAGAAACAAAGTTCCTTAATGCATTAATTTAAAATCTTTCTCCATGCAGAAAGCGAAAAACAGTAGAATTATTTTTCCTAGAAATGAGAAATTATCTGTAGCAAATGCAATAAAAATAAGAAATATTTAACTTAATTTGTCAACAAAATAATAGATATGACTATATTACTGTGTTAGAAATCAATTATAATAATAATGAAATTTCATATGAGTTTACTTTTAGTTAATTAGTTGCATCAGGGTGTGCTGTAACTGTTAATGCATCAAACTATAAATGATGAAATAAGGTTAAACAGCAGCTCCCACAACATGTATATTTTACAATGGGGGGGGAATCACAGCAAAATATCATAAATAATATAAATGATATTCTAAAATATTGAGTTTGTTAGAGATCATTTTTGGATGACAAGAGTAGAAAAAAGAAGAAAATAATACCTCTCAAATAGGCATTTCTCTTTCTATTTTTTCCCCTTGGTTAACAGGCATTTATATTATAGATGTTTGAAACTGAAAGTTTTTAGGCAATAACTAATTTTATCTTCAACTTTTTCTTGATAAAACCCCAGATGCCTCTAAGGAGTGAAGAGATTTGCTCAAGGTCAGCCTAACACCTAGTTTATTAGAGAACTGGAATTAGAATCCTGATTTTATGAACTCCCAGACAAAGCAGAACTCTTCAACTTCATAATGTTTCTTCCCATTCTCCAGTAATGATTATGAAACATGCGTTTCTCTTTGATTCTCAGAAATTTCCCCCTATGGCTAACACAATTTACTTGCTATGTGAGAACATTGCACAAAATAAAAGTTGCATGCAGTCACAGGGAAATAAAAATCTTACCCTACTCTATGATACTAAAAACAGCTGATACTTTGGATGCTGAAGGGTGATAATTTAAACAAAATTGACACTATGTTGGTTTTATGGATTTTGAATGTGTTTCATCTTGGGTACATTGGACACATTGTTGCCTTGGCGTCCACTGCACCTAACACTGAGGTTTGAAAATTTATACAAATCAAAAACTGCAGCCCTACTTCTTCAAAAGGCAGGCAGCCACAAATGTTGTTGTTTTCTCCTGTCTTCAGTTTGTTTGCTTCTTAACAATTACATGTTTCAGGAAGAAAATAAAAACATTGGTTAGAAATTATTTAATACATTTTATCTCTTACTTCATAGGAGTTTATCAGATGATAATTTTTCTTAATATTTAAATATTTTCTTAAATTGTTCTAACTACTCTTGTAATATTTATAAAATTGACCATCTTTTGTGAAATTGAAGACCAAGTTGTGAAGAATTTGACATCTGGAAAAAAAAAAAGCATAAATAAAACAAAGCACAAGACCATTAACCAAATTAAAGAAGAAATACAAACCCAATAGGTGAAACATAAATGGAATTAAAGAATGCACTGAAATTTTCTGAGATCACTTGAACATCTTGTTCACTGGACATCATTCCTTCATTTCCTTTTGAGTAGAAAACAATAAAATCTCCCTTGGAAGGGTGGCAAAAGGAAAGGTATAAATATACTTTTATATCTCTATTTTCTGCCCATTTCTATATTTATATTTCTGTGAAATTCCCATCTTCAAAAATTTTTTGTTTCTATGCAGAGAATACAGAATAATATGTGTCTATATATGGGATTTAATGAATGGAAAAAATAACCATGTTTAAGGAATGTCTTCCAATAATACGTTGCTGAGTGTGGTTTTATTTTTCTCTGTTTGTGAACCTATTAGCATTAAAATGTCTCAAACATATATACATTGACAGATTTTTTTTTGTGGCTTACATATATTACAAGAAATAACAAATACACACTTGAGGGTAGGCATTTGGCCCCGTGGTTAGGATGATGGTTGAGGTGCCTGCATCCCACACTGAAGTGTGTGGGTTCAATCTTGGGTTTATGTTTGGACTCAGGTTACTGACTCCAGCTTCCTGCTAATGTAGCCCATGGAAGGTAATGATTATGGCTAAAGTGGTCAGGTTCCTACTACTCACATGAAAATGGAGATTGACTTCCTGACTCCCAATTTCAAGCCTTGCTCAGCCTTGATAATTGAGGGTGTTTGGAGAATGAGCCAGTGGATGGGAGCTCTCACTGTCTCTCTCTGGTAGTCTCTCTGGTGGGCTCTCTCTCTCTTTCTGCTTCTCAAATTAATCAATGAATAAATTTTAAGAATGTACATGTATAGAGATAAATATTTCATAGCCAGAGAAGCCATGCTTAAAGTCAATCCTTCCCATGACAGGACGATCCCAAAATTGACATGTTCCCAAATTCAGAGGCAGGTAGACTGGAAGCTGCGTGCTGTGAGTGTGCACATTACATTTTGGCTGGGCCTCATTTTCATGACAAAACCAGTATGTCTTTGCCTGTAACTCCCCATCTTTTTGTGTCTTTTGATTTGAGTCAAGAGTTTAGTTATAAAGCTTATAATGCTTGATTAACTTAATTATTTATAAATAACTTGGTATCTTGTGGGAAAAGATGGAACAGAAACTTTGAAACTGGGATTGGCTCAGGAAAATCTGAATTGAATAGTCATTGACTTTATGTGTCTACAGATTGATATTCCCCTGGTTCCATTATGGATTTGTGGTAGCTAACAACAAGCAACAAATTATAAGTCAATAAAAATAAATAAGGTAGTCAAGATAAAGGTGAAAAAAATACATGAAATGGCCTTTTTATATATTAAGTTGATTGTCAGGTTTGTCTGTAAGCTGTCTCATTTAAGCAGAGTGTAGGTATAGGCACAATGCACATGACTGGCACTTATTCAAATATTCATTGACTTGATTCATTAATTATCATTGAAATATTATTTGTCACTTTCTAACACGAGCCAAAATGTGAGGTCAAATAACTTTGTATGATCTTTGGGTACATCGAATGCTTTGCCTTCCATGATCAGTCCTCATGAAGTTCCAAATGTAGTACTGAGTCCAAGAGACCATACTGCATCTACATAGGTCATGTATTAGGTTAATAAATGAAACACATAGACTAAAATAGAAGATTTAAGGGAAGATATCTAGCTTCATGGTTAAGATGCTGGCTAAGACACCAATGTCTCACATTAGGGTGCTAAGTTTGATTCCCAATTCTGGCTCCTGACTCCAGCTTCCTACTAAAAGAGAAACCCTAGGGATATAGCAGTGATGACTAAATATTTTGGATTCCTGATACCCATGTGGGAGACCTAGATTGCATACTCATCTACTGGCTTTGCCTCTAACCCACTAGTCCTGGCTACTGTGGACTTTTGGGTAGTCAATCAATAGATGAGGGCTCTCTTTCTTCCTCATCAGTTAATCAATACATCAAAGATTTCTCAGAAATTCAAGGATCTATCAAAATGCCTAAAAAGTATTATCTTTAAAAACAAATTTTAAATGAGTCTTAAAAATTAAAATAAAGAAGAGTGTTCTATATACCAGGTAGAGAGCTTTTGAGTTCTAATGATACAGTGATGGATGAAATATTTTTCTTCCCTTAAAGGAGCTCATGCCTGGTGAGAGTCAAGCGTGCAAGAAGAAGACTAGTAACAAAATAATTAAAGCTAATCTTTATGAAAAAATCGATGATGATTTGGAAATAAATTTTACTTTTTCAATAGTCCCTTTAATCTCCACTGGACTGTGTTTTGATTAAATTAAATTCGTGGGGTGTTCCGCAGGGTAAATATTTCTCTGTGGTCTGGCAGAGCTTGTTGAAAGATGATAACCCCATTGTTCTGATGTTGTGTAGTCACAGCAGCCCCTTTTTCCTGGAACTCTGTATGGTCATGGGATGGAAGAAAATGTATAAATGATGAGATAAACTTGGAGGCAAAAGAAGCAAATGACTCAAAGAAACAAATTAGCTGTCAGAAGAAAGCTATCTTAAAGTTTGTCTCCACTTCCTTATTTCATTTGGATCTAAAATTCAGTTATTGGGGCAATATAATGGGCCTGAGAACTTGGGTACTCATAAACTCTCATAAACTAACATTTTGGTTTTTACTTGCTCGTTAACCAGTCTGATATGCTGTACATAATCATTGTCAGCCTTTCTCTTTGGGAAATACTCATAATCTCAGAATCTTTATTTCCATATATGTAGATGTCAGTTTTGGAGAAGCCAATTTTTTTTTTCTAAGACTAATATCCAAACCATTCCAAAGGAGAATTGGGGCTGTAGAAGTGGAATCACCAAGGTCTGTTAAAACAGCCTCCTTGAGGAAGTCTGGGTGCTAGAAACTGGGAACAACTTACTTAAAATTGGTGTTTTTAAGAGTGTCTCAGATAAGGGGTTGAATTTATTTTTTCTTAAAGTTTAGTATAATGTAAGGCTCAAAAAAAGTGAATGGTGACATAATAAGGGAAATTTTAGAATTACATGCTTATCCGGAATAGGTAAACTGATTATTTAAATAGACTTCTTAGCTTTTCAGTCAATTAGTAATTTTGTATTGAGGAAGTAGAATTCTCAGAACACTCTGTGTAGTGCTAGAGAGAAGGAATTGAAGAAGATGAACTCTGTTACCCCAAGTGCACATTACATAGCTTACATTGTCTTTTTTAAAAGTGTTATTTTGTCGATTACTTTATAGTTGGGATAAGAAGTGAAAAGTGTTATGAAAATGGATAATAAAGAGATGAAATTTAGTCTGGAGGTGAAGAGAAAGCATTTATATGGAAATTACATTAGAAGGAGTTAGTAGAACTCACTTCGTCTTAAAGGAAAGCCCTGATTATGTTATTCTGTTCTTGCATTGGGAGACACATTCTGCTACTTTGAAATAGTACAGTGGTGGCAATCAGTGCCAATCTACTTTCCCAAGAGTCCTCCCAGATACTTCCATTTCTACCCAGAGTGAAGAGAGATAGAGGTAGAAGGATAGGGACAGAGACAGAGAAAAGGAATCTACATGTGTTGTCATATTTTTATACCTCTCCAAAGCCTTAGACAGAAACTGTAGTCTGCATATCATGTAGTGACCAAAATATTTGTTTTATATGCATGGTACATTAAACATGCTTATTTAATGATTATTGAATGAATAATTCTTCCCACAGATTTTGCGTAAGCCTGTCTTCTGAATAATTCAAGATAAGACTATGAAACTCCCAAGAAAGCTTCTGAGTGTAAATTATTTTTGGTGTGTGTTGGTTTATATTTTTAACATTGATGTGGGAAGATAGAGAATGAGGTAAAATCATTTTGGAGGTGATTATGATCCCATCCCCCTAAGTTTCACAATTTAGTAGTAATTACTATAAATAGTTTCTTTGGTTATGTGAACTTACGGTTTCATGTGTGCTTAGCCTTTCCAACTTCATGCATTCCAAGTATAGGTACCATGCCTTTGACTGCTTTATCTAGTACAATACCAACTGCTTATATATCTGCTCATGTGTTAACAATGGGGACGGCAGGGAAGATAATATGATAACCATTACCCTCCCCAAATCCTTCTTGTTCACATTTCTGTTCTAATTTCCTTTTCTTGATGATATAAGATAGAAAAAAATCATCAGTAGGTTTCTATCTGTCTAATGATCTTGATATGGGGGAGCTGTCTGTGCCCTGGGTGCTTATTTGCTAGTGTAAAGTTAGGGAGCCCTCATTGCAAATGTCATGAATATGTATGAATATCCCAACTGTTGCTTCTACTTCTCTTCCTTCCTGGTGGGTGACTGGGTGACTTCCTCTGAGAGTGCTACATCTGGTTTCAAAAGCCCTTTGTGGTGGGGTGGGGTGGGAGTGCTCTCTTATTTTACTTTGGTCAAACATCAGGCCATTTTTTTTCTCTTACAAATCCTAGGAAAATACCATTTTCCCTCTGTCTGTCTGCCTGTCCTTCTCCTTTCCTTCAAATGCTTTTCTCACCCCCATATAAGCACAAACTGTCTCTCTTTTAAATAAGAAACAAAAATATGAGAATGGAAGTCAGGGATTTGCAGTGGCAGATTTTTTTTTTAAGAATACATTTCTCTGCTTTCTTTCTTTCCACACTCCAAAGACATCCCACATACACAGATGTGACAATTTTTTTTAAGCTAATTTGAGAAAATGCCTGTCTGGCGACTTACTCTGGGAATAGTTGCACTTGCCCAAACAGAAGTTCTGCCTTTGCAGAGGTGACACTGACGGCATGTTGTTACTGCACACTCAGAAGAGAGGCACTAGGAGAGGAAGGTGAAAAAGGAAAAGACATGAAAATGAAGTACACGTGGCAATATTTTTGAGAATCTTTTTCATAGTACAGGAATAGTGGTATTTGCCCAAATGTGACTTTCCTCTGTAAAAATAGGTATTTGGGAGGGATCTGGTTTAGGCTTCTTAACAAAGACATTCCTCAAATTCAAACAAAAGGAAGCAAATATGGAATCTCAACTGAAGATTTCTATGGATGTTCTTGCTAGAATATTTTTGTTTTAATTTTCCAATTTCTATTTAGTACGTAAGTATTTGTTGTTTCAAAATAGATACTGTTCGAATGAATTCATAGCATATCAGGTAATAGATTAGGTTATTGCCAAACTTTTTAATGATGACACTCATTTACAGAAGAAGAAAGGTTCCCTTCCTCTCTCTGGGTTGTGCATTCCAATTTCATGTCATTCACCTGGACATCTGTACTCCTTTCTTTCCATCTTTTCTCTTCATTTCCTCTTCTTTTTTTATCTCTTTGTGTTCATCTTTTAATCAATGCAGCTTATATTTACATTTCTGCTTCTTTAATGCATTGGGGGGCATGGGGAATGCATAATGCATTTGTGGGAACATGAAGAATATTATATGCTGCTCTTGCCCTCAGGAGTTTGCTACTATTTGGGAAGACATGATATATATGCATGAAATGTTGAATAAAGATTCAAGATTTGAATGGCACTATACGAATATAAATCAGATAGGCAATAATCCTATCAGCTTTTAGAGATCAGTGCAGACTACATGGTCAGAAAAAAACTCTGCTATGTTCTTTCACTCTCCTGAAACAAAGGATGCTTATATGCATTTTTGGGTGTTCATCAGTCTACTTTGTGCTTTATCTATCTGGTTTTCCAAATAGTTTGCAAATGATCTTCAGCTTTCAAAGTTTGATTAAACTTTATCTTCTCTGTAAGGAATTCTTGGTAGTCCTCCTTCCTGCAAGCTTCCCCTTCTCTGCATTCTCCTCTACCAGTGGGCAACACTGTCCAATTTCTACATTGTCTTGTGTGTATGAATTTAGTATCCTTTTCTCTCAAAACATCAATTGCTTTGAGAGAAGAAGGGAGAGGGGCTGATTTTTATTCTTTTGCTCTTACACAGCTCATAGAGCCAAATGCATTACATGTTCCCCCTTGCTGTTCAATAGATATTTACTGTGTTGATTCATAGCTTAGAAACCTTGAATAAATTCCTGTCTTTGAGGATATCTAAGATCTCTTCCAGGTCTACTATCCAATGAGGCTTTGTTTGTATGACTTGAAGCCAAATTATTCTCAAAAACATTTAAGGGATGCTTCCAGCTTGCTGTGATCACATTAGAGATAAAAGCCCTTTTAGGAGACGTGTTACATTTTCACTGAGTTTAATGCCCAACAAAACTTGACACCGCTGACTTCAGCAGGATTGACACATGCATACAGATTTTTAGAGGGGTTAACTGCTTTTGCAGTTTGTAAGACCACCTCAGCTCTCTGGTGAAACTGAGCCACATTTAAGATTTATTTTTAACTATTTTATTTTAAAAACAGTTCAAAAGATACTCAAAAGAGGGCCGGATTGGGTGATCTCTAATACCCCTTCAGGACCTGTCATTTTTTAGATTCCCAAATATCAACTTGTGAGAGAGAGAAGAGAGAGACATAGAGAAAGAGACATATGAGCCATATCTCCAGAAAGGAAGCTAAACCCAACCTTTACTACAGACACCCTGCTTTCACATCAGCACTCCAGCCCTCTTCTGTGTGCCTCATGGGCTCAAGTTCTGTTTGGCCGAAGATCCAGAGCAAGTATGATTCCTAGGAGAATATCGAAAACGACACTTGCTGAAAGGTTACAGCAAAATCTATTAGGAAAGAAAAGTTAAGGCAAATCAGGTGAGCTCATAGAAGAAAATAAGGAAAGATTGGCTCCCTTTTGGGATTAGGTCTAATTAAGGTGAGCAAGCAGCTGGGCCTGTTTGGAATAACAATTGTGCTAGCATGTCACTTTTTTCTGCTTAGTTGAAATTTATATAGTTTGGGAATGGTGGATATAAGAAAATTAGAGCTCATTTAGAATCTGTTGAAAGGACAGTGTGCCTTCATTATTAGTTTTGCATCTGAATTTTCCTGGGGCAGTCCTCTCTCTGTTATAGGTAATGGATTTTTCCCCAGATGTAATTGGATGAGTTTAATTTTTTCTTTCATTACCTGTCGAGGAGGCCTATGCCCCTACTTCCCTTTGTGTTTTATTAGGACTGTAACCCCTATTTAAATAAAGGCTTTGATTGTGCTTATATATGTTCAATCAGCACTTTCTGATTGAATAGTTCTGGTCACACAATGCTCTCGCCTAGCATTTTTTACTAATTACATTTCCGCCCTGGCTAGGTATGGGAAAACCTCTGATGGAGTTTGTTTTCTGCTTTTGATTATGCCAGAGGTTTGGTCCATTCATAGCAGCACAAGGGTGAGAAAACAGATCTTACCACTGTAATTCTCCTGGTCTTGAAGGGTAATTTGATTTGATTTGATCTTCTTCTAAAGGGGTGGTATGTCCAGTCATGTACTGGTAATAATTTAGTAAGCAGTTCTAAAATAAATAAAAGAAAAAAGTCTAATTATAGATTTTGTTATATTTCCATGTTGCAAATACTCTCACCAAAAAGGTGGCTTCACTTTGGCAGAGCTGAATGCTGAACTAGGAAGAAAAGAACCCAAATGGTTCTACAGAACCAGTGCCAGAGCTCCAAAACCAGAGTCTTGGTCCCATTCCTGCCACGAGGCCATGGACACCACAAGCTGCACACTACGATGAAAGCAGAGACTGGCTGTTAAGGTGACTGAATCAGGGTGCGAGGCCCGTGATTTAGATGGGGTAATCTACTCACAGTTTGTACTCAAGACATTTAAAGGTAATTCTTCTATCTGTGACATTCAAAAATGTGAGTACAATGGCTAATCCATATCACCTTAAGATAAATGCCCATGTTTCTTCAGAAGTTGATGAAATATGTATATATTTTCTCATTTTCTACTATATTAAGAGGAATCTTAGTAAATGTACAGGATTAAATTAATTAAAATTAATTAATTGATTAATTAAAATTGATAAAATTTTGTCCAAATCATCAGTAGTATTTTCTGCCTCCTCACCTAACATTGGGACATTGCCACTTTACTCACCACTTACAGAAAGAGAACGACAGTTCAGTTGTACTCTCTCATAAAACCATAATTTTCATATGGAATTCATGCTATTTATTTTCATTAAGCTTTACAACATTTTATCTCTGCCTTAAACTAGATTTTTGAAACCTAAGTAATAATATGCTTATTTCAAATATTGATTACAAGTTAGGTGGTTGGGTCTTAAGAGTCTGAAAAGCCGGAGCTAGGCTTGATTCACTTTTTCATATACCTCAGTATTTAGCCCAGCAACCTAAACATTGTGCACAAACAGTTATCATGGAGAAATGAGTCAATGGGTGATTACCTTCATACTAGAGAAAAGGTATTGGTATTAGAACATGAAAAAAATCAAATAAACATTTTAAAGGAAACTGAAACATATCACCAATGAAAATAACATTTTTATTTTCCATAGTTTATTTTTAATGATTTATTTATTTATTGTAAATTCAGAGTTACAGAGAGGCAGCAAGAGAGAGAGAAAAGTCGTCCATCCACTGGTTCACTCCCCAAATGGCCACAACAGGTGGAGCTGGGCTAATCCAAAGCCAGAACCCAGGAGCTTCTTCCAGGTCTCCATGTGGGTGCAGGGGACCAAGGGCTTGATCCATCTTCCACTGCTTTCCCAGTCCATAGCAGAGAACTGGATCATTAGTGGAGCAACTGTGACTCAAACTGCAACCCATAGGATGGTGGCACTGTCAGGAGTGGCTTTACTGGCTATGCCACAGTGCCAGCCCCAATAGAGCCTATTTTTTAATACTTTGTGACATCTGAAATGAGATACCACTTGGGTTTTAATGGAATTCTTAAAAAAGGAAAGACTTAGATGGAGAGCGGCAAGATGGCGGAATAGGAAGGGAACACATTGATAGTTCGTCAAGACACACGTTAATATAAGTGGAGATACTGCAGGGTCAAGGAAGAGTAGGGGAAGAAACAGCAGAGGAAACTCTTCCAGAACTAGTGATTCACAGTGGACCTGCGTGGAGAGCGTGGGAGCCCAAGTTCGGGACACCAGCGGCAGACTCAACACACCAGCGCTGGAACGTGAGGTGAGCCGAACCTCCATAGCCCGAGATACCAGCGGGCAAGCGGAAAGAGGAGACTAGAGGGAACGAGGCTTGAAACTCCGTGGGGAAAAGTTCACCAGGCTAACTAGAAGAGAGAGAGGAAAAAAAAAAAGTGACCGATACGGACACGAGTTTCTCTCTCTCCGCTCACCTCTCAAAGGCGAGCAAGACAGAGCAGGCGCCATTTTGGACATACGTCATAAGCAGGGCAACCTCAGGTCTGCACCGGCCCTGAGCCTAGCAGAAAGACTTAATTTCATCACCACTACAATTAAATATTCCTTGACAATTTAGAAAATAGCTAAACATAAAATCATTTCCTTGAAGTTCAACAAGTATTAAGCTTTAACTAATGGCACTCTAAATGCAAAAATAAAAAACAGATTTATCCTCCCTTAGAGGGGCATTTCTCTCCTCTAGTGTCATTTTCTGCTATCCAATGCAACCTGAATTACATTGTGGCATCCAAGGACGGTGGGACAATTCTCAATACAATGCTATGTACACCAAGGCATTGCACACTAGCAGTACTGGGTAGTGATGAGATCTGCGACTGAGAATGAGAACTGTGGCAAGGAAGAGGAAGCTTGGGATTTTTCTGAATCTTGCTCTACCTCTTTAAATTTCCATACATTTATTCATGAAATAGGAAAGATAATATCTGTTTTGCCTTCTAGTTTTAAATAGAGTATGCATAAGGAAAAACCCAGGTGCTGTGGCACAGACGGTTTAGCTACCACCTGAGACGTAGGGATCCCATTATGGAATTGTGAGACCGATTGTCAGCAGTTCCACTTCCAATCCAGCTCCCTGCTAATGTGCCTGGGAAATCAGTAGAAGATGGCCCAAGTGTTTTGGCCCCTGCTACCCACATGGAAGATATGGATGGAGTTCTGGGATCTTGGCTCCTGGCTGGCCCAGGCAGAATCTTGTGGCCATTTTTGGAGCAAACCAGCAGATGGAAAATTGATCTCTCTCTCTCTTCCTCTCTCTCTCTCTCTCTCTACATTTCTGTCACTGAGCCTTTTAAATAATAAATAAATAAAACTTTAAAATAAAAGAAGAAAATCTTTCTAAATGAATAAAATCTGAAGACATAAATGCACTATAATGTAAAATAGTATTAGGCTTTTAATCATTTTTGTTGACTTGGTGACTGATTATCTGATAATAAATTGGATAATAGGTAGTAGTTTAGTGGTTTAGAAGGTTGTAGGTAATGTCAAAATAGAATGGGATCTATGGTGGCCTGTTTCTAGCAAAATGGTAGGCTAAGAGTAGTGCCAACATACTCCTATTAGAAGCATGATGTGAAATATGGTCACAAATATTTAAGACACGGCTGAGCTTGTAAAAAATGAAAGAGGGGCCAGCATTATGGTGTAGCAGGTAAAGCTACCACCTGTGATGCTGACATTCCATATGCGTTTCAGTTCAAGATCCAGCTGCTCCACTTCTGCTACAGCTCCTTGCTAATGCATGTTGGAAAGCAGTGGAAGATGGCTCAAGTCCTTGAGCCCTGAACCAATGAGGGAGACCAGAAAAAAGCTCCTGGCTCCTGACTTCGGCTTGGCCTGGGCCAAGCCATTGTGGCCATTTGGGGAGTAAACCAATGGATGGAAGATCTCTCTTTTCTCTCTTTCTCTCTCTCTTGCTGTGGCTTTAAAATTAATGAAAATAGATCTTTACAAAAATGAAAGAGAAATACTTCCTTAAAGCAAAAGGAAGGCAATGGAGATAAAGGAGTAAGGAAGATCTCCTAGCTTGCATTGTAATCTCCCTACAGAATGAGGGGACAATCTCATACGCTTGAGCTAAACAGGGAATAAGGATTCAGATTTTTAGAATAGATTTGGGGCCTGCAGATTACAACCCAAGGAAACACATTCTTCATGCTTGTTACTTATACAAGTGAAATGTAAAACATCAAGGGTCAAGGAAAAGTTTGATAGCAAAAGGACTGAAATGATTTATATTGGTAAATACAAGCCCCAACATTCTTAATATCAATTAAAACACACTGTAAGAAATGGAAAAAATGTTAAATATAATTCTAAAACATCCAATTAGAAGTAATATATTACATTTCTGGAAAAATACAGTCTTAAAAAATTGGAAAGAAATAAAAAAATAGACAAAGCAAATATTAGAGTTGAAGGTTTTATTTTTTTTTAATTTTTTTATTTTTTTGGACAGGCAGAGTGGATAGTGAGAGAGAGAGACAGAGAGAAAGGTCTTTCTTTTTGCCGTTGGTTCACCCTCCAGTGGCCGCTGCGGCCGCCTCATTGCGCCGATCCGAAGCCAGGAGCCAGGTGCTTCTCCTGGTCTCCCATGCGGGTGCAGCGCCCAAGCACTTGGGTCATCCTCCACTGCCTTCCCCGGGCCATAGCAGAGAGCTGGCCTGGAAGAGGGGCAACCGGGATAGAATCCGGAGCCCTAACCGGGACTAGCACCCGGTGTGCCGGCGCTGCAAGGCGGAGGATTAGCCTGTTAAGCCACGGCGCCGGCCGAGTTAAAGGTTTTAAACCTAATTCTCCAAGGAATGTGTAAGTTATTTTATTGTAAATAATAAGTAAATATACAGATGATTTGCATTAATTTTTTAGTGTGTGGAAACAACTGAAAAATGTAATGTTTCTATTTATTTTAGTGGGGAAAATGGCTGGTACAAAAAAGAGAGCTCTAAGGAAAACAAATACCATAGCTACTTTGAGAATAAAACAACATACTCATTTTTCAAACATCCCATAATCATTGACATTGAGTATCCAAAGGAAGAGAATATATAAGCACCTTTCTAAAAACTGACAGGAGATTTCAGGACAATTAAACAATTGATAAAACAGTAAGCAGTTTTTCCAGTTAAAAGTAATGAATATATACTTTAATGAATATAAATTAAAGATTTATTTATTGGCCGGCGCCGCGGCTCACTAGGCTAATCCGCAGCGCGCTACCGCGGCGGCCATTGGAGGGTGAACCAACGGCAAAAGGAAGACCTTTCTCTCTGTCTCTCTCTCTCACTATCCACTCTGCCTGTCAAAAAAAAAAGAAAAAGATTTATTTATTTATTTCAAAGTCAGGGTTACAGTGTAGGTGAATAGAGAGAGAGAGAGAATCTTATATCCACAGAAGACTGCAGAGGTCAGGGCTGGGTTAGGAGCCAGGAACTTCATCTGATCGTCCACATGAGTTGCATGGTCTCAATCACTTGGGCCATTTTCTGCTACTTTGCCCAAGCCATCAGCGGGGAGCTAGATTAGAAGTGAGGCAGCCATGATGCAAACTGGTGCCCATTTGGGATATCAGCATCATAGGTGGTAGCTTTACCCTCTATACCACAATGCCAGCTCCCAATATTTTAACTTAGAAAAGATTACAGTTTATAATTGTACCTGTAAAGACCCTACAAATAAATCTAGTACAAGGTGCTACTTCAAAAACAATTTTGAAAAGGTATTGAAGAAAATATAATAGTACCAACATCACTGGAGAGATAAGCCAGATTCATAAAGAAAATTTTGATATGGAAAAGATGGAAATTCTCTCATGAAGTTAGTTCATAAGTAGACAAAATTCCTATAAAAACCTCACAAGATTTTTTAGTGGAATCTGACAAACTGATTGAAATAACTTGAAAAATGGTATCAGTCACCAGGATTATTTTAATAATAATAATAATGGGTACTGATCTGATAAGGACTCACTCCAGAGAAATAGTTATTAAAATAGTACAATAAGGCCAGCGCCACAGCTCAATAGGCTAGTCCTGCACCCCATGGGAGACCAGGAGAAGCACCTGGCTCCTGGCTTCGGATCAGCGGATCCAGCACCCTAACCGGGACTAGTGCTGGCCGCAGGGGCCTTTGGAGGGTGAACCAATGGCAAAGGAAGACCTTCCTCTCTGTCTCTCTCTCTCTCACTGTCCACTCTGCCTGTCCAAAAAAAAAAAAAAAAAAAAAAAAGTACAATAAGCAATCAGACAGAACAGAAGACAGAGTACTAATGTATAATCATAAAAAATGTTGCATGGCAATTTATTATGTGGCAAAGGATGCATTGAAATACAGTAAGGAAATGATTGACAATTCAATAATTGGGAAGTGAAAAATGACTTTACTTGAGAATTTAATATCATTCAGATGGATCAAATATGAAAATGTAAAAAAATTCAAAATGTTTAAAAAACAACAGGAATACCTTCTGTGTATCAATGCATAGTATTCAAAATAAAATGTTAAAATAATACACCATGAAAGTAAAGATTAATACTTTTATCTCCATTAAAATAATAATAAAATATTAGCACATGGCTAGCCAATTAATGATCCAATAATTAATGAGTTTAGTACCCAGAACACATAAAAATATTCTCAAAACCTTAAGAGAGATGCTTTAACAAAAATAACAGATTTAAGGAAGAAATTCAGAGAAGAACTTTGTCTACAAAAAGAAAAAAAAAACACCCAACTAATTTCATTAATAATAAATGAGATTCAAAACAAAAGAAATTTGAAATTTCAGACCTGTAGATGAACCAAATTAGACAAATCTGATAACCGTGTTAATGGAAACCTTGGGTATATAAATGTAACTATTGAGTATCATTTTAGTGAGAAGCTGTATAAAATGTAGAATAGTCAAATCTGTCTCCACTTGGTGATACATATATTTCAATCTTTGGTAACTTACCTTAGAAGACATGTGTTTGAATGTGTGCAAAGATTCATACAGATCTTTATTGCAATACCATATAAAACTGAAAAAATAATTGTGAATACAGACTTCCCTGAGGTAGGATCATTTCAGGGCTTCTATTCAGAGACCATACTCAGGAGCTGTTCCCATAGTGCATGTTAGAAAGGACTCACCTTTCCATTGCACTTGGTTAGTCATGACAAGTTTGCTAGATTCCCCTGAGGGACAGACACTGTGGCATAGTGGGCCCATCCCATTTGGGTGCAGGTTCTTGTCCTGTCTGCTCCATTGCCAATCCAGATCTCTGCAAATGTAGACGGAAAAGCAGCAGAAGATGACCCAAGTGCTCGGGCCCCTGCATCTACATGGGAGACATGAAAAATCTCCTGGCTCCTGGCTTCAGCCTGGCTCAGCCTTGGCAGTTGCAGCTATCTGGGGAGTGAACCAATGGATGAAAGATCTCTCTGTCTCTCCCTCTCTGTATGTAACTCTGACTTTCAAATAAATACATAAATAAATTTTTCAAAAAGTAAAAGAAAAATTTTGCTGAGAGAGTTTTACCACTCATTCTCCTTTTTTTTTTTTTTTCCTGGTGGGGGTTCTTATAATTTTGGGAGAACTAGGTTAATTATTACATGTGACAGTCATTCTGATATATGAAGTTATGTTCCTTCGTAATTGCAACAGACTGATATCTATATTTACAGACTCCCCATTACTCTGCCCTCTGTAGAGTCTTGCTTTTTACAAGTGTTTTCTGGACGAGCAGATGAAGTCCTCCTGAGAGGGGTGTGTGACATCAACCATTTTAAGTCCCTTCCTTCATTACTTTCTAAAGAAACATTTCTTGCAGAATGATTTGGTATTTCAGCTGTGATACTTTTTCTTCCTTCATGTTATTACAAGAGGACTTAGCAGTGGGTGGGTATGGGAGCTCTCTAGAAGGGAAGCTATAGCCATTGCCATCCTATTGTGCATACAAACAGCCTGTATCCCCCCATACATATTTATATAGATGGGAGACTTGGGTGATTTTTTCATATCATGAATAATTTTAACACTACAGACGTTTGACTTTGAATCAACAACTAGTTTCAGATGTAATTGCAGCCAAAGAAAGTTTCTAACTAAAATTAGTTACTTTTCATATTTAACAAACTACTGCCTGCTGCATTTCCTGTGATCTCGGCTTTCATCTTCCTCTCATACAGTCACATGTAACAATGACTCCTTCACTTCCGCGTCTATTTTCTTCTTGGCTTCTCTAAGTGTAAAACTTGCAGCTCCTCCTGCCAAATGACTTTCCAAGGCTGTGCCTAGGAGATGCCAACCTAACTCATGCTCGCAGCCATTCCTGTATTTTCTTCAGGTTTCAGATTTTAAGGGCCATGAATCTCTGTGCCCTTTAAGTAGATTCCAGAAATGTAATGTGAGTGTCACATAAAAACAAACAAACAAACGAAACCAACGTGAGTGAGAATTTAAACCAAATTTCTCAGTACAGCCTTAGACAGATAACATGTTGGATAATTTCAAGAAGTATATCTCATTTAATCTTTACAAAATTCTACACAGAAGCTGTGCTATCCATAATTTATTTATAAAGAGCTTAAGCGACTCACTAATGGCTAAAGTATGAATATTCCATTTTGATTACTTAATTTGACATCTCGGAAACTAGAGCACGTTCTCTCTTTTAGGTCCAGTCATGAGTCGTGTGTTAAGGTGCCACATAATTACTCTTAGAGGAAACCACCCTAATTACCATAGTCACCTATTATCAGACTGAAAATGTGAACAGTAAGGACTGAAGTTATTCAACTGGTGTTCTATGATGTAGAGATGAAGTTTTCTGTGAGTGTGTTTGGTGGATGAGAAGTTCATACTGGAAATTTTATTAGGAAAACTTTTCTTAGGATCAGGCCCTTTATCCTCTATGTTCTCACTCAGCTTTAGAAATTCTGTGTTCTCAGCACCAGAAAGCTTTTTTTTTAAGATTTATTTTTATTTATTTCAAAAACAGAGTTACAGAGAGAGGTAGAGAGAGAGAGTCTTCCTTCTGCTGGTTCACTCCCCAAATGGCCACAACGGCCGGAGCTGCGCCAGTCCGAAGCCAGGAGCCAGGAGCTTCTTCTTGGTCTCTCATGTGGGTGCAGGGGCCCAAGGATTTGGGCCATCTTCTACTGTTTCCCCAGACCATAGCAGAGAGCTGGATTGGAAGAGGAGCAGCTGGGACTCGCCCATATGGGATGCTGGTGCTTCAGGCCCGGCCTTAAACCTGCTGTGTCACAGTGCCGGCCCCAGCTTTTTTTTTTTTTTTTTTAAGATGTATTTACTTATTTGAAAGGCAGAGTTACAGAGAAAGATGGAGATACAGAGACATATCTGCCATTCAATCTTCATTCTCTAAATGGACACAAGGATCAGGGCTGGGCCACGCTGAAGCCAGGAGCTTCTTCTGGGCCTTCCACATGGGTGGCAGGAGTCCAATCACTTGGAGCATCTTATGCTGCTTTCCCAGGCCATTAGCACAGAGCTAAATAGGAAGTGGAGCAGCCAGAACACAAATTGGCATCCATATTGGATGCTGGCATTGCATGTGGGAGCTTAACCTGCTATATCACAATGCCAACCCCCATAAAGCTCGTTTTTAAAGATTTATAATTGAAAGGCTCTGTGTGTGTGTGTGTGTGTGTGTGTGTGTGTGAAAGAGAGTGTGAGAGAGAGAGAGAGAGAGAGAGATCTTCCATCTGCTGGTTCATTCCCCCAAATGGGCACAATGATTGGAGCTGGGCCCATGTTGAAGCCAGGAGTCACAAACTCCATCCTGGCCTCCCACATTGGGTGTAGCGGCCCAAGTACTCATTCCATTTTCTTCTGTCTTCCCAAGCACATTAAAAGGGAGGTGGACTGGGGAGGTGTATTGGAAGCAAAGTAGCTGGATTTCAAATTAGCGTTCTGATACGGTTGCCAGTGGCAAGCAGTGGCTTAACTCATTGCACCACACCAGTCTGAAAGCTCTTGACCAAGATTTTCCATTCAGGAACATGGTACTTGGAGGTTGATTGAAGCTACATTTACAATATGGGCTATGGAATCTGAGTCTGGTCTCAGATTCCAGCTTAACTGTGTACTAGATCCATGGCTTTGCATCTTACTTCTGACTGTGGTTGCCTCATCTGTAAATCAGGGATACTAACAGCACATCCTTCACATAGTTTAGGAAATATATAAAACTCTCAAATTAGTTTAAAATAAAAATTTATTATAAATAGAGGCCACAGTTTGAACTCATCCAGTAACAGCAAGGTTCTTTCTCTTATAGCTTCTCAAGCATCTTATAATGAAGTAAATATTTAACATTTGACACTTCCTGTTAAGCCATAAACATGCACTCCATAAAGTTGTGTGCTATTGAAATATATCTTATATCTCTAGAAGATAGTGCTAGTTATGGAAGCTTTATGGACTACACAGAAATCATGACTAGAAATAGTGAAAAAGAATTTGGTGCTCATTGGGCCCAGTGTTTTTCTTTCTTATCCTTCTCTCCAACACACATAGTGAGAAAAGGGAAAAATTATTTTATAGAAATCTGTAGTAAGAAAATAAAGAAACTGAGAACAATCCTGGCATTATTTAGAAATAAAATTCTCATCTTTTTCTAGGGAGTTGAATTAGATCCTTAGCAGGAGATAGGCTTGGCTTAGCTTCTCCTTTAGATACAAGTCTCTATGGTTATGTTGATTATCAATAAACAAAACTTTATATTCTTTTTGTTTAAAAATTACAAATGGGGTTTTTACAACATATGCTATTACTCAGGTTTCTTCTAGGAAAAATTTTTAAAGGCAAATAAAAGGGGAGAGAAAATGGGTTTCCACTTTTGATTTGAGTCATTTTACATTGTAAATCACAATTTGGTTTTGTTGCCAAGATTGTGTCCTTGGATCAGTTTCACAGAAGTGAGAGAACTAATGTGTGGGCATGCACCAGTAGTCTGCATGGTGAAGGTGGTCAGGGAGGATGTTGATCCTTGGAGTCTGCAGTGTCCATTGTGCTAGAATTAGTAGAACTCACTGGAGACACTGTAAGTGCTCAGACTGTTATGAGGACTCAAGGGGTTTCTATGCTGTTGACTTGACATGGCCTTTTGCCCTATCAATTTCTCTTTTGTGATTCTGTAAGTTTAGTCCTTTGAATGTACCATTTTTCTTAGTTTATCTGCTTAACACTGACCTATGAAAAATATTAAAATAATTCTTTCTTCCCCACCAGTTCTTTACACTATTGTATTCTGTCTTTTCTCTCATTACCAAATTATTGCATGTATGCACTGCAGCACTGGAATACGCGGCTGAAGAGGGAATCATTTTCTACTCATAATTTCATTTTTGCCACAACCCCACAATATGCTCTTCCTCCACATATAAATATTAGAAAGACAGCGTCTTTCCCCATATCTTCATTCATCTTTCTTTGAGGGAGGTAAAGTGAGAAACAGCTATCTCTTGTGCTGCTCACCTTAGCTCTATGAGTTTGGTCTTCAGTGAAGAGGTGGGTGGAGGAGGGATAGCATCAATAATTGTCCCACGAACTTGTTACCTTCACTGAAAAAATACCCAAATTTAGACTTGAAACCAAATGGAGATCATATACTCAGGCTGAAATTCTGGGACCTCCATAAAAAGTGCTGGGACTACACTGAAATATGAAACAATATTATCTCTAAATTTGTGTTGTAGTGAACAAACTAATATATCCTAAACACCCCTAAGTTTTCTTAGTACTTAGCCTTCATTGGACCTATTCTTCCTTATAATTTTCCACTTTTGAAGCTCTGACTTCTAAAATTTTATCTCCCAGTTCTCTAAAGTAGTTTAACTTTATTTAAAAAGTCAAAATATCACCTTTATTCTGTATTTTAATTGCATAACTGTTTTTACCTCTCTTCTGAGACTGCAAATTTCTTAGATACAAGAACAAATTTTTTTGCTTTTCATCCTCAAAAATGCCTAACTTAGTGACTTGCAAGCAGTGACAACTCACTATTTAATTGTTAACTGGGGCAATGAATCTTTAATGCAGAAGAGTTCATGGGAGTTGGTAGTCATGGTAGACAAGAAAGATGTGGGTCAGCAAGAGGTCTAACAATCATTGCCTTTCTCAAGACTAAATCATGCCTTTCTCAAGACTAAATGATTAGAGGCTCCATCTCCTTCTGCTAATTAATAAATTCCATCCATCTCAGGATCTTCAGGATGGGATATTATCAATAGATAAAATGGAACTGAAGGAAAAGATGCTAACATATTTGCCTGTTTTCATGTTACCTTTTTTTTTTTTAAAAAAAAAGATTTATCTATTTATTTGAAAGTCAGTGTTACACAGAAAGAGGAGAGGTAGAGAGAAAGAGGTCTTCCATCCATTGGCTCACTCCCCAATTGGCTGCAACGGCCAAAGCTGTGCAGATCTGAAGCCAGAAGGCAGGAGTTTCTTCTGGGTCTCCAACATGGGTACAGGGGCCCAAGCACTTGGGCCATCCTCCACGGCTTTCTCAGGCCATAGCAGAGAACTGGATCGGAAGTACAGCAGCTGTAATTGGAACCGGTGCCCATATGGGATGCTGGTGCTTCAGGCAAGGACATTAACTGGCTGTGCCACAGCACTGGCCCCAAATGTTACCATCTTTTTTCCTTTGTTTCTGTTTTTTGTTTGTTTACGTTCAGGTGTAGGAAAGATACTCTGGCTGTGGTCAGAAGAAATCCTACTAGGAGGTCCCTTAATGTTTCCACACATCCCTTCCTCTCACATTTTCTTTCCATTCTCCTTATGCTTTGGTTTCACATGTTGACTCTTGCTTTTCAATGCCTCTCAGTGTAGTGACTTACCAGGACTCTGATTCCTTGGAATTCTGCTCCAATCTGAAGCAACTTTACTTCCTTTCACAGATATCTTGAAATCGTTCTAGTCTGGAGAACACTTTTTAAAAATTTTTTTTCTTTTTTTCTTTTGCAAAGCTTTATTTATTTGAAAAGCTGAACAACAGATGGGAAGAAGAAGAAGAAGAAGAAGAAGAAGAAGAAGAAGAAGAAGAAGAAGAAGAAGAAGAAGAAGAGAGAGACTTCTATGTACTGGTTCACGCCCCCAAATAGCCTCAACACCTGGGACTGAACCAGGCTAAAGCAAGAAGGCAAGACCTCCATTTGAGTCTTCCTCATGCATGGCAGGGACTCTGCTGCTTGAACTATCTTCTGTTGTCTTCTCAGGTACATTAGCAGGGAGCTGGATGGGAAGCAGGATAGCCAGAACTTGACTAAGCGCTCTGACATGGGATGTGGATGCCTTTGTAAGCAGCAGCTTAACTCAGTATGCCACAACACTCACACCTGGCAAGCACTTTTATTTCTTGATGGCACACTGTTTATCCTACAGAATCTTTATCTTATATCACATTCAGGAAGACACCAGTGAAGATTTAAAAAGAAAAAGAAACCACAAGGTTTAGTAATCCCACAGGAATGAAAAATATGTGGGGTCCTTGAAATGAGAAAAGAAGATAAGATAGGATAAAGGAAAGCCACCGTCCAGGATGGATGGGAGAACAGCCTCTGTTGGAGACATATAAGATGAGAGTTCTCTTAAAGGTAAATCTTGGAGTTAGAGAAAGGGGAATAGCAGCAATAACATGATCAGTTTGGTGCTAGAATGAAAGCAATCAGACACATTGGTCCCCTAGCACCTCTACTGCTGTCATGCTAAGAGTAGTAACTGGGCTGATGGCCTCCAAGAGGCAGCAGATAGTCCACCACCTTGAACTGAAGACAAAACAGCTCTCTGAGTGTAGTGATTTTTTTTTTTTTTTGTAGGAAGTCTGATAGCACCCTTACTAACAGTCTGTCTTTCCCTTTTCTAAGTCTGTATGAATGCATTGCAGAATGTAAGCCAGTATAGGAACTCCAGGTCATTTCCACAAGAAAGCTGGAAACAGGAAATTTCAACTATAAAAGTCATGACAAATACAAGACTCACCACAGTTTGTGAAACAAATTCAACGCGTTTCTACAAATGATATAGGTTATGGACAAGGGAAAAGTCAACAAAATAAGCAATACAATTTCAAGGATCAGAGATAATATTTCATCTATAAAAATAGTATCAGGAAAACATCATTTGGTATTTTCCAATGGTATAAATGAACAGAGTAACTAAAGATCTTGGATATAAAATATAGTTGATAAAGTGAAGTACATAGTGGATCCTATTATACAAAGAGTAGACACAGCAGACAAGAAAATGAATGATATTGAAGTCCTTAGAAGCATGCAAATTAATGTATCCAGAGCTATGCATGAGCATTTATTACTATCCTAGGAAATGTGGGCCATTTAGGAAAACCAAAAACTTGGGAAATATATATGTATGATATACATATCTGAGAGATTTATATACATCTATACACTCATTTGTATGTATGTGTATATGTTTGTAAAGTTTCCCAAGTGGATGTGATTATTCACTATCTTATTTAAATAGGTCATATATTATATATTAGATATTTTTCACATTACATGTGTGAAATAAGGTGATGAAGAATAACTAGGAGTAGAATCGAGCAAAGGAAATTACCTAGTGTTTTGAACCACCATTTTTTTTTTAAACAGGCAGAGTGGACAGTGAGAGAGAGAGAGAGACAGAGAGAAAGGTCTTCCTTTGCCGTTGGTTCACCCTCCAATGGCCGCCGCGGTTGGCGCGCTGCGGCCGGCACACCGCGCTTATCCAATGGCAGGAGCCAGGTGCTTCTCCTGGTCTCCCATGGGGTGCAGGGCCCAAGGACTTGGGCCATCCTCCACTGCACTCCCTGGCCACAGCAGAGAGCTGGCCTGGAAGAGGGGCAACCGGGACAGAATCCGGTGCCCCGACCGGGACTAGAACCCCGTGTGCCGGCGCCGCAAGGCGGAGAATTAGCCTAGTGAGCCGCGGCGCCGGCAGGAACCACCATTTTTCACTGCAGAAAATGTTTGCTAACTTCAGAAAACTCAGCAGAGAGTTTTAGAAGTGCAGTTGATATTCATCAGTGGCTACATGATCAAAAAATTAACATTTGGCATGCAAGTTCACCATAAGAAGAATACCTGATAAAGCCCAAGGACATTAAGTCATCCATAATAATCGCTTCTCGGCCTTTTGGCTAAGATCAAGTGAAGTCATCCATAAAGCAAATCTCAAAAATTATATAAGGCTAAAATCATACAAAATATGTTCTCTAAGATGGAAATCAACATCAAAAAGATAATTAGATATATTTAGAAATTAAGATATGCACACAGAGAAGTATCTGCAAAATCGATTAATAACTCAAAATGCATTTCAGGAAACATTTTGAACTAAGTGACAATAAAAGTGTTATATATCAGTTCTTATGGATTATAGCTAAATGAATGATTAAGAGAAACTTTATGGACTTAAATGAATACATTTAAAGATTTTTCACTTCATCAGAGAAAGACAAAGCTGACTATAATTACTAATTCTGTCTCATATGTTACAGTAAGTAAAGTAATAAAAGTATTAGATTCAGATTTTCAGAACACATAATTAAGCTTAACTATTGGAAAAAAATTGAAAAATAAAAACAATAATTCATCTATTAATGTTAAGAACTGAGTTCACTGGGGCTGGCACAGTGGTGTAGTAAGTTAAGAATTTGCCTGTGGGGACCTGCAATGTTATGCAGTGTGTTTAAGTCCAGGCCTGCAGCTCCGTCAGTTAGAGTCCTGGCTGCTCCACTTCTGATCCAGATCCAGCTCCCTGCTAATGTGCCTGGGAAAGCAGTGGAGGATGGCCCAATCCTTGGACTCCTGCACCCCACCCATGTAGGAGACCCAGAAGAATCTCCTGGCTCCTGGCTTTAGACTGGCTCAGCTCCAGTGGTTGCAGCCATTTGGGGAGTGAACCACCTCTCTCTGTCTCTGTCTCTCTGTAACTCTTAAAAAAAAAAAAAAGAATTTGCCTATGGTGCAAACATCCCATATGGGCACCCATTTGAGTCCCATCTGCTCCATTTCCAATCCATCTCCCTGCGGATGGCCTGGGAAAGCAATGGAAGATGGCCCAACTGCTTGGGTCCCTGCACCCGTGTGAGAGACTTGGAAGAAAATCCTGATTCCTCGCTTTGGATTGGCCCAGCTCTGGCCATGTGGCCATTTGGAGAATGATTCAGTGGATAGAAGACCTATCTCTCTGTTTCTCCCTCTCTCTGTCTATAACTCTGCCTCTAAAGTAAATAAATAAATCTTAAAAAAAGAAAGAATGAGTTTATCACAGTTGCTGAATGCAATGCTAATATAAGAAAATAAAATTGTATTTTTACATAAAAAGAAACTCATAGCTATGTATTCAAATTAACTTGAAGCATATCAGTTTCAGTAACATGAAGAAGTAATAAAAGGCTAGAAATAAATCTAACAAAAGCTAGAAAAGACTCCTGTCCAGAAAATGCAGAGATTATCTATCTTCATGGACCATAAATATAAATAACATAAACAGGTAAGATTTTTCTCATAGTTAGCATTACAGGAAGTTTTAATGTAGATATAGTAGAAATTTGCAAGAACTTGATGATATGACTCTAAAGCACGTAGGGAAATTCAAAGCATCAAAAATCATCAAAACCATTTCTGAGATGAAGGACAGTTTGGGAGGACTTAAGTTTATATAATGATCAGTCATCAATTAAAGATCGCATGGTTTGGTACAAGAATGAATAGGTAGTCTGATGGAACAAAACATAAAGCTTAAAAAGAGTGATACATTGTCAAGAGTGACACTACAGAGCAGTGTGGAGTGGAAAGTCATGTAGTAAAAGCAGTAGAGTCAGTTGGATATTCATATAAAAACAAAAAAGTAAACTTGAACACTGCTTTGTTCTGTAGACAACTCATTTCTGGTAAGATATCTAAGTGTTGAAGAAAAAAAAATTAAACTTGAGACAGAAAAGAGTGTTTAAAAGAGTACAAAAAGCGGCTGGCACCCGGGGCTCACTAGGCTAATCCTCCACCTGCAGTGCCAGTACTCCGGGTTCTAGTCCCAGCTGAGACACCAGTTCTGTCCCGGTTGCTCCTCTTCCAGTCCAGTTCTCTGCTGTGGTCCGGGAGGGCAGTGGAGGATGGCCCAAGTGCTTGGGCCCTGGACCCGCATGGGAGACTAGGAGGAAGCACCTGGCTCCTGGCTTTGGATCAGCACGGTGCGCTGGCTGTAGCAGCCATTTGGGGGGGTGAACCAGAGGAAGCAAGACCTTTCTCTCTGTCTCTCTCACTGTCTAACTCTGCTTGTCAAAAAAAAAAAAGAGTACAAAAAGCACTTACATGAAGAAAACCATTTATATATTTTACTACAATAAAATTAAGTATATATATTTACGGGGCCTGGAGATGTGGTGCAGTAAGTTAAACTGCTGCTTATGACGCATGCATCCCATATAGGAGTTCCGGTCCGGTTGGAGTTCCTCTACTCTGTTTCCAATACAGCTACTGTTAATGTGCCTTGGAAAGCAGTCAAAAATGATCCATCTACTTGGGTCCCTGCCACCCATTGGGAGACCTCGATAGAGTTTCTGGTCCTGGCTTCGACCTATCTAGTCCAGGCCATTGTGAATTTTGTGGTCACAAACCACTGGATGGGGGATCTCTCTCTCTCTCTCTCTGTCATTCTACCTTTCAAGCAAACAAATAAATCTTCAAAAAGAGAGAGAGAAATCTCAAGATGGTGGATAAACATATGAAGTGGCACTCTGATTCATTAGTAATAAGAGCAATGCAATGAAAATTAAATACTCACTAGAACAGCTGAAACTAAAATCACTAACTGTATAAAGTTGCAGACAGAGGTCTTCCCTCTATCTTATTTTTGTTCAGAAATAAGTGCATTCAATAAAATTTTCAGGGTAGATACCTTGGTTTGAGTTTATAAAATTCCTCTAGAATAGTGACAACTTTTTGAGGTTTTTACATCACATCAGACTATTTTGCATAGTGGTTAAAATTTCAACGATATCACAAGAAATATATCCTTTTGTCTAATTTCATCCTAGAGAATATTTCTATTTTTATAAAATAATTTTCATTTTAGGAACTTTTGAAGAAGATATTTGATAGTGAATATTCAGTTTGATATTAGCATGCTAATTTTTTAGGAAAATAATATATTAAGAGGTGATAATGAAGAATTTTTTATAACCATCAATTCTACTAATTTTATATTTTTATACCATTCAGACTGCATTATCCCCCTCTTGCTTCATGGAGAAAGAGAAGAATGATTGTCATTGATGGCAGGTGGTAGCCAAGTTGAAGTGACACCAAGATCAGGGAAGGGTGCTATGCCTCCTTCTCATGGTCTAGTAGTGTTTGAAGTTATTAGTTCTAGCCACTTTAAAATGGATAATACACAGCAATAGAGAATATAATCACCAAGTCAGTCCTCTTAAAACCTCACTTTTCCAATTAAAAAAGAGGATCTCCCTCATCATTAACTTTCTCCTTTATCCCGTTGCCAATGGAATGTGAACCTTTGTTGTTATCACGTTGTCTAGGATCTCTTTCTATCCATATATTGCATGCATGACAGAAGTATTTGTTAAGGTATGCTAGCTTGTGGGGGATGTCTACATTTAGTTAGTTTAGAGGAAGATAAAGAAGACTTTGTGTCAACATCTTTTATTTGCTTAAGTGTTTACAGAATTATACATTAATTTAATATAATGTATATCTGATGCTACTAATAAATATCAATAAGAAGACTCAATTTTATGAGGCAACTCATGTCTTTGAGCTTAAGTCTTACTTCTTTTCCTTGTTATGCATTACATATTAAATAACATTAGTAAATCCAAATATACCTATTATGTACCGATCTCAGTCCTCCAGTGAGCCCATTTCTGTGACTCTATGGTTATATCTTCTTGTTGTGAAAGTGGCAAGGTAAAGTGAAATAATATGGAAATCATGATGATGGCTTTGGCTATCCTAAGCTTTAAAAATTTATACAGACCAGGATCAGCAAGATTTTGCATAATTATTTTTGTAACTATTAGAGATAGTATGAAGAAAGCTTTTAACTCACTACACACATACACATACACACATACAATTGGTCATCCCACAAGTATCTTAATATGTGTGATCTTTAATGGTGATATCTCTGGCCAAATTTGCATCATCTCAAAATGCTGAATAAAGCGTAAGATGTTTGCCTCCCTATGGATGACTCTGCCAGCTATTTTCATCCTTGATATCCTAATATTTGTCATTATTAGTGCTGAGACATATTGTTAATAACATAATTAAAGCACTGAAACTTGTCAAAAGTTAGAAAAAAACTGAAGGTCACTCAGATATCCTGATTTATGTGACATGTTCACTAACTTGCCCTTGAATCACTTTTTAAGACATTTTATTTATTTGAAAGGCAGAGTGATAGAGAAGGAGATACAGGAAGAGAAAGAGATCTTTATCCATTGCTTCACTCCATAAATGATCTCAACAGCCAGGGCTTGGTCAAACCAAATCTAGGAGCCCAGAACCCCTTCCAGGTCTCCCATGTGGCTAACAGGGGACCAAACACTTGGACCATGTACTGCTGCTTTCCTAGGTACATCACCAGGAGCTGGACTGAAAGTGGGGGAGCAGGACCTTCAACTAGTGCTTCTATATGGGATGCCAGCATCATGAGCGGAGGCTTAACCAGTTGTCCCACAAAGGCAGACCCTTTTATAGAACAGAGGTGCTGAGACAAATACAAGCTGACAATTGTACCTATTTAGGGGAAAATAGAAAATGGTTCAAAATGGAACAACACCACAATGGACATATTTGAATGAAGAACAGAAATGTGTTTATTTGATCCTGTATGGGTGTATTCAGAGTCCATGCTGTCCCACTTTTCCTTATCTTTTGTCCTGCAAAGTATATTCCGCATTGATGTCTGAGCTATTATTAACTTGCATTTTATATATTTCATGTACCACCCTTGATAGATTAACACATTTGAAATAAGAACAATGTAAGCACAAATTGTTTACCATATTTACAAGTAATTCTTAATTTGTAGCATCAAAATAATATAATTTTTTTTCTACTATTCAAAAAAGCAAATGCTTTATCCATCAAACCTAGACAAAGGATATTTTGGAACATGTTAACTGCAGTTCCGGAGAATTATCATGAGGTAATATTAATTTTTTCAATCAAGAGCCTCATATCTTGTTAGTAATATCTCACCACATTAACATATTAGCAGTATCTCATTGCATTGTATTAATATTCATATCATAGCAGAATTTATTGTTGCTTATACAGTGTTAAAGTCATATCACATTAGTGACTTTCATATCAGATTAGTGAAAGCGGATCCTAATAAGACTTTCATATTCAATTACTAAGGTAACAGTTTTGTCTTTCCGAGTCCCTTCTAACTTGAGCCCGGAGTACAAATTGATGAATGTGGTAATAAAGCAATCCTTCTGGCTGAAGATGGATGGCACCTGGGACCGATGGGGCTGTGAAAATGAGACTTGAATAAAGGGCCCACAGCTGACTGCAAAAAAGTTCCACTCTTTTCCCACATAGCAGCACTTCTGCAGCAAACACTTCACAAATTTAAGAAAGTAGAAATACAAATGTGCACCCTGGTAACTTATAGCCCACCATCCTGTCACAGCCTCATGACTTGGCCCATAGGGAAAAAAAAAAAAAGAGAGAAACACCAATGGAATCTTCTCATTGAAGTAACACACAGCTTCTATTCCTTAGTTGCATGACCGGAACTTAATTAAATTTACAGGGTCTTTTGCCTGACATTTTGATGGGCAAGTGAGATACGTTGAGATAGACATGTAGTTGAATTCCCTCAGATAACACTCTATATTTAATCAATGAATTAAACATAATTTTGACATCTATGTCAAGATACAGGAGAATTAGAAACTATGATCAGGGGCCTATATTGATTTGATCTTGTTGATAGAATGGACTATGCTCTTTTCAACTTTGAATGCTAGCCCTCCTTGTCAACATCCTTGATATCATATATGCAGGATGAGTTCAAAATGCTCTAGAAAATTATCTTTTTCTCACCAAAAATCCTTTTTTTTTTTAAATTATCCTTTGCCTGTAATTTTTGGAGTACCTTGTATACCCTACATACAATCTCTCTGTGTGTGTGGAAACAGGCAAGTCAGTGGAACCTACACAAGTTTGGAGAACCAGGACCAGAAGCAGATCAGAAGAGATAAGGACTTCTCTTAATCAAGACAGCTTTTATACACACATATGCACATGCACACACACGTTTATGTGTATGTGTGTACATGTATTGTGCATGTGTATATATCGCTCTATGGTAGTTTTGTGTCTGCTTGTAGTCTTTTAATCTCCATTAATTACACATTTCCTAAAAGTTCTCTTTTTTTCATCTTTTCTCAAAGCTTTATTTATCCATTCATTTGAAAGGTAAAGTGACAGAAGGAGAGGGAGAGAGAAAGAGAAAGAAAAAGGAGTGAGAGATGGAAGAGAGAGAGAGAGAATTTTCCATTCACTTTTTTACTCCCCAAATATCCACAACAGCTGGGCCAGGCTGAATCCAGGAACTCCTTCTGGGTCTCCCATGTGGGTGGCAGGAATGCAAGTACTTAGCTATCATCTGCTGTCTCTCAGACACATTAGAAGGAAGCTGTATCAGAAGCACAGGTGGGGCTTGATCTCACTCTGATAAGGAATCTCGCTCTGATAAGGGATGGTCCACAAAACCCTCTCCAAATGCTTATACAAGAATTACAATAGGGGCTGGAACTGTGGTCCAGTGGGTTAAAGCCCTGGCCTGCAGCGCCAGCATTCCATATGGGTACCAGTTCAAGCCAAGTCTGCTCCACTTCTGATCCAACTCCCTGTTAATGCACCTGGTAAAGCAGAGGAGGATGGCCCAAGTCCTTGGAACCCTGCACCATGTGGGAGACCAAGAAAAAGCTCCTGGCTCCTGGTTCCAGATTGGCTCAGCTAAGACCACTGTGGTCATTGAGGGAGTGAATTAGTGAATGGAAGTCCCCTCTCTCTTTCTGTCTCTATCACTCTCTGTAACTCTGTTTTTCAAATAATTAAAATAAATCTTTAAAAAAAAAAAGAACTACAATAACCTTTTTTGAAGTGTTCTCTCCAGCTTCTCAATTCCTTCTCTTGGTATCCTCAAATCATTACAAGGGAAACAAAAATCAGAAACCTCTTCTTGGCTTCAGTATTTCTCTGTCATTAATATCTCCCTATTTCTTCATAGAGTCATGAGTTTTTAAATACTTAGGCATTTATGATCTCAGCCTCATTGCTCATCAGCCCACTGCAATCTGACTGGTACTCCAAGCATAGCATGTATCCTCTTGGAGCCTTCAGGATGCTACCATGAGGCATCATTTTAGTCTATAAATTCTGACTTGTCAATCCACTGGTCATGGGTTCAGATCAATCTCCTGATTTGAACATTTGTTTTTCAACTTTTGTAACACTACTCTATATCAAATTTACTCCACACCATCTATTTGTTTCCATTGAGCATTTATACCACATCTTTAGGTTTTCCTCTACTCTGCAGTCAACTGAATTGATTGGGTACCCCTCTTCTAGCTTGATGGTTTTAAACTTTAGTGTGTGTGAAAATCAGTCAGACTTGTTAAAATTCAGGTTGCTGGAAAATTTCAACTAGAAACCTGGAAGCCATTCTTATATTCCTCCCCACTGCACCCCAATGTTGTACCTCTCCTGTGTTCTCACACAAGCCATACTCACATGATGTTCCACTAGTTTTAACTTACGCCCAAAGAAGTGTCCTATCTTGTACTCATTTTGAATACTGCTTATGTGTATTAGTCAATAGTTGCCTCCATGTTCTTATCTTTAGGAGATAGTGAGTGTAACTCTTAGGAAGTTTTTATTTTTATTTGCATTACTTGATAGTATTTTCTCATTTTTTTAAAAATTATTTTTAATTTATTGTATTGAAACTGCTATTGGATAGGTAAACAGATATGATGTCCCACAGAGTTATTGCCTGATTTTCCACAACCACATAGGAGTATATGGTTGCCTACTTCTAGAAATTACTAAGGGATTCATAAGGAAGGGATGGAAATAATACAGTGCAATTAAGAGTGGTCCTACAATCTTAATACCCAATTATCACTTCCTGGGTGAATTCTGTAGGCTAAATAACTTGCATCCATAGGAATAAAACCATACTTTGTAGGATTTGAAACTTAAGTTGAGGAGTGCTTTTTGTGAAAGCACATAGAAAATTATGGACACAAAATTGATAGCATTTTTTCCAGAGACAATGGGGAAACCAAGAGGTCCTGCACACTAACTTTATGACCTCTTGCAAGGTGTCTGGCACATAACAAATCTTCCCAGGCAGATGAATCAATTAATTCACAAGTTTTTATTGGGATTCCACTCCCAGGCGAAGTTCCCCATCCCAACAGAGCGGGGGCTGGGGAAGTCACACATCAGTGGTAGGGAGGGCTCCTTTTATAGTTACAGGGCATGGGGGTTAAAAGTTGAGGCAGGTCTGATCCCCATTGGTTGGCCTTTAGGTACCCGCAGGGACCTGGACAAGGACTTTTCGTCCCCGGAAGTGTGGATAGGGACTCCCCATTCCTGGAAGTTTAGGTTTTCTCTCCTTGCAAATCCCAAAGCTACCATCCCGACCTTTTGATGATAGGAAAAGGGGTGACAATGAGTCTCTCTGGCTACTTCCTGCTGATTGGGGACGTCGTCTACAGGGGCTTACTGGGGGTATCTTGGGGCTCTGCAGGGACAGGCATGTATGGATGGAGAAGCATCTGGATGACCGCTACTCTGGAGGCTTCCAGGATTCGATCTTTTATGAGCCTGAGAGCGCAAGGAGCGATCATTACAATTATCCCTACAGTTATTATGGGTCCCAGAGTTGGCCGTACCAAAAGAGGAAAATAGATCCCATCCCTGTTGTCCCTGGTACTCCTCTTGTCGTTTGGCAATGTGTTCCTTAAGTTGTTGTGCCATGTTTCTGACCACTCCAGATTTGTTAGTAAAAAAGCAGCACTGTTCCCCCAGAAATACACATATTCCCCCTTTTTCTGCTAGTAAGAGGTCCAATGCCCTTCTGTTTTGAAGGGCTACATCAGCCAGGGAGTCAATCTGGTCTTGTAGTTTTATAATGGAGGCTGCAACATTTTGTAGCTCCGTATTCAAGTTGTTTTCCAGTTGCTGTATCTGGGTAGTTCCATATGCCAGGCTAGCTGCTCCTGTCCCCACTCCTGTAAGAACACCTAATGCTGCTAGAAAGGGAAGGATAATTATGTCCCTTTTAGCACGGGCATTTTGCAGCACTGATATATGGAGAGACTGGTTTTGGGGCACCATGGAGACCTCTGGGAGGACAACTACAGGAATACAGATATCAGTCACATTAGGTGGTAGACAGAGGAATAGGGAGCTCCCACACTGGAGGAAGTGACCTCCAGTTAAGCAATCTCCCGGCTTTACAGGGGTCATGGAATTACAAGGAGTGGAGATGAAAAAAGAGTTGGGGGATAGTGGGTCAGGAGATAATGACAAGGTTAGATAGAAGCACTGGTGTAGTTTTTTTTGGGTAAGAGATATTAGTAAGTAAAGGGAAAGTTGTCTCTTTGGTGGGTCCAGGAGTAGAATTTGTAGGGACTTCGATAGTTCTCTGTAGATATATTGCCATTATATCCTTAAAAACTCAAAGAGGCTACTAGTAGTCCAATATTGTATCTTAGGCACTGATGTTTGTACAGACAAAATAACTAGCACTGATGATGTTCTTGAACTGAGGTTAGAATGAATGCCTAATTCCACCATGTGTTCCTAACATGTATCCACTCACTTTATTGTGGATATACAAGCTAGGACAAAATTAGTCAGTCCTTCTCATGAATATTCACTGCTGATGACAGTTTCCTTTTAAAAGTTGGTCATTGTCAGGCCGGCGCCGTGGCTTAACAGGCTAATCCTCCGCCTTGCGGCGCCGGCACACCGGGTTCTAGTCCCGGTTGGGGTGCCGGGTTCTATCCTGGTTGCCCCTCTTCCAGGCCAGCTCTCTGCTATGGCCCGGGAAGGCAGTGGAGGATGGCACAAGTCCTTGGGCCCTGCACCCACATGGGAGACCGGGAGAAGCACCTGGCTCCTGGCTTCAGATCAGTGCGATGTGCCGGCCGCAGCGGCCACTGGAGGGTGAACCAACGGCAAAAAGGAAGCCATTTCTCTCTGTCTCTCTCTCTCTCTCACTATCCACTCTGTCAAAAAAAAAAAAAAAAAAAGTTGGTCATTGTCAATTATAACATTGAGCTCTGAGTTCTCATTCACAGCCATAAAATATGCTGTACATTAACAAGTTTCCACTGTAGATTTTGCGCCCCTCCTATAGAACATAAAATGCTTTCCAGCCTGGGCTAATCCTAAGTGCAGAGCATAGTTGTCCCACATTATGCTCCATCATCCCTGGGGATCCTTTTAGGTTTAATCAAACCACATTCCAGTGCCAAGACCCAATCTCATCATTATTAAACCATCTTGATAAAAGTAGGTATTTAGGCCAGCAATTAAGCTCCTTGCCTCCCATATCAGAATATTTGGGTTCAAGTCCTAACTCTATCTTCCAGTTGGCCTGGGCCCTGGAAAGCAGTTGGGATGGCTTGGGTGATTGGGTTTCTGCCACCTCTATGGAAGACCTGGATTGAGTTCCCAGCTCTGGACTTTGTCCCTAACCCAGTCCCAGTCATAACTGACATTTGGAGAGTATACCAGCAAGTGAGAACATTCTCTCTCTCCCACATCTGAAATGTAAACAAACAAACCTTCCTTGACACTGTCATGGTTCATTATATGTTCCTTCCTCTCCCTATTTCCTAAGGGCATGTTGGTCTGGGAATTTTATTTTTGCAAAGGGTTAGAAACTATGCATTGGTCAGTTCAGATTTTTCACCAATAGGTGTGCATGTGTAACAAATAATGTAAAGAGAACAATTCTTTCATTCCTCCACTCTTGTTACTGTTTCCCAGTACCTTGGCCAGGAAGATTCACAAACAGGTGTTCTCAACAGTGAGGCTGGTTAGATAGCATTGCATGTTGGAGTGGGGGCCATTCTGCATTTACACTTTTTAGGACCCTATCAACTAAATGGCATCATTGTAGATTCCAAGTTACTACTAAACCCGGAATAGCTGTTATTTCAATCTTAAAATTATAAGTAAATATATCTGTCTACTCAACTCTGAAATTTGGGAGTCCTTTTATTGAGCAACCTCCTTCTAAATCATGTTCTCTTAGCTTAGCTTGTATTGTATAAACTTCCAGAATGTGAGTTAATCATTTCACCTGTATGACAAGAGGAATTCCTTTGAGTTTTCACTTTACTCCATTTTAATAAGCTTTCTCTCTTCTTCTCACACAGACCTGACCCAGATGTTTTCTGAGACGGTAGATCTGGTGATCTGGTCATGGTGAATCAAAATCCACCGTAGTGCAAAATACAATGGAGACTTAGAGACTTGGGCTTTAGGATCCAACAGAGACACCAGAATCTCTTTTGATAGCATTATCTTTTTCCCCTTTAATTTATTTGCAGAACATTTTCTGAAAATTGAAATCCTTTATCTTGGAGCCAGTGATTTTAGCTTTACCTCTGCTGCCCTTTAAATATGAATAAGAACCAGTATTGAATGTTACCTGTCATATTTGCCAGGTCTACTTGACTATATAACACTTTGTAGTGCTTGAAAGACAGTTATTTTTTTCCCCTCTTATCCTCAGTTAATAATTTCCTTTGAGACTTATGGGAGTTTAGAGAAATATTTCTCCCTTTTTCTCCATCTTTTTTATTGTATCCAAATTATAAAGATTATCAGAATTATAATTTGGATTAATTTCTTTTCTTTTGATTAAAATAGCAGTATTTGAATTACAAACTATTGTTTCAAAAACTAAGAGTTTGCATTTCAGTTTCACTCCCCAGAGTATTTCATCAAGGTTTCCTCTTGTCAATCAATCAGTTTATTTGCATTTACATTAACTGTTTAGGCAGGGTTTGTGAGTGTGCACCACATGCATACACAAGTTCCTCCCGCTCTTTATCCTACCAGTGAGCTACAATGTTACTCATGTTAAAGTAGGCTGGAAATTAACAAATACCAAATGAATCTCACTTTGAGTTTTAATAACGACAGAAAATGAAAGGTAATTATTGAATATGAGAAAGGATTAGCAGCAACAGACTCCATATGGCCATTTTATGTGTGAGGAGCAATGTTTTTCAAACTGTTTTGGGGCCTTTAATACACTTCTCCCCAATCAAGAAAGTTAAGTTTATTGATTTGGGAGAGTATGAGGAATTCCTTCTGACAAATCCTAACCAGCAAGTGTGTCTGAAACAAAAACTATTTGCTCTGGACTAATTGGAGTTCTCCCAAATTGCATGTGTTGAAGCCCTATCCGCTCCCTCATGGGCCTATATTGGAGATTCAGCCTTTAAAGAGATGATTAAGTTTTGGTGAGGTTGTAGGAGTGGGATGCTGACCCAAGGGAACTAGGGCTCTAAAAAATAATGAAAGAGAATGCAGAGCTCTTTCTTTACTTTGGAAAGACACAGCAAGAAGAAAGTCATCTGGAAGGCAGAAAATGAGCCCTTGCCAGAACTGACCATGCTCTCAGATTCCAGGCTCCAGAATTATGGGAAAACAAATTTCTGGAGACAAATTTCTGTTAGATTTTGTTATAGCAGCCCAGGATAACAAATACATCATTGATATCTAGGAAAACTAACCCAAAGTAGAATCAGTGTGGTCTGAATAACCTGGAATTTCAAAGGTTACCATAACATCACCTGTGAGTTAAAAGGCCGCTAGAATTTGTATCAAAAAAAAAAAAAAGAAGAAAGAAAAAAACTTTTCAAAAATGCAAATGAGTGGGAAATATAAGATTTTTGATGACAACTATGAAACTAATAGTTGAACCAAAATGTTTGTTTATCAGAGTCCTGAGTGACTAAGCAGAGGCCAAAACTCTACGTGTGACATCTTAGTGATAAACACCAACCAACAGAACCCGCAGAGGGGAGGATGGCAGGAATAATATATTCTTGAACTACACTCAGAGGTAGAAATGTTTCATCTGGATTCATGGTAGATTGCCCCCAAGATTTGTTGAAAACTTTGACAAGAATAGGGAGAAGGTAGGCCTACATTTCTAGATGGGGACACATTCTGTGTTTCAGTCATGATAACAGGCATTTGGCGGAGCCATCTGATTTGATATTTATTCTCATCTTCAGTCTTATCTATTGTGCCCCGAGTTTGACATGAAATGGAGCTAAGGATTGGGGCCGGCACTGTGGCACACTAGGTTAATCCTCTGCCTGAGGCACCAGCATCCCATATGGGTACCGGTTTCTAGTCCCAGTTGCTCCTCTTTCAGTCCAGCTCTCTGCTGTGGCCACGGAAGGCAGTGGAGGATGGCCCAAGTGCTTGGGCCCCTGTACCCGCATGGGAGACCGGGAAGAAGCACCTGGTTCCTGGCTTCGGATCCTCATAGCTCCAGCCATAGCGGCCATTTGGGAAGTGAACCATTGGATGGAAGACCTTTCTCTCTGTCTCTCTCTCTCACTGTCTGTATCTCTACCTGTCAAATAAATAAAAATTAAAAAAAAAAAGAAATGAAGCTAAAGATCATCTAAGAATTGACTTATATGCCCTGTTGTTCTCAGATAGGAAAACAATTTTTTAAAAAGATTTATTTATTTATTTCTTTGAAAGGCAGAGTCACAGAGAGAGAGGGAGAGAAGAAAGAGAGAGAGAGAAGGGGAGAGAGAATCTTCCATCCTCTGGTTCTCTCCCCAAATGGTCATAATGGCAGGTGTCGGGCCAGCCCAAAGTAAGGAGTTTCTCCCGGGTCTTCCACATGTTTCTGGCAGCCAAGGACTTGAGTCATCTTCTGCTGGGTTCCCAGGCACATTAACAGGGAGATGGATTAGAAGTGGAGCAACTAGGACTTCAACCAGTGCCCATATGGGATGCTAGTGTTGCAGGTGGCAGCATTATCCACTATGCCACAATGCAGGCCTCCAGGAAAACAGTTTTGATTTCATTAGATTATGTGGGTGCTGAATGTAGTATTAGCAAGAACATGGAATTTGACGGCAGAAAAAAGTGCATAAAGGCTGGAATACCTACATAGTAAATCTCTAATCATGAATAGATTTTATTTCATTTCTGTGAGTTCATTTGACATGATTTTTATTTATTACATTATCTTGATCACATGAGCTTATATATAAAATACAAAAGTATAATAAGCATAATTCGTGCTAGGTATTTGAAAAGCATGAGTTTTGACAGTTCCTTTCCTTCTCACCTCCACCTTTGTTTGCATAGCATGACAGAGCTCTCTGTCTTAGTGAATAGCAGGACTTATTTTGGAATATCTCTATCACAAAAAGATAAGTTATCAAAAGTGTCCCCCAACAGGGGTTAAATAAATATGATAAACAGCAGATTTTTCAGGCATTAAAATTAAATTATAAATTAGTAATGATGGAAATTATAATATGTGGATTTTGAAAAATATAATAAAGTCTCTAAATGTAAGATGCTATGATTTAATTATTTAAAAATCAATGGCTTCTGAGAATATTAATTATGTAAAAACTACTAATAGTACAATGTTGCTATTAGCACCTACTTTTGACTTCTTCTCTTTTGCAAAAACTATCTCCTTAATTCAAAGTTTCTAAGTCTATACTTCCAGCTTTGTGACTATTCCCCCATGTCCCACTTTGTAAATGTTCATTTGCTTGTAATGGCAATTTATGTCACTGTGCATTATACGGATGGCCTAATTCAAGGCCAGTCATCCAGTGGAGATGTCTTCACTTCGAGGGAAGTTGGTTAATGGTTGGAACCAGGACATTTTATTGTACCATATCATTGAACTGTATTTTCTACAATGTCTTTTTACTGACTGTGCCTAAAAACATTTCATTATGTTCAATCATATATACTCATTCTCATTAGAAGGTTATGATTTCCTTGTAGCTCTGCCTTCCCAATGTCGGCGATACTACAAGTTTCTCTCATAGCCATAAGAAAAGAGTTAGTTTTTAAATGAAAATTCTTATTAGGTGTCCAGTTGTGTAAATAAATGAAATGTATCATCCTTCACTGAAAGAGATGGTGTGCTTGGTCAATGTCTAGCACATGTGCAAGAGGAAGCAGCAAGCTCCTTGTTCAGAGCCCAGCAGCTGCTCCTGAGTCTCTCCCACATCACCTGCATCTTTACCACACAGGAAGTTGATTCCTCACATTCCTTAAAAAGATCCTCATTATTTTTTTATCACATTCATTTATCCATTCACTCATTCTTTTGTTATTATAAAAGCCTTGGAAAAAGATATCTTTTTTTGTTTGTTTCTGTGAACTCAAAGAAAATTCATTCAATTTTATTAACATTAAAGCAAAGTATGTATAGTGAGGACACTACCAATACAAATTGTCATTCAAGCTTTTAAACACTGCAAACATTATGTGCACAAGATGCCAGTGGCACACAGGAAACGCCAGAGACTTCACTGAGATGATCCCAGATACATATGAGAAAGTTAGCAATGGGACGGAGGAAAGGCACTGAATACAGTCGAGTAAATAGCTTTTGGGAGAAGGTGTATGATTCTAGTGTGTTCAAATATGAGCAAGCAAATTTAAATAAGTTTAACAGCTCTGTGGAGTAACAATGTAAATGCTGTGCTATGTCAGTGGTGCACAAGATCAAGGGAGAGTTTATATTCAGGGATGGATCAAGAGAGTTGGACAAAATTTTAAGACTATTGTTAATGATGATGACACTACAAGTTCATGTGTTCTCTGTAAAAACAATATAAATGTTCTCTGCAAAAACATGGCAATATGAAAATGTGTGGATGTGTAATGTATCTGCTGCATGTATCCTCACCTCTATTTCCACCCTTTGAAGCTTATTTAATCAAGTCATACAAAGCATTGAGTTCATTGCTCCCATAACAATTAATGACATGATGTTACAATTATCAACAGAAAATCAGCTGAAGGAATCATTCCTTATGTGATCAAGCTTCTATCCTGAAAGATTGGGTGGATATTGCTCAAAAACAAATCAAACATTCTGTCAAATTCCCTCTAATTTATTTGGTCATATCTAAAATCTCCATAAAATGGAATGATGTATTCATTTAACAACAAAATGGCAAAGTTTGCATTGGATTTACCACCAAGTATTCGCTAAGATGTTACATCATTTAAAATTATAGATTGTATGAATACTACTTATGAGTTATTGAGCACCAAATTCTCTTACATTGATTTTTTTTTCCAATCTAAAATTCTTATGATGTTTTACTATTGCTTTCCAATGCAGGATCTATATTATTTTTTTCTTTTTTATGAATTTGAGCAAGTACCATACATCTTGTAAGAGAATTATAGGTAATCTTCTAGGTTTTTTTGTAGATTTTTGAGAGGTATACTGACAATCTTATTTCATTTGTGAATTCCACATCCAGTAGAATTATTCCTGTTTGTCTCCTGCATTCCTATTCGTAGCTAGGGGATACATTTCCACTCTTTAAAAGAAGTTTTGGAAATTCTCATCTAAGAACACAGGTTCTATATATCATCTCTTTTTTTCTTACTCATTGTTTATTATCCATTTTCTTCTAGTTAGCTTTTTTATTTTTATTTCTCTAATCCTAATCTTAAATTTAATAATTATTCCATTATAAATTTTACCAGCTGCCTAAACAAAACTGGATAGAAATACACACAGAGGATCTGGTTGTTTACACAGCAATAAGCATTTAGAAAATATAACACTGCAGCTTTCCATTTTATGGATGAGAGACACGGAGGCTGAATGGAATAACCTGATTCAGGATATTGCCTAACCAGTATTGAAACTGAGTGGGAGAAGGTAATACTCCAAGATAATTTGGCCCAAAGCCCTTTGTTCCACATTACAGCAGTGCTACATAATTTAATAAATAATATCAATAGTTATGACAGATAGAAGAGAAAAATTATAACCAATCAAAAAAGAGAAAAAAAAATGCTACCTGTATTCAGCAGAATCAGGTCAGAGAATCTGGCTTGCCATCCACCAGAGAATGCTGGGAGTGTAACAATTAAAGGATGCTTCTCTAGAGACTGGAGGCTATGTTGCCCTCCACATTGCTAATGAAGTGTAATTCATTTTACTTCGCCCCCACCTTTAGAAATCAAAGTTCAAGCGTCCGTATCAGACGTGTTTGAAAGGCGAGGTCTTCTCTCCCCTTGCAGCACAGTGTCTCCTCTTCTGGGAGCATTCTCGTGTTCTATTAATTATTGTGCTTTGACGACATTATTATTCATGGACTAGCGTCTCAAAATACTTGACTTAGCACTGGGTCTGGAACTAATACTAATAAGTACAAGGCTTGAGTAGTGGGTGACTTTTTTCCCCTTTCCTTTTCTACACTGCACATAAAGAAAGTAAAGACTTTTATTCAAAAGTCAGCTGCCTTCTGCTTCTAAACAGAGTTTAGTCTGATGATCAGTTAGAGCAGTGTTGTGAAAAATAGTTCCATTTTCAATGTATGTCCAAGAAAAGAAAAAAAAAACAATTCTCAATAATCAATAGAGTAAGCAGAGGATTAAAATGACTCATTAATTTGTTATTCTTTTAACATAATCTACAATATTGTTTATTTTGGGGGTAGAGATTCTTTGTTCACTGACATAGAGTCAGTGACTGCAAACATGCTGCTGTTTTGGTAAAAGATAGCAGAACTTGTGGTAAGATTATGATAAGATTATAATAGAATTATGCAAGGAGTCTGATTAGACTGGGAGTCATGTTTATCATGGATGTAAAGAGGTTAGAAGCCCAGATATGTGAGCTAAGCTAGAGAGAAGGAACCTGAGATTGGTAATAGCACTGACCAAATGATGAGAATTTTTCCTTCAAGATTTCTGTGTTGATATCTCTTCCCTATTAACTCACATCATTTTCAAACCAAGTTATTCTTGGGGTATAGACCATGTCTGTCTTTATTTAGCAGTGCTGCTTAGCTTGTAGCCCAATGTTTCACAATGCAAATATGGCATGAATGAATCCATCAGTGAATACAGGAACTTGACACTTTCTCCACAAGGTGCATGTAAGGAGTGTTACATGTGACTCCCATGCAAAGTGGGTAGATGACAAACATCTAGGCCGGCACCACGGCTCAATAGCCTAATTCTCTGACTGTGGCGCCGGCACCCCGGGTTCTAGTCCCCAGTCGGGGCACCTGATTCTGTCCCAGTTGCCCCTCTTCCAGGCCAGCTCTCTGCTATGGCCCGGGAAGGCAGTGCAGGATGGCCCAAGTCCTTGGGCCCTGCACCTGCATGGGAGACCAGGAGAAGCACCTGGCTCCTGGCTTCAGATCAGGTCAGTGCGCTGGCTGCAGTGCGCCGGCTACAGCGGCCATTGGAGGGTGAACCAACGGCAAAAAGGAAGACCTTTCTCTCTGTTTCTCTCACTGTCCACTCTGCCTGTCAAAAAAAAAAAAAAAGATAAAAAAGATGACAAATATTTGAAAAGGTGAAACAGAGATCATATTTTTTAAATTATTTATGTATTTATTCATTTGAGAGGTAGAGAGACAGAGAGAGAGAGGAACTCCCATGTACTGGTTTACTCCCCAGATTCAGGTCTCTCACCTGGGTTGTAAGAACCCAACTACTTCAGAGTCCGTCATATGCATTTTGACAGGAAGTAGAGGTAGGAGTCAAAGTTAGATGGAACTCAGGCATTCTCATGAGGGCTGAAGTGTCCAAACTAGGTTTTGTTTTGTTTTGTTTTGTTTTGTTTTGTTTTGTTTTGACAGGCAGAGTGGACAGTGAGAGAGAGAGACAGAGAGAAAGGTCTTCCTTTTTGCTGTTGGTTCACCTTCCAGTGGCCGCTGTGGCCAGCACATCGTGTTGATCTGAAGCCGGGAGCCAGGTGCTTCTCCTGGTCTCCCATGGGGTGCAGGGCCCAAGGACTTGTGCCATCCTGCACTGCCTTCCCGGGCCATAGCAAAGAGCTGGCCTGGAAGAGGGGCAACTAGGATACAATCCGGTGCCCTGACTGGGACTAGAACCCAGTGTGCCGGCACCACAAGGCGGAGGATTAGCCTGTTAAGCCACGGTGCCGGCCCAATCTAGGGTTTTAAACATTAGGCTAAATGAAAGACCTTATTTTAATTTATTTTAAGTGAATCAATAAGTAGGAAGTATTGTAGATGGAAAATCCCAGAGGGTTTGAACAGGGTCAGTTGGCCAAGCTGACCTAGTGCAAGTCCTCCCAGGGTCATGGCAGTCAAGATATTGGGGCTGCTCACAGCAACCACCAGAGCCAGGAACTAGACCAGGATGCCTGATCCTTTCCTTTACTGGTTTGTCTTTTATCACCCGGGGTCTGTCTTCCTTGTGGTCCCCTCAGTACTACTTCATTTCTGAAATGTCTGAATACTAGAAGCTCCAGCTTAAGGAAAATTTTCCTATAGAACTTTAATCAGTTTTTCATTAATTTCCTTTGTTAATAAAGTTGTGTGTATATTTCTTCCACCTAATACTTATAAGCTACAAGTCAGTCTTCAAAACAATACCTTCATCACTGAAATTGCTTGAGTTGCCTGTGAGTTTATTGAAACTTCTGGTTTTCAGTGATTTAATTTCTAAGAAGCTGAATGCTAGGATTGCCTTTCTCTTCTGTGTCTGAGAAGCATCCTGGCTGGTGTCCCTTATGCCTTTGCTTAACTGAACAACTGTGGAATGAAGGACAAAGAAAATGGATATGAATAAAGTAAGGATAAAGACTAAAATTCTTCTCTAACAAGAATTCTACACATACAATTTTAACAAAGAAAGAGATGGATTGATTTGCCTCTGTTCTTGAATTTGTTATTCTCTGCTATTCCATTTCCACTTTCTCTAATCTCATGTTATTTCCATCACCACACCAGCCCTGTCTTACCTATTTCTCAGGTTCACCAGTATTTCCTCTACCTGCCATCCAAACAAATTATTTAAATTACTGTTGCATGTTATATATTCAGAACTGTCATAATAATTATTGAGGTTAATCATTTGAGTGATACTAGGAATCAGATGAATGTGATTTACTTCTATTTAATAGAGTTAGAATAAACTAGTATACTATGAGGTTAAATAGGGTCAAGTCAGCAGCCAACTCAAAACCAACCTGGGTTTTTTTCTTCTTAATGCTTTATTCTGTATACACGAGGCCACAGGCAGTCAAAGTCATCTAATCTTATCATTTGAAAGTAGAATTACCTCTCCCTTTCGAAAAAAGCATTAAGTCTAGTTCATTAGACTAAGTCTCATTTTGAATTTATGGTGAGTCTATCATCTGCAGTAAATGGATTTTTCTAGCCATGTCTGGAAATTAGCATAATAGCTGAGATTTTTGGAGATTCCAAAACTCTAAATCGTTTTGTAGCAAATGGGGTCCCCAACTAACTCCATAAAGGAAGAGCACATTGTTTTCCTCACCTCACCACACTTAGGTACCTGGCAACCAGCAGAGAAGAAGCACCATTATAATAAGACTAGTAAAGCCTACTGCAGTTGGCACTTGAATTGGGGATTTTATTGGAGAGATAAATTCTCAGTCTCCAGTGACTTTGAGTCTGGCCTGGAGTGTTGCAAGGGTGTAGGGCATTCATTGAGGTCTGTGAAGCTAGTGCATATTGGTCCACTCCCCTCCCTCTATCAAGGTGTCCAACTCAACTTGCCTTGGTGGAGCACCTACCAACTTGCTGCTGCCTCAAGGAAAGCCACAGATCTCTCTGAGAACAGGGAGGCTCATGGGACTGAGTGGATGCCCTGCTCTCTGTAGCTGTGGGAGATCTGTGCCCAGTGACTATTGGAATTCTGTGACTGTGTGATAGGGCATGGAATGTGGTTGGGTCTTTGGGCAATCAATAGGTCTGGCTTCAGAGGCTCAGAATTCCATGAGCACTGGGATGGGTCATAGGAGAAGGCTCTGCTTTCACACTGATGAATGCATAGACTTTTGTGTGGTTCAGGCATGTGAGTGGGTGGGGTGCACAGGCACTGTTTACTCACCCTGGACAGTTGGCATACACATCAGCTAATCTGATAATACCCTCCTCCCTGATGACCCATTATCAATTTGGGTCTCAGTCTGGATTCTTGCCCCATCAAGAATTCTGGCCATTGTTTAATGGCTAGAGCTCCCTGGTCCCACCCAACAAACACTTCTGGATAACCACTGAAGGAAAAGAACTCAACTAATCCATAGAGGCAAATTTCAAAGATAAAAGCCCTCAGAAAAGAAAAATAACAATTATTTCCATAGATATATAAACAGAAATACAAGAAACTTAAACAAGGAACAAAATATGACTCCCAAGAAAGAACACAAGAACACTTCAGTAATAGAATGTGAAGAAAAATGGATTGATGAAATTCCTGAAAAGGAATTCAAAAGAATGGTCATAAGATTACTCAGAACACAGAGAAGCAAATATATGAGTTAAAGAAATCCATACATGATATGGCTGATAAATTCTACTGGGGGATACAGATATTAAAAAAAATGAAACTGAAATATTATAAACGAAGAATCAAATATGCAAAGCAAAAAATACAATAGAAAGCCTTTACAACAAACTTGCTGAGGCATATAAAAGCATATCCAATGTAGAAGACAGATCTTTGGAAATACCCAAGTCAAGTCAGATGAAGAAAAAGAAGGATGAGGAGGAGGATAGGAAAAAAATAATTAGAAAAATTAAAAATTCATTAGGAGTTCCTCATGGTTTAGAAAGACAAAATGGTTTAAAAAACATATTCAGTGAAATAATCACAGACAATTTCACCAGTTTGGACAAAGGTAAGTATAACCAAGAATGGGAAGCACACAGAACTCCTAATAGACATGTTCAGAAGAGATCCTAAAACACATTGTAGTAAAATTTTCAAAAGTAAAACATAAAGGGTGGGCGCCATGGCTCAATAGACTAATCCTCTGCCTTGCGGCGCTGGCACACCGGGTTCTAGTCCTGCTCGGGGCACCTGATTCTGTCCCAGTTGCCCTTCTTCCAGGCCAGCTCTCTGCTGTGGCCCGGGAATGCAGTGCAGGATGGCCCAAGTCCTTGGGCCCTGCACCCCATGGGAGACCAGGAGAAGCACCTGGCTCCTGCCTTCGGATTAGGTCGGTGTGCTGGCTGCAGTGCACCGGCCGCAGCGGGCATTGGAGGGTGAACCAACGGCAAAAAGAAAGACCTTTCTCTCTGTCTCTCTCTCTCACTATCCACTCTGCCTGTCAAAAAAGAAAAAAAAAAAACATAAAGAAAAGATTCTAAAATGTACATAAGAGAAATGCCAGGTTATCTTCAAAGGGTATCAAATGAGATCGATAGGTAAGTTCTCATGAGAAATCCTAAAGGCTAAGATACAATGGAGAGACATTGTCCAAATCCTGAAATCAAAACAAACAAAAACAAATCAAAAACAGTCAACACAGAATATTGTACCCAGAAAAGCTCTCATTTGTAAATGAGTGTAAAGACTTTCTAAATGCAAAAAAAGCTGAAATAATTTGTCACCAGTTGCCCAGCCTTATTAATGATACCTATAGATGTGCTACACACAAATTCAGTTAAAGATATTCATCATCATGAAGGAATATGACGGCAGAAAATCTCCTTGTAAGCGTACAAAGGGCATCCAAACAAACAACAGGAGTATTTATGGAAGCAATGACAGAACCAACTCATTAGTTATAAATAATAATCTTGAATATAAATTGTCTAAATTCTCCAATTAAAAGATACAGACTGGCTGAATGGATTAAAAACAAGACCCATCTATTTGATGCTTACAAGAAACACACCTATGCAACAAAGATACATGCATATTGAAAATGAAAGGTCAGAAAATGATATTTCATGCTAATAGAAAGCAAAAATGAGCAGGAATAACCATCCTAATATCAGACAAAATGTACTTTAATACAAAAACTGTTAAAAGAGACAAAGAAAAAGTGTTTGTAATGATTAAGGGATCAATTCAACATGAAGATGTGACTATAGTAAATGTATATACACCCAAATGCTGGGCATCTGGCTATTTAAAACAAATATTAATGAGTCTAAAGAGAGACATGGGCTCCAGTAAGATAATAATGGGGACTTCATTACCCCACCTTCTTCAAAGAACAGAGCTGTAGGCAAAAAATCAACAAAGAAACAACAAAATTATTTTACATTATAAAACAAATAGATCTAATTGATATCTATAGAACATTTCATCCCACAGCTGCAAAATACACATTGTTTTCATCAGTGTGTAAAATTTTCTCTAGGATAGACCATGCTATGGCACAAAACAAGTCTCCATGGATTCTAAAAAATTGAAATGATACCATGTATCTTTTTCTGACAACAATAGAACGATACTGGAAATTAACATCTTAAGAAACTCTAGAAAATATGCAAACATATGGAGACTGGACAATATGCTCTTGAATAAACAGTGGATCATAGAAGAAATCAAAATGAAAATTAAAAATTCCTAGAAGCAAATGAAGATGACAGCACAACATGTCAAACTTATGGTATACAACAAAAGCAATGTTAAGAGGAAAGTGTATAACAATTAGAGCCAACATCAAAAAAGTGGATGATATGATTCATCTAGCAATGCCTACTTAGGATCTAGAAAAATGAGAACAAACCAAACCCAAAATTTGTAAGAGGAAATGAATAATAAAAAAGAGAAAAATAACAAAAATTAAAACACATATCACGTAAAAGATCAATGAAATGAAAAGCCTTTCTTTTGAAAAAATAAAACAAATTGATATGCCATTGGCTCAACTAACCAAAAAAGGAACACACAAATTAATAAAATCAGAGCTTAAAAAGGAAATATAATAATTGATTCCACAGAAATAAAAAAATCATCCGGATTTACTACAAACAGCAGGAAATGTCAACAAACTTATAATTCTAGAAAAATAGATTCATGACACATGCAAGTTTAAAAATTGAATCATTTAGACATAGAAAACCTTTAAAGCCCAACAACCAAGAAAGATATATAGTCAGTAATAAAGATGGTCCCAAGAAATAAACACCTAGGACCAGATGGAATTTCTGCTGAATTCTATCAAACATTTAAAGAAGAACTAATCCCAATTCTTCTTTCTCCTTCCCCCTCCTCCTCCTCCTCCTCCTCCTCCTCTTCCTCTCCCCATTCTTCCTCCAGCTCCTCTTCCTCCTCCCCCTCCTCCCCTTCCTCCCCCTCCCCCTCTCCCATCTTCCCCTCCTCCTCCTCCTCCCCTTCCTTCTCCTCCTCCTCTGTCTCCCCATCCCTCCTCCCCCTCCTCCCCATCCTCCCCTTCCCCTAACCCTCCTTCTTCTCCCCCTCTGTTTCTCCCTCCTCCTCCTCACCCTGCCCCCCTCTCCCCACCTTCTTCTTCCTCTTTTACTTCTCATTCTCCTTTTCTCCTTCTCTTCCTCCTCCTCCTCCTCCCCCTCCTTCTCCTTCTTCTTTTAAGACTTATTTATTTACTTGAAAGTCAGAATTACAGAGAGAGAGAGAGAGAGAGAGAGAGAGAGACAGAAAGAAAGATCTTTCACCCACTGGTTCACACCCCAGATGCCCACAACCACCAAGCCTGGGTCTATAGATAGCAGCTTCAACCACTATGCCACAATGCTGCCCCCCTACCCCCCACAATTATTCTTGAAGTATTCAAAACAATTGAAAGGGCGCTAGAGGAAATCCTCCCAAGCTCCTTCTATAAGGGTACAATTACCTTAATTTCAAAGCCAGGAAAAGATACAAGAAACAAAGTGAACTATAGGCCAACATACTTGATGAAGATAGATGCAAAAGTGCTCAATATATTACTAATTAATTGAAACCAACCACATATCCAAAATACCAGTCCCCTGAAATGAGAGGAGTTTATCATCAGCATGCAGAGATAATTTAACATATGCAAATCAGTAAATATAATACATGAAATTAACAAATTGAAGAATAAAAGTCATATGATTAACTCAACAGATACAGAGAACACACTTGATAAAATATAACCTTCTTTTATGATTGATTTAAAAAAACAAGGAAATTGTGTATAAAAGGAACATGCTTCAACATAATCAATGCACTATATGATAAACCCATAGCTATAATCATATGACTGGGGAAAAGCTGAAAATATTTTCACAAGATTCAGAACCAAAGATGTCCACTTTCAGCATTACTATTCAATGTAGTTCAGGAAGTTTTAGCTGGAACCATTTGACAAAAAGAAATCAAATAGTTGCAAAGGGGAAAAGGAAAAATCAAATAATGCCTGCTTAAAGATGACATGATCCTATATATAGCATAACCAAAAGACTAAAAAGAGAATATTGGAACTCCTAAGAGTGTTTGGTGAAGCTGCAGGACATAAAATCAACACAAAAAATAAATAGGATTTGTATACACAAACAATGCCATGATTCAGAAAAAAAACTTGTAAGATCAGTCCCATTCTCAATAGCCACAAAAAATTTAAATACCTTGAGATAAACTTAACCAAAGATGTGAAAGTTCTCTCCAATGAAAATTACAAAACATTAAAGATAGAAATAGAAGAAGACACAACAATTAGAAAAATCATGTTCATGGACTAGAAAAATTAATATCACCAAAATGTCCAAACTTACCAAATCAGTTTACAGATTCAGTGAAATCTGAATCGAAATATCAAAGAGATTCTTCTCAGGTTTGGAAAAAAAAAACAACCCCAAAATTCATATGAAATTACAGGAGACCCTGAATAGCTAGAGCAATCCTAACAATAAAAATAAAACTAGACTTATCACAATACCAGATTTCAAGACATATTACAGGGCAATTATGATCAAAATAGCCTCTTACTGACATAAAATAGACATGTGGACCACTGGAACAGAGACCTCAGAAATTAATTCATACTCTATAACTAACTAGTCTTGATGAGTGAGTTCAAATCACTCCCAGGAAAATGTGCAATTTCTCGAACAAATAGTATTGAAAAAATTGGATGCCTGAGACAGGAGTCCTAGAATTTGAATTTTAAGTGATTTTGTAGGTTCTGTTTTTAAAAAAAATCCAATAAAGTTTAAAATGATCATCATAAGGAAAGAGAGTCAGCCATTACACATTGTATTTACAGTAGCAAAATAATAATAACTATGGAACAGAAAAAGACTTCTATTATTTTGATTTCTACATTTTTATGCTAAGCTTTCCTCCTTTTTAAAAGGTATTTGTTTATTTCTAAGGCATATTTAAAGAGAGAGAGAGAGAATCAATCTTCCATCCACTGTTTCGCTTCCTAAATGGCCACAATGGCTGGAGTTGGGCTGATCTGAAGCCAGAAGCTTCTTCCAGGTCTCCCACGTGGTTACAGGAGCCCAAGTATTTGAACCACCTCTGCTGCTTTCCCAGGAGCATCAGCAGGGTCCTGGATCAGAAGTGGAGCAGCTTGGACTCAAACTGGTGCCCATATGGGATACCAGCACTGCAGGCATCAGCTTTACATGCTATGCCACAGTACCAGTCCCAGTTAATCTCTTCTTTCTGATTGTTTTAGGATTATTGAGATGTGCTTTCTTTGTTTTCCTGAAGTGTAAATTAAGATTTCAGCATATTTTTTTATGATTTGTTGTGGCTATAACTTGACCTACATCTCATAAATGTATTCTAGTTGTATTTTTATTTAATGTGAACGATTTCAAATATCTCTTTTATTTTCTTATTCTACTTAAAAAACATTGTTTTGTTTCCAAATATATGGAATATTTCCAACTATCGTCATGTTATTGATTTCTACTTTAATTCTATATAGTTTGAGAATGTATTTTGGAAGAACTTTATTCTCTTGTATTTGCCAAAGGTGTGTTTTATAGCAGAAATGTGTTGTATTTTAGTGAATGTTTATGTACATTCTACTGTTTAGATAGAGTGTTCTGAAAGTATCAATTAATTCAAGTTGATTCATAGTGCTATTCTGGTCTTCATATTCCTTACAAAGATATCACAGTTGAATCATATTATTGAGCAAGTGGACCTAATAGACATCTAAAGAGATTGAAATCATACCAGCTCCTCAGATCAGAAAGGAATAAAACATGAGATCAACAACAAGAAGAATATAAGAAATACATGGAAATTAAGCATACTACTGAGTAACAAAGTGGGTCACTGAAGAAATTAAAAAGAAATAAAGAACTTTCTTGAAATAAATAAAAACACAATACATCAAAACCTGTGAGATACACTAGTAATATTAAGAGAAAAGTTTGTAGCATTAAATGCTTACATTATAAAGGGAGAGATGGGGGCTGGCGCTGCGGCTCATTTGGTTAATCCTTCACCTGCGGTGCCAGCATCCCATATGGGCGCCGGTTCTAGTCCCAGTTGCTCCTCTTCCAGTCCAGCTCTCTGCTGTGGCCATGGAAGGCAGTGGAGGATGGCCCAAGTGCTTGGGCCCCTGTACCCGCATGGGAGACCGGGAAGAAGCACCTGGTTCCTGGCTTCGATTGGCACAGCGCTGGCCGTAGTGGCCATTTGAGGAGTGAACCAATGGAGGGAAGACTTTTCTCTCTGTCCCTCTCTCACTGTCTGTAACTCTACCTGTCAAATAAAAAAATAAATAAATAAAAATGGAGAAATGTCTCAAATGAGCAAATGATACATCTCAAAAATATAGAATAAAAAAGAATAGATCAAACCCAAAATTAGCAAGAGGAAAGAAAATACTAAGGATCAGAGTAGAAATAAATGAAATGGAAACAAACAAAAAGATCAACAAAACAAAAACCTGGGTTTTAAGAAGTTATACAAAATAGGCAAGTATTTAACCAGACTAATTAAGAAAAATAGAGAAAAAAAATTTTTAAATAAAATTAGAGATGAAAAAGTATACATTACAATCAAAACCACTGAAATACAATAGATCATAAGAAACTGCTATGAAAAACTATATGCTAATGAACTGGAAAATCTCGAAGAAATGGATAAGTTTCTGAATACATATAACCTATGAAGATTAATTCAAAATGATATAGAAAATTGAGAGAGACCCTAAGAAGCAATGAGATTGAAGCAATAATTAAAAATTTTCCATTAAGGAAAGTACGATCTGATGGTTTTACTATAGAATTATATAATTCTATAATCACTATGGAATTATACAAACAAAGAGGAACTAACTCCAATACTTTTCAAACTATCCTAAAATATTGAATAGGATGGAATGCTGCCAAATTCTTTTTCTGAGGCCCAGCATCACTCTGGTACCAAAACGGTAAAGACACAACACAAAAACTGCACACTTAACATCCTTGCTGAATACGGATGCAAAGATTCTAAACAAGAATACTAGCAAACTGAATCTAAAGCTAAACTAAAAATATCATACATCACAATTAAGTGGCATTTATCCCAAAGATGCAACAGTGGTTCAACATTCCCCAATCAATAAATGTCATAAGTCCCATCAACATAATGAAGAACAAAAAATTATAGTTATCTCAATTGATTCAGCAAAAGCAATTGATAAAATTCAACATCGCATCATGATAAAAACCCTCCACAAATCAAGACTTGAAACTGTGAAGTCGCTGGAAGAAATTGTAGGGGAAACACCTCAAGACATTGGTGTATGGGATGACTTCTTGGATAAGATCTCCAATAACCAAGTAACAAAATACATTTTTGAAGCAGTTAAAATGTAATTAATATTAATAGATTGATGTGCTTAAGTTCACAATGTTTTAGCTAGAAAACATTTCAGCAAAGAAAAACAATTCCAAGGAATCACCAGATGCAACTTCTTTTTTTTTTTTTTTTTTTTTTTTTTTCTGACAGGCAGAGTGGAGAGTGAGAGTGAGAGACAGAAAGGTCTCCCTTCACCATTGGTTCACCCTCCAATGGCCGCTGCGGCCAGCGCACTGTGCTGATCCGAAGCCAGGAGCCAGGTGCTTCTCCTGGTCTCCCATGCAGGTGCAGGGCCCAAGCACTTGGGCCATCCTCCACTGCACTCCCGGGCCACAGCAGAGAGCTGGCCTGGAAGAGCGGCAACCAGGACAGAATCCGGCGCCCCGACCAGGACTAGAACCCGGGGTGCCGGCACCGCAGAGAGAGGATTAGCCTATTGAGCCGGCCACCAGATGCAACTTCTAAAAATCTTAGATGTAGCATGTAAACAATATATTAAATGGATCAACTTGATAGTATTTTCCCTATTTGTTACTAAAATGTGAAATCTTTTTCACTTTTCTTTTACCCAACAATATTTCCAGACTATAGAATTTTATGCAAAAGTTATTTTCTATAAGTACATGGGAGCTGTCATTCCTCAGTTTTTTATTTTTTAATATTGTCATTAAGAGACCAGAATGTTTTTACATACAATCTTCTTTCTGGTTTTGACATTATTTTACTTTTATTTTTGTTATAAAGCTTTATTTTCATCTATATATAACTATATTTCATTTGATTTATATTGCATGCTATATTTGGGTGGTTTAATATGTGAATTCTTGTCTTTAAATTGTGATGAATCCTCTGCCACATCTATTTGGATGTCGGCAATTCCCTATCTCCCTTTTCTGGAACCACATATACCTATTTTAGATAGTTATACTTCATATCTTGAAGTCTTTCCATATTTCCCTTTTGTACTTTGCTCTGGAAAAACTACTCTAAGTGATCATTGCTTTTATGAATTTTGACCAATTCTCTTATCAATAGTATTTAATATTTGTGAGTCATTAAAATTTGTATATTTTATTTGAAATGTTGACAGATGAGAAAGATAAATGCATAGCATATTTTAGCCATGGGGTTAGTATAGCAACATGCATTTCTTGTTTTTCTATCATGAGATTGTTTAGAGGCAATGCCATCCTGGTAGTAATGAGCTCAACCAATGTACTGACATTATCAAATACCATTCGCCAATAAAATCTCAGCAGGACTCCTTGGAGAAATGTTTGATTACAGCTCTGGGGGAAGGAAAATTGATGAACCTGGAGCATCCAGAAAGGATAATTAATTGTTTAAAAAATATAGGTAAAACCTGAAGGAGCTACTAATGGAGAATATTGGTACAATTTGAGCAACACAATAAATACAGTACTAAATCTTATTAAGATTCTTGTGTGTCTATTTTGATGTAAATACATTTGTAGGCAGATAAGATACAACTCCTTTTTTATAGTAAGTTTCTTTATAATGTAGGAGAAAAAGAAAATAGCGTATCAATATTAGGCTTGCAACAGAGTAATAATTGTGGCAAAGTCTGTTGATAGATACTGTAGTCAATAGATAAAAGACTGAGTAGAAACAGGGCCAGTCTATTTTTAAAGTATCTGCCTTTAAATATTTATTAAGTACCAAGAGAAAGTTAGCATCTCCATAGTGAAGAGACTTGGGTTAACACGAATGAAAGCAAGTGATGAAAGTTTGTATCACCAATAGTAAGGCAAATTGTTATCATAAACCTCTTCATATTATGCACTGAGAAGAACAAAATACCATTTGAATAATGGTCTTACCGAAAATGTCTTATTTTAATCAAATTAAGAATAAACATCAGCAAAGATCAAACTGAGGTGTGTTCTGTGTAATAATTTATGAACAGTCCCGAACTGTCAACAACAAAAAAGAGGAACCACCATGAAAATGTTATAAATTAGAGGTGGTAAATAAGAAACATAATCTAATACAATGTGGTATCCTGAATTTTTTTTGAAGATGTTAGAAGATGTTAGTGCAAAACAAAAAATAATGCTTGAAAATAGAATACAGATTTGTGAATGCACAAGTATTAATTTCCTGGATACTTCTACTATTATTATGTAGGGTATTAACAATAGCACAAGCTAGATGAGATATGTACAAGCACTTTTTAATTATCTTTGGACATTTCTGTTTGTCTAAATTTGTTCAAAGCAAGAAGTTAAAAAAGAATGTAATTATTTTCACCTCTGAGTCATGTTTTTTGATTTATCAACTTCGTTACTTGCTTTTTTTTTTCTTTTTCAAACCTCCTCAGAATATTGCCTCTATTAACTTTCAATTAATGATGATTCGTTGCCTTTATAGGAGTTAAATGCTTATAAGAATCTAAAAGCACAAAATGTATGAAATAAAATGGGAAAGCTTTCCATAGTTTCTCAGAGCTCCTATTTAGAACTAAAATGATATTTTGAATTATTTCTTTATTCTGTTTAGAGACCATTCATCCTAGAGCACGTCAAACGAGTCTTCAACAATCTTTTATTATTAGCTTAAAAATGTAATTAGCTTGCTCTGGAAGTATGCACTATTTATGAATGATTGAGGTAGAAAGACAATCTTAACGTGTAAAACAGCTACAACTGTTCCTCTTAAATCTTTAATTATTAAGATTTAATTTAGCCCCACCTGATTCCTTTCAAACATTTCTTCTTCAATAGAAAGCACAGGAACAGGTTTCCAGTTCTGCAATTTATTTGCCGTGTTATCTTGTATACGTTGCTCAACTGCTGCAATTCTCAGTTTATTATCTGCCAAGAGAGTAGGTAAACTCTCACCTTTTACTCTATAATATTAGAATTCCTTGATGAATGTTTAACAGTATACTTTTGAATAATAGAAAAGACAGGTGGAGGAGTTAGTCTTTCAGAGATATATTTGTCAGTCTCTGAGATGTTTCTAGACAATCCTTTGTTTATTCTTTATATTTTAATTTTTAGTACAGTTTTCCAATTTCTGAGCATAGCACAGTGGTGAAGATAATAGATTCTAGAGCCAGATAATCAGGGTTCAAGTGAAGCTCTGGGATTGCCTACCTGTGTGAACTTGAACAAGTTACTTAACCTTCCTATACCTCACATGAAAGTAATAATTACACCTACCCCATTGGCAAAATGAGAATCAAATGAATGCTAGTTGATAGACTTATAACATAAGGCAACTGCACCTCATGAGTACTACGTAAGTCTTGTTAAATAAAATAATTCTCAATTTGGTGTAGCTTTAGTGTTTCATGTAGTAATATAAAAATGTTTCATATAGTAATGTAATTTTTTTTTTTTTACTTCAGAAAAGGAAAAAGAAAAATCACAGAATAACTTGAGTCAGATTTTGCTTAAGGCTGTTTCTTTAAGGAAATCAATCAAGCTACCAGCAAATTTTTAAAAATACTGGAAGAGTTATTATATCTCCAAATAACAAATTCTACCCTAAACTAGAGTAGTGGATATTTAGCCTAACGATTAAGATGCCCACGTTCCATATAAGAATGTCTGGGTTCTGTTCCTGGCTCCAGCTCCTAACTCCAACTTACAGCCAATGCCAATATTGGGAGGCACAAGGTGATGAGTAAAGTAAGTGTATTCATCCTACCCCATGAAGGGACTTACACTGACTTTCCAGTTTTCTGGCTTTGCTTCCAGGTAAGCCCCAGCTCTTAGGGGTGTATGGGGAGTGAATAAGCAGAGAGGAGTTCTCCCTTTCTTTCTCTTTGTCAAGAAGAAAAAAAAAGCTTTAAATAAAATAAAAGTGTACATATTATGGAAAAATACGTCCACATGTATATATGTGACTGTGTATATATCCTCTTTTGTTTCCAGTGCACAGATATTCTGGTCACAGGCTGTCAGTGGTCATTTGAGAACTGGCAGTCTTTTCTCCTATTCACTGTATATTGTTATTGTTATTGGCATGGTTATAATTTATTTTCATCTGATTATCAGAGTGTGTCGAGGCAGACATATCCAGGAGAGCTGGGTTGAGCACAAGAGCTGCTTCCTGAGTGAGATAAACAAACAACAAACAAAAAGACTTTTCGATTCAGCAGTTCCCTAAAGTGTATGATTCATATATGAGTCATTCTCGTGAAGTGGATAAAATTCCCATTTACAAAATCAGAAATGAAAATAAAGTTGTTTTTAATTTAAGAGACAGAAGAGTGGGATGAAATATCTAGCTCAAGAGGATCCTTGTGAAAATGGATTTCTAACAGAAAAGTTTCACCCCTCTAAGCATAGAGATGCAAATCTTGCCTTCCATAAGCTAATCAAGACTTTTTCCTTTTTTGGCAAGAAAACAAAGGAAAACCAATTTAATCCTGAGCAAACCTGGCATTTTCCTTACTTATTGGGTCTCACAGGAAAAGCAGATTGCAATGTTTAACTCTCTAATATATGCAATAAAAGATTTCAGTGATATTGTCAAGCTGACTACTTACCCATTCAACTCCTTTCATATTGCACACATAGCTATGCACTGTCATTTGAGATTACTTTGTGCAAAAAAGCTTTGTTAGGACAGAGTAATTTGATGAATGTCAAAGCCAAATGTATACAGAGAAATATAGATATAAAGGATGGGGCCAATCTGATTTCTATTTGACTCCCACACAAATCACATTTCCAACACGTTTCAATGAATCACAGTTAGATGCCAGGCCGGCAGACATGCCACACTCTGGACATGGTTAGGAAGATAGATTTAGGATGTTTCAAACGTGGCTCTGTGAAGGGCATTTTTCTTTTCTTTTCTTTTTTTTTTTTTTTTTTTTTTTTTTTTTTTGGCAAAAATACCAGAGTGTAATACTGTACTGTTTCTTCAGTATATTTTGGCTAAAGGATTCACATTAAAATGAGATTTAAATTAGTGCCTCCATATAAATATTCCGCACTTCTTTGGACTCTTTGCAAAAGAAGCCATCCTTATATTCTCATTTTTTAATATTTCTAAGAGAGATGTTAAATTAGTCTGCAGAGAAAGGGTTTTGGTTGCTCGTAAATAGCCCTTTATGCCTGGCTTGGGAAGGAGCCATAGGAGAACTCATGACATTTGTGTAATATGGAGAAGAGCTTGTCAATCACAAATATTTTCCCTGTGTAGCCTGTTTTGTCTGTAAAGGGGGAAAAAGGGCCTTGGAGTGACTTGACGCCATTTGCCTTTGGAGTGGATCTAGTCATTGGTCTATGTCTCTATCTTTAGTTTCTATCTCTTTGAACTGATGGCAACCTATCTTTAATTTTGACTGCTGCTTTTCTGAAATAGATGCTAGTAGATGAAGCAGGTTCATTAGGATAGAAAGATAGTTTTCAATTAAAAAAAATTAATTGCTACCAATTTTCTCTTATGTATGATTCTATGTTTTTAAAATATAAATACTTTTTTATGGAATTAAATTACATGTACCTTTGTGAAAAACTCATTATATCAAGAATAAAATGTGTTTAACTTTGTAATCTGACCTCATCACTCTTCTTGTCTGGTTCTAGATCATTTTTGTTCATTGATTTTCTTATCTGAGAATACTATTTATGATCAAAACCTATCTATGAAAGAAGCATTGTATTATAGAAATATGAAATGATGTTTGAAAGGACTATGGTATCTCCTGTGTCAAATCTCTTATTTTAGAAATGAAGACACTGATACACAAAGTGATTCCTCTCAATCACAAAGCTAATGAAAGAATTTTCCAAATTACATTTTCACATAATTTCTGTTCACAAAAGCACAAGATTGTTCTGAGTGATGATTGTTTCAGATGAGTTGCAATGAATGTATGGTTATACCCTCTCAACACATAAGTCATGTCTATCCCTAAGTTTCAACCCTGGAACATCCAGGAAACTCTAAGCTCCTTCAGCATCCCCACAGATGTCTCTATTGCTCAGTAGAAAAGAGAAAAGGAAAATTACGCAATTTAGGTGATCTCTTTGAGTGTAGATTCTAGAACTGCATAACCTGTTTTAAATACCAACTTTACTAAATTCCTATCCGTTCCTATTTTCTCATCCTGAAAACTGAAAGTAAAAATGTGATGTCATTTCAAAGTGATATTGGGAAATAAGGATTCAACATAAATAGATAACATATCAATAAGTTATGTAACAGTTATCAGCTATAGTTAAAGCTATAAAATATAAGCTGTTGTTATGACTCATTGGTTTCTTAGGGCCAATAAACAGAAAACATGGACACTTTTCAAGTAGGTATCTAAATAAAATAAAGTCCTCTGGACTTCTATCCCAACTTACTTCTCTATCCACATGTGTTTCATAACTACATGCAATTTTCCTCATTGTTTTCTTCATCTAGAGAGGTAATTTGAAATCTTCTTGCCTTTTTACCTAGCATCCTCATTCTTTAAAACATAATTGAATGTAACACCTAGGAGTCTCTACTTGATTTGTGTAGCTTTCTTGAGCTTCTATAATTATCTTATTCATGTTTCTGGATCATTTCATATACCAATTTAACTTGAAATCAATGATTTACTTGTGAGGATCCCCACACCAAACTGCAAATATTTGTATTCAGTGTCATAGATATTTTATATTCCCTATGCCTACCGCAGTGCCCAGTACATATGATATGATTGAAAATACACATTGAAATACACAGAGTAAAGTAAGCAAGATGGACATTGTCATATAGCTTAGAGCCTAGAAGTTTGGAGGAAATGAAAAGAAATAATTTTTTTTTTTTTTTTTTGGACAGGCAGAGTGGACAGTGAGAGAGAGACAGAGAGAAAGGTCTTCCTTTTGCCGTTGGTTCACCCTCCAATGGCCGATCCGATGGCAGGAACCAGGTGCTTCTCCTGGTCTCCCATGGGGTGCAGGGCCCAAAGACTTGGGCCATCCTCCACTGCACTCCCTGGCCACAGCGGAGAGCTGGCCTGGAAGAGGGGCAGTCAGGACAGGGTTGGTGCCCCGACCGGGACTAGAACCCGGTGTGCCGGCGCCGCAAGGTGGAGGATTAGCCTAGTGAGCCGCAGCGCCGGCCAAGAAATAATATTTTGATGTACACTTGGGAGGTGTGAAGAACTAAAATGAAACCTCAAGAGAATAAGTGTAGGGTTGAATCTGGTATAAAATATATGGCCCAACACCTTAGCTTAAATATACTGTACAGATATAAACATTGCAGAGATCATGGATTAAAACATGCTAATTAGCAATACATCTATCAGTGAATGTAAACATAGATACATAAATAACATTACAAATGTGTCCAGTTAAGAGAGGGTAAATTGGTTACTATCCTCACTCTGTCTTTTATGACCTTGTCTAAATATGATCAGAATCGGTAAACTTGGAAGGCTTCCATAGCCTTGGCAACTCATGACGACAGCCTAGGATGGTTACTGGTGCCATAAACTAGAGTGTCAATTTGTTGGGTCAACAACAAGAGCCACTGTGCACTTGCTCCTCATGTGGGATCTCTGTCCTTAATGTGCTGTACATTGTGATTTAATGCTATAACTAGTACTGAAACAGTATGTTTCACTTTGTGTTTCTATGTGGGTGCAAACTGTTGAAATCTTTATACTAAATTGATCTTCTGTATTTAAAGTGAATTGAAAATGAATCTTGATGCAAATGGAAGGGGAGAGGGAATGGGAAAGGGGAGGGTTGCGGGTGGGAGGGAAAATGTGGGAGGGGGAAGCCATTGTATCCATAAGCTGTACACTGGAAATTTATATTCATTAAATAAAAGTTAAAAAAAAGAAAGAAAACAGAAAAAAAAAGAAAAAAAAAAGAGAGGGTAAAGAGGGAAGGGTCAATATCTAGAAGTATCAGGAGACAGTTGTTGTAAAAGATACAAGATGTTCGTGGTGATGTAATGGAATAAACTAGTTATAGAAAAACAGAGTTTATAGTTTATATTCATTTATTCAACCATTCCACAAACTAACAGTTATTGTGTGTACTAAATGCTAATCCCTTTCTTCTCTTCTATGTGTACTCTTATCAACAATTGGGAAAGGTGCTTGACTGAATACTACCCTCAACAATTTTGAGCCAGAAACATGTAAGAATAAATCTCTTATATCATGACTGGTTAGACTCTCCCCTCTCTGATCTTCCTGGTTGTCTGTTTTAGATATTCTTTCTATAAATGCATAAATGAGCATCTGTGCAATCCCATGGGGAAATAATACTAATAATTCAGATCACTACCACAGTCTTGATAATAAATATAAATGCTATAGATAGAATATATATTTTATTCAATATATGCTGGTCAGCTTTCATAAAAAATATACCACAAATATAAATACAAATATAACGAATAACATTGAACTCAAGGTCCTTGCTGTCCACAAGGCATAAATCAAGACAACAGTGATAGAAACACTTAGGTAACTGAGAATCCTGAGCATGTAATTCATGACTTGTTCCTGCATCTGCATTATCTTGTTTAGCTTCTCCAAAGGTTTATATCTTTCTTTATTCATTGATATTAAAATATCTTGACACTGAAGTCATTGCTTTAGCTTATCTTGGCTTATCCAGAACAAATTTGGAAACAGCATATATATTGACTTACAGGTTGAATAGATTTTAGAGAGACTTCTACAGTGAATATATAAATGAAATGAGAGAGAGAGAGAGAGAGATTTTTAAAATCCAGGGATAATGACCTAGGCACAATACTGCAAGCATACTTAGTGTTACTCAGGTTCTCAGAAGCCATTATTTACAGATATCATCTATGATCTTCTCAGGCCTTCTGTTACACCATTCTCTTTAAGGGGATTCAGAAATGTGCCCTTTCATCTCCTTTTAGGAATTTCATCTATGTCCAAACCCTAGTTGGTACCCATCCATTTCTTTCATGCATGAGGACAGGCCCAGATCTTTCTAATTGTCTGTCAGACTTCTATAAGCACAGATCAAAGAATGCAGACAAAAATATCTGGGTTTGAGAAATGAGACCATTGTTTAAGACAGTAGTTCAACATGCAAGTTCAACATTATGCAAGTATCTGATGAAAGCAAGCCATAATATAAAAACTACACATTACTCCTAGGTAGACTATTTGAACTCTATCAATATTAACATTTGATTCTTCTGTGTTTCTTTTTTAGGAGGAAGAAAATACCAGAGTAGTTTTAAAAACTACTCCTGGGGAATAAATGAATAAAATTCCTAAAGTGCCTATATGGTACTTGGCACTTACTAAATGCTTAGAAGTTCTTGATCTTTTCTGTTTATGTGTCCGCTACATCATCAGTCTGAAAGGGGTTTCATAAGACAGGAAGGACTATGTCAAGGCCAATGACTCAGAGCGATTGAGCTTACTGAGTTTCCCCTGTAACTCTGAGTTACACATGTGCCAGCCACTAAGAAAGCTGGGGATTTCAAGCAGAATCTGTGGTGGGAGTGAGAATAAGATTTATCTAAGGAACAGCAAGGCCATTGGAGATGGAGGAACAATAAAAACTCCTGGGAGATCAGGTAGGGTAGTGCAAAATATAATTGGTCTATAAAATGTAGTTTCATTCTTTTTTATTGAGACCTATAGGTCCAAATCTCATTACTTTGTCTTTTCTTCAGCTTCATAACTAAGAGAAAGTAGTGTTTGGTTGTTAGGTCCTGTAAACAGCAGCTCCCTGCCCCCATCCTCCACTCCTATTCCCCCCACCCTTCCTTCTGTGAAATTTTCTTGGATTGTGGTTTTATGTCTCTCTCAGAAAAGAATATTAGAAATGCAGTTTAAGATTAGAGATTGAGAAGCTAAGTAATAGCCAAGAAGTTGGTCTCTGGCTTCCAGCATGGACCACTGATTCCTCCTAGAGGCAGTTCTGCCATTCCTTAGCACATTGCCATGCGTGCAAAATGAAAAAGATGAAAAGGTCTCCTTGAGGAGGCTGCAGTTGCAACACATACTAGCCTAATGGGAAGACTTAAGGCAATATCCATAACTACAGACGGTAATTTCCAAGGCATGTGATTATTGCATAAGCATCTTCACAACTTCCTTCCTATTTGCCTACTATTCTCTGGAAGAATGGTGATGAACACATTTTATGATGGAAAGCAATAGGATTCTGAACATTCTCAACCATCTTGAATACACTTCTATCACTTTAACTTCTATCACAAGATACTCCTTGCACTGTTCTGCCTCACACTTAGGCTTAATAATGGCTAGTAGAGGATGTCAAGAACCCAACTCACTCAACTCCTTACTTCATTAAAGAGTAAATTCAGGCTCATCCTTCCAGGCCTGCACACTGTTGGCATGGGTGGGGCAACGGGCTCTCTTCAGCAAGAAGCACCGGAGATAAATTTTGGTGAACATGTCTGTTTTATTAACATCCACACACACTTTTTAAAAGGCAGGCAGAAGGGGCATAACTAATTCAGGGCAACACTAGTTCTATAGGACAGAACGGATATTGGCGCCACTATGCTTCTCTAATCAGCTTGAAGGTCAGGTAGCTAGGATAGCTTTCCAGATGATCATAATGAGCCTGGTCGAAATCCGAGAGCTGTATACCTGATTGGCAATTACAGGGCACTTCAACAGGGAGTGCGGGTTGGGAAAAGTGCCTGGGGTTCCCACCGCCAGCAGTCAGGTTGTGGGGTCCTTCCTGAGAGGCATGGCATGCCGTGCCCTCTCAGACTCCTGCATGGATAGGGCAGGCAGTCTCACTGGATCACCCACATGTAAAGAGACCAGAAGAACCTATCATGAGCTAAGGACATCATACACTAGCTAAGGACAGAGCAAGGTCTGACATTATATGTTGTTGAAATAACATCTTTATTTTTCATATGTGTCATACAGGATTGATGTGGAAACTACCTGTAGTTAGGGACCATCTCTTCTTTTGGAAAGGAAACTTAGTGTAGAATTGACTATGTCTTGTTACAGAAATGATTTGAGAATCCTTTCTCTCTAACACCATTATAAAAAGATAAGGTATTTATTTATTGCCCAAAAAGTGGTCATCAATTGCAAACTCTTGGCTAGAAAGTCCTCCAATTGCTTTGCTTGTCTCTTCTGAGTTTTCTACCATGGCTGATAAAATGTTTCAGCATTTTGAAAATCCTGCTGCTGTCATTCACACATTCATGAGTTAGATAATGAAAGTGGGCTTTTGTGTCACAGAGTTCGGGAGGAGCTCCACAACTACAGAGTTAGAATCATATAGATAAGCCCCTTGCCCAGTTCAAGTTCATATGCCCCCAGTGAGTTACAAGAACAAAGAGCTGCTGCAAGTTCCTGCTAAATGCCAGTCTCTTTCATGTAGGTATCCTGTGCCACTTCAGTCTGCTATAGCCTCCCTTGAACTCATTGTTGTTTTGTTATCCATTTATCAATGAATTGATCAAAATTTATGGAAGGATTTTCACTTTCAATTTTTTTATTGCTATTTCATTTTCTTCATGTGTCTATCATGGCTCCTAGATCAGACTGTGAGCTAACTGATTCTAGAGATATTATTATTTATTTCTTTGTTGTCCTCATCTTACTTCCCATAGTGCCTTGTACAATTGTGTCAAAAATATCCGTTAACCAATTACAGTTGAAGTGTTTCATATATAACTTGAACATGTGGTTCCTCCTTTATATATCTGGGGCTACACAAAATGAAAAGTTATTTCTGTGTTTCCCTGCTGTGTCATGAAAGATAAGAAAATTAAACCAATAGCTAATATTTATTAAACATTTTAATATGTCAAGAACTATAATTGAAACTACATTTGAATTATCAAGAACTTCAAAATGAGTAGTTTATTAACACCTGGCTTTGCTATCCTGTGAACTGTAAACATGACTTGGACATGAATAAGTATGGCAATCATGATGGAAGAGGTGATGATGAGAAGAAAGATTTGATTTATCATAAAGGTTCAGTTTTACTTTGAAAGGCTCAAAGATTTATGGATGGGATGCTGAAAAAGTATGTTCCAAAGAGGGAAAATACACATTAGGGTAAAAAGTACGAATTGCCAAGTTATGGAATTTATTTTGGTCAGAGAGAGAAGCACAAAACAAATGAGAGGTCATAAAAATTTATTTTGAATTGTTAATAAGTGGTAGCCACTTTCTATTTCTGCCTAGAGCTTTTTCTGTTATTTCTCTAAAATAGTGAGCAATAATGCCTTTGATGTTACATATTTTTCTGGATCCAATCATTGTTTTCTTTTCAGTCTGGTTTCACTTATCCTGAGGGCTACTGATTCAACGATAGGTCTGAATGCTCAAGCTTAAATGATATATATTCTAACTTGTTTTTAAGGGAAAGCTTTGTAATTCCTGTAAGAAATGAATCATTAATTCTGCCATGACATTATATATGAAATCTACCCAGGAGCTCCCAAATACTCTCCAATTCAGAGGAGTCTAAAGTTCAGCAAACCAAGCTGATGTAGTATTACATTTGCCCTTTAAAAAAGGTCAGAATATTGTTCAATTGATGCCAGCATCCATGAACTAAGTGAAAGGGGGCCTGAGAAGATTGGATGTGGTTAAGGATTTTACTGAATTCATGAGGCTCCTTAGTCATTGTAAAATAAAACTCCCTACCATACCTTCTTGAGAGTAAATCCTGGGAGTATTTTGACATTGAATATGGGAAATCAGCAAGACTATTTTCATGGAGTCTGGATGGGAAAACTTTTTATTGCTTTTCAAAATTCAGAGTATATTATCTTTCTTGCCCTCTATTATTTTATTTTATTTATTTTCTGGACAGCCAGGGAAGAAAAGACATTTAATTAAGTCAAGTTTTAAGACTGTGGAAGAGCTAGGTTTAATACTCAGTATCAAGGAGATGTGCTTTGGCATTAAGATAAATGTATAAATATTTAAATTTTCTAGGTTGATACTTTTGGCAAGTTAGAATCCATTTTAAGACTCCAGGAAACATTATTTGATGCACCTCTTCTCCACTATAGTATATTCAAATTTTTAATTCTATAATATTTTTCTTTCACCTAATATTTTCTTTTTAAAAAATATTGTGAAATGATTAATGCATGTTGCTACTTTTGAGAAAGTCAAATCACTGTATGATTCATAGTAATAAATAGCAGGACCTCCTTGTTCGCAATTGTCTCTCCCTGAACAGCACATTTTTACCTATTCAGCTGTGCTTTTCTTAAGCCGCATACTTCCAAAGCATCTACTCTTACTGCTGTATCTTGACAGCGGTTTTTATTGTGGCAACTGGCTCTCTGTTGCCAGAGGTGGAGATTCAATGAGCCTACCTGTTTCTTTCTTTCTTTTTTTTTTTTTTAAGATTTTTAATTTATTTATTTAACAGGTAAAGTTACAGGCAGTGAGAGAGAGAGACAGAGAGACAGAGAGAAAGGACTTCCATCCGATGGTTCACCCCACAAATGGCCACAACAGCCGGAGCTATGGTGATCCAAAGCCAGGTGGCTCTTCCTGGTCACCATGTGGGTTCAGGGCCCAAGCACCTGGGCCATCTTCCACTGCTTTCCCGGGCCACAGCAGAGAGCTGGACTGGAAGAGGAGCAACCGGGACTACAACCCGGCACCCATATGGGATGTTGGTGCCACAGGTGGAGGATTAACCTAGTGCTCCAAGGCGCTGGCCCCAAAGCCTACCTGTTTCTTGTTGGTTGTTTTCCTTTCTTCCAGCACCTGATATGATTATGACAAAGTCTAAGGTCAAATTTGTCCTCACTATTCATTCCAATCTGTAAGAACTGTTCATGACTGAACTGTGTATGCACTAGAATCACATTTTCATTTTTCTTCAGCGTTTTATCATCCCTAGTGGGATATATAAGTTCACTAATAAGGGAGATTTTTCTAGAACCTAGCTAGGAGTTGGTACATATATCTCTCATTCAGTTTCATAGGTCAGAACTTAACAATGCAGGTGTGTCTTACTTAAAGAATAGAAGAGGCTATTGGAACTAGAAAAAAAAAATACTTTTGGTGAAATCTTTGAGCACTTGTTTTCATCTTCTTCCTATTTTTTCTTTACTTATTTAAGTTGTTTAACTGGCTTTGAACGAAAGAATAGCTTAGTTAACTACGTTTAACAAAGTTTTATATTGCTTCCTCCTTGTCTCCTTCCTTCCTTCCTTCCTTCCTTCTTTCCTTCCTTCCTTTCTCCCTCCCTCCTTCCTTCTTTTCTCCCTCCTTCCTCCCTTTCTTCCTACTTCCCTCCTTCCCTCCCTCCCTTCCTCCTTCCCCTTTTTCCTTCCTTGCTTCCTTTCTTCCCTCCCTTCTTATTCAAAAAGTTGTTATAAAACAGTTCTATTTATTCCTTGCAATCATATGTGCCTTATTAGCAGGAGGATGTTCATTTCATTACTATCCTATCTATAATGCTCCATCACTGTTATTCAAAAGATTTTTTTCTCTCAGTTTATATACAAAAGAGGTTAAAGTTTGTTGAAAAACTTCTGAGGCTTGCATACCTGATTGTAACCTTCCTCCTACTTCAGTATGCACTTATTTGGGGTTTTTAAAATTGTTTTTTGAATAAAAGAGAAAAAGAAAGAGGGACTGATTAAAAAATGTAATTTGTTGAGCAGGACTACCCTTTTTTTCTTTCAGGAAGTTTTTCTTTGGATTGACAAGATGCCATACCTTTTAAATTTCATCAACTTTCTCTTACTATGACTGAATAGGGAGAGATTCCACCATAGAGTCAGAGGACAAGCTGGCTTCTCTCCTAGTACTCTTGCTTAAGAAGGCTCTCAACACTGTCATCAACACCCATCAACAGAGCACACACTCAGAATGCACATGAAGAAGGATCTCGGGAGCCAAGTTTAGATATGACATTCACATGCTCTCACCGGCAAATCATTGGCAATGATCAATCTTGTGAGCAACAGTGCCTTAAGGATTTGAAATAAAATAGGAACCACTTCTATGTCTCTCATGATGTGAAAATATTAATGGTATGTCAGCATAAGGGACTAATTACCCCAACAATACCTAACCACAACACCTCAAGACAAGAGAAGAAATGTATGCTTGGTGACCCAGGAATGAAGCTCAACTCAGTACTTATAACTCCATATGTAGGTTCCATACTTCATAACTTAAAAAAAATGAGACCAAGAATGAGAGAGGTTATAGAAACAGGGCTTTATTTTCTGAGAGAATGTGCAACAAGACTCAATGCAGAGGGAGACCAGGAGTAAGTAGCAAAGAAAAGCCATGTATCGAAGACATCAAGGATAATAGATCTTTAAGGGAGGTGCATGCTTAAGGAAGGAAAGAAAAGGAATTTTTGAAGAACATTTGAGCTAGTGGTGGCTATTGATAAAAGCCACGAGTGGCTAAGCTGAAGAACTGATGTTTGATGAAGCAGGGCTTATGGTGGAAAAAGATCTTCTTTATGTGCTAAAAAGGTAATGCTTGTGCTAAAGTTGAGACATGAGGCTTGCTCTGCACAGTGCCCATTTCTCAAGGTAGAAAGAATGAAGTCGGTGTCATGGATTTTTGTCTACACCTCTTCAGCATGCATCATCTCAGTGACTAGATGCTGGAATTGTTTTCAGAAGAGCCCTTGGTTCTAATGCTGGCAAACAAGCTTTACAACCTTTCTCCCTCTTCTCTTCATTGAATTTTAATGGAGTAAAACATGTATATCAATAATTCACATCCTTCTGTTTTCAAGTGTGCCTATATTCATAACAAAATTCTCCAAGACTACTCCTTTGATTTGCACTTTATCTCTTGAGTCTTTTGCCTTCCTCACTGAATGTTCTGTTTTTACTGAGTGGCTTCTTTAAAATATACCCTTTTCCTATGAAATCCAGACAAATAGTTTGCATTGCCTTATTCCTTCCCATTTTCTTTCCTCTCTGGCACATCATCTACCTGGTATCCATAATTGCCATTTTACCTTGCTGTCATTTAACCCACAGTTCATTATTTGCTCTTTTTTAAAATGCATTTTTGTAAATTTCCTCAGAATGTCCTTATTGCCAGCTGGCCTGTTCCCTGCAGATTTCCTGTGGCCAAATGTCACACCTAAGCGCCTGCACCTTCCCTGATTTCTCAGAGCATTTGTTTAGACCCTATCAATCATTATCTCACAATAAACAACAGCCTTGCAAATGGAGAGCAAGCACATCCAGTGATTGATGCTTCTGGATGCCTGTCTTTCCTCTTTGTGAGAATGAGAAGGGCCTCCTTCTTTCATTTTGAGGACTCTGTCTGTACCTGCCATAGCGTATGAGAAAACATAGCTAAACTGCCAATACTAGGGCCTCTCTTCTTTTTCTCTTATTGCATTTCCTTATCAGTTGTGACAATATGCCACAATTAATGATAGCAGAAATACCCATGTTTGATACCACATGCATCACACTTAGGCATGATGGATTAGCAATCAAGGAAATTAATTCTGCCATTACAAAGTAACATCTGAACTTTGAAGTTAGGCAATTGCATTGTATGAAGTTCCTTCATGAATTCAGCCATAAATATAACATTAGGCAAGACTTTTTAAATTCAGAATAGTTTCAACATTGTTCATTGTTAGCTTTTTACTATCCCAAGCAATGGTTTGTAATCCCTTTCCAACAACCTCCTTTCTTTTACAAGGATATATGGATCATTAAATTTCAAGGTCAGAAGGACATCAGATGATCCTATATATTTTAATCAAGTAGATGGTATTTACAAAAGTCTGTTCATGATGACCAGTCATTCAAAATATTGCATTTTTGGGAAAGAGTAATTTAACTTTGATAAAAGCATCCATCTTATTGAATAGTCTTCTCTTGATTTGAGAAACTCTGACACCAACAAAATCAACCTGGATATCTTCAAGTCCCAAAATACCTCACCTTTGAGATTATCTTATACACTTTTACACAAAAATGCAGCTTTGGGAGTGAGTCAGTTACACTTTTCTTGCTGTCTTGATTCTCCAATCTTTTGTACATATTTAATGGAAGCCAATATACACCGAATAGTCCTTGGGATACTAAAGCTTCCAGCTAATGGCTGGATCAAACCAAACAAGACAAAAAGCAATGCCCCAAAATATTGTAAAATGCAATAAACAATCAAGGTAAATACAATTTTCTCATAAAGTCCAGTACATATTTCAAAGAGAAGTAATTTTATATTACCTCCTCAGAATACACATACAAAATCATGCTTCTCTGGCCATTGCGGCTAGAGAATCAACTATCATTGAGAAATCTATCAGTGCCACTAGTTGTTTCAGCTAAAGTCATTCTGCAGAGACGAATGATGTAAACAACCATTTCCTAGCTGGCTTGGAACAAAAGCAGATGGTGAATTTGAGTTCTTAAGGACTCATAGGAGATGCTAAATGTTCCTACATTGAGTTAGGACACCTTGGTGAAGCATTGAAAAATAAGAGGAGGTTAGGATAATGTAATCTCATCCTTTCCCATATTCATGGAAGGAACTAGATCCACTGATTTTTCCATAGTGTCCTCTCCATCCTATAAGAAATTACAATTTTGTTTAAAACACCAAATAAGCAAAACTCTATGAAATCTGATAAATCTCCCATGCTGGTATCCCCATTACATTGGAAGAAATGTGATAGTCTGAATCATAGATGGGGCATATAAATTATATAATTAAAAAACTTATGCAGTGTATTAAGTTTTCAAAGAATGTCTGACAAACTTTAGTATCATTTGCAAATGGTTGAGACCTCAATTTTCACTGAATTGATATGACTAATTAATTATGATATATATATATATTAGATAGGATGCTTTTCTTCGAATCTATACCTACAAATACTATGTTAAATTCATTATTGATGGCATCAGAATTGCTGCATTTGGTCTGATAAATTATCATTTCATCCAAGTAGTTTAAATGATATAAATATGTTCTTATTTGTTTGTATGGTTTGTTTATTTGCATAGTTTCATTTAAACACATGTTTATTGACTGTTCATTCTAGTTCCTGAGCTGGGATTTAAGGATAATAATAACTAATGATGACTTTTTTATCATTCTTAAAATATATTATAAAATGGATCCATAGATATTAATTGAATCCATTCCCCCAATGGCTATTGAAATCAGAGAGAACATGCTTACCAGCCTCATTTGATACATCAATAAACTAAATTTGCTAGCTAACTACATATGTTGTACTTAGGCTTTGTCCTCAAAATTTAAATTAAAATTCAAGGTAAATATATCATATAATCATTAATTGAATTAGTTTAGTATATATATTAAAAAGCACAAACTACACCTTGTTTATATGAAGAGATATGACTGACAAATGGAATTAGAGATGAATAAAATGTGAATTTACTGATCATTTGTTGTCATGACCATTGCGTGGATATGGAGGAGAAGGATTACAAAGATTTTTTTTTTAAATTTTATTTATTTTAAAGGCAGAGTTACAGAGAGAGAGAGAGAGAGAGAGAGAGAAATAGAGGGAGAGAGATCTTCCATCTTCTGGTTCGCTACCCAAATGGCTGCAACAGCCAAGGATGGGTCAGGCTTAAGCCAGGAGCCAGCAGCTTTTTCTGGATCTCCCATACGGGTTGTAAGGATCCAAGCACTTGTGCCATCCTCCAAAGCTTTCCCAGGCACATCAGTAGGGAACTGGATCAGAAGCAGAACAGCTGAGAGTCTAACTGGTGCCCTTAGGGTATGCCAGCATTTCAGGCTGTGAATTAACATGTTATGCCACAATGTCAGTCCCAAAAGTTCATCTTTAATGAATTTAAATCATGGTAGCCCAAAAATGAGTAATGCAGGAAATTTAATATCCTGAAAATTTCCAGTCTACTCATTGCATCTCCTTATCTTCCAAAGATCCCAATGATTCCCATCATACTGTGTCTTCTTTTCCTCTTCTCCACTTTTAACTTGTCTTTCCCCTGCTGTTAGAACTTGTTATCTGAAGGAAGCCCTGAAATCTTTATCAGATAGTGTTTAATCTCTATTGGTTATGGTCCTAGGTTCTTCAAGGAGACTGCTCATAAGTGTAACACACACATCCAGCAGGTAACAAAAGGTAATAGGTAATATAATATTAGGCATTTTTAAAAACCTATTCAATATTCTCCTAATCATACTATGTATTGATCATTAGGGATATAGGACTCAAAATATCCTTCTGGTAAGCAAACCTTGATTATCCCACTTACTAGCCACATAGACTCTGGTTAGCTACTTTGTTTGCCTCTATTTTCCCACCTGTGAAATGGAAGTACCAGTTTTACCTACTTTATTGAATTTTTATGATTCAATTACTTAATATATAATATTCTTCAAAGATGATGTCTATCAGATTGTAATACTGTACAAGTTAAGTTATTTTGTCTTCAATGTAATAATTGCTTGTGTGTGAAAAATCTAGCAAATATTTGAGCCAGCATTTGAACTCAGATGACTACAAAAACAGCAATCAATCATTTTCTGATGATTTTATTTGGAGATAATCACCCTCTATGTAGAGAAGGTCTAAAGTTATAGCTAATAAGCTGAGATAACTTTGGAAACTGCTTCACACAGGGTATCTAGAAAAAAAATATGAACACACCAGTATCCTTCCAATTACATACCACAGACAGTCTCCTTTGTTTCTGTGCATGTGGGTTTAATCCCTTTTCCTAAATGTAGGTGTATGCTTTTTGTACCAAAAGTCTCAACTAAGATGCATATCACTGATGAATGCAGTTACTAAATACATGTGTACGGAGATTACTCTTACAGTAATCTTGTCTCAGGGGAATGTAAACCCACTTATGGAAATAAACAGGAAAAAAAAAAGAAATCCTTGACAACATAAATTAATTGTCATAAAAGCCCTAGCATTAAAGGAAGGTACTTGGGCTCTGCTTTCAACACATAACAACTTTGATTTAACATACTACACTTGATTATCTGCTTATACACATCAGAGCATATTTTAAGTTTCCAATTAGAGAAGAGATAGAGGTTTTGTTTGAATCAGGCAGAGTGACATTTGGAAGAAATTATAGGTGATAACAATAGAGTATTATACAAAAATTTCAGGCTAAAGATAAAGTATTTTTTTTTCCAGATAGCACAGAAATAATCACAGTGGTAACTGTGAGTTATCAAGCCATGGTAAAATGATGTTTTGCATTCTCTGTGATGAGATAGCTTAGAAATATCTCCATCACACTACATTGAAATAAGTTCATTTTTGACTTGTGAAACTAGATTCTGGTTATCTGAAAAATACCCCCCTCCTTATAATGACAGATAAATTAAGTGATAATTTACCATGTTCTATACAGAACACAACTGTTCTATAGTGATCATTTAGCACATACATTTTCTTGTTAAACTGAATACTCATTCAAACAGAGATTGAAATTTCACAAAGAGCAAATTCATAGGAAACATTGGTCACTATTGATAATATGCATCATCATTAGTTTTATAGATATTACACTTAATCTTCAGACTAGAGAAGGCCCACAGATATAGAATCCAGTAGAGAAAATAACTTCTCAAATTGTATTCCGTTCTTATGCTTCTTTAACTCTTAATTTGGTTCTGATTGGAAAGAAAAATCTCAGAAGATTCAGAGGTTCAAATCACATTAGCACTCAAAAGTTTGGATGTGTCTTCAAACCTCCTGGGCCTGAAAATATTGGCTGGAAATGCCACAAAAAACAGCCTCTTCACAGCATTTTTGGCAGTTCGACTCCTGCTCCTGGCTGGAAGTTCAAGTGCAGAGACGCATGAAATTGAACAATGATAATAATAAAAACTTTTCTGAAACCAGTTTGAAGCCTAAAAATGTTGAATTTTAGGTCTATCTAATCTGGGGGAATGGCTCAGGTACAATTTTATAGTCAAATAAGTCTATCTTCTTTCCTTCTTTTTCATTCAGTTCCCATCACATGATAATTTTACCCCTTTATTAAGGAATTCCAACTTCACCACCACTGAACTGACACCTGCTAATTATTTGGCATTTGATTAGGTCATTGATTGGCTTGCAAGGCTTCTTTGTTCTGTCCTTTCTTTGTGAACAACGGGAAATTCAGCAATGGGAAATCGTGTTCCTCTCTCAAATAGTATGCTTATATATGCTGTGACAGAGCTTGTTAAAGTTACTGGGTAAAGTACAATGAATTTTGAAGTTTGTGTCTGCATTTCATTACTTCCAGACTTTTTTCTTTGCATTATTACTGAGGGATACAGTGTTATAGTCTACATCCAAAAACTCCATTTGGTCACTTTGGAAAAAATAATCGGTAGAGAAATAAAAAAGACAGGTATTTCAGTAGTAAAATAGTCATGTGAGTTTTAAAATATGCTTGGCCCTCCATATCCATAGGTTCCTCATCAATGGATTCACCCAACTGCAGATGGAAAATATTCAGAAATAATTTCCTTTGTACTGATGCACATTTTCCCTTGTCATTATTCCCTAAACAATACAGTACAACAAATATTTACATACATTTACATTGTATTAGGTATTATAAGTAATCTAGGGATGATTTAAAGTATATGGAAGAATGTGTGTGGGTTATATGAAAATTCCATGTCATTTTATATAAAGGATTTGAATATCCTTGGATTTTGCTATTTGTGGAGGGGTCCCAGAACCATTTCCCTGTGAATACCAAGGAATAAGTGTACTCTAATGCAGGAGCTGCAAAAGGGAAACAGACAGAACTTTATTTATTCGTTCCTCTTTCAGTCTGGTTCCTTTTGCTTCTCTCTAGAATCTCTACATATTATTTCTAAGATATGAAAAAAATTCTCTTAGAAGAGTAAAGGTGGTTTGTTAAATTTCATAATCTTGAGACAAGGATGTTTATAGCACCTTTAACATAAGCAGATGTTAAATGCTATCTCATTGTCATTCTCTCAAGAAATAAGGGGACCCTCCTCTGAAGCAAATGCTACTGTGCTTACAAACTTAGAGATCCCCAGAGCATGTCTTCATGCAGAATCTCTCCATTATGCCTGATACGTGATTTAGGATGTTACACATGGGAAGTAGTGAACAAAGAATTTATTTATCTATTTTATATCTAAGATTTCATGCAGGCATTACCAAAATTCCTAATGTTATTTTCCAAACTCAATCATATATGATCAGGTTCCATAAAAGGATATTTTTTTCGAGTTGTAAAATATTGAAGATCCTTTAATAATCCATTTGTGCATGCCATTTTGTCTGGTTGTGCCAGTGCTCTGTTCATTTTTCCTTCCAGACATATTCATTTAGTCAAGGATTATTTTTATATAGACGGATTATGGTGATTAGAAGTTTCCAAAGGAGTTTGCATTCACGATAAATACTGATGATTTTACCCTACTGGGAAGTTGTTTATAGCAGTTGTTTTCCTAGCTAGAGTCCATAAGTCTAGCTTTAGAAGCAACAAGGCCAATAAACACTAAAAGAACTATTTTATGGGCGGTCCAGTACCTGGAATTGCTAGAAACAAGAGAAGGTAAAGAATCTGAAGAAAAAACCACGAGTGACTGGTTCCTACAGTTGGTGGCATTTGCCTTCATCTGTGGGATAATTGAACCAGGGGACTACAAATCCTTTGTGATACAAGACTTTCCTTACAAGACAGTTAATGCACCATCAGTCAGTTAGTAGGAATAGTTCTGTGTTGCAGTCTAGGTATGTTTTCAGTCAGCTCATTTGCACTTCAAAGTAAGTGCAATTTGGACAATTTCCCTTTTGTAGCATATGAACACAAGCTGAGAAAATGTCTAAATTCATTTGCACAGGACATTCCTGGCTAGAGTCTGCTAAGCAGAGTGCTGCTAGTTTCTGATAGGTGAGTATTATTACTGTGAATAAATCTTTCCAGAACATGGGGTAGGGGTGCTACAGAGAAGCATGATTTGCTCTATATTGGTGATAAAAGATTTTATTAACTGAAACATAAGGATATTCTACTTCACAATGGATTTTCAATCATATTATCTTCAGGATAATACTTAATGGTGAAGTAACAGGCACAGCCAGTCATCATCAGGGTTAAGAAATGTTTAGTAAATGGGAGAAAGGAAAATGTGATGAGAAAAGTGTGTTCTGTCTTGGTTGGGATAATATGGCTCAATGACTACCAGAAAGTACAGATGCCAGAGCAAAAATATGCAGTTACAACTTTTTAAATTCAAATATTGAGCAAAATTATCTCACTAAATTATCATGGGATAACTAAGGAATGCTTGTTTCTTTGTTTTGTTATTTTACTCAATTCCAGATTCTACTAAATTTGTTAAATAAACATTTATTTTGTGTACTGAAACCACACAACCCAAATTTCACAGGACAATCTAGCAAATAATAAAATCTATCCAACAATTCATTAATTCCACATAACTGTTACAGTCAACACAGCCATTCAATAATCACTGCTTTAGAGGATTTCACCAGCACTGACTTAGGAGCTAGTTATGTAGTTTCATTAAGTATGATCATATTAAAAAAGGTCATTCATTTCATTGAATTGGATGTTTTTGTAGGAATTATTATTTTTAAGATTTATTTATTTATTTGAAAGAGTTACAGATAGAGAGAAGGTTAGACAGAAAGAGAAATCTTCAACCCACTGGTTCACTCCTGAGATGTCTACAACAGTCAGGGCTGGGCCAGGTTGAACATAGGAGCCAGGATCTTCTTCTGGGTCTCCTAGGTGGATCCAAGGATTGAAGCAGTTGGGCCATCTTTAGCTGTTTTCCCAGATGCATTAGCAGGAAGGTGGATCAGAAGTGGAGCAGCTGAGTTAGGAACCAGTGCCCATATGGGATACTGGCACTGTAAACAGTGGTTTTATCCACTACCCCACAATGCCAACTCCCTCATTCTTCTTGAAATACTCAAAAGAATTTAAAAGGCTTTGGAAGACATCCTCCCAAGCTGCTTCTATAAGGCCATGTTTCAAAGTCAAGAAAAGATACAAGAAAGAAAGACAACTATAGACCAATATTCTCAATGAATATAAATACAAAAATCTTCAACAAATTACTAGTTAATTGAATCCAAAAGCACATCCAAAAAATCATTCATCTAGAACAAGTGGGATTTATCTCTGGTATGCAGAGGTGCTTTGATATATGCAAATCAGTAAACATGATACATCAAATTAACAAACTGAAGAACAAAAAAACCATATGATTAACTTAAATGATATAGAGAACACATTTGATAAAATACAACAGCCTTTCATGATAAAAAAAAAAATTCAGGAGCTTCTTCTGGATCTCTTGTGTGGGTGCATGAGGGCCCATGGATGTGGGCCATCTTTTGCTGATTTTCCCGGGGCATTAACAGGGAGCTGGTTCAGAGTGGAGCAGCTGGGACATGAACTGGAACCCATATGAGATGCCAGTGTTGCAGGTTGCAGCTATATCTTCCAGGCCACAGTGCCATCCCCTGGAATTATTTTTAAGCTTTTTTTGTGTCAGGAACTGTGTAAAATATATGACCTGTCTTAATAACTGCAACATTCTTATGGGCATGCACTAGCATTGTGTCATTTTACAATTGAAAAGTGGGCTCAAAAAAGTTAGATGATATGCACAGTTAAATCACTTGCAAAACTTCTTATCAGGTCTCCTGATTCCAAGGTGAAAGCTTTCACATTCAGTTTGTGACACAAGATTACACATGTGTAACGTTCCTTGAGATTCATGCCAGTGCTTTATTTATAGAAGATATGAGCATTTCCAAATTGGAGAAACTCAGATTGTGATGATATTTTTCTGGCTTCTCACATGCTTTTTATCTTAATCCTCCCCAATTATTCTATGTGTATACTCATTCTCCTATATACATTTTTGTCTATCTTGGTCATTTTCTCATTGTTCCTTGAATACTGAATGCTTTTCTTAGAGTTCCAGGTGTTGCTTGCCTGAAAAGCTACCTACATTCACCCTTGAAAGTAAAGATTGATATTGTGTACCTACCTCATTTCTTTCTTCGTAAATGATTTTCCTTTCTCTATTTCATGTGAATTCGCCATTAAATTGCATTCTGGGGCCAGCACTGTGGCTCACTTGGTTAATCCTCCATCTGCGGCGCCGGCATCCCATATGGGAGCCGGGTTCTAATCCCGGTAGCTCCTCTTCCAGTCCAGCTCTCTGCTGTGGCCCGGGAGGGCAGCAGAGGATGGCCCAAGTGTTTGGGCCCCTGCACCTGCATGGGAGACCAGGAGAAGCACCTGGCTTCTGGCTTCGGATCGGTGCAGTCACCGGCCGTGGAGGCCATTTCGGGGTGAACCACCGGTAAAGGAAGACCTTTCTCTCTGTCTCTCTCTCTCCCTGTCTAACTCTGCCTGTCTAATAAAAAATAAATAAATAAATAAATAAATTGCATTCTATTATTGTCCAGTGCAGTTTTGGTAATCAGTGTTTTCAATATCTTTCCCAAATTTCATACCTGTATATATGATATATATATATATATATGATTATATGATAATCTCATTCACATTGAGAAAGGATAATTACTTGTATTCTTCAATGACTGCTAAATTTTTGCCATATATTTAATTGCCTTGGAAATACTCTGAAATAAAATATAATGGCAATGTTACAGAAAAAAACTGATATTTTGAGAGATGAGTAAATTGTCTGGGACGATTGCTGCACCATCAAGATCAACAAATCTTTGATTCCAAAGCCTGAGTGTATCTCATAATATCCAAACTATGCTCAGAGGTGATTTTGTTTTCATTGATACTCTCATTAGTTCATCTAACAATTTCAAAGATCTGCAATATAAGCAAAACAAGTCTAGAATGATCTGTGGTTAGTTGCAGCAGTCTGAACTCCAGGCCCTTTGGGCAGATTTGGGTGGACATGGAAGCTTTCTGTAGATTGTTCTAATCCCAGCCTCTGGAGTAGGAATATATACATCAATGTAACATAGACTCCTGGTGGTCCTGTGAGGAGACTTCACTTTTCTACCAGATGTTTGAACAGTAATGAGGCCCTGTGTTCCTGCACAATTAAGGATATTTTAAGAGATGCTTACACAATGACATTTTTAAAGTTTGCATGCTTTCCTTTATTTCAAAATCATTGCCACCATCAAATAAAAGAAACTGGTTAAATTAATCAGAGAAATTTTTAGACTAAACATCAAATTAAAAACAAAACTGCTAATGTAAGTTCCATTAGACTCTATTAGAAGCCACATCGATTGAGTCATTTAAAAGAAGAGCGCGATCCCCTGGAGATGTTTCCGAGACAACCCCAGGCCAGGGGAGAAGCAGATGGAACTCACAGGGCCTCAAGCCTCTAATGTGGGTGATTTTTTTTTTTCTGAATTCCCCCATTTTGCCTTCTTGTCAACAAATTCTGCCATCATTTCTCTCACATCTTTGCAGCATTTTCCAGAGCTGTTAACAGAAATCATTTCACAGAATGTGGGAAAGAATGTCATTTTGTCATTTTCTTGGGGCAGTAGTGAGGAAGAGCAGGCAGTGTCTGCTTCCTAAGGTTTTCATGATTAGAAAACAAGAGGAGAATAAGGCCTGCCTGCTCATGGGGTGGAAGAAACAAGTTTGCCTGGCAGCACTATGCAAAAATAGTGCCTAGAAACTCCCGAGTCAAACATTCTCCTTATTAACTAGAAGGGAGCACAGTTTGGGACCACACTGACACCCCCAAACTTATTGGCACTAATGAGCAGTGTGAACTTAATCATTACATTATATCTGAGGAATAATGATCATCAGGTAACCTAATTCTTAATGCAGGAACTACTTTTAATTACAGAATTCCTGTGAGATGGCCATTGGAAGCTCATTATTTTACTGAACTCTCTCTGTCCCATGGTTAGTTGTTTCATCTTTTAAGGAAGTCACCCTTTTTTATTGAGCTAGGACATTCATTCATTAGTATTTGCTTTCACCTTTGAAGCACAAATAATAAACTGGTAATCATGGTAATGATGCTGCTGCTGGTCGTGATGATGAGTACATTGTTTTTCTCTATGTGCTAGGTATATACTAAAGCATGTGTGGAAGTTCTGTTTATCATCATGGAAATCATGGGTTGTAGGCATTTTATACACTTTCATTTTACAGAAAAGGAAGATTGAGACTTAGAATGCTTAGGTGACCTCTTTGAGGGACACAGAATTCATAGATGTTGATTAAAAGTTGGTCCCAGTTTGTTTAATTGCCAAACTCTACATAATGGATTCACACAACAAAGCTTCTAGCTTTTACTTAACAAATTCAAAATCTACTGTCTCCTCATTCTTCTTTTCCCCAGGTGGCATATCCCAGATCCCTTAAGCATTTCTTAATTAGTATGATTTTCAATTTCCGCGTGATGTGGCAGATTTGATTGTAGGAGTTCCTAGCTTTCTTTACTATAGTATGAAACCTTGGACTGGAAATATTGTAGAACATAAACTTTGACATGTGCAGCATATAGGAGATTTTGTTGTCATCTTCTGTCATTTGTCCCAATCCAGTGGTTGTGTCTGCAAAAGTTATCAATAACAAATATAATGAAAAATAACAAAATACAAAACTCAAAGGAAATATTTACATTTGAGAAAAATCTACTGTGGTTTTCAGATCAAAAGGAAACATTGTATTTGTTTAAAACAATGTTTTTGCTATAAAACTGAATATAGAACTTAATTTAAATGATTCTCCTCATCCATTTGAATATACAAAGCTATACTTCCCTTCATCTGCCAAAAATTGTGGTGAATGTGCTCCTATCTCAGGTGCTCTGGGTATAACCATAGAGAGGGTGCATCTTGTGAAGTCAAACTTTCATTGCCAGCTTATGGAAGAAGTTTTGCTAAGAGATAGATACTAGGCCTTTAGATTAGTCAGGAAGAGAAAATTCAACTGGGAGTGACTGTCTTTACATGACACAGGAAAATCAGGTACCAAGGGATGCTACAGAGGAAAGTGGCCTACTCCACAAATCTCTCACTGCTGGAGTCTTTGCTGAGACTCTCAGGTAGCTCTGAAACTGATGTGTGCTGAACAAGAACTTGCCTTTGATAAAACTCAAAGATTGGTAGATGGAATAGAAATCCATATGGTTTCAGTGAAATCAAACACACTGGCAAGTAACAAGGCCAATGTAAAAAGAAGCAACTATGCCAAATTAAAAAGGGAAAAGGGCAGGAGTAGAGAAAGAGTAATAAAATTATGTTAAAGTTTGAAATTGGGAAGTATATATTTGCTCTTCTTTCCCCATTTCCCAGCATACAACTCCTAAAATTCCTTTAATCTCCAAAATGATAAGCATTTTCCCAGATATAAATGAAGCAGGTGATGGCTGACAGCAAGTAGCTTAAGGAAGAAAACTGTTAACTGGAAATACAAAGTAGAGGGTTGGGACTTTCATTCCCACCTTCTAATCATCAAAGACAAGAGAGGGACTGAAGGTGAAGTTCATCAGCAATGGTGAAAGATTTAATAATCAATCACGGGACTGGAACTGTGGCATAGTAGGCTAAGCCTCTGCCTGCAGCACCAGCATCTCATATGGGTGCCAGCTCCTTTCCTGGCTGCTCCATTCGCATTACAGCTCTCTGAAAATGGCCTTGGAAAGCAGTAGAGGATGGCACAAGTGCTTGGGCCCTCCATCCATGTGGAAGACACAGAAGAACCTCCTGGTTCCTAGCTTTGGATTGGCTCAGCTGCAGCTGCTGTGGCTATTTGGGGAGTGAACTAGTAAATAGAAGATTTTTTCTCTGTCTCTTCCTCTCTCTGTCTATAACCTTACCTCTTAAATAAATAAATAAAATCTCTAAAATGAATAAATAAATAATCACTCATATGGAATGAAGCCTACATAAAAATACAGAAGGACAGATTTTTGAGAGCTTCTAAATTGCTGAATACATGGAGGTTCCTAGAAGTCGGAGTCCCTGGAAAGAGTCCATGTCCCTCCCCACACCTGCCCTTTGAATCTTTTTCCTTCTGGCTATTCTTCTGCATCCTTTGTAATATCCTTTATAATGAACTGTAAACATAAGTAAGAGTTTCTCTGAGCACTGCGAGCTACTCAACAGACTAATTGAATCAGAGGACAGGGTTGTGGTAATCCTGATCTGTAGCTGGTGGGTCAGAAACTCAAGTAAAACACGTGGGGCCTGGAACTGGTTCTAAAGAGGAGGGGCAGTCTTGGAATTGATTCCCTAAGCTGTGGGATCTGATGTTATCTCTTGGTAGATGATGTTGGAGCTGAAATGAAGTAGAAGACACCTGCTGGTGCCCACTGAGTGTTCACTGGTTTGTTTGGTATGTGGAAGAGGATCCTTCATATCTGTTGTCAAAAGTCACAATAATGCAGAATGTCTTAAACTGAAAAAAAAAAAAAAACAACATACCTCTTCATCTACTTCCTCAATTTTCTAGTCTGGGTTTCAAAGGTAATACTTTGTATTTATTTATTTATTTATTTATTTATTTATTTTGCTTTTTATGAAGGTTACATTCAGATTTTTAAGCAACATGTGCATATGACTCCTTAATTTATCAAGTATAGGCATTATCATTTCATATACATTGAATGTGAAGATTTAGCTAAATTATATTAGCCCTATGTTCTATTTCCCATTTCTACTCAATCCTTATGTCATATTTCAGCTTTTCAATGGTTATCATTGCAATTAAGCAATTTCTTTAGAAAACCTATCAATCAGTGCTCATTTCAGCAGCACATACTTTATATTAAATTGGAAAGATACAGAAATTGGAATTGCCCTGCTCAAGGATGGCATGGAAATTTGTTAAATGTCTCATCATTTTATAGGGTATTATTCAGCCTTTAAGGAAAGAACAGGATTCTGGCATATGCTACAATGTTGATAAACTTTAAAGGCATTAAGCAAAGCCAAATCAATGAGGCAGAAAACAAATATTTCAGTGTGGTACCTGGAATTGTCATATTAACAGGGCCAGAAAATAGATTCATGGTTTCTAGATACTGGAGGGAAGGGGCAAGGAAGTTTTTATTTAGTGTGTAATATAGTGTTAATATGGGAAGATGAAAACGTTCTGGAGATTAATTGTGAAGATGGTTGTTTTTATAGGTTGAATGCTTGTCTCCACCAAAACTCAAGTTGAAATTTAGCTGCCAATCTATTAAGATATGGGAATTTGGGGAGGTGATCAGGCTATGAAGGCTCCACTCTCATAGGCGAGCTTGGCGACATAATAAAAGGTCATGTTTTGTTCCCTCTTACTGTCTTTCACTCCTCCCAGTACCATAGGATGACATAGAAATTGAGGCCTCGCTGGATGCTAGGCCCAAGCCTCTGGAACTATGAGAAATAAAGTTCTCCTCATATCCTGTTACTGAGTAGCACGTATTCTGTTACAGTTGCACAAAATGAACTAAGACAGTTGCACAACAATGTGAATGCACTTAATGCCAATTAACACACAAGTAAAAGATTAAAATAATAAACATCGTGTTGCATATATTACCACAGTAAAATTTACAATGATATCTTTTTATTATTCAGCATCTGTACATATCTCTTGAGTAAAACTAACATGCTTCTTCATATCTTAACTTTCATCATACTAGAATGTGCTATGCACAAACTTTCATAAAGATTCATAGAATTAATAGTTGCAGACATTGATGTTCTCAAACAATATTTTTCTCTTCTCTTTCTTGTATGCCTTTGGAAGCTTAAAGGTTTGGGATCTTTCTTGGCTCTGGTAGCCATTTGATGAGGTTTGACCAACAAATCGGTAAGCCAGGAAGTTACTCATGCTCAGAACTGGGCAATTAACTGCAGAGTTCTCATTCCTCTGACACAGTAACTGACAACTTTTAGATCTTGCTCTTTTTCTCTTTGTGCTCTGAAATTTCCTGACTACATGTTTAGCAGTAAGTTTCTTTCTCTTTTTTGTGTATCTGAGTTCATATTAAATAGAAAGATTCATATCTTTCTTCCAATATGCAAAATTTCCTCTTATTTTTATTATATTTTTCTTTCTATTTCATACTCTCTCCTTTGAGAGCTTAGATTTGTTGTACGTTGGATATCATGGGTTGTTCTCTGCCTTTCATATTTTATCACATATTTTATGTCTCTTTGTCCTTTGTGCTCTAGTTTTATGTTGAGTTCTTCAACCTCATCATATTGATTTTTAGATAGTATCTGTCAAATCTCTCTGAGGCTATTAATTAGATTTTCTGTTTCAGTTTCATCTCTTTAAGTGATTTTCTTTTTTTCTATTGCCACCAGAATAGTTCTATCATTTTAGTGTTACTGGTTTTCTTTATATTCCTGAATAACTTATTTATTCAAATTCAAAAAAGGAAATATTGAGTTGGCTTTACCAGGGAATGAAGTAGATTTTTCTCTGTTGCTGTATCTGTTAAACTTTGTTTCCTGTGCAAGATCTCTCCTTCAGTCAGGAGCCTGAACTGGCCAGCAACACACTTAAATCACAGGTGAGCCAGGCTCTTTTTAGATTGCCAAAAGATGAAGAATTTTTTTCTGTGGTGCCAACAACCAATTAATGCTTCTAACTCTCCCTGATTAGGTTGTTATATTTCTTTAATGTAAGCATCATCATTTTTGTTATATAAATTATTATTTGGCTTTCTTGTCTTTTACATCTTGCCTCCTGTCAATGGGTGATTTCTTGCATATTTGTTATACCAAGGATGTAGGAGAGAGGAGAGGATTATAGATGTGATTGCTTCCTGTTCCTGAGACAGAATTTGAGACAGATCCTCTACTTCTGCCCATCTACTAATCTTGGTGACCTTTTGTAATTTTTTTTCATATTTAATCATTTTATTCCACAAAGGTAAGAGATTAATTCCCTCTTTCCCTGGTATCTCTTCCCCTGTTAATCCTGAACAGTAGATTCAAATCAAATTTTTGATTTCTCTTTTAATTTCTTCTATGACCCATTGTTCATTCAGGAGCATGTTGTTCAATCTCCATGTGTTTGCACGTGCTCTGGGGATTCCCGAGTTGCTAATTTCCAATTTCATTCCTTTGTGGTCTGAGAAGCTGCATGGTATGATTCTAATTCTCTTGAATTTGCTGAGACTTGCTTTATGGCCTAGTATGTGGTCAATCCTAGAGAAGGTTCCATGTACTGCTGAGAAGAATGTAAAGTTCTTAGATGTAGGATGAAAAGTTCTGTAGATATCTGTTAGATCCATTTGGGCTATAGTGTCATTTAAATCTGCTGTCTCCTTGTTGATCTTCTGTCCTGTTGATCTGTCTATCTCTGAGAGTGGAGTATTGAAGTCCCCCAGTACTATTGTATTGGGGTCTAAGTCTCCCTTTAAGTCCCTTAACAAGTCTTTTAAATAAGCTGGTGCCCTGTAATTAGGTGCATATACATTGATAATCGTTATATCTTCCTGTTGAATGGATCCCTTAATCATTAAATAGTGTCCCTCTTTGTCTCTCCTGACAGTTTTTGTGGTAAAGTTTATGTTGTCCGATATTAAGATGGCTACGCCCGCTCTTTTTTCATTTCTGTTGGCATGGTATATATTTTTCCAGCCTTTCACTTTCAGTCTGTATGTATCTTTGTTGGAAAGATGTGTTTCTTGTAAGCAGCAAATAGATGGGTTTTGTTCCTTAACCCAATCAGCCAATCTGTCTTTTAACTGGATAGTTCAGGCCATTAATGTTCAATGTGACTATTGATAAGTAGTAACTTTGCCCTGCCATTTGCCAAAGATATTTTCTAATATATGTTTTGAACTTCCTGTGATCTTTTGCTCTGAGGTTTCCTTCCTTTACCTTCTTTCATATTGATGACCGTGTTTCTGTGTTTCTGTGTGTAACACATCTTTAAGCATCTTTTGCAGGGCTGGACGAGTGGTGACAAATTCTTTCAATTTCTGTTTGCCATGAAAGTTCTTTATTTTATCTTCATTCACAAATGAGAGCTTTGCAGGATATAATATTCTGGGCTGGCAGTTTTTCTCTCTTAGTACCTGAGCTATATCTCGCCATTCTCTCCTAGCTTGTAGGGTTTCTGATGAGAAGTCAACTGTGAGTCTAACTGGAGATCCTCTGAGAATAATCTGATGTTTCTCTCTTGCACATTTTGGATCTTTTCTTTATGTTTCACTGTGGTGAGTTTAATTACAATGTGTCGTGGTGAGGATCTCTTTTGGTTATGTTTATTAGGGGTTCTATGAGCTTCCTGTACTAAGATGCCTCTGTCCTTCTCCAGACCCGGGACGTTCTCTTGAAGTATCTCTCTAAAAAGGCCTTCTAATCCTTTCTCCCTCTCCATGCCTTCAGGAACTCCTAGAACCCGAATGTTGGTTTTTTTAATAATACCCTGTAGATTTCCAACAATATTTTTTAGATTTCTAATTTCCTCTTCTTTTCTTTGGTTTGACTGTATACTTTCCTGTGCTCTGTCTTCTAAGTCTGATATTCTCTCTTCTGCTTCACCCATTCTGTTTTTAAGGCTCTCTAATGTGTTTGTCATTTGATCTATTGAATTATTCATTTCATTATGATTTCCCATCACTATCACAGTTTCAGGTTCTACTAGTTGTTTCATTTCATTTTGATTCCTCCTTAATATTTCATTTTCATGTGAGAGATTTTCTATCTTGTCCATTAAGGATTTCTGTAGTTCAAGAATTTGTTTTTGAGAACTTCTTAATGTTCTTGTCAATTTTTTGATATCTGCTTCTTGCATTTCTTCTATCTCATCATCTTCATAATCTTGAATTGGGGTGTCTTTTTCATTTGGGGGCATCATAGTGTCTTCCTTGTTCTTGTTACCTTGGTTTCTGCGTTTGTTTGACATTGTGGAGATACTCTTTGGTTTCTTCACTGTGGTGCTTTTTCTTGTAATACTATGACTCTAGATTAAGTGGACTGTCTGCTTTTGATGGATCCTCAGAGGCTGTGATGGGTGTGGCTAGAGAGTTCTGTTTGGTTATTCAGGTTTAAGAGTGTGCCAAAGGTGACTCACCCAGATTGTTCTCTCACTCGCTAGCTTGCTCTCTCTCTCTCTCTCTCTTTTTTTTCTTTTTTTGACTCATTTGGGAAGTAATTCCGCACAGTTGAGTGGAATTGAGGGTAGTTGATGTATGAAATCTGGCCCCCCCAGTGTGGTCTCAAATTTCTCAGCAGTCTCTCACCGGGTTGCCGAGGTTACCGAGTTTGTGTACTCGGTGAGTACACACACACCCCCTCAGATTTTCACAGTCTCAGTTCATTAGCTCCACACTTTCACTAGGTCCTAACCTCCTGCTATTTCCCCACCAGAGTCAGGTTTTTCTGCTTGGCTAATGGAGGGCCCCACTTTACATACATAAAATGGCACCTGCTCTGTCTTGCTCGGCTTTGTAAGGTGAGTGGAGAGAGAGGCTAGTGTCCATGCCGGTTCCCCTTATTTATTCGTTTTTTTCTCTCCTCCAGTCAGCCTGGTGAACTTTCCCCAGTGTGGCTTCAGGCCTCATTCCCTCTATGCTCTTTCTGCCTTTCCTCACCAATGTCTCAGGTTACTGAGGTTTTTGTCTCACCTCCCCTTCCAGCGCTGGTGTGCAGACTCTGCGGCTGGGCTTCCACGTGGTGGGCGACCTTGCTCTCCCCATAGGTCCTTCGTGTCACATCCACTAGATCCGGAAGAGTTTCCTCTGCAATTTTTTCCTGAGCCTTTTCCCGGACATCTGGGTTGATTTTATATCCTTGTTATTGTGAAGTGAGCTGCAATATACATGGGGTTACAGATAACTCTTTCATATGCTGATTTCATTTCCTTTGAGTAAAATCCCAGGAGTGGGACTGCTGGGTCAAATAGTAGAACTATTTTCAGATTTCTGGGGTATTGTCAAACTATGTTCCACAATGGCTGTACCAGTTTACATTCTCACCAAACGTGTTTTAGGGTACCTTTGTACCCACATTCTCACCAGCATTTATTGCTTATTGATATCTGCAGGAGAGAAATTCTAGCTGGAGTGAGGTGAAAACTCTGTGTGGTTTTGATTTGCATTTACCTGATTGGTAGCTATCCTGAGCAGTTTTATGTGTATCTGTTGGCCTTTCGAATTTACTTTTTGATAAATATCTGTTCAAATCCATTGTCCATTCCTTGACTGAATTGTTTGTTTTGTTTTTGAGTTTCTTGAGCTCTTAATAGATTGTGGATATTAACCCTTTATCAGTCACATAGTTTGCAAATAATTTCTCCAATTCTGTTAGCTGCCCCTTGACTTTGCTGAATTTTTTTTTTTCAGCGCAGACACTTCTCAGATTAATGTAATCCCATTTGTTAGTTTGGGCTTGGGTTGCCTGTGCTTCTGGGATATTTTCCAAGAAGTCTTTGCCTATTCTAATGTCTTTCATGGTTCTCTCAATGTTCTCTAGTATTTTGTTGGTATTGGGTCATAGATCAGGTCATTGATCCATTTTGAGTGGATTCTTGTGTAAGGTGTAAGGTAGAGGTCTTGTTTTATACTTTTACATAAAGAGGTCCAGTTTTTGCAGCTCCATTTATTGAAGAGATAGTCCTTGCTCCAGGGATTGATTTTTAGCTCCTTTTTCAAATATAAGTTGAGTGTATAAGCATGGATTGAGTTTTGTAGTTTCCATTCTGTTCCATTTGTCTGTATGTCTATTCTATTTTGCTGGGACTAGGCTGTTTTGATTATAACTACCCTGTAGTGTGTCTTGATATCTCTTATTGTGATGCCTCTGGCTTTGTTTTTTTTTGTTTATGATTCTTTAGTTACTCAGGGTCTTTTGTGTTCTATATGAATTTTAGCATCATTATCATCTATATGAATTTTAGCATCATTCTAGAAATGAGAAGAATATCATTAGTATTTAGACATAGATTTTTATTGAATTTATAAATTGGTTTCAGTAAGATGGACGTTTTTATATTAATTCTTCCAATCCAATAACATGGAAGATTTTTTCAATTTCTTTTGGCTTCTTCTATTTCTTTCTTTAATGTTTTGTAACTTTCTTTTTTTAAAAGATTTATTTATTTATTTGAAAGTCAGAGTTCCACAGAGAGGAGAGGCAGAGAGAGAGAGAGAAAAAGAGAGAGAGAGAGACAGAGAGAGTAGTCTCCCGTTTGATGGTTCACTCCCTAATCGGCCACAATTGCCAGATATGCACTGATCTGAAGCCAGGAGCCAGGAGCTTCTTCTGGGTCTCTCATCTGGGTGCAGGGACCCATAGATGTGGGCCATCTTCTACTGCTTCCCAGGCCACAGCAGAGAGCTGGATGGGAAGTGGAGCAGCCGAGTCTCTAACCGGTGCCCATTTGGGATGCCGGCGCTTCAGGCCAAGGCATTAACCCACTGCACCACAGCCCCAGCCCCTGTAATTTTCATCATTGAGAATGTTCACCTTTTTGATTAAGTTTATTTGAAAATAATTGAAAGTTTTATAGCTTTTGTGAATGGGGTTGATCTTATAGTTTCTTTCTCAGCCATGGTTTGTCTGTGTATAAAAAGGCTATTGATTTCTATGTGTTAATTTTATATCATGCAGCTTAACCTAACTGTTTTATGAGTTCCAATACTCTTTTAGTGGTTTTTCATTCCCCTATATAAAGAATCATGTAGTCAGCAAACTAGGATAATTTCACTTCTACCTGTCCAATTTGTATGCATTTGAATTATTTTTCTTGCCTAATTGCTCCAGCTAAAACTTCCAAGACTATATTGAACAGCAATGATGAAACTGGGCAATTCAAAAGACTTCCATAGCTTTGGCAACTCATGACAAGAGCTTTGGGTGATTACTGACATCATAAATAACAGTGTCAGTTGTTAAATCAACAACAGGTGTCACTATGCACTTGCTCCCCACATAGGACCTCTTCCTTAATGTGTTGTACTATGAGAATTAACATTAAAACTAGTCTTCAAGCAGTACTTTATATTTTGCGTCTGTGTGAGTGCAAACTGTTGAAATCTTTACTCAATGTGGAGTTGATCTTCTGTATATAAAGATAGTTAAAAATGAATCTTATTGAAGAATGGTATAGGAGAGGGAGAAGGATACAGGATGGTTTGCAGGTGGGAAGGTGGTTATGGGGGAAAGAGCTGCTATAATCCAAAAGTTGTGCTTTTGAAATTTATATTTATTAAATAAAAGTTTTCTATTTTTAGAAAAAGAAAGTGAGCATCCTTGTCTGGTTCTGAATTTTAGTGAAAATGCTTCTGACTTCCCCCATTCAACTTGATGCGGACTGTGTGTTTGTGGTGTATTGCCCTGATTGAGTTGAGGAATATTCTTTCTATACCAAATTTGCTTAAAGTTTTCATCATGAAAGAATGTTGTATATTATCAAATTATTTCTCTGCATCTATTGAGATAATCATATGGTTTTATTCTTTAATTTGTTAATGTGATGTATCACATTTATTGATTTGTGTATGTTGAACCATTCCAGATCACCAAGGACAATTCTCACATTATGATGTGTAAGTTAGATTTGATCATCTAGTATTTTCTTAAGGATTTTTGCATTTATGTTCATCATGGCTATTTATGTATAGTTTGCTTTCTTTGTTGCATCTTTTTCTGGTTTTGGAATTAAGGTGATGCTGATCTCATAAAAAGGAGTTTGGGAGGATTCCCAAACTTTCAATTGCTTTGCAAGTTTAACAAGAATGGTAATTAGTTCTTCTTTAAATATCTGGTAGAATTCACCAGGGAAGCCATCCAAACCTGGGCTTTTCTTTGGAGTTTTTTTTTTTTTTAAGATTTATTTATTTATATGAAATCAGGATTACAGAGAGTAAGAAGGAGAGATAGCGAGATCTTCCATATGTTGGTTCAATCCCCAAATGGCCACAACAGCCAGAGCTGACTTGATCCACAGCCCAGATCCAGGAGCTTCTTCCAGATCTCCCACATGGATGTAGGAGCCTAAGTACTTGGGGCACCTTCTGCTGCTTTCTCCGTAGCATTCATAGGTGACTAGATTGGAAGCAGAGCAGCTAGGACTCTAATTAGTGCCCACAGGGAATGCTGGCACTGTAAATGGCAGTTTAACATCTTATGTACATAGTACTGACTTATGTACATAGTGCTGACTGTTAGGAGGGTCATTATTTTTTGGTTATTAGTCTGTTTAGGTTTTCTATGTCTTCATGACTCCATGTTGGTTGATTGTATGTGTCCTGGAACCTATCCTTTTCTTCTAGATTTTCTAATTTGTTTGCATACAGTTTTTTATAGTGATTTCTGATTATTCTTTTTATTTCTTTAGTATCAATTGCCTTGTCACAAGGACAAAAGCCACCACAGCCAGTACTGGTATCCAGATGGTGCCTTTTCCCCACCAGTTGCCAGGCACCCTTGATGGGGAATGTGAAAAAGAAATATGCTTTTCCTTCATTGGATTAGGGGGGTACCCTGGCCTTGGTAGGCTGCAGGCCAGAATCAAAGTCAGTGTGCTCCAGCTCAGAATCTGGCATCTCCTCAAGCCCTCAGCTTTGGGATTCCTTTGTGTTGTTCCTGCTCTCTGCTGCATGTCCATACTTTCCACACTGCTCCATTGCCTTCCTCCTCTTTCTATGGAATTTCCACTGAAAACATCTCCCCAAATCTCCCCTTGGTATATTGTGCGTCTAGTTTTTTTCTAGTATCTTCCCCTGTTGAGAATCAACATGTTTTTTCCCTATTCAGCCATCCTAGAATCCCCAGGCAAATATGAATGAACCTGTGAGTCCTTGTGAATCTACTTTAGCCCATGTGATTTACAAACTGCAGCTAGAGTTCACAGTTAAGCATTTGTGTATGGAGATATTTTACAAAATTAATAAAAAATATTTCAATTTGAACTTTGAGTCTCATCCCACTCACACATTGAAATAACACATGAATGTTTCATGAGTTGATCAAAGATCTAATAGATAGGTATTATGTAACACATTTGGTTAAATATTATACAATCATAAATAGCAACTAGTTGCTATAGTTGGAGAAATCTGATATATGACAAGTGAGTGAGAGATATGTACAACTGTAACGAATAAATCCAAGTGGAATGGTATGTCACAATGTTTAGTACGTGGCAGAAAAACATTATGACTGAAAGGATACAGGATGTTTATGGCTGGAGTTAGTGAATAAAAGAACTTTGCTGCCGGCGCCATGGCTTAACAGGCTAATCCTCTGCCTTGCGGCGCTGGCACACCGGGTTCTAGTCCCGGTTGGGGCGCCGGATTCTGTCCCGGTTGCCCCTCTTCCAGGCCAGCTCTCTGCTATGGCCCAAGAAGGCAGTGGAGGATGGCCCAAGTGCTTGGGCCCTGCACCCCATGGGAGACCAGGATAAGCACCTGGCTCCTGGCTTCAGATCAGCGAGATGCGCCGGCCGCAGCGGCCATTAGAGGGTGAACCAATGGCAAAAAGGAAGATCTTTCTCTCTGTCTCTCTCTCTCACTATCCACTCTGTCTGTCAAAAAAAAAAAAAAATGAACTTTGCACGCTGACTCTTGCTGCCACATCATCAAGATCACTCTTAGTTCTACTGGAGAGTCCATGGGTCATTAAAGCTGACAAGGACAACATTCCATACAGTTCCATCATGGCTGATAGTAAGGAATATGGGAGTTTCCATTTAATGAATATCTGCTAAGGGTGGCTAGAAAAGAAATTCCTGTTCATCACTCTTGTTTGCCTCTAAAATGAGAATATTTTCCTAATAAAAAATATTTCAAATTATGCCATCTGGCAAGTCATCTTGCGTTATTATAAGTCCAAATCTTTCCATTGATTTTCTTCCAGAAGAATTTGAAGATACTATTGTACTCACTCAATCCTCTTTAAAAGCTAACAGAAATCATGAACCACCACTAATCCTTTGGCAGAGCTCTGTGTGTTTCTTTAGACAACTTTGCCTTTTTAAAAAAAATCTGTTTATTAATGTGTTAGGTTATCCACCTACAGTCTATTTCATTTATGGTAGAGTTTTCCATTTAGGCATCTTGCCAAAGGAAAGGTCATTTTGTGATTAATGCCACTCATCTTATTAGAGAAAACACCTCAAACCACCATTATATTCTACTCAGCAGAACTGTTGCTTTTCCCACTGTCATTACCTTCAGTGTTCAAAGAATCTGGAAAGTTCCTCCATCTCTAGCTTCCAAATGCAGAGTGAGAGAAGGAAATGTCTTCCAGCAACAATAGAATACAATTCAGAGTGCACCACTGAAACACAGACCAGGCCAATTGGGACCCACTCAATTTTTGAATTGCAAGGCTCGATGAATTGTGAAGGGGAAAGAGACACTACATCTAAGGCTGTCATACTGAACACTGCACAACTTTTTGGGGTGACATTCAAGACTATAGTGAATGAGACTCTCTGTAATCCCTGGAGTACTTAAACCACCTTTATTCTTTGGCTAAAACCAGTGAAACTGAAAAGTAGAATTATGGAGAAGTAGAATTTCATTGCTACACAGAGCAGAGAGTTGCATTGAGGATTCAGACTATTCCATATTAGTAATGTTAGAATGCATATTAGAAAAACAAGAAACAATGTTTAAAACTGAAATAGCTGTCTCATCCTATGTAGAAATCAAATCTAAATACTTGATTATTGTATCAAAGATACAATAGACACATGTCATTCTCATTAAATCTTGCTAAATATTATGAATACTCAATAATAACTCAAAGCAATAGGAACCTGGCATAGCCTTCAAATAAACCAGAGATCAAGCAGGAAAGAGAAATAAGTAAAGAGAGATAAGATGGATTGAAAATGAGGCTAGTATAAGTTGAACATAGAGATATTTAGCCTCATACAAAACAAAACCCCAAGTTTTAATGTAAAGCATATATTATGTATAATAGCAAGATAATTGAAGATAAAGTTCCTTATATTCACAGAGTATTCAGATGTCTTTAAATATGTCTGTCTTATGTACTTGGATATGATATTGTGTGCTTTACACAGACAATAGACATAGAAATATATACAAAACATGAGCTGAGGGTTAAAATGTGGACAGATTATGGTGAAAGGCAATGATAAATAGATGGATTTATGAATAGATAGGTAGAAGAGATGAAGGAAGGAAGGAAGAAAGGAAATGAAAATGGACCAAATTTATTAATAGGTTAATAACCATAAATGTGAAAAAGAGTTTATGGGCTACTAAATGATTTTTTATTTAAACTATTAGCATCAAATATAAGAATAAAGCTCTTTCTGTTTTCTGATGTTGTCATTAATATATTGAAATTTAACAAGTTAAATTTCAGTCAAAGTCAGTCTTGTGCCTGATAAGTGTCACGGCGATGGTTATGCAAAAGTTTTCTTTAAGGTAATAATTTTTTAAGAAAAATGGAAAGTAGAATTTTACTTAATATATGTGCTCATTGTGCTGCTAATTAATACAAATTTTTCCTTGTTCTACTTCATAATACACAGAACATAAAAGATACAGACTAAATTCTCTTATATAGACATATAAGAATGTTCATATATCAAGCAAATGATAAAATTTTACACTAGTGAAAGTACAAATCACTCTTTAATGGGCCTAGAAACTCCCCCCTCCCCATTCTTTAGTCCTCTCTTTGGGAAAACTCCAGAATTTGATTCAATCTGGAGTCATGTTCCACTACACTAGCTCCCAGAGCTTGCCAATTATCTATAAAGGTTTCTTCTTGGATGCCCTCAGTTAGTTCTGTTCATTCAATGGAAAACTTGTGGTACTGAATTTATTTTAAATGACAGGCAGAAAATTCTGTGCTATTTGAATGGCAACTTAACTGTACAATGTAAGTTATTTGATCTAACTTCTCTTAAATTAATTTAATTTAGTTGTCAAAGCTCAAAAAAGATGCCTAGTGTTTCTTATGTTTCATGTGATATCTGTTTGACATATAGTGGTGTGTGTGTGTATGTGTGTGTGTGTGAGAGAGAGAGAGAGAGACAGAGGGAGAGAGAGAAAGAGAGAAAAAGAGAGCGAGAAACCATACAATTTTCTTACGCTTTTACAATGAGTATTTTATTGTTTTCTTTTGCTAAATTGAGAAAATTTATATTAACCTATATATATTTGTAAAATAGTATGTAATTTATTTTTGTTATAATTTAGATTACACAATTTCTAATATTGTTTCTTAGAATTCCCAATGCATATTCAGCATTATATTGTAACTTATACTTAGACCATATAACTCCCATGCACAGAACTACAATGAATTGAAAGAACAATCATCTCTGGTGTGATCTAACACAAAGATTCAATCAATTTGTCAAACAAATGTCACGTCAAATATGATCATCTCTAATATTCCCAGTTCTATGTAAGATATTTTAGAAGACATGAAAGCATAGGATATAGTGCTAGCACTGAAGAAAGATTTCTCAGGTTGGTATTTCCCACCTTGAGAAATCCAAGTCTTCACTTAGACACATACTATTAAAATGACAGTATTAGGATGACCAACAGTGATTTAGGGATTAAGAGAATATAACTGAGAAGACTACATAGGGATGTGAGAAGTGAAAAATCTAGCAGTTTAGTATGGGTGATTTCCCTCTGGAGCAGGAGGGGAAATCTCATTTTTAAAATTGTAAAATAGATGACAGACAATGACTGAGAGCAGATAATGGGTGAGAACTCTTATTTAGTAGTAAATAGCGTGTAATGATAAAGATTCAGTGAAGGAAAGGGAAAATGTGGAGCAAAATGTAGGGGGCATGGCTACAGTCAAAGCTTTTACCTCAAACTGGAACATGGCTCTCTCCTAAGATAAAATTCAAGAGAATCCAAATCAACTTTGTTTCAACAAACTCTCTTGAATACTAGCTGAGATATAATTTCACCATTCACATGTAATTTATATTTTGGGACACCCTCCTGTATACTTCCTTAATTACTCCTCCTCACTCTGTATTCCAAAGGTGGGTGCCCGAGGTGATGAGATCATAATGCAAAGTCCTCCTGACTTTAGACAGATCTCTTAGTCCATTTTAGCAAAAATACTGTAGACTTGGTAGTTAACAAGTAGAGAAGTATATCTGGCTCACAATTCCAGTGTCAGGAAGATCCAAATAGCATAAAGCTGGCATCCTGGTGAGCCCTCTGGCCTCCCTCTGCAGTCTCTGCTTCAACCCACAGCACCACAATGTGGTATAGAAGTAAGTGTAGAAGATGGATGTCCAGAAGAAGGGAAGGCATTGAGGAGACTGCTTTTATTACAACCAACTCTCATGGAACTAATGCATTCCTGCAAGACCTCACGCACTCCCTTGAGAGAGCATTAATCCATCTATAAAGGTGGAGCCCCTGGACCAACTATGTTTCATTAGGTCCCAACACTTAAACACCATTATACTGGGGAATCAGACCGACAACACATGACTCTTTGGAGGACAAACCCCTGCGCCGACTGTAGCAGTCATGTAATATAACTTTTTAGTATGTGAGTAAGAGGTCTCTGGAAATCTAAACCAAAAATTATGGAATTATTTAAAATGTTAGTTTTGGAGCAATATTCTTCTTCTTCTTTTTTTTTTTTTTTTTTACAGGTAGAGTGGACAGTGAGAGACAGAGACAGAGAGAAAGGCCTTCCTTTGCAGTTGGTTCACCCTTCAATGGCCGCCGCGGCTGGCATGCTGTGGCTGGCGCACCGCGCTGATCTGATGGCAGGAGCCAGGTGCTTATCCTGGTCTCCCATGGGGTACAGGGCCCAAGCACTTGGGCCATTCTCCACTGCACTCCCTGCCCACAGCAGAGAGCTGGCCTGGAAGAGGGGCAACCGGGACAGAATCCGGCGCCCCGACCGGGACTAGAACCTGGTGTGCCGGCGCCACAAGGCGGAGGATTAGCCTATTGAGCCGCGGCGCCGGCTGAGCAATATTCTTCTTAATCATCAGCATGGACACTTGAGAAACTAGTTTTTAGGAGAGGAGGGAGGTGGCAGGGAAATTTGAAGTAGAAATGGAAGACAGTAAAGAGATGACAAGTATTTCCTAAAGGATATGTCCAATAAATATTTACAAGATATTCCTGCCATCTGTAGGAAGTTAACCATCAAGGCAACCAGCTGGTATGGAAGCTGCACTGATCATTACAGCAAGCAAGTTTAATATATAAGAAAATAAGTTTAGTAAATTTGCCTTTGAACACAATTCTACTTGTGTTCAGGAGTTAAAGTTTGGTTGATATAAACTTTTCCCCGTATTTCCATACTATAAAATGGAACAACAGAGTCTAACACAGGAAAACTAAAAATTTTCCCTGTGGATTTCCATGCATATATAGTACCGATGTTAAAATTCAGATGTATACTGGCATATATTGTTATCTGTCTTTGTTAGTGATCAGTCAACCACAGTGCATTCTGAGTTTGTATCTGCCATCACATACAGATGTTAATAGAGGATCTCCTGTCCTCAATCTTGTAGATGAGATAAAACTTTAATATATTAAAAAACAAATTTTTATTGAATTTGTCTCACACTTGGTAACAGATGGATGCTATCTCAGACCAAAAATATTGCTAGTCATAAAGAGGGCATACTTAGATCTTTGCAAATCCTTCAAATTGCCTATGTAGAAATGGTCCTGCATGCTCCTCTCTTGTCCAAAATCAATTTCCTATCAAGAGGCAAGCATTCAATAGGTATACAACTAGACTTAAAGTTTTCACTGACATTTTTTTCCCTTTCATCTTTGCAGGATTTTCACCAGAAACTTTATCTGGGAAGTACTACAGATGTGGTAAAGAAGGAAGCAAAACCTCATGGAGGTGGCAGGGTTTAGCAGGTGACTGGATTTTCATTCATTTGTTATGTTTCCACCTAAATATTATTGGGGCTGTTCCTCAAGGACCATGAAATTTCATACCTTCAAAATGCCACAGAGGCATGTCTTCCACAAAGCACAATTCAGGACTTTAAATGCTGGATGGTAAAATATTTATTTAGTCAACAAATGGGCCAGAACATTTGCCCTTTCCTAACTGATGGGATCTGATTTGTCATATTCAAAGTGACTTTTCTCTGCTGGTCCATACATCCTCTTTCTACCTAGTAGAAAGGCAGAGTGAGAGTGATGGGGGGTGCAGAGAGAGAGAATTAATCCCCAATCCACTGTGTAATCTCCAAATGGTTGCAATAGCTAGGGCTAGGCCAAACTGAAGTCAGAAGCTTGAAATCCATCCATGGAAATCTCATGTGGGTGGCAGGAGCCCAAGCACTTGATCCATCATCCACTACTTCTCTGGATGCATTAGCAGGAAGCTAAATAAGGAGCAAAAGTGCTTAATTATTTGTTTAGTATTTTTGAGTTTTTTTTTCCCCACTGGCATGCCTTCCAACACTGTTGGAAGTAACACAGCCCACACACTGATGCCTACTAAAGCATTTACAGCAGTGAAGATTGCTACACAGCATTCACCAAGTGAAAACCAAGTTAGCATAATTTGTTTGATTTCCAATGAATGCTAAAAACAGATATCTCAATGATGCAAATAGTTATGAAGTGAGTCTAATGCTAACATTCACACTTTGTATACAATGGGCTGGTTTAATTTGTATTTTCAATTATTTGTTCACTCAAAAATCGTCACTGAGTACTTGTTCTGTGATGGTCACTGTATTTAGTGTTAACTATTAAGTGCAATTATTTTCATATGAGATCAAACTTTTTTTTAAAAATATTTATTTATTTATTTGAAAGGCAGAGTTATACAGAGAGAGGAGAGGCAGAGAGAGAGAGAGAGAGAGAGGTCTTCCATCTGCTGGTTCATGCCCCAATTGGCCGCAACAGCTGGAGCTGTACCAGTCTGAAGCCAGGAGCCAGGAGCTTCTGCCAGGTCTCCCATGCAGGTGCAGGGGCCCAAGGACTTGGGCCATCTTGTACTGCTTCCCAGGCCACAGCAGAGAACTAGATAGGAAGTGGAGCAGCTGGGTCTCGAACTGGTGCCCATATGGGATGCTGGCGCTTCAGGCCAGGGTGTTAACCCGCTGTGCCACAGTGCCAGCCCCAAGACCAAACTTTTTCAAATGCCATTGTAATGCACAGCTTCATATAAGGTGCACCAACTCCTTCCAATCCTGTATGCAGAACTGTAAATATTTTCACATAATGAGATACTAAACACAAGCATGAAGTGTGTATTCCCACATGGTAAAGGTGGCTGAAAAAGGCAATTAAGAGGGTAAAATCAGGGCAGTAGTTAGCACTTGATAGGAAAAGAGGCAATTTCAAAATGGCAGCATCACCTCCTCTGATTATTAATAAATAAATATTGATGTTAATTTAGCTCTTTCCATCTTCAAAGCACTTTACAATTATTAATTGGTCCTCTTAGGACTATTTGAAATATAATTTCTGAAGTTTGCCTTTAAGTAGTATTTTCAGGATGGTATTTCTTGGTTTCAAGTATAACACCTTTTTGTCATTTTATTTTATTTTTATTCTTTAATTGTCAGTAAAAAAAAATCCAGAATTTAAGTCAGTAAGATGACTGCAGCTAAATGGACATTCCAGGGGAGATTATTTCAGGACAGTATAATGCCAGGAGATACTGGCATATTCCCATAACTGCGGACCAAGATCTTGATTCAGTTCCTGAAAGGTCATTAGCTAATATGAAGCTACTTTCAGATCATCAAATTAACCCCACTTTGGTGACCAAACTGTAGCATGGGGTATTTTATGCCAGAAATTTCGACTCAGCCCATGGTCATTTCTTATTGTCTGCTAATATCTACACATCTTAGTTTTACACTTTTTTTTTTTTAACAGAGAAGCATTTTCTAAATTCTAGACTTTTAACTGCCATTTATCCAATGTTTCTTAAGTTACTCAATAGAAAATAAAAAGTAAAACTACAAAAATCATCTCATAGCTCATAGACTAACAAAAGGGCAATGGATTGATTATATGAACAAGCACACCACAGTATGCTTTTGTCTGCTAATAGGGTTTGGTTTTTTGAGAAATTATGTTTCCACAAAATTTAGGGGAAATGTGCAAAGAACTCCCATATATCCTAACAACCCCTGTATCCCCATCTTGCAATTTTCCCTGGTTATTAACATCATACATTAGTGTGGTATATCATTAAAATTGATGAGGAAATATGATACATCACTATTAACTAAAGTCCATAGTATATGTCAGGATTCACCCTTCATGTCACATATCTCATTTGTTTAGATAAATGTTTAATTACATTTAACAATATGTATCTTGTGTTATACTATAATATAAAGCAATTTATCTTCCAATGTGTCCCAGTGTGTTGGCTGGTTAGAGTTCACTTACCCTGTGACCAATCACCTTCATCCAAGGCATTCCTGCAGTTCAAAGAGTTTGTGTCCCCTGGTTGCACAAAATGTTTGTACAAATCCCAAGACACCTATATGAATTTGAGAATGGAATGGTGACTAGAGAGATTTAAGTCAACCAGGATAATGTCCACACTATGAAGATGACTTGCAGCTAGTTGCCAGGTAACCTGCCCTTTCAACAAACATCTACCTTGACCAAGCAAGTGTCTACTGTACATCAACGAGGAGCAAGCCTTGTGTCTCAGCACAATTATAGAAACAGTGATTCACAAGCTCATTGTTTGCCTCTACTTGAATTAAAAAATCGATTATGGGAATATAGTTGTATTCCTTCAATCAATGATCAATAAGACTACTGCCAGCTATTCTGTATTTTTCAGTGTGATTGATAATCACACATAAGTCTGTTTTATTTGTTACATAACTCAATGCATGTAACCACCCTTTAAGAAAAGAATAAAATCTATAACCAAACTCAAACTTCTGGAACAGCCAACAGTGGCAACATGCTTCTAGGTTTCAATTCTCAGTTTTACTAGATGAATGAACTTTAACTTTGATTCTCTAACCAGAATGCTTATTTTAGTTGACGCCTGCTTTCTTAGGTCCACTGGACAAGAAGCCTCTCTGTCTTGTGACAATTGCATTTCAATTAGCCTGACTTAAAGATAAGACTGGGATCTAACAGTTGGTGATGAAAGAAGAACATATGCAATTTAATTCAACTGGATTCATAAAATATGCACTGAAACAGTGTGTCTGTCATGCATCTTGTCCACTCAAAGAGCTGCTAACTATTTCTTTTAGGTTGCCACATCTATCATCTCTTTAATTTCTGAGCTATCCAGGATCATCACAGGATCCAGGAAGAATTTTCTTAATCTACAATATCTACAATATCTACGAATATTTCCATTAACTCTCAGGAGACAATCACTTCAATATTTTTTAAGATTTATTTTATCTATTTGAAAGACATTTTTACAGACAGAGGAAGAGACAGAGAGGTCTTCTATCCACTGGTTCACTCCCCAGATGGAATGCTTTCTTGCAAATTATTAAACACAAATGTGCAGGCTTATGGACATTATATTTTTTAAAGATCGTTGAACTATGATGGGCCAAATCTTACAGTTAGGAAACAGAGACAGTCAACACAACTTATTGTTCCCCATAGCAAAATAGGCATAAAACTATATTGCAGTTATATTGCTACTTTTGTCTCCTCTTCTATTCTGCAAATTCATTTTTTCAAAAAAGATTTATTTATTTATTTGAAAGTGAAATTTACACACACACACACACACACACAGATCTTCTGTTTAGTGGTTCACTCCCTAGATGGCTGCAACAGTCAGGGTTTGGCCAAGCCAAAGCCATTTTCCAGGAGCTTCATCCAGATTTCTCACATGGGTATCTCACAGGGGTCCATACATTTGGCCAATCTTCTGCTGCTTTTCTCATACCATTAGCAGGGAGCTGGAGCAGCTGGGACTTGAACCAGTGCACATATGGGATGCTGGCATCACAGGTGGCAGCTATATATGCTATGCCACAATGCTGGTCCCTATACTCCAAATTCTAACGTTGAAAGGGACTATCATTTTTATTACTTTTGGATCCCTTAAATGAGATGATCTTTCTCTGGCACATGATAAAATATCTATTGTTGAGTGAATTTGAAAGATAAAGATAAAAAATTAAAAACAGATATGGAGAGGATTGCTGGAGTAGAAAGTCAACTTTCTGTAATACTTCAATGAGTTGGCTTAAAAAATTAACTTTATCGCCCAATCCTCATTCCTAACCAATTTGAAATGGCACAAAGAAGATGAAAGGAAGGAGAAGGTGTGTTCTTATGTCTGGTAATATCATACCATGAAATCTTGCTCAGAAGATTACATCTTTCTCAAATGCAGCCCACTTTTGTCCTTGAAGTTCTTCTCTAAATGCTGCATTAAATCACTGAGGATACAGATAGTGGTACTAATAAGAGTGACTCTCTATTTCTTCAACCAGCAGACCTATCATAATGACTGATAAAGGAAATTTCAAGTTCCCATCAAAGAATATCAAATCTATTCAAATATATGGTTTCTTGGAGAATCAAAGGAAAATGGCTTCATCTTTAGGGCATTCTCAGGAAAGTTGCTACGCTCCTACTACTGGCCCAGTTACCCTTAGTAGGACCCCCTTAGTAAGTCATACTCCCTCTCATTTTTCTGTAACACTGTATTTTAATTGCCTATGCACTTATTCATCTTTTCTATCTAGGCTTAGTTTGCATTATGAAAAAGAGCCTGTTTGCCTTGCTTGATGTTTCATTCCTTGTGCTCAACTTGATATCTGAAATATAATATGAGGGGAGGGAAGGCAGGAAAGTAACAGATTTAGAAATAATGAATTCTCTATAAACCAGTCCTAGTACATTATGGTTTAAGTATTTCTCCTAAAATATTGATTAACAAGAAAGTCCTAACCTGTTAAGAAAACAAAAAGCTATTTAGCAAGAGAAAATAGCAATTCCACAGATCTTTGAACCATCCTTGACACTATGATTAGCCTTGTTTTTCTGTGCCCATCTGTCTTATATTGGATGACAATGGATTTAATGACCTCAGCTATAAGTTACTGCTGTGCTCCATGGATATCTAATCACCATAGCCCAATGTGAAGATAGCCCTTGTCCTTACAAAGTATGGTGCACTGCCTTGATTTGTATTATGTTTACTTGACGCCTTTTCCTTGGTTGACGCTGTGCTTTTTGGACTACATTGGTTTTGTGTCTCTTCTGTCATCTGAGAGAGTTTACTGGCTTGTGCCCTATGGGACTTGTTATTCATCCAGTGCAGACTGTTTCTGTTCACTTACTACTACAGATTATGCCTATGTCTTACTGCTCATACTAACTGATGTCAGGTATCTTGTTATATATTGCTACATCATTCTTTCAGTGGTTAGCAATAGGCACCCAATATGTTTAAAAATGATTAAAGCTATAAAGGTACAGGGCTTGTATTGGGGAACAGGGGGTTCAGACACTACTTGGGACACCTATATCCCTTATTGGAGTACTTTGTTCATGTCCCAGTTACTCTATGCTTCCTATCCAACTTCCTAGTTATGTGTCTGGGAGACATAGGATGATGGCCCTCGCGCTTGGGTTCCTGCAATGTGGAAAACCAGGATGAAGTTCCTGGTTCCTGGCTTGGTATAGGCTAGCCCTGGCTATTTGACTCATTTGGGGAGTGAATCAACAGATAGAAAAATCCATCTCTCTCTCTCTCCATCTGTCCATCTCTTTCCCTCTCTGTGACACTGCCCTTCAAATAAATCAATAAATAAGTAAACAAATAAGTAACTCTCTTTTGAAAAGTAAAACGATCTGCCACCCACATGGGAGACCTGGATGAAACTCCAGGCTTGTGGCTTCAGACTGGCCCAGTGCAGGCCATTGAGGCTATGTGAGGAGTGAACCAGCAGATGGAAATCTCTCTTTCTCTGTCTCTCCTTCTCCTCTCCCTCTATAACTCTGACTTTCAAAATAAATAAATAAATCTTTAAAAATTAGATAAAATAAAATAAAATTAAATAAAAGGGATATTCTTACCATATTCAATTCACTTGATCTTAGCCAAAAGGCCGAGAAGCGATACAATATTCAATTCATATGTGCTTTCTCCAAATCTTGAAGAGTTTGGATTTACTTTATTAATTTAAGATACTCAAGAAATAGTTTTCAAAAGCCATTGATTATATTTGTATGTCTATCATTTGTATTTTCATTGGATTTAAACAAAGCATTTATGCAGGTGTTTTTGTTTTATTTTTACATTGGACACCAAATGCCACCAGATGCCATGGCAAAGTCTACATCCTTCCCCCTATCCTCAAACACGCAGATCTGGGCTCCATACATATTGGTGTCCCAAATGACATCTCAGCAGTAGAAGGGTCAGAAACAAAAAGCTCCAAGTTCATGAGATTTAAAGGCAAGTTATCAGGAGCTGGACTGGAGCTCCAAACCGTACAGGCTATAAGGTCAGAGCTTAACTGTTTTTCCATTTTATTGCTCAAGGACAAGAGAACTTGATGCATGAAACCTCAGCACCATAAACTGCCCACTGAGCTTGCCATTTCATCACATATGGTTGCAAGTTGAGTACTGACCACACAATTTAAATCGACAGCCGCAGGGCCCTGGTGCGGATGTGAGAAGCAATGTCACACACAACATCTTTTTCCTAATTATTAGGACCTGGACAGGTGGCAGGAAGGGAATGAGGGGTGTGAGTGGGGGGAGGGAGAGGTGGGAGGCACAGTGACATTTCCCATCTCAGGAGTACAAGATTCATTACCTCTGATGAAAAGTCACCAGGCTGTGGTGAGTCCTGACATACTCTGTGACAGGAGAAAGTGACATGGCCGTTTGACATTCAGGGCTAGAAGGTTGCCGGTCTGTAATCACTAGTTAAAATTGAATCTTGTACATTGCACCCTGCCAGCACAGCTCAACACTTGATAATTATTTGGATGCTACTGTATTTGGATTTTATTTCCCCAGCAGAGAGGGGAAGTTGGATTTATAGTTTACTGCTGGGTTAAGATTGGAACAGGCTAGATCTTTTTTATGGTTAATATGGCAGAGCCAAATAAATCTGGAGGTGTTTTTTGTCCCTATTTTAATTCAAAACTACTTTGAGGGGGGGAAGGGGAGCCACAAGGAATCAAAGGGTGCGTCTTCTAATTTTTCACAAACAAGCTGTGATTCTCTCTAGGCTAACATTTTCCTCTTATTTCTTCGTACTTCATGGTGCTTTAAACCAGCCATCTGGACAAGGAAGGGGTTGGAAAATACTACTTTGTAACTGCTATATCCTAATTACTTCTTTATATTTCAGGACTTAGATGGTCAATGTCAATTAAACACTCACTTTTCCTTTGCCTTAAGGTCAAGGAAAGGTCAAAAGACATGTTCACAGTAGGTCATCTTAGTATAATTATAGGGTGGCCTTGAACTGTTGGAGTTAGAAAACTGGCATGCTACAATCCTAAACAAGAATGTTCTACCTGCCCTCTTCTACTCGTGAAACATCTGGTCATTGCAGAAGCACAGCCATTCACACCATTAAGCCCAGAAGGATTCCTGATGTCTGGCTTGACAGGCTTCATCCAGCATTTTGAGGAGTCACAAGCCAAACGTTTGTAGAAGGGTAAAGTGATCACCACATCTAACTTTATGTATGGAAAGAATAAGTGCTGTTGGTGCATGAGGGGTCAGCTATGCCTTGGAATGGAAAAAAAGAAAAATATCTGATCAAAGGTCTCTTTACCACTAATATGCCTCGAGGTCTGAAATTTCAACATGTAATTTAAATGAAAGCATCATACTTCCAAAGATTCCTAAACATAACACCATTCTTTATGGAGAAAAAAAAATTCTCAAACTCAGTCAAAAATAGCGGTGAGAATATTTTCAAGCAAGGTATGCAGGTTCTGAGGATTGTCATTCACTGTTCTGGAGAATTCTTTGCTGGTGCCAAAGCCTGATTTCTGTAAATTGATTGTGGTCCAACCAATCATTCACAGAAACTTATGTCCACTAAATTAGTAGGATTGACATAAGGAATCCAAATGCTGATTTATGTAATTTACAATGAGAACTAATAATTGAATAATATTTGGAATATGCAAATTCCAAATGCCCAGCACAAACACTAAAGTAACTGAGATAAATCTACAACAAAAGATGTCCTGGTGATCAATGAATGGGAGCAAAGGGAGTACAACGCATCTAACTCCTTATTTATATGGTGGGTGTGGCTTGAATATGATCTTCACCAAATATGAGCCTTAACATTCTGAGATAGTGTCTTCAATGTGAAGTCACTTTTCTCTTGAGAAACACTAGGATGGGTAGTGTCATCTCCTCCTCTCTGTCTTCTTCTTTGTTCGGTGTTCTACAGCAAAGACCTGCCCCACTGCACATCCACTATTGCACACAGAGTGTATATTTTGATATCACAGTTCAGCTTTCAGGAGGCTGTCCTATTCCTGCTCTTTAGTTATATACTATCATGAAAAGGCCTCCAAAGGGGCACAGTTCACCTCACTTGCAGATGTAAAGAATTTAGTGTGAGCATGCTCATAACTTGCCTTCACTCCATTAGAAAGTACATTGATAAAGTGAGTACAATTTTAGGAGGGAATTTCTCATCTAAAGCATGGATTTCTGAGCAGGGAAGACTCCAGTAAAGCAGCTGAGTTGGAAAAATTGGACAATATGGTGTTAGAATGAGACTACCTAGGACAAAGACATGAACAATGAGATAAGAATATAGAACATTGTTAGAAGAGGGACAAAAACTGATATATCAAAGGGGCAGAAATTATGCCTTCTGTCTCCCAGTAGGGACACTGTGAGAAGTGACTTGGATGCTGTGGGGACTGAATAATGATCCCACAGTAATGGAACTGAGATATCTGGCTTGGTTTGATGTAGTGAGCTTAAATGAATACCAAAAATTTTTAAGTCATTTTGTACATCAACTCCTCCTAGTTGTAAAGACTGGATTCAGTATAGTTTCTTTCTTCCTGTAAACAGCACCTCCTTCATTTTGGAAAAATAACCTCAGTGACTGTCTAGACCACAAGGCAAAAAGGCAAAGCAGAAACAAATAAGAGATGTGGCACACAGAGTCAAGCTGCTTCCTTTGATGCGGGCATCCCATATGAATGGTAGTTCATGTCCTAGCTGCTCTTCTTCTGATCCAGCTCCATGCTAATGGCCTGGGAGAAAAGCTAAAAATGCTGAAGGTGGCCCAAGTGTTTAAACACCTGTCTCCCTCTTGGGAGACCCAAATGAATCTCCTGGCTCCTGGCTTTGGCCTGGCCTGGGTCATTGCTGGCTGTTGCAGCCATCTGGCCAGCAAATGGAAGATCTCTCTCTCTCTCTCTCTCTCTCTCTCTCTCTCTCTCTCTCTTTCTCAACTTTGAAAATAAATAATTAAATCTTTAAAAAAATAGAGATAAAAATGTCACCATCAGAGTTGCTCATGGAAACCAGGGGGGTGTTAAAGTCTTCATATCTCTGTGCTTGAAAAAGGACCATTTCTTCTTCTGTACCAAACTGAATTCCAAACATCATGTATAATCCATTTCAATGTTGCTCCTTACCTGAAATCGCATGACTTCATATAGCAAGTAGAGGTGATTAGACTTGGTCAATTTTGTGTAAAATTATCTTATGTTTTTGTATTTGATTTTAGAGTTGTTTATGGGTTTCCTATTTCAATACTTTGCTTGAATGAGCAACTGAATCCTGTGAGGACAGAAGTTTTGGAGACCTAAAAGTGTTCTTTGAACATTTTGGGAACTCAGTAGTCTTCTCACATAAGGAAATGTGAATATGAGCCTCGAAGCTCTCTTCCAAATTGAATGAAATGCAAAAGGACTATGGAATATATCACAAGGCAACAAAAATGTTTCATTTACAGAAGTAAATTATTTTGTCACTTTACACATTGACAATTTTTTTTTCCTTTTTAATTGCTTATTTATTTATTTGACAAGTAAAGTGAGAGAGAGAGAAGAGAGAGAGGGATCACCCATCAATTGGTTCACTCCTCAAATGATCACAACATTCAAGTCTGGGCCAGGCCAAACCAGTAGCCAGAAACTTCACTGTGGTCTCCCACATGGGTAGAAGGGGTCCAGTTACTTTGGCCATATTCTGCTGCCTTCCCATGCACATTGGCAGGCAGCTAGATCTGGAGTGAAGTTTCTGGGACTCAAACCAGGACACCAGTTTAGGATGTCAGCTAAGTGTTGGCTTAACAGTCTGCTCAGTCTACAGCAACAATTTTCAATGATTTTTGCTAATGTAAATGTTCCTCAAAATTCTTCAACCAGGCTAAATAATCTTGAAGACGATTATACTATTTTAGTTCCAGTTTTCCTTTTCCTGAGGAACAAAGGAAGATAGGAAGGAGCAATGTGTGTTTCTTTAATTTGCACAAGTCTGTTCAATCTAATTTAAGTGAAATATCATGAGTGATATCACCCTAGGCTGCAGGCACACGCTGGATATATCTAAGGATAGCAACAACAAATTAACAACACCAGCAAGAACTCAGCCCAAAGCAATCACATCAAGGTGTGGATGCACCTTTATGACTAAAACACAGGAATTCTGTGCTCCTAGAGCATAAAATTGTATTTTTAATATTTTCATTTAAAATTTTTGCTTATTATTCCATTTGTTTGAATGGGACAGAGGGTGGGAGAGAGAGAAAGAGAAAAAAGTTCTAATTAGCTGATTCTCACTCCAAAGGCCTGTGTCTACCAGGGATGCAGTAGGCTGACACTAAGAGCCCAGAATTCAGTTCAAGTCTTCGACCTGGATAGCAGAGACTCAACCACTTGAGACATCATGGCTGCCTCTTGGGGTGTGTGTTAGCAGAAAGCTGGATTGGGAGTGGAGGTGGTACACAAACTCAGGCACTCTGATATGGCATGAGGGCATTCTAAGTAATATCTGAATGACTAGGTCCAATACTCCAATATTTTCACATTATAATATAATATTTTATCATCAGACATCTTTCAAACATCACCTTACATACATATGTTTCTTAAGAAGCTACCTTTCTAGGGGCTGGCTCTATGGTGCAGCAAGTTAACGCCCTGGCCTGGGACACTGGCATCCCATATGGGCGCTGGTTCAAAACCCGGGTGCTCCACTTCTGATCCAGCTCTCTGCTGTGGCCTGGGAAAGCAGCAGAGGATGCCCAGGTTCTTGGGCCCCTGCACACTTGTGGGAGACTTGGAGGAGGCTCCTGGCTCCTGGCTTCTGATTGGCACAGCTCCAGCCATTGCGGCCAATTGCAGAGTGAACCATCGGATGGAAGACCTCTCTCTCTCTCTCTCTCTCTCTCTCTCTCTCTCTCTCACTTCCTCTCCTCTCTCTATGTAACTCTGACTTTCAAATAAATAAACAAATCTTTAAAAAAAAAAGAGGCCAGTTTTCTGGAACCTTCCATCCAACAACTCCTAGTTGTAAGCCTTTCCCACAGCTCTTGATGCAATTAGCATTCTGGAATATTGAGCAGAAATAATTTTATCATGCAATCAAGAATGCTTCAGTGAAGGTTACACGATAGTTAGCATTGAAAATTTAAAGAAAGGAAGCATATTTCTCATAGTCAAAGTCTGCAAATATTTAGGAGCCTTGTATTTTTATATTGTTATAATCTTAATATTCCTGCTAGCATCCTTTAGAAGTTTATTGATTACCTGCATTGCCATTACACAAGTGGGGATAGGATAATCAATACCGCATTGAACCGGAAGAAAGGAAGCGAATTTGTCACAGCCTCAGGTGAAGCCCAAAGATTGGACCACCAGATTTGAATAGATTTTCTCTACTTTTTTGGAGTCTGTAGGCACCTTAGAAGGAAGATTTTTCTTGCTGAGTAGGGTCTGAGGTCGTTACTAGTCTCAGGATCATGAGAAGCAGGAGTCTCCTTTTCCTCAAATTCCCCTTGGGAATGTCTCTAACAATAAGGCAGCAAGCACTTTCCTTCTGTCTTCCTGGGGATGTTAATTCCCATGTAGAGGGAAAATGTGGGTTTGCCTTTTCTGCCTCTCTTTTAATCAAGGTGATTTTCTGAAATGCAACTGTAGAAAATATAGTCTTTTATTTTAGGATCAACAACAGTTTTTACAATGTTAGGCAAACCTGAGCCCCTCCTTAAAATGTCAGGAAAACAAAACCCGTTCTCACCTGAAAGGCCTCTTCGCTTGTCTTGAAAGGATTTTTTAGGCTGTTCCCCTTAAGCTGCTTTCTCCTTCTGTGCAAGTTTCCAATCCCATTCACAAACTGTTGCCATGGTAAATAATTATATCACAGATGAATTGTGTACACTTCCTTTTCATAGCTGGAAGAGAAATTGTAGAGGAAAGGGGAAAAAAATCAAAATCCTTTAAAATTACAGGGGAGATAGCTGAGGAACGATTGCCTCCTCGTTAACATAATTAGCTCCATGAATTATAAATTGGTATTAGAACTTGCTCTTCATGACAAAAGGAGTAATTATATTTACTCATGTAAAATTAAACAATACCAAAAAATTAATGGGACTCACCAGAAGAAGCTCTCTTGACATTATCATAAAATTCAGAGATTGGAATATCCCACTCTGAAGTGATTCAAGCGGTATAAACTTTAAGGCTGCTAGAATCTGTTCTGTAGAAATATATCTCCTGGCTACTTCATAATTGAACTCCCTTGTTCAAAAATAACATAAAAACATAAACACAAACATAGCAACAACAAACAACCCTTAAATTGTTTCTTCAATAGATTGATGTACAGAAAGATGAAATTTTCTGAAACTAAGTGAAATCTGGGTATAATTTCCCACAAAAGGATTTTTTTATTGATTATTTCAAAGTCAGAGCCCTCAGAATGGAGGGTGACCCATTTATTTAAACAAGTTTCAAGTGTATCTAAAAATGGAGCTGATGAGAGAGAAGGTTGATTTGTTTAGCTAGCTTTTCTAGAAAGATTTCTCATGGTGGTGGAAAAGTGGTGAGGTCTGTACATGTTGAGCTACCCAAAGATCGATAATTGCCAACACCGCATTCCAAAAGACTGGATGACTGGCTTGATTCTAGGAGGGGAGAATAAGTAGAAAGGGCTGCTATTTGCACCAACTATGTAAGACTGTTATAGTGACAGGTAATTTTGGTTCCTTGTAAAGTTGTGGGATAATGTTTACAAGTCTTCTCATTCATTCTCTTTCTCTTTCTTTCTCTCTCTCTCTCTCTCTCTCTCTCTGTGTGTGTGTGTGTGTTTGTCCAAGAGAATGGTTGAAGTTCTAGAGCTTATCACTCTTATTATCCTCTAGATAGTACTATTTCGTTCATTGCTCCTATATATTTTCACAATTTGCATAAATGTTGAATTTCCTATGTTTCCTTACTTTGGCCAGATTCTAATGTAGTACACTAGAGTTCACTTTGCAAGCTAGACACAGATTCAAAGGCAATCACATTTCTCTCAGAAAGCAATTTCTATGGGATCCAATCACTTTCTAATACATTGTGAAATATTCTAAAACATCCACTCACTTGTGTATGTCATGGTGTAGGGCATTTATACCACTGTTCACTCTTGTAAAATATATGCCTCCTTTAAAATATATGACTAATTGGGCGGCGCTGCAGCTCAATAGGCCAATCCTCCACCAGCGGTGCTGGCACACCGGGTTCTAGTCCCAGTTGCTCCTCTTCCTGTCCAGCTCTCTTCTGTGGCCCAGGAGTGCAGTGGAGGATGGCCCAAGGGCTTGGGCCCTGCACCCTCACGGGAGGCCAGGAGAAGCACCTGGTTCCTGGCTTCGGATCAGCACGGTGTGCCGGCCATTGTGGGGTGAACCAACGGAAAAAAGGAAGACCTTTCTCTCTGTCTCTCTCTCAATGTCCACTCTGCCTTTCAAAATATATATATATATATATATACATATATATATATATATATATATATAAAACTAAGTGAATAAATTAGCTCTCTCATGAAGCTATTGGCTCAATTCCATGGCAGGGGAAGAAAATATCCATGCCTGGATAGACTACTGGTATTCTTGGATAAATTTTAATTTATGTATTCATTCAGCTACTAAGTTTTCTTATAGAAGTTCTACAGCATGCACAACTGTACACTGCATGCTAGCGATGGGGGAAGGAGAGCAGCAAATAAAATCAAAAGATGGCCCCTGTACTTTCAGAATTTATGAATCCTAGAAACTCAGTCTATCATTTGGAATAATGTGTAGCCAAAATGATGTTTACAATGAATCCTTAAGAATATGACAAACTGATTAAATCATATGTTAAGAGAAAAAGCAAGATACAAAATTGCTATTCTAATGATGCCTGGTATGTGCATATGGTGTAGCAATCTGTCACTGCTTTTCCTCCTGGCTATCCTTCCCACTCCAGAACTTCCTAGAGTCCAGATTGAGTCACTTTACTTTTGGGAGTATTTTCTAGTTGTCTCTCAATTTGCATCTCAGAATGTTAATTTAGGCCACTTAATCAGACAGCCCAAGGAAGGTTATACCTCAAGGAGGAATCAGCAACTCACACCACAGAGTATCATTCAGGGTCCTTATCAGAAGGCAGATAGTGGATGACTCAGAAGGGTTAATTGAGGACAGATTATTAAAATACAGAAATAAAAAAATCAATAGAGTTTAGAATAATCAGGAAGGATCATCCAGTGTCCCAGGACTAGCTACAATGGCAGTAATTACCATATTCTGAAGCAGCAAGGGAAGTAACTGGATGCCACAGATTGAAGCAGGATCCTGTAGGAGAGATGAACAGAGCTGGAGCTATGGCATTTTGTGTAAGCACACAGCCGATACATGGCAACGTACCCAGATGTGAAAAAGAAGAATGACTATCCCCAAGCCATCTGCCCTCTGGTGTTTTGCAGGCAATTTCTATTGGCCATACTGAACAGAAAGCTAGAAGGCCTGTGACCTGTAATTCAGTTCATGAAAATTGGTCCCATGGGACACAGAGCAACACTGGAACAATGTAAAGTGTGGATCTAGAAGGACAAATAGAAAATAGATCACACAAATGAATAAATAGCTGAGACCAAGAGATAATTTGTCAAAAAATTAGCAAAATTTTCACCACAGGAAACAAGGTATTTCCAAATGAAAAAAAATTAATCTATTTTTTAAAATTTATTTTGGAACTAGAAGCATTATTGAAAAATATGAATCACACATTTAAATCAAATATTTATTAATCATTTCTTAAAACCCAAGTTACCTCATGAATAAGATATTTTCAAAGGCAAGTTTGTTGTATGAATATATATATATATATATATATATATATATATATATATATATGAGAATGAATAGTGGGTTTCTCTGAGAAAATTTTCTCTATCATTGGTAATATCCTTGATTAAATTTTCTGGTCTTTGCTCATAGTCTTGCTTTCTTTACCTCTATGCCTTCCTTCTTGAGCATCCAATAAGATTGGTCTTACATTTTGTTTACTCTCGAATAGTGTGGCATGGCTTACAATTACCATTTATTGCTTATAAGCAATACATGTCATAGTTATTTACTGCAGCAAAAACTGATACTCCAAACATTTGTTTTTGTTCCTCCTCAACAGACTGATATAAAATATATATAATAGAAAAAATATTGTTGTTTGGATTTATTTTGTAACAGGTCATATTAAATTTTACAGTTTTAAAAATGACTCTCTGCTTTGTTTCCTTGAGTATTTATTGAATATATATGATAGAAATCTCTGCTTGGCCGGCGCTGTGGCTTAACAGGCTAATCCTCCGCCTTGCGGCGCCGGCACACCGGGTTCTAGTCCCGGTTGGGGTGCCGGATTCTATCCCGGTTGCCCCTCTTCCAGGCCAGCTCTCTGCTATGGCCTGGGAAGGCAGTGGAGGATGGCCCAACTCCTTGGGCCCTGCACCCGCATGGGAGACCGGGAAAAGCGCCTGGCTCCTGCCTTCGGATCAGTGAGATGTGCCGGCCGCAGCGGCCATTGGAGGGTGAACCAACGGCAAAAAGGAAGACCTTTCTCTCTCTCCCTCTCTCTCTCTCTCACTATCCACTCTGTCAAAAAAAAAAAAAAAAAAAAAGAAATCTCTGCTTAACTCTGTTTTTGTTGATGCTCTATAATTACATCAAGAGTTTTTACATTTGTTTATTTTCATTTACTTTAGAGGCAGAGGTTAGGGAAGATAGTACATGTTTCCACCTGCTGATTTACTCCCCAAATGCCCACAATAGCTAGGGCAGACCAGGTAGTATACAGGAACCTGGAACCCCATGTGGTCTCTCACATGATGGTAGGGACTCAAGCATTTTGGCGATCATCTGTGGCCTCCCAGGATGCATTAGCAGGAATTTGGATTGGAAGAAGAGGTGCTGTGACTTGAACCAGAACTCCAATATGGGATGTAGACATCCCAAATGGGAAGCTTATCTATTGTGCCACAACATGTGCCCTTCCATAAAGATCTTTTTTGATAAAATTTTTTATCATATATAGGTATATATATATATACATATATATAGATAGATAGATAGATAGATAGAGAGAGAGAGAGAGAGAGAGTAATGTGTTCCAAATGTGATGAATATTGAGGGCCACTAAAGAAGAAGAACTAGGGAGGTTATGGAGGGGGAGAAGCTGCTATAATCTAAAAGTTGTACTTTGGAAATTTATATTTATTAAATAAAAGTTGAAAAATAAATAAATAAAACAAGAAACAGAGATGCACTTTTAGATATTATATATAATTAAGCCTGATAATACACAGACAAAATAATGTCAAGTCCAGAAATTGAAAATGCCTGGCAACTCCAATAGTACATATGTACCACTCCCAAGGTGAGCACCACAGATGGCTTAGAACTCATAAAGAGTGGGGAACATTTAGCTCATGGGCTGTACAAGGATCATGGAATCATTTGGTCTGTCCCTTCCAAGGCAATGCAGGAAGGACTTGAAATTCACTAAATCTATAGCAGGCCAATTGTTAAGTTCATAATTTCATATGTCTCACGGATGATATAAATATCCAAATAGCCCTTGCAGAAAATAGGTTTCCCACCCTACTACTAGATCTTGACAATTTTATGATCTTGCTCTTTCTAGTACTATCAACATTCCAGTTCCAAGGGGTCAGAACAAAGCATAAGTTTTGCAAATGCCCAAATTATCAGAATTATTTTTCAGACTGTTATAGTCCAAAGGAAATTATACATTTGACTCTATAGTAAGTTAAATGAATGAGTTTTCTTTGGTATTGTGTTGGCATTAAATAGGTGGTGCATGATTTGGAACTACAGAATTTGAATATAAAACATTACTTAGTGCTTATTCATAATCATTGAAAGTCATCAAGAAAAGGGATTTGAAGTAGTAAAGTTTAATTTTATAGTAGTATCAGCTATGGAGTATTTGATGGCTACTGGCAGATTATTACCTGGTTTGAACTTGTTAAAAAGCCTAATGGGCTCTCATTATTACTCCAATGTTACAGTTTAAGAAACTGAAGTTTCAGAGAATTGTAAACATTACCTAGGCTCACTCAGCTAATACCAAATATATACTCTACGCAATAGTAAGTATCATATATGAAGGAGATAAGGTCACAATAATTTTATAAAATAAGTATCACATTAATGTTTGAAATGAGTAAACTGGATTGAATTTGCCAAAACCATCTGGGTGCCAGGTTCACAGCTGAGGTTTGAATCTAAGGCTGTGAATTTGTTGAGGAAGATGATTTTTATCCTATCATCAACCACGTATCTAATATCCCCATGACACTGCTTAAAAGTGTCAACATGACTTATAAATAAAAAAATCATACCATATTTGACTTTAAGTTCTTCGGATCATAAATTGATTCTTCTATATGGTTCAATTTGTTCCTAATCTAGGCTGTAAAAATAAGAAGACAATTCTCACTGTTATCCGCCAAAAATCCAAACAAGGAAGTTCAGCTGACTCAAATCCACATGAAATATCTGGAAATAATCTGGAAATAATTGATAGTAGTCTTAGGGCAAAATGAAAGTGATTATCAGGAGCTGGTGCTGTGTCGTAGCGGGTAAAGTTGCCACCTGCAGTACCAGCATCCCATATGGGCGCCGGTTCAAGACCCCACTGCTCCACTTCCGATCCAGCTCTCTGCTATGGCTTGGGAAAGCAGTAGAAGATGACCCAAGTTCTTGGGCCCCTGCACCCACGTGGGAGACATGGAAGAAGCTCCTGTCTTCAGATCGGCACAGCTCCAACCGTTGTGGCCAATTGGGGAGTGAACCGGCAGATGGAAAACCTCTCTCTATCTCTACCTCTCCTTCTTTCTCTGCATAACTTTTTCCAATAAATAAATAATAAGAAAGTGATAATCAGATCATAATCTATAGATAAATAACAGATTGCAACATTTGAAATAATACTGCGTATGCTTCAACGCCCCTCATTGGCTGGATGCTGAGTATCTACCTTAGTAACAAATGTTGCTGGAGATCTGAGTGGCATGCAGACTGGCTGCTTGCCTGCTGGCTGAAATCCTTATCAGGGCAAGCTCCAAAAAAGAAGTTATTTCACCTGAAGCCTGTCGACTCCTATTAGATCACCGTGGGCATTAATTTCAATTTTCATGTTTCTGCACTATAAAAAAATGAACAACAAAAAAAAAACTTAGTATGTGCCAAAGCTTGGCTGCCAACTGTTGGGAAAAAAATTTGATTTCTATTGAATACTGCACTTTGGAATGAAAGAAAACATTGTCTAAATGAAGCTGAGGCTTTCAGTCACCTATGCCTATATTACTGTGAAATCAATTATGTTGGGCGCTTTGGAAAGTTACTGATTGTAGCAAATTGAATGGCCTTCATTTCAGCATAATTTGAAGAGGTTGATGTAATCAGAGACCTTACACCACGATGAGATACAAGAATCGTGATATTCTGATGGGAAAAAAAGCCACAGTGGTTAAGCTTGTTTCGAACCTTCCTCCTACCAGCTGTAAGGCTTTCCTAAGTACAAATGAAATTGTTTTGATGAAGGCAGCAGTGGTTTTGAAGGGATGTGTGAGGGGGTAAGGGTGTGGAAATATGATTGCTGGAAATCACACAATTGTCGTCAGATGCAAGGAAGCTGCAGGATCTAATCCTAGGCCTAATCACCTGCAAATGAAATACCTTAATACCAAATCTTGAGATTTGCCCCAAAGCTGAGGTTCAAGCGCAGATGTGAGGAGAGATGAACTACTTGATTTTTCTTCCCAAGTAAATGTTTGTTCTATTTCATTACTGGGGGTTTTTAGAGGCCCAAATAATTGGTCTTCAAATTATAATTTTTAATATTCAATTTTTAAGGGCAGTGAGACATTCTCGGCTCAGGAAAATCTATGGCAGATTTGGTTTCATTACATTTGCCTAAATGAAAAAACACAGTATGCATTTATGTATTGGTAACAGAATATTTGCAGTCAAGAAGTCCTACTTTGTAACACATTACAATGGTTACATCATTGCCCAATGCTGAGACAATATTATTTCCACAAATCAACTACAATGTGACCATACTCAGTCAAAAGTCCATGATTTAGCTAAGCCTAAGTTACTTTGCCTTTGGGAGCCACAACATGCTCAACAGAAATGTACTTCTAAGACGGTTAAGATACATTCTGGCTCAGAATAGTGTGGCTTCTCCCTAGATAGAAAGACAAGAGGACTATGCCCTTTCTATGCAAAATGTTTTGCATTTCTCCTTTCTTCACCAAATCCAAAAAGCCCAGCTCAAAAACAATTCAGATAAATTTTTTCTGAATGGTGAATGCTCCCTCATTTGGACATGGCTCTTGTTCAGAGTGGAGGCATCTTTATTCAAATGTGGAAAAGGATGTGGATTCAATCTTAACTCTTTTGCTTTGAATCTTTTGCCTGACTGAATCTCAATGTGTTCTTTTGTACATGAGATCTATTTTGTAGGGTTTAAAGGATTATAAAGTGCATTTATGTCAATGTGCATGGATTAAAAATGAGAATACATATTAGTTATTATCTAACCAAGTATGTGATCACTGCATGACCCAATAAAAAGTGGCACATACAATTTGCCATAACGGATCAATCCCCTGTCAGCTTGTCTTCCTTACACAACGTCTTCAACCATACTTAATCTCCAAATAAAGACACCAAAAAAGTTTTAATTTCATCTACTGTGGTAAACAAAAATCCTATGTAAAACTTGAAATGCACTAAAGCCTTCCCCTAAAAGAAGAGGTAAAGACCTTGAATGATGGTTACTCTTCTGTATACTCATTAACTTAAATATGATATGAAATTAGCAAAACTTCAAAACTGTGATATATAATAAATATATTTTATGTTACATGATAAGAAAATAAAAGAAAAAGTGCATAATATGCACACACACATATATTTATAACATGTATTTATAACACCCACATATTTACAACAAAATAAAGAGGGATACCTATGGCCATTATAATCCACTTTTCTGTAACTGTTTGTATGACTGTAGCTTGTGTTTATAACTACCTGCTCCTACTACCCATTCTCTATTCCTTGTATTTCCTTTTTTTTTTTTAAAGCATGCATTTCAGCTGTTGATGGTTATTTGCCTGATAGTTGATCCAAACATCATTCCTGAAGATTCTGGGCTGTAAGTAGTCCTGACGGGATTGGGTTGTTGCAATGTCCCATTGATCATAACCAAAAGACACGATGATACTAAGAGACTCCATGGAGAATTTCCTGTATTCCAGAGATTACCTCAGTTGTGGAGCAATAGTCCAATTTCCCCCAGGAAGATGGACTCAGTCACTCTAACCAATATAGCAATTTCCTTTACCTTCTTTGCTTGTTTTAGAGAGTCCAGAGTGGCTGGGAAGTCTCTAACTTCCAGTTCAAGGGAATAACTGATGTATTTCCAGGTGAAAGCATTCTTCAGTTTGAAGTTAAGACCTCTAGAAAAGCAGGAAATGAGGTCACAGGAACAGGAATCACATATTTTGCTAGTGATTTATGAGAGATATTAATGAATGGTATCCTCCTATTTTTAACCACTTGATTTCGGGACCCATGATTCCTGACTACAGGATCCTATCTATAGCATCATATAGAGGAAGCTAATTCAGAGAACATTCAGTTTTCTGGGGTCCTTCACCCACATGCTTCAGGATATTGCCACCTCAGTGGCATTGTAGTTGAGTCTTTGAAATGTCATCCCACAGTTCTATGGAACTAGCTACTTCAGAACAGTGAGGAACATGGAAAACCAGTGAATTCAATGGACATGGGTCCATTACAACTCTTCTTTGGTTGTGAAGTGAGTTCATTGATAAGATGAAGTGCTGCTTGTAATGCTGTGATGATTGATGCAGCATTCTATAAGTCCATGAACATTAGTTTTATCAGAGCTATTGTATCCAGAAAAGATATTCAGAATACACAGCCACTCCCATGATGAAAGCAGTCCTATGTTCATTTCAAGGAATGTTGCCATTCTGGAGAGTTAGTGTTAGTGTCTGCTCCTGGTAAGTGGGGCATTTATCCTTAGCTGTGACCAGGCTAGCCTTGGTGAGTGAAGGTTTTGTTGCTAAGCCCAGGTATAATCTAGTATATACTAAGTTGTTCTTCTGCATATAAAAATAAATAAAAAATTAATCTTAATGAAGAGTGGGAGGGGAGAGGGAGTAGGAGATGGGATGGTTTGTGGGTGGGAGGGTGGGTATGGAGGGAAAAGCCACTTTATTCCAAAAGTTGTATTTTCAAAATTTCTGTTTATTAAATTAAAGTTTTCTATAAAAATAATCTCCATCCTGGACATAATAATCACTTTGTTTAAGAGACAACTGGACCATGATAGGGGTCCCTGAGAAAGCAAACTGACTGACATCCATAAAACAAGACATCCTATCTACTTGGTTATTAAAATACTCCTCTGCTGAGGTCAATCTTTATTGAGCATTAAATAGCTAAGCACACATATTAAGGTTTTCGTGTCCATTCAAAAATGTCTATTCACATGCCTCTTTATCATATTCTTGTGTCACCAATTTGCTAATTGTATTCTTTCCAAATCTCTGATCATTCAGCCAAACTATAGAACAGAGGCCATCAGTCAATTTATGATCACTCATTTGTCCATTTCTCCTTCCTAGAAAGTCAGTAACCAGGTGTACCATTTAAAGTTCTGCTCGCTGGAAAATTTCCTTTTATCACTGACTTCTAGGGATGACTGTAGCCCAGTCAAGTTGACTCATAAAGTTAAGGAATATAGAGTATTCCTCTACATAAGGAAAAAGTGATATCGCCACAAAGATGGAATCTCATGTCATTATTTCTCCAATTGAGATCAAGAGCTGTGCCTATGTACAATCACAAAAGTTTACCATAAATCCAAAGTTACTCTCATTTATATACTGTCTGAAATAAACATCCTTGTCATTTCTGTAGAAAAAGCTTTAAAAATAAATATTCATCAACAAAATTACAGGTATTTGTAACTACCACAAAGATAAAATTATTTGAATAATGAAGTCTGGACATAGTCACATTTTTATACAGAATATACTGCATCTTATCATTTTGTTGTAGCAGATTCTAATAGATTTATACATCAGTTTGTATTCTTTTTTTGCTTTTGTACTGAGAAGACGTAGACACACACATACACACACAACAATTTCAATCCATCAGCTACATTATTCAATCAAGTATTTACTAAAATCCAGTGACAAAGCCTTAGATATGTTTGTGTTTAGAGATTATTTTATAATCATCTAGGGAAGAAAGTCAAATGCATACAAAACTGAGAAAAATTATACTATTTAATCCATTGTTGTATTTTTCGTGATAGAAAAAAAGTATCATAAAGAAAAGAGTCAGAGACTAAAACGTTTAACAAAGCAGGGGTTGGGTCAACAAATGAACCTCAAGGGATATCTTAGAATGGAAAGAAAGTAAGAAAATATCCTTAGCATGAATAAAACACACATTTAAACTAGATTATGTGAATGTTCATGGTATAGATTAATGTTATTTTAAAATTCAGTTCGAAGCAACTTATTCCTTGGGTTAAAACACAGTCTAAACTTATCCTAGCTCATTTTCCAATTGATCAGAACAATTTTTTAAACACATCTAAGTATAAACATTAATGGAAAAAAGGAATTAGAGCTAAGTTTATTTTGGCGTAAAATAACTGAAAACTATAGGTTTTTTGTAATACACATTTCCATGGTCTTTTTGAAGTGCTTTTATATGCATGAATTTCAAAACTTTTTTCACAAAAATAAATTTTAATTACTGCTTTTATAATCCTTTTGAAATATCTTCATATAATATTTCTTAATGTGTATAATACTAATATATAAAGCTATCCAAGTATGCTTTTCATGTAAACCCAAAAATTTACTTTTATTTACTTTCTTCTTATGGGTTGTGTTATGATTCTTGGATTGGAAAATAACTATATTGGTTACATTCATTTCATCTCATAGTGCTGTACCAAATAGTCTCCAAAGCATAAATGCTATTTGTGCTTTCAAATCAATTTGCTGCAATCTAAAAATTCTTGAGTTGTCTTCCTGCAAATGGGCTGTATGAGGGATTCAACCAATTCTGTCACAAAAATTCATCCCTGGGTTCCTAGGCATTTTTTCTAACATAATACTGAAAAGATCAGAGAAGAAACCTAGTAATCAGTAAACATTATGTTATTTCTCTGATTATATAACAATATAATATTTTTTAGGAAACTAGAACATTCCATGGACAGACTAAGTCAACTCATGAGAGCTCTGTTGGTGAAAGTACTCGAAGAAAATGGGTTGTCCTAGTTTTTGTTTTTTGTTTTTTGTTTTTTTCAGGCTGCTGGAGAAGAAATGGTGATTTAGTCCAGGATTGGGACTCTAACTCTCATTATTTCCCACCCTTATTTTCCAGTCTCTTGCTCAGCCCTCCCTATTCACTTTCGATTTGTTCATCTTTAAAGTATACAGAATAAAACCTGTCTCATCTTTTGTTGGGAGGATTAAATGAAATCATACCTTGATACCTAATTAAGTAAGCGAGATTGATTGAAGTCTACACCTCTCACCTCATCTGTTGTTTTGTTTTCAGCTTTCTTAAAAGGTAATCACTCCTAAAGTTTGTGATTAAGTTAAGTGTGAATACTTCCAAGATTTTCCCCTGATTCCCTTTGTCAAAAAAATTGCTCCCTCAACCAAACGTGTAGTTTTACTTGAACATCAGTGTTAACTACTTATCATTATCTAAACATTTAATTTTCTGTACTTCATTGTCAGCTTCTTGAGAACTAGGACCATAGTGCACTCACCTCAGTATCCTCAGGAAATGAATGAAGTGACAACAATATTGTGCATCATTGAAGACTAAAACATAGCAGCTTCTTTCTCTGTGGCTCTTTTATTATTTTTAATAATCTTAGGTCAAAGCTACTATTATGATTACTGCTTTGTAAAACAAACAAAAGCCAGAAGTAAAACCCTGTTGTTTACAAAGGTGAACTTGCTATAATTACATAATTGCCAAGAACTGGACATTTATTTATTTCGAGAGAAGACCAACTGATTCTGTATCTCATCTCTTAACTTGCTATGAATGTGGTATCTTGACCTGAATCCAGCCTTTGTCTGGGGTACAGTTTTCAGTTCTGCAATAATAAACCTGTTTATCTTAACTAGACAATGGAAGTTGACATACTGCTTTTGTATTTTGGGGTTCATAAACAACCAACCAACAAACAACAAGAAAAGGCTAACCAGAATAGAATGGTGTCATCTGGGGAAGCCTTGACCCAAATACAACCACAAACATCTTCTAGTAGTAGAAAGAAGTGTTAGTGGAAGGAATCAGCAGGAAGAAAGACAGGAGACTGAGTCCAGAAAGAATAGCACCAGTGGTGTCTAGACAAGCCTCCAATATCAGGCAGATCTAACAATGAGAAGGGCAAGGACCTTAGCAGGGTAATGGAGCAAGAAAATGTCTCTGAGTAAGAACCATATTTATAAATCTGGCAACACGGTATTTGAAGTGAATTCCAGGACTGCTCAGTCTCTCAGAGGGACTTATTAGGGGAAAGTAAATTTCTGCACTTGTTAGGAACTACAAGGATACTTCAAAGAGTTCATGGACAAATGGAACTAAAAGATAAGTATATTTTTCGTGCAAAAAATTCAAATTCATGAATTTTATTTTTCTTACTAAGCATTTCCATGAACTCTGCAAATTCTTTGTACCCACGGATTTCATTTTATGTTTGCACCCATTGTAAACTTACCTTTTAATTAAATTTTCCACAAAGTTTTTGAAATACCCTCTTATGTTTTCAGACAGGGGCAAAGGTTGAGTATCAAGCAGTAATCTATTAACCACTTAAGATCAAGAAGTCACTAATGGCAAATTAGGGTCAAGGCAAGTACCTCCTATGTGAGAAAAAAGTACAAGATTAGAGACAAATTAGAATCAATTCTGACATGATGCTGAGCACTGCTGAAATAATTGCATAGTATAGCCAAGATTTGGTGGAGTTTTAGTTAGGTTTGTTATGTTAATGTAATCACAGTCTTCATGGGATAAAACAAACAAACAAAAAACTCCAAAACTAGGCATATAAATCCTGACAGGCATATTCTGTAAAGACAGTAAAACCAATTTACTGAATCCTTGGGAAAAAGGAAGGGAGGAAAGAGGGGAATCTCATTATGTTCTTACTTTGTAGATTACATGTAGATTCTTAGTTTATAGAGTAGATAGTATCTACAAATCACATTGAATTTGTTAAAATCTAATTAAAAATGAAAATAAAAATGATAAAAGCAGAAATAAAAGAAATCAATATTAAAATTTAACACAAACACCCAAAAGAGCTGCCTGTATCCAAGACTCAGTCTCTGACAGACAAAGCAAAATCAGAGTTTACAAAGACAACATTGGTATTACTGCTTCGATTATCACATTGTTTTTCAAATTTAGCATTTCTCAAAATCACCCCAAGAGCTTGTTAAAGCACAAATTTCTGTGCCACCTACAGAGTTGCTTATTCAGAATATCAGTGGGGGAGGTTCCGTACATTAGACACTAACAAATCTCCAGGTGACATTGATAATATTCATCCAGAAATCGCAATTTAAAAATCTTTGAATTAGCGTGAAACTCTTCCTAAGAGTCACTAAGAAAAATATGACTAGTAAAAATTTATCCAAAGACACCCACACTAAACAGGGAGTAAAATACAGGAGTGAGAAAACAGACTTATTTCAAGGTGAGATTTCTCAGTGCTACAAGAAATTTGAGAAGTCTGAAAATTTACTAGATTCACGAATTCCTAGATTACAAACTTTGCCTGTTGATATTTAAGGCATGCACTTATACCTGCCAGACTTTTAGGCCTAGAATCTCATTTAAATTTGTAATATACAACTATATTATTAGATGGACTTCTACTACAACTCTATTAATCTACCCACATGACATCATTAAATCTACCCACGTGACATCATTAAACTACATCTTCTCATGAAAGTAAAGCATCCTTCCAAACATTTCTGATTTTTCTAATTATGCATTTGAATTTACCTAAAAATTTTGAAACAGATATTTAAAATAAGAAATAATATTGGTCTTCAATAATGTGGTCTTGAACAGAGGTGTTAAACAGAGATATGGGACACAGTCACATTTCCACAAGGGGTTAAGATAAGTCAGGATTCTTTGTTACCAGTAATGACAGAGTTCAGGAGCAGGTGTCCGACATTAATCCACATAGCCTCATGACGTTAATGGGAGTCCTGTGGCTTCATTCCCAAGTACCACTTTGAACATTCATCCCAAGACATGAATTAACACACTGTAGTTCCATCACTGCTGGGTCTTATTGCTTAATTAATGTGATCATAATGACAGTGGGGGACTCTAAATTTTCTGTCACTTCATGTCCTATAAAGTTTCAATAGAGTAATGAGCTTCATAAGAAGATGGGTCATTTGCATGTAAGATTTTAAGTAAGAGGCTTAGAGGCAATGTCCACCATTAAAAAGAGGTTATGCAAAGATATTGGCTAAGAAAGACATATGATGTACAAGAAATTTGAATATTTATGATGAGCATCTCTAGGCTAAATTCTGAAGAATTAATTTTCAATCAGTTGTACCATGTCTCTATTGTGCTCCAAAGAGAGAAACAATCTGTTAACTTGAAACAAATTGACTATCAGGTTTTTTTCTTTTTCTTTTTTTCCTTTCAACAGGTGATTATAAATTCTGTCTATATACAAAGTCTTGTCCTGTAACTTGCTGCGTATGGTGGAGTAGGGAAGAAACTGTCCAGTGAAACACGCCACAATTTCTCACAAAATCAAACAGAAACAATTTCTTTCAAATTCTTAAATTTATTATTTTTTCATTGTCCTTATCCTCTTTTACCATTGGTAAAACTTTACACTAATGTTCTGTATTCACTATTTACTTTCCTTTTCCGTGGCCTGTAACCTCATTCAAGTGTTGTCCTCCTTTAAATACCCTACCACTCTGTATCTTTTGACTATTTTTTACTAAAATAACCCATTAACTAAAGCAGGCCTCCAGGTTCTATCCTGCCCTTCTTATCCTAGGCCTCTTCATTACTATTTTTGGGATGTCGCATGCGTTTAAAAACTTAACCTATAAGACTCAAGGAGAGGAGACCCAGAGAAGTATACTAGGAATCCAGAGAGGAAAGTGTGTGACCCAAGATATATTGACCAGGGCAACCTCTTCTGTAATACACAGTAAGGCAACACCAGAGACTTTTTTTTTAAATAATAGCTAACACAAATAGATACAAATAATTTCATCTTTTTAAGAGATCCTGCAGCATGCCCAGTCACATGCAGAATTATTGGCTAAAGGAAAATAAGACTATTTAGAAGAGCATTTCTTGGTTTCTCCATAGAATTATTAACATTTGTTTCTAGAGGAATAGGTTCTCTGTGTAAGCATTCTATTTCTAGACTTGAAGGTTTTGTGTGTCCCATTTCCAAGATGAAGATGCAGGAAAAAAAGGAGAATATTAATTTTCTATGATGCATATATTTACAATATAGTGAAAATGGCTGATTGCTTTAATCACATAGGCTGACCATGAAGGAGACTCAAGATTTCAAGGTCTGCAGTGTTGAGTCACCAGCAAGATTGTCACATAATGTTTCATATTATTTTCCTAGTATTTGGAAAATTAAATGTGAAAATTCACAAGAAAATACAAATGGAATTTTATATACTGTGGTTATTATTCTGATCCCTTTTAAAAATATAGATCTTATAATCATATAGTTTTAAATAAGTCAGATTGAATGTGGAAAAATTTACCTCAGCCTTAAAACATATTTGCTAAAGGTTTAACGTAATGTATTAGAGTAAAATTGACATTTCGAGATTTGATGATTGTTTACAGCCATCGTCCCTGTTGAGGAAGTGTTTTACTCTTCCCAATATTTGTTGTACGCTTAACTTAGCGAGGGGTTAACCTTGTGATCATTAAGTAAATAGAAAATAGATCTTTGTAAAAATTAAGAGTGGGAATAGGAGAGATGGAAGAAGGGTTGGAGCATGGGCAAGAGGGAGGGTAGGATGGGAAGTATCACTATGTTCCTAAATCTGTGTATATGAAATACATGTAATTCGTATAACTTAAATAAAACTTTTTTTAAATAGATACACACGAAACATCTAATCTTCAATATGTATCAAATGTGCGGAATGAAGTACCTAAAAAACTAAAAAGCTAACATTTATAACAAGAAGTCAAGTCATAAAATGTCTGAGTTTCACAACATCAGTAAAAGAAAATAAAATTCTAAGAGAGGAGGAAGATAATTCAAAAGGGGTTCAATTGCAAAGCCAACTCAGACTCTTAAATGAGTAATTTTAGGCTAGGGAAAATATAGACATGCAGCGTAAAAGGATAATGCGATCAAGACTGTCAGGCTGATCTAGAAAGTTCTTGCCCTAATGTCAATTTCTGGTGCATAAGCCCACGTTAGTATAATAAGTTTTAGTCAATATATGAGATGAGAGAATGAGAATAAGAGAAGCATGGAATGCTAGTGTAAATCTCAGAAGTATCAGACATAGTAATCCTCATTTTATATGACATTAAACTGTAGAGCAAACAAGGAAATCATATGACTAGAAAAATATAAAGTGCTTAGATCACAACTAGAACAAAACCATGTTCCTAACTTCCAGCTGGGTTATGTAAATTGTCAACTGAGATAATATTAGATAACATTAGATAATTAGTACAATTAGATAATATTAGATAACATTCAAAGAATGAATATTAAATGTGTAGGCATTGCCACATAATGCATTTTATTCAATGGTAAATTACACACACAACAATGATACCGTAGATGATATCACCTAGTAATGTTGTAGTCATTTTAATGTGTTTAAATATTCTCTATGATGTTGTCACAATGATAAAATCACCTAATGGAACATTTCATAGAACACATCTTGATTGGTAAATGATGGACTGATTGAATATATCAACTTCCTTTTCTAGGAGTTTATGGTATTTACTCTTCCCAAGGCCTATGTTTTACAGAAGACATTAAATAACAGAACTTAGATATACTAGAAAAAGACAAATATTATGGCATCATAGATTATATTTGCTTACTCATTTCTACCTCATGATTCACTTACTCTAACTTTGAGTCTTCACCCAATGTATTATTTATTTCTAAAAGTTTTTTTTTCTAATTTCTGAGGAAGAATATTACTGATCTTAACCCCAAATTAAAACAAATGACCATTTGATGAGACATTCACCTTGAAAAGAAATTTACTCTGGACTATTGGTCTAAGATATTCAATTATACCAATGACAGTAAATAACTTTTTGGTTGCTTAAATTCCCCCCTGCCAGTGTATTTCATTTTTGTAGTAAATAATCTAATTCAATGTATAGTGCATGTTATTTAATAATGTAATGTACAATTTCAAAACTGCCATGCCCATTCTTCCTTTCTTGCAGATTTCTAAAACACATTAAAACTTCACATGTTTCTTCGTAATTATTCTCTAATCAAAACTAATCTGAAAGCTAGTCTCCGAAGATGTCATCTCACATGAGTTACATCAAAGTATCCAAAGGGGGAAAGAGTAGATTTTTTATGTTGTAAATGGATTCAAGTATTAAAGACACAGTATAAGCACATGTAATTTATCAAAATATACATCAAGCATAATGATGATGTTTGGTACTTGTCAATATCTTGGATCCCTGGTAGGATACTAAATTTCTCATATTATCAGCAGAGCAAGTATTAATCATTGGTAGAGGGCTTAGCCTGACTACAAAGCAAAGGTAACCTATTGGAAAATTCATCATAAACATTCGTCTACAATAATTGAAAAATCCACTTAATTGGACTTCAACCAAAGGAAAAAAAGAAATCTATTCTGAGGAACTGACCCATTCACAAAGACATGGCTTCATGCAGAACATTTTGTCTTAAAGCCTGAATCTTTAGAAGACTTAAGGTGGGGAACATAACAAACAGAAGAGTAGTTTTATTAAAAATTCTTGGGGCCTTTAGTAAGGCGATACACTATTAAAATACTCTAAGTACCTTATTGCAAAGTGGAGAGAGATGAATCCCACTTAACCTTAGACATCTATAGATGTTGGGTCTCCCCAGTTATTTACATTAAAACATTTCAGGAGATGGTGATGCTAGTAAAGTGTTGTTTGAGATTACAGTAACCAATATCTCAATGAGAGTGCCAAAAGTGAAATTCCAAAATCTACAGAGGAGCAAGACTTAGAGAAGCATGAATTTGGTTTAAAGGAAGTTCTGAAATGACTGACAGAGTGGGTGTTATAAACAGATGAGATGCAACTTGCAGATTCTTAAATATACTTTAATGTGCTCTTCTGGGAGTTTTAACCAAGAGTAGACAGAAGATGGAAATTCATCATCTATGCATTATTGCTGTGCATGAGAAATCTTTTGTACTCATAGGGTGATAGAGCTGGAGAAACTTTAGCTGCTACACTAAGAAGCTTTGTTTTCTACTATTTGCCTGTGAGCCATGGAGATTTATAAACTGTGTAGTATCTGTTTGAATTCTTTTTACCCAAATCTCAGAAGATTTTCCATCCCTGGAATTCAAAGTACATATTGTAGAATGAGTACTTTCTTATTTTTTAAAAAGATTTATTTATTTATTTGAAAGTCAGAGTTACCCAGAGAGAGGAGAGGGAGAGAGAGAGAGAGAGGGAGAGAGGGAGAGAGAGGGGGGGAGAGAGAGAGAGAGAGAGAGAGAGAGAGAGAGAGAGAGAGAGAATCTTCCATCTGATGGTTCACTCCCCAGTTGGCCGCAATGGCCGGAGCTGTGCTGATCTGAAGCCAGGAGCTTCCTCCAGATCTCCCACACAGGTGCAGGGTGCAGGGGCCCAAGGACTTGAGCCATCCTCCACTGCTTTCCCAGGCCACAGCAGAGAGCTGGATCCGAAGTGGAGCAGCTAGGTCTCCAAGCAATGCCTAAATGGGATGCCAGTGCTTCAGGCCAGGGCGTTAACCCGCTGTGCCACAGCACCAGCTCTGAATGAGGGCTTTCTTAACTACCTTAGTTCTCTATGATCTGACTCTGTTTTCTTAATTTGCATATCAGTTCTGCCCTGTGTCATTCATATACTGAGCTCATTAAGGGATTTTGCGATGTTGTCCAGAATGCTTTAAACTGCATAATCTTTTGTTTCACATGTGTATGCTCTTCCTTTCCCACTAGACTACAAACTCTTTGAAGTTGCTGGGACTTGGCTTTCTTTGTTTACCTCAAAATAGTTTCTTCTGTGTTCTAACAATGGTAAACTATCAAAACCTTTAAATAGATCTATGAATGAAATATTTAATTTTCCATCACTAAAGCTATGATGGTCTTGCGCAAAGACATGCCCAGTTGCTGTTCCATGGTTTGGTTTATCTATTTACACGTATTGTAGCCAAGAATACATAAATGACTAAATTTTTCATCTCAGTAGGGTGTAGCAATTCCCTGGGACAATTTCTTATTTGTCAGCATTGCATTTGTGTATAAGTGCATAAAGAGAAGTGAAAAAAAATGGACAAAAATCTGCTGATAAATTTAAAATTTTTCACTAAAAACACAGCAGTAAAACAGCTGAAGCTCAAATGTAGAGAATCATGTCTCCTGAAAATAAATATCCCCCAAGCTCATAAACACCAAGGCTAGTGGTCAGGAATGAACAGATGTTTATTGCCTCATGCACCCTCTGCTACTCTGGGATAATCTCTTAAATATCCCAAATCCAGTTTGAATTTAAATTAGATTCATATTTTCTTTCACGATTATTCCATTAAAAATATCATATGATTAGCCAATTAAATGGAGGGAAAAAAATCAGTAGGAGAGCAATCCCCTTTAATATTTTCAATTAAGATGTAGTGTGGCCAATAAAAACGGCTTACATTTTCATTTTATGGGTACCTATGGAGAGCATTATGACACAAATGACTCAGAAGAAGGTAATCGTTTCAAAATATATTGTAGTGGAAGACTGTAAACAGTGCAGTGTGTTAGCTTACAAGGGATGTGATGAAAATATAAAGTTTTTTTTCAAAGGGGATTCATGTTTATTTTATAGTCTTTTAGGGTGCTTGTGCCTGCCAATTTACAGCACATATTTCTAAAATGCCACAGACTGTTCTCTCCTAAGGAAGGGTGGGGAGGTGAGGATATACCATTAGGGGATAATATGTTTTTAAGAAGAGAGTCATGTAGCAACTATATCCTACCTGCTGCCTAGATTTGAAACAGAACTTTACCAGGGCATAGCATAAAATCTTATTTTCTTATAGGATCATAAGGAGAAAGATGAAAGGGCTACTAATGTCAAATGTACCAGAAATATCAAAAATTTCTATTCACAGAATAGCATCAAATATTTTGAGGTGTATAACCATTTATGCTTGGTCTGAATTATTTGATTTTTATGACTTCTCTAGATTATGTGATTCTGATTGATAAACTTAATCCTTCTGAATCATTACACTATAGACCAGGGATTTTTAATGCTTTTTTTGTATATAATAATTTATTGAATGAAGCTGGTAGTGGTTAAATTGTCATGACACAGGAAAGGTCCTCAAACATTCCATATTAAAAAAAAAAAAATGTGTTTTGGGGCTAGTGCTGTGGCATAGCAGGCAAAGCTGCCGTCTGCACTGCTGGCATCTCACATGGGCACTAGTTCAAGACCCGGCTGCTCCACTTCTGATCCAGCTCTCTGTTGTGGCCTGGGAAAGCAGTAGAAGATGGCCCAAGTCTTTGGGTCCCTGCACCCTTGTGAGAGACATGGAAGAAGCTGCTGGATTCTGGCTTTGGATCTGCACTGCTCCAGCTGACAGTTGGGGAGTGAACTAGCAGATGGAAGACCTCTCTGCCTCTCCTTCTCTTTCTGTAACTCTGACTTTAAAATAAATAAATAAAATCTTTTTTAAAAAATATGTATTGTGGCTTTATTTAGTACTTGCAGATTTGATTTTGACTAAACAGGGACTTGTATTCATCTATATAAGCTGCCCAATGGTATGCAGAATACCTTTCAACACACTGAAGCAGCAATATAAAAATAAACAAACCAACTATAGATTAAAGATATTAACTGATAATAAAATTTTAATGTTTAAAATCTTTAATTAAAATACTACGTACTTATCATATCAGATACTGTACTAAGACTTTAACACGCATGGCTTCTCCCAAATTTCTCCGAGTGCCGTGTTGGTCTATAGTTCATCCGATGGTTATATGTACTTGTGACTGCTTTTTAAGTACAGGGAATAACTGAGTGAATAGAGGTGATCAGAAACCCCTTCCCATGTGGAGCCTATAATCTATTTCTTTTTAACATATTCAAAATTTGATCTTCAGGTTCTTGGTGTCTGTTGCTTCGGGTGAGTATGATGAATTAATAATTAATTATGAACAAATTAATAATGAACATAAACTTTTTATTTAACTGTGGGTAGTGCTCACATAGAATCAGCCTATGTTTTCAATATACCTTTGTGTTTATCCAGCAATTATATAAATGACATCAGTAATTAGTGTAAATCCCATAATATAAGGGATAAATTTTCCTTATTTGTATACAGAAAGATCCAGAAGAACACTAAAGTTTTTGAGATAATTATTTTTGTCCACAGGCAAAAATGAATTCTAGAATTTTTTTTTAATTTTTTTTTTAATTTTTATTTTTGACAGGCAGAGTGGACAGTGAGAGACAGAGACAGAGAGAAAGGTCTTCCTTTTGCCGTTGGTTCACCCTCCAATGGCCGCCGCGGTAGCGCACTGCGGCCGGCGCACCGCGCTGATCCGATGGCAGGAGCCAGGTGTTTATCCTGGTCTCCCATGGGGTGCAGGGCCCAAGGGCTTGGGCCATCCTCCACTGCACTCCCTGGCCACAACAGAGAGCTGGCCTGGAAGAGGGGCAACCGGGACAGGATCGGTGCCCCGACCGGGACTAGAACCCGGTGTGCCGGTGCCGCAAGGCGGAGGATTAGCCTATTGAGCCACGGCGCCGGCCTCTAGAATATTTTTTGTACTTGTTTCTGTGCCCCTCCACAGCTAGTTTTAGATGCCCTGAAACACTGTGCTATCTTATTTTCAAAAGCTGTCAGGAAGTATCTTCAGTTTATTCACTTTACATAGTTGAAACATCTTCTTCTGAGGAAGATTTTCATTTTCTTCATGATCAGGTTTTAAGTGGAAATGTATGTCATGCTGAAAGCGAAATTTCAAGTCTCATGCTATCAGGAAGTTGTCTGAGGCCATGGACATCTTCACAGTTGCCCTTAACGTTATATCACATAAATGGTTAATGACACTATCCACATCTACTTCAACGTTGTGCTTATTTCTGTCTCCCTTTTCGCTCCTCCCTGAATTTTTTTTTCTCAATCAAGATGCACTTGGTAAAATTGACATAATGTTTGTTGGCCCAGAATTGCTGTTTTGGAACTGATCATTTTATTCTAACAATTTCAGGACGGAAATGGCCACACAAATCAGTTTCTTTTATATGTTATATATAAAACAATGGAGTACATTATGTTTTACAAATGGCAAAATGTTGACTTGATTGAATTTGGGCCAAACTGCAGAGTTATTATACTGACAATATACAAGATGCTATCTATTTAATAATAAACACAGGAGACAAACATTTATTTAGCTTTTAGCACTGATTATCTATTTACAACTTACACTAACATAATCTTAGTCTCAGTTTACTCATTTGTGAAATTTGAAAAAAAAATTTGTCTCTTAGTATTCTAAAGTTTTAAAAGAAAGTATTTATGTACAGCAGTCATCACAGGTAAATATTACCATCATCTAGTTGCTTGTTGTATCATCAACTAGTCATGGTAAATACTATCATCTAGCTATTTGCGAAAAAGCTATACAACTTTAGTAATCTGAAAATAAAGCAAATGTTTTATTGTTATCTATCTTATTGAACTATTGAAAAGCTTTCCTGATTTCCATATTTCTATAAGTTTGCAAAGTAAGATGAATGTGGGGAAAATGATTATTGTAAATCAATGTGATTTGAAGAGTCTTCATCTAATCTGCACATACCCAATCACCACCCCAACACACATGCATATGCCTTATAAAAGACTAGATATTATTTCTATCTTGTCTTTTATCTGTTTGTCATGATTTTAGATTTTGAGCAGGTTGTAGTTTTTAATTGAATGAAACTGTGTACTAAAGGTCACAATTTCATATGGAATATGCTCCCCAGTCCTTGGTTTATTCATCTGTCCCAGTACCAGTTATTTTGTAAATGGAGCCTGGGACTTCCATCTTTTGAATATCTTTCTTGCATCTTTTCCCTCTGCCATTGGAGATATTGTCAAGATTGGTAAATGAAAAACGATCCAGTCTCAGAAGCAGCGAACATTCTCAGCATGCGAAGTCCAAAGATCATCTTTTACTTTACATTTTCTGATTTGTTTCCATAGTGTTCAGGACAATATCTTTTTTAGCCTTATGAGTAAGTTTGTAGATATTCTCAATAATTTCCTATCATATTACCCTTTACTTCTCATATTGTATTAATAATTTCATTTTACTTCATTTCCTTAGTTCACATTACTCTATATGTATACCATAACCAAGGGAGTTTCTGTCAGTATATGCCTTTCAAAACTTTGTGTTTTTTAATAGGATCGTTAAATGAAATGAAAACATCAAAAATATGTAGTCTACTATTATTGACCTGAATTCAGGCCTTTTTTTTTTTTTTTAATTACTTGAGCTTGACAACAGACTGCTCAAAACTGAGTAAAATGTACTTTTGAAAAAGAAATTTTATTCTTTTCTGGACATACAGGCTTGTAATATATTTGAATGAATCAGTGGTTTGGTTGAACAACTGATTAACCAGATATCCTGAATATGGATCATTATTTGAGTGAAGTTGAACACATCACTAACCTAAAACATTCTGAGTTTCAGTATATATTTGATACATCTATAAATTACAGAAAATAACATTCTATGACCAATCAATTTGCGAAGAGAAAATGAAATAATTCAATGAAATTATTTAAAAAAAATATGGTTAAGTTCCATATGGTTTGATAGTTACATTAAAAAAAGCATATTTCGGGCCTGCGCCATGGCTCACTTGGTTAATCCTCCGCCTGTGGCGCCAGCATCCCATATGGGCACTGGGTTCTAGTTCTGGTTGCTCCTCTACCAGTCCAGCACTGCTGTGGCCCGGGAAGGCAGTGGAAGATGGCCCAGATGCTTGGGCCCCTGCACCCGCATGGGAGACCAGGAGGAAGCACCTGGCTCCTGGCTTCAGATCAGTGTGCCGGCAGTAGCAGCCATTCGGGGAGTGAACCAATGGAAGGAAGACCTTTCTCTCTGTCTCTCTCACTGTCTATAACTCTACCTGTCAAATAAAAATTTAAAAAAAAATTAAAAAGCATATTTCAATGTGTTGCTTCCAGATGAATAAGAATAATTAAATATAAATTCCCTATTTTTCCGGTATCCTCCCATGATCAAAATCAGAGCATCCTTTTCCTTTTCAATCATCTTAGATTCCATGGATGAATCTTAAATACATTTACTACTCAAACAGCTACATACTATATGATTTTATTTAGGTAATATTCTGCAAAAGAATACACATTTATAGTTGTTATGGTGTAGTAAAGGAGAATAGATTGTTTACAAGGGACTACTTCAGAACATTTTCTCAGTGGTGGAGCACAGCAGTATGGTTCCATGATGGTGAAGCCCTTCACTGCCAGAACTTTGTACCTGGTGACTCTGGGAATCCTGTATGTGACAGGACAGGAAACTAACATGGACAAGGGTCCATGCTTATGTGAAATCCATGGAACTGTTCATCACAAATGTTACATTTTGGAGTATGAAAAAAATGAATCAAGACATTGGAAGAAACCAAAAGGTAATTCATACTGTGAAAAATGCATTTTACCATATTAAGAACTTGTGAAATTCCTGCACTGAACATGGTTATACAATAAAATACCTAAACCAATAAAATTTGGAAAATTTTTTTTTTAATTATGGGGCCAGCATTTTGGCATAGTGGGTTAAGCTGCTGCCCCTGACACCAGCATCCCATATGGGTGTCAGTTTGAATCTCGGCTCTCCACTCCCAAACCAGCTCCTTAATAATGTACCTGGGAAAGTAGCGGAAGATGGTGCAACTGTTCGTGCCCTTGCACCCACAAGAAGACCTGGAAGAAGCTCCTGGTTCCTGACTCCTGAGTTTGGCCTGGTCCAACCCTTGCCTTTGTGGCCATTTGGAGAGGGAACCCGCAGATGGAAGACACTCTTTGTTGTGTACAATGTGATCCTTGAGAGCTTGGTCTTTCCAAGTGAAGCTGTGAGCAGGAAAATCCACATGAAATTGATGCAGCTGTCCCCTAAATGTTCCTAAAGTTCCATGTAGACAAAGCACAGCAAAACAAGGAGAAACACAGAACACAAGCCAACCAGGTCATAGTCACAGAGGTTAATTTTCAGTTTTCAGAATTTCAAATTGTAAAAAAATAATAAATAAAGTATGCTTCACAGTAAAATTAAAAGAAAATTCATGGAGAAAAGGAATGTAGTTTACTCAAATCGTGAGTATGTAATGAGAGACCAGAAATCACTGTTTTACAATTATTTTTCTTTTCTATCAAAACATTTGTCCAAATTACATCCCATATACCAACCCAGAACATTTTGCCCAGTAAAGCTTGCATTCCTAAATGAAGGTGAAATAAAGACTTTTTAAGAAAAGAAAAACATGAAGAATATGTCACCACCCAACCAGCCTTGTAAATTATACTTAAGGATATACTACACAAAGAAACAGAGAAAGAAAATAAGTATCATGAAAGAATGTGAAGGCAGAAAATCTAAGTGAAAGGATAGAAAATGATATTACATATAAATAGAAATCAAAACTAAGTAGGAGTAGCTGTATTCATATTAGAAAAAAATAGACTTTAACACAAGAATTTGCTAAAAGAGATAAGGAAGGTCATTATATAATAATTAATAAGATTTTATGACTATGGTAAATGTATATCCACCCAATGATATGGCACTGGGTTTTATAAAAAAATATTAATGAGTCTAAGGGAGACAGATTCCATTACAACAATAATGTAGGAGTTTAACACCTCACTTTCATCAATGGACAGTTCAACCAGCCAAAATATCAACAAACAAAGCTAAGCTACACTATAGACAAAATGGACCTAATAAATATCTACAGAGCATTCCCTGTCACAGCTGTAGAATACACATTCTTTTCATTGGTGCATGGGACATTCTCTAGGACAGGCCATATAACATCTCAGCAAATTTTTAAATAATGCAATTGTATCACATCTTTCCTGACTACAAAGGAATGAAGCTGAACAACAAAAGAAACTTTAGGAAACATTCAAACTGCCTGTCTCACTTCAGATCTGGCTCCCTTTTAATGGCCTCGAAAAACCAGTGGAAATTGGCCAACTGTTTGGATCCCTGCCACTCACATGGGAGACCGGGGCAAAGCTCCTGGCTCCTGGTTTTGGCCCTGCCCACCCCTGGAGAGTGAAGCTGTGCATAGAAGAAGATAAGATCTCTCTCTCTCTCTCTCTTCCCCTTTTTCTGTATCTCTGCCTTTCAAATAAATAAAATAAATCTTAGAAAGATTTTGTTTAGTTGAAAGACAAAGCTGGAGAGAGAGAGAGAGAAGAGACACAGAGAGAGAGAGCGAGAGAGATCCTTCATCCACGGGTTCACTCCCCAAATGGCCACAATAGCCAGGGCTGGACGAGACTGAAGCCAGGAGCCAGGAGCTTCCTCTAGGTCTCTTATGTGGATGCAGGGGCCCAAGCACTCTGGTCATCAGCTGCTTTCCCATGCGTACCAGCAGGGAGCTGGATCAGAACTGGAATAGCAGAGACTCGAACCCCAGAAACTGGTGTCCACATGCGATGCCAGTGTCAAAGGCGGCGGCCTTACCTGCCACGCCACAATACCGGGCCCCATCCTGCAGTTTTTACATCTATTGATTAAACATGTTATTGGGAGCCTATGTAAAGGGGTGGACTTCTCCCTGCACAATACTCTTTAGATAAAAATAAATATTTAAGTATATTTAACTATTTTACAATTTTAAAAAATTTAAAACTCTATGAGGAGGGAGAAATAAATATTCTACAGGTAAAATTATATAATGTTATTTTTGTTTTTAATAGTACTTGACACATAGTTATTTAGTAAAACATGAAACCATTGCACACTCAACTTAAAATTCATGTTCCCAGCCAACCTAATATTCCTGAAAGTATTTATCAACCTTCTTGGTTTGTGACCCTGACTTTCAAATTAATAAATAAATCTTTTTTTAAAAAAAATACAAGCATGTGGACACAGAACAACATACCCCTGAATAAACAGTAGGTCATAGAAGAAATAAAAAGGGAAATAAAAATTTGTTTGTGTATTTTGGTGTTATTGGTTGATACATTTCATTAAGTTAAGTTGGTGAATATTGTTGAAGGAAGCAGGAACTTCTTCCTTGTCTCCCACATGGGTGAGAAGGGCCCCAGTACTTGAACCATCTTCCACTGCTTTTCCCAGGCCATTAGCAGGAAGCTGGATTGGAAGTGGAGCACCTGACACTAACCAGTAGCCATATGGGTTACCAAAGCTGCAGGCATTGGCTTCACCCATTACACTACAACACTGGCCCTGTTATGTAGATTTTATGACAGTTTCTTCTATCAATTATTGAAAGCTTTTTTCCAACTTTTATTTAATAAATATAAATTTCCAAAAGTGCAACTTTTGAATTATAGCAGCTTTTCCCCCCATAACCTCCCTCACACCCACAGCCATCTCATCGCCCACTCCCTCTCCCATCCCATTCATCAAGATTCATTTTCAATTATCTTTACATACAGATGATCAACTTAGTATATACTAAGTAAAGAATTCAACAGACTCACCCACACAGACAAACAAATTATAGAGGACTGTTTTTAGTAAGTATAACTGTGGATGAATTTAATTCTCTTTGTTTTTTTGTTTGTTTGTTTGTTTGGTTTTGGGTTTTTTTTTGTTTGTTTTTGTTTCTTTTTTTCTTTTCTTTTTTTTTTTTTTTTGACAGGCAGAGTGGACAGTGAGAGAGAGAGAGAGAGAGAGAGAGAGAGAGAAAGGTCTTCCTTTGCCGTTGGTTCACCCTCCAATGGCCCCGTGGCCGGCGCACCGCGCTGATCCGAAGGCAGGAGCCAGGTGCTTATCCTGGTTTCCCATGGGGTGCAGGGCCCAAGCACTTGAGCCATCCTCCACTGCACTCCCGGGCCACAGCAGAGAGCTGGCCTGGAAGAGGGGCAACCGGGACAGAATCCGGCGCCCCGACCGGGACTAGAACCTGGTGTGCCGGCCCTGCTAGGCAGAGGATTAGCCTGTTGAGCCACGGCGCCGGCCAATTTTCTTTGATTTTTAAAACTTAATTTGTAATATTCTGAAATGTTCTTATCAGATATGTAACAACTTAGGTTTGCTGTATCCTCATGTTCTACCAAACTCTTTAAGATTATGACATGACCTTTATACCTCAGTAGCTTTTATCCTCTATTATCTACTTTCTCTGATGTTGATATAGGCACTCCAGCTTAATTATGATTAATATTAGCAACTTTGGAGCCAGTGCTGTGTCATAGTGAGTAAAGCAGCCACCTGCAGTGCTTGGGCCCCTGCACCCATGTTGAAGACCCAGGAGAAGCTCCTGACTCGTGACTTCAAGTCAGCACAGCTCTGGCTGTTGTGGACATCTGGGGAGTGTACCAAAGGATGGAAGACCTTTCTCTCTCTGCCTCTCCTTCTCTCTCTGTATAACTCTTTCAAATAAATAAATAAATCTTTTAAAAAATATTAGCAACTCATTTTTCCCTATATTTTCACTTTTCCTTTATGTAACCTAGTACTGTCTGCTATTCACAAGTGCCTTTCTAATATACAGAATATAGCTGTCTTATCTATTTATTTGATCTAAAAATGGATTTTTATTCTTTATATGTAATGTGATTACAGATATAGTTATGTTTAAATCTTTTACCTTGTTATTGACTTTCTATATGTCCCAAATATCATTTTTTCTCCTTATTTTCGTTCTTTTTTAATGAATTAATGTTTCCTATTTTTTTCATTTGTGGACTTATTAGCTATGACTGCCTTTTTGAAGATTTACTTATTTATTTATTTGAAAAGCAGAGTGGCAGAGAGAGAGAGAGAGAGAGCCAGAGACAAAGACACAAAAAGAGAGATGTTCCAACCATTGGTTCATTTCCCAAATGGTAGCGAAAGCCATGTACAGACATGGCCAAAGTCAGGGGCCAGCAACTCCGAGTCTCCTGCATGTGTGTCATGCTGCTGCCATCCCAAGTGCATTAGCAGGAAAGATAGCAACTGGGACTCCACCTGTACTCCAATATGTGATAGTGATATTGCTGGGTTAATCTGCTGTGCAACAACACAGGCCCTAAGATTTATAATGTTCATATTAAAATGTTGACGATTTACCTCCTACTGTTGCTATATCAGTTTTCATAAAAGATAAGAACTTTCCAATAGTATACTTTCATTTCTATTTTTCTTTTTTTTCTTTTTCTTTTTCTTTTTTTTTATTTTTGACAGGCAGAGTGGACAGTGAGAGAGGAGAGAGAGACAGAGAGAAAGGTCTCCCTTTTGCCGTTGGTTCACCCTCCAATGGCCACCACGGTAGGCGTGCTGCGGCCGGCGCACCGCGCTGATCCGATGGCAGGAGCCAGGTGCTTCTCCTGGTTTCCCATGGGGTGCAGGGCCCAAGCACTTGGGCCATCCTCCACTGCACTCCCGGGCCACAGCAGAGAGCTGGCCTGGAAGAGGGGCAACTGAGACAGGATCCGGTGCCCTGACCGGGACTAGAACCCGGTGTGCCGGCGCCACAAGGCAGAGGATTAGCCTAGTGAGCCGCGGCGCCGGCTTCATTTCTATTTTTCTATTCTTGGTCCTTTTGTCACACATATCTACAGCAGCACATTACTAATTTTTAGTGGTTATCTTTTAAAGATGCTAACATGAGAAATATTTGTTTGTTAGTGTGTTTAGTTACAGTTTGGGGTGCTTCTTATTCCTTTGGATAACCACTGCCATACCTGCTTCCCTGACTCTTCTTCCTATTGGGCTTCATTTAACATTCCTGGAAGTGAAAGTCTGATATTGAGAAATCATTTTAGTTTTTATTTGTTTAAAAAAGTCTTCAATTTACTTCAGTTTACGTTCATTGGAAATTATTTTGTTTTTCTCCTTTCAGCACTTTAAAGATGTTTTCCTTATTCTGGAGAGATTCTCAGACATTCTACACTTGCTTGCTTATGTGTAATGATTGTCTTTCCCTCTGAAAAACTTTTTTCCCCAGAAACTTTCTATTTAAGGTATACAAACTTCATGCATTTCATAAATGCAACTTTAGGAACGTAGTGATTCCTCCCACCATACCGACCATGCCACCCACACTCCCACTCTTTTTCTTCCTCCCTCTCTTATTCCCATTTTTATGTTTTTACTAAGATCTATTTTCTTTTTTTTAAGATTTATTTATTTATTTGAAAGGCAGAGTTACAGAGAGGCAGAGACAGAGAGATAAGGAGAGAGAGAGAGAGATCTTCTATCTTCTGGTTCACTCCCCAATTAGCCGCAGTAGCCAGAACTGTACTGATCTGAAGCCAGGAGGCAAGAGCTTCTTCCAGGTTCCCACCTGAGTACAGGGGCACAAGGACTTGTGCCCTCTTCCACTGTTTTCCCAGGCCGTAGCAAAGAGCTGGATCAGAAGTGGAACAGCCAAGACTCGAACCGGCATCCGCAGGGGATGCCTATGCTGCAGGTTGTGGCTTTACCTGCTACACCACAGTGCCATCCCTAAAATCTATTTTTAGTTGAAATTATTATTTGCTATTGATTTTTGAGAAATTTGACTACCGTTTACGGTGGTCTAGTATTATTTCATGTCATTTTGTGCTTGATATCTGTTGAGTTTCTTAAATATACAGGTTTAGAATTTTCAATAAATCTGGAAAATGTTGACCTCATTTATTAAAAATACTTTTTTCTCCTCTCCCTTTCTTCCTGCCATGTAGCCCTTCAGCTGAAGTTTATTCACAGATCACTGATGCTGGGTTCACTTTTAAATTTTTTTTCTATTTATCATTTCTGATGGTTTCTCTTATAATTCACTGATAGTTTCATCTACAATATCTAATCTGTCCATCTTTTACAGTTTTTCATTTCAGCCTTACAGTTTTTATCTTCACAGTTCAATTTGCATCTTTCAATGCCTTATATATCTCTATTTAATTTTTTGAACAGATATAATATAGGAAGGTACTTCAAAAAGTTTATGAGAAATGCAATTAAAAGATAACTTATTTGGTACAAAACTTTTTGAAATACCTCAGAACTATATTCTAACATTATCACTAATTCTAGGTAGGATCAATGTTGATGGATCAGTTTTGCTTTTTATCATGGGTTGTAATTTCCAGATCCTTTGCATAATAATTTTTCACTGGATGCCAGCTACTATGAATTTTATGTTTTAGAGTGGTAGATATTTTGGAATTCTTATAATTTTGAGCTATCTTTTAGCACATAATTAAATGGCTTGTAAACACTGAAGTTTTTTTTGAGTTTTAAATTGTTAGGATGTACTGAATTAAAGGCTACTTATTTTCCACCCCTAACATAAGACCTGTCTGGTTATTACAGTCAATGTCACACAAATTATGAAGATTTCCAGTCATTCTGTTAAGAATAGAAACTGTGCACAGGTATTTTAGTGTCACATGCTCTTTTGCTAATTCTTTTTATTAATGTTTTCCCTGATCTCAGATAATCATCTTACATTTAAGCCTAGATCTTTAGCTTATTTAGTACTCAATCTGAGGACCAGCATTATGGTAGAGGTTAAGCTGCTGCCTTAGAAGCCCACATCCCATGTGGGTGCAGTTTAGGACTTGGCTGCTCCACTTCTGGTCCACCTCCCTGCTAATGTCCTGGGAAAGCAGTGGAAGATAGTCCAGGTCCTTAGGCCTCTGTACCCATGTGGGAGACCTGGCTGAAGCTTCCAGGTCCTGACTTTGATCTGGTGGCCCAGCCCCAGCCTTTGTGGCCATTTGGGGAATGAACAGGTAATTGGAAGTTCTCTCTCTCTCTCTCTCTCTCTCTCTGTGTGTGTGTGTGTATAACTCTGCCTTTCAAATAAGTAAGAAAAAAAATCTTTAAAAATAAAAAGTGAATATTAACATTCAATATTCCAGCTATAGCTTCTTGTCAATGTGAACCCTTAGAGACAACAGATGATGGCTTAGGTACTTGCAACCCTTATACTCAGTTGAGAGCCTTGGATTGAGTTCTGGGCTCTTTGCTTTGGCCCAGCTAGCCCTGGCTTTTGCAGGCTTGTGGGGAATGAACAACTGGATAAAGACTGCTGTTTGTCTACCTGCATTTCCTTCTCTCTCCTCTCTCTCTTTCTCTCTCATCTCTCTCTGGCTGTCTCTCTCCCTTTCAAATAAAAATAAATGAATTAATATTTTTAAAAATAGTCATATCTGCTGGTGTTTCAGTTTTCTCCATGTTTTGTCTCAACTCCCAGCAAGTCCTGAAAACAATCTGCTTTGATCTTCCTGCACTCTCAGATATGTCTTTCCCCTTTCCCCCTCAGGGTATTTGTCTTGTTTTGCCTGTGGTACAGCTTAGAAATTCTTTTTTTAGCAGTAATCTGGGGATAAATCAATAATCTCATTTTTTTAACACCTAAATTTCAAGAAACTTCTATTTCTTATCATCCAATGTTTTTAAAAATGACTTTATTTTTTCATGAACTTTTCATTTTCCTTTTTCAGGAGAGGAGCTGGAGATCAAGCGGAATGAGGATTTGGTTGCTATTTCTCCATGTTGACCAGAAGCAGAAGTCCAGATAACCAGACTGGTGTAATAGTTTCTAACTGACATCATTTCTGTTGGAATAATAATACAACATTTTACTTATTTGGGAGTACTGCTAAATTCACCTGTTATGAAACTGTCTCTTTCATATAATATAACCATTTTCTTTTTGCTTAGAATTCCTTTAATAAATGCCCATACTCATCCTTTTAACTCCTGACAATTGTTAGAAATATTTCTCAAAAGTGTCTTGGCCTCTTGTGTATTCCTTGAACATAGGCTGGCTTAAATTGGAGTCTGTAATTAGCATATTTTTATCACTATAGTAAAACACTTGAATCAATGTAACTTTATAGAGTAAATATATTTATTTTGGCTGACAGTTTTGGAAGTTCACATTCCAGGATCAGACAAGTCCCATTGGCTTTGCTTCTGGTGATGGTGTTCTTGTTGGCAGAGTCCTTTGGTGGAGCTGACTAACACACAGCAAGAGATAGGAGTATGCAGTTCTGTCTGAGTGTGTCTCAGTGGTCTCTGATAAATTCCCTCAGATTCAATCATGGAGTTCCACTAATGACCTAATCCATTCAACTCACTTTTTTAAAGTTTAACATCTAAACACCATAATTTGATCAAATTGTCACCCTATTCATACCATTAACTTATGACTTGGGGACTTAAACTTCTATATGAGTTCAGGAGCCAAATATTCCAACTATAGCGGGTGCTCTAATTTTATCCAATTATATCATGACTATAAGTATTCTTTGTATGAAGATTTTGTGTTTGATTTCTTTTCTTGCCTCCATGACACATAGTGTGTTTTTTAAGTGCATACTTTGTACTCTGTAAATAAACACAATTTTACTGCAAGTGAAACTTATGAATTGAGTTCTAACATTGGGCCAAATGACAGTAAATGATATCTGACCCTAACTGCCTCAATTATAATTTCTGTGAAATTGGAAAGTGTATTACTCTGCTAAAACATATATAGTAGTTAAAAAATATATAACCTTAAATAACAGCTGAGAAATATATAAACAGAAAATACCTCCCAAGGATTTCACGTAAAGATAGGAGTCCTGTACCAAGTGACAAGAATACTTTATGATCTTTTCTCTCAGAGGAGAATAAGAATCTAATTCTGAGCTTCTCAAGAGAAAAAAAAAATTGCATTTAATTAACACCATAAGGCAGACAAACATAGCTCAAGTGATCTTTATCTCTGATGTTTGCCTTGGATGCTTTCAGAAATAGAAAGCTTTCAACAATTTCATGCTTTTTGTAGTACTCCTTTAAGGTACCTTCAGGCATCATACACATAAGCTACATGCATAATATGACTTTATTTACAGGACACTTGCTGGGGCTTGTAAGAAGCTGTGTTTGTATTATTATTCAAATACCAAAATGATTACACTGTGTTACTTATGTAAGCACCTCCGGGATACACTTCTCTTCTGTGAAAAGTAAAGTTTAAGTCATTCGCATGAAAAGCATCATTGTAACTCCTTCATGCAACTAGATATAATTCCACAAGAACTTCAGAAACTAGTTGAATTGACTCAGTAGGTAATTACTGACATTTTTTCTTTATTTGTTACTTTGTTGACATGAAAACAAAATCATAAAGTGAGAAACTTTACTAAAAATAAGAAAAATTGTAATCCCTAATTTGGCAAGTATTCTAGGAGATAAATTTTGATCATCTTCTATGTGTCAGGATATAAAAATAAATCTCAGGAGTAAAGCAGCAAACAAAACTCAAGAGTGGCCGGCGCCGTGGCTCAACAGGCTAATCCTCCGCCTTGCGGCGCCGGCACACCGGGTTCTAGTCCCGGTCGGGGCACCGATCCTGTCCCGGTTGCCCCTCTTCCAGGCCAGCTCTCTGCTGTGGCCAGGGAGTGCAGTGGAGGATAGCCCAAGTGTTTGGGCTCTGCACCCCATGGGGGACCAGGATAAGCACCTGGCTCCTGCCATCGGATCAGCGTGGTGCGCCGGCCGCAGCGCGCTACCGCGGCGGCCATTGGAGGGTGAACCAACGGCAAAAAGGAAGACCTTTCTCTCTGTCTCTCTCTCTCTCACTGTCCACTCTGCCTGTCAAAAATAATAATAAAAAAAAAATTAATTAAAAAAAAAAAAAAACAAAACTCAAGAGTATGTTATTGAGACTCCGGGGATACAGGCCATAAGAAAATAAACAAACAAATCGATAAACCAGAAAAATATCAGATCAATGCAGATAGAGATTTTTTAAAGAGTGACTTCACAAAAAAATCCTAAGATAGAAGACTTAAGGCTAATTCTAAATGTATAATTGTACTCAATATTTATGAATAGATGTGATTTAAACTAAAATTTAAATTTCAAGTATTGAGATATGGAATTATAACTGGGAAGAATTCAAAGACCCTGAGGTAATATATTATTCAGTATACACCAAAGTGATTATGGTTTAACATATACAAAATTAATTATCAGAGTGCTTTTCCAACAGGGGTTGGCAAGTTTTCTACTTCAGAAAGTCTCTTAGAATCTCATGCCGAGGCTTCACCTGACTGAGATGCTACCATATTTTGGCCATGTGTAATACAAGGCCGTTATGGATGTCAATGGAAGAAAAGAAAAACTAGACAATCACATATGTTTTTTTTTCACTGAATTAGTTTGAATGTGAAATGTCACTTCCGCATGCCATTTAAGGCTTATTCATTTGAAAAGAAGGTTTAAAAACACAACTTCACATGCTTCATATCATAGAAGAGCTGGATGTTGTTGTGACCTGATCTCTACACTAGGTAGGACATTCATTTGAGGAATTTATGCATCACAATAAAACTGGAAAGTGCTAGAATGTAGAATTGAAGAAAACAGGGTATGAGATGAAGTTGAAGGTTGAAGTCAAGAGATAGTTGTTTGGCTTGAAACCTAAGTGCAATTGGGAGATATGGGATGCTTTAAAATAACCATATGATGTGGTTTTCATATGTAAAATGTCAGTTTGGATGGTGCATGGGAAAAAAAGATAATGGGCACAATAAAGGGTGGAGTCAGTAGAAGTCAATTTCTGTCTTTTAGAAAATGGGCTGGTACAAAGTCTCAAAGATGGAGAGAAGTAGATTGATTCACAGTGTGTTTTGAAGGTAAAATTGAAACGAGCTTCTAATGGATTGGTCGTGGGTCAGGATAATCTTTAGATTTTTATCTTGAGCAATGATATGATGCCTGTTTACTGTGATAGGAAAGGCATGAGTGGTTCACATTATAAATCCATGGTTGTCTTTTGAGTATTCTTGATAGGTATATTAGAGATCCTTAAGGTTATGTCGAATAGATGCTCTTCCTAGTGATTCACGAAGTCAGTGAGGATGGATATATAGATTTTGGCACATTCAACTTATAGATAGTGACCTTCAGTCACAGATAGAAAATTTATAAAAGAAGTCCTGGGTGTTATAAAATAGGTTTATTGTTAAAAGGAGACAGAAAGTAAGCAAATGGTCTGAATTATTAATCCTTTCATTTCTCCCATTGTTACTTGCATTTTTTCTGGAACAAACTATACACATTTTCATGATGACAAACAACATGGTAAAGTTTCCAGGGAGTGAGTCTTAAAAATGGCCTTCCCTACTCCCTAATCAATAAGAAAGTGTTTTTAAGACAGCTGCTATTTTCTAGTGCAGAATACATCTCAGCATTTCCAGCTGAGTGGCTCTGGAGGCTGCTTCATGATTGCATTTTATGTTACTTATTGAAGGGCCCACAATTACTATGCCATCTTTCACAGCAAAAGATGATTCTGCTGACCCACCATTGGCAAAGCATACGAACTAGAGATTGGGTTTTATCCAGGTGTTATCTTGCCTAGTTTCTTAAGGAACTAGCCAAATACTTCTTAATAAACCCCATTTACTCAAATTTTATTCATCAGGGACAAACTCAAATCCCAAGTTCAGGAAAATGCCTCCATGTTGAGTTCTCTCATCTGACACTTGTATACTTACATAGATTTTTTCATTTTGATGTGAATATATGTAAAATGTAAATTCTTAATCTAATATTTGGCATTTTTATGCTTTATCTACCCCAGAAAACTACTAGACTATGTGAATTCAGCTTTAGGTTTTACTCTAAATCTCCCTAAGAATTTAGCCTACTTTGAAACCTATAGAAGTTATTCAATTGATTGTTTTCTGAGTGTGTGTTTGTGCATGGTGTGGGGCATTTGTATCTTGGGGTTTGTGAGTGTGTATGTGTGAAGGGGAAAGAAAGAACAGATGTGAAGATATTAGGTCCATTTTTGAAGCACAGCATATGTTTTAAATCATATTACTAACAGAAATAATTTCTGTGGTTTTGAATAATATGAAATTCAAGAATTACCTTACAGTCATTGGAAATAGTTGTAAATATTTTGGAATTTTTAATAAATTAAATCTTATTATATTACTTTTGAACAAAAGAAGCTCAAACACTGGAAATTTCATGATTTAATCTAACCTATTCAAAATTTCACATATTGATTTTCCAGAAAATATATGGGGGAATTTCTCATATATAAGTGATTCTAAACACATGATGTTAATTGACTGCTCAGTAATCCCTGATATATTAATTTATTCAATCAATTCAAAATTCATTTATTTGCTTCTATTTTCAATTGTTAATAAAAATTTGTTATTCTTCCATACTATTCCTTGTCTATATACCTGATAATCAATTGCATATAATTCTGACAAGGAGTCATGAGTTAAAGAATAGTATCATTTCTAAGTTTCTTGACTCATCTTGACAAATAGATGTTTTGAATTACTGTGCTAATTTACTCTTCGAGTGGAAGAGAATGCAAAAAGCATATAAATGTACCATCACTGTACCTTTCCTAAAGCATACAAAAATTCTAGAACTTGGGGAGCGGCAATGTGGTAAAGTAGGTTAAGCCCCTACGTGTGGCACCAGCATTGCATATGGGTGCTGGTTCAGGTCGTGGCTGCTCTACTTCCTATGCATCTCTATATTCATGGCCTGGGAAAGCAATAGAAGATGGCCCAAGTCCTTGGGCCCTTGCTAATCATATGGGAGACCTGGAAGAACCTCTTGGCTCCTGGCTTTAGATCAGCCAGCTATTTGGGGAGTGAACCAGTAGACAAAAGATCTCTCTCTCCCTCCCTCCCTCCCTCCCTCTCTCCCTCCCTCCCTCTCTCTCTCTTTCTCTGTGTGTCTGTAACTCTGTCTCTCAAATAAATAAATAAATCTTTAAAAATAACTAGTACTCAAACAGTATATTTCACTTTGTGTTTCTATGTGGGTGCAAACTGTTGAAGTATTTATACTAAATTGATCTTCTGTATATAAAGAGAATTGAAAATGAATCTTGATGTGAATGGAAAGGGAGAGGGAGCGGGAGAGGGGAGGGTTGCGGGTGGGAAGGAAATTATGGGAAGGGGAAGCCATTGTAATCCATAAGCTGTATACTGGAAATTTATATTCATTAAATAAAAGTTAAAAAAAAAAAACAGAAAAACTGGAAACCAGATGAATACTCATCAATAAGGAAATAATTAAGCATATGATTTTTGAGTAATGTTCATAAGATAAGGTTTAAAAGTAAGGTACAAGGTATTTGTGTAAATTCCAATTTATTTAAAACAAAATGCATTGTAGAAACTTCTGGAGAATAAGATTTAGGAGTTTTTGGTTCTTGCTGTAATGTGTCTAAGGGTTCTTAATTTTATATTAGCCAAGTTCACATTTAGAAGACTTAAAAAATATACAAAATAGTTTTAACAATAACTATTTCTGGCTAATGAAATTAAAGACAATTTTTAATTTATTTGTATGATTTCCAAAAAAAAAATACTCCAGAAGTTATTAATTTTTGTTCACTAATTATGGAAAACATTTTTCACATTTTTAATGGAATTTTTTTTTTTTTTATTTTTTTGACAGGCAGAGTTAGACAATGAGAGAGAGAGAGACAGAGAGAAAGGTCTTCCTTTTTGCCATTGGTTCACCCCCCAAGTGGCTGCTACAGGCAGCATGTGGCGGCCGGTGCGCTGTACGGATCCGAAGCCAAGAGCCAGGTGCTTCCTCCTGGTTTCCTATGCGGGTGCAGGGCCCAAGGACCTGGGCCATTCTCCACTGCACTCCCGGGCCACAGCAGAGAGCTGGACTGGAAGAGGAGCAACGGGGACAGAATCCGGTGCCCCAACTGGGACTAGAACCTGGGGTGCCGGCGCTGCAGGCAGAGGATTAGCCTATTGAGCCGGCTCGCCAGTCAATGGAATTTATTAATACATTAGATTCTCAGAGTCACTGAAATGCATGGAAAGAACTACAACATGATTTAAATCAATTATTTTGTTAATGTGATATAAACACAAAGATATCTAGGCCAGCATTGTGGTGTTAAATGTTTGAGAGATAAAGCATCACATATGTGCACCAGTTTGTGTCCTGACTATTCCATGTCCACTCCAACTCCCTAAAGTCCTGGATAAAGCAGTAGAAGATAGCTTGAATATTTGTGTTCCTACCACTCACCTGGGAGACCCAGATGGAGCTCCAGGCTCCTGGCTTTATCCTGAACCAGGCCCCCACCTCCAACCCCTCATTGTGCCATCTGGGGGAATGAAACAGCAGATGAACGATCTCTCTCTTTCTCTCTGTTTCTTTCTCTCTACATAAAAACTCTTTCAAAGAAATACATTTTTTTTGCTAAAATAGCAATAGATACTTAAAAGTATAGTAATATATATATCATGTATATAGTAATATATATTGCTATAAATGGTAATGTATAGTATATACAATATACTATATAGTAAATATAATGTATATAGTATTATATATAGTAATATATTTATAAATATTAGCTAACATAAATAAAGGAAAAATGATATATTTTCTATTTGGGTCTAGCTTATTTCCTTTAGCATAATGATCTCCAGTTGCATTCCTTTGGTTACAAATGTCAGAATTTCATTATTTTTTTGACTGAGCAATATTCCATCATTAATGCATATAACAGTTTCTTTATCCATTCATTAGCAAACAGACATCTAGATTGGCTTCAAATCTTAGCTATTATGAATTGAGCTGCTGTAAATACGTGAGTGCAGGTAACTCATTAATATGCTGCTTTCATTTATTTTGAATGTATCCCCATGAGTGCGATACCTGATTCATATGTTAGATCTACTTTGTTTTTTGAGGTATCCCCATACTGTCTTCCATGACTGTACCAGTTTGCATTCCCTCCAACAATGCATTAGGGTATTTTTTTAATACATTCTCACCAGCATTTGGTAGTTTTTGATTTTTGGATGATAGTCATTCTAACTGTGTGAGGTGTTACCTCATTTTTGTTTTTATTTGCTTGGGTATCCTGAGAATATTTATTTTATGTTTCTGTTGGCCATTCATATTTTGTCCTTTGAAAAATGCCTGTTCATTTGTCCATTTCTTAATCAGATTGTTTGATTAATTTGTTGAGTTTCTTGGAATTCTTATCTATGATGGATATTATTCCTTTATCAAATGAATAGTTGGCAAATATTTTCTTCCATTCTCTTATTTACCTCTTTATTTTGTTGATTACTACCTTTATCAAACAGAAACTTCTTAGCTTGATATAATCACATTTTTCCATTTTGGGGTCACAATATCTATACTCAATCCACCCAGGCATGTTCGCCATACAGAACACCAAACTACTTCATAGGGTGTACCCCAAAGCATCTGCAGGATCTGTCCCCAGCATTTATGTAACTATGAGTTTCTACAGTCAGACCTTGTGCAGGAACCAATTCCCAACCTGTGTTTCTCTCAGTTCTGTAGCCAGGGGCCAGAACTATCAAAGTCACAGGGTGTAGGGGATCTCCTCTCTGCCCTACAAGATGCCGCAGCCCAGGCATGAGCTGCCTACTGTTACCCAAGGCAGGACTGAGATGACTGAAGTTTCACTTCAGTGTGTTGAGAATGGCACTTTTCTGGGAGAAAGGGAGAGAAGCAACAATCTCCCTGCACAGTGTACAGTAGTTGCTCAGCCCTCTGCTAGTCTCCTAGGCCAGATTCAAAACCAATTAGTGTTGTGGAACTGTCCCTAAAGTCACTAAGTAAAGAATTCAATGAAAAGAAAAGAAAAAAAGCAAAAAAAAAAGCACTGTTCCTCTGTGGGGAGCTACCCCCACATATAGCACTGTCATATGGAATTTTCCACACCTAGCCCTAACCTCAGGTTAAGGCGACCTGTTTATGCCAAGACTTGCCTGAGATATGCAGGTGTTCTAAACCTCTAACTGCATAACAGGATGTTATTGATGTTATCGGTTATTTGAATTTTATGTAACCTTTTGTTTGTTACCCTATACTGACTCTGTGTAACCATCTTTGAGCTTGTGGGGCTGTGGGTATATATATTCGTTTCTTGCTATGCTCGGGGCTGGTGGTTGAAGAGCCTCTCAAGAAGGCGGCCTCCGGTCCCTTGTCACCAAGCTCCCTAACCTTGGCTTGAAGGCTTCAAGGCATTAAACGCTGATGAACAGACCGAGTACTGTGTCTTCGCTTAGTTTGTCGAGTGGCCGCCGACAGCTGGTGCCGTGACTCGGATTCGCTTCATCAGGTAAGCTTCTATAGAGGGAAGTCTACGGCCGCGAGCCACGGGAACTCAAGGGGGGCAGCTTAGCACGTGTAGGGCATGGGAGACTGGGATTTAGCCTGGGAGCCCCTCTGATCTAACCATGGGAAATGCACAATCGCATAAGAATGTTAAATGGGTAATCAAAGCTCTGCTAAAGAGTGCTGGGACACACCGGTCGCTGGACATAGCATTACAGAATTTATAGAAAGTGTCAGGAGCCATACACCCTGGTTCACGGAGGAATGCCTCTTAACACATAGATGGTGGAGGGAGTTAGGAAGGCACCTGAAAGGGAAACAATTAACACCTGAGGTGTGGGGCCTCTGGCGATGTATTGAGCAAGCCTTTGAGAGTAATCAGGAGGAGGTGGTCCAATGTTTGCTGGACTCCTCTGAGTGCCTCGAGAAAGAAAGTAACACTGGCAGTCAAGGTGGAGACAGCGATATTGGAGCAGCCACCAGAAAGGACAGGCGGGGAGGAGCCGGGCTTGAGCCATCAGCTCCCCCAGAACCCACGCCTCCAGAACCGTGGTGGGCAGACGGCCCACCACCGGGATATCCTTCAGATGGGGAGCCCCCTGACGGTGCAGACTCTACCATTTCCTCAACTAGTGAGACGGGTAGTGAGACGGATAGCTCGTCCTCAGATTCAGACAGGCAGTGCAGGGTGCCAAGAGAGGTGTTAATTCAAATAAGGGAAATCGTGCTTAAAGCATGGAGGGTAGTGCCAAAACGCAGAGAGATAAAGCATAGTCTTACAAAAATCTTGCTAGGACCCTCCAAGCCCTATGCAGACTTCATTCATCGGCTTAATGAGGCAGCAGGCGCTTATTTAACTCTGTTGATGAGGCCATGCCTTTAGTCTCATTCCCTGCCGCTTTGTTTCAGATGTGTTTCCCTGTCCTAAGCAATGGGCTCCTATGCTGATGACCAGCTCTTTTCTGTGCTGCTGTAGTTAACTTATCTGAGAGTTTGCACGTGTCTTAAAGGTTTCATGTTTTATTGGATTTGTCTGTCTTTAATGTTTGAGTGACTACCTAACTCTAATCAGATCTAGCCCACAGCCCTGGTTACTAATTTTTGGCTGAACGGTTTGACTCTCTAACAGTTTAAATTCTCAAGTGGAGTCTAACAACTTTGGGACTTCCAGTAGGATCCCTGGAACTCTCAAAGAATGAGACTCTAAATTTGTTAAAGTAACAACTGTTTGAGTCAATTCAAATTATACAAAGTGTATCAAAATGTTGTAAATAATGTCAGACCTATGTTGTATTCATGTTTTTGCTTTCCAGCTAAAGTGGTCGTACAAGTCTTTACATGTCCTGAATATGCTTTAAACTTGTTTCTTTCACAGATCTGTTTTTGCAAAAACTACAGTGTCTCTTTTTAACAGTGTCTACTTAATTGATTACTCTGCTGTTTCTAAAGTTCTCTTTTTAGCTCTGTTAAATAGTTCTGAGTTATGTGAGGATTTTGTGTGCTAACTCTTATGTTCAAGGTTTTTATTTCTGGTTTCCAAGGTAATCTAGTGTGTACTGTACTGTCTCTGTTAAGTTCAGATTGATGAAAAGCATTGTTAAATATCATTATGATTAGACCTGGTCTAAAAGTGTTTGGATCACCCTGTCTAATGAAGGGCTATCATTTCAGGATGTTAAAAAATTCTATTCTAACCAGATACTCTAAATTCTCTTGGCACCTTTAACAAAGTTTCTAAAAATCAAAGTTCTAAATTCTCTAAACTTTTGGTATCTCCAAAAGGGCCCCTGGAGATGTCAAAAGATATATCTCTCATCTTCCAGAGATAATAACCAATTGGGATGTTTAAAAGTGCTGCCAAGACGTAAAATGATTCAACACTCTACTAAAATTCCTCACAACCCACAGGAAATTTTTCAAAGGGGTCAAGGGAATCAAGGTTCCAAAAACATTGGGGACATTTAACCCCTAAACCTCAGATGCTCGTTAGATGGAGAGACCCTTTCACCCGACTCTGGAGAGGGCCTGACCCACTGATTGCATTGGCAAGAGGATTTGGCTGTGTGTTCCCCATAGGGGAGTTGACTCCAATTTGAATACTGGCCAAAAATATCGGGCCTATGCCTGATGCAAGTAACAACCCACCCAGGGAGCAGTTTGCCCACGAGGGAGATCCCCTTGTCTTTCCTCTTCCAGAAACGGACAGAGATCCAGAGGCAGGTGATGATGCAGACACTGTGATCCTGACAAGAAGTGCCCGGCTCAGTGATGGGGGATTTGATGACCCAAACGTGATCATCAAAACACTTCAGGAAGGAGAACCCGTGGCATTCACAGATGGGGCTAAAGGAGGAACTGGAGTAGCCCTCCTAGGGGATAAAATCTTTCAAGTAGTTACTGCCTCTCCATCTCCACAGCATGCTGAGCTAGCAGCTGTATCAAAAATTATTAGTTGTGTTTCAGGACCATTAAATATTTTTTCAGACAGTGCTTACGTAGTCAATGCAGTAACAAAGTTAGGTTCACCATCCTTAATTTCCAAACATTCTAGTCCATGCCTACTTTGAGCTGTACAACAAGCCCTATTTCACCGTATCGAGCCCATATTTATTGGCTTTATCAGGGCTCATACAGGCTTGCCCGGACCCTTATCCAATGGAAATGCAACAGCAGATTCACAATCTCGTTTTCTTGTAATCGGCACCATAGTGGATCAGGCCAAGAGTTTTCATAACCTATGGCATGTTAATAGTAAAACTTTATCTTTAAAATTTAAAATCCCTATTCACATTGCAAAAGAAATTGCACGGAACTGCCCAAAGTGTGTCACTTTCCAACCTGTTAAAACACCCACTGGGGCTAATCCCCGTGGCCTATTTCCTTGCCACATATGGCAAATGGATGTTACCCATCACTCCAAGTTTGGTAAATTGGCATGCATTCATGTCACAGTAGATACCTTTTCTGGCATACTCATGGCGTCAGCCATGGCCAAGGAAACAGTGACACATGTTAAACAACACTTGTTGCAATGTTTTGCCACCTGGGGCATTCCTAAAGTCATAAAAACTGATAATGGGCCAGCATACACTTCTCAAGAAATGAAGCGCTTTGTTCAACAATTTGGTATTACCCATATTACTGGCATTCCCTATAATCCACAAGGACAAGCCATTGTGGAGCGAGCAAATTTATATCTTAAAACTATCATATTAAAACAAAAAGGAGGAGTAGGGGCACTCACCTGTTCCCCTAAGGATATACTTAATTATGCCCTATTTACCATTAATTTTTTATACAAAACATCAAATGGCAAGACCCCAGCAGAACATCACATGTTCCGATATGACAGTTTTGATCATCCCTCACAGACAGTCGACAAACAGTCCTCTGCACACTCGGCTGAGAATGATAATGTTCCAGTCAACACAAAACAAATGATCCTATGGAGGGACCCCCAAGATAACTAATGGAAGGGCCTGTTCCCTTTGCTATGAAGGGTCCGAGGTGCAGTTTGTTTTTCTCCACAGGGAGCCTCACAACCGGTTTGGGCACCAGAGAGAAGGATCCGGCTGCTCAAGAAAGACCCAGAGGAGCAACCCTCGGAACTGTCCGCCAAACCGGCTGCAGAGATGGACTAATGAAAAGACTGTTGTGTGCCCTTTCGATAGCCTTGCTGTTAATCTGCCTTGCTGCAGTTTTGGGAATTATTATTGATTGTGCTTTAGATGTATTTTTAGAGCTCAAAATGCTTCACGGGTATAAGATATTTGCCTTAATGCTGATGGTGGCAGGTGTTGCCTGCAATGAGAAGACGGTGTCTCTTGGAGATTGCTTAGGGCACTTCCCTGGCCTACGCCTCTATCCAACACCTCAGCTTACTTGCCTGTTATAATTGCTGGAAAGGCAACAGCGCACCAACTTGGTGATCCGACAGGCTATGTTGGCCATCCAGAGGGACGACCCCCATGATGAAGTGATTTGGCTCAGCATGCTGGAGCAGTAGTCAATCACGGGTAACCACTGGCAAGCACACGGAGCAACCTAAGAAAGAACAGGGAGACGAGCCACTCCCTGTTTCCATGACGGGTAAGCCCATGGTGCATTGCTGGGGACCTAAGACAGGCACACTCTCTTGCTAGAAAACTAAAAAGGGGGAGATGTGGGGAGCTACCCCCACATATAGCACTGTCATATGGAATTTTCCATACCTAGCCCTAACCTCGGGTTAAGGCGACCTGTTTACGCCAAGAGTTGCCTGATATGCAGGTGTTCTAGACCTCTAACTGCATAACAGGATGTTATTGATGTTATCAGTTGTTTGAATTTTTTTTTTTTTTGACAGGCAAAGTGGACAGTGAGAGAGAGAGAGACAGAGAGAAAGATCTTCCTTTTTGCCGTTTGTTCACCCTCCAATGGCCGCCGTGGCTGGCGCACTGCGGCCAGTGCACCACGCTGATCCGAAGGCAGGAGCCAGGTGCTTCTCCTGGTCTCCCATGGGGTGCAGGGCCCAAGTACTTGGGCCATCCTCCACTGCACTCCCGGGCCACAGCAGAGAGCTGGCCTGGAAGAGGGGCAACCAGGACAGAATCTGGTGCCCCGACTGGGACTAGAACCCGGTGTGCCTGCGCCACAAGGCGGAGGATTAGCCTATTGAGCCGCAGCACCGGCCAGTTTTTTTTTTTTTTTTAACTTTTATTTAATGAATATAAATTTCCAGTGTACAGCTTATGGATTACAATGGCTTCCCCCTCCCATAACTTCCCTCCCACCCACAACCCTCCCCTCTCCCGCTCCCTCTCCCCTTCCATTCACATCAAGATTCATTTTCAATTCTCTTTATATACAGAAGATCAATTTAGAATAAAGATTTCAACAGTTTGCACCCACATAGAAACACAAAGTGAAACATACTGTTTGAGTACTAGTTATAGCATTAAATCACAATGTACAGCACATTAAGGACAGAGATCCCACATGAGGAGCAAGTGCACAGTGGCTCCTGTTGTTGACCCAACAAATTGACACTCTAGTTTATGGCACCAGTAACCACCCTAGGCTGTCGTCATGAGTTGCCAAGGCTATGGAAGCCTTCCAAGTTTGCCGACTCTGATCATATTTAGACAAGGTCATAAAAGACAGAATGAGGATAGTAACCAATGATCCTAAGAGTGGCATTTACCAGGTTTGAACAATTATACAGCATTAAGTGGGGAAGAGGACCATCAGTACACACAGGTTGGAAGTAGAGCCATTGGTGGTAGAGTAGAGGTTATGATTACAAAGGAATGAGGCCCAAGTGCACTAGATAGGGCCTAGAACAAAGGACAGAGTCATTATTAGAGGAGCTAAGAAAGGTGCTGTCTAAGCTACAATTAAGTTTTCTGATTGAGAGGCAAATAGAACCTGATAGAAGGGGCTTGATAATAATCTGGTGGGCTTTAGGCCTTGTAAGTTAAGAGGCCCAGACCTATCTATCTCTTCACATGGGGTATATCCTAAGGGAGGTGTGAACCTCCTAGGGGAAGGCACTCTGTTGACTTTCATGACTTGGCTGGGCTGGGAGGAGAGCTGGCCAGGTCAAGGCAGGGGGCATCTCTAACAAGAAATTTACAGTTCTGCCTGCAATGTTGCTGACCCTACTTGACCATCCCCTCAGCTGCAGTGGTCACTTTGGAAGTTAGGCTGAGTGAAGGGCTTTTCAGCTTAGAGCCAATAAGATCTGTGGCTCTGACCTGGGCATCCTTCGACTCCAGGGCAGGTCCATTTCCAGTGATCCAACTCTTGGCAGAGCTGCCAGGGCTCTTCACAAGCTGACTTCTGCTGAAGCCCAGGCTTACCACATTGAAAGCCACTGCAGTGGACTGGCCTGTTGGGTCTCTTTGAGGGCAGATCACTGTACAGATCAGCCATTAATAGGCCTGCCACCCATTGCTTCTGATGCCTAGCTTTCTTTTCCTCCTGGTTTGTGTTAAAGCAGACCAGATGATGCAAGTCACGGGAGTGCCCGTATCCCATCTCTAATCTTCGGTGGCCTGAACTACAAGTCTATAGTCACAGGCATGTTCTGTAGTAGTTTTTCTAAGGTAGACAATGCCCATGAGGAAAATTATATTCTCACTTTAAAACTTTCTTTCCCTTTGGTCTGAAAGGGAGGTTTTTTCTACTGACTGTATACTTCGCTGATGGCGAAGTGAATCTAGCTATGAGATTATTATTTAAATTCTTATTTTGGCTATGCTATTACAGAAAATTGTTAGCCATCTCTTTTATAAGGTCTAAAGATTAAATTGTGTGTCCTACAGATTCCTTCATAATAGAATTAGTTTCCTACCTTGAAGAGAATAGAGAAATGAAAGAATAAGTTGGGCTTAGAATAGAGAAATGAGGGAGCAAGTCCTAGATCGCTTGCTGACAATAGCAATATTACATGAATACTTAGCAAACCGTTTCAACCATTAGATAACAACTTAAGAAAACATTTATCAGAAGGTCCAATGCCTTCTATAAATTTTAAGAATCATGTATTTGAAAACACCTCTTAAATATCTAACATGGTGTAGTTTGTTTAGCCAGTAAACTTAAGCACAACCATATAAAATGTTTTTAGTTTCTTTCTACCAACAAGTTTAAAACATATGATACACAGATTCAGATGTTTGAATTTTATGTAACCTTTTGTTTGTTACCCTATACTGACTCTGTGTAACCATCTTTGAGCTTGTGGGGCTGTGGGTATATAAACTCGTTTCTTGCTGTGCTCGGGGCCAGTGGTTGAAGAGCCTCTCAAGAAGGCAGCCTCTGGTTCCTTGTCGCCAAGCTCCCTACCTTGGCTTGAAGGCTTCAAGGCATTAAACGCTGATGAACGGACCGAGTACTGTGTCTTCGCTTAGTTTGTCGAGTGGCCGCCAACATTCCTCAACAGTAGAGAAAAAGCTGTAAACAATAATCAGATCTCAAAATGTCATTTTGCTTATGTATATTATAATTTTTGTACTCTTAGTTACCACAGATCAGGGGAAAATATGGAATTTGTCTTTCTTTGGACTGGATTATTTCACTAAGTATAATGGCTTCCAGAAAAATCCATTTTGTTGCAAAAGACAGGATTTCATTCTTTTTTCTGGCTAAGTAGTATTCAAAAGTGTTCATATACCACATTTGCTTTATCCAGGCATCCTTTGATGGGCATCTGGGTTGATTCTAGACTTTATCTATTGTGAATTGAGCTGCAATAAACATGGAGAGTAAAGATAACTTTAATATGCTAATTTCATTTTGTTTGGGGTACATTCTATGTTGGGAATTCTTAATTAATGTTTCATTCTTTGTCTTGGTTAATGGTCTGTTTAGGTTTTCTATGTCTTTATGACTCAAATTTGGTAGATTATTTGTGACCAGGGATATATCCATTTCTCTAGATATTCCAATTTGTTGTATTGTCATTTTCATTTATTTCCAGAAATTTGTTGATTTTCCTTTTGATTTCTTCTATGTCCCACTGTTCATTCCAGAACATATTGTTGAGTCTCCATGTGTTTGCCTATTTCCTAAATATTCTTAAATTATTCATCTCCAGCTTCATTTTTTGTGTTCAGAATAGATACATGATATGATTTCAGTTTTTTTGAATTTGCTGAGACTTGCTTTATGGCCTAGCATATGGGCTATCATAAAGAAAGTTTCATGCACTGATGAAAACATGTCTGTTCTTCAACTATGGGATGAGATGTTCTGTAGATATCAGTTAGGTCTACTTGGTCCATAGTGTCGATTAGCTCAGTTGTTTCTTTTTTTATTTTCTGTCTAGTTGATCTGTCCATTGATGGAAGTTGGTTGTTGAAGTCCCCTCTTACTATTGCATTGGAGTTTATTTCTCCATTAAATCTGTTAATATTTGTTTTAAGTAGGTAAGTGCCCTGGAAGAATATATATTTATTATATTCGCATCTTCCTGTTGAATGAATCCCTTAATCATGAAATGATGCCTTTATTTGTCTATTTTAACAGCTTTTGTGTTGAAGTCTATTCTGCCGGATATTAGAATGGCCACACCTGCTCATTTTGCTTTCCATTAGCATGGAATATTTTTTTCATCCTATCACTTTCAGCTTGAGGGTATTTTTGTTGGTGCAGTATGTTTCTTGTAGGCAGCAAATGGATGTGTCTTGTTTCTTAATGCATTCAACCTGTCTGCATCTTTTAATTGGAGAATTTAAGGATTTATATTTAAGGTTACTATTGATCAATAATGCCCTTGTCCTGCCCTTTTTCTTTAAATATGCCTATTGTTTGTTTGTATTTCCTTTGTATTTTCATTTATACCAGGAAAATTTCTGCCAACACATTCTTTCATAGTGATGACTATCTTTCTGTGTTTCTGTGTGTAGCACTCCTTAAGCATCATTTATAAGGCTAGATGAGCGGTGACAAATTCATAAGTTACTTTTTGTTATGAAAAGTATTTATTTCATATTCATTCATAAATTAGAGCTTGTAGGGTACAGTATTACGGATTGACAGTTTTTTTTTTTTTCTTTTAAGACATGGGACTATATCTCTCCATTCTCTCTAAGCCTCTAAGGTTTTGATGAGAAATCAGCTGTCAGTTTAATTAGAGATCCCCTGAAGGTAATCTGGCATTTCTCTCAGGCATATTTTAGGATCTTTCCTATATGTTTTACTGTAGAAAGTTTGACTACAATGTGTCATGGTCAAGATCTTTTCTGATTGTGTCTATCTGTAATTCTATGAGAGAGCCACTGCAATCTCTACTTGTGTCCAGATGGCACCGTTTCCCTGCTAGTTGTTGGGCATTCTTGGTAGGAGGCGGGGAGAAAGAAATGTGCTTTTTATTTACTGGATTTTGTGGGTACTCCTGCCTCCTCAAAGTAAATGTGGTCCTCAAAGCTCTCCCTCAGGCAATAACACCTTGGCATGGGCTGCTGCAGTCTGCTCTCACCTAACTCTCCGAAGCAGGCGTCTCCTCCAGCTCCCAGCTGTAGAAATTGTGTGTGGTGTCCCCACTCACTCTGCACATCTTCTCTTTCCATGATACCTCACAGTGTCCCTCTACTTTCTGTAGAATCTTCACTGTAAACATCTCTCTCTAATTCTCCCCTGGGAATACAATGCTTCTGCTTTTCTTCTGCTATCTTCCTCTGGTCAAAATCAGCACGTCTTCTCCCTATTCAGTCAACTTGGAATCCCACCTCGGTTTTTCTTTTCTTTTTCTTTTTTTGTAAACATTATTTTATTTATTTGAAAGATAGATTACAGAGGAGGAGAGAGAGAGAGAGAGAATAAAGAATTAGATATGTTCACTCCCCAAATGGCCACATCAGCTGGGGCTGGGCCAGGCTGAAGCCAGGAGCCAGGAGCTTCCCCCCAGTTTTCCACTTGAGCACAGAGCCCCCCAAGGACTTGGGTCATCTTGCTGCTTTTCCAGGTGGATTATCAGGGAGCTGGGTCAGGAGTGGTGTAGCCAGAACATTACCCAGTGCCCAAATAGGTTGCTAATATAACAAGCTGCAGCTTAACAATGCTACTCTGGCTTAGTGGGTTAAGTCTCCACCTGCAACAGCATTTTTTTCTAATATGGTAAGATAAACCTCTAATTTGATTCATTTTTCAAATACTTCCTTATTTTTCTAATTCTACTTTTTATTTGTAGTGGTTATTATCTTTATTGCATATGATGCTGCACACAGACACACCTATTTCTGCACTTGATCTTAGCCAAAAGGCCAAGAATCAATTTCTGAAGAGCAATTTATTTTATTGTACCTTAAAATGTTATTGTGTTGTCATTATATTTAATGTAACTTATTTAATCATCTAAATATCTAGAGATAAAATTTAATCACATTATTAGTTTTGAAATAATAATTTGATAAATATTTTTATAATTTTTAAAAACCAATACAACAGATTCAACTCCCCTTTCCTTACTATCACTCTTATTTCATTATGTCCACTGTTTTAAATTCCATATATTTTTAATTTAAAGCTTATATCTGTATACCTTATGTAATTTTCTGCTTATATAATTTAGACATATTTTGTAATGATAATTTATGACTTTCTACCAATAACAATCTTTAATGCTATTACATGTCTCATTGAATCACAGCTTCTTGAAAAAGTTCTTACAACCAAGGTGAGTACAAAAATATTGAGAATTCTGATATTGTATGGTCATTGTTAAACATGTAATAAATATGTATATATTATTAAAGTATTTATATTTTAGTTATTTAGCATTATTTTAAAAAATTTAACAAACAATAAACTTTTTGAAATGTAAGTATAATTTATTGGCATTTTATGAAATATGCTTATATTTTTCAAATGATTTTAGATTTTTCTAGTGTAATATTTTCAAACAATCATGGGATAAAGATTATTTCTTTAGAATGACTTGCTACATTGTTAAAATTATTCAAGTATTTTATTAAAGATTTTTAATGCATACACATAATGAATGAAGCTAGGAGTGATTGCTATCTGTGTAAAGTAATTTCAATAATTAATTGCAGATTTTTGAGATTTTCTTATGTTTTCAAAGAAATTACATTATAAGGAAATCATTTCCAATTTGATTATTTTAAATAACTCAATGATAAACTATAATTCTTTGTGGAAAGCTAAATTTACTGTAAGTTTCTCTACATCTTTTAATATTTTTGCATTATTTACCTGTTTCATTACATATGGCAATTTATATTAATCAGAAACTCATAAATTTCAAAAACCTTATCAAATTTTCAAGAAATACAGTGTAAACATTTTGTGGATGAATTTTTCTTATTCTTAATTAGAAGTGTTTTAGTTTTGAGAAATTTTGTTTTAAATACAAGGTTTTTAAATTAAATTTACACATTCTATATTTTTACATTTTCATTAATTATTTTATATTTCCTATGTATTAGACTATTTATTTTTCTTAGACTGCCTGGCAAAATGTGTATTTCTGTATTTTTTCTGTTTCTGTTTCCTAATGAAAGCTCCATCGGCCTATCAATGTATTTTGGCGAAACACAATTCATTTTGATCTACTTTTATTTTCAATTTAGTTTAAAAAGTCACTTAAGGGTTATCCTTTACTATTGTTTTGATGATCTGTGACTATCTAAGTTTATTGCATATTGGTAAAGTTGACATCATTTCATTTGGTTGTTGTTTATTGCCCTTGCCTCTGTTCTGGTTTTTTTTTGTTTGTTTGTTTTTTGTTTGTTTGTTTTGTTTGTTTTGTTTTTTGCTTTTTGTTTGTTGAACTCTTTATTTAATTGCACATTAAGCCTTTGACTATAATGTAAAATGAACATATGCTATCTCAAAAATGAAAGCTTTAAAAAGAAAATCACTTGAAGATTTAGCATTGTGGTGCAATGGGTTATTCCACCATTTGGGATGCCTGCTATGGGTGCCTGGGTTTAAGTTTCTCCTCCCCTTCGATTCAGCTTCCTGGGAAACAACAGATGATGGCAAGTTATTGGGTTCTTGACAACCCATGTGGGAGATCTGGATGGAGTTCTAGGTTTTGGCTTTACCCAATCCTGACTGTTACAGGAATTTGGCAAATGAATCAGCAGATGGAAGATTGCATTATCTGTCACTCCCTCTCTCTCTGTTGTTCTGCCTTTTAATAAAACTTTTCTGCAAGTCATTTAAAAATACATGCAATTATTGTCCATTTTGTTCTGACTTTATCATTGGTTCTGTTGTGCTTCGTATATATGAATTCTTTCAATACTTCCATTGTGGAGATGATAAATAATTTTGCTGAAGAAAAGTGAATAATTTGGACATGGTTATAACAAGATGAACACAGAATTTTAAAGTAGGCAGCTTCATATTCTAGTGTGGAATGTTCTAATTTAAAAAGAGATAATCATCAGATGTAAATGTTATTTTATTTAATTTTAATTTATTATTTATATGTGTTTCATAAACTATTGGAAATTTGTGCAATTTAAAATTAGTGGACTTTAAGGACAGTGTTTGATGAGTTTGACAAATACATAAACATGAAAATTTCCATTAATCCACATGTTTCGTTGAACAATTTTATAAGGCAGTTTCCATGTCCCAATCAGTATTCTGACTTAAGTCAATTTCAAGTCTTAGACTTCATATAAACTGAGTCCTCTTCTGTACCTAAAGACTTCATATAAACTGAGTCTCATTTCTTTTGTCAGAGATAAAATTTGACATTCTATTTGTAGTTGTATTTACCAGCAGTTCAGTCTTTAGTTTTCAACTGTTGAGGAATATTCCAGATTGAGATATGATGTAATTTTGTTTTCTTCCATTTTCGTTGAGCATTTAAGTATTTCCCAGTTTATAGTTACTAGAAATAATGTTTATTTTAGGATGCATATTTTTATTTCCCCATTATTCAAGAATATAGGTAACAATTTTATGCAGAACTTTAAAGACAAAAAAGCAATAAACCTTGTTTACTTCCAAAATGTTTGCACCATTTGTAATTCCAACCAAAAAAAAAAAAAAAAAAAAAAAGGAGAGAGATTGCGTGGTCATTCTATTTCCTCAATGATATTTGAATCAGAGATTGAAGTATTCCCAAAGTCTAGGGGGTTTGAAGTGGTATCTTACTATAATTTGAATTTATTCTTTTCTGATATCTAATAATAACAACTTCCATTTTAAAATTTTTATTAATATAAAGAAAACAGGTTTCATGTATTTCACAGATACAATTCTATGAAGATAATCATAATTACTCCCCTTGTTCCCTTCATCAAACCCCTGTTCCTTCTTTCCTCTTCTTCCTTTAATTTTGCAAAAACACTTTTATCTCATAGATAGAATTTTAAGAGGACAATGATACTTCCCACTATACCTTCCCTTCATCCTCCCTCCTATCCTCCATTCCCTTCCTTTCCTATTTTCCTTTTAATTTTTACAATGACATACTTTCAGTTTTCTTTACAATCACAAGCTTAACCTTCCATTCAATAAAGAATTCAGCAGTAGTTAAGTATATAAACCACTCTTTGTCAAGAATATAGACAAGGACTATAAGCATTCCTGTAAAATTTACTTGTTGGCTATTACTTTGCCTTCTTATATGAATTTCAAAAATGTTTCTCATTTTTCTCTGTTTAATGGCCTGTTGAAGTTCTCAATTTATTCTGATGAAATCCTTCATCAAACATATTTAAGGACCCTTTTCCCCAATCCATAGACTGAAGTTTTATTTGGAAGAGCATATTTAATGTGCTTTAAGCATACTTCACTTTTCCTTGGTTTACCACTTTATCATGAATCACTGTTACTCATGTTTAAAGAAGGCATTCACCCTGATAGCTAAGACAACCATGGCCCACATCATAATACCTAGGTTTGATTTCAGACCCTGACTACCTGCTAACTCAGATCCTGGGTAGCATCAATGGTAATTTAAGTACTTGGATTCCTGTCACCCATGTGGGAGATCTGGATTGAGTGCTCAGCTCCCAGCTTTGGCTGCAGGTAGGCATTTGGAAAATGAAGCAACAGATGCATGCTAACTATTTGTCTTTCTATCTCTCTGCTACTCAAATAAATTAATTTTTAAATGTATTCATTTTCCTAGGATTTACAATATACACTTTTTAATCTAATCTCCAACTCAAATTAACACTATATTCAAGTCTATTATAACAATATTCCCAGTGGTGATGACTTAAGTAATTGGGTCCGTGCCATGCATGTGAGAGACCTAGCCTTCTGCTGTTGGTCCTGATGCAGCCTGGCCCAGCTCCAGTCTTTGTGGGCATTTGGAAAGTGAATCGGCAGTGGAGGCTCTCTGTCTCTGTCTCTCTGCCTTTCAAATGAATGAATAGACTTTTAAAGAAATCATCATCATTTTTAGGACATGAGATTTAAATTAGCTTTACCTTTCCCCATGTCCTTAACCAGAGAATAATGAAGATCTGCTTATTGTCACTATGTGATCTCACTGTTCTCAATAAATAGTTCAAGGTGGGGGACATCAGCTATATTAGATCAGAAACCCCCATAGACATAACTGAACAAAGTTTTGATTTCTCAAGTTTTGCTAAGGCGATAGTATGAATCTTCAATTACTGTTGACAGTTATCACTCACCACTTACAGAAAGCCATTCTGGGAGAAACATAAAAACATTAGAATGCAGTGCTGGGAGATGGGGGAAGGAGACGGAGAAAGAATGTGGGGAAGAGGGAGAAGTCCTAAGCTCTAAACATCCTGAATTTAGAATCAATGCTGGGTAACTCAACTACATAAAAAGAGGTAACTGGCAAAATTTTTCTGTAAATGGTAAGATAGCAGGTTTGGAAGGCTAGACTGTCTTTATATCAGTTACTCAATTGAGCTGTTATCATATGGACACAGTAATGGACAATACACAAAGAAATGAGTGTGACATTGTTCCAGTAAATCTTTATTTATAAACATAGTGACTTAAGGCCATAGTTAAATATAAGAAAATAAATTGAATTGTCCTTTTTTTTGTTAGACTTTTGTGTATTTTTTTTTCAGTCATAGGATGCTTGCCTTAGAAAAAGCATTTCAGAACCCTATGTATGAAAAGTGAACCTTCCATGACACATCCTCTGCAACCACTGAACCTGCACTTCTGCTCTGCTTCTTATTCTTTTTCAAGTAAGTGCAGGATTATATTGGGCATAAGAGAAGCAGAAATGTTGTGGCTCTTAGAGAGGACAATAATCTATTCATTTAAGAAAAAGTAGTGTTCTTGCAGCAGACACAAAGCAGCTTTGTTCTCTGTTACATTTCCTACTACTATGGGGGTGGAGATACTGTTTTCCCATTTTATTTCCAGAGGACCGGCTGCTTTCCTTAGGAAGTGAACAACAGTAGAGCCACCTATTATTTTCTCAACCCAGCTCAACTGTCTTTATACATAATGGCAAATCTTTTTCAGGTAATAGCAAAAAGATTTCCTGTCAGTTGAATTTTTTAGGGGTGATGAATTTTCAATGTTTTCCTCCTTCTTTCTTCAAACATGTTACAGTAGAAAATGTAAGGTGTTTAGAGCTACTGCCCCAATGCTGTTTTGGCCAAGACATGTTTTAACATAATTAAATAAACACATTGCACAAATTTGTGGCATTTTTTAGTCTAAATTTGTGGGAAATAAAAAAGAGCTGAAAGGGCAAACTGGCAGAAATCAAACTTTCCTAGAAGCTCACAGCTTCTCCAAACTCTGAGCAAACATATTAGAAAGGGTCTGATTCTCAGACAGGTGCCAGGCCCAGTAATTCAGGAGCTCATGCATTATCTCAACCAGGGGAATGAAAATAAAAGAAGAAGCATTAATCAGGACTCTAATCAGTGAGTGATACAATAAGGTTGATCTCACCTTATTCAGTTAGAAAAGCTCACATTGAGGCAATATCCAAGAAGTCACCATTTTCATACTGATTGTATCAGGAAAAATGAGGGTAATGATTCAGTTTTGGCAGCTGTGGTGTTCTCTTGTAAGAGAAACTAATAAAGGGACACTAAATCTTGATATACTTATCACATTTGGGCTGTCAGTAGTATATAATCTTTTCCAAAGTTTCTTGGGTTTGTTCAGTGTAGCATATTTCATCAGGAAGATCAGTTCCCCTCACCCCACCTTTGAGAGCTTTGCCTCAAGAAAAACTTGACATGATCACAGGAAGGTAACCAGTCGTTGCTTCATAAACAATTTATTTAAGGATTTCCAAAAACGTTCAGATGAATTCACATACACACGCATTCCTCTCTTGACACACTGACATCTCAATTTAATTTAGCTGGGAACAAAGTGGCTGCACATTTGTAGAAATGCTTGAAATACATATTTTTATGCATGTATAAATAGTATGTTATTTTAGCCCAATACCCATGGTCACTCATTTTCTCATATGACTTTGGGAGAGTAAGAAAAGTGGAAAAAATAGCAAATAATTCAGTTCTGAAGTGTAATACAGACCAATAGACAAACGTGAATATGCTGCACACGTGTGGGGGTGTTAAGAAAATTTGTCTCAAGCTGCAGTTGAGGGAGACAAATACATTCAGTTTTATACTTCGTTGTGAGTTGGCTTCATTTCTTAAGGACTGGGCAAGGCAAGCCGTTATGAGGAAGTGCAGATTTTATTTGTCATTCTCAATGTACGTGTGGAGTGATTGATAGGGCTACTAATGGTTGATCTTTCTAACAACACAAATAGAATGGAGTAACTAATTGTATTTTTAATTCCATTTCTCTTTCATCTGTTCCATGTAAATTTCATTATACATAGCTTCTCATTGTATTGAATTTAAGAGCTGTCTTATCACTACAAGTAGTCTCTCTGAGGGAACTATTTTTCATTAGAGGACCTAGACATTTTATAATGCACTACCCCAAGGGCTTAGTCTAAAGGTCTTTGGCTACCTACATCCCCAAACGTCATTGGTGGAACCTTTTGTTTTATGACTTCAGAGGTGAGAAATAAGAGTCCAAAGGTATATTTTTCCCAAAATTGTACTTAATTGTCATTAGAGCCTCTGCTGCCTTTGAGTTCTTCCCAACCTATACTTGATAAGAACTATCTTTTTATTCACAAGTGCTTCTTCACCTCCATGTAGATGAGTTTCGAATTCACAGATGTCTGACATCTCTCCTTTAATAGAAATGTATCCTATGTCCATCCTTTAAGAACTAGCAGTATTAAAAAGATCTCCCAGATGTATAATGGTATATTTACAATATATAATCTTGCTATCAGATTTGGTCTAGGTCTTGGAATTATATAAAATATGGATTAGTTTAATCATAAGATATTTCTCCATTAGAGGTGTGACTGAGTTTGTAGTGTCATTTGTAGGTGGGTCATTCTTAGGACAGCCTGTCTTTGTACTGTCCCATAACTTGCAGATGTATGGCAAACTTCTCACCGGTGCCCAGTAAATAAAGGAATCAGTCCACTGCTCGGATGATGAAATGGCATGTGTATCATCAACCTCATTTTTAGTGCTATTGTTATTGTTGTGGGTGGGTAGTATCAATAGTGGGTCTGATTTCTGTGGCATTATTGCTTTACCACATTCATGCAGTGACAGTGAGGCACAGTGCTGTTTACTCCTTTCAAGAAAATGAGAACCCGGATGTCACACCCAGTGCATTCTGAGGTCAGAGGTGTTTGTGTTTGTACACGGGAATATCTGCTAAGTGCCTAAAATGGACTTTTTGAAGCCACAATAACAAGACCCAGATGGAGTTTCAGAATCCTGAATTCAGCCTGTTACAGTCCCAGCCATTGGAGCCATTTGGGGAATGAACCAGAGGGTGGAAGAGCTCTGTATGTGTGTGTATATCCCTCTATCTGTGTAACTCTGCCTTTCAAATAAATGAACAAATCTTAAAAGGATAGGTGGGGCAGCACTGTGACTCAGTGAGTACTGTGAGCTGCTGTCTGCAATGCCAGAATCCCATATGGGAGCCAGTTTAAGTCCCAGCTGTTCCACTTCTTCTCCAGCTCCCTGCTAATTCACCTGGGAAAGCAGTGGAGGATGGCCAAAGTTCCTGGGTCATTACATTAACATGGAAAACCCAGATGAAGCTCCTGGTTCCTGGCTTCAGTGTGGCAAGTGCTGGCTGTTGCAACCACTTGGAGGCGGAACCAGTAGATGGAATATTTCTCTCTCTCTCTCTCTCTCTCTCTTTCTGTCTGTAATAGTGAGTTTCAAATATACAAATACACCCTCAAATAAATAAACAGATATTTTAAAAGAATAAAGTCCTGTATGGGGTTGGCATAGTGGCCCCGTGGGTTAAGCTGCCACCTGTGACACTGGCATCTCTTATGAACACAAGTGGTCCTGAGTACTTGGGCCCCTGCCACTCATCTGGGAGACTGGGATGGAGTTCTAAGCTCCCAGCTTTGACCTGGCCCAGTCCCAGACATTGCAGCCATCTAGAGAATGAACCAGCAGATGGATGATCTCTCTCTCTCTCTCCCTCTCTCTGTCTGCCTTCCAAAAAATAAATGAATTTTTAAAAGAATAGTGCTCTGGTTTTAAACTGGAAATTAAAGCCTAAAATGAAGTAAAACCAGTGTTCTTTGGAGATAGAGTCCTATTTAGGATTGCGCTTATGGTTCTAGACAGAAAAGTGACTTGCCAGCATCTGGTCAAGTCTTTTGAAGTCTGAATACAAAACTGGTACAATTCTGTCTCTCTTGTTTCAATAAAAGCTTGAGACATGTGCACAGACTGTATGCTCAGTGCAGCAGTTAAAACATTACTTGTGATTTCCCCATCCGATGCCTGAGTGGTGAAAAAACGTCCTGCAGAAAGTAAGTCTACAAAGAATATGAAATTTTTACTATATTTTACCATCATAATTGTAGTGCATAGTTACAATTCACTAAATCTTTCCTACATTCTAAAGTTGACCTGTTCCATTTTAAGGGATAGATTTGAGGTGGTTGTTGTTTTTAATACAATTTTGTTTTGTTTGATACTTAATGTGTTTAATCATTATTGCTGCTGGCTATTGTTCCTTTTCATGTATTTTAATACTTTAATCAATGGGAATTTTATTGGTACTTGCACCCTGAGGCTATTGAAAGTGGAGGGTGCAATTTTATAAATATACAATTGAAATAAGGAAAAATAAAATAGATGGGCATGGAGACCATGTGGGTAATAAAATGATAAAATCCTTCAGGAGCTAGATAAAAAGTTAGGGCTATTCCTAGATGATTGCTGGCGTTCTCCCTTAGTGAAAGAAGTTCGTTCATCTGCTGTTCACTTTATTTTTTCATGCAATCATTCTCTCCTATTTCTCCAAAAATAATTTCAATTCCAAAATTCCATATGGGATATGACTCTACATAATCAAAATCTCTTCCATACCTGGAATACATATTGCAAATATAATATTTATGTTGTATTTTTGTACTTCAACTAGCATTTTGATATTATCTGATACATCCTTCAGGAAGTAACAGCTCAATTTCTGTAACCACTTGAAAAATATCTGTGATTAACTGGAAATCTATGTGTAAACCTAACATCTTAAATTGTAATTTCATGCATTTTCATGAAATTTTTGAAGATCTCTTTACACATGGTTCTCAAAATTTGCTGTGCCAATACAAACTTATCTTTTAATTATCTTTGCCCTGAACTTTTTGAAGTTTGCTTACATCTTTTTTTTTCTTTTTTTATTTTTTTTTAAACTTTTATTTAATGAATATAAATTTCCAAAGTACAGCTTATGGATTACAATGACTTCCCCCCCACCATAACTTCCCTCCCACTCGCAACCCTCCCCTTTCCCGCTCCCTCTCCCCTTCCATTCACATCAAGATTCATTTTCAATTCTCTTTATATACAGAAGATCAGTTTAGTATATATTAAGTAAAGACTTCAACAGTTTGCCCTCACATAGCAACACCAAGTGAAAAATACTGTTGGGGTACTAGTTATAGCATTAAATCACAATGTACAGCACATTAAGAACAGAGATCCTACATGATATTTTTTTAAGAGTTGATTAATTTTCTATGCAATTTCCAATTTAACACCAAGTTGTTTTTTTTTTCATTTTCAATTATCTTTATATACAGAAGATCGATTCAGTATATACTAAGTAAACATTTCATCAGTTTGCACCCACACAGAAACACAAGGTGTAAAAATACTTTTCAGTACTAGTTATAGCATTACTTCCCATTGGACAACACATTAAGGACAGATCCCACATGAGACGTAAGTACACAGTGACTCCTGTTGTTGATTTAACAATTTGACAGTCTTGTTTATGGCGTCAGTAATCTCCCTAGGCTCTAGTCATGAGTTGCCAAGGCTATGGAAACCTTTAGGGTTCGCTGGCTTCGATCTTATTCCGACAGGTTCATAGTCAAAGTGGAAGTTCTATCCTCCCTTTAGAGAAAGGTACCTCCTACTTTGATGGCCCCGTTCTTTCCACTGGGATCTCACTCGCAGAGACCTTTCATTTAGGTCTTCTTTTTTTTTTTTCCCATGGTGTCTTGGCTTTCCATGCCTACAATACTCTCATGGGCTCTTCAGCCAGATCCAGTGTGTTATTTAGGACATCTGCCATTCTATGAGTCTGCTGTGTCTCCCACTTCACATGTTGGATCGTTCTCTCCCTTTTTGGTCCTATCAGTTAGTATTAGCAGACACTAGTCTTGTTTGTGTGATCCCTTCGACTCTTAGACCTATCAGTGTGATCAATTGTGAACTGAAGATGATCACCTGGACTAATGAGATGGCATTGGTACATGCCACCTTGATGGGATTGTATTGGAATCCCCTGGCACGTTTCTAACTCCACCATTTGGGGCAAGTCCAATTGAGCATGCCCCAAATTGTACATCTCCTCCCTCTCTTTTTCCCACTCTTATATTTAACAGGGATCACTTTTCAGTTAAAATTTAAACACCTAAGAATAATTGTGTGTTAATTACAGAGTTCAACCACTAGTGCTAGACCAAAAAAAAATACTAAAATGGATAAAGATTTACATTGTACATCAGCAGTCAGGACAAGAAGTGATCAAGTCACTGTTCCTCATAGTGTCCATTTCACTTCAACAGGTTTCCCCTTTGGTGCTCAGTTAGTTTTCGCTGATCAGGGAAAACAAATGATATTTGTCTCTTTGGGACTGGCTTATTTCACTCAGCATGATGTTTTCCAGATTCCTCCATCTTGTTGCAAATGACCAGGTTTCATTGTTTCTTACTGCTGTATAGTATTCTATAGAGTACATGTCCCATACATTATCCAGTCTACTGTTGATGGGCATTTGGGTTGGTTCCAGGTTTTAGCTATTGTGAATTGAGCTGCAATAAACATTAATGTGCAGACGGCTTTTTTATTTGCCAAATTAATTTCCTTTGGGTAAATTCCAAGGAGTGGGATGGCTGGGTTGTATGGTAGGGTTATGTTCAGGTTTCTGAGGAATCTCCAGACAGACTTCCATAGTAGCTTAACCAGTTTGCATTCCCACCAATAGTGGGTTAGTGTCCCTTTTTCCCCACATCCTCTCCAGCATCTATTGTTGGTAGATTTCTGAATGTGAGCCATTCTCACCGGGGTGAGGTGAAACCTCATTGTGGTTTTGATTTGCATTTCCCTGATTGCTAGTGATCTTGAACATTTTTTCATGTGTCTGTTGGCCATTTGGATTTCCTCTTTTGAAAAATGTCTATTGAGGTCCTTGGCTCATCTCTTAAGTGGGTTGTTTGTTTTGATGTTGTGGAGTTTCTTGATTTCTTTGTAGATTCTGGTTATCAACCCTTTATCTGTTGCATAGTCTGCAAATATTTTTTCCCATTCTGTCGATTGCCTCTTCACTTTCCTGACTGTTTCTTTTGAAGTACAGAAACTTCTCAATTTGATGCAATCCCAACAGTTAATTTTGGCTTTGACTCCCTGTGCTTCTGGCGAGTAGCAAAGACCATTAGTTCTCTAAAATTTTTGTTTATTCTTCTCCCCCGACCTCCAATTTCCAGCAGATACAAAGAAACATACTGCTCTCTCAGGACCCTTTAATGACAATGGTTATCTGTCTTTCTTGTAAAATGAAATTTAGGATGGTGTACCAGTAAAACTTTTGATGAAGCTGACCTTTTGATGAAAAAGAAGTTGTCTACCCTCTCCCAATCATGCTGAACGTTGCATTTCTTTTAATTACTTCGCTTAGAGCAGCAGGAAACAAAGTGATCATCACCAGCAGGTACTTAGACAAGAGTGAGGGGTTGGATGTGGACTGCTCTATTAAAACTTCCTTGTCTAAACAGAGCTTCCTGGAGCTTAAGTGCCCATTGCTGCATAAGTCAGGATCCCATCTGCAAGTGCACAGCAAACCTCACAGCTCTGTCTAATGAGAGGAGCTATATCAAGTAGACATCCTTAAATAGATGAAAGATCCATGGTATCTAATGGACAATTAGTTAACTTCCTTCTTTAACATTTTTAAGCATCTGATAAATGGAAAAATAGAGGAAAATGTTCAACATGGAAAGGAATTTAAAGCAATCTAACAAAATGACTTTCAGGTTCTCATTATTTTTAATATTATTCTGCTTTAAATTAAAACAATTGATGGCAATATGCAGTTTTTTTTTCCTTTGTTTCAATTTGTGGGAAGTGTGGTCAGTGTCATGCATGTGGTTAGAACATATATGGAACCAGTCTTATAAAACATACATTGAAATTAATGAGTGAATACATTCCAAACATCACCAAATTTAATAAAATAATGTTCAGTAAGATTCAATCTGGAATGGATATTAAGTTCACCTGTTCAGTTTTTGTTACTCTTCTGAGGTTCAGAGAAGATAAGTGTGTTTTCTAATAAAGTATGTTTTAAAATCCAGGCTCCATGATTTTTTAGTTTAATATTTTCTCTTCTCAGTGCACTATTTGGTTTCGGGACTTTGGGAAAAATATAATTATGGTATTACAAATTTGGTTTACTTAAATTAATTCATATTATTGAAGGCAAACTATCATTAATGAGTTTTAATTTTTTTGCCTCACACTAGGCTAGTTTGCTTTAGTTGCCTATAAACAATGTGTATGAGAAAGCCTTGAATGCAAAACAATAAAATGCAATGTGTGAAGATGGAACAAAATATGTGAAATGGGTAATGAGTTTGCTTAGCCAAGTAAGAGAGATTACCATGAGCTAGCCCACCTAGGGAGACTGTGGAGTAAGAAAAAAAATGCCTGGAAGTCCTGTGATTCATTGAAGACTAGGGATTTATGGGAGTGTGGTGTTTCACTAACTGAATTAAGAATAAAATTTTGTCTCTTTTTGTTTGCAGGACAGAAGTAGAACTGATTTTTTCTTTAGAGAGTTATGGTTTGATGTGCTGAATGAAATATCAAAGACTGGATTTCATTAGTTAATATTAATAACAATAACACTGTTCTTCTATTTTTTTATCTTCTGGAGCCCTAAATAAAACCCCATGAGTTGGGAACACTACTTTTTGTCCCACATTGTTGATAAGGAAAATGAGGAACAGACAGAAGTTTTCCATGAATATATGCCTGAAAAATATAGGCTGGCAACTATTAAATTATATTCTGAAGATACACAAACATCATTAAAATGTACATTGCTAAAAAGCTGAGATTAGCTATTAAAATAACATCTATCATCATGCAATGGTTTTCTCAGTGTGACAAGGGTAGATTCTAAAGAAATCAATTTTACCCTAAGATTTTCTGATTCTAATACTGCTATAGAATTCACTCTATTAAAGTCTCCTTTCAGCTCATTCCCAAAGGTTGGTATTGATGTTGGCTGCTCCTGAACTTGGAGATGTGAATAAGCCCTAGAGAACAATGGCTGTCATTAAAAAGTTGCCATCTGTCTTTTCTTGATATCTACTGTGCTGTGTAGTAAGTCACAGGATTTCCCTATCCTTTCAATGACAGCTCATGGTAAGATAAACTCGCCATGATAAGATAAATGGCAACTTTTTAATGAAAACCTCTATGTGTGAGCTGCTTGGTTAGGTTACAGTGCCTCAAAGTGCATCTCATACCTTATTCTCTAATATCAAAACCAATGACCTATTCTTCAAAGGATCTTCTTTTCAGTTCTGTAACCTACATGATTTACAAAGTCTTCCCCCTACTTTTTTTTATTTCCATTCAGAATTAGACCTTGAATGAACCTTTAAACTGAACTTCTAGCAAGTTTTTTGGACTGTTTGGAAAACAAAGCCACATTTTTCTTTCATTATTTTGAAAATCATGTTTAAATGAGATTGGTAAAGTAAGTTGAGTGAGCAATTTTTATTTATTTGAATTACTTCCCTTTCCATAAAGGAAAACATATTTTTAAAGGTGGGTAGACTTCCATCCAAAATTGGTTCTAATCTATTAAAGGCTATGCTGTAACTGGCTGAATGGAGATCTCTACAAGACTCTACCTACCTACCTGTTAGATAAAGATGCACAACACAACCTGGTATTGATGCCACAACAGTATAGGGTACTGACTTGTCACAGAGCCATTTCCTTCTGATGAATTGTTACTGCTACTGAGTGCCTGGGTATTTTTCAGACTAGAAGGTAAAAAACAACCTCATACATTCTTTTACAGAAGTTAAAATGGTTAGGAGAACAATCAACAATTTATAAGCCATCTATAGTAAAACTTTGTGAAACAAAAATATTAGTAATGCTGTAAATGTATGTGTTTTAATTGTAATCACTGAAAACCACTTTTAAATCCCCAAACACATTAGCTTATGTCAGACCAGTCATAGGGTCTATAAAAAATCTTTTTTTTTTCTATGAACATCACAAGATCTCAGCACCAACATTAAGAACTTAAATTTTTAGATTTACACAGACAGATGGAGATGGGGAAGGTATAGCTAAAACTATTCACTCTGACATGGGCAGAACACTTGGGATTGAATTTATGTTAAAGTATCATTAAATTGCTATAGAGGTTTCTATTGCTTTTCACCACTTTAAAAGTTAGATGTTTAATTTAAATCAAAAGATAATTATATTTACATTTTATTTAGAGTCTTGACTAAGTCTAGTTTTGTTGCACATGATTTATTAAGAAAGTCTCTTATGTAATGAGTAACTGAATGATGAATATGAATATTCACTCCAGAATTATTTACTGAGCATTTGTCATCTACAAGCACTAATCTGGTGATGGATATTCAATTTTGAATAAATGAAAATTTTCTGCACCTAATTTGAGAATCATTATATTGGGTTTCTGAGGAGTGACCAATAGAGAACAAAGTGTGACAAGATAGAAGTCAGAAAACAATAATGTGGAATATAGTGGCAAATAGAATGAAATAACAGTGTATGGTTAGACTCTACAATTCATGGATGTGTCATTTATGTTGATATCTGATTATGGGAAGAGGTTCAATGGGGTAATTCCAGATAGAAGTTCCAGAAAATGCAAATGGCAATAAATATTACAAGGTAGAAGGAAGAAAGGAATATCTGTGATCTAGAACATTGCCAATAAGTGGAGGTCTTAGGAAATGCTACACAAGAAGTAGGTAAAGGTGACATTTGTGGCCATGAATAGCATGTAAAGAAGTCTGTATCTATTCTGAGTGTGACTTGAAAAAAGAAGGATGTATAGCATTTCTTTTGCTGTTGCGTGGAGAATGAATTGCAGAAATGTAAAGGCAAACATAGTAGGCAAAGAAAAGTCAGTTGCACTAGTCAGTGATCAATACTGGTTGTCTCTTCAGAGATGATTGTGTTGGGAATGCAAGAAAGTGGTGAATATTATGAATTTTGAAAAGACTGAATCATATTTGCTTTTTGATAAATGATGGGGGATAATGGGAGAATAGCAGGAATGAACGATAACCCTGTGTTTTGTGTGTAAGTCCAATTTTCACTGTAAAAGTATAGAGATGACAAAATATATTCAGAGAAACTATCTTTTTATTTGTTCTTTGGCTTACATTTGATGTTTTGGATGATTGAATGAGCATTAAAGTAAGAATGGTAAGTAGGCAACTGAATATGAATATAGAGCTCAGGGGGAATCTAAAGGCCAGGAATAGAAATTTATATGGTAGAATCATGTTTGGGAAGTTAAATGATATAGGATTCATGCATTCACCTAGGGAATGTTTGTAGGTAAAGGGACATTTAGAGGTCAGAATAAAAAACTGGTGTAGCAAAGTTGACTCAATCAGAGTAGCCAATAAAATAGGCAGAAGACGGTTTGGGTATGATTTCAAGGAGTCTTGAAAATTAGTTGATAAATATTACCTAAAAGGGCATCTGATTATGTAATGACATAGGAAAGTCAAGTAAAAGGAAAATTGAATGCTGACTTTCAGATTTGGCAAGCAATTATACATAGCGTGTACACACTCACACATAAAGCAGCTTTCGAAAACTTGTGGTTCTGCATTACATTGCTTCCTACAGGACTCTAATTTCAGAGTACTCACATACTGGTTCTTCATTTGGTTAGTAAATTAGATCACCTGAATGAAATCCATTCCTGTTGTATCTCTGCTTATGGTTATAGCTTTACAGATGTAAAAAAACACAGACCCCCTCAACAGATAAAGTTATATAGGGCCACCGTTGTGGCTCTCAGGCTAAGCTGCTGCCTGCAATTCTGGCAACTCATATCTGAGTGCCAGTGGTACTCCCATTTGCTCCATTTGTCATCCACCTCCATGCTAATATTCCAGAGAAAGCAGTGAATGATGGCCCAAGTGTTTGAGCCCCTGCCATTCATATGGGAGACACAGATGGAATTTTACGCTCCTGACTTTGATCTGGCATAGTCCTGACCATTGCACCTATCTGGGGAGTGAACCAGGTGATGGAAGGGAAAGTTGTATCTGTGTACCTTTCCCTCCCTCTCTGTCACTCTGTCTTTGAAATAAATATATAAGAAAATTTATTCATATAAAACAGATAAGCTGTTTCTCAAATGCATAAGTCCAATGGGAGGACTTTGTGAACCCTCAGGTAGCCATATAAATAATGTAAAACTTATCCTTACAAATACTAAATGAAATAAGGAAAAATAATAATAATCTTTTCTGCAAATAGTATAAATCTTATTATGTCTTCTTGATACAACGACATCAAAAGAGAAACAAGGAAACATTTGGAGATGAGAGATATGTCTATTACCTTCATCATGGTTGTAGTTCCTTTATAAAGAATTATTTGTTTATTTACTTGTTTGATAGGCAGTGTGACCAAGAGGGAGGGGAAGAGGGGGAAAGTGATAGAGAAGATATTTCCCATCTGTTGGTCCATTTTGTAAATGCCCACAATGGCCAAGGCTGGTGCAGGTCAAAGCCAGGAGCCCAGAATTAAATCCATGTCTTCACTTGAGTGGCAGGAACTCAATCACTTAGGACATAGTTTATTGTTTCCCAGGTACATTAGCAGGAAGGTGGATTGGGAGCAGAGGAAACCTTATTCAAACCAGGACTCCAATATGGGATGTGGCTTCTGAAGTGGAGGCTTGACCCACTGCCCCATAACTTCCTCTCCTGTCATAGTTTCTTGAGTGTATGCATATGTCCAAACTTACCAAATGTTATTCACCTAATATGTGCATTTTTGTATATAAACTACATACCTCACTAAAATTGCTTAAAGTATAAAAAAACTAAAACCTCATATTTATAATGAGTGAGATGATGAGGGTCCAATTTCAGAGATTTTTTGCTGGTATTAGTGTTTGTTTCATTACAATTTTTTGAGAAGTACTTTTAATTATCCTTTTAAGTTGATCAGTTGTATCCCATATTCATATGCACAGTATGAACTTTAGTCTGACAACTTGTGACAAAACATATTTTATCTTCTGTACAGTACATTGGCTCTCTAGTGCCAGTGGGCTGTAGATATAAAACAATTGGCAGTTGCTTATAGCATTGGAATAGGTGTCAATCACTAGTGTGCATCAACACCATCAGTAGAGTTTGTTAAAATTTCAGATTCCCAGGTCCTGGATAACTGGATAATGATCCTGTAGTTTCAATAATTTCATGAAAAATTCCAGGAAACTGAATTTTAACAAACATATCAACAACCAGTTAATTCTAACATAAGTGATTCAGAGCCCAACTTTATGCTTGTAAAGATTTTTTTTTTTTATTTGAAATGTGGAGTGACAGAGAGAGAAGAGGGTAGGGAGAAAGAGATCTCTTCCACCTGCTGGTTCACTCCCCAAATGCCTGCAACAGCTGAAGCTGGATCAGAGGGAAGCCGGGAGCAGGAAATTCATTTGCATCTGCCACATGGGTGGCAGGGTTAGAGGACTCCAACCGCCACTACTGTATGGAATGTAGTGCTGAAAGTGGTAGCTTAACCTGCTACAGCACAGTGTCCACCCAAGAGCTCCAATTTTTAAAATGAACTGGTCTAATCAATTCTGAAACAAATATCCATGTCTATATATGGATATGTGTTAATATACATATGTGCACATATAATCATGTACCATATTAATGGTAGCTTGGTCAGTAAGATTGTATATACTATTGTGGTCTCATAAGGTTTTCATGGAACTGAAAAATTCCTATTGCCTAGTGAGATCACAGCCATTGTAATATCAAAGCACCAGACACATCACATGTTCATGGTATTGCTAGATCAAGCAAACCTACTGCACTGCCAGCCATGTAAAACTATGCTACATACAAATATGTGCAGCACATAACATTTGATAATGATAGCAATTTAAGTTCTGTACATACTTTCTGTGGTTATTTTAATATGAACTCCTTCTAGTTGTTAAAAAAAAGTTTACTATAATACAGTATGCCATGCTTTGTTAGTAGTAGACTCATACATCTTGTGTTTATCAGACCTCTTGACTGCATTATTTTTTTTTCTTGCACTTTATTTAATCTTGTTGTTTCATTCTGGCCGTAGTGTCAATAGGTAGATTTAGACAGATGATAGATAGGCAGGCAAAAAGATAGATGGTAGTCATACAACCTAAGTGCAAAGTGGCCTATACCATCTAGATTTGTGTAAGTACACTCTATGCTGTTCAAACAATGACAAAACTGCTTAATGATGCATTTCTCAGAATGTGTCCTCATCATTAAGCAATGCATGACTTTATATATGAGTTCAATTTCCAAATTATGTGTATATATTACGTTCTTATTCAAAAGAGTATCTACTGATTCTTTGCACATCATCAAGAATTTAACAGTGTTGGATTCAGAAATTTGACAGGTGAAAACTGTAAGCAAAAATTTGAATGTATTTCTCTCTAGTTGACAAGTATATCCTGATGAAAATTTTTATCAATAGCTTTCCCATTTACTGAAGTTATTATTTAGTATTATATTATTTAGTTTTATAAGTAGTTTAGAACCACCTTAGAATAATCAGTTAACTGTTGCTTGTGTAAAAAAGGAGAGTTTTAATTTCAATAACATTACTAAACACAAAAATTGGCAAGTGATAAAAACTTGGGGTAACAATAGAAAATACAGTCTTCTGAAGCCTGAACATTTGGAATCATTTTATTTCCAAGATTTTTCTCTAGTTCTTTCTCTGTACATCTCTCCTTTTGTTTTCATCTTTCAAAATTTTACAATTTTTTTCTGTAGGGGTGTCAGTGACATAATACTCAAGGAAGGACAATCTCCTATAGAAATAGCAGCCGTTTAATTGAAAGAAGACTTGAGCTTCAGTTCTGCCTCTGCCTCAAATAAACTTTGGATTCTTAGAGTAGCTATTGAGACCTCTATGCTTTCTTCTTTTCTTTTGTGACAAAATAGCTCAGATTAGAGAAGTCATTCTTAAATTTTGGAGAGCTCATGAGCATGGGTTAAATGTATGGATCATATAGTTACAAATTCACAACTGTTTTTGCTTGTAGTCTCAGGTTCATAAGAACTTCTGGATTGGAAGGTAGCCAGGTTTAATGTTCTATGACTTTAGATACCACATACAGCAGAGGGACAGGCAGGGAAAGAGATGTTCAGTCCTTCTGCAGTTAGTGAAAATGTATTTTCCTACACTAATGGGTAGTGCAAAAAAATGGTTTCTGTTAACCATAAAGGTTGCCAAGAAGCCGTGCTCATATTCTGGAAGAACAGAGATCTGACTCACATTGATTTATGGATCTCGTTGTGTCTTTGCTTGATCAAGTATGAATTTGTTCTTCTTGCTGAAATAATACAATATATGCTACTGACTGCATTTGGTAGTCACTCTTAGAGCATGGCAGGGATTAGTTCCAATCAGTAGAGAGAATGTCCTCCACCCCAGCCTTCACACGGGATTTTGTGTCACTTTGGTCATTGCTATCTAAAAATAAATTCTAAGGAGGTCTTTTCACTTTTAATTAATTAAGCATGATTCAACACCACAATCAAAAATCTGAGTATCATATATCAGTATCTGAAATCACCATATAGACATTGAGCTTTACCTTTACATACAAAATTCAGTAACTGACATAAATTCTAAATCCTTAAAATACAATCATAGAACTATATAGGAGCTTACTAGATGATAGTAATTTTCTTTGAACTTTTAAAAAAGATTTATTTTTTATGAAAGAGTTACAGAGAGACAGAGACAGAGGGAGAGAGAGGTCTTCCATCCACTGGTTCACTACCCAAATGGCAGCAACGACTGGAGCTGGGACCAATCCAAACCCAGGGGACAAGTTTCTTCTGGGTCTCCCATGAAGATGAAGGGGCCCAAGCATTTGGGAAATCTTCTACTGCTTTCCCAGGCCATATAAGAAAGCTGGATCAGAAATAAGGGAGCCGGAACTAGAACCTGCATCCACATAGAATGCCAGCATTGCAGTTGGCAGCTTTACCCATTAAGCCACAGCACCAGATCTCTTCTTTTAACTTTTTTGTGACCACTAGACACAAGGCAAAGAAAAAGAAAAAATTATTATTTTACCACCGTTTATTTAAATTACATTAAGGCAAAAGCAGATGTAAAACACATATTTAAAGCAACGATTATGACTACCTTCCGTTGCCATGTCCGTGACAGAAGTGCCAAATATATTATGAATTTTGACAAGCAGCTGGTCTCTCTTAAATAGAATGATGATGCACTTCCTTGCTGTAACAAAGAACTGTCATTTGTAAGGGAGATAGTAACTTATAAGTGAAATCTGTGGTGATTATTTTTGTTAAAAGAAATGGGAACACCTTTTGAATTCCAGGCCATCATGTTTCTCCAGTCTTGACAATAATTGCTTCAATAAATGGATAAATGACTCTTTGGATAACTGGATACCAGTTCATTAAATGTTCATGAGATTGAGGTTGATTTGACTTTGTGATGCGTTACAGGAGTACTTCTAATTCCATGAAAGTGTTTCAAAAATGAATTATCCTAGTTCATGGGATGACTGCAAGGGAGGTTATGGATAACAGAAAAAAACTCTTTTTCTCATTGACAAAGCAGTGGTAATGATGGTCCCTGACCAAGTCAAACAAAATTAAACAAAACATTCAAAACATTGAAGGTGTTTCCCACATTAAAACGGTTCTCTTTAAATTTTTAGGGTCTCTTTTGAACAAATTATTAGGTAGTATATGATATATATATATATACATTTGTAATTTTATATTTAGATATACAATATAAATGTACATTATATTTATATATTTATATTTATATTATATATGAGTTAGTATGTGAGATGCAGATATATATACATACATATATATATGTATATATATATATATGCAGTGTCTAGTCTGGGTAAATATATGTATGTACTCAAACATTTAACATTTCTTTATTTTTTTCATACAATACATACATTATCTACAATCACCCTATGAGGCAATAGAACCTCAGGAATTCTTACTTTTATTTGGCTCTATAGCATCCCCTAATTTGTGCCACTTCTCTCTGCGGCCAAGTAAATGTAGCATCATTTTGGAGAGTACTGATGTTAATGAAATTAACTGGTCACACATTGGAGCATTTATTGAGATCCTCTGGTCGTACATTTCCAGATCACAGTTGAGAAAGAAAACAACCTGTAAACCAATGAGAAAGTGCATGAAAACCTGCAAAGGCAGCACATTTTTTTCTAATATCATCTCTTCTGGGAAACATTACCCTCCTGTGCTCTTCCAGACCATTGATTCCATTCTGAACCTATAAAAAAGAGATTATAAATCAAGAGAAGGAGGTACTAGTAGAATACTATGAATGGTTTATAAGTTATTTTGTGAACAAAATTGAGCCCATTAGAGCTGCTGAGCAGCTTCCCACCTCTAATCATTTTTTCCATTAATGAAGTGTTTTGCCCACTCTGGATAGAGTGGTATGATTTTTATTGCAAGATCATCTAGAATTTTAAAGCATCAAGCAGGATGTGCTTACCAATTGCTACCTCCTTCTTATGTCTTTTATAGTTGCCAATATCTCACATGGATACCCTTTCCCCCTGACACTATGCCAGGGTATGATGCACTGGTTAAATCTTTCTGAAAAGGAGCAAAATAATAAAAATCATAGAAGATTAAACGTTAGTAGACCTGGGTTCTAATCTTGTATATCTTAGGGAAAAAATGGCTTAACAAAACTGAGCATCAGTTTCTTTGTAAGAACAATGGTGAATATAAAGCCACAGGACCGGGGCAGACGCTGTGGCGTAGTGGACTAAGTCTCTGCCTGTGATGCCAGAGTCCCATTTAGGCACTGGTTCAAGTCCCAGCTGCTCCTCTTCTGATGTAGCTCTCTGCTTTCGCCTAGGAAAGCAAAGCAATGGAAAATAGCCCAAGTACTTGGGACCCTGCAACCACATGGGAGACTGGGAGGAGGCTCCTGGCTCCTGACTTCAGATCGGCTCATCTCCAACCCTTGCGGCCATCTGGGGACCAGATGGAAGACCTTTGTGTCTCTCCCTTTCTGTGTCTGTAATTCTATTTCTCAAATAAATAAATTAAATGTTTTAAAAAATATAAAACCATGAGACTATCACAAGATGTTACACAGAAAAAAAAATGAAATCACATTTGTGCAATTTTTCAAAATTGAAAATTACTTTTGAATATAAAAGCAAATTGCATTATTTATCATCACTTTTTCCCTATTATTTTCATTCACACTTATAATATTATTTCCCACTATCTTATTCAAATGAACCCTATGTGTATATTGAGATTCTCATCTCAATGCTTACTTGTTATATTCTTATAAGGGCACTTTGAAAGTGTGGAAAGTGTATATTATGAAAAGAAAAGTTCGAAGATTTCAAATTTTTGTACCTAAATAAGCACCTTTTAATTCCATGTTGCCAAAAACTTTTTGAAGCCCTTTCATATTTCTTTCTTTTTTTAAATATTTATTATTCATTTGAAGGACAGTTACAGAGAGAGAGAGAGAGAGAGAGAGAGAGAGAGTGAGAAAGGGAGAGAAAATGAGACATTCCATCTGCTGAATCACTCCCCCAAATGGGTGGGGGAAGCCAAAACCAGAAAGCTGACACTCCATCCAGGTCTCTCATATGTGTGGCAGGGTCCTAAGTACTTGAGCCCTCCTTTGCTGTTTTCCCAGGAATATTAGCAGGGAGCTGGATTGGAAGCAGAGCAGCCAAGACACAAACTAGCACTCTGATATAGGATGCTGGTATTGCCATGTGGCAGCTTAACCCACTGTGGCATAACACAAGCTGTGAAACCTTCATATATCTAGGTTGCTATGGCATTGGCTGTTTCTGAATCTTTGGGGCTATGTCCTGTTCTGGGTAACAAGTTCTCAGCTTCTTATTGGCTTTTCCTTACCCAAAGTCCATATCACTTCTTACTATCTGAGAGATCTTTACTTTACTTTAGGGTCATTTCACATTATTTCAGCTTCATATATTTGTCCAAGGATTGGCCTGCAATAAGACTGACTGCTATTGTTGAAACACAGCTTCATACTTTTTTGTACTTGACACCATCTGGGAAGCATATATTCTTGGGAACTTCTTAGAGTCATCTAAACTCAATACATGTCTAAAGAAAAAATCTTCACACAGTTTTCAGACCCCAGACAGAAAAAGCAAAATCATATTTTGATGAACTTGTTTAAAACCCTTTATCAACCTGACTGAATCCCTATCTGCCCCTATACTGTTCAGTTATATGAACCAGTAATTTTTTTGCTTTTCTGTAGGTCATTGTTTGCTGTGCTTTCTGTTATTGGCAAATGAATTAACTCGAACGCATAAAATAAAGGCAGTTTTCTGAAAAGAGGTGATTTTTACTATTTCTGTGCATCAGGCGTTCTCACAAGAGCTTCACACACACACATAACTCATTTCATCCTCATACACAACTCTTTGAGGGAGGCATTTTTTTTTCTTTTTATTTGCTTATTTTATTTGAGAGGTACAGTTTACAGAGAGAGAGAGGCAGAGACAGAGAGAGAGAGACATCTTCCTTCTTCTGGTTCACTCCCCAAATGTCCACAATGGCCATTGCTAGACAAGCTCCATCTAGGTCCCCCACATGTGTGCAGGGACACAAGGACTTTGGCCATTATACACTGCTTTGCCAGGTGGATTAGCAGGGAGTTGGATTGGAAGTGGAGCAGCCAGGACAAACTGGCACCATTATGGGATGCTGGCCATGCAGGCAGCAGCTTTACCTCCTACACCACAGCATCGGCCCAGATAGATATTATTTTTATTCTCCAATTAGATATGATAGAATTAGTAGGCAATTTCTCAAGGTCACACAACTAGTAAGGGTAGCCAATATTCCAACAAAGAGATTGTACCTTTTTTTATTTAATGTGGGCCATATTTTAGTGGGAAGTTTCTTAGAATCAAGGAGCAAGAGAGCCACTTAAGTAATGAAGATTTGGACAGTACAAGATATTTTAATTATGCCAACTCTGCCCTCGCTCATTCCTCTGGCATGCAAACCTGTGGAAGGAAAGAGATATCCAAAGAAGAGTGGAAAATTGACTGTAGGACAGTGAGAACTAAAGTGAAATTGAAGATTTCCATAGTGGCAGAGCAAAGAGAGAAATTTCCTTCTAATTGCATTGAGAGATTATAACACCCATAGTTTCTCTCTGAATGGAATATGGATATTTGGATTTTTTTTATTAAACTTTTATTTAATGAATATAAATTTCCAAAGTATAGCTAGTGGGTTACAATGGCTTCCCCCCTCCCATAACTTCCCTCCCGCCCGCAACCCTCCCCCCTCCCGCTCCCTTTCCCCTTCCATTCATGTAAAGATTCATTTTCAATTCTCTTTGTATACAGAAGATCAATTTAGTATATATTAGGTAAAGATTTCAACATTTTGCCCATATAGCAACATCAAGTGAAAAAACTACCATTGGATTACTAATTATAGCATTAAATAGCAATGTACAGCACATTAAAGACAGAGATCCTACATAATTTTTTTTTTCAAAATAATTAATTTTCTATGCCATTTCCATTTTAACACCAGGTTGGTTTTTTTTTTTTTTCATTTCCAATTCTCTTTATATACAGAAGATCACTTCAGTATATAATTAGCAAAGACCTCATCAGTCTGCGCCCACACAGAAACGCAAAGTATAAAAATACTGTTTCAGTACCAGTCATAGCATCACTTGGCTTTAGACGACACATTAGGGACAGATCCCGCATGGGGTGTAAGTACACAGTGACTCCTGTTGCTGACTTAACAATTTGACACTCCTGTTCATGGCGTCAGTAATCTCCCTAGGATATTTGGATTTTAACAGTCCCAGAGTGGTTTCTGCCATTCTTACTACCCTTTCATTGGAGTGTTCCTCTCAAATCTGACAGTGATTCTCTGCTCACTCAGGTCTGCAGACAGAGGAAAGACCATGATAAAGAACCCAGGAAAGAGACCAAAAAGAGTGCTCCAGGCTTTACCTTCACCCTGGTCCCTGGTGGAAATTTACAAATCTAGAAGAAAGTGGTCTAAAGGTTCTAAAGGACTTTTATACTACTTTCAGAAAACTTGGGGACTCATTTCATGCAGGGCACACCTTTCACAATCCTGGCTCAGCTTCCCTACACTAGTTATAAATGTGTAGCATAGTCTGATAGGGTTCACTTCTTTGTTCCCAGGTGGTTACATATCATCACTCAAAGGAATCACTTAAAATAACATTGATATATGAATTATTTTCCCTGACCAAAAGGAAGCTCTTTCCAGTCAATTGACACTCAGTCTTGAGTGTCTGAATGTCTTAGAGTTAGATTATTAGAAAATGACATTGAAAATGGGGAAGGTTTTTTTTTTTTTTTTTTTTTTTTTTCCTTTACTCATCGTCTCAGTCACTTTAATATATGGGTGAAAGTATTCTCAGGGACTCTATCAACTTTAAATAAAAGTTTAACAGGAATTTTCATTAAAAATTCAGAATAATTTTCAGTGTCAAATTCTGACTCTAGTTTTCATCATAACTACATTTTAAATAACAATAGGGCCAGCACTACAGCTCACTTGGCTAATCCTCTGCCTGCATCGCCAGCACCCCAGGTTCTAATCCCGGTTGGGGCGCCGGATTCTGTCCAGGTTGCTCCTCTTCCATTCCAGCTCTCTGCTGTGGCCCAGGAGGGCAGTGGAGGATGACCCAAGTGCTTGGGCCCCTGCACCCGCATGGGAGACCAGGAGGAAGCACCTGGCTCCTGGCTTCAGATCGGTGCAGCGCACTGGCCGTAATGGCCACTTGGGGGGTAAACCAACGGAAGGAAGACCTTTCTCTCTGTCTCTCTCTCTCTCTCACTGTCTAACTCTGCCTGTAAAAAAAAAATAACATTAAGAATTCCCACCTCCTTTTCTATAGCACAGAATCAATGCTGCCTTTGAGGGGAGAATGAGGCACTGATTCATGTCCTTATTATATCTTGGCTGGAATGTTGCATTTCATGACAGTCTTTCTTGACTGTTTACCTAGGCAATAAATCTTGGCATTACATATACTACATCTCTCAGGTTTGAGACAACTGCACAGAGGCTCTATTGCTATTATAATCCTTTAATTTAAAAATCTATAATTAAAGAAGAGGAAATATGTTGTTTGAGCCTTAAAGTGCTGGAAATTTTCAGGCACTGCAACGTTTAACTGCACTTGCTCAAAGTAATAATTTTAGAGGTGAGCAAAACAGTGCATTGAGTCAAGGGCTCAAATATAACAAAATCCACAAGAGAAAACATTGCCTCTGATCTAGGGACTCATACCTCTGCTTGCATGTAACACTGGTGGGATTCTTATCTCTAAGATAAAAACAAAGGATGCCAAAATCAACTATAAATAATTTATGAAATAGGAGGTACCTCAACAGGCAGATATTTTGATGACCCTTGAATACTGATCCTGATTACACTGGAATTTTTCTAATTAACCACATTTTTATAGCTGAAACTAATCAAAACCAATCACTACTGGAGTTAAATCCTTATGTCTTTCGCCCTACAAGGACTTCTGTATTTCAATGAATGTCTCAAATGATTATCTGGAAAAGACTTTGGCTCAATGGTTAGGTTGCCCAGGACATCCATATTCTATAATGGAGTGCCTGGTTTCCAGTCTCACCTTTGATCCTTATTCGCTTCTTGCTAATGCACATCTAAGAGTCAGCAAGTGTGGCTCAAGTAGTTGGGACACTGCCACCACATTGAATTCTCCGGATTTTATTAAATGCAAAACAAGTTACTCATAGAACCTCTCTCTCTCTTTTTTTTTTTGTCTTCAAGGAATATTTAATAATGTGGGGGAAAGTAAAACTGTTCAGTAAAATAAATTGCATACATACCTAACATGATATGAAGTTCAATTTTTAAAAGAATGCAGACATACATATACAAATGACCAAAATGAAACAGAGCAAGTGCAAAGCAATGATGGATTGCAAAGTTCCAGATGATTTTTACTTTCTCCATATGGTTTCCTATTTTCTGCAATAGTAATACTCCTATTCTCAGAAAAAATTCCTGGTAATGGTTACAACTAAGGGAAAACTTCTTAAAACCTCTTAAAAAGTCAGTTAAAACATGAAAGAAAAGTTACCCGACTTTAGTATAAATGAACTAAATATGACAATTTAACTTATTCTCCAAATCTGAAATTCAGTTCAAATTCAGATGTGTCTTTATTATTGGAAGCTGCACCGTGACCACCATATTGTTCTTCGTTTTATGTAATTGTCATTTGCTGAACGAACTATATCCTTTCAGAAGAGTAAACTTGCAATTCTCTCAAAACCATTCACATTCTCTCCAGGTGATCTAATTTTTCCTCTTTAAAGAATCAACTTCTCTTCAACTGCAACTGCCAAAATTATTTCTAGCTGTAATCTTTCTTCTGTCTTCCAGAATTACATTGCCAAGTTCTTTTTTGTTTTGTTTTTGTAGATTTATCATAATTTTTAATTTTAAAATATTTTTAACCTTACAAAAGTGTTTCAAACATATTACAGAGGAGTCCAAGGTATCCTTCACTCAGTTACCTGTAACATCATCACATTTTTTCGAACTATATTTCAGTTGTCACAATTAGAAGTTCAGCTTTGATACCAGACTGTTAATCCAGAATCCACAGACATCAATTGCATTTCTCCAGTTTTCAACTAATATCCTTTCCCTGTAGAAGAATCCAATCTGGGTCACTACATTGCGTTTAATCAAGTCTCTGTCCCTCCTGGTATATAACAGTTTCTCAGTCTTCATTTTGTTTTTTATGACCTTCACACTTTTGATTAGTTACTTTGTAGAATGCTTCTCAGTTTTTGACTGGTGTTTTCTCATGATTAGACCGGTATCGTAGAGATTAGGAATGAACACCATAAAAGTGATGTGTCCTTATTTCATTGTACCTTACATCTTATTACTTGTGATGTTAACCTTGACTAGTTGGTTAAAGCTATTTTTATTAGGTTTCTCCATGGAGAAGTTATTATTTTTTGCTTTCAATTCTCCACTTTTTTTTTTTTAGAAGTAAACACCATAAGCCCTTTCCACACTGAAAGAGAGGAAGTAAGTTTCTGTTCCTATTGGGAAAACTATGAAAGAATTTTTGAGTATATGTTAAAGGAACTACATATATTTTTAAATAAATGAAGAAATAAGCATTTAGGGGAGATGCTTTGAAGCTAGGCAGATGTCTTGTTCCTCTTTAAAGTTTTGTCTGATAATTTTAGCATTCGTAATGGATCTCATTTACAGAAATCACTTTTGTGATGTGTGAGTGGTGATTTGTCTTTATTTTAATTTTCCACTTTCTTTCTACATTTATTAACTGATATTATTCTATGAGGAAAAGTTGTATCATCATTTATTTATTCATGTACAGATATACTTCTTTAATTATATTAAGATGGACAATAACAGTCACTTTATTACAGTTTTGTTGATTAAATGGATTCAAGTGTTGCCTTTTTGGAGGTCTTTCCTATTAGCTCCTATGTATTTCTGATATGTGAGCATCTTTTCTTTTTCTCTTATGGTACTTCCATACTTTCTATCACCACTATGTTCTCAAAGGTCTTTGGAATTTTCCTTGTCCCAGTTCTAGAGTTAACCATCACTCCATGGATCCTTCTAGTGAAAAGTGGTATTCAGAGATAAGCAAAGCAATAAACATAAATACTACATAGTAATATTTGCAAAAACAAAAGTACACTGAAACATGTAAAAATTATATAAATATGTACTTTTTATGTGTTAGTTAAAATATTTTTGGAAGTATTTATTTATTTGAAAGACAGAGAGAGTAGTGTATACATGCACACATGCTCACACACACACACAGACACACAGATATTTCTCTGTCTGCTGGTTACTCCCCAAATGCTGGGGACAGCCACATTGATCCAGGCTGAAGTCAGGAGCCAGGAACTCCATACAGGTCTCCCAAGTAGGTGACAGAGACTGGAATACTTAGGCAGTCATCCATTGCCCTGCCTACTTGGAAGAACCTGGATCAGGCACAGAGAAGCCATGATTTGAATTGTCATTCTGATATGGGATCCTGGTGTTGGACATGACAGCTTCATCCACTATGCCCCAATGCCAACCAGAAAAATAGAATTAAAAATTAAATAAGCAAAAGAAAAGAATTTAGATTATAGGTGTGATAGTCTCGAAGTCATTTCTTGGATAGGTATGCTTGGGGCCCACACAACTGAATACACTTTAGGTTGTCCTCAAAAACAAGACCCTTCCATATTGCATTTCTATAAGAGATTCAAGAGTGGGCAGGTTTTCCTGCTGTGCCAGTTCAAAATTGACTACCTAAAGATTTGTGAGTATCACAACCTAAACCTAAATTTAAAATATGATTCCTATTAATTTAACCCCAATGCAATGATTAGTCATTTTAATAATTTAGTAGATGAAAGACAACTCGATCTGGGTAATAGGAGAAAAGAAACTATTGAGAGGAATTGGAAATTTTTCTGAAAGCAGGATACAAACAATTTGAGTTTATTTTATTTACATCATACTCTCAGGTTTTTTGGTCTTAGTTTCTAGAATCACATTTTCTCTCTCCCTCTCTCTCTCTCTTTCTCTCACATTGTTTAGGTGTAGAAAGTATGATTGAATACATCCAAAATAAAATGTGTGTGTGTGTCTCCATTAGCATTCTGATTCCATGATGGCAGACAGGATTCTAAATCTCTCTTTCACTGGGTCATATAAATTGTATATGTCAAATTAACTTTGGAAAACCATTTCAATCTAAGACAGCAAATGAACTATTGAATAGAAAAGACCTCTGTGTTAGTGGAGAAGGTAGACTAGCACTTCAATTATTCCTGTTACCTCCAAGATTCTGTGTTGGTCAAAATGTGGTCTTCTCAATATTATATTACAAGATATGGTACAAAAAGATTTGGGTTCTTCCTAAAATATACTACACAGTATAATAGTACTCAAATAACTCATATGGTGGTTTGATTTTTACCTAGAAATCTTTTATTTAAGGTATATAAACTTCATGTATTTCATGTGTTCAAATTTAGGAACATAGTGATTCTTCCTACCCTACTCTCCCTCCTGCTTGCTCTCCCAACCTTCTTCTTTCTCCCTCTCCCATTCCCATTCTTATTTTTTATAAATATTTGTTTTCAGTCAATTTTATACTCATAAGATTAACCCTACACTATTTGTTAAACAAATAGTATGAACATAACTCTGTTCCTCAACAATCAAGATAAGTACTATTCAAAATCATGGCATCTCAAAGTGTCAATTTCACTTCTATAGATTACCTTCTAGTCACTCTATTTGTTACCACAGACCAGGGCAAACATATGATATTTGTCTTTTAGGGGTTGGCTTATTTCACTATATATAATGGTTTCCAGATCTTCCAGAGGACTGTGTTCTCCCTCAAATATGCTATGCTGTATAATACTATTCAGATAACTTGTACTTTATAAATTATCATTTCACTTATTTTTATTGTGGAAACATTAATATCCTGTGATAGCATAATGAGATAATGTATGCAAATTATTATTTTAAATAATAATGATTTCATAAGTTCAAGACACTATTTTTTTTAAGATTTATTTATTTATTTTAAAGACAGAGTTACAGAACAGCAGAGGCAGAGAGAGAGAGAGAGAGAGAGAGAGAGAGGTCTTCTATCTACCGGTTCACTTCAGAGATGGCTGAAATGGCTGAAGCTGGGCTGATTTGAAGCCAGGAGCCAGGAGTTTCTTCCAGGTCTTCCACATAGGTGCAGGGGCCCAAGGACTTGAGCCATCTTCTACTGATTTCCCAGGCCATAGCAGAGAGCTGGGACTGGAACCAGCACCCATATGGGATGCCAGCACTACAGGCAGTGGCTTTTACCACTACGCCAGAGTCAGCCCTCTCTATTATGATTTATTACAAATTCTTTGTGTGTATTTGTTGACATTTTCAAAACTCTGAAATTAAGATTGAAGTGTGTTTGAATTTAAGCAACCATTTTCATTTTTTTCCATTCTTAGTGCAATATTAAATAATGATTCATGTTATAACAGAAGGTATCTTCAAATCAGTGACAATTTAGAAAATTATAATTCTTATAATCTTAGAAAGTTAAAGTGCAATTTCTCATAAAAGGAATATTTGTATAAATTGAATGAAAAATAATAATTCTAAATTGAAAACAATAGGGAAGAAGCCAAAAAAGAAAGACTAGATGAACAGTTACAAGTGAAAGCACAGACTTATTTCTTGGTAAGTATGACAATACTTCTTGGGATTAAATAAAATGAAGTGTTGACATTCTCATTTTGCTTTAAAAACACTAAACGTCATATGGTATTAGACTCTTTAAGTATTAACATACTTATTAAATTCAAACTTTTATACCACTTTCATATATACTTTAGTATATATTAGATTTTTTTTCTCATCCACTGTGACCTATTATGTAAGCAGGGCAAGTATTTATTTCCCCCTTTCACAGGTATTGAATCTGAAGCCCCCCAAAGTGAAGCTATGAGCCTCAGTTCACAGTGTGTTAATATGAGTTGAGAATCTGAACAGGATTTGATTCCTAAATCAATTTTCTTTCAGCCACCCAGGCATAATTTTCTCTGAGTACACTCCAGAGGTGCTAAAAGCCTAAATGAGAGGCTTTCTGACTCAGCTTCCAAGCAAGGATAACAAAAAATTTGGATAGAACAAAGAATAATGCTTAGTATAGTATGAAACACAGAACTGTATTCCTCATCTGCCTCCCTTTCCCCCTTAGTGTTTTTTTTTTTTTTTTTTTTTTTTTGACAGGCAGAGTGGACAGTGAGAGAGAGACAGAGAGAAAGGTCTTCCTTTTGCCGTTGGTTCACCCTCCAATGGCTGCCGTGGTAGCGCGCTGCGGCCGGCGCACCGCGCTGATCCGATGGCAGGAGCCAGGTACTTATCCTGGTCTCCCATGGGGTGCAGGGCCCAAGTACTTGGGCCATCCTCCACTGCACTCCCTGACCACAGCAGAGAGCTGGCCTGGAAGAGGGGCAAACGGGACAGGATCGGTGCCCCGACTGGGACTAGAACCGGGTGTGCTGGCGCCGCAAGGCGGAGGATTAGCCTAGTGAGCCGCGGCGCCGGCCTTTTTTTTTTTTTTTTTTAATCAATTAAAATTCTTGGTTCCATCTAAGGCACCCAATATTATTCAAACTCTTACCTATTGTATGGGTTCTGCAGCCGTTGGTGCTGCATGATCACACAATTGGTAAAGTTTCTAAGAACAAAATCAGTTAATGTTTTAAAGATTTATTCATTTATTTATAAGTGATAATTAAGAGAGGGAAAGAGATTAGAGGGAGAGAAAAAAAAAGAAAGAGATAATCCATCTGCTTTGTCATTCGGCAAATGGCCACAACAACCAGGGCTGGGTGGGACCAAAGTCTGGAGTCAGGAACCTCCTCTAGGTTTCCCACATGGATGCAGGGTACAAATACTTGGGCCATCCTCCACTTCTTTGCCACCACTTTAGCAGGAGCTGGATCAGAAGTGAACAGCCAGGACTCTAGCTGGTGCCCAGATGGCATGCAGGTGCCACAGACAGTGGCTTGACCTGCTTAGCCACAGCACCAGCCCCAGATGTAATGGATTTTATAAATTTCACATTCCTGTGCAACGTGTTTTATGTCGGTTACTGCATTTCACCATCCAGAAGCTAAGTATCAGAGTCAATTTCAACTCTTGACTGCATGTATGGAAACACAGAGCTATTTCTAAAGCACAGTGCTGCTTCTTACTTGAATAATAAGTAAATCTAAATAAAAAATACACTTCATTACTAATGAAATCATAGATAAGATTATTCCATAGATAATATATGATAAAAGTTGATTACAAATAGTAAAGTTATTATTAAAGTAAATCAAAATTAATGTAATCCTTGTATTCCACAAACACTCAGGACAATTTATTCTATTTTTCTGTCTTCAACCATTATGTAGATAAAAGTGACTGGGAATTCTGAAGAGAGAAAAAAATGTGCTGATTTGACCAGAGGAAGTTAACAGTAGAAAAGTGGAGAAAGTGCACTCCTAGGGATGGAGAGAAATTTGCAGTGGAAAATCTATAGAAAGAAGAGGGAAGTGGAGCAGAGTGGAAAGTGAGCTGTGCAGTAGCAAGCTGGGACACGTCCCATGACTCCTGCAGACAGTGGCTTGAGAAGATGCCAGCTTCTAAGAGTGAGGTGAGAACACACTGTGGCAGCTCATGCCACTGGTAATATTGGTTAGGGAAGAATCCTGTGGGCCACACATTTCAAGCAGAGTGAATGGTACCCGTCTAATTCAATGAAGGAAAAGCACGTTTCTTTCTTCCCATCCCCCCACAAAAGCACACAATGGCTGGCAGGGAGAAGGCCCATCTTGACCCCAGTAGATGCTTCTGCAGCTTCTCCTTCACACACACTGCCATTGCAAAATCTGCATTCCCCACTGACTTTGAGTCTAGCTGGGAGTGTTGGCAAGGGGTTGGATACCCATGTAAGACTGTGAGGTGCTATCATTAGTTGAAACTATCACAGGCTCTGGGGCTCAAACTGCCAAGGCAGAGCAACCACCAACAGCTACCTCTGGGAACGTCTCCGCTCTCTCCATAGTTGGGGCAGGCTCGTATCACTGAGAGTGGATCTTCAGTTCTCTGTGATATTGGAGCCTTGTGTGCTGAATCCTTACAGGTGAAAACAAGTCCAGCCCCAGATGTCAATACCAGTCTTCTGGCAAAGTATTTATCCCAGAAGTAACAGAATTGGATGTCAATTTAGCTTCTTAGTAAGCATACATTAATCTTGCACACTGATGTCTACCATGGGATTTTATCAGATAATTTCTATCAAGCACTCTTAAAAAAACTTCCCTATTTTTGTCACCATTGCAAAATATCTCAGCAATTAATTGACAGTCTAATAAGTGCACAGCAAATTAATTAACAATGTCTCTGACAATGTCAACTCACCATTAAAAAGTGACTTCAAATGTAAATCTAACACATGTCTGCACAATTTTTCTCTACACTTTTAGTCCTTGGCTTCTTATATTTTAACCTCAAATTGAAATGTGTTTTTCACCTATGCAGAAGTTTTGGTACTACACAATTTCTTTTTATTTATTTATTGAGTGACAGAGATAAACAGAGCTAGAAAGAATGCAACTCTCTGCTGGTACACTATGCAAATGCCCGCAACTGTTGACACCAGACCAGGCCTGGGCTAGGGTACAGTCAGGAGACGGAAACTTAATCTAGCTCTCCCACATCGGTGGCAAGAACCCAATTAACTGAGTCATCTAAACTATATACCAGGATCTACAGTAGCAGAAAGCCAGAGTCAGGAGTAGAAGCTGAAACTTAGGCTGCATACCTACCCCTTAATCTCAGTCTTGAGAGCTGATTTTATCAAACCCCTCAGTTTATGGAATGTACTCATTATCAGTGATACAAGGCTATTTCTTTAGATTTCATTATTTTTTAGCCCAATCTTCATTTCTATTCTATGCTCCTTTTATTGGCACCAATTTTCAAGCTAAGTATTATGCATAAATGCATATTTTATATGTATATTTGCATACATGCCTTGTAAAATATATACCAACTTTATACCATTTTATATATTATATTGAAAAATAGATACAATTGTATTCTTGCAATTTTTTACTCAATTCTTTTCCATTTTTCCAGATTGCAAATAGACTTTTGAGTTTTTAATTTTAATTATTCTATGGTATTATGAGCTGAATTGTGTCTCCCCCAAAAATTCATATGTTGAAAAGCCATCCCCTAGTACCTCAAAATGTAGACATAGGATAAAGTCATTAAAGATATGATTAACTTAAAATGAAAGCTAATAAGAGTAAGGGTCATGCTGCTCACAAGGAAAACGTCATGTGACAAAGCATGAGAGTAGTGGTCTGCAACCCAGCAAGAGACATCAGGAGAAAGTATCACAGTTGTAAACTTGGCCTTGGACTTCCAGCCTTCAGAACAGTGAGAAAATAAATTTCAATGGTTTAATTCACATTTTCTGTAGTTCTTTGTAATGTTAGTCATGGCAAATTAATATATTTGACATTTCAATGTACTTATGAATTCTATACAAATATGCAAACATATATGTATCTGATAGCCCTCAGATCTCCAATTCTGGTAGTAAACACCTTAGTTATGACCAACTCTCTGCAGCCACAGATAGTATTGTGATAAGCCAATTCTTCTGTACAAGGGATTTTCTAGGACATATTTCCATAAGGGGAAAAATTAAATAATACGGTATTCACAAGCAATTTTCCTAAGGTAGTTTATTTACTCACATAAATGATAGGAGAATTTATTTTCCAGATACACTGAATAAGAATTCTAGCAACATCAAATTAAGCAATATAATTTTATTCATGTCCTCTCTCTCTCTCTCTCTCTCTCTCTGTCTCTCTCTCTTTTTCTCTTTCTCTTCCTGTTCTCTAGAGTTTCCAATGCCTAGGAATCACTTCTGCTTGGTTGTTATTGCTATGGCTTTGTATAATATTTTAATATTTGTAGGGTAGAATGAAGTCTACATTTTTCTCAATTCCAAAATTGACTTAGATATTCATAGACCTTTATTAGTTCACATAAAATTAGTATGTTTCCCAAATTTTTCAAAAAGTCAATGGAATTTCTTTTGAAGAAGCATTAAATTTATGGATTAGCAGTTTTACAATCTTAAGCCATTTTGTCTATGAACATCTTAAATATCTTCATTTACTCATGTGTTTTATATTCTTTAACATATTTTAATATGTTCTTCATAAAAGTCTGTTTATTATCTGTTAACTTAATTTTCAGCAACTTTTTTTTTTTTTTTTGACAGGCAGAGTGGACAGTGAGAGAGAGAGAGACAGAGAGAAAGGTCTTCCTTTGCCGTTGGTTCACCCTCTAATGGCCGCCGCGGTAGCGCGCTGCGGCCGGCGCACCGCACTGTTCCGATGGCAGGAGCCAGGTGCTTCTCCTGGTCTCCCATGGGGTGCAGAGCCCAAACACTTGGGCCATCCTCCACTGCACTCCCTGGCCACAGCAGAGAGCTGGCCTGGAAGAGGGGCAACTTTGTTTTTTTAAAAAAAGATTTATTTATTTATTATTATATGAAAGGCAGTGATTTATTATTTGAAAGGCAGAGTTACAGAGAGGCACAGAGAGAGAGGGAGGGAGAAAGAGAGAGGTCTTCCATCCTCTGGTTCACTCCCCAAATGGCCGTGATGGCCACAGCTGAGTAGATCAGAAGCCAGGAGCCTCATGCTTCTTCCAGGTCTCCCACGCAGGTGCAAGGGCCCAAGGCCTTGGGCCATCTTCCACTGCTTCCCCAGGCCATAGTAGAGATCTGGATGGGAAGTAGAACAGCCGGGACTTGAACTGGCACTCATATAGGATGCCAGCACTGAGGCAGCAGCTTTAACCACCACAGCAGCAGCCCCAGGCTACTTCATTTGCTATTATTTAATTGGTTATTCCTTGTGCAGAAATTTTATATGTTCTTTTACAAATTGGTACTATGGTCAACTACCATAAAAGAATCACCAAATTTTTCTAACAGAGGTTTTCTTGATTGCTGTGTATAGGCAATGTAAATTATATTATATTTAAAAATATATTTCTTTCTTAATAACATATAAAATATAAGCATATATTTGTATTATACATATGTAAATGGTAAAGTTTAAATTTTATGCATTAGTAAGGAAATGCAATTGGTAATTCTGTCAACATCTTTGTTTTTTCACTATATTAGAAGGATCATGGATTCACCTATTTTATCTCTATATATGTATGTATGTAGCTATATGTTTGTATATGCATGTGTATATATATATATATATACACACATGAGGGTACTTTACAAATTCATAGAAAGTGGAATTAACATGAATATTATTTTAGTGCAATTTTTCATAATAGATTGAAAGTGTGTACTATGAAAAAATTTTGCATAGATCTTAAAAAATTGCCCGAAAATAAATTCATACTTTCAATCCAAAATGTCCCTTCTATAGGATTTCATAGTTAGATTTAGAAGAAGATAGAGAAGGAAGTCAAAATTTCAGTGTATTTTCTAATCTGAAACAAAATGTAGCTACAGCTTCTGGAAGAGTCATCATTTCTTCAGTGTGTATGTGTGTAGTGTGTGTGTACGTGTGCATCAGTGTTATCTAATTTGTGTTCATGCACTTCATGATAAAATAAAAGCAGATCCAACTTTCTAATTTTTAAAGCTATGAGAATTATGTGATTTTCTAGCATTTACCTGCAAAGGAAAAGCAAAACAAGAAGTAAACATTCATAGTTATACTCATTTCAGAGCAGAATGGAGAGATTGCCCAAAATCCCTGCCTTCATACTTCCTCAACCAATAGTTACATATACTTACTTGATCATGTTTTGACTACATTGTCAGAACATTATACTAGTATTCTCTGAATAGCCTGACCTTGTAACAAACAGTTCAATACTAAAATTATTACAATAGTATGATTTTGCATGTCATATGAATAAAATTTTAGTGAGGTTACAAATACATTTAATTGCAATATTCAAAAATACCTTGATTAATTTAATGATCACTCTAAGCTCTGAAATTTGAAATAAGCTAAATAGTTCCCGTTAGAATGCCATTATTTTCTCTTTCAAAGTTTAAAAGTATTTTGCTAAATTCTACTATTGCCTATATATTGAGAACTTGAGAAATTTTTCTGGCCAATTTTCATTAAGTGTAAGACAACTAAACAACAATAACTACAAAGAAGGGCCTTTATATGAAAAATTTAGAATATCACAGATTATTTTCATTCTCTGTTTCCAGTTTGTTTGACTACTCAAACAGTAATTCATGCCAATTTGAAATAATATACTAGCAGCAATACCTATATTCAGATTTTATTTTTTTCTTTTACAGATTTATTTATTTATTTGAAAGTCAGAGTTACAGAAAGAGAAGGAGAGGTAGAGAGAAAATATCTACTAGTTCACTCCCCAGTTGGCTGCAACAGCCAGAACTGGACCAGGCCATAGCCAGGAGCCACGAAATTCCTTTGAGTCTCCCACATGGGTGCTGGGGCCCAAGCGCTTGGGCCATCTTCTGCTGCTTTCCCAGGTCATTAGCGGGGAGTTGATCAGAAGAGGAGAAGCCAGGACATGAACTGGCATCCATACTGGATGCTAGCATTGCAGGCAGCAGCTTCACATGCTAAGCCACAAGGCTGAACCCTATGGTTTTATCTGGAAAATCAAAAGGAGCATTCCATTTTCTCTTTTGCAGATAATTACTATACATTACCTAAAAGTGTATATAACTGCTACATTTTATAGGTTTAGAAGTTATATGTAAATGTCATAGAAGCACTACATCCAACTACCTTTAAGATACTAAGGTTCAACATTGCACAGTTTAATTCATACTTAAAACACGCCTCTTTCAGGCACATCTAAGACTTACTTGGCAATTATTTACTCACAGTGCACAGATGTTTTAATAATGTAATTAGTTGTTCAATTTCATATTATATATAAAAATATTTCCTATAGAGTCTGTTAGCAATAAGATCAGCTTAACTCAGAATGTTTATATTTATTCTCCTAAGAAAGTACAATGTGGCCAGCACTGAGGCTCAATAGGCTAATCCTCCACCTGCAGCGTCGGCACCCCGGGTTCCAGTCCTGGTCGAGGCGCCGGATTCTGTCCCAGTTGCTCCTCTTCCTGTCCAGCTCTCTGCTATGGCCCGGGAGTGCAGTGGAGGATGGCCCAAGTCCTTGGGCCCTGCACCCACATGGGAGACCAGGAGAAGCACCTGGCTCCTGGTTTTGGATCAGTGCGGTGCACCGGCCGCAGCAGCCATTGCGGGGTGAACCAATGGAAAAGGAAGACCTTTCTCTCTGTCTCTCTCTCTCACTGTCAACTCTGCCTGTCAAAAAAGAAAGAAAGAAAGAAAGAAAGAAAGAAAGAAAGAAAGAAAGAAAGAAAGAAAGAAAGCGCAATGCTACAAGAAGAATGGGTGAATGCACACAAAGACAGACAAGACACACTCTAAAGGGGAGAGGGAGGGGGAGGGGTGGGAGCTTGGACAGGAGGGAGGGTAGGGTGGGAAATGTCACTATGTTCCTAAATGTGTATATGTGAAATACATGAAACTTGTATAACTTAACAAAATATTATAGAAACAAAATTTTAAAAATTTAGGTGGCGAAAAAGCAAAATCCCAACAAAGAAAAAAAAAATTCTTCCTTACTTCTGTGTGCATGCACCAACATAACTGAAAAACAATAGAGTCTTAGAAGGCTACAGGCAGCCTACAGAGAGGGGAGAAAGGAAGTAAGAGTGCTATGTTGGAGGGGAGTCTGAGTCCCATGGTAAGTAACTGCTCCCTGCAGGTCATGGCCTTTCATTGAATGGCACCTCTGTAAGCTAGCTAGAGGCTGAAAAAAATGAGTGGAAAGGTGTTGAATTATAAAAACTGTAGAAAGCCTAGGAGCTGAGAGAAGGAAGAAAGGGGTTTGTACCTTGACACAACCGCCAGTGAAGGAACAGAAGGACTTGAGTGCTGGTGGCAGAAATGTGTTATGTGTTTGCTTAAATCTTGAAGCAAGGTGGTCAAGCCTGGGCAGATGGGTCGTATTTTCCAGAAATGGGCCAGCCCTGGCTCTATCGGAAAGAACAATATTGAAGGAATGAATCTTGACTGCTTCTCTGACTCCTCATCCTTTTCCTCAGGGACCATTTGCATTGATTGCTTTGGGGAAAAAAAAAAAATCAAAAACTCCTTTCATTTTACTGCTAGGTATTCAAAAAAAAAGTAAGTTAACACAGAGGCCATCTTTAGGTTGTAAGAAAGATAAGAGAAATGGGAATTGGAAAAATTGTAGCCCCTAACTGTGTGGGAGAGAGTGTGAAAACAAAATTCTCAGTGTGAATTTTATAGAATATTTTTAAGTCCATGAAGCAATTGTAGTTTAGAAGAAGGCCAAAAATGAGAACCACAGCAAACTACAAAAGAACATACCACAAAACAAGAGACCATAGCGTGCTGAAAGAAGTAAAAAGAAACTTCAGAGAACTCAAGGAAGAAATGCAAGGAAAAGAAAAAGGCAAGCCCATTTCAGAAATGAAGACTAAAATAAAATGAGCACAAAGGAAAATATATATTGCTTTAAAAACTAAACAGGATAAGAGTAAGAAAACAGTACACACTAAAACAGAAATTTTAAAAGGGAAAACAGAGTAAGGAAAATAAGAAATGTTTAAGACAAAAATAATATCTGGTGAATGCTTAAGAATCCTGTGTAAGTTAAACAAAAACAGCACATCAGAATAAGGTACATAAGTATGTTATTAAAGAAATCTTTCATAATCGAAAATGAATCTTGAGGTAAATGGGATGGAAGAGGGAGTGGGAGATGGGGTGGTTGCGGGTGGGAGGGAGGTTATGGGGGGGAAAAGCCACTATAATCCAAAAGTTGTACTTTGTAAATTTATATTTATTAAATAAATTTTAAAAAAAGAAATCTTTCAGGGGCCGGCACTGTGGTTCACTTGGTTAAACCTCCACCTGCGGTGCTGGCATCCCATATGGGCACCGGGTTCTAGTCCCGGTTGCTCCTCTTCCAGTCCAGCTCTCTGCTGTGGCCCAGGAGGGCAGTGGAGGATGGCCCAAGTGCTTGGGCGCCTGCATCCGCAAGGGAGACCAGGAAGAAGCACCTGGCTCCTGGCTTTGGATCCGCACATTGCCAGCCGTAGCGGCCACTTGGGGAGTGAAACAATGGAAGGAAGACCTTTCTCTCTGTCTCTCTCTCTCTCTTACAGTCTATAACTCTGCCTGTCAAATTAAAAAAAAAAGAAATTTTTCAGAAATAATATAAGTGTTGTGGCTACAAATTCAAAGTTTATGTGATATCCCAAGGGAAGATGGCCGACAGTGGTCCACAATGATCTGAGAGTAAATATGAAAAACAATTCTTTGAACTTTAAAGATACCATATCCTTTATCAGTGACACACACATACACACACACAGAGACACACATCAAAAGCATCAAAAGGAAAACAATGAGCATTGTGCCTGAATTCTCAACACTGAAGATCAGTGCAAAAGCCATGAGTAATATCTATATGATGTTCTACAGGGAGTAAAATGAAGACCCAAATTCTTACATCCTAATAAACTCTTTCTCAATGAAAAAGGATAATAGGTTTGACCATGAGAAATCTGAAGGCATACTGCTCAGAGCTTTCAGAAACACCCAGAAGTTGACAACAAAAGAGTCAATAGATCAAAACAAACTTAGATAGGCAAAGGAATGATAATGGAAATAAATGTCAGTGATTTGCAAGTGTAGCAATGATACAGCTAACAAAAATTGGAACAAGTATAAAATAAGATAAAAAATGGAATAATATTTTACATTGCCCCATTTGAAAATAATATTAATTTATCTGAAAGGGAGAGAGAGACTAAGAGAGGCTGAGTCAGACAGAGTTCCCATCATCTGGTTTACTTGCCAAATGCCTCCAACAGTCGGCGCTGTGTCAGACAGAAGCTGGGAGCTACTAACACAATTCAGATCTTCCTCTTGGGTGATCAGAACCCAGTTACATGAGCCATCACCACGGCCTTACAGGGTCTGTATTTATAGGAAGCTCTAGTCAGGAACTAGAACTGGGAATTAAAACAGGTAATCTGATGTGCTATGCAAGTGTCTTAACTGCTAGGCTAAATCCTTGCCTGTACCTCATTTCTAATAGTTAAAAGTCAAGCATACCAGTGAAAACTGACAAATTCAAAAGCATATTTAAGCATATTTAAAAATACAACTTAAATATAAGAAAAATTATTTAGGGGTCCATGCTGTGGTGTAGCAAGTTAAACCACTACTTGCACACCAGCATCCAATATTGGAGTGCTGTTTCAATTACCAGCTGCTTCACCTCAGATCCATCTCCCTAATAATTCACCTAAGAAAGCAGTGGATGATGGCCCAAGTACTTGTACCCTGCCACCCTGGTGGAACACATGGGTAGAGTTCCTGGTTCCTGGCCTCACCCTAGCTCAACCTTGGCTGAGTAACCTCATAATTTATGAGTAACCTCATAAATTCCTTCGATTGGCTTCCAAAGCAAATTCCTAGTCTATATTGTGGAACAAAAGGTATTCTTATCATGAGTTATTAAGAAAGTAAAAATGATAATTAAGAATATAAAAATGCAGACATGACAAAAGGTCTACAGGTAAAATGCAAAGAAAAAGAAGGAAGGAGTTATGTTTTTCAAATCAGATGAAGTAGAATACAGACAAAACACATAAAACATGATAAGAAAGATTATAATTCTAAGTTCTTCACATTTATGAATATGTGGGCACAAAATATAAAACAGAAACTTTCACAGAAGAAACAAAACAACCAAGCAAAACAAGATCTTGTTTCAATCTAGGACACATCAAGGGACAAAATTTAATTAAAAGTGTAGAAAACTTAACATAATAAAGAAGATATATTTGTTCAATGTGTATGTTAAACAGTGAATGTAGCATTTCTTCAAGTGACAAAAGAACATTCTCAAAATCCTTCCATGTATTAGGTTCCAGTAAAATAATAATATGTAAAATACCAAAGTAATAAAAATGACTGATTCTGCTCTTAATGCAATAAAATAAAATAAAGTATGCAATCAGAAATCAATAACTAAAAGTCCTTATATCAGCAATGGAAAGGAAGGGGGAGTCTTCTCTTAAAAAAAGTTTGTTTCAATCAAAAAAAGATTGAAAAAAGTGTATAAAAATTATTTTGAGTAACCATATATTGAAATTTACAAGGATCGGCCAAGGAAAAAACCCACAGAGGAAAGTCCGTATACTAAAATCAATGAAGGTTTGAAAAGGAAAATAAATTAACTGTTTTTGTGTATCTGTAATTTTTGGCTTTTTTTTTATATGAAACATTTGTATTCAATGTTTCTTGCTTGTTAGAATCAACGGCAGAAGTGCTAAGACAGTTCCAAATGCTGGAGTTTGAATTAGCTCAATATCAATAGAAATAAATTCTGGGAATAATAACTTATCATAAAAAATAGCGGTGTAGGGCAGGCATTGTAAGCAGAGCTAAAACATCTGCTTCTCATGTGGGAGTTCTTGGGTCCTAAATCCATCTTCCTGCTAATGCAGACCCTGAGAACCTCAGTGATGACTCAAGTGACTAGGTTCCTGCTACCTATGTGGGAGACATAAATTGACTCCCCAGCTCCCTCCTTTGGCCCTCAAAACAGCTCAGGGTGACATTTAGGGAATGAACCTATGAGCAGGAGTGTTTCTCTCTCTCTCTCTCTCTCTCTCTCTCTCTGGAAACCATGAAGTACAATTTTTAAAAGCAAGCACAAGTTTAAGTTTTTAGAAGAAAAATTTAATAACATTTCAGTTACCTTAGGATACTATAAAAATTTTAATGATTATTTCTAAAAATAACTCCCTGTAAAGTATTCACTATTGTTTAAATGCTGAAAATAATGTTAAATGACATTTTTGAAGACTAAAATTGTATATAGATTGTGATCTTATTATTTAAAATATATACTTACTTTCTTATCATGTGATGGATGGAGGACAGTAACACCAGAATTAATTCAGGGTAGATGTTCAGTTATTAAATGAGTGCTCATTTAGTTCCTTTTTCTTATTTGGGCTTGGATGAGTCTCTTTTCTTCTAAATTCTGTAATGACCCTCTTTCACTCTGTTTTCAGAAAACTATGGCCATTGAAAATGTGAGCAGTTCCAGATGTATAGAAGCAGCTCCACTTTGACTCTACCCAGTCAAAACCACGTATTATTAGATCAACTCAGATGCTGGCTACAGCTGGATCCTCATATCCATGGATTTGAGCCTCTGCTCTGCTACGTGGGCAGTAAATTGTCATATAGAAGACAGCCTGAAAGGAAGTGTGTTCTAGTAGATAGAATTAAACCCTATAATGACAAGACTATGAATTATGTTCATAATGTAGTAACTTACTTTCTTTTCAACTTTGAAAAATAATTTAACTTATGTGTTTCAGTCCCATTAAATTGATGGTAATAATCTTTCTTTGTTAACAAAGTGCTTTGAAATCACTGTGTGACAAGTAATATATTACAAAAAGTATTCTTATTTCATCCTGCATTGAACCTCTCAGGGAAAAGATCTATGCATCATTGTGGGTATTTCAATGTACAATGTTGGCCCAAAAAAAGGGAGGATATGATTGAGATGATATAAAAAACACCATAATGCTCTTCTGTAAGTCAGTGTTATGAACTCACCTTGAGTGCTGAATTGACTAACAGTGCGTTTACATCAATGGAATGACAAATGTAGGGAAGTTCCACAGAAAATGCATTGAGACCCTATCTGTGAATGAAGGAGGGAAAATAGGAGGTAATAGGACTTAGTACATAAAATTAGGACTCCATTTCAAGGTAGCCAGCAGGCTTGCAGGAAGCACATGTAAGTGAGGAGTAAGAAAGCTTGTTTTAGCCCACCAGATTATTATCAAGCCCCTTCTATCAGGTTCTATTTGCCTCTCAATCAGAAAACTTAATTGTAGCTTAGCACCTTTCTTAGCTCCTCTAATAATGACTCTGTCCTTTGTTCTAGACCCTGTCTAGCACACTTGGGCCTCATTCCTTTGTAATCATAACCTCTACCACCAATGGCTCTACTCCCAACCTGTGTGTACTGATGGTCCTCTTCCCCACTTAATGCTGTATAATTGTTCAAACCTGGTAAATGCCACTCTTAGGATCATTGGTTACTATCCTCACTCTGTCTTTTATGACCTTGTCTAAATATGATCAGAGTCGGCAAACTTGGAAGGCTTCCATAGCCTTGGCAACTCATGACGAGAGCCTAGGGTGGTTACTGGCACCATAAACTAGAGTGTCAATTTGTTGGGTCAACAACAGGAGTCACTGTGCACTTGCTCCTCATGTGGGATCTCTGTCCTTAATGTACTGTACATTTTGATTTAATGCTATAACTAGTACTCAAACAGTATGTTTCACTTTGTGTTTCTATGTGGGTGCAAACTGTTGAAATCTTTATACTAAATTGATCTTCTGTATATAAAGAGAATTGAAAATGAATCTTGATGTGAATGGAAGGGGAGAAGGAGCGGGAGAGGGGAGGGTTGCGGGTGGGAGGGAAGTTATGGGAGGGGGAAGCCATTGTAATCCATAAGCTGTACACTGGAAATTTATATTCATTAAATAAAAGTTAAAAAAAAAAGCTTGTTTCTATCTTACAAGGACTTGGAGTTTCATTGTAAGATTCGTAGTGTACATAAATAGAAACAAAGTTTTACTCAGTTCCCATCATATAATGGAACTCAATATCTAAGTTGTGTCAGGGAGAGAAGACATAAATTATTTAAAGATAAGTTAAAACATAAGTGGGCTTATGTATATATATATACGTATATATCTACAAGCATATATACTTGAATCACTTGTGATATGAATGTCTCCTTTTGATATGAATGTCTGCAGTGCAGAGTCATATTTGTATGAAGACATTGCTTGTTTTGAAGCCTCCCTGGGAGATAATGTTTCTGTTCCAGGAAAGCAGAAGCTGAACAGAAGCACATCTTTAAATTAATTACGTATTCTTATTGTTCCAATATAAAATGAAAAAAAGGAATGGAAGTGTCTATCATATGTGATAACATAAGACCAACCAAGCAACATCTGAATAATATTTGTTAACTCTAACATTCTATGTTAATATTTCTAAGCTGCATTCTCATATAGACTCTTTAGGAAACAAAACTACTGTATTTGTTCTTGGCTTGTTAAGAAACCTGCACCCATAACTAAGAATATAGAACACTTGTTATGACATGATTCTAAAAGAATTCAGGAAATAGGATTTCCTACTTGTGGTTTGTAGGTGACATATAGTATGACATAGTATCAAAGTGAATTGTGGTAGTTATAGCCCCAAACCCAATTCGCCCTTTAATAGTGAGCTTGTTTCAGCATTTTTCTACATATGTTATAACAAAACATTTGTAAAGAGGAAGGCAGAGTTAAAATATACTTGGAGAATATAAATATATAGTCGACAAAAAAAAAGAAACAATTAAAGTCAGTCAATAATTACAAAATTTATTAAATAGTCACCGAGGGTATTACTCATTCATTACTTGAGTAATATCAGCAAGTTAGAAAGTTCTCTAACTATGAGATTCTTCATGTTTCATCAGGATACCAATGGTCACTTCAAGTTCTAAGATTACTGCAGACGCACCAAGGATCATACATAACCTTTACCTATACCTTTCTTCCCACCCATGTTCTTCACTAGTAGTACCATTCAAGACAATAGCACCAAGATGAGCATTTACAGATTCAATTAGTCTTTAAGGGCTTAAGTGCTCAATATGCTTTAGTTCTTTTAATATCTGAAATAATAAGACTTGGTAATTTTATAGAAGTGGGTTATATGAACCATTTAATGCTAATATATATGTTAGTGATCAACTTTTAAATAGTAAGTTATACTAAAACTCTCTTATATTCCTCCAAGCATTGTGCTTTATCGCCTATATTTTCATGTTGAAAGAAATAAAAGTAGTATTTTGATCAAAATATGCAGAATGACTACAAATTAGAATCATGCATGAAGAGGAGCTATCATTTTGGCTACAACACAAGGTATTGATTTTCTATCATAATACTACATTTTTTAAAATTCTGCTTGAATTTGGCCACTGAGGGATAAGAAGCCTTGGATGTTGCTGTAAAATTTGAAGAACTTCCAAGAGATTGTGAGAGTCCAGCAATTCCTCTTGGGGCATATAATCCAGATCACTGGCTGAAAAATAGACAGCAAATGGTTTTAGAATGGAAATTATTCTTCGAAAGAGATAAGCACTTTGGATTTTCTTTTTATTAATTATCAAGCACTGTTTAGAACAGTCAAGGGGAGACTCTGTATTATGTAAGTCTCTGTTTTATTTCAGCAGAATGTACCAAAAGGGAACAGATCAAGTGTAATTGGCTGTCATATATCTTGGTATAAATAAGAACATCGGAGTTAAAAGAAATAAGTAGTGTCTCATAAGCTGTGTAGGGTCATCTTCTTCTATCACAGGAGTCCTAACGGGCTGTTTCACACTAGATAGATTTGTTTTGAACCAAAATTATTTTAGTGAAAACTGCAATTCATACATATTTTTTGGTGCTTGGCTCTACATAGTTTTTAAAATGTATCTCTCTTCAATTTTTGCATACTTCTCTAGTTATCATGAAAGATATAAGGGCAAAGAAAATGAAGTTACTGCAAAAGTAACAAAATCAGTCCAAAGAAATCTACATAAAGATTTTCTAGGTTCATAAAGAGATTAAACCACTCAGTATACAGAGTAGATAACTACAAAGATTTTGTTAAAGAAACAAAAATGTATTGTTAAAATGAAAGATTTTTTTTTTTAAGTTTTACCACAACTTTCTGATTGACATAGGCACTGTATCTCACCTGGAAAAGACATACACTTATCTAATGTATTTCCAGAAAGCAATTTCTCTGTTTTTAGGCAGAATACAAAACAGAGAATAGAAGTAACAAAGAATTCAGAAAATTACTAAGAGGTAACTAGATATTGTGGGAGAAGGAAATAGAGTTAGACAAGTCAGATTGTGTGAGTGCATTGGAGTAGAGTTACAGATAGAAAATTATTATTCCAATGGTATTTCTAAAGGGTGAATGAAAGTAACTAAGGGAAGGTGATAATATTTTATTAAACCCAAATACAATATTTATTTTTAAAAATCAGTTATCCTTCATGACTATAGCAATATGCTTCACCAGCTTTTTTCTCAAGGAATCAAAAATGTGGTTAAATTCACACATACACACAGTTAAAATTAATAAAAGAGTTAAAAGAGATTTACACATTTCTATAAATACTTGCAACAATACTAGCTCGTTAGTTTTCTGTAGAGATCAACTGGTTGTCTGATAATGTCATTCAGTTATGACACCAACTACCTAGATTTAGTGCCAACCTACAGATAGGAGCTGTCCCACAAGACAGCCCCATTACTTAGGTGCCCAGCACAAGAAGAAGTTACCTAGGTTGCCTATACTTTTGAATAAATTGACAAAAAATCAGAGGTTCTTACAACCTCCTCTTTGAGTTTGGTAATTTTCTATAATAGCTCACAGGATTCAGTGGGAATACTGTGCTCTCTATTCCCAGCTCATTTTATTGGTGATTAGGAAGGATACAAGTATCAACCCAAGGAACAGGTCCATAAGGTGAGGTCTAGAAGGACCCTGGGTTTAGAGGCTTCTTTCACCCTTCCAGAACATGGATACTTTCACCAACCTGTAAGATCACCAAATCCTGTAGTCTAGGGTTATTGTGAAGATTCTGCGATGTATTTGTTTGTGATCTATTAAATAATTGAGTATTAGTGATTCTCATCTCCAGCTCTTTTCTCCTTTCCAGAAATGGGGAGTTGGAACTGAATCATGTGATCCATTTGTCTGACAAGGAACTGCCACTCTATGAGTCACCTCATTACCATGAACTCCAGTACAATTGGAAGTGGCTTATTGTGAGTAACAAATCACACTCCTTTCAACCCTATCACTCAGGAAATTCCGTGGGCTTAGAGATACGTGCCAGGAAGAGAGGACTCAAAAGATGTTGCTATCATCCTTATTATTCAAAAAGTCATTGATGCTTTCAACCAGAAACCCAAGATAAAGACCCCATATATGTCTATTTCTGTATCACAACATCACCACGACAAGTAAATAGTTCAGAATTTAAGTTCTTCAACCTCATCATTTGGGGACAAAAGTCAGGGCAGACTTCTGAAAAATGGCATTTCTTTGAATTTTTTAAGAAAAAAGCATCTGTAGTAGCTAAAATTAAAATAATAAACATAAGAGATATATTTTAAATTAATATTCAAATGATTTTGAAATATTCAAGTTGAGCTACTGTGAGCATCAGTAATTACACCAAAAAATGAGTAAATGTTATAATTATAACTGCAGTAAGGAAGGAATTCTGCACAGCATATTGATCAGCAATTGTAGTACTTTTCGTAAGGGTAAAAGCAACATGTAAACTTCTCGATTTTTTTTACTTACATTGTGATATTTCAGGGGCTGAGGTAGGAGACCATACAAGAAGCTAGCTCCACAACTGTTGGCCTGTTTACATCAAATGTGATAATCTTATATTAATACATTTCCTGGATTATACTGTAGGGACATAAACTGCTCTCCATAGCCCTCTGTATTTTTCAAATCAAACCAATCAGCTAAGGAAGTATGGGTTAGAATCACTATTCTCCATTTATTAGCCCCAACACAATTCTAAAATCATGTTATTCATATTGCAAATATTATGCCTAGGGTAATAAATATAGATTTATAATAGTGATTGGGAGAAAGAATTACAGAACTGCTTATTTCTCTGCCAATGTATAATTCTATTACTTGCAGCTAGACTCAACTTAAATTCTGACTCGACTCCATCTCTAGCCTCAGCTTTGATCTCCAACATAACTGTGCTCATTGCCAGATTTTCGGCTGATTCATTGTCTCTCTTGCCCAGTTCTGTATTTTATGATTTTTCTATTGAAACATTGTATAAAGTTTCCTACAAGATAAGTGCAACTACTCAGTCCTATGTTCTAAACTATCCATCAGATTCTGCAAATATCTAGTGATTTTCATAGAAATGCCCTCAAATCTCATTAATGATTCCAATTTATTTCTTCCATAACTTCACTTCGTCTATTTAATGCAACCAACTCTTATGTCTATTACTATTTCTGGGGTAACCATGCATCTGACCAACCTACCATCTTCTATCTGTCAATACAACTTCATTCTATAATTTACATTTTTATTTCAACTGATTTATTTAACTCTGTCTTGTCAACCCAGTTTGATTCACATTTCTTGAAAAAGATAATTTCTTAAATTTTTTGCAGTCTGCATTCTACCTACCATATTGCAATGTCATGAAATTGAATACATATTTGTTGAGTGAACAACGGGGAAATAAGCAGTTGAATTACTGAGTCTCAGGACAGCAGAGGACTGGGAGATTCTTTGAAATTTAAATGTCTAATAATAAACATTGCTAGACTGAGAAAATTTGCTTTTTATATTTTACAATTGTTATGATGATTTAGTGCAACCTAACAATAAAACTCAGTTAAAATTTTCCCTGGGATTTTCATGGAGTTTATAATCTAGTAGAAGGAGTAAGAAAATAAATAAGTAAACACTCAAATAAGGAAGAAGATTTAAGATTAATTTTTACTACATATATTATACATATTATATATCATGGTTTACTGATATTCTAAATTCTTTAATAGGATATAAATATGAATCTCTTCCCCAAACACTGGTTTCAACACTGCCCTGCTAAATTTCCTTTTCCTGTCCTTTAATGACATCTTGAGCAGAAACCATAGCTTTCCAGTTGATCCAGCTATAAAAATTCAAGCTAGTTTAAAACTCTAATCTGAAACTCAATTTACAATTGCATTTTTTCCCCTCTCTCCTGCATGGTCTTACACCAAGGGCCTGGTTGTACTGACTAGAGGAGGAAAGTAAATATTTTGGCCTTGATAGATCTCAGCCTATTCTAATGCAACTTGCTTCAACAAGGGGCAGTTTCCTTAGATAAGGTGTGAATCAGTCCTGGATACTTCTCTAAATATATTCACTTACCTTGATAAAAATATGTCATTCTTGCATTGTGAGGAACACTGAACCTTCTGTAGATCCTGTCATTTCTCTCCTGTTCTCTCTTTTACTGAAATAGGCACAGGGCAGCTGTCTGGTCTGATGTCAATTCATACATTCAAAAGTAAGCATAATAGCACCTAAATTATAGGAAGAGTCCCCTAAGACTCCCTGACTTTGGGCTGGACAAAAAGGTAAAGCAACTAAATTGCTCCTATTTTGAACATGGCATTTTCTTTCAGATCTGCCAGCCTACTGAGTCTTCTTCTTTAAAAAAAAAAAAAAAAAAGTTGTTTACTTGAAAGGCAGAATGGCAGAGAGTTAGACAGAGAGAGGGAGATTTTCCATTCATTGGTTCATTCTACAAATGGTAGCATCACCTGGGGCAGGGACAGCCTGAAGCCAGAAGCCAGGAACCACATCTGGGTTGGCTTCATGAGTTACAAGAACCCAAGTACGTGAATCATCAGCCCTGCTTCCCAGATGCACTAGAATGGGCTTGCTCAGAATACAGAATACCCAGGACTTGAACTGTCACTCTAATATGAGTTGTGAGTATTTCAGGTAGCAGCCTAGCCTGCTATTCCACAATGCCTGCCGGAACAACCCCATCGTTTGAACTTTGGGCTTTAGTCCTCAATGCTTAGGCAACAGATATTGACCAAGTCATTATATCTATAACATCATGATACAATAAATATATTTTGTTTATGGATTCCAGCTCCTGGCCAGAGCTCCTAAAACCTATGTTTATAAAGTGATAAGGGCTATAGGAGCATATTCTGTTGTAATATTTGTTTTTGTCCTGGATTCCTAAAATGGCTAAGGAGAGATAAATGTGTGAGTTTGTGTGTGTGTGTGTTATTCATAAATAACCTCTTTGAACCACATTGCATTTATGCAAATGAGGTGGCTTTTGGAAAGCCTCCTAGGGATAGGATGCTGTTGCCAATGGAAGCATGTAATTAGAGGGTTGAAATTTTCAGCTGCTCTTTGATGGCCCCTCAGAGAGTGGAAAGGGGCTGGAGACTGAGTTAATCCCCAATGAACCATGATTTAGTCAATCAAGCCTATATAATGAACATTCCATATAACCCCTAAGCTGGGTTCAGAGATTTCCAGACTGTGACTACATGGATATGCTAGAAGGGAGACCCACTGAGAGGAGATGGAAGCTCCACTCCCTTTCCCTATATCTCGCCCTAGGTGTCTCTTCCATTTGGCTGTTTCTCAGTTGTTTTCATGTGTTCTATGAAGCATTCTAGCAAATTGTCAACCATAGAAAAGGAGTCATTATTATCCCTTATTTTATAGTTTGTCTGTCTGATGAACTAGAGGATTAAATCTACAATGGGCATGAGAAGTGGGGCTCAGTGTGACTGACCCTTAATTTGTATCTGTCATTAACTCCAGGTATAGTGTCTGGATTGTATTTAATCATTGCACATTCTTTTGATGCTCTGAGAATTGGAGACTTGGTTAGAGTAGAAGAGACATACACATTTGGTGTTAATAGTGCTATTGATGCAAAAGAAAAAGTTTTCCTTTTTAGCATCTGTTTCTGTTTCTCCATCTTCCCTATGAATTTAGTGAAGTTTAACATACTTTTCAGTGTTGCTATTTGCTTGATTGTCACCATGAAGACAGTAATCAAAGATTAAAAAGATACCAATAGATGCCAACAAGGTACAAAGATTCAAGTCCATAACTGCATGAAGATATTTATGGATGGAATCTCAGCAATGCTATGTCCACTATTCCCTTAAACTCATGAAAAGAGCATTTCCCAGAAAACCTGGTTGGCAGTAAAAATTCTCTGAACCTTTAGAGAAATTTCCCATTTTCTTGCATGCTTCTAGTTTTGGAGATGATTATGGCCCAATAGTCTGCCTAATATCAGATCCAAGTAACTGAGGAAATACTGAATTATCACAATGAAGCTAGGAATGTTAAAATTATTCCTAGCTAGATTGCCTGACTTTACATCCTGAGGCCTGCCTAAAGTAGACTCCTGTGCCACTTTCTTATGGTTAGACTCTGATTGGTTTAGCAAATACATTGTTACTTGTGTATGAGAAAAAAACAATGAACTTTGCAATAAGAGCAATAGTCTACATAACACGCAATTTTCAGGGTTTGGCTAAAACTGCTGCAGCCAGAGAAGGGGTGAATCCTTTTCCTGTTTGTTAGATGTAAAAAGTAAGCAATGAAACAGGTTTGTTTCTTGTACACTTCCTATTTTCTTTCTCTGAGTCTTGTATTCACAGAACAATTTTTTTTCTGAGAAAAATGACACCAAATCTACCAACAGAGGGAGTAAAACAAAATGTGCATTTCATGTATGTTAGTTACACTGAAATCATCCAGGTATAAAAACAGTTTCCCCTTAACTACATGAACAATTGGCCTTAAAGAAAGCAAGATAATAGCAAACTTGTAGACTAGTATTAAACATCTTACATTTTTAGAGGCTATTAAGTAACTAAAGTCAAAGTTGATGCAGGAAAATGAAAGAACACAGTCCAATGAAAAGTTAATTTTCCAGGTCTGGAAACTAAGACAGGGACCACATCTCTGGGAGCAGAAGGGAGGACACTGGAGCTTGGGATAAATAAAATTTCTGAATGTATGAGTTACATCAAAGTAACATTTGCACTGGAGGTTTAAATGCCAATATATTAATTTAATCTTCATATCAAGTATGTATATGATTAAACACTAATATCTCCATTTTACAAAGTTGGCAATATATGCTTAGTGAATAATAACAAAATGTTTACAAAATGAAGAAGTGATGGAAGTTGAAATCAAAATCAGATGAGCTCACAATAGAAAGGCAGGCTCTGAACTGCTATAATAGGCTGCAAGAGAACCAGACCCTGAGCCTAGTTTAACACTGTTGTCTACCAGAATGTGTGGTAAGCCCACAGGCTCTGAAGTTAGCCAGATTGGTTTAAACCCAGACTCTGTCACCTGCCAGGTATGCTATTGGATGAGTTCATGCAGTGCTTCATTTCCTATTTGTCATTTAATTCATAGGGATGGGAATAGGTTACAAATACATTATATAGGTAAGGGAATGCACTTACAATAATTCTTGACATGCAAACAGAGTTCAAAATATTGTATATTAATATTCCCATTAGATAACAGTAAAGAATAAGGAATATCTAAATTACCATTGCTAATCCTGTCTAAGCATTCACATCTTGGCCTTTTCTATTGTGGTAGATCTTGAGTAGTCAACTCTCAGTCTGACTTCCCTCCACCAATAGTAAAACTAACCCAAAGAGTATCCTTTAAGAACTGTAAATATTATCAGTCCTGTGTAAGTTTAAATCTCTAATTGACTTTCCGAAATCTTATAGTAAAATAAAAGTGTTGAGGCAGGTGTTTGTACTAGTGATAAAATATCCATACCCCAAATCGAATGCCTGAGACCTGGCCCTGGTTCCAATTTCTTTGTCTTGGCAAGGCAGACCCTGGCAGGAAGTACAGATGATGGCTGAAATAATTGAGACCCAGCCACCCACATTGGAGACCTTGCCACAGCACAATATTGGTCATTGTGGAAGCTAGGGGAGTGAACCAGTAGATGGGCAGTCTTTCTCTCACTCTCTCTCTCTCTCTCTCTCTCTCGCTCTCTCTTTCTCTCTCACTGCATGTGTGTGTTTGTGTGTGTGTGTGGGGGGGTTTGTGTCTATTCCTACATCATCTCTTTCCTTGCTTCTCTGCCTCTTGTGAAAAGAAAAAAAATAATAAAGGTCAAAAGCCTTAGCAGGGCATCTGAGGCTCTTCATGGTCTTGTGTCACTCATATTTCAGTTCTATTTTACATAATTTGTGCTTGCTTACAAGTGAAAAAGAATGACAAAAATATCAACAATCTCAATACTACTCATTAACTCCACAGGCACTTACTACTCAAGTTTCAGGTGCCAAGGGAGCATAGAACAGAAAGAGCCAGGGGTTCTGTCCCACACATGTAAATATTAATAGATATTCACACTATATCCACTCGCATCCCCCTCAGTCATTCCTTTCCTTTACAAGCAAGCATCCTACCATGCTTGCTTTTTTCAGATCTGCCTTTTTCAATTAGTCCTCTAATGGCTTAAATTTGACTTTTGCCTTAACTCTGCTGCTCAGATCATAAACAACCTCTGTGGCATATCCTGACAGTTACATTTCTAATATGAATTTCCTTTTCCTTTTTTTATTAAGACAAATGAATAAGAGAAAGAAATTATGAGAGATAGATGGAGAAAGGGGGAGGAGGACAGAAGGAGAGAGAGAGACAGAGACAGAGAGAGAGATTGAGAGAATGGGACAAAAATCTATGCAGCTTAAAACAAAAACTACACTGCCCACACCCCCTGCTGTTTAGCTAATACTACAGAGGATTTATGGAAAAGACATGATTTCCTTACAAAGGCACTGCATTTCTTCTCCTCAGAAATCTTTAATAAAAGGTAAAAGAATTATACAATCTGAAGAGAGATAATGGATGCACTGCATTTCATTATTTTATTTCCTTCTTCCTCCCCACTTGGAATATTGGATGTGAACACTCGAGGTGGAATAGCCATCCTGCAAACCTGATGTGACCACAAGGTTGGGGGAAACCATATGCAGACAGAAGAGAGATGAAAGGAGTCTGGTGTATCAATGAGGCTGTGAAGCCGCTGCAGGGTCCCTGGATGTCCTGTTTCTGACCTTCATCACATGAGAAACTGATACATCTCCCAGTATCATGAAGGCACTTAAGAGGCTTCTCAAACCCTATGGAGACATAAAAATAAAATTCTAATCTAACACAACAATTATATCCCTCTGCTGTCTACTATGTCAATATATTTCATTTCATCGGTAAATTCTAGATATATTAATGGACTTCTCCATCGTTCCTCATATTTACTCTATTAGCAGCACTGTACTGTATGTCCTTATACCAAAGCATGTTTGGTTTCAGCTGGCAGTTTTTCATCTACAGATCAGAGAATGAGAGGGTAGGTTAGCATTTCAGTCTACACAAATATATAGTCATTTTATTGATAGAAATGTCTCATCACCACCTGTTTGAACTTCTGCAACACACTCCTTGCCAGCTAACACAACTTGCCCCATTCCTGCCAACTTCTGTCTTCAGATGAAACATGTAATGTCAGACCTTTCCTTTGTAACTCTTATGAATTTTCATTTCATCAAAGACAAAATGCAAAGTCTTTGGTATGCTTTCATTAAGGAAGATTTCCCCTTCATTTCTGGGATAATCCTGAATACTCCAAGCACTCGCCTGCTTTCCTACCTGTCATTTCTGTCAGTTTAATCTAATAAAATTCTGTCCTTTCTTAAATTTCCCCCTTCTCAGATAAACTTTTTTTCCTTCTTTTTGTTCTAATTTTACCAGCCATCCAATTTGTCTTATCCTACCCTTTAGAGTCATGGTACTTGTAATGAATAGAGTTTAACTATTTATTTGTGACTCCACCTGACTCGATGTATCTATCAGGAAGATAGTGTCTACCTTGTTTTTGGTAATATTAGCAGTGGTAGTAGAGTGAAAAGATGAAATCAACAAATTTTTATTTTGGTGCAAATTTTTTTGAAATTTATCTGTACAAAGGATCTTCAAGAGAGTTCATGGAGATGCAGACACCGATTAAGATTCCAGTATTCTATATTTAGTATCTGAGTCCAACAGCTGACTCTGGGTCCTGACTCCAGCTTTCTCCTAGTGCAGACCTGGGGAAACAAAGATGATGTCTCGAGCAGCTGGGTTCTTGCCACCCACATAAGAAACCTGGACTGAGTTCCTGGCTCTATCTTCAGCTCTGGCCCCTGTTGTGGGCTTGAAGTGAGAGAATCAGCAGATGAGAGTTCTATCACTGTCCTTCTGTCGGTCTCTCTCTGTCAAATAAAAAATGAAAATAAATTTTTTGAAAGTTCATAAATTGTATACTATGAAAAAATCTAGATTTCAAAATTTATCCTTTAATGCCATTTTCCATGAATTTCTTGAAGTTCCCTCATATAATAAATATTCATTGACTAAATGGGTTAACATAGAAGAATCACTGGTTTCACTATTTGTTGGAAAACAGATTCTCCATCAAAAATAAACAGATAATTTTGCTTTAAAATGTAGGGCAAGTTTTAGCTAGACTATGCATCAAAGATGCCAAGCATGTTTGATGATTGGAAACATGAACAATATTTTACCTATAATCACCTCTAATTAAGGCAATTGGATAATAGTCAAGATATTTTAATGAAGATAACATTGTATAAGAAAAAGTTAATTTCTCCAACTAAAGAGCCATGAATTCACATTGTAAAGTTTAGTGCTCCAGTGTAGCACAATTTTAATCTTGAGCAAACTGCTTACAGAAGTGATTCACTGTTCTAGTATAATATGACCATTTTTATGCACTAATGATTACAATAGCAAACACATTAACAATGGCAGTCATTAGCATGTGTGTAATATGAGACACATACACTTCCCAAAATATTTTCATTTTCATTATCTCATTTCCAAATAGTTTCCAGGTTTCTTTATGCAAACAATCCTGTGCTTCTATTTCAACACTTCAAAATATACGTACATGGGTAGATATACTCATATGTATAACAAGGCACATATGCACAGAAACACACGCCAGCAATATTAGATCAAATAAATAGCATCTACCAGTATCTAGCAGAATTATAGCTTGGTATTTTGTCCAAAAGAATATTTTCTTTTACTGATGAATTTTGTCCTCATGCAGGCTTTGCATACCCACTCCATCCCTTCCATTTCCCTGACACACATGCAACTAGCATTTTTCAATTTCTGGCTTGTACTTGCACTTTTGATTACCAAGGTTGAAAGTCACAATGTACTTATTTTAATTAAATAAGTTAACTGTTCCAAAACAAATATTTGAACACATAAACAAACCATTTCTTAATTTAGAATATTCTTAATTGGATAATAGAAGTTCATTTACCTTGTGCCAAGGAGGTATTGATGGGCATTTGTCAGCAAATGTACATCAACCATAATTTATGATTTATACAATCATAACAAATGATAATTCCTGTTACATATGACTAGAAATTTTATTTTCTCAAACTTTACTATCATCATAGGCCAATGTAAGAGTGCTTTAAAATTTTACCTTGAGTAAAATGAGTTAGCTTCCTTAACAAAGGGGATTGTGATGCTTTCTGAGGGCAGCTCTGGGCTCTTATGCAATATGATGATGATAACAGCCCCAAATTGCCCTCCTATTGCGTGAACAGGGATTCCCAGTCAGTGGATAGCTGTATTTCAATGGGACTATAGATCAGGACCTGGAGTCCTAGGAGAAAAAAATAAAAAATAAAAAAATAAAAAACTAACAAAAGAACTGTGTGCTTTAAGTTTAATGACTGGGGATTGGATTCTTTTCAAGTATTTTGAGAAAGAGTTGAAATTACAATCCATCACTCTCTCGCTCATTTACCATTATATGTGGGTGAGTGGGGGATAGTGAGCAATAAATTACACTACTTAGAGATGTAGTCTAAGCCATTTGGGGGGCAGCTGTGTCAATGAAGTACACACATAACATCAGTTTCCCATTACACACATCATTCAGAGTCATATATTACTCAGTATAATGGAAAAGGGGGAGACAAAACTCTAAAATGAATAGAGAAATTGAAGTGCAACCAGAACAAGTCGCAGCTGAGCCAACAGCAGCGAGCACAGTGAAACATTTCATCAGTTCTCTTGGAAAACAAGTGCTTCTGGCTTAAATGACCCTCGATGTCACATCCCAGAAAGCTGAAGACCAGCTGGGGTGCAAGAATATTAGAAGCAAATTTTTCTTGCTATTCTCAGGTAATTGGAAATAAATAGACAACTGCTCCCACATATCACCCTGTGGATTGTGATTTTGTTTGGAGTTTTGAAGGTGAATTTTTCTGTCTGTTTGCATTGACTTTGATGTGGATTTTTCAAAGTAAGTGTGATAGGACAGCCATCATGTGGGTATGTCATGAGTGCAGCAGTGAGTATCTCTTAAAGCTCAAATAGGGGAATAAAAAATCACCTGTTCAATCTTCCCTTCTGCCTGATTGTTAGCACACGTCTATTAATACTAGGTAACAATGGCTTCAAAATGACTGCTCAGTCAGCCTTCAAACTGACACTTCGAGCAGAGTGAGCTTCTGGTTTACTCAATAGATAAGTTTTCAAATATTTGCAATTGACTGTTTTATAGTTGTAACAGAATCAAATTATTATATCCCTGAGAAGACAGGCTAAGAAAAGCATCATCGTTTACAAAGAAGACTTTTCTTAAAAAAGATACTTTTATTTGTTTGAAAGTCAGAGTCAGAAAAAGGGAGGGGAACAGAGAGGGATCTTCCATCAGTTGGTTCACTGCTTCTGAGAGCCACAAAGGCCAGAGCTGGGCAAGGTCAAAGCCAGGAGCCAGGAGCCAGGAGCTTCATTTGGGTCTTCCACATTAGCACAGAGGCCCAAACACTTGGGCCATTGCTGCTGCTTTCCCCAGGCCATTAGCAAGGATTTTGGTCAAAAATGGAGCAGCCAGGACATGAATCAGTGTCCATATGGGATGCTGGTTTTGCAGGCTGCATCTTTACCTGTCATACCACATTATTGGCTCCAGGATTAATTTTTTAGTTCACATAAAATGCATACATGCAATGTACCCATTGATAAGGGGATGGGGTATTTTTAAAATGTATCAATTATTTTGCAAGATGCAATACTAGTCAGGGATTACTTTGCCAAACTCATTGTATAAATTTGGAAAGAACTCACCTGGTACTGTTTGTGAAAACTTAGATTTTAGCAATTAGATAAAGAAAGGTTTCAATAAACTGAAACCATATCTTAATTTCTGAAGGAACCTCATATAATGTTCATTCAAAATTTAAATTTTGTTTGCAGTGTTTATTTAAATAGCTTTGTACTGGGTGTGTTTTCTCTTGCTTGCTTGGTGTTTGTGTATTTGTGATCTTTTATTTCTTTCGCTAATACTTTCAATTTCTCTTTTCCCCAAAGTGTTTATTAGCACCCTAATATGAATATGAATTACTAAATTTCCTTTTTTTATTCAACCCCTTTTCTCTCTCATCTTTCTAAATTAATATCGTTATAAATTACATGAAGTTTAATGAAGGCATATTGAAATAATTTTAAAAATTTAAAATGTGCAATCACAAAATAGTCTTATGTCTTTCTTTCCCTTGTCAATTTTATTGATAGCTGTTGATATAACACATTATAAAAAAGAAGAAAATTAACCATTTTTATTATTATAATGCTTTTCTTTCTTCTTTCTTTCTGGTTTCAGTTATTTATTTTTCCTAGACATTGTAATAGTTACAGTTGTGACTTTAGATAATATTATTCTGTGACTTGAGTTATAAGGTTTAAAAAAAGTCTATTGTTTCTCATCCATAACAAATGACAAGAGTCAACCTGTTTATAGTGACTCTGGCCATCTGTTTATTTCCATGTTGTCACGATTTACATTAAAGTAAAATTTGTTTTCTGTTATTCAAGAGCAGATCTAACTTTGGTAGAACTCATAGTACAGACATTCCTTTATTAATTTAAATATGAAAATTATTATTTAAAAAGTAAGAATACATCATTTCTTTTTTTTTTCTCTTTTTGACAGGCAGAGTGGATAGTGAGAGAGAGAGTTAGAAAGGTCTTCCTTTTGCCGTTGGTTCACCCTCCAATGGCCGCTGCGGCCTGCACATCTCGCTGATCCGAAGTCAGGAGCCAGGTGCTTCTCCTGGTCTCCCATGTGGGTGCAGGGCCCAAGGACTTGGGCCATCCTCCACTGCCTTCCCGGGCCATAGCAGAGAGCTGGCCTGGAAGAGGGGCAACCGGGATAGAATCCGGCGCCCCAACCGGGACTAGAACCTGGTGTGCCAGCACCGCAAGGTGGAGGATTAGCCTGTTAAGCCACGGTGCCAGCCAGAATACATCATTTCTTATGATAGAGAAATCACAAAAATAGGAATGTCAAAAAGAAAATAAATGCAAGTTTTGGAAAATCTACAAATATTAGGGTTCTTTAAAGAGTAAGAAGCAATGGAAGATACATAGACAGATGTCAAATAGATGCTGATGGAATTTCTTTCAGGATTGGTTTCACAGGATTGTGGTTCTGGGAAGCCCTTGAACAGGCAAAGCTGGCAGTGCTGGGATGTTGGTAGAGGTCTCAGTCTAAGTCCAGAGGTCTCAGAACCAGTAAAGCCAATGATGTAATTCTCAGTTCAAGATCAAAGGTCTAGAAACAGAGAGGCCACTGGAGTTAAATCCTGGAGTGAAGCTCCTCTGCAAACACCACCATAGACACACATAATAATGATACTTTACCAGTTCTCTAGGTATTCCTTCAGACCTAAAATCAACCAGCACATCAAGGAAATTGTGTATTTTTTATTAACAGCAAGACCTATCTACCTTTGTAATACTTGTGTCCCTCTATCTTCAGGTGCATATTCTTTGGTCACCTTTTCCAATGAAAATGACTTTGAAAGATTTTCTATAACAGGAACAAAGATATAATTCAGTTTGTTTTATATGGATCTTTTCCTTATAATCACAAGTTTCTTACAGTTTCATAATTTGTTACAGATTACGAAGTCATCATCTTACACATGAATTTATAGTATATCTTTCAAATATAGGATAACTTTTATAAGAATATCTTTCATTCCAATCTAGAAGATTTCAGGGCATTTCAACTTTTCTTGAGTCATGATTAGACTCTATTTTAAATGGACTCATTTATTAATCTATTTCTCATTTGTGTTTTGTTTGCTTTACTGACACTCAATTTGATCTGGAGCCTTCAGATTTCAGGACAAGATACACCACTATGTACATCAAGACACAATTCAAAGTTTCCCCATGCAACTACTCATTGCTTACAGCATTAATACACAAATACAAACAGAATTTCTATTTCATTTGATTACTACCAAAAACATTTTTTAAAAAATGAACAATGCATTTATAATTGTATATCCTGAATACTGAGTATATTCCTGAAGTGAGAAAATATACAATTTTTACTAAAGCTGATGGAATGTTTGCTAAATGAAAGGGGTTTGAAGTTAGCTTCTAGTTCTATCCTTTTAAGCCAAGTTCTCTCTTACTACCCACATATATCTAATGATTATTCACTTACATTGCCTTTGCAACATTGCAACTTTACATGGCAAACAGTGGGTTGTAGATATCAGACAACACCGTTGTTGTTCATGGACGCAACAGTGAATCACAAGAATGTTAACGCGCAAAGTAATATTCCCAACTCAAATTCCCTTTAGCTGATTCCCAAAAATGTCTGCTTTTTTTCCTGTCAAAAGGGAAAGAAGTAAAGCTTTCAGAAGTAAAGCTTAAATAGAGATGGAAGTTTGTTGGTGGTTAAAAATACTCCCATCTTTTCACAAATTGTAAAATGTGTGAACACGTGAACACAGTATTAGCAACTGCTGGCCTTCAAACACACATACATGGCCTTGGAAGCTGTTTGTGAAAGTGAGGAATTTAACACGAGCTTTCACTAGCTTCAGACAGTTGTTTTATTCTTTGTATTATATTTAAATGGATTTTGTACTCATCACTTATCCTTTTATTTATTATCTCTAATTTGTTGCCTGGTTGAATGAACACTATTTTTAGTTGATATAACTTAGTTTCCTAACCTTTTTTAGATTGAATGTATTTATCTACCAACTAAACTATAACCTACCTGACACTTCTGACTGAAAGCAACACACATATCACTCTCTGTTTACTTGGAATGTGAGTATAATTTCCCTACCTGCACTACAGAGATAATTCTTCATCTTTTCACTTGTAGGTCATCACGGATTCTTTCTTACTTTTGAAGTTCAATAATATTGGCATGATATATCCCTAGGGTGATACATATCAGTTTTCACTGAGAAATAATTTCCTTTAGCAATTCGCAGATTTTTAGGCTTTATTTTTATCCTAAAACTTTCTTGACTTACATCTATTGTCATACATTGATTATGTTTCTGAGGGATATCAATTGATTATATTTTCTTTGCCTCAGTATATCAGATTTATGCTTACATAACAAATACTTTATAATTCTATTTTAAATTTAATTTTTACTCCCCTTAAGGCTTCTTTTATGTTTCTGAATATATTTTCAATATTGATTCATTCCTTGTTTATTCTTTCTTTCATTTTTTTCATGTCTTTCTTAAGTCATTAAAATCTAATTCTGTTATTTTGATATTTCTTCCTTAAAATCATTGCATTCTATCTTTGAGCTTTTATTTATAGGAAATTTTATTTTGTTAAAATGTATTTTTTTCAAAATATTTCTTCACAAATTAATCTCTTCTGTCTACTTTTTCATCCTAATCTTAACCTCTTTTTAATAGACTGAAGTCTTGTTCTTCTTAGTATAGAAATCATGTGACTATTTTGAATCCTTATGCCTATGAATCTGACTGTATATCTCGGAAGACTAGAAAAAGCGGAAACCCTAGGAGGCTTATGGAAAAACAAAGAAATTCAGTTGATTTTCCACCTCTCCTTAACATCATAGTGGGCCAGCTATGCGGCTGCTCACAAAAGCCTAATGTCACATATCGCTGCAATGACAGGTCATCTTTCAAAAATATCACATCAGTATACTCTGTATTTCTCCTGTATGTATTGCATGATGCCAGATGAAACCCTAAGAAACTTCAACCACCGAGTGTATACTCCAAGTCTCCATATTACAAAAGCAAAACGTTTACTCCAGTCATCACTACGACACCTCTGGAGAACATGCTCTTCTCTAGTACTTTTTGTGATGTACAGCACACATATCCCTGCACAGCCTCTGTTTTCAACTCATCCACTTATTGCTTATGGGAGTTATTTCTGCTACACTGGGATTAGGTTTTGAATACATTCCTAAATTCATCACAAAGACATACTCTCATTTTCCCTGTTGTTTACATTTGATAGTGTGTTTCTGTGTGTATTTTGTGTGTGTATGTGTTGAAGGGGATCAAATATATTGTTTTTCTGTTATAATAAAGCCAGAATGCTAAATGTAGATTTTTGGAGACAGAAAACAGCTCTGGAACATGGGTGAACTCTTGTCCTACTTCATTCTTTTCATCTGAGAGTACAGATACATTCCCCTGATTTTCTCATTCATTTGTGATGACCCACGGGTACATATTAGTGTTTGGGAGCTGATTTTATATGTCTTTTTAAAAATTTACTTTGTCTAAAGTAATTTAACTTATTTTCCCTTAAAACTTTTCAACTTTTTTAAAGATTTATTTATTTGAAAGGCAGAGTTACAAAGAGGCAGAGACACAGAGAGGCAGAGGCAAAAAGAGACAGAGAGGTCTTCTATCTGCTTGTTCACTCCTCAGATGACCGCAATGGCCTGAGTTGTGCTGATCCAAAGCCAGGAGCCAGGAGCTTCTTCCGGGTCTCCCACATGGGTGCAGGGGCCCAAGAACTTGGGCCATTTTCTGCTGCTTTCCCAGGCCATAGCTGAGAGCTGGATTGGAAATGGAGCAGTCAAGACTCAAACCAGCACCCATATGGGATACAGGCAATGCAGGCAGCGGCTTCACCTGCTAAGACACTGTGCCGGCCCCATAACTTTTAATTTTCTACTTACAGATTCTAGTTTTCATTAATTTTTCTAAATCCAAACAATATATTTACAATCAAATTAAAACAAAACAAGTTCCTGAATATACTTTGCAGTGAAGTGGGATAAGCCACTCCTTGGGGTTTTCTCATCCCATATCTGAGTGTCAGGGATTGAGTCCTTCCTTCTCTTCCAAATCAGGTTTCTACCAATGTACCTGGGAGCAGTGGATAATGGCTCATGTTCTTGGTTTACTGCCACCCTTGTAGGAGACCTGGCTGGAGTTCTTATCCTGTAGCTAAGGCTTGGCCCAACATTGGCTATTGTGGGTATATTGGGAGTGAATCAGTGGACAGAAGATCATCTATCTCCTTCCCTTTGTGTCATTCTGCCTGTCAAGCAAATATTTTTTTAAATAAACCCATGTTCCAATTTAAGTTTTTTTTTTCTTTATTTGGTGGTGGTGAGGAGGCTAGAGAAAGAGGTCTTCCATTTACAGATTCACTCCCCAAATATCCCCAACAACCAAGGCTCAGCCACACTGAAGCTAAGAGCCCAGTAATCAATTGGCGCCCCTCCATGTGTGTGTCACAGACCCAAGTACTTTGGCCATCCAGTGCTACTTTCCAAGTGCACAGTATCAGGAAACTACAACTGGAATCAGAGATATAATTCAAATCTAGGCACCTAAAAATGGAACATGGGTGTCCAATTGGTATCTTTTTTTTTTTTTACTTTTATTTAATGAATATAAATTTCCAAAGTACAGCTTATGGATTACAATAACTTCCCTCCCACCTACAACCCTCCCCTCTCCCTATCCCTCTCCTGTTCCATTCACATCAAGATTCATTTTCAATTATCTTTTGCATACAGAAGATCTATTTAGTATATATTAACTAAAGATTTCAACAGTTTGCACACACACAGAAACACAAAGTGTAAAACACTGTTTGAGTACTAGTTATAGCATTAAATCACAATGTACAGCACATTAAGGACAGAGATCCTACATGGGGAGTAAGTGCACAGTGACTCCTGATGTTGACTTACAAATTGACACTCTTGTTTATGGCGTCAGTAATCACCCAAGGCTCTTGTCATGAGTTGCCAAGGCTATGGAAGCCTCTTGAGTTCGCCAACTCTGATCTTATTTAGACAAGGTCATAGTCAAAGTGGAAGTTCTCTCCTCCCTTCAGAGAAAGGTACCTCCTTCTTTGATAGCCTGTTCTCTCTGCTGGGATCTCACTCACAGAGATCTTTCATTTAGGTCTTTTTTTTTTTTTTTGCCAGAGTGTCTTGGCTTTCCATGCCTAAAATACTCTCCTGGGCTTTTTAGCCAGATCCAAATGCCTTATGGGCTGATTCTGAGGACAGAGTGCTGTTTAGGACATCTGCCATTCTATGAGTCTGCTGTGTATCCCACTTCCCATGTTGGATGGTTCTCTCCTTTTTAATTCTATCAGTTATTATTAGCAGACACTAGTCTTGTTTATGCAATTCCTTTGACTCTTAATCCTATCATCATGATCAATTATGAACTGAAACTGATCATTTTGACTAGTGAGATGGCATTGGTACATGCCACCTTGCTGGGATTGAATTAGAATCCCCTGGCACATTTCTGACTCTACCATTTGGGACAAGTCTGATTGAACATCTCCCAAATTGTACATCCCTTCCCTCTCTTATTCCCACTCTTATATTTAAACGGGATCACTTTTCAGCTAAGTTTCAACTCTTAAGAATAATTGTGTATTTTTTGTAGTACAGAAACTTCTCAATTTGATGCAATCCCAATAGTTAATTTTGGCTTTGACTACCTGTGCCTCCGGGGTTTTTTCCAAGAAGTCTTTGCCGGTGCAATATCTTGCAGGGTTTCTCCAATGTTCTCTAATATTTTGATAGTGTTGGGTCATCAATTTAGGTCTTTAATCCATGTTGAGTGGATTTTTTGTGTAAGGTGTAAGGTAGGGGTCTTGCTTCATGCTTCTGCACATGGAAATCCAGTTTTACCAGCACCATTTATTGAATAGACTGTCCTTGCTCCAGGAACTGGTTTTAGATCCTTGATCAAATATAAGTTGGCTGTAGATGTTTGGGTTAACTGCTATGCCAAACACTGGTCCTACTAAGTTTCATTTTTGTCTAATATAAATATAGGATTTTTTTACAGCTTGAAGTAAATAATAAGTTCACAGAATGTCAGAACTGTTATATTGTATTCAAATTCAATGACATATTTCCAGAACAAGAACAATGGAGACTTCAAATTATTCTTAAAAAAAGTTAATATTTAATTTAAAAGTCAATGGTTAGATGAGCAGTTTGGAAAAATCATTATACATTTATTGAATAATTACGTACAAGAAGTATCTAAAACAGGGTTTGATTTGTAGTCTTTGACCAACAAGAGTTAGTTCCTTTTCCTACTCAATGAAGCTTGGACCAACACTTTGTCCAGGGTAGAAAAGTGATTAAAAACAAACAAATGAAAAAAAAAAAAACAGGATACTATACAAGGATTTGTAATTAGGCTTCAACATTTTTAAAATATTCTGCAACGTCAGCAAAAATAGAGACATTTAAAGATGTTTCCTGTCTCTTCTCTCATGCTCTGTAAACGTATCTGTTGGGACCCTCTGAGCTCACATTCCTGTCTGCCAATTGCCAACTTACAAGCAAGCAGAGAGTTGATGCTAAGATGACCTGACAGCACAGAGCAGAAAAGCACCAAAAGAATCCTATGCCCCTGAGTGGCCTTCTGGATATAGACACTACATGATGCTAAAAATGAGGACATAGCATTAGAAGGCATCATTTCAGTGACCCTGGAGCCAGTAGGATTAGAAATAAAGCAACTGTCAGAACAAGGGTCCTCTGTATCTTTCATGAATGGCATGGCAATTTTAGTGTAATTTTATGTCATTCCTAAATCTGTCTTCAAAACAAAATAAAATTTACTTAAGTATATGTAATCTACCTTTTTATTTGACATTCTCCCATCCTACAACTATAAGCCTGTACCCTTTATGAAAGATATTCACTGCAGTAGAATTGTTTCTATGAATGTATTTCACTAAAGACTGAGTCTCAGTGAATACAACAAATAGGTTTATGGGTGGAGATATAATTTCCCTCTGATGTCAAATGATACTCAGTGGGTGTCTGAAAACATCTTCCATGTAGAAATTTTCATTAAGGAAAAGTATAAGAGAAAATGTAATCATAATAACATATATTCTGTAGTTGTTGAAATATATGGAATACCATTAAGTATTTTATGATAAAAAAGGAAAAAAAGAAAATAGAAAATCTAAAATTTAAAACTATTTATTTTCCCTACAGTGAGTTTATAAATCTTCAGCAGACTCTTGACAAAAATACAAAAAACTATTATAAACAATATTAAAGTTTTTCTCAGAATTATTTATCAGCCATATAGATATAAATGAAATAAATATCAATGTGAACATGACTATTTTCTGACAATTTTAATGATTGTTCTGTGATCAGAGAATCCAATATTTATAAATGGCCCAGATATTTGGGAACCATATCCTAAATAAGCACAGAATTATTGAACTAGTCTTTGAAGAAAAAGGACTAGGTAGATATTACACATTTTTGCTTACATAAATATAATGGCCTAGATGAAAAAACTAATAATCTGATATAGATTCCATCTTTGTAGATCCAACCAACCAAATTTCTGTTACTCAAATAATTGTTGAAGGGAGGAGTGATGTCAACAAGATGATGGAGGAGTTTTCAACTATCATTTCTCCTCAGTACACTAATCTTGACTAACACCCATCAATGAGAGTATTATTGTGAGATTTTGGGATTACATAAAAGAAATTCCAGCACATAATTAGAGTAAAAATTCCAAACAAAAATAGATTTTTTGAAGGTTAAAAATAATATTTTCTTTTTCTTGTGTCGCTCTTCCCCTGAAGCAAGAGAGGCCCCATAAAGTCTTCCAAGAAGAAATAATTGGTTGTGAAAGATGAGCCAGGTACTGCAATTGTGTAGGATGCTACCCATGAATTGCACCTCCATCTTATCCCACCCACAGGATAAGTGTGGCTGAATAGCTAGTGGAGGTTGAAGTAGGGAAGTAGTGCAAGGATTTAGAAAAATCAAGACACAGGATTCAACAAAGTGCTGTATAGTGTACTATTTCATGGGTTTCATCAGGCACTTCATACATGATCCACTTGGATGCCAGCCTAGAGAGCTCCTAACTGGCCCACAGGCAAGACCAATACATTGTATGCTTCCCCTCCACACATAAGCATAGTTTATTCCCCACAAATGCCCATCTGATGGTGAATACAAGCCTTTGTAGATATTTCAGGTATATTTCAGTCAGCCAGATAGAATCTGAGGGATTAAAAGAAGGAACACAAATGAGCATTTGGGGCACAGTCCTTGGGAGAATAAACTGGAGACTCTCAAAACCTAATTTGGCTTTACAAGATCTAGAAAACACATAATGTGTTAAGAATTCTTTCCCCTCTATGAGAGAATAGGAATAGCAGAATGCAAATACCCATATAAAAAGTATGAGAGAGTCACAATCTTTTGCCGTACTGATTGGTGAATATAATCTTCTCCAAAATCTAGTCAGCAAAATTCAGGAGATAGTGGTGTCTTCAAATCTGAAATCAGAAGCAAAAACTTCAAGGAACATAAAAAACATGACATGTGATACCACCAAGGGAAGCAAATAATTTTCCAGTGACTGATCTCAAAGCAAATATCTGAAAAAAAAATTGAAAGTAATTGTTTTAAATAAGAGTGTATAGCTACAAAAAACACAGAGCCAAAATTGTAAGAAGAAAAATAATACATGCATAAAGTGAAAACTTAATCAAAGTAATAGGAAACATACAAAAAAGGAGCATATGGGAATTCTTAAGTTGAAGAACACAATGAATGAAATTAAAAATGCAACAGAAGATTTGAAAAATAAACTTTGTTAATCAGAAGAAAGAACCTATGAACTTGATGACAAATCTTGAAGTAATCCATTCAATAGAGAAAAAAGAAAAAAAAATTGAAAAGGAATGAAAGACGTGTGTTAAATGTATGGAAAACCACTAAAATAAATATTATATGCATTATGAAAGTTTCAGAAAACTAAAAGAAAGGAACAAAAAGGAGCGGAAAGTCCATTTAAGAAAATTATGGACACTGAGACACATGAGGCTCAAAAATCCCCAGTTTCAACTCAAATACTTCACCTAAACCATTTATAATCAAACTAAATATTACAGAAAAAAATAAAGCAACCCATCTCACACAAAATAATCCAGTAGAAGATGAATGATTTTCTCAATGGAAATCTGGTGTGTAAGGAGAGAACTGAATAACATACTCAAAGTGATGAACCAAACAAACAAAACACTATCAACCAAGAATATCTTATATAAACTCCCAAATGATTTAATATCAGTCCCTGATAGCCATATGTAAAGTGAAAACCTACGGCAGTATACAAAAGATAAAAGAAAAGTAATCACAATGTATTATTATAAAAAATTAGGAAATCACAGACAGATGAATATAAGGAATAAAGTAATAAAGGAATTAGCAAATTGTTAGAAAACAGTTAACCAAATGATAATAAGTCCTAACCTATCAACAAACATTTTAAATATAAAAGGACTAAATTCTCCAAGCAAAAGTCATAAAGTGGCTACATGGATTAAAGACAACAAAAAACTATGATTCATTTTATGTTGCCTGTAAGAAATGTTGTTTAGTTAAAAAATACTTATGTTGAAAGTAAAAACTTGAAAATAAATATTCTTTGGGGTTGGCATTGTGACTTAATGGAGTTAAGCCAAGCCTGCGACACAGGCATCTCATATGGGCACCTGTTTGATCAAGCTCCTTGCTTATGCACCTAGAAAGGCAGCAGAAGATGGCACCTCTGCACTGATATAAGAGATCTGGATGAAGTCCCTGAATCCTGGCTTCAGATTGGCCCAGCCTCAGCAGTTGTGGTCATTTGGAGAGTGAACCAGCGGAGCAGAAGATGACTCTCTCTCTCTCTCTCTGGATCTCTTTCTCTCTCTCTCTCTCTTTCCTCCTTCATCTCTCCTTCTCTCTCTCTGTCGTGTAACTCTGCCTTTCAAATAAATAAATAAATCTTTAAAAAAAAAAAAGAAATGTACTATACAAGTGGAAACCACATTAGACAAAATAGATATTAAGTGAAAAACCATGAGAAGAGACAAAAAAGGTCAATATATAATAAAAAGCCAATGAATCGGGAATATATAATATTTATAAGCATATTTTGAGCCTAACATCAGAACACTTTTTTGTATAAAGTAAATATAACAAAACTGGAGGAAGAAATACTTAGTAATACAATAAAAGTAAGGAACTTTAACATCTCACTTGTAACAGTGGATAGATCAACAGACAGAAAATTAATAAGGAATTATTGGATTGAAGTGCCATTGAAATCAAATGAATCTAACAGATATATATTGAATATTCCATTCAACAGCAACACATTGTCCTTGTGTGCACATGAAACATTTCTTTGAAAACACAATGTTAGCTCACAAAAAATCAAGAAATTTATTAAGATTCATATAATATGAAGTAAATTTTCAATTCATAATGTAAATTTAAGGGAAATGGAAAATTCAAAACCATATGGAAATAGAACAAAATACTGTTGAACATTAAAAGTATTGACAGATAATAAAGAAAAATAAAAATAATAGAAACAGAAAATACAAAAACTTAGGTTATGAAGTAAAAAAGCAGTTTTAGAAAGGAAATTTATAAAAATAAGCATTCACATTAAAAAATTCAAATAAGTGCATTAAATTTATATTTCAAAGCACTGGGAGAAGAACAAATTAAGCGAAAAGTTAGCACTAGGAATGAAATCTCAAAGATTCCAATAGACATAAATAGCTAAAATAGCAATAGAATGATTGATGAAACCATGAATTAGATCTCAGAAAAAATAAGAAAAATTGACTAACTTTCAGCTGGACAGATGATAAGAAGGATCAAATAAAATTATAAATGAAAGAATAATCATTTCAATTGACATTATAGAATTATAAAGATACACACAGAAATGAATAATTGTGTAAAATAAATGGATAAGTTTCTAGAAATAATCAATTTTAAAGTACTGAATGATAAATAAATGCAAATTCTGAGCAGACAATAGTGAGTACATATGCTGACCTTTTAGTCCAAAACATTTTACCACCAGCACCACCAACAAAAACCCAGGATCTGATAGCTTTACTAGTAAACTCTACTAAATATATATATAGGGATAAAATAAGAAATCCTTCTCAAATTCTTCCAAAAATTTGAAGAGGAGAGAAAACTTCACAAAGATTACAAGAGGGTCTGACATTGTGGCATGGTGGGCAAAGCCATCACCTGATCCCATATGAGTGTCAGTTTGTGTCCTGGCTGCTCCAATCAAGCTCCTTGTTAATGGCCTAGGAAACACAGTGGAAGATAGCTCAAGTACTTGGCTCTCTGCCACCCACGTGGGAGACCCAAATGAAGCTCCTGGCTCCTGACTTTTGCCTGGCCCAGACCCAGCCATTGGAGCCGTCTGGTTAGTGAACCAGACCACAGAAGCTCTCTTTCTGTGTCTGCTTCTCCCTCTGTAACTCTGGCTTTCAAATAAATAAGTAAATCTTTTAAAAAGAAAATATTATATGAAACCAGCATACATTGTCAAAGATTTATTTATTTATTTGAAAGGCTGAATCACGGGGTTGGGGGTTGGAAGTGGAGAGAGAGACAGAGAGAGAGGGAGAGAGAAAGAGAGAGAAGGAAGTGGGAAACCTCAATGAAGTTTCTAGCTCCTGGTTTCAACCTGGCCCAGCAATGGCTGTCGTGGCCATTTTGGGGAGTGAACAAACTAATGGAAGACCTCTCTCCCTATCTCTCTCTCCCTCTAACTCTGCCTTTCAAATAAATAAATTAAGCCTTAAAAATTAAAAATATAGCTACCAAAGTAGTTATATTGAGACTTAATAGTCTCAATTCTGAGTATTTATCCAAAGGGTAAAATCGCAATCTTGAAGAGATATTCCCATTCTTCTTTTCATAGCAGCATTATAAAGATATGGACAACCATGAACCTCCATAACTGAGGAGTGAGTAAAGATTATTTCATTTAGATATAAAATTTATACGTAAATAACTTGAATATTATTTAGTTTTAAAATGGAAGAAAATGTTGCCTTTTGTGACAACACAGATGAATCTGGAGCACATTATGCTAAATTAATTAAACCAGTCAAGAAAGACAAAATTGGCTGATACCATTTATATATTGAATCTAAAATGTAAAACTCTTAAATGGAAAATAAAAGGTTGGTTCTCAGGGAGTAGTGGCTTCATGAATGAGATATTGGTCAGAGGGTACAAAAATGTTCAGTTAGAAGAGATGTAATTTCTGGCAATCTAATATACAGGGTGGTTATTATAGTTAATAATATTATATACTTGAAATTAGCAAACAAGGTACTTGTAAAAGTTTTTTAGATAATTTATTTGACAGCCAAAGAAACAGAGAGGGGCCAGGAAAGGGCATAGCAGGTAGAATCACTGCTTGCAACCCCATCATCCCATATGAACCCCAGTTTGTGTCCTAGCTATTACACTGACAATTTAGCTACTTGTTCATGGCCTGGGAAAAGCAGCAGACAATGGTCCAAGTAATGGGGCCCCTGGCCCCATGTGGAAACCCAGAAGAAGCTCATGGCTCTTGGCTTCAGTCTGCCCCAGCCCTGGCTATTGCAGCCCTCTGGGAAGTGAACCAGGAGGTAGAAGACCCCTGTGTCTGTCTTTCCCCCTCTTTATATAACTCTAGCTTTCAAATAAGTCAATAAATCTTAAAAAAAAAAAAAAAAGCAGAGAAAGACAAAGATATCTCCTACCTGTTGATTAATTTCCCAAAGGTCTGTAATAGCTGGGATTGGACCAGGCCAAAGACAGCAGCCCATGACTTAATCCAGGTCTCTCACATGGGTGGCAAGAAGCCAATTACTTGAGCCATCACCACTGTTCCAAGGGTCTGCATTAGCAAAAATCTAGAGTCAGAATCCAGAAGTGGATAGGGTACCCAGTTACTTGATAAGGCTGCACAATTTACAACAGGCATCTCAACAGCAGAGTTAAATGGTCACCTCAAGATAAGATATTAAATGTTCTGAACACGCAGAAACTGACAATAGGGAGGGAGTAATTATGAAAAGTGATTAATATGGTTTTAAACAACTGTGATAATTATGTTGCAATGTGTATATATCAAGTCATCATGTTATTCATTGGATATATAGAAAATTTTTGTTTTTCAATTATACATAAAAAGTAAGGGCAACTCTGTTCCTAATACCAGCTTCCTAATAGCATACACCCTGGGAGGCAGCAAATGATGGCTCAAGTAGTTTGACCACTGCCACTCATGCAAAGATCTGTATTGAGTTCTAAGCTCACTGTGTTAGCCTGCCTCAGCCCTGACTATTGTAAGAATTTGGGAATTTGGTTAGTGAATAAAAGGTCTCTGTTTATTTGTATGCCCCTCTCTCTCCTTCTGTCCTTCAAATAAAAATAAATAACAATTTTAAAATTAAAAAAACAAAATGTTTTTCAAAAAATGTCAGAAATTTATAAAACCATTTGTGAAAGGACAATTTATTTAAAAAAAGAATTGTGTAAATTTTCTGATGGAATTAGAATAAAAATTAACTCATGGAATTGTAACCAAAATTATCTTAGTAATGTGGAAGAAATCTGCTTACATTCCTTATGTTTTCTTCAGGTAATTAAACATGCTATAGAAACTCTTGGAGTTAATATGTCCTAGTTACACAAGTACACATAAACACAGATGATAAGGACTTAAGTGTGTGAAGGATACAGCCCTAATGACACACGTCTAGGATGTCCCAATATTTTCTGTGGCTTTGTGAAAAAAGCAAGTGGCTTTCTAGTTGAAACAATCCATTCGTGACCCGGTATGTCACACATGAACATGGCTTCTCAGATTGCAGAGTCCAATCCTAGTGACTGTTCACAAGTAGAAACAAAGCATACCATCTTTGTGCTTTCCACAGTTTTTTGAGAGTAGAAGTGGGGAGCAGAAAGAGGGATAGAATAATTGGGTTCAATTTCTAAACTAATTATAAGCTGAGTTGTATTATGTTTTATTTTATAAATACTTTGGAAAAGACAGTGAAGTATCATAACCTGTCAAATGGCTGGTTGGAAAATTGTATATGCATTTTAATATGTCAATTTTATATGTATTCTAATATGTTTTTATTAGAATGCAAGAACAGAGCCAAACTATCTCCACCCTGATAACTGCCGGATGATGGGGGCTGAAGATCAGTCCCTCTTAATAAATGCAAAGATGGAAGAAACTAGTAATTAGTTCTTTCAATTGACCTCTGGTCTCAATATCACTTCTGAAGAGTGTTTCCATAAGTGTTCGAAGGATGGTGCTGCTCCCCACGTGTCTGAATTTGAGTTATTAAGTCGTGCAAGTTACTTTCTCTTCTATCATGTGGGCTATTTTGGGTGTTATATTATACTTTGGTGTTTGTTCTGGACACATTTTTAAATGCAATTTGTTATTTTCCATGTTTCTAGAAAATGGTCCTTCTTCGTTCCAGCACACAGGCACACAGAATTCCTTTCCTCAGTAAAAGCCTCAAGGTCCATGTGGTTAGTGTATGCTTTTTGCTTCTGGTGAACAAGGGACAGAGAAAGTAGTGACTAATATCAGAATCATGAGTGAAGATATGTTTTATTCATAAACTTTGCACCTCCAGTGAAATTAAAAGCAAAGTAAAGGGTCGAAGCTGTGAACCCTTTTTCCTCGAGCCTGTAAACCAATAAAGGCTTTATATTAGCTATCGATATCTATCTCTGAGTTGCCTTAATAACATCTTATTCCCTGTTTTCACCAGCCATCAATAATATTTCTGCCTGCCCGCTCAGGCCCCTATCTCTGCGTGCAATTGCATTATAAGGGTCTATAAGCCCAATTTGCTTCACATTCTTATTTTTGGAAAAGGCTCGCTGGCTTTTGTAATGAGAGCAGCTGCCAAGAAGGCTTGACAGAATTTGTGGCCCATCTGGCTTATAATCTTCACTCAATATCGCAGAGGCCTAAACTCTGAGACCTGCTGATAAGCCCAGGCATCCAGGCAAGCGACGGCAGCCTTCTCTGTGATTTCTCATTAAGGGCAGGGACATCTCTCTGAGAATCTCTCATATCCTGGATATCACATAATTCCTTTTTTCATTTTCTAATAAGTACAAGAAAGTTGTATTTTTTTACATGATCATATCTCGTACTCAGATATGGGTGAACAGCTACATTTGGAAAATTTTGACATTTGAGTATTTGGTTTCCTAAAATATTTGTTGCTATTCCCAAAGAAAATCAAATAAAGAAAATGTCACTAAATAAAGTAGAAAGTATTCATCTTTTATATAATGATTGTAATCATTTTAGGTTTTAGAGATGGTTCTTTCCCCACTATTTTTTTGTATATACTTTCCATCATAGTGCTATCTGTGGCTCTAGTGGTTTATGGCAAGCAGGAATAGAATCAATAGCAGAGTCAGTGACTTAGGCAGCATTGATTGGCTTCTTTTCTTGGTGACTGAACAAAAGGGGAAAAAAGATAAAGAGGGGTCTATTGGGGAGAATGCATTGAAAGTATCCTCCTCCTCTTCCCCTACCTTGCCTATGGGGGATGCATTTTAGAAATAATGTAGAGTTCTTTTCAATCCCCTCTATCCTGCATGGATTTCCCCCTTGATCTCTTATAGTGTTTATTGTCCTTTGTGATACACCACTAAGTATGTCAGAAGAAAAAGAAGATATACTCCTTGTCCTCTGGAGTTTACAACCAGTGGGGCTGAATTTATTGGTTTCTAAACTACCATTGGGAAAACTGTTATGTCCTCAGGTAGAACCATAGAAAGGGATTCTGTAGTCTGGTAGATGTGTGTCTACCACTGCCATTTAGTTTGGAAACTTGGCAAGGCTTTATTTATTGGGCTGTTTATCTTCTTTTCCTTATATAAATTGCTTATGCTATAATTCCTGTGTTTTGCATGAATTTTGGAAAAACTTGAGACAGTACTGACAACATTGTGAACAAAAGCATTACATAGGAGATAACATGAATAATAACTCATTGAAAGAAAATATATGTAAGGTGCAAAACTGATTAGTTGCAGGACAAAAGACTGGATCATTCCAGGAATCAGATATATCTGTCAATTTTTTCTTATCAATTATTCAGCAAACATTGATTGAGCACAAACAGTGTATCAGGTGCTTTAAATGCCGTTAAGTAATGTAATTTTCATGAGTTAGAAACACAACAATATATTTTGCCAAAAGGAGGGAAGAAACCAAAACAGAAGGTTCGATTTCTTGGTGAAGAGAATCATTAGCCTTAACAACATGCTGAGGGAATGCATCAAACAAACCAACATTTGCAGAATATACTTAAGAGATTCAGATTGAAGTGACCAAGGGAACAGTCAAGAATGTCCTGAGACACAGTGCAAATGTCCACACTTCACAGAGCATCTGAGAAGACCTCATACAGGAAGAATTAGCTGTACACCATGAATATAGCCAGAAACAATTCCTGTGAAGAACTACAGATTCCATAATTTTGGCATTGGAAATTCACCTTGCTCAGTATCCTAGGAAATGTCTGGTTATTGAAAATAGAACTCATGGAGGAGTCTGTCAGGTATGAGTGCAACCTATATACAAGAACTTTTGTTTTTAAGAACCAGGTTCTAGATTTTGTGTTACTCTTATTTTATTACCTTTTGAAAATTATTTAGTAAAAGTAACTTCTAGAAATACAGAAACTCTTCTTGGTTGAGCAAAGAACAAAAGGAATAATATTGAATGTCGTGTTAGGGACAACCATTTGGAACTATCATGGTTGCTGATATAACACTTAATTCAATATCTCACCCTTCTCTACAGTATCCATATTCTCAAAATCTGGAAAACATCATGTTGAGTGAAATAAGCCAGTCCGAAAGGGACAAATATCATATGTTCTCCCTGATTGGTGACAACTAACCAAGCACCATAAAGGAAAACTGTTGAAGTGAAATGGACAATATGAGAAACAGTGACTTGATCAGCCCTTGTCCTGACTGTTGATGAACAATTTAATATTTTATCCCTTTTAGTATTTTTGTTCTACTTAATACTATTGGTTGAACTCTTTAATTAATACACAATTATTCTTAGGTGTTTAGATTTAACTGAAAAGTGATCCCTGTTAAATATAAGAGTGGGAATAAGAGAGGGAGGAAATGTACAGTTCTGGACATACTCAATCGGACTTGCCCCAAATGGTAGAGTTACAAATGTGCCAGGGGATTCCAATTCAATCCCATCAAGGTGGCATGTACCAATGCCATCTCACTAGTCAAAGTGATCAGTTTCAGTTCATAATTGATCATAATGATAGGATTAAGAGTCAAAGGAATTGCATAAACAAGACTAGTGTCTGCTAATAACAACTGATAGAATTAAAAAGGAGAGAACCATCCAACATAGGAAGTGGGATACACAGCAGACTCATAGAATGGCAGATGTCCTAAACAGCACTTTGTCCTCAGAAGCAGCCCTTAAGGCATATGGATCTGGCTAAAAAGCCCAGGAGAGAATTTCAGGAATGGAAAGCCAAGACACTCTGGCAAAAAAAAAAAAAAAAAAAAAAAAAAAAAAAAAAAAAAAAACCTAAATGAAAGATCTCTGTGAGTGAGATCCCAGCAGAGAGAACGGGCCATCAAAGAAGGAGGTACCTTTCTCTGAAGGCAGGAGAGACTATGACCTTGTCTAAATAGGATCGGAGTTGGCAAACTCAAAAGGCTTCCATAGCCTTGGCAACTCATGACAAGACCCTCAGGTGATTACTAACGCCATAAACAAGAGTGCCAATTTGTTAAGTCAACAACAGGAGTCACTGTGCACTTACTCCCCATGTAGGATCTCTGTCCTTAATGTGTTGTACTATGTGAATCAACGGTATGACTAGTACTCAAACAGTGCTTTACGCTTTGTGTTCTGTGTGGATGCAAACTGTTGATATCTTTAGTTAATATATACTAAATAGATCTTCTGTATATAAAGATAATTGAAAATGAATCTTGATATGAATGGGATGGGAGAGGATGTGGGGGAGGGCAGGGTTGTGGTTGAGGGAAGTCATGGTGGGGGAAGCCACTGTAATCCAAAAGCTGTACTTTGGAAATTTATATTTATAAATTAAAGTTAAAAAAACCTTAGTTACAATACCATTTACTTTTTTACTATCTCAAATGACCATGAACTTCACTGTTTCTCCATATATTACTAACTTCCATTATCTGCATTGTTTATTTTTGTGTCACTTGAAAATATACTAATTTTTCAATATCTTATCTTTTGGGAAATGTATTTTTAGACTTGTTCCCTCCATGTTAGACTACAGTTAGACTACAGTTACTTTACTATAGTTACTCACTCAATACTTCTCACTTAGTATATGACCTGGAAGCATCTGACAAATAACTGATTAATTGAATATTTAGCAAAAGCAGACTGTTTGATTTTTTTTTTTTTTTGACAGGCAGAG